>NC_140989.1:306687377-307887377 GCF_052327205.1 Somniosus microcephalus
AAGTTTTAGTGTAAATATGGGTTTGCAACTTAATTTTCTCACATGACAGATTCATAATCCAACCATGGTGCTGGCAAGCTGCTTTCTCACAAAGAATATATTTTTCTCTTTACTGGAAGAAAGATTTAATAACTCATTTTACTGTTATTTACAGCCCGCAAACAGAATGGTAGACGCCTGTGGTTTTGAATGTTAATAAAATACGTCTTTCCTCATACTGGGTTTTTTAACAAAATGTTCATGGTCTATAAATTCGGCCATGCAGTGCGAGCGCTAACTGGCCTACTAAGGCCCCAATATGACAGACAGGAAGTGCGCACACCTTTTCAGCTGAAAGTGTGACACACACCATATTGGTGAAGGAATAAAAAGGCCTCCAGGGTCCACGCCTGAAGCAGGTGTTAGGCCCTTTGTATATGCAAATAAGGGGCCTAACGCCTGTTTGAGGCCCCCACTTCAAAACTGGTTTGCCCTGAGGCAGCCGCGGCCAGTGCTGGCTGCCTTCAGTAAAACCAGACCTTGGGACCGCCTGTGACCTACAAAGTAAGTTTTTCACATTTACTTACCTGAATGTGGGCCCCAGATTTACAGAACGTGGGCCGCCACTCCTGATACCCACCCCTTCCAACACTTTCACTTACCTGAGGGCTGCTGCTAGACTTGGTTTCCTTTTCACTGGCTGTCTGTTATATTGGTTATGGCATGGGTTAGAAATGGTTCCATATAATGAAGCCCGAGGCCCCATATCGGGGACGCCTTGGGCTTCACCATTTAGACCTAGGATTGCCAACTCTCCAGGATTGCACTGGAGTCTCCAGGACTTAGACAATAACCTCCTGGACACTGCTGTGAGCAACCCAGGAGACAAATCAGAGGGGCATTAAAAAAATTGTGTTTTTATTCATTTGCCATGAACACTTTTGTTAATTAATTATAAAAGGATTGGAGATGGGGGGGGAAAAAGGCTGTTTGGCTGGGTGGGGCGGTTGGAGGCGGCAGGTCATGTGATGAAACCCCCAGGAATGCATCCAACCAGAGTTGGCAACCCTATTCAGACCCTGCACCCGCTGTGCACCCAAAAATGGGCACGCTCAAATTTCTAGGCCCACGTATTATTGCATCCAAAAATATTGCAACAGCTACAAGTTTGGCCGATGGGAAAATTGTGCAATTTTTTCCGTAAGACAATATTTTTAAAAATCAGTATATCAAAAAAGTTAGCTAATAAGAATATACAAAATGTGATGTAGGTAGAGAAGTTAAAAAATTATCTATTGTTTTACTTGTGATGGGGTCTCTTTGGATATAATAATGCAAGAGCTTTTTGATCTGATTCGCTTTCTCAGTTGTGTACTTAGTATCAGATTGAATTTATCTATCCAGGAGTTAATCACCCCCAGGCATTTCTGCGTTTCAGTTGGAATGCCTACTCCTTGAAAGGAAAGCCACGGTGAACCATGGAATGAGATGACAACGTATTCCCCTGATATAACTTAATACACAAAATAGTTCTGTCCCCTGTCCTGAGCCTCATTTTGAAAATATTGCTCTGCTGCAGTGTAATAAATAATTACAATTTACAGAGAAAGGAGGCACTTGAACCAGTGAACAACAACAACTTGCATTCATGCAGTGCTTTAATATAGAAAAACATCACAAAGCAAAATCACAGAGGCATAATGAACAAATTGGCGTCAGAGGAAGATTAAGGCGGGGTGATCATAAGCTTAAGTTTTAAGAAGGTTCTTAAAGGACGAAAGGGAGGAGAAAAGCAGAGGGTTTTAGGGAGGGAATTCCAGAGTGTGGGGCTTTGGCAACTGAAGGCACGACTGCCAATGGCTGGGCAAAGCGATTGGTGGATGCACAAGAGACCAAAGTCAGGGGGACCGAGAATTTGGGAGGGTGGGGTTGTAGGGCTGGAAGAGGTTACAGAGATGGAGAATGCTGATGCAATGAAGGGATTTAAACATAAGGATGAGAATGTTAAATCTGAGGCATTGGAGAAGCAGGAGCCATGAACAGGGGTGATGGACAGGCAGAACTTGGTGTTGGTGGGATACAGGCAGTAGAGTTTTGGATGAGCTTAAGCTTACAGAGGGTGAATCATGGAAGCTTACCAGGAGATCTTTTGAATAGTTAAGTTTGGAGGTGACAAATATTTGGATGAGTGTTTCAGCGGCAGATGAGCTGAGATAGGAGGGGAGAAGAGTTATGTTACAAAAGTAGAATAGGTGGTCTTTGTGATGGAGAGGATACCGGGTTCAAAGATGGGCTTGGGGGTCAAGTGGAACGTTAAATTTGTGAACAGTATGGTTCAACCTGAGACAGTGATTGGAGAGGGGAATGGAATCAATGACAATGGCCCAGAAATTCGGGTCTCCACAGGTGAGTATGCACGGGGTACTCACCCGTAGGCCCAATGGAAGTGCCGGTTTCATGCATGCACTGCGCATGCGCGGGAAACCGGCACTTCCGTGCCCCTGAAAGAAGGGGTTAACAGGTGGAATGCGTGCGCAGGAAAGGCAGCGCATGCGCATTTAACTTACGTTTTTTTTGCAGGTTTTCCCGGGAAAGTAGTCTCCAGAAGTTAGACATGTAAAAAGCAGTTGCAAGGCCTGCTTTTTACAAGGTAAGTGGTGAATTAATTAAAATTAAAACATTTTTTCCACAGGTTTATTATTTTTAAATACTTTAAAGAAAGGTAAGTTTATTTTTCGCCCCATTAGAAAATAAAATTATTTTTTTCAAAAATGTAAATTATTGTTTAAAATAGTTATTTCATGTAATTTATAGTTTATTTTAAAAATGTGATGTAAAAAAAATGTATTTGAAGATTTAGTAATGTTTTGGGGCTTGTAGTATTTATAGGTTTGACAGGTCTACTTATGAATGAAGCATTCCCTGCTACCATTGGCTCTCTATGGCCCACGTGATCCCAGGGGATGCATCGAACTAACTGCGCCCCTGGGATATGCAAGCACTGCGCACCGGCAGTTGAAGGAAGCCCAGGATCACAATTCCACGTGGGCCCACAGCTCAACGGCCGGCGCGCAAGGTAAGTGCAGGTCGGGGGCTTGCACCCGCGGGAAGCCCCCGACCCAAATTTCTGGGCCTATAATGTTATAGAGTTTGTGGCTGGGGTTGAAGATGATGGCTTTGGTTTTCCCAATGTTTATCTGGAAGAATTTGCAGCTCATCAAGGACTGGATGTCAATCAAGCTGTCTGACACCACAGGGGGATCGACAGATGTGGTGCAGAGGTAATAGAGCTGGATGTTGTCAGCATACATGTGGAAATCAACTCTATGGCCTAGAAATTCGATGACCTGAAAATGGGCGGTGTCACAGGCCAGCGCTATTTGCCAGCGCCTGTTGAAAGTGGGCCAGGCTGCACGCAAAATTCGTGCTGCCTGTTCATTATAATGATTGGAGCACTGATCTGGTGCTTTGTTGCAGCAGCACCTCATTGTCAGTCTAAATGAAGCCATGGCACAACAAACCAGAGAGAGAGCAAGAAGGTTTTTGGACGCTACACTCAAGGCCTTGGTGGTGGCAGTTGAAAGAAGGCGGGCTGTCCTGTTCCCGCAGGGTGGCAGGAAGCCATCCAAGGCTACCAGTAGAAGGCTCTGGCAGGAGATAGCTACCTCCGTCATGGCCAACAGTGTCGTGCCAAGGACGTGGATACAAGGCTGAAAGAAGTTTAATGACCTCACACAGCAGGTCAAAGTGAGTGAAGGCTTCAGCAAATGTCATACCCCACCAGCTGCACCACAAGCCTCACACACTGCTCAATGCACCACTTCCCCATCACTCACCTACCAACAAGCTCTACCTATCACCACTCATACCTCACAATCATAGCTTCACTTCACTCTCACAGCCTTACCACTGCTGCAACACTCACATCCACATCTCAAACCTTGCACACACTGACAGCTATTCAACTATGGCAGGCATATCACACAAACGCATTGCACTAGCCTGCTCACTGATGCTCAGTTTTGATTCTGCCAGGACCAGTCGGCTCCAGGCCTCATTAAAGTCTTGGTCCAAACATGGATAAAAGAACCGAATTTCCAGAGGTGAGGTGAGTGTGACTGCCCTTGACATCAAGGCAGTATTTGACCGAGTGTGGCATCAAGGAGCCCGAGTACAATTGAAGTCAATGGGAATCAGGGAGAAAACTCTCCACTGGCTGGAGTCAAACCTAGGCACATGGGAACATCGTCACCTCCAAGTTCCCCTTCAAGTTACACACCATCCTGACTTAGAAGTATATCACTGATCCTTCATCGTCACTGGGTCAAAATCCTGGAACTGCCTACCTAACAGCACTGTGGGAGTACCATCACCACACGGACTGCAGCGGTTCAAGAAGGCAGCTCACCACCACCTTCGCAAAGGCAATTGGGGAGGGGCAATAAATGCTGGCCTTGCCAGCGACGCCCACATCCCAGGAATGAATTTTAAAAAACTATGCTCACTGACTCACTTCCCTTTCTCTTGCAGGCAAAGGTGTCTCATAACAGCCGGAACAATGGCAGATGGGAGGCAGACAAGCCGCTGTACAGACCCTGAGCTAAATGGAGGAGCCCGTGCTCGACATTGTTGGGGGGCCAGTGATGGAGGCTGTGACAACTGGCGAAGTTGAAGCCCTTGCTGACAATGACAGTATGGTCGTACCTAAACTTTCTTCTCACATCCCACTTCCCCATCATTGCACAATCTCTTCTTACTTACAAGCTGCTGAGGTGTATGCATGGATATCTTGCTTTCACCCCGTCCCCTCACCACAACCCAACTCTTCTGCCTTTCTGCTTTCAGACACCCAAGAACTGCCAGCAGGCCAGCCTGTCCCTCATGCTATGGAGGAGAGTGAAGAATAAGAAGACACACCATCACTGCATCTAACACTTGCAGACACCAGCTCAGAAAACGGCACTGCGTGGAATGTAAAGGATAGTATGGAGGAGGGATCTGCACATGATGAGGCACTGGGCACGAATGGGCTGCAGCAGAGCCAGGGGGAAAGGATAGCTCGGGTGCCAGCTCTCCAGAGGGCGAGTTCGCGCACAAGTTCTGCTGCACACAACTCAGATGATGACCTCGATGGGATGGCCTTCAGAAGAAGGGTGATGGCCATGCACACTGAAATGCTAGGTTCAATGGCAGGCCTGCCAGTGAGCTTCTTGTCGATGTCAAGCAGCATGGAGGACTTCACCTCCAGCATTGGACGGGGCTTTTTACAGAGCTTGGAGCCAATGATTTCCAAGATGGAAACAATGGACAACTCCAGGAGAGACCTTGTCATCCTAGCCATGTGCTGCGTATGATGGCCGATGTCGCAGCCTCCATTTCAACACAGGCAGAAGCGACCCAACATCTCAATGCTGCAGTGGAAGCACAGACTGCTCTTCTGCAGACTCAGCTTGCTGCCACCCAAGCTCAGACTGCCGCCATCGTGGCTGGGTTTACCGCTGTCGAAAGGGGCTTGCAGGGTGTTGCAGCAGGCCAGCAATCTTTCTTCCAACAGTTTGCTAGGAATGCTGAGGTGCTGCCCTGGGGGAGTGGCAGTGGGTCTGTGGAGCAAGAACCTGCTGTCCTCTCTCAGGATGACAGCACTCCTGCTCCCACTGCCACTCCACCATTGCCCTTGTCGCTGCCTGTCAGCCAGCCAGCCCAGACTGCTGTCGAGTTGGTGCAGTCTACAGCTGGGCCTTCTAGGTCCACAGCTGGTCGAGGTCATCCTGCAAGGCCATCTGAAGTCTCTCGCATGAAAACTCATTAGCCTTCCATCAACCGTGCTGCAGCCACTAGGGGGCGCACTGCGTAGAAGCACGAGAGTAGGAAAAGACAATCAACGACAGGCACTAAGGGATTGCACAAGGGTGATTAGTTCGTATTGTAATTGTAGTGTGTTGGATCCGTGATTCAGTGGATATGCTGTTATTAAATAACCACACGGATGCTGTACATTAACAATAAACAGGTCTTTACTGGAAGAGGGTAGTCTCAAGACTGGGGGTACAGAGGCATGCGCAAAGCTTATATACTGGTGTGGTCACTGCCGGTACCACAGTATACAGGAGCTGTAAAAGTAGTTCTGACTTAAAGGCATATACACTACAATTCCTCCCCTTCTGGATTAGTACCCCTAATTTTCAAATAACAATTAACATTTCAACATGTACATTAAACAACAAAAGTCCATTTATAGATTCAGTCTTTGGGGCGGCTTCTTGACCCTTTCGGGATAGCGCCTTTCCGGAGGTTCTTGTTCTTGGTGCAGAGGCGATTCTGACCCCTTTTCATCGGGTAGTTCATCGGGTTCCACTGCTACTGGGTCTGAAGTAGATGCTACCGGTATGTCGGGTTCATCCCCAGGTACTCGAGACATGGGGTTGACGCGTTCCTGTGACGCTAAGATCTGATCGACGTGGCGTCTCACAATGTTCTCCCCGACATCCACTGTGTACATTAATGGCCCCTGCCTTCTACATATCATTCCGGGTTGCCATTTCTCTGTTCGATAGTCACGGGCCAAGACTGGTTGCCCTACATTGAAGCTCCTTGTCGGCTTCTCATTGATGTGCTGGAATTGTTTGTCCTCAACATTTCTTCGCACATTTGGTCTGAGCAAGTCCAGACGAGATCTCAACCTTCGGTTAAAGAACATCATGGCCGGGGTCTGGTTGGTAACTGCATGTGTCGCGTTTCGGTAGGCTAATAAGAAATTGTCCATCTTAAGCTGTAGTGGAATTTCATCGTCGCACATGGCCTTTATCGCCTTCTTAAAGGTTTGTACGAACCTCTCAGCCAATCCATTTGTGGCTGGATGATACGGGGCGGATGTGTAATACCTTACCCCATTCCTTCTCATAAATTTTTGGAACTCGTCGGACACAAACTGTGGTCCATTATCAGAGCAAATCTGCTCTGGCAAACCGTTTCTGGCAAATATGGTCCGTAGGACTGCAATCGTTTTCTCTGTAGTGGTTGAAGACATTTTTATCTCCTCAGGCCACTTTGAATGAGCATCCACTGCTATTAAGAATATTGAGTCCATGAATGGACCAGCGAAATCAATATGCACCCGTTGCCATGGAGAGGAGGGCCACTCCCATGGGTGTAGAGGGGCATGTGGTGGTGCATTTTGGACCTTCTGGCATCCTAAGCAGCTCTTAGTTAGGTCTTCGATTTGTTGATCGATTCCCGGCCACCACACATAAGCCCTAGCAAGGCTTTTCATTTTCACTCCCCCCAGATGACCTTCATGTAGCTCATTTAGCACTCTCTCCCTTAACTTGGGTGGAATCACCACTCTGGATCCACACATCACTGTCCCCTGGCATACTGACAGCTGTTCTCTTCTGGATGAGAATGCTGGCAACAGTGAGTCGCCATGTGTTGGCCATCCCCTCACCAACAATTCATATACCCGCGACAGCGTCGGATCATTGCGGGTCTCCTCTATATCCGCATTTGTTACTGGCAATTGTTCAATTATTGATGAATAAAATATCTCGATAGGGTCCACTGCTGGTGCTTCCTCCACAGTAGGCAGTGGCAGGCGCGATAGCCCATCAGCGTTCCCATGCTGTTTCGTGCCTTTATATTCTATTTCATATTGATTCGCCCCTAGAAACAGGGACCATCTTTGTAACTGCTGTGCAGTCATCACTGGAACGCTCTTCTTAGGATTAAAGATGGAGACAAGTGGTTGGTGGTCAGTCAGCAAGGTGAACTTCTGCCCATGCAGATAGTGGTTGAATTTTTTTACTCCCCATACTAGGCTGAGGGCCTCCCTGTCAATCTGGGCGTAGTTGCGCTTGGCTGAGGTTAGTGACCGAGACGCAAAGGCTACTGGCCTCTCCAGCCCGTCTGGGAATTTGTGCGACAGCACCGCTCCAATACCATAGGGTGATGCATCACATGCCAAACGAATTGGTAGTGCTGGGTTGAAATGGGCCAACACCTCTTTTGATGTGATCAATTCTTTACACTTCTGGAAAGCTCGTCTACGTTCGTCATCCCACTTCCATGGTACCCCTGCTTGCAGTAGGGTGTTCAGTGGGTGTAATACCGTAGACAAATTTGGTAAGAACTTGTGGTAGTAGTTTACCAGCCCGAGGAACGACCTCAGTTGTGACACATTTTCCGGTGCTGGAGCCTTGACTACTGCCTCAATCTTGTCAGGGGACTTATGTAACCCCTCTTCATCGATGACATGGCCAAAATACGAGATCTGTTTCTGGAAAAACTCGCACTTGTGGCGATTAGCTCGTAGCCCATACTCCTTTAATCTGGTGAGCACCTTCTCCAAGTTGGCGAGGTGATCACCGTCATTTTCGCCCGTGACCAAGATGTCGTCCAAATAACACTGGGTCCCTGGTGTATGTATCTTTAAGACAGAACTACTTTTACAGCTCCTGTATACTGTAGTACCTGCAGTGATCACACCTGTATATAAGCCTTGCGCATGCCTCTGTACCCCCAGTCTTGAGACTACCCTCCTCCAGTAAATACCTGTTTATTGTTAAGTTACAGCATCCGTGTGGTTATTGAAAAACATAATACTCTCAGAATCACGGATCTAACAGTGGCGACGAGTGTCGATTCGAATCTACCTGCAACTCTGCATTTCTCTTCGAGGATTCGCTCCGGGAGGGCGGTGTAAGAAAGTCGAGGCCTGGAACACGGGCGTCGACCATGAGCAACCGCCCAGTCGTCCGGCAGAGAGTGAACATCACAGGGGAGGCTGTGGAGAGCCGGGCTTGGTTCCCCAGCCACGACGATCAGCAAGAGACTGACGACAGGTACAGCGCAGACCCTTCCCAGACAGCGGCAGCTGGAGCCGACCGACGGCGGAGAGAAAGCCGAGCAGCGTTGACGGGGTAAGACAGAGGGTGAAGCGCACAGGGCGCAGCCGGGGGTTGAAAACCGAGCGGCGTCGAGAAAAAAACAAAACGGTGAGAGAGAGGGTAAAGCAACAGCCGGGTTCAGGACCAAGCGGCGGAAACGGAAAAAAAAAAAGAACGCGCAGAGCATGGCCAGGGCTCAAGGGCTGAACAGTGTCCGCGGGGAGAAGAAGGGAGAGCGCGGGAGACGCCATTGAGCCACAGAGAAGAAGGAAGAGTGCGGGAGACGCCATTTTTAGAAGCCGCCAGGGAGAAGAAGGGCGAGCGCGGGAAGGAAGGAAAGCGCGGGAGACGCCATTTTGTGCCAGCGGAGAAGAAGGGGAAGCGCGGGAGACGCCATTTTTGACAGTTAAATCACACCCAGGGATGCCGAAGAGTGGCAGTATCTCTACGTTTGACAATGAAGTCGAAGAATGGGCGACATATGTGGAACGTATTGAGGTGTACTGCAGGGTGAATGAACTGCCAGATGCTAATAAAGCACTGGTTTTGTTAAATTCCATGGGTGCAAAAACTTATGGGTTACTGCGAAATCTAATAACCCCAGAGAAGCCGGTGAACAAGAATTTCGAAAGCATAGTAGAAATCCTACAGGACCACTTAAACCCCACACCGCTGCTGATAGCAGAACGATTTAAGTTCCATAAAAGGAACTAACACAAAGACGAAAGCAATGCTGAGTACCTAACGGAACTGCGCAAGCTATCGAAACACTGCCAGTTTGGAGCGGGACTAGCAGATACGTTAAGGGACAAGTTTGTGTGTGGGCTACAAAGTGAAGGAACCCAGAAACGGCTTCTATCAGAAAAGGATCTTACGCTGGACAAGGCTTTCAGTATGGCAGTATCACACGAAGCAGCCACAAGGGCCGCTGCAGAGATACAATGGAGACCGCAAGAATATGGCACCAATGAAATGTCCTATGGAACAGGGAAGTGCTATCGCTGCGGCAGAACAACACATGGCCAGAAGGATTGTTGGTTCAAGGACCAAGTGTGCAGACAGTGTGGAAAAGCAGGACACATAGCAAGAGTCTGCAGGTCTGGGAAGAAAACCAACAGTAAGAAATCTCCACAGGAGAAGTACAAAAAGGTACACCAGGTGATGGACAGTGGTTCAGACGAACAGAAAAGTGACACAGACTCCGGAAGCAAGGAGCTGGGTTGTCTGAAACTACATAAGGTAACCGAAATGGAGGATCACCAGACTATCTGGGTTACACTCAAGATAGACGGAGTCCAAGTGAAAATGGAATTGGACACAAGGTCAGCTCTAACAGTCATAAATCAAAGAGACTACAAGCGGCTATTTTCACACATACCCTTGAAAGCTACAGAGATTGTCTTGAAGACGTATACGGGGCAAAAAGTCTACCCCAAAGGAAAAATAAGGGTGAAAGTGACATATAAAGGCCAGGAAATACCTAAAATGGATATATATGTATTGCCAGATGGAGGACCACCACTGCTAGGACGTGAATGGATCCGGAAGATACAATTAGATTGGCATTCCATACAGGCACTGAAGGTTGAGGCCAAAAAGGATGACGACGCCACACCTGGACAACTGTCAAAAATGCTAACTGACGCAAAAGAAGTGTTCCAGGAGGGACTCGGAACACTAAAAGGCATAACAGCAATGATTAAAATAGAGGAAAATGCAAGCCCAAAGTTTCTTAAGGCCAGACAAGTGCCTTATGCAATCAGACCAGCTGTCGAAGCAGAGCTGGAAGGGTTGGAACGTTCAGGAGTACTGTCCAAAGTGGACTGGAGTGAGTGGGCTACACCCATCGTTCCTGTAATGAAGAGGTCGTTGAGTAATACGCCTGGGGAACCAAAGAAGGTCCGCATCTGTGGGGATTTTAAGGTGACAGTGAACGCAGTCCTTCACACGGTACAATATCCGCTTCCACGAATTGAGGATATTTTCGCCTCGCTATCTGGAGGTAAATGCTTCACCAAAATTGATCTAGCCCAGGCGTACTTGCAAATGGAGGTAGAAGAAGCTTCGAAACAATACCTTACAATTAACACTCATAAAGGTCTCTTTCAATACAACCGGCTGGTGTTCGGGGTAGCATCAGCTCCGGCTACCTGGCAAAGGGCAATGGATCAAGTCCTGCAAGGGATTCCAGGGACCCAGTGTTATTTGGACGACATCCTGGTCACGGGCGAAAATGACAGTGATCACCTCGCCAACTTGGAGAAGGTGCTCACCAGATTAAAGGAGTATGGGCTACGAGCTAATCGCCACAAGTGCGAGTTTTTCCAGAAACAGATCCCGTATTGTGGCCACGTCATCGAGGAAGAGGGGTTACATAAGTCCCCTGACAAGATTGAGGCAGTAGTCAAGGCTCCAGCACCGGAAAATGTGTCACAACTGAGGTCGTTCCTCGGGCTGGTAAACTACTACCACAAGTTCTTACCAAATTTGTCTACGGTATTACACCCACTGAACACTCTACTGCAAGCAGGGGTACCATGGAAGTGGGATGACGAACGTAGACGAGCTTTCCAGAAGTGTAAAGAATTGATCACATCAAAAGAGGTGTTGGCCCATTTCAACCCAGCACTACCAATTCGTTTGGCATGTGATGCATCACCCTATGGTATTGGAGCGGTGCTGTCGCACAAATTCCCAGACGGGTTGGAGAGGCCAGTAGCCTTTGCGTCTCGGTCACTAACCTCAGCCGAGCGCAACTACGCCCAGATTGAAAGGGAGGCCCTCAGCCTAGTATGGGGAGTAAAAAAATTCAACCACTATCTGCATGGGCAGAAGTTCACCTTGCTGACTGACCACCAACCACTTGTCTCCATCTTTAATCCTAAGAAGGGCGTTCCAGTGATGACTGCACAACGGTTACAAAGATGGTCCCTGTTTCTAGGGGCGAATCAATATGAAATAGAATATAAAGGCACGAAACAGCATGGAAACGCTGATCGGCTATCGCGCCTGTCACTGCCTACTGTGGAGGAAGCACCAGCAGTGGACCCTATCGAGATATTTTATTCGTCAATAATTGAACGATTGCCAGTAACGAACGCGGATATAGAGAAGGAGACCCGCAATGATCCGACGCTGTCTCGGGTATATGATTTGATGGTGAGGGGATGGCCAACACATGGCGACTCACTGTTGCCAGCATTCTCATCCAGAAGAGAACAGCTGTCAGTATGCCAGGGGATAGTGATGTGTGGATCCAGAGTGGTGATTCCACCCAAGTTAAGGGAGAGAGTGCTAAATGAGCTACATGAAGGTCATCTGGGGGGAGTGAAAATGAAAAGCCTTGCAAGGGCTTATGTGTGGTGGCCGGGAATCGATCAACAAATCGAAGACCTAACCAAGAGCTGCTCAGGATGCCAGAAGGTCCAAAATGCACCACCACATGCCCCTCTACACCCATGGGAGTGGCCCTCCTCTCCATGGCAATGGGTGCATATTGCTTTCGCTGGTCCATTCATGGACTCAATGTTCTTAATAGCAGTGGATGCTCATTCGAAGTGTCCTGAGGTGATAAAAATGTCCTCAACCACTACAGAGAAAACGATTGCAGTCCTACGGACCATATTTGCCAGAAACGGCTTGCCAGAGCAGATTTGCTCTGATAATGGACCAAAGTTTGTGTCCGAAGAGCTTCAAAGATTTATGAGAAGGAATGGGGTAAGGCATTAAACATCCGCCCCGTATCATCCAGCCACAAATGGATTGGCTGAGAGGTTCGTACAAACCTTTAAGAAGGCGATAAAGGCCATGTGCGACGATGAAATTCCACTACAGCATAAGGTGGACAATTTCTTATTAGCTTACCGAAATGCGACACATGCAGTTACCAACCAGACCCCGGCCATGATGTTCTTTAACCGAAGGTTGAGATCTCGTCTGGACTTGCTCAGACCAAATGTGCGAAGAAATGTTGAGGACAAACAATTCCAGCACATCAATGAAAAGCTGACAAGGAGCTTCAATTTAGGACAACCAGTCTTGGCCCGTGACTACCGAACAGAGAAATGGCAACCCGGAACGATATGCACAAGGCAGGGGCCATTAATGTACACAGTGGATGTCGGGGAGAACATTGTGAGACGCCACATCGATCAGATCTTAGCATCACAGGAACGAGTCAACCCCATGTCTCGAGTACCTGGGGATGAACCCGACATACCGGTAGCATCTACCTCAGAACCAGTAGCAGTGGAAACCGATGAACTACCCGATGAAAAGGGGCCAGAATCGCCTCTGCACCAAGAACAAGAACCTCAGGAAAGGCGCTATCCCGAAAGGTTCAGGAAGCCGCCCCAAAGACTGAATCTATAAATGGACTATTGTTGTTTAAGTCATAGAGTCATAGAGTTTTACAGCACAGAAAGAGGCCCTTCGGCCCATCGTGTCTGCGCCGCCCATCCATCCCTGTCCAGTCTAATCCCATTTTCCAGCATTTGGTCCATAGCCTTGTATGCAATGGCATTTCAAGTGCTCATCCAAATGCTTCTTGAATGTTGTGAGGGTTCCTGCCTCCACCACCCTTTCAGGCATTGAGTTCCACATTCCAACCACCCTCTGGGTGAAAAAGTTCCTCCTCAAATCCCCTCTAAATGTACATGTTAAAGTGTTAATTGTTATTTGTATATTAGGGGTACTACTAATCTAAAAGGGGAGGAATTGTAGTGTATGTACCTTTAAGACAGAACTACTTTTACAGCTCCTGTATACTGTAGTACCGGCAGTGACCACACCTGTATATAAGCCTTGCGCATGCCTCTGTACCCCCAGTCTTGAGACTACCCCCCTCCAGTAAATACCTGTTTATTGTTAAGTTACAGCATCCGTGTGGTTATTGAAAAACATCATACTCTCAGAATCACGGATCTAACAGTAATGTTGATTGATAACTGATAAATTTATTAATTTTGTTTGGAATGTTTGTTTTCTGGTGGCTCTCTTTTCAGCTTTGTGCCCAGGAAGATACTGTGATGTTCCCTGACGGAGAGATGTTATGATGGGGATGTGGTGAGCAACGGGGATCTGGGGTTTCAGTCACTCGAATTGGAGTCTGATGAGGCCTTCACAGACAGCCCATCCAGAATGGGGATCTGCTGCCTGCCTCCTCCCTTCCTCCTTGTCCTCCTCCTCATCCTCTTCCTCCTCCTCCTTCTGAGATAGTCCCACAAACTCTGCTGGCAAGGGCTGAGCTCTCATGATGTTGTGAAACATGCAGCAGACCATCACGAGATGGGACACCCATTCCGACAAGTACTGGAGGGTTCCTCCCGAACGGTCAAGGCAGCGGAACCATTGCTCAAGCAGCCCAATGGTCTGCTCGATGGTGTTCCTGGTGGAAGTATGGCTCTCATTATATGAGTGCTGGGCGGGAGTGGTGGTGTTGCAGACAGGAGTCATTATCCAGGTGCAGAGCGGATAGCCCTTGTCTCCGAGCAGCCACCCTCAGGTTTGATGTGGTGGCTGGAAGATTGCTAGCACACCAGACTGCACAGGATGAAGGCATCATGACTGCTGCCAGGATAGCGGGCATTGACCATTAGGAAGTGCTGGGCATGGTCACACAACAACTGCACATTAAGTGAGCGGTAGCCTTTGCGGTTACGGAACATCACAGGATTAATACGCGGCGCCTGCAAAGCCACGTGTGTGCAGTGGCTGGCGCCGTGCAACATGGGGAAGCCCATTATCCTGGCACTCGTCCTGCTTCTCTCTGTTCAGAGAGAGACAATGAAGTCCCTTCTCCTGGAGTAGAGAGCCTCTGTGACCTCCTGGATGCAGCGATGAACGGCGAACTGGGAGACGTTAGCTATGTCTCCTGCTGCAGACTGGAAGGATCGCTGGTGAAGAAACTGAGGGCCACGGTGACATTGAGGGCCACTGGGAGAGCCATCATTTGCCCTGCTCTGAGGCTGCAGGTCTAGTTGCAGGTGGTGGCAGAATTCTGTGACCACCTCCTTGGTGAAGCGGAGCCTCCTAATACACTGCTCCTGGGTTATGCGGAGGTAGGAGAATTGCTCTCGGAAGACCCTAGGAGGGTAAGGCCTCGTGTTGAGAGCCCCCCTTGTCCTCCTCCTCCCTCTGCGCACATCTTCTCCTCTTCTTCGCTGCCTCCGCTCCCATCCTGAAGATACATGAGTGCAAGGGGGACTGAACGTTGAGTCCTCACGACTGTGAGCAAGTGTTGTAAGCAGAAGCGTTTAAGTTAGAATGAAGGCGTTCTCCACTTGCACCAACACTCCCTGTCACCTCAGGAACCTGAGTTTAGAAAGCTGCAAGAATTGCAGAAAGTTACAGAGCCAGTCAAACTGAGAAACCAGGTCAGCTGCAAGTTGTTGCTGATGATCCCTTTAAATCGCACTGCTGGAGGCTCGTTTCTGCTACTGAACGCTTGTTCAGCTGGTCGTGATCAACACAGGCCGGTAATTTGAGCGGCGAACGCAAAAATGGCAGACCGGGCATCAAGTGAGCGTTGCATACTTATTGACATCATGCTCTACCTAATCTAAATAGCTACAGCGAGCGCAGGCATTGGCAGTGCTGCCGACCTTCCCAAAATGGCGGCCGCCACGGATCCACCAGAAGCGGGCAGAAGTGAGTGGAAGCGAGGCTGCCACCATTAAAAAAAAAAAATGGGCCTTAACGGCCAACGCTAAACCCCCGAATTGCTCGGCTTATATCTGCGGATGATACTGCCAAGGGGCAGCATGTAGATAAGGTAGAGAATGGCATTGGGCAAATGGCATTGTTTCCACTTAAAGAATAATATCTTCTGTCACTGTTTTGGATAGTTTAAAACTTTCCTATTCTTTAAACTAACTAATGCCAGTGTGGCCTGGAGATCAATACTCACTTTATAATTATCTCCTTCCCTTACCATCCAACCATGTAATTCAGCATAAGTTGTTCATGACTGGGCTTTCACAAGGCTGTAACAAGAAAAGCTGCTTTTTAACCTGTTACTAATTTCCTTGATCCTATTTTTGGATAGGAACAGGACTAAACCTAGACAAATAGTATATTAACACTTTCTATCCATACTGCAACAGTGTTTGTTGTGGTGGTGGGCCAATTATTGGAAAAAATTCTGAGGGGCAGTATTAATCATCATTTAGAAAGGCACAGATTAATCAAGGATAGTCAGCATGGATTTGTTAAGGGAAGGTCGTGTCTGACTAACTTGATTGAATGTTTTGAGGAGGTAACAAGGAGGGTTGATGAGGGTAACATGTTTCATGTAGTCTACATGGATTTTATCAAGGCTTTTAACATGGCAGATTGGTCAGAAAAGTAAAAGCCCAGGGGATCCAAGGGAAAGTAGCAAGTTAGATTCAAAATTGGCTCAGTGGCAGGAAGCAAAGGCTAATGGTCAACAGGCATTTTTGTGACTTAAAATCTGTTTCCAGTGGGGTTCCACAGGGCTCAGTACTAGGTCCCTTGCTTTTTGTGGTATATATTAATGATTTAGACTTAAATGCAGGGGGCACGATTAAGAAGTTTACAGATGATACAAAATTGGCCATGTGGTTGATACTGCGGAACAGGCTCGAGGGCCCAAGTGGCCTATTCCTGCTCCTATTTCTTATGATAGTGAGGAAGAAAGCTAAGGCTGCAGGAAGATATCAATGGATTAGTCAGGTGGGCAAAAAAGTGGCAAATGAAATTCAATCCAGAAAAGTGTGAGGTAATGCATTTGTGGAGGGCAAACAAGGCAAGGAAATACAAAATAAACGGAAGGATACTGAGAAGTGTAGAGGAACAGAGGGACCTTGGAGTGCATGTCCACAGATCCCTGAAGGTAACAGGACAGTTAGATAAGGCGGTTAAGAAGGCATACGGAATACTTTCCTTTATTAGCCGAGGCATAGAATATAAGAGCAGGGAGGTTATGCTAGAACTGCATAAAACACTAGTTATGCCACAGGTGGAGTACTGTGTAAAGATCTGGTCACCACATTACAGGAAAGATGTGATCACACTAGAGAGGGTACAGAGGAGATTCACGAGGATGTTACCAGGACTGGAGAATTTTAGCTATGAGGAAAGATTGGATCGGCTGGGGTTACTTTCTTTGGAACAGAGGAGGCTGAGGGGAGATTTAATTGAGGTGTATAAAATTATGAGGGTCCTAGATAGAGTGGATAGGAAGGACCTATTTCCCTTAGCAGAGAGGTCAATAACCAGGGAGCATAGAGTTAAGGTAATTGGTAGAAGTATTAGAGGGCAGTTGAGAATTTTTTTCACCCAGAGGGTAGTGGAGATCTGTAACTCACCACCTGAAAGGGTGGTAGTGGCAGAAACCCTCACCGCATTTAAAAAGTATTTGGATTTATATTTGAAGTGTTGTAACCTACAAGGCTACGGACCAAGAGCTGGAAAGTGGGATTGGGCTGGATAGCTCTTTTTCGTCCGGCACAGACACGATGGGCCAAATGGCCTCCTTCTGCGCCATAAATTTTTATGATTCTATAATCTATGTTTTTATTAGAACTTAGCAACCAGAGGAAAATATGATCCAGAGAGAGAAAAATCAAAGTGCGTCCCCCTAGGCCAACCCACTACATCTTCACTTAGCTCCATTAAGAGTGCAATTACCTAGGAGCAATTTGGTTGACCAAAAAAAAGGAGAAAAAAAAATTAATTTATTGACTGCAATGGAAATAAAAATCAGGAGAGATGCAAATCGGGCTGCCAATTTGCTATCACCCATTTTACACTATCGCACAAAGTCTAAATGACTCTCAGTGGGCAGGATTTTCACTGGGCCATGGAGTCGGGATTGGAGGCGTGCAAGGGGTTAAAATCCCGAAATCAGGGGTCCCGACCCCTTCCCGCACCCAAACCCGCCTCCATGCCAGTTTCAAAGGAGGCGGGTCCCGCCCCGCACTGGGACCCGCCTACCTTAGGCGGGAAGGGATTAGTGCCAATTAACTGCCTGTTAACAGGTAGTTAACAGGCAGTTTTTAGCCTAATCCCTATTTTTGATGATGAAGTGTGGGATTCCCGACGGCTCCAAACCACGCCAAGTTAGAGGAGGCGGGCCGTCAGGTTGAATGACTTGGAGGGGTCGAGATGTCGGTGTTCACGTGAGTGATGTGTGCATGAGTGCAAAGGTAAGTGTGTTTGGTGTGTCTAAAGTGATTAAATATGTTTTACATACCTTTTCTTACCTTTTCAGCCTTCCTTCCTTCAGGTTCCGGGAGTCCCTCATCTCACCGGCACAGAAAGCAGAATGGCTGCGAACCGTCAAAAGTGACAGCCTTCAGCTTTCTGTGCAGGAGAGATTTCTAATTGAGTCTATGGAGAAGGACTCATGTTAGAAGTAAGACTGTCAGTGTTTGACAGCTTCAAACAGCTGTGAAACACTGATATTTCATCTGTCAAAAGCTCTTGACAGATAAAATTTCAGTCTGTGACGTCACCTGTTGCCAGATGGCCCTTAATTGGCCTGCTGAGCCCGCTGGGCGGGCTCAACAAGGTCAATCAAGTTAAAATCGTGTGGATTGGCCGCATCTCGATGGAGGCGGGACTACAACCCCAAAAGTTGTAGTCCCGCCTCCAACCCAACTCCTGAGTTAAATTCCTGCCCAGTGTGTCTGGGAAAGGTACTGATGAGATACTTATACAGAAGAAGGGAGGGACAAGTCAGTCAGTAAATCAATCTACTTGGCCCTTGTTCACTTTCTAATGGGGCCTCATCAGTGAGATTGGCAGCAATCAGGGAGAAAGGATCCAAGAACCCAAAGCCACAAGAAAAAGTAACATACAAAAATGGGTAAATAAGTAAAGGCCTTCTAAAAAAATAATAGAAATTCTACATAACATTTCACCTTAAAAGAATGAAGAATGGGTTAATTAATTTATTTTAAAAGTATAAGTTTTAGATTTACCATGCACCTGGCCATTGAAATGGGTCCATGTTTTTGAACTGATACAGATCTCCCTTAGGCGGTCCTAGGTTAGGATATATACTGTTCCAATAATTTGTGAGATAAAGTGATTTCCAGCACCTAAAGACTTGTCTTTTTCTGTTCGGCTTATTTCCTGCAGGATATGTTTCATGTTTGCCTGTAGTTATAATGATAACATGATCCAAATAATGTGATTCACATTACCTGTACATTATACTAAAACCTTGCAGGGTAATATACATCTTGCCACTGCCTAGCCTCTGATTTCTCTGCTTTTGCACCATTTACCCCAACACAGAAGGCAATCTAAATTAGCAAATTGAAAAGTTACCACTTCTATGTTACAATCAATTCATTTTATAAATGGGTTAATTTTCTTTCCCCAATAACCCTCTCCAAAATCATATAAAATAATGAATGTAGAGATAAATTGCAGATGTCTATGGAGACCACTGCGTTAGCTTGGGGCCAGCGTGCCTATGAATGGCACATTTATGAGTATACCTACAAGGCTGGACCCAGTGAGAGAGATTCTGTAATTCATTCTCTGACTAGCTATTATTCCAACTGAAATCATCTAACTCAGCTAAAACCTAGGTATGGAACCAAGAATTTTCCTAATCTATATTGCTGAGTTCCACACTTGGCAGTGTACTTACCAAATATTCCACTGGGAAGCTGCTTTCCCTTTAATAATGTCCTTTTCGCTATCTCTATACATTTCAATTAGTCCGACAGTAGCAGATTTAACAAGATGGAAAACAGGAATCAAATAACTCCATTTGAAAAGTTTAAAAATTATTCAGAGTATTTTTTTGGGAAGACAAGAAAAAGAATCCTAACCATAATATAATCTTGAAATGTGTCCCTTCAGGCTTTGAATAAAATACACCCAACAGAAACCAGCAATCAGCAAGTTCTTATTTTTATTGCAAGTAAAAAGGATTCGTTGAAAATGTATCGGGTTTCAAGGATCAATCAACAGCAGGTCAAAAAGACTGGTAAAAAGCTCATGTTGGAACATAAGGGAAATCAGCCAGCAAAACAGTGCCAAAACTACTGAAAATTCAAACCTTCAGGAGGGTCTCCTGCCTTACTAGTAAAATTCATTATTTAAAAAAGGGTTGTGTGTTAAAAAATGGCTCAAGTTCCATGAAGTGCGGAAAGTCTTTAGTTTTACACAAAACTAAAAAAACAAACTCTGAAGACACAAGTTGAGGCTTCAGCCATCTCATGTTGAGTTTTGACCGCACAGAATGAATAACCTGGGTCTCCTTTCATTTCAAATTTCTACTACATTAATCTTGGAACACTGTCCACAGTGAGTGTTCTGAATGGGACACAGTTTGTTAAACTTCTGTCTGAAAGCCAGCCAATGTGAGTAATAAGGGGTTGATATTATATATTAGTAATTTAGTCCAGTATCAATATCACTTCTGTTGTAACCTGATCAGACCTTTCCCTTAGATCACTATTTTCCCTGTATTTTTAGTCTTTTGTTCCTGTATATTTTTCAGTGTTTACAAAACTGTGGACACACCAAAAAAAGTATATAATGACATGATTACCATTTTATGTGTTATTACTTGTACGGATTGGGGATTTTGTTAAATCTAGTGTTGCAGTGTATTTAGCATATACAATTATATTGTTAATCTTTCTGATCTCTCTTTTCTTAGCTCTTCCTCTCCTTTTTCTCTCTCTATCATTCTTCCCTTATCTCCATTGTTCCTTTTTCACTGCCATTTATCCTTTCTTTCTACTATCCTTTTTTTATTTCATTTTTCTTACACTTTTTCCTCTTTGTTCTCTTACCTGTTTCTCTAATTCTATTTTCCTGCTGTTTCTCTGACTGCTTTGCTGCTCCTATTCTTTCTATTGTCTCTCTGTGATTCTGCTTCTTTGTTGTGTGCTGTTCATCTTATTCTGTTTTCGCATCATCGTGTCTTTCTTTTCTTTATCTTCCCCATTTCTCTCATTCGGTTCTAATCTTTACTCGTTTCGATCGCTGGCTTTCTTGCTGTCTCTCTCATTCATTGCCAAGGGGATCTTAAGATATCCGGGCAGTGTGCGAGGGGGGGCATGGTGATCAGATTTCTGCCTGTCTGGGATCTGGCGCACCGTGCGGCGCAAACACAAGCCCCGATTCTGCCCCTTTAGGTTGTTTCCTGGATTTCTGGGGGTTTCCCCCAAGGGGGAGGAGCAGAATGCCTGCACTTAGTTTGAACATCTCTGGCTTAACTTGAAGTCTTGTGGTGGTCCAGAGTAAAATGCTGTGCTGGTATTCAGAGGCTCCAGATTCAGGCGCCCTGACGAGCATTCAAATTCACCTGTGCCTGTAGGTGGGTTTTGCAGATTTGGCCGACTCAGAATTTAAAAAAAAAATCCTCACTCTCTTCCCTCTCTACGATTAGTGTAGAGAAATAAAGCTACGGATAGTTCCTGTTGTGATTAAGATAAATTGCAGGCATTTCAGATTATCGGGAGAAATTCAGACGGGAAAGGATATTTCCATTTTGACAGATACTTTACAATAGGCCAATAGGGAAGACAGAAAGGAAACAGGAAAACCAAGAAGGGTCTGTTATTTGGTGACCGTATGACGAGAAAGGGAGCTTTTAATAACTGAGAACTTGCACCGTGCTCAAGGGAAATGTATATACTTCCAAGTTAAGGAAATAAGTATAATTAGAAATAGCAAAAGACCATTAGTCTCAGCAAGGCCGTCAGTGGCACCTTCTCTTTGTGTAAGATATCCTCAGACACTTCTAATGGTTATTTTAATGAAGTGGTTACATCTATTATTAAGAAATATCACTGCGCTATGAAAGACAACATCAAGAAATCTATCCTTTTTTGTCTGCTTGTCGATTTCCCCTGGTGTTGTGGCTCAGTTGTGGTAGCACTCCCTAGGTGGGAGGGGCTAGGAGTGAGCCAGGTGTTACTGGTTGCCTGATTGCAGCTGGGTGTTGGAGGGAAACATAGAAGATAGGAGCAGGAGTAGGCCATTCGGCCCTTCGAGCCTGCTCCGCCATTCAATGAGATCATGGCTGATCATCCAAATTCAGTACCCTGTCCCTGCCTTCTCCCCATATCCCTTGATCCCTTTAGCCTCAAGAAATATATCCAACTCTTTCTTGAATATATTTAATGAACTGGCCTCCACCGCCCTCTGTGGCAGAGAATTCCACAGGTTCACCACTCTCTGGGTGAAGAAATTCCTCCTCATTTCAGTCCTAAATGGCTTACTCCTTATCCTTAGACGATGACCCCTAGTCCTGGACTCCCCGGCCATCAGAAACATCCTTTCTGCATCTAGTCTGTCCAGACCTGACAGAATTTTATAGGTTTCGATGAGATCCCCTCTCAATCCTCTAAACTCCAGTGAGTATAAGCCCAATCGACACAATCTCTCCTCGTACGTCATTCCTGCCATCCCACGTATCAGCCTGGTGAATCTTCGCTGCACTCCCTCCATGGCAAGAACGTCCTTCCTCAGGTAAGGTGACCAAAACTGCACACAATACTCAAGGTGCGGTCTCACCAAGGCCCTGTACAACTGCAGCAAGACATCCTTGTTCTTCTACTCGAACCCTCTTCCTACGAAGGCCAACATACCATTTGCCTTCTTAATCTCCTGCTGCACCTGCATGCTTACCTTCAGCGACTGGTGCACAATAACACCCAGGTCTCTTTGCACTTCCCCTTCTCCCAATCTATTGCCATTCAAATAATAATCTGCCTTCCTGTTTTTGCCACCAAAGTGGATAACCTCACATTTATCCACATTATAGTGCATTTGCCATGTTTCTGCCCAATCACCCAACCTGTCCAAATCGTACTGGAGTTTCATGACATCCTCCTCACAGCTTACCCTCCCACCCAGCTTTGTGTCGTCTGCAAATTTGGAGATATTACATCCAACTCCCTCGTCCAGATCATTAATATATATTGTGAATAGCTGGGGTCCTAGGACCGATCCTTGCGGTACCCCACTAGTCACTGCCTGCCACTCGGAAAATGACCCGTTTATTCCAACTCTTTGCTTTCTGTCCGCCAACCAGTTCTCTATCCAAGTCAATACCTTGCCCCCAATCCCATGTGCCTTAATTTTGCACGCTAATCTCTTATGTGGGACCTTATCGAAAGCCTTCTGGAAGTCCAAATACACCACATCCACTGTTTTGTAAAAAGTTGGTGGTGGGTTTTGGGGTTTTGTTTTCAGGTTTTAGGGCCTTTTTGGCCCACAAAAACAGTCAGATGGCTGTGGAGGGGTCCGGAGAGCCGAGCCCCTCAGAGGACAGTGTTCCCGAGAGGAATTTAATTAGGGGAGAAACTGTGATGGGAAAGGGGAAAAAAAGGCCCAAAGATTGGGGCCGGGACCCCAGGAGGTTTGGTAAAGAAAACACGGTGGTGGTGCAGTGTGAGGATAAGAAGATTCGAGCTTGGGATATAATCCAGGCGGTTCATGAGGACTGTGGCGAGGGAAGCTGCTTTGCCTGCCGACCAAAGCCGAATGTGGGATTTGAAGTGACGGTCAGTGACCGTGAGGAGGTGGAAAAACTGTTACTCAGTCTGAAAGTTGGTGAGAAATTCTTGGAGGTGACTCTGCTATATTCAGAGGAGGTGGTGGTTACATTTTTGAACTTGCCAGTGTACATTGAGGACGAAGTGCTGAGCAAAAAGTTGGAGTCGTGGGACATTAAAATCTGTTCTACAATAAAGAGGAGGTACTATCCGGGAACACGGGTAGCAGACGGAACCCAGTATGTAAAGGTGCGGTTCCCAGAGGGGGTGAGGTCATTGCCGTACAGTATGAAGTTCGAGACACTGGAAGAAGTGCAGTACTTTCATGTGCTGTGTGATAATCAAGTAAAGGTGTGCTATTATTGTCTTGGACATGACCATCTCGTAAGAAACTGTCCAGATTTGTATTGTTACAATTGCGGTGAGTCGGGACATATCGCTCAGAGCTGCAAGGCGGAGAGCTGTGGGGTGTGTCGTAAAGGCCCCACCCGCTGTGAGTGTGTGGCAGAAGGGAGCGATATGAGTGATGAGGAGATGGGAGAAGGAGAAGGAGATGAGAGTGGAACGGCCGGAGGAGTGGTGCAGTCGGAGGACACAGCTGGTAAAATGAAGGAGAAAGGAGCACAGGAAGAGGCAGAGGATGGCGGAGCGGAGAACGGGATGGAGATGGCAGAAAACACGCCGAGTGCTGTGGAGGGGAACAAAGACAGCAGCGGGCAGCGAGGGTCGAGTGCAGACTTGAGCCTCAGTGCGGTTCGGCTCCCCCTGGGGAGTCTGGTGGCTGCGGGGGGAGAGGAGAGGGAGGTGGATGTGGGTGCTCCGGGAGAGGAGGGGAGTCGGATATCTTGGTGAGCGGGAGGTGGCAGGATGGGGAGAGGGTGCAAGAGGCAGGAGCCTTAAAGGGACAGCAGGATGGGATTGGCGAGATAGAGACGTCAGAAGGGAACAATTTAGGTGCGCCATTGTCCCATGGAGAGAGGGAACAGGGTGCAAGGGTCAGAGGTGGAGATGTGGTCGAAGGGAGCGGCACAGTGGGAGAAACTGCGATAGCAGGAAGACTCTATGGGAGATGAAGTATCTGACGGGGAGCAGGCACAGGGGGTTGCAGAAGAGCTTGAGTGTGAGGAATTAGAGGGGGACAGAGACATGGAAGTCGGGGGTGGGGTGGCATCATGTGGAAAGGGAAAAGTTAGTGAGGGGCAGAAGGAGGGAGCAAGGGCAGCTCCTGGGCCCAAACTTAATGCAAGGAAAAGGCTGAAACAGCAGGGAAAGTTTAAACAGGAGGGGAAAAAGAGTCGGAGGCTGCAGGAAAAAGCAACAGCTGCCCGAGAAGTTGGGAAGGAGCATGTGAGGAGGGAAGGGCCAGAGATTAAATGATGGGGAGATTATCAGGCATACTTCCCTTCTTTGGAGCCATGACTACATTGGTCTCAATTAATGTGAACGGACTGAGGGGTGAGAAGAAATTGCAGCAGTTGTTGCAGGGTTTTAAAGGTACGGACTTGTTGTGTCTGCAAGAAACCTTTTGGGATGAGGATATCCTGGAAAGAGTTCAGAAGGTTTGGAAGGGAGAGGTGTTTGCAAGTTGTGCAAACAATAACCGTAGAGGGGTGGCTGTTTTAGTGAGCCCGTCCATAAAAGAGAACGTTGCCTTGGTGGACAAGGACGCTGAGGGGAGATTTTTGCGGCTAAGGGTAAAAATGGAGAGATTTAATTGCGATCTCTTTAATATCTATGCACCGAACGACCATTGCAAGCGTCGCGAGTTTTTTCGGGGGTTATTCACTGAAGCGGCAGAGGTGGAAAATCCTTGTATAGTGGGGGATTTTAATGTATTTTTATCTTGGATGGACATTTCAGCCCAGATGACCTTTAAGGATGATAACTCCAGAGGGATGATTGTAAAAATGATGGCAAATTTAAATTTGAGAGACTTATGGAGGGACCGGAACCGCATAAAAAGGGAGTTCTCCAGATCAGGTTGGGTGGGTGGTGTTATAAAACAGAGCCGAATAGATTTTGTGTTATTGCGGGAAGGGTTAAGTTCTGAGGTGATGGAGATTTATTATAAAAAAGTATTTTTTAGTAATCACTCGGCTTTGGTTCTTAGAATTAGGAACAGCAGAGTTAAGATCGGTTCAGGGGTGTGGATTTTAAACAATCAATACCTGAAAGAAATTGCTTATAAAGAAGGGATTAAAAATATAATAAAGAATGCTCGGAAGGAACTTTTGCTCTTGAAAGAAAGAAGAGTTTGGTGGGATAATTTCAAATATGAGGTAAAAGTTTTTTCGGTACGTTATGGGAAAAAGTGAGCGGCAGCTAACCAGCGTCGAGAAGAGAATATAAACAAAAGGTTCACGGATGTCTGTAAAGCAGTTGACGGAGGGGATAAGGGAGCGGAGACTAAGTTCCGGGTGCTAAAGGAAGAGTGGGAATTATTGCAAGCTGAAAAATGCAAAGGGGCCATTCTCCGTGCAAAGGCTAGAGATGCATTGGAGGGCGAAAGATGCACTAGATATTTTCTAGAGCAAGAGAAGCTGTGACAGAGATTATCGTTAATTGAAGAGTTGAAGGTTGGGGAGAAGATCATTAATGAAAGTGGGGAGATTTTAGAGGTGGCTAGCAGCTTTTATCAAGAGTTATATACTAAAGAAGACATTTCCAATTTGGCGATGGAGAAGGTTACTGCTTTTATTGAAGAGGGTTTAAAGGAGGATGAGAGAAGCATGTGTGACAAAGAAGTAGGATTAGTGGAAATAAAAGTAGCAATAAGTGGAATGAAGGGGGGGGGAAAAGCCCAGGGTCCGATGGACTAAGTGCAGAATTTTATAAAGAATTTTGCGAGATTTTAAGTCCATTGCTCTTAGAAGTTTTTAAGGAAATTAAAATTGAAGGAAGCCTGGCCCCATCTATGAGGAGAGGTATCATAATCATAGCTTATATAAAAATAAAGGGGATAGACGGGATCTGAAGAATTGGAGGCCCATCACATTATTAAATGTGGATTATAAGATCTTGGCAAGGGTTATGGCAAATCGTTTGAAGGAGGTGTTACCACAGATAGTTTGGCCCTCTCAGTCCTATGGAGTCATAGGCCGGGACATCGCAGACTCTGTGGTCTCAATCCGAGATGCGATAGAGCTCATGGAAGAGAGTGGGAGGGAGGCTTATGTATTAAAGATAGATCAAGAGAAAGCCTTTAATAGGGTCTCTCATGAGTTTTTATTGAAGGTTTTGGAAGTATTTGGTTTCAAGGAAAATTTCATTCAGTGGATAAGGATTTTTATTCAAACATATTTAGCTGTGTTAAATGTAATGGTTTTTTATCCAAGTATTTTCCGATACAGAGATCAATGAGACAGGGTTGTCCCCTGTCCCCGTTGTTGTACACATTGGTAGCAGAACCATTAGGTTACATGATGCGAAAGAAACAAGGGGTAGTTGGGATTGTGGTCCCCAGTTCTGGGCTGGTGTCGGTGATACACCAATATGCAGATGACACAACCTTAACATTGAGAAATGGGGAGTCAGTGAGGAAAGCTATGGATGTAGTGGAGGAATATTGTAGAGCTTCAGGAGCCAGAGTGAATTATAGTAAGTCCCAATGCCTGGTTGCAGGGAGTGTAAGGGGTTTCGTCCTCGAGAGGTTTCCCTGAAGTTTCTCTCTCTAGAGGCCTCTCTCTCTTGCACAGTAAAACCTTGAGTGGTTCGACCCACTCGCCCCTTAGATTCTATACTCTGGACTTAGGCGCAGGAACTACAATGTAGACAAAACTCTTGTAGACCAAGTTTGATGAAACAAAATGAAATTTTATTGCAAATGGAAAAATATCAAATCTAATGCAACACAGATAAGAGTACAATACATGGGAGGGAAAAACAAACACAAACAAATCATAACGACATTATACTAACGAAGGCAAATACAGGCATCTTATACTCTACAAAGATCATCATGAAATAAGGAAACACACGGAACATCGAGGGACAACAACTCATGTTAATTGTACCCTTAAATCCACCCCCTTATTAAACCTATCTGGATCTGATTGTGAAGGGCCAGAAACATGCTCACCAATCCCACTAGGAAGTGCAAGGTTTTGAAAACGAGTCTATGTTTGGTCCTTTCAGGCGCCTCGTCTCCACGTGGATCGTGGAGCCCCTGCGAACTGCGCCACACCTCTCTCCTGAGGTGGGGGTCGGGGGCGGCTGGACACCGGCGGGCCTGGATGTCGGCGGGGTTGAGGATCGTCGGCTCGATCCTGGTTAGAGGAGCTTTGGGCTGGTGTGGCCCCTTCTACCTTCAGCTACGGCCCAGGGATGGTCGATGATCTCCCGATAATTTTCCCCGGGGTGGGACGTTGGTTTCGAGCGACTTTCTTTATACAGTCATAATTATCTTTCTCCTCCGACAGTGGAGAGGAGTCCGCTGATCTTTTCCCAAGCCAGCTCCTCTTCCCCCAGCTCAAAAGCTGGACCGGCTGCTGGGGCTGCAACGACTGTCCGACTGTAAACTGTCTTTTAGCTCGACTCTCCTTGTGACTGTTCAAGCTTGTTGGTTCAAGCTTCCTCCAGCATCTTCTCCCAAGCTGTGTGTCTGCCCAATCTACTGCCGTGTCGAGTCGTGTCCCACTGTCCTGTCAACTCCTTCTGGCCTGCCTGTCCCGACTGCTTCCGAGTGCTTGCCCCAACTGCCGAAAAGTCTCTCCAGATATACCTTTCTTCCCGAGGCTTCCCTTCCCGCCCAAAATCAGGTTAGTCTTTGTTTTAACTTTGGCGGGCTTTGAGCACAGCGGGGCAGTTATTATATTTAAAATCATTTTAAGCGGCTGGTAACAGGCCCATCTCTGGTTGGAAATAGCTTTCATTGTTTTGAATGTCCTGCTGATCTCGTTATCTAGTCCTGGGTGCTGTTCTCATGAATATGAAATTATCCCCTTTTGTCTGGGGCAGCATCTTGATGGCCTCTGTCTCCAGGCTGATCTTGAGTGGATCTGCATCTAATCCATATGCATGCCGGTGGGTCTGGTTTCGTTCTCTCAGAAAACAGCTTCCAGAACTTACTAAGGGTTCAATCCACATAGCTGTCTGAGGTTGCGCAGGAACTATTTTAAAGTGTCCCAATAAACTGGTCACATGATACGGTGGCCATTTTGTATGCCCCTTTTTCTGGGCTTCTTTTAAAACAGTCTTAGAATCACGGCCTCTTCTGCCATTTAACCCTTATTAATATGAAATCCAATTTTGCAAATCCTACACTCTCCCCTGATGATACTGTAACTTGCTTGGAGTATCATAATTCTGGGTGAGCAAAATTTTCTGTCCTTCCACAATCTAACCATCCCCAGTATTTACCTATCTATGACCCCACGACACATGCATTTCCCATTTCAGAAAAATCTAGTGTACATTAAGCATCTATAGATGGCAATACCTTGGAGTTAAAAATCTTATAACTTACTTCCAGGTGTGGAGGCGGTCCTTATACCCCTACATCACCTAGTATATACACATTATCAAATAATAATCACATCTAATAAACTTCAATAATAAAAATGAAATACATACGAAAATCCAAAAACACATGAATACCCATCAAAAAATAATACAGAGGAGGGAGGGAAAACTTTAACTTTATACAAAGCAGCAAAAATCTATACGGGTGTCTCTTCTTCTACCCGCACATAATGCTCCCTCCATTCCCATCTATTCTCGTACTTTTGCGAATGTTTGACCTTTTACAGTGTACAAACAACAAATACACTACAATGACAACCTGGCACACTACAAGAATGTGGGAGGCTATCCTAATCCAGGAAGGGACTTCTATATTAGTGAACAGGTCCCACCACGGTGGGGTCACTATATCCAATATGCCTGCCCCTATCTCTAACGTCTTCTGCTCCAGTGTGTAGAAGTGTTTCTGTGAAACAACAACGGCTTTTAATATCTTGGTGAGGTGTTCAGGGAGAGGGGGAATGATATATCCAAAATGTGCAACGAATCGCTAAAAATCTGTGAAATTCTCTTTCACAGTGAGGTGAACAGTGGAAGGTTCAGGGATGGGGACAATTCACTCTTGGGCCACTTGAACTTCTGCCCTGGGCTTGAAACAGAAGCTGCTATCACTCACCGGACACCAACCGTGCTGTCCATGCTGGTAGTGGGGTGCTGCAGTGGTGACACAGTATGTCCCACCTCCTATATATGCCACCTGCGGGGGCACATGGCCTTGTGCCATTGCCTCCATGGTGCAATTTATAGGCTTCGCGCCAGCAGTTCTGAACCCGCACTGTGGTTTTAAATGGGCATTCAAGTGCTGGGGACACAGGATGATGTGTGCCCCCCGGCTCCAGCACCCCGAGAGGTCGGTACCCATCATTGCATGCTCCCACCGAATGACGTAAGGTGGGACCCCCGTGTAGCGAATGTGCGCAACCCCCTGAATGACTCCAATGTTCTCCACCCTGTATACCGGGGCGGGTTTGGCTGTCTTTCCCATCACCGGCATTCTTACCACTATACCCATAATGGTGTGATTAGACCGTCCACAGTCCACTGGGACTGGGTAGGCCTCTGAAGCTAGTCTGAGCTGGCACGGGCTCAATGTATTCTCAAAAGGGTGGAGGGCTGCGAGGTGCTTGTTGCTAATCCAGGAGGGGACTAAGCCTTGCTTTAAATCCTCCAGATTACTGCGGCCCTCACCCAGTAACCACGCCCCGTATAGCACACAAGCCTCGTTCTGCGCAGCCTGATCGGATGCATTCCGATCCTCCCTGATGAGAGCATTTACTGTTCTGGCGTGTTTCTCCAGCTCCGCTATTATCTCTTTTAAGTGTAGTGTCATGGCCTGGTCCTCGTGTAACTCAGAACCCACTACCTTATTCTCATCAGTCAGTATCTTTCTTAGCTGTGTTTTCAAGCCATTAATCTGAGTTTGTAGCTCCACGTCATCCAGTGCGTTGATGACGGAAGTTCCTGTGTTAAAAGCTGTGAAAATATCATCTACTGCACCCCTTCTTTGTCTCCCTATTCTGTCCAAGACCTCATGTGGTGTGGTGTACAATTCGGCTCTGTCAACATCGGCAAGGTCGAATTCGTAAAACTGTTTAAACATGTTTGTTAACAGGACCTGGTATAATTGCTCCGTTTCCTTGGGGCACCACGCTGGCAATCTTACCTCGGTGAGGTTTAAAATCACCGAAGCCACCGCATAGTGGACCCCTTGGTACAGTACCTGACCTGTGGGTACCAATACCAATCCGTTCCCGGGTCCCTTTGTCGTGGTGGGGCACCCTTCCTTGAGGGCTTTTGCTACTGGAACTGTGGGCTGGGGCTTGCGGGGTCGGGTGATGAGCTCCGTGGCGTTTACTGGGATCTGTGAGTATGGGACTCCGCACGCCCGTGAGCTGACGTCCCACCTCATTCCTTGCCCAGCATCCTGCCACTGTCTTTGGAAAAAGATGGAGACGCCTGTGGGGCAAGCGCGTTCTGAACCCCACATACCGATGTAGATCCCCTCATCTGGTTCCCACCATTTGTCCCAACAGACACTCAACCCCCCGTGTGTTCCCGTTATTGTCTGATGGGTGTTATTACCCAATCTCTCCCATTCCACGGTGGAATTCTTCATGGTGCTGCTCAACTTGCGCAGCCACCACCAGCGGTCCAAAGGTACACTTCCATGGCAAACAAGGCAAATCTTCTTGCCCACGGTGACGCTGATCCTGGGCGCACTGATCTGCACCCTGGGGCACATCAGAGACATTTCCCTGTATGCAAACCCCGTCTGGCTGGAGTATTCAGAAGAGTTCGACCCCAGCCAGCCTGGCCATCTCCCTTCATGGAACTAGGCAGCAGTCTCTTCAGCGTCCCGTGAGCCAGTTCCGTCAGTCGCAATGGGGCCTCTATTTCCAGAGCACCCATAAACGGTGGAGTCCTTGGTGCGGCCCCGATAGGCCCAGCTCCATCCGATCATTACGAACGCGACGAGGATCCCTCTCATCTTTACTGGCTTCTGTAACAAACCAAACAATATAGCCAGGCTCCCGAGAGATTCTGGCTTAGGTGACGGCATGATCGGGTCTTTCGACCTCGATCCCAAACAACACACATACTGGGCAGATTTAAAACTACTTAAACTCTAATCGTTTTAATACTTATTTACACACCCTAAACTTAAACTTAAACTAAACATATGTACAGCGCCGCCCGTCCCCGGGCGGCTTGCCTAATCCCTGATCGGACTGTGGCGGGGCTGCAGTGACCTGTGGCTCTGGTTCCCCACAGCCTTTCGCTGTTAAACGGGGACTGTGTTTTCTCAAGGATTTCTGAAGTCGGCGTCTACTGGGAGTGGGTGACTCGGGCCAAGAGTTTACAGGCTGAGGCGTTCGGGTCGACCTGCAAGAAGGTACTTTGGGCGTGGCTCCCTTAGCGAGTGGACCTTCGGGTGGGACCTCAGCTCTCACAGCCCGTGGCTTTTCCACGACTGTAGGCTTTGGCTCCCTTCCCTCAGGCTCCGCCCCTTTGGGATTTGGGCAGGCTCCCTTGGCGAGTGGACCTTCGGGTGGGACTTCAACTCTCACAGCCCGTGGCTCTTCCACGACTGTGGGCTTCGGCTCCCTCCCCTCAGGCTCCGCCCCTTCGGGAATTGGGTCTGTGGCAGATGGCTCCTCCCCACCTGTCCCTACGGGTGGAGGATCTCTGCCCCCAACTTCTACCTCCCCCACACTCGAGTCGAGGGCGGGATCTCCGTCCTCCGCCTCCTCCGCCTCCAGAATCGTGTCGAGGGCGGGACCTTGCTGTTCAGGTCCCTCCTCATCCGAGTCCCAGGCCATCGGAGTAGGCTCCCCCCAGGTGGGCAGGACCTCTTCTCCTTCCAAGCAGGCTACAACGCCAGCTTGTGTGGCCTGTGACTCATCGCGCGCCTCAGGCTGAGGATCTTTATCCTCAGACCTGGCTTCGGTTGCTGATGCTCTTGCACCCGGTTTGAACAGTTTACACCGCTTCATACTAAACCACTTGTTGCGTCGGGACACTTCCACTGTGCGAATGGCGTAGACCGGCGGATTTTGCACCGATTCCGGCTCATCCTCCTGGTCTACGGTTCTCTCGCCAGCGCATAGGGTTAGACCCAAGAATTTTACTTCTCGCCGGCCAACCCGTGCCTTTGTAGGGGTTTCCTTAACACTCTCTACCTCCTTCACACTCGTGCCCTCTCCCCAGAGACAATGATTTCTTAGGTCCACGTGGATCCCGTGGGCTACCAAGAAATCAGACCCCAGGACTCCCGTTCCACCTCCCACCTCCCACTTCATTAGGGTACACTTCCACGTGGTGCGGAGTGGTCCTAAACAAATGGAGAGGGGAAGGGAATGTGCGCCAACCTGTTCTTCGCCCGTGAAGCCCGACAGAAGATATGGGACCCCAGTGGACAGAGGCGAGGCGGTGGGGTTATCTGCATGGATTGCGGTGCACGATGCTCCCGTGTCCAACAGATAGGTTCCCTTCACCTCCTCCACCTCCATCTCCACGAGGGGTCGTCTCCATACATCATATCGCAGCGCACACAGGTAGATGGGCTGCGCCGACTCTAGTCACTTGGGTACAGCGATCGGAGTTTCGGGAGCGACAAGGCCGGTGGTGACAGCTATTTTCCCCTGCGAGGTCATCAGAGACCGCATTGTCTGTATGATTGCTTCAATCGCAGCGGGATCCACTACTGCACCAGCTCCTTGCGCTGGGGCAGGAGCTACGGCTTGGTTTTGGGCTGGTACTGAGGTGGCGGTCTGGGCTTGGGCTTGGACTGCGGGAAATTTCCCTCTACTATCCTTCCACGGATTTCTACAGTCCTTGCGCCAATGTCCATCCTTCCCACACCCGTAACAATTGAGCTTGGCTTGGACAGGGCGATTCCCTTCCTGCCTCCACCCCTTCTTGCTTGGGGCTGCGGGTTTTGCCTCATGCACCTTTCCTTTCTGGGGAGGTGTTTCCTGACTTCTACAGTTCTTATACGCCACATTTAACTGATGGAACACCGTTTCTTCCGTGACACCGGGACCTTGGGGATCAAACCATGATCTGGCTAGGGCCCGTATCTCTGGCAAGCTGTTGGTAACCACACAACGGAGCCAATGAACCCGCTGTTCGTCGCTCATTTGAGCCCATTCAGGCATACCCGGACAGCTACGTCGATACACTGGCCACAGCCTTTCTGTGAAAACCCGTGGGGGTTCTCCAGATAGCTGCAGGGTCCCTTCCACACGGTCGAATGGACTACCATCGTCCACTCCCATTACTTCTAAAACTTCCTCCTTGAGATCCGTATACCCTTTCTGTCCCCTCTTGGCATCCTCTGAGAGGCACTGAAGGATTGTAGGATCCAGAGAGAAAAGCAACAGTTTAACCTGTTCCTGTTCATCGCAGTCATTAATGGCTGCTGTTTCCTCTATCTCCCTGAAGTGAATCGAGGGATCTCCCTTTACTGTGAGCCGTGTGAGGTGGCTCACCATGGACCTTAATTGCGGGCCAGCGTAGGGCACCACGAGCTGGTTCTGGTGGGGTCCGACACTGCCATCGGCAGCGTTGGGACCGAACCTCTGGTGCCAAGTGGGACACATCGGTGCCGGTCCCGGCTTTGCTACCAGTGGTTCTTCCACACACTCCACCTCGGCTACCTCCTCTTTCGCTACCCCCTCCCTTTCCGACCAAGTCTCACTATAGCTCGGCGGTGCTGAGGGCTCAGTGGCTGGTACCACAATTACCTCAGCTGGAATCGGCTGTTTTGATTCCTTTAAAAAGGCCATGTGACTGGCTTTCGGGCTGACGAGACACACCATGCCTCTTGCCTTAACCAGGGCCGTTCTTAGGTCCTCTATGGTCTTTTGGCAGGGGCCGTGGTCTGTGCTCTCAAACCCGTGCTCAAGGGCCAGCTTGTAAGCTGCCTTAACCTCCACTACTCTCTCCTCCTGCGCTCTTAGCTGTTGTGCGAGGCGGGCGCTTTTCTCCCGTATCCTTGTTTCATTAATCTTTGCTTCAGTAACCTGGCACTCCAGGTACTCTATCCTAGCCTGATGTTGACTAGCTACCACTTGGCGTTCCTGATTCAGCGCGTGAAGCGCTGTGATGAGTTTTTCCCCACCCATGGCCTTTTCCTCTATCTCTGCTGCCTGGGCTGTGATTTTGGCTGCCTGTGCTGCAACGACTCGGTCCAAGATCTGGACCTGCTTCTTGTAACACATCAGCCACACTGCCTTTTCCACTGACTTCTTATGCTCTTTGCTCTCTGTCCACCTGATGGCTGCGTCCACTGGACGCCCATCCAGCAAGAGATCGGAAATCCACTGTTTAGTGAGATTTACCTTGCCAAAGACATAATCCGTTATTCTCTCATCCATTGCATTTCGACCATTCAAACTTGGATCTACTACATTGCAATCCTGCCGCCAGAGTCCTGCCGCGGTCGCCATTTTCTGTAAGGGGTTTCGTCCTCGAGAGTTTTCCCTGAGGTTTCTCTCTCTAGAGGCCTCTCTCTCTTGCACAGTAAAACCTTGAGTGGTTCGACCCACTCGCCCCTTAGATTCTATACTCTGGTCTTAGGCGCAGGAACTACAATGTAGAGAAAACTCTTGTAGACCAAGTTTGATGAAACAAAATGAAATTTTATTGCAAATGGAAATATATCAAATCAAATGCAACACAGATAAGAGTACAGTACATGGGAGGGAAAAACAAACACAAACAAATCATAACGACATTATACTAACTGAGGCAAATACAGGCATCTTATACTCTACAAAGATCATCATGAAATAAGGAAACACACGGAACATCGAGGGACAACAACTCATGTTAATTGTACCCTTAAATCCTCCCCCTTATTAAACCTATCTAGATCTGATTGTGAAGGGCCAGAAACATGCTCACCAATCCCACTAGGAAGTGCAAGGTTTTGAAAACGAGTCTATGTTTGGTCCTTTCAGGCGTCTCGTCTCCACGTGGATCATGGAGCCCCTGCGAACTGCGCCACACCTCTCTCCTGAGGTGGGAGTCGGGGGCGGCTGGACACCGGCGGGCCTGGATGTCGGCGGGGTCGAGGATCATCAGCTCGACCCTGGTTAGAGGAGCTTTGGGCTGGTGTGGCCCCTTCTACCTTCAGCTACGGTCCGGGGATGGTCGATGATCTCCCGATAGTTTTCCCCGGGGCGGGACGCTGGTTTCGAGCGACTTTCTTTATACAGTCATAATTATCTTTCTCCTCCGACAGTGGAGAGGAGTCCGCTGATCTTTCCCCAAGCCAGCTCCTCTTCCCCCAGCTCAAAAGCTGGACCGGCTGCTGGGGCTGCAATGACTGTCCGACTGTAAACTATCTTTTAGCTCGACTCTCCTTGTGACTGTTCAAGCTTGTTGGTTCAAGCTTCCTCCAGCGTCTTCTCCCAAGCTGTGTGTCTGCCCAATCTACTGCCGTGTCGAGTCGTGTCCCACTGTCCTGTCAACTCCTTCTGGCCTGCCTGTCCCGACTGCTTCCGCGTGCTTGCCCCAACTGCCGAAAAGTCTCTCCAGATATACCTTTCTTCCCGAGGCTTCCCTTCCCGCCCAAAATCAGGTTAGTCTTTGTTTTAACTTTGGCGGGCTTTGAGCACAGCGGGGCAGTTATTATATTTAAAATCATTTTAAGCGGCTGGTAACAGGCCCATCTCTGGTTGGAAATGGCTTTCATTGTTTCGAATGTCCTGCTGATCTCATTATCTAGTCCTGGGTGCTGTTCTCATGAATATGAAATTATCCCCTTTTGTCTGGGGCAGCATCTTGATGGCCTCTGTCTCCAGGCCGATCTTGAGTGGATCTGCATCTAATCCATATGCATGCCGGTGGGTCTGGTTTCGTTCTCTCAGAAAACGGCTTCCAGAACTTACTAAGGGTTCAATCCACATAGCTGTCTGAGGTTGCACAGGAACCATTTTAAAGTGTCCCAATAAGCTGGTCACATGATACGGTGGCCATTTTGTATGCCCCTTTTTCTGGGCTTCTTTTAAAGCAGTCTTAGAATCACGGCCTCTTCTGCCATTTAACCCTTATTAATATGAAATCCAATTTTGCGAATCCTACAGGAGGGGTAGGGGGAATGGTTGGGGGAATGTCCCTTTAAGGTGATGGAGGTTTTGGAAGTTCTGGGGATGCATATGGGCTGCAAGAAAGATAGGGATGAAGTGGATCGATTGAATTGGGAACCGAAGGTTATGAAAATTAAAAAGATTTTGGGAAGATGGGAAAGAAGGTGGTTGAAAGTGCAAGGAAGAGCGACAGTGGTGTCTGCTCTCCTGCTATCTAAGCTATGGTACTTATTGACAGTGGAGGATATTCCTGAGTGGGCGGAAAAGTCCATCCGAGAGGCTTGTGTGAGGTTTTTATGGGAAGGGAAACCAGCCTTGGTGGCTTACAATACCATCATTTGACGGAGAAATCAGGGAGGACTCAATTTCCCAGATATTGATTTGAAGAATAAATGCTTTAGAATCAAATGGGTGAAGAGATTTCTTCAGAAGTCAAACACAAGTTTTTGGAAGAGTTGTTTTGAGCATTTTTTAAAACGAAGTGGGTTCGGAGGGCAGGGGATATTGTATATGGAATACAATAATATGTTTTTGAAATTGATTAAACTTCTCCCTAGGTTTTATAAGGGGGTTGTAGAGACTTGGGCCCAATTTTTAAAAAGAGTGCAGTTTATGCCTGTAGGGGGATGGGGCTCTGCTCTGCCCAATTGCAGGGGTCTTTAGTGCCTGTTGATGTATTGGGCCTCGGTCTCCTTTATACCCTTGCAGCTTATGTTAGCCTGCAGGTCGGGTGTCACTAAACACCCTCTAAGGAGATAGAGAACAACAGCTTATAGAGGAGGACTAAAATACAATGGCGACCCGCACAGTTTATACCTAATCTGTGGGGTACTCCTGAGCCCAAGTGCTCCTGGAGTCCTCTCTCTTTTCCCTAGTCTGCAGTTCCCTTTTTTGGCGGATTTGAAGCGCCCTAATGCCCCTATCTGGTTCTAACTCCAGAATTTGGGTGGAGAACGATGCACTTTAAATAGACACTCGGAGACAAGTAGTCCTTGGAAAAAGAACAGGTGACAACCAATTTTATTTGCCAAGGTAAGTTCTACCACAAACGTAATAAACACACACACACATTTATAACTATAAATAAAATATGAGAGAGAACGGACACAACGAGAATGTTTACACAGTTTTATCTTTACCAAGTCCAATCCCACCAACCCACTTTCCTACCTAAACTAGACTGACAGTTGCAGGCCCTTGGATTATACTCACAGCCTCCTCCCTTGACAGATGGAATTTTGAGTGCGGTTGTTGGGTTGTTGTTGTTGCTGTTGTCGTCGGAATTCGACCTGTGCCTCGGGGTTCGCCGTACCTCGAACCTCGGAGTGGACCTTGCTGCATCTGGTCGGGTTTTCTCGAAGTTTGGTTTTGTTGATTGCACTTTCGGTCGGTTGTCATTGGTTGGTTTGTGCTTGATGGAAAAGGTTCCCGAAATGACTGGAGTGAATGCCGTCTTCCACAGCCACTTCGGTCGTTGGTGTCTTCTTGTCGAGGTCCCCGGAACGGAAGTCGGTATAAGGTACAGCTTCTTGCGTCGATGTTGCGCCGTCTGGTAGTGGAGTAAACCTTCAGTATACCGATTGAGCCTGAGGCCTGATGGTGGATCTTCTCCTCAGCGCGGTTGGAGTTCTTTAGATGTTAGTTCGCCCCAGCTCGTCCCTCCCGGGCTCGTCTTTTCCCTCAGCGTCTTAACTCGCTCTCCTGTTCGTTCTTCTGGTAATAGTTCTCTCTCAGCGTTGGTCCTTCTTGTGTTCCATATTTATACAGGTAGGTGTGAGGACAGGGGTATTGTTTTGAGTGCACATCGGCTCCTCCAAGTCTGCTGCTCCATTGTGTCAGTCCTGGGACTTGATTAGTTTGGGCCACCTCTTAACTGTAGTGACCCCAAGACTATTGTCCCTAGTCCGAGTTGATTAAGGTGATGATGGCTTGTATTCATAGCCCGATTAGGGGTGAGTCACATATTCAAACCCGAACCAGGTGGTCCCCATTGGCTGGGGGTTTCCTCGCTTCAGGTCTGACTCGGTCCCCTGATTGGCCTTTGAGAATGCACTCTGCTTTGATTGGCCGACATCTATGGCTCGCCTCTGAGCCACAGTCCCCTGTATTCGGATGTCCCAGGCATATCCCAGCCTGCTTGTCGGGACCTCTGCCTTGGCCAAAAATGTTGGTTTTAAACTGTATAGGGCAATCCAATTTTTGGTAAAACGTGGTTGTGGATTTTTGAACCCTACATGCCCAAGGGGGCTGAGGAATTTTTAGAACAGCCCTTATTTTTGAACAGGTGTGTCAACATCGAAGGAGAGGTTTTATTTAATCAAGCATTTATAAAAGCTGGGATTATATCTGTGAAAGATGTATTATACGAGGTAATTCCAGGTTGGTTGCCGAAAGCGATAATGAGGGACATGGTGTGGGAGGAGGATCAGGAGGTAGAGGAAAAAGCAATAGGAATTATGTATGAGAAGATTGTGAGGGCAATGCCACAGGATTGGATGGAAGAAATAAATGCAGAAATCTCCAAAGGAAGTAAAATGCATCCTGCTTTTCCAAGCTTTGTACTGGAGAAAGGGGGAGAGTTGGTCCAATTTGACAACTGTAATACTCGAGATTTCTATGAGGTATTTAGAGAATGGAGAGTCAAGACACCTGCTGGTCAGGAGTTTTGGCAGAGTATATACCCACAGCTGGACTTCAACAGGATTTGGAAGGGAGTGTGGGCGAATTTTAAATGTCCAGAGTGGATTGAACTGGATTTCAAATTGGCTCATAACCGGATTTTTACCATGACGGTCTTGTGCAAGATTGGACGAGTGGAGGTGGCAACTTGCCCAGTGTGTGGGACACGGGATGAGACTCTGTCCCATTTACTGGTGTTATGTCCGCAGTTAAATGACTAAGTACTATGTTCAACAGTTGTGTGAAGCTTTTTTGCTGGGTGGGGACCGAAGACCGAGAATGGGAATCCCGTGGGACTCAATTTTGAGATGGGGATTGCAGGAGAGTCTGCCCAAGTCTAGCGGAGCGGCAATTAATTTAATGTTCAGTTTGGCTAGATTCGTGATTGTGCAAAGAAGGAATGTTCTGTTTTTTAAGGGGAGGAGAATCAATCTAAAAGAGTATTTTAAATATAATCTAAAAGATCATTATAAGGCTCTGTGGATGTTTTATTCAGAAAGGAATTTAAGGATAGTATTTTGCAACAAATTTTTAAAGTACAATCAATTAATATATGTTACAGGAGACAAATTAAACTTCAGGTTTTGATTTTAAAATGTGCTGGCGGAATGGCTGTGCAGAGCGGCGGAATTGATTTGTATCATACAATGAAATGATCAAGATGTTGTAAATGTTCTTAATGTTCAATAAAGTATATTTATAAAAAAAAAGTTGGTAGCACACTCGCCTCTGAGTCAGAAGGTTGTGGGTTCAAGTCCCACTCCAAAGACTTGAGCACAAAAATCTAGGCTAACACTCCAGTGCAGTGCTGAGGGGGTGCTGTACTGTTAGAAGTGCCGTCTTTCAGATGAGATGTTAAACCGAGGCCCCGTCTGCTCTCTCAGGTGGACATAAAAAATCTCATGGCACTATTTCAAAGAAGAGCAGGGGAGTTATCCCTGGTGTCCTGGTCAATATTTATCCCTCAATCAACATCATTAAAACAGATCATCTGGACATTATCACATTGCTGTTTGTGGGAGCTTGCTGTGTGCAAATTAGCTGACGCATTTCCCACATTACAACAGTAACTACACTCCAAAAAAGTACTTCATTAGCTGTAAAGTGCTTTGAGATGTCCGGTGGTCGTGAAAGGCGCTATATAAATGTAAGTCTTTCTTTCTTATGGGGAGTTATGCACAAATGTAGACTTCAAGTGAAGCAGCATTGGAAGCAGGGGATAATTGGACCAGGTCACACAGACATAATTCAATCCTCAGGTTAAAGTTTAAATACAATAATATTTAATCAAAGTATTATATAAAATTATGGACACAGGCTGGGAATTTCCTCGGAGCTGCTCCCGCTCCACTACCGTAACTTCGCCGGAAACCCCATTTCTGCATTTCTGCCGGACTTCCAGCAAAGTTGCAGCGGCAGAAAGGGAGCAATTCTGAGGAAATTCCCAGCCCATGTCCATAATTTTAGATAATACTTTGATTAAATATTATTGTATTCATAGTTAAATAGCATAGCATTGGGCAATTTTGGAAGCAGAGAAGTAGAGCAGATCGGACCACAGGAGTTTCTCTGAAGCATAGGCTGAGGAGCTGGGAATTCCAGAACGGAGGTATTGCAGTGCCAATACATGCGAGGGGCGGGATGTAATTACACCATGACAAGTTTATATAATGTGGACAAAAGCATTTATAACAGGAAAATGTGATGCAAAAGTGTGACAAAATGTGACAAGAGGAAGTAAGGTTTTGTAGACAGGAAGTTTACACAGATATAAGATTTTTAAATATACTTTATAGATTAATAAACAGCTCAAGAGCCAAGGAAACAGTATGGGATACCATCAGCTTTAGAAAAAAATGTAAAAGAAATTAGTTAAATCAGGAGGTAGTGCTTCGGTAATATCGAAGTTGAAATTTAAAGGTTTGAAGATTGTAGCAGAATTGAAAAAGTAGAGAAAGGAAAGGACTTCCAATTTTGAGGTCCTAGAAAAAAATTGGGGCATTTTTAACCCTGCCCGCTTAGCGGGATTGTGGGGTGGGTGCTGCGGGGCAGGCGGTTAAACTCACTGTAAAGGACTTACTGTTCTGTTCCCGCTTGCATTCCTGCTGGCCACCATTTTAACTACACAATCTTATTAGTTAACAGAGGCAGACGGGATTCTTATGTTCATTAATAAATAGACATTCTTATTATGAACACCGCTAGCTTTTGCTAGCTACTTTTATTGAGCACATGTGGACTAGGTACAGTATCTGTAGAGGCTTCCATCTTGACTGTTGCCTTGTGGGTGGCCTAGTGCCTCATGGGTAATGTAGTCTTAATATACATACAGCTGGGTAGTGTAGTCTTATATACATACAGCTATATACAGCTCTACACAGCTCTACGGCTCCACCTAGTGTCCACTATAGAATGACATGTTATTGATCACTACATCCCCCTTTCTTTGGAGGTTTAACAAAATCAATATCAATCAACTTTCAAGAAAACAATAAAGATAATATCAGTAACACTTTTGTTAGTGCTCTATAAACATAAACATTTTCAAAACAGTCAACACATTTTCAAAGCTTTACATTGTACTCAAAGATTAAGTCTATCAGGCTTTTTTACTTCACGTGTGGATCTTCTCAACAGAGGTAAGTCTGATGTGTCTTCATGAGATTGTTCTGGCGGTGAATGACAAGATGCAGTTGCGGCATTGTCATCAATCTGCTCTTGTATAGATCGAGGTCTCCTTGCGATCTTTGCTTGGAGAGGGTTTCAGTGTTTCTTTCACTCTTCATGCCATAACTCTCAATGTAGTCAATGCACTCTCGAAAAACTGCTGGCAGCTGGATCCCATCATACAGCATAGTCCTCTCAGCAGCCTCGGCTAATGGAACACCAAAGATTGACCTGAGGGAAGAAGGAGTATCCACCGGAACTGCTTCCTGCTCTGGTGCAGGCTTCTTCTTTTTCTTTTTCTCTTTCCACTGCTTAACAACATCTGCTGCGGTTATATCTTTGGACTTTTTCTCCTTGTGTTTTTCCTCTTTGTGCTTTTCTTCCTTTGGCTTCTCTTTGACCTTAAAGTCTTTTTCTTTCTTCTTGGAGAAACTAGGCTTTTTTGAAGACATGGATACCCTTTGGCCTTTTCATCCTTGATGGGCTCTCTGCTTCATCACCTGAGTCATCTGGTCTGCTTATGGCACTGTTTATACGGTAGACTCTCTTGACCAGTTCTAAGTCTTCACAAGCTTTGTCACCTAGTATCGAATCAAGTCTTTCAGCCACAACAGAAAACATGAGATGATGCACTTTGTCTTTGACTGTCACTTTAAGTCTGCATACACCTAAGCGATCTATTTTCTGTCCATTATAGCTTTTCAGTAGTACTGACTTTTTCTGTATTTTGGGCTTTTCTTTCATATTTTTTATGTCACTCATACTGATTAAGTTTGCTTTTGCCCCAGTGTCCAGTTTCAATGTAACTAATGCTTCATTTATCTGCAGTGGGATCATCCATTTGTCCACTTTTACTGCATTGACTTTATGTTCAGCATTGTCCATTTCTGAGGGCTGCACATTTTCTGTATCTTTTTTGATATCGTCACGACACCATTCCTACAAAAAATGTCTCACTTAAATCAGTGTCCTCAATCACATTAACTTGTTGCCCTTTCGTTGTTTTTACTTTTGAAAAGCATTGTTTGGCAAAGTGATTCTTTCCATTACACTTTGTGCACATTTCTCCAAACGCTGGGCATTGTCTTAACTGGTGTTTGTAACCATAGCGTTTACAATTAAAAATTTCATCCTCTGATTGCTTTTCATTTCTGTTCTGCCCACGTTTCTTCCCCTTGTAGGACACAGTACCGACAGCAGCATTATCGCTCATTACAATCGCATCATTATTGATTTCACTGAAAGTCTTTGCGTGCTTTCGAGCTAGCTCACTGGCTTGGCATATTTTCACTGCATTTTCCAAATTTAGTTCGGTTTCTCTCAACAGACGTTGCCTGACTTTTTTATCATGAATATCAAACACAATCTGGTCACGAATCATGGATGCTTTGAGCTCAGAGAAATTACATGTCTGTGCTTTCAGTTTCAGATCAGTTATAAAGCTATCAAAAGTCTCATTTTGCCGCTGTGTCCAAGAACGGAAGATGCATCTTTCATAGGTCTCACCCTTTTTGGGAGAGCAATGTGCATCAAATTTTTTTAGCACATCTTCTAATTTTTCTCTGTTCTCCTCTGGATTAAATACAAATGTATTAAATACCTCTATCGCCTGTGGGCCTGCAACCGTAAGCAGCAATGCTATCTTCCTTGCGTCTGGCTTCGTACCGAATCCAATGGCTGCAATGTAGAGTTCGAATTGTTGTTTAAGAGTCTGCCAATTGTAGTCGATGTTTCCTGTGAGTTTCAAACGCTCTGGTGGCTTCAAATTCTCCATGTCACTTTTCACAATTTTCAGCAGATCTTCACCATCCTGGTACCATCTTATGTTCATTAATAAATAGACATTCTTATTATGAACACCGCTAGCTTTTGCTAGCTACTTTTATTGAGCACATGTGGACTAGGTACAGTATCTGTAGAGGCTTCCATCTTGACTGTTGCCTTGTGGGTGGCCTAGTGCCTCATGGGAAATGTAGTCTTAATATACATACAGCTGGGTAGTGTAGCCTTATACATACAGCTATATACAGCTCTACAGCTCCACCTAGTGTCCACTATAGAATGACATGTTATTGATCATTACAGGGACCTCATGTAAAAAGATGACATTTTAACATGAAATCATGTAAGTCCCACTCAGCGCCCAACTTGCCAGTAAAATCTAGTGGGTTGGTCTCTCAGAGGCACTGAAGCAGTATTTAAAGGGGCACTCACCAGCAGGTAATTGGATCAGAGGGTCTGTGTGTGATTGTGCTGTTTGGATTGCCAGGCATGTTTCCAGCTTCCAGGTCATAGGATCATAAGGAACAGGAGTCGGCCATTCAGCCCCTCGGGCCTGCTCGGCCATTCAATTAGATCATGGCTGATCAACAACTCAACTCCATTTCCCACCTTTGCTCCATATGGCTTGATACCCTTACCTAACAAGAATTGCTTCTTTCTGATTGTCTTTGCCTTACTTACCCTCAGTAAGCTCTACCTGCTTATCATGGGTGATATTATTGCCTGTTTGATTTGGATGGAGGAAAAGCTGATGGAAGAGGAGCAGCAGAAGCATCAGGAACCAGCACAAGCAGCAGCGAAGCCTGCTAGAAGACAGCAGGTGAAAGGGGGCTGCTCATCAAATGCAAATAGGAGCACCTCTGCCTGTATTGCCTGATATGAAGCACCAGCAGATGGGTGCCATCAGCCTGCAGTTCAGTCTGATCAACGGGCCTTCTCTCTGCTGCTCCTCCTTTTCTTTCAAGAAGCTAAGATGGAGGGAAATTCACAAAGTGCATGCTATTGTGCTCTGTCTGAAAAGGCAAGGACGGAGAATGGCAGCCCCTCAGCTTATATACAGAGACTTATGACAAAGTAGCTGTCGACATCAAAAAACTAAAAAAAGACAGAAAAATTACAAAGTAAAAGGTTTTACGAATGCCTGTTCATGCATAATCTACTCTCTTTAAACTCTCTTGCACCTTCAAGGCAGCTTCTAAGATGCCAGATTGTAAGTGACCTGATTATTTTAATGACAGAAAATGGGACGAATGATGTCATTACATCATTACCACATTTCCACTTTAGCTCAGAAATAGGCAGCTCCTTCCTCCAGCGAGCGGAAACACCAACAGAAAATGGGGTGGATGTGAAAGTGGGTGGAATAAACCCTGACCCCATTTCCTGCTGCCTGCCCATTAAATACCCAAATTCAGGCGTATGCCAGAAGGAACACCAAGCTCAAGTGATGACAGAATAGTCAACTGTTGGACTGAAGAGGCCGTTTCTGTCCTCATTGACATCTACACGCCCTAAATTTCCATCAGGGGACTATTCATAGTAATCAGGAGTGAGCAGCCTTGCAGGTTTGTCACTCCCTAGCTCAAAGGTTTTGGGTTAATTGCAGCCTCCCTCCTGCTACCATTGTTGAGATCAGCGAATTCAGCAGAGACCAAGGATTAAAGCTAAAATCCTCCTAGCCTGTACAGGTCAGTTCCACACCAACCAGTGCATTTACCCACTAAACCATCAAGGGGATACGCACCATGGCTAAATGTTACAAAATAAACATTTTAATCCATGCATGAATTCCTGATCCAAATCAGGACATATTTGTAGCAAGAGAACATGCGTGCTTCCTATAAAATCACAATCCAAAGAACACATAAATGGTTGGTAAGCAACTTACTGGCTCCATGTGGAAATTTTTCAGTAGTCCTGCTTGCAAGCATGCTCCTGGTGTGCATGCATATCATTCATGGTCATTTAAAATTAATTTGTCATCCTTAAGTATTTGACATGAAGATGTAGTTTTTGCACACGAAGGCAAATTAGATCTATGTGTTCATGTCTCTGAGACCACATTTACACATGCACCAAGGGAAATTAAAGTTAAAATGATTGGCATATTGGTGAATAAGGGATAGGGGTGGTGAAGTTAGAGAATGACCTCAGGTCAAAAAAGAAACGATGATTTAATTTGTAAGTAGATACAAAAATTGTTGAGGTGGGAGACTGAATTCCTGTGCAAGATCTCAAATAATTCAAACCATCTGCTCCAAAGAGGTCGTTGATTTCTCCAACACCTCTGCATTCTTAGCAAGTTACAAATGCTGGTTTGCTTTTCATCTTCAGGTATTTGCTCTCCATAGTTAATGAACTTCAATTTAAAGCAAAAAATATTAAACCAAGGCTCTTGTTCTCTGATAGGTTTGGCATTTGAATTGTAAAGTTTTATATGATTGGGAAGTATTGTCAAAACTAGGGAAGAAACCATATTTACAAGTACATGCAGGGAGCATTCAGGTAAATTTCCTTTGTTATTTTAACACAGCGGTTACCCCTCAAGGGAAATTTCTGCCTCCACTGGGAAAGATGGGATAAGGTAAGCTAAAGTAAAACTGAGGAATATGTTTGTTTTAACTGTGAGTGCTGATGACATCATTGAAGACAATAGCTTGAAAAAGTTATTGAGCCCGACAACATAAAGGTGCAAAATTAATATGCAGTTAATGTTGAGCAAGCGTTGAGTTAATAATTATACTTCAGTTAATGTTAATTCACCCCCTTTAAGCCAACAACATCAATGTAGATACTGCCCGAAAAGGGAACAAGACAAATTTAGCTTTAGAAAAGGTGCCCTGCAGGCCATAGCCTGTACTTTCACTCACCCTGACATCCTCAGGTTTTTTTTAAATTCTTGCTCTTGTCATGGAGGTTATGGTAATATAAATTTCAGAGAATCTAGGGAGATGAAGCAGTGCAGTGCCGAGGACATTCGAACAAAACTGTACGTCACCACAGAATGATAGTGGGTAGTTTCATGCCTGTGGTCCTCAAGTTACCACACTGAGTTGTGCCACTGTGAAGACGTGTCAAGCTGAGGCCAGGCCTGGGTGGAAGGGGGAGAACAAAAGTGAGCAGGGGAGACAACCTGAATTATTTTCATATAAGAGGGGGTTTTAAGAATTGGCATTGGTCTGGGGGTGTCTTGCAGTGTGCGTCAGCACCGTCTCGCAGTTTGTGGTAGCATGTTATGTGCTACATAACTTTGAAATCATGAAAGGACGGATGGTAGTTGATATCCCAGAGGATGTCAGAGATGCTGGAGTGACACTGCTGATGCTACAGACCCAGCCGATGAAGAACAGAAAGCAGGGCAGTGGCAAAGACTGCTGGACAACTGAGACAGAGAATCATTTGGCACACCTGCACAGATGAATAGAGCACTATTATTTGAGAGTCTCAGCCCATTTGCTTCCTGTTACAAACTCTCTATGATCTAAGTAAAACCCTTATTAGCTATAGCTTCCTAATGAACAGCCTTGATATCAGCCTGTTGCCCATTGTCTTACAAGAGAACTAGACACCAAATAATCCTTACATAAAATGTTCTTGTAATTTATTACAACTATGCACCAAAATATTGCTTGGTTTTGTTACCATGTACAGCCCTTGTGACCACGCAACATATCTCTGCCCTATTCTAACACTTCTCCTACATGCTACCTGAGGGCCTGGGGTCTGAGATGTAGAGGGCTGTGGATGGCGATGGAGATGACCCTTCTCTCAGGTCCCTCCAAGTCCTGAGAAGGATATGGAACAGGCTGACTCTTTATCACGGGCTCCTTGCCAGCCGAGTCCTGCAAAGATGAAGACTTCTGTGGGAAGCTGATGGAGTGCTCCACTGTGCTGCTGCCGTGAGGAGAAGTTGTCACTTAGGCTTGCACATTAGCTCCTCCAATAATATGGGGAACAGGATTCTGGTTACCAGCAATCAGCGGGAGAACGGACCTCACGGAATCAGAAAGATCAGAAAGATACTTATGTCCGTGATAAAGAATAATTCAAATAGCCTCCAGTTCCTCTGAAACGCTGCCCTGTATACTTCGCAATCTGGTTGACAATAACCTCCCTAGACAGTTCCCCAAGACCTACAGTCCTTCATTCAATGGTTCCACATTGAGTTGACTGACTTGCCTGGATCTCTCATGAAGTGGGGGAGGTCTGCAGATGCTACAGCAGCTGGCATTTTCTCCAGGCTGTCCAGGTTGAACACTGCTCAGATGTTGGTGCCCAGCAAAGCATTTGCCTCCACTGCCCATCCTAGTCATTTGCCCCGCAACTTGGGAGGAGCTGCAAAGAACTTCCTTAAGTGAGTTTTATGGGGTCCCCCGGTGTACCTGGCCCCCTGCTGGCAGGAGTCTTGCCTTTACCAGCATAAAGTTAGCTGTCCCTGGGATTTCTGACAGGCAGAAGTCCTGCCACACTGCACTTACACTGCCACAAAGGGAATCCAGGAATTTTCAGGCCATTTATCCTAGGTGCAGGAAATACGTTAAATCATAATTTAAGAAATCCTCATGTAGTTCTTCAACAGCCCTAATTTAACAATAACTTAAAAAATATCTAAAAACATGTATAAAGTTGAAAGTTTAAACAACTACCTAAGGAGCGATTTTAACCCTACCCGCCTGGCAGAAACAGGGTGGGTGAGCCGTTAAATCGGCCAGGCTCACAATCTCCTGCCATAGGCTTCTTCCTTTACCTCCCAAAATCTGCTCTCCATGACTTACCTGAGTGCCCACGGCTATTCCTTCAGTGCTGGCTGCTGGGTTCCTACTGCCCGAAATTCCACTCCCTTCCACCAGCCATATGCTGTTTCCCACCCATTTTGGGCGAGAAGCTGACCAGGGGGGTCATACATATGAAGCCCAAGAGTTAAAATCACCCAGCCTCACGCTGCTGAGGTCATGGGGGGTGGGGGGTGGGGGAAGGGGGGTTGCTGCCCACCTTGCCCCCCACCTAACATTTGTCTAAAATATTCTGACACTTGTTGGCTTAGTTTCTTGCATTAACTATCTTTGTAGAACTTCTCTTGTGGGAGTAGGAGGGAGTGGGAAGGAGATGAAAGGTTTATTAAAGCAAATAATGAGTTGGGTCAATTGAAGGCCTTTGCTTAAATGGATTCAGTTTACCTAATCAAAGCAGTCATTGCCAGCTATCTCATGTACAGCTTTGAAGTCTCCTCCTTATACAATCAAAATATGATGCATGTGGTTAACATGCTGGGACCACCACACTGCCAAAGTTTGTGATATCTTTTTGTTTGTTTTAGGAAATAGGCCGTAACACCAGAAATATAAAACGAGAGGTTTGTAGTGTAAGACTTTCTCTGTTAAGCCGATTCCCCACCATTGGTTTTCTGGTACACATAGATGAAGACATTTATCTTCACTCTTTTAAATAAACTTCAGCAAGTTTTTCATCTACCAGATTAGATAATGAGATGGCCACCTCTGTGACACTGTATTTTAGTTCATCTCAGTAAGACTGCGGCCGAGAAATTCCTGACCTTACCGCCATGCATTTGTGCCGTATTTCAGCAAAAAATGTTGGCCATCTTGCTCCCGTCCGCTTCTGGTGCGGGACACGGCAGCCACCATTTTGGTGAGGTCCATAGCACTGCTGTTGCCAGCACTAGCCTCTCAAATTCAAATGAGCAGATCGTGACATTAATCGGCATGCAATGCCTGATTTGACGCACAACTGCTATTTTTAACGTTGTCACACACCATAACGTCCTCTCCAAACCACGGACGGAAGAATGTGCATGTAGTAACACTGCAGAGTGATGTCAGTGCTTTTTAAAGGGACACACCCATCTTTCAGATAAGTTTGGATTTCAGCTTTTGGACTTTTAAAATATTTTATTGAAGTATTGGCTTGGTGCAATTAATTTTAAAAATGGTTAATGTGTGCAGGGAGTGCTATTGGATGTTTACAAGGCTTTGGATGGCAAAGGAAGGCCTATGAGAAGACAGAAAATGCTGGAAGTACACAGCAGATCAGGCAGCATCTGTGGAGAGAGAAACAGAGTTATGTTTCAGGTCAAGATACTGCCTGACCTGCTGAGTAGTTTCAGCATTTTCTGTTTTTATTTCAGATTTCCAGCATCCGCAGTATTTTGTCTCTGAGAAGATCACTTGCTCACAATCCTGGAGGCACATTGAGATGAAGTAGAGGCAGCAAAGGGGACAAGCTGCTCGCAGAAGGACGAGGAGGAAGCAGAAGAGGAAGAAGCAGAAGAGGAGGAGGCAAAAGGAAGGATGCAACACAGACAGCCCCTTTCTGGCTGGGATATCTGGGATCGTATCGTCCACCTGCAGTACTAGTGATCACAACCACAATTCCCTTTTCAACATTAGTCCCACGCTTTATCTTCCCTCTGTTACTGACCATCACAGCGTCCTCTTAAAAGGATTATTACTAGTCCTAGCACCTTTAGGGCTGCCCCAGATCAGGCGTATTCCCCAGACATTCACTTTCAACTAAAGTTTGAGGTAGCTGAATCCTAAAGACACTTAATTGGGTCTAAAGATCCAGACTGTCTCTCCCTAAAGGAAAGGAACAACCTGATGATGTTACCGTCCTCCAAATAGCACTTTTAATAAGTTTCGTTAGACTGTAACCTTCCGGATATTATGAGGGTCCGGAAAACTCCCCCAGAATTCTGCAACTCCTCACCAAGGAGTGTACAGAGACTGAGTTTGCGAGTTTGATACAGAAGTATTATGCGAGAAAATTCTAAAAATATATAGATTTGTTAAAGAACCGACATGTAATTATAGTAGGTGTTTCAATCGCAACATTAACAGTTCCAAAAACAGAAAGCTTACAATTCTATTATCAGAGATCCTTATTCTCAAATCTTAACTTCTCTACATTTTTACAGTTCTTAGTCTTATTCAAAATATCCACCAAAATCAAATACCTTTGATACCCGAGGTACATAGAGGTGTAGACTTACAGAGCCTGCCTCTGAAGCCAAGAATCGCTTTGCCCCTTCAAGCGAGTCTATCATCCCATTTGAAAGTTCAATTTTTATACCCTTTTGCAGTGGTATTTCCTTTGAAGTTTTCTGCTGTTGTAAGCTAATTATCTCTGGTCATTTTTCTGCTGACTTCTGCTTTTTTACAGTTAGATCAGCTGGTAGCATTAAGAATTATGTCTCTACCCTAGGTGTTCGAAGCTTATCATAAAAACAGTGTAACCAGCAGGTGCATCTATTTGATGTAATTCTTAGCAAGGTCTTCTTTTTGTGTCTTTTTATGACGTGTAAATTAAAACTCCTCAACCAGGGTGATCTATGCAATTCTTATTTACCTCAGCTGGTTGCAACACAGAATCGTGTCTCCTATGTTTCATTTGATGTCATTGTTACGAAGGCATATGTTTCTTAATCTTATGTGATTCTTTCCAAAGTGTAATTTAGGACACCTTAACAGGGTGTACCATTGTGTTCTTTCCAAAGCTTCAGACTATCAGGAACCTCCAACCTCCTGTTTCAATAAGGTTATTGATTCAGTGTCAACAACTTATCTTATCTCAATAGCCTGTATGCTGTTAACAGCTTTAGATTGTTGAGGCTTTCAGATTTCCAAACCCAGTTTGTCATGTTACAAAGGCCAGAATTCTTTCATGGAATGGTGTATTTTTCTGAATATGGCTTATTCCTTCATACTCTTGGCCACAATGCTGAAATAAAAGCCACCACAAAGCAAACTTTCCAATCCAACTGTATCCATATATCCAATATGACACCCTTGTGCATTCACTTAGTAACTGTCTTGTGTGTGCCTTTGTCTATTCCAGTGATGTCACACAGTGCTACCCCAGTGGCTGCAGAATGGCTGGTGGAAGGCTGCTGACTTTCAGTGGGGGACACTGCAAATGGTCTTGCAGCACAACCTTGAGGAGCTGATGGCTGGGAGTGTCAAATCGAGTGATGGTGTCTCTTCTTCATCTTCACTCTCCTCTCCCTCTACTTGATTAACCACTGGCTGGGCAGGTTGGATTTCTTGGGTGTCTGAAATGAGGTAGGGTTGTTTTGAGGGGAGGGCAGGAAAGCAAGAGGTGCATGCTTACACCATACGCAGCTTCTACAGCAGAAGAGATTGTGAGATATGGAGGAAGTGGGATGTGAGAAAGAGGATAACGTATGAGGATACCTGCATCTTGTATTCTTTCAGCCACGCTGCTGGCTAAGGGCTCAGCCATGCCCCTGCCAAGAATGGCCAGCACCAATATTCCCTTTCAGCAATGTGAAAAACAGCGCAGGCGCGGTATTTTGAATGGGCCGCGCAGCCCCTTAACAGGGCCATGCACCAAAAAAGAACATTGGCCAGCACCGTCTCCTCCAAGGGGGTGAGGTGAAGCTAGGAATGTGAGTTGTGCCTTGTGCTTGGTAGAGACTGTTAGTAGGTGAGTGATGGGGGTGTGGGCGGGGCAGGGGGGGATCGTGCTTTGAGCAGTGTGTGAGGCTAGTGTTGCAGTTGGTAGGAGATGGCTTTTGAAGATGCATTCACTGACCTTGGCCACTCGTCTGAGGTCATGAAACTTCTTTTGGTACTGGAGCCAGGTCCTTGGGGGCGACACTGCTGGCAGTGATGGCTTCGGCAATCTGGTCCCACATCCTTCTTTCTGGAGGCCCTCCTGGCCCCCAGTGGGTAAAGGACCTCTCTTCCAGTGTTGACCCCCTGCACAAAGCTGGAGTGCTGGGTGCCCTTTCCCTGGCCCGTTGAGCCATCTGTGTTAGTGCTTAAGCACTTTTACCATTTTTTTACATGCAGAAGGCAGTTCAGCTTTAAGAACTGAAGTCTGCCATTTTGGAATTATTTTTAATGTTTTTTTCAAAAGGCCGTTGAGCTCTAAGGGCTAAAGACTACCTATTTTTAAATGATTTTTAATTTGTTTTATTTAAGAAAGCAGTTCCCCTTTAAGGGCTCAAGGCTGCTTTCTAAAATGACAGCCTTGCTTTAAGAAAAGGCTGCCTCGCTCCATGGACGCTACGGCCACGTTGCATTGGGCCTCCTGCTGAGTGCACAGCCTGAGGCAGCGCGTTCCTCGCTAGGCTGTGCGCTCCAAGCTCCAATCATTCAAATCAGCTGGCAGCACCAAAATAACGGTGCTACCTGCGATCTTTTTACGGGTGTGAGCAAACCTTGCCCCGCGGTGGCACCACCCGTTTTCAGGCTTTATCGGATTTCTAGGCCTACATATCAAAGCTTTTTTAAATGTTTTACTAATACAAATATTTTACCAGTAATAAACTACTATGGGACTGAAAATGATAAATGGAAAACTTGTAAAATGGACATCTGGAACTCAGTCACAATTCTTTATGATGCAGAATAATCTGCCAGCTATATTTCACACTGCTGTTTCATGCCTAGAACAACTGTAATTCAGCTATATACTATAGGAGATGGGAAACATGCTGCTAATATGCTGCACAATCTACTATCACACACTGCTATGATATTGTGAAGAGTAACATTGTCAGTGAAGAGAAAGTCCAAAGCCTGAACCTGGGAATTCTAGGCCTGTTAGCTTGATATCTAGGGGGAAACTACAATATTGAAGTGTATTGTCAAGGAAGAAATTCAAGAGGAAAAAGAATGGAAGAGATCTTCCTCTCCTTTGCGTCCAGGGGGCACCCAAGAAAATGAGATGCATGGCCATGATGCCAGTCTTCTCTTTGCTTGGGAAGAGGGTGTGGAGTGCCTGCATTTGCAACAGGAACAAGCATTGCAATAGTAATATGTAAATGAGGTGAGGCTCCTGCTTCGTTTTTGTAATGTATTTAATGTATATATACCTGAAGGGAGAGAACTACTTTTTACAGCTCCTGTATACTGTAGTAACGGCAGTGACCACACCTGTATATAAACCCTGAGTAGTGATCTGTACAATTAGTTCTAGAGTAACCCTCATTCAGTAAACACCTGTTGAATCGTTCCCTGCAGTCTGTTGTCTGATTATTGAAGAACACAACATTAAGATACACGGATATAACATTGGCGACGAGGCAGATTCGAACCTACCTGCAACTCTGCATCACCTCCCAGGGATTCGCTCCTGGAGAACAGTGGAAGAAGGTCGAGTCCAGAAGCACGGGCGTCGACCACGGGCAACCACCCAGTCACCCAGCGGAGATTTGAGCATCGCAGGGGAGGCTGTCGAGAGCCAGGCTTGGCTTTCCAGTCACGGTGGTCCAGCAAAACGGGCTGGCAACAGGTACTGCGCAGGCCCTTCCCGGACAGCGGCGGGCTAGAGCCCAACCGAGCAGCACAGAAAAAGGCCGAGCAGCGTCGACGGGGGAGAGAGAGAGGGCAGCGCACAAGGCGCAGCCGGTGTTCAGGACCGAGCGGCGTCAACGGGGGAGAGAGATGAGAGAGAGCAGAGCGCAGCCGGTGTTCAAGGGCCGAGCAGCGTCAACAGGGGAGAGAGGCGCGCAGGAAAACGTGAGGCGCTGCCATTGCCACGAGGACCGCAGAGAGCGGCATTGGCAGCAGCGCAGGAGCAGCACACGAAACACACAGGGCGTCGCCATTTGCCACGAGGACCGCCGAGAGCAGCGTTGGCAGCAGCGCGGGTGACGCCATTTTAAGCCGCAGCGGGGAAGAAAGGAAAGCGCGGGAGACGCCATTTTAAGCCAGTCTAACCACACCCGAAAATGCCGAAGAGTGGCAGTATCACAGCGTTCGACAATGAAGTCGAAGATTGGACGACATATGTCGAACGCATAGAAGTATACTGCAAGGCGAATGAAGTGTCAGATGACAAGAAAGCACTGGTATTGTTGAATTCAATGGGTGCAAAAATGTATGGCTTACTACGAAACCTAGTAACCAGAGAGAAGCCAGTAGAAAAGGATTTTGAAAACATAGTGTCAATCCTACAGGACCACTTAAACCCCACACCGCTGCTGATAGCAGAAAGATTTAAGTTTCACAAAAGGAACCAGCATAAAGATGAAAGTAATGCTGAGTATTTAACGGAACTGCGCAAGCTATCGAAACACTGCCAGTTTGGAACAGCACTAGCAGATACTTTAAGGGACAAGTTTGTGTGTGGGCTTCAAAGTGAAGGAACCCAGAAACGGCTTCTATCAGAAAAGGATCTTACGCTGGACAAGGCTTTCAGCATTGCAGTATCACACGAAGCAGCAGCACGGGCACTGCAGAGATACAATGGAGACCGCAAGAATATGGCACAAATGAAATGTCATACGGAACAGTGAAGTGCTATCGCTGCGGCAGAACAACACACGACCATAATGATTGCTGGTTCAAGGACAAAGTGTGCAGGCAGTGTGGAAAAGTAGGACACATAGCAAGAGTGTGCAGGTCGGGAAAGACAACCAGCAGCAAGAAATCTCCACAGGAGAAGTACAAGAAGGTACATAAGGTGACGGAGAGTAGTTCAGATGAACAGAAAAGTGACACAGACTCCGGAAGCAAGGAGCTGGGTTGTCTAAAACTACATAATGTGATCAAAACGGAGGATCACCAAACTATCTGGGTCACGCTCAAGATAGCAGGAGTCCAAGTGAAAATGGAATTGGACACAGGATCATCCCTAACAGTCATAAACCGAAGGGACTACAAGTGGCTATTCTCACATATACCCTTGAGAGATACAAAGATTGTCTTGAAGACGTACACGGGGCAAAAAGTCTACCCCAAAGGAAAAATAAGGGTGAACGTTATATATAACGGCAAGGACCACCACTACAAGGACGTGAATGGATCCGGAAGATACAGCTAGATTGGCATTCCATACAAGCACTGACTGTAGATGCCAAAAAGGATGACGACGTCACACCTGGACAACTGTCAAAAATGCTAACTGACGCACAAGAAGTGTTCCAGCAGGGACTCGGAACACTAAAAGGCATAACAGCGACGATCAAAATAGAGGAAAATGCAAGCCCAAAGTTTTTTAAGGCCAGACCGGTACCTTATGCGATCCGCCCAGCCATCGAAGCAGAGCTGGAAGGTTTGGAACATTCAGGAGTACTGTCCAAAGTGGACTGGAGCGAGTGGGCTACACCCATCGTTCCTGTAATGAAGAGGTCGTTGAGTAATACGCCTGGGGAACCAAAGAAGGTTCGCATCTGTGGGGACTTTAAGGTGACAGTGAACCCAGTCCTTCACACTGTACAATATCCGCTTCCGTGGATTGAAGATATTTTCGCCTCGCTATCTGGAGGGAAACGCTTCACTAAGATTGATCTGGCCCAGGCGTACCTGCAAATGGAGGTAGAAGAAGCCTCGAAACAGTACCTCACGATCAACACTCATAAAGGTCTCTACCAATACAACCGGCTGGTGTTCGGGGTAGCATCAGCTCCGGCTATTTGGCAAAGGGCAATGGAACAAGTCCTGCAAGGGATTCCAGGGGCCCAGTGTTATTTGGACGACATCCTGGCCACGGGCGAAAATGACAGTGATCACCTCGCCAACCTGGAGCAGGTGCTCACTAGATTGTAGGAATATGGGCTCCGAGCTAATCGCCACAAGTGCAAGTTTTTCCAGAAGCAGATCTCGTATTGTGGCCACGTTATTGATGAAGAGGGGTTACATAAGTCCCCCGAATTGATTGAGGCAGTAGTCAAGGCTCCAGCACCGGAAAATGTGTCACAACTGAGGTCGTTCCTCGGGCTGGTGAACTACTACCATAAGTTCTTGCCGAATTTGTCAACCGTACTACACCCACTGAACACCCTACTGCAAACGGGGGTACCATGGAAGTGGAGTGACGAATGTAAACGAGCTTTCCAGAAGAGCAAAGCATTGATCACATCAAAAGAGGTGTTGGCTCATTTCAACCCAGCACTACCAATTCGCTTGGCGTGTGATGCATCACCCTATGGCATTGGAGCGGTGCTGTCGCACAAATTCCCGGACGGCTCGGAGAGGTCAGCAGCCTTTGCGTCTCGGTCACTAACCTCAGCCGAGCATAACTACGCCCAGATTGACAGGGAGGCCCTCAGCCTAGTGTGGGGAGTGAAAAAGTTCAATCACTATCTGCACGGGCAGAAGTTCACCTTGCTGACTGACCACCAACCACTTGTCTCCATCTTTAATCCAACGAAGGGCGTTCCGGTGATGACTGCGCAACGGCTACAAAGATGGTCCCTTTTTCTAGGGGCGCACCAATATGAAATCGAGTATAAGGGCACGAAATAGCATGGAAACGATGATGGGCTATCACGCCTGCCACTGCCTACTGCGGAGGAAGCACAAGCAGTGGATCCTGTCAAAATATTTCATTCAACTATAATTGAATGCTTGCCAGTAACTAATGCTGGTATAGAGAAGGAGACCCGAAATGACCCGACACTGTCTCGGGCATATGATTTGACGGTGAAGGGATGGCCAGCACATGGCGACTCACTGTTGCCAGCATTCTCATCCAGAAGAGAACAGCTATCAGTATGCCAGGGGACCTTGATGTGTGGATCCCGAGTGGTAATTCCACCCAAGTTAAGGGAGAGAGTACTCAATGAGCTTCACGCAGGTCATCTGGGAGGGGTGAAAATGAAAAGCCTTGCTAGGGCTTATGTGTGGTGGCCGGGGATCGATCAGCAAATCGAGGACCTGACAAAGCTGCTCAGGATGCCAGAAGGTCCAAAATGCACCACCACATGCCCCTCTACACCCATGGGAGTGGCCCTCATCTCCATGGCAACGGGTGCATATTGATTTTGCTGGTCCATTCATGGACTCAATGTTTTTAATAGCCGTGGATGCGCACTCGAAATGGCCTGAGGTGATCAAAATGTCCTCCACCACCACGGAGAAAACTATTGCAGTCCTACGGACCATTTTTGCCAGCAACGGCTTGCCAGAGCAGATTTGCTCTGATAACAGACCACAGTTTGTGTCCGAAGAGTTTCGAAGATTTATGAAAAGGAATGGGATAAGGCATTACACATCCGCCCCGTATCATCCAGCCACAAATGGATTGGCTGAGAGGTTCGTACAAACCTTTAAAAAAGCAGTAAAGGCCATGTGCGATGACGACATTCCACTGCAGCATAAGGTGGACAATTTCCTGTTAGCCTACAGAAATGCGACATATGCAGTCACCAACCAGGCCCCGGCCATGATGTTCTTTAACCGAAGGTTGAGATCTCGTCTGGATTTGCTCAGACGAAATGTATGAAGAGATGTTGAGAGTAAACAATTCCAGCACATCAATGAGAAGCCGACAAGGAGCTTCAATGTAGGGCAACCAGTCTTGGCCCGCGACTACCGAACAGAGAAATGGCAACCAGGAACGATATGCACACGGCAGGGGCCACTAATGTACACAGTGGATGTTGGGGAGAACATTGTGAGACGCCATGCTGACCAGATCCTAGAGTCACAGGAACGAGTCAACCCCATGTCTCGGCCATACGTACCTGGTGAGGAACCCGACGTACAGGTTGCATCTACCTCAGAAACAATAGCATTGGAAGCTGATGAATCAACTGACGATAGGGTGCTAGAATTGCCTCCGCGCCAAGAGCGAGACACTCGGGAAAGGCGTTATCCAGAAGGAATCAGCAAGCCTCCCCAGAGACTGAATATATGAATGGACTATTTTCATATAACATTGTATATTAAAAATGTTTATTGTTAAATGAGTATTATGGTACTGTTAATCTAAAAGGGGAGGAATTGTAATGTATGTAATGTATATATATACCTTAAGGGAGAGAACTACATTTTACAGCTCCTGTATACTGTAGTACCGGCAGTGACCACACCTGTATATAAACCCTGAGTCGTGATCTGTATTGTTAGTTCTAGAGTAACCCTCATTCAGTAAACACCTGCTGAATCGTTCCCTGCAGTCTGTTGTCTGATTATTGAAGGACACAACATTACGATACATGGATATAACAGTTTTCCTCCGGGATTGCATTGTCAGGAGCCCGGTGGAAGTTGCCCTAGAGGAATCAAATGTTAAGTCATGCATCCAGCCCTGCTCAGCTCTTGCTTAACCATGTAAGGTGCCAGTTGTTGGAGCCCACCAGAAGGTCTTTTACAATACCTGGAAACAAGGTTTTCAGGGCTGGAGGCCTTCTGACAACTAATTTCAGACCCGCAAGCAGTGGGCATTCCTGCTGTTGCAAGCCTCTCAGACCTACAGCAGCTTGTGAAATTCTGTCCCCAATTCTGGGTAATGATCACAGCCAGGAGGAGGGCCTGCACATCAGGACAGTCTAATGACCCGAACCTCGAAATACAGGGGAGGGGGTTCAGTTTAGGTCAGACGCAGTGCACTTTAGGTGCACTCTATCTGATTATCATCCAGGTTTGGGAAAAGGAATATCTGGGCCTCTAAATCCAAGCCAACAAAAGATTACAAAGAACCTGATGTGGCTTGTATTGTATTTTTGAGTTATTGTATTTTTAAAGATGTATGTTTAACAGTTGGTGGATAAAGGTAATATATCTATATTGTAATTTGGATTTTCAATATGCATTTGATAAGATCCTTCCCAAATATACTGGGTGTGGTAAACCACTGTCGTTCACTATTGTTGTTGTTGTTGTTGTTGTTGTCGTTCACTCTTGTTTCACTGTTATACCTGACTATGCCTCAGCTGACTCCGCCCTTGGCTACCTGGTATAAGGACGGCTGCACGGCAGCTCTCTGCCATTCGGTCGTCCACTAGAGGCATAGTCCTGATCTGTTTGTAGTTGCATTCAGTAGTTAATAAAAGCCTGTTGTTCTGAACTCTACTCGGCCTTTTATTAGAATCGATAGCGCATCAATTTTATTAACTACTGACAAAAAAAAAAATAACGATGCTGCAGATACTTAAGATCAAGTGCCTGGAACTCAACCCGCAAGAACCGGACTCGCCTGCTAAGTTCTCACACTGGTTGAACTGTTTTGAGTCTTTTCTGGCTGCATCCGGTGAGACCGTCGCCACCGACGCCGACAAGCTCAGGGTGCTGAATTCGAAAGTAAACCACCGAGCTTTTGCCCTTATCCAGGACGCTACGAGCTACCAGCGGGCTATCGACATTTTAAAGGAACAATATGCACGCCCGGTCAACTATGTTTACGCAAGACATCTTCTGGGGTCCCGCAAACAACAGCCCGGGGAACCCACAGAAGCATACATACGGGCGCTGAAGGAACTCGGCCAAGCCTGCGAATGCAAGCAAGTATCAGCCACGGAACATACGGAGGATCTCATCCGGGACGCCCTCGTTGCGGGCCTCAGGTCCACTCACACACGGCAGCGACTGCTGGAAAGTAGCGAGCTCGACCTGAAGAAGGCGATTTCACTCACCCTTTTGTTGGACGTAGCCCATCGGAACATGGAGGCCTACACCCCGGACCGCGCGGCCGCCTCGTGGATGTCGCGGCCACCGCCATCTTGGGACGTGGCGCCGCCCCGGGCCCCGGCCCCAACTGCTGCAGCGATGTCCCGCCCGAGCCAGAAATGTTATTTCTGTGGCCAAACCAAACACCCCAGGGCGCGCTGCCCGGCGAAAAACACTGTCTGCTCTGCCTGCGGTAAGAAGGGACACTACGCTGGCGTCTGCAGAAGTCAGAAGACCCCTACCTTCAGCAGCGCCGCTTGCGATTCGTGGGAGCGGCCATCTTGCCTTCCTCCAGCCTCGTGGGGATCGGGATCGTCATGGGCGCCGCCATTTTGTCCTTCTTCTCCGACGCCGCCATTTTGTCCGCCATTTTGCCAACGGGCCCCCGACTCACCCACCGCCTCACCGGGGTTTTACAGCGACGCTCCCGACTCCACAGCGGCCTCCATTACGCTGGATCAATCCAGACCCCATCAGCTAGCCAGGTCCACGATGGACATCCAGGTAAATGGCCGCGCCACAACTTGCCTTTTTGATTCCGGGAGCACAGAGAGCTTCATGCACCCTGATATGGTACGGCATTATTCCCTCTCGGTCCTGCCAGCGCGCCATCGGATCTCCATGGCCTCAAAATCTCACTCAGCAGACGTCGGCGGCTACTACGTAGTGACCCTTTCGGTGAGGGGCTCCGTTTATAAAAATGTAAAGCTCTTCGTCCTGCCACATCTCTGCGCTGCCGTTCTGCTGGGGTTGGACTTTCATTGTCACTTTAAGAGTGTCACCTTGACATACGGTGGACCTTTTCCCCCACTCACTGTCTGCAACCAGCAGTTTTTAAATTGCCCACCGCGCCCCACCTGTAGTCTCTCCACCCTCAAAATCACCCCCCCCCCTGTTCGCTAACCTCACCCGCGACTGCAAGCCTATCGCCACAAAGAGCAGGCGATACAGCACCGGGGACAGATCCTTTATAAGATCTGAGGTGACGCGGCTCCTGAAGGAGGGGATTATTGAGGGTAGTACCAGCCCCTGGCAAGCTCAGGTGGTAGTCGTTAAGACCGGCAACAAGCAGCGCCTGGTCATCGACTGCAGCCAGACAATCAACAAGTACACCCAGTTGGACGCATACCCTCTCCCCCGCATAGCCGACATGGTTAATAAGATAGCGCAATATCGCGTTTTCTCGACCATTGACCTCAAGGCAGCATACCACCAAATCCCTATCCACCCTGAGAACCGCCAGTACACAGCTTTCGAGGCAAACGGCCGTCTTTTTCACTTCCTCAGGGTTCCTTTCGGCGTCACCAACGATGTCTCCACCTTCCAGAGGGAGATGGACCGGATGGTCGACGAGAATGCATTACAGGCCACGTTTCCCTACCTGGACAACGTGACCATCTGCGGCCATGACCTGCAGGACCATGACGCCAACCTTGATAAGTTCCTTCGCACGGCCCAACTCCTAAACCTCACGTACAACAAGGAAAAGTGCATATTCCGCACAACCCGCCTCGCTATCCTTGGCTGCGTGGTGGAACACGGAGTCATCGGTCCTGACCCTGACCGGATGCGCCCCCTGATGGAACTTCCCCTGCCCCACTGTCTCAAGGCCCTCAAAAGGTGCCTGGGCTTCTTTTCCTATTACGCCCAGTGGGTCCCTCATTATGCGGACAAAGCCCGTCCACTTATCAAGTCCACTTCCTTTCCCCTGACGGCGGAGGCCCACTCAGCCTTTCACCGTATAAAAGATGACATTGCCAAGGCCACCATGCACTCGGTGGACGAGTCCATCCCCTTCCAGGTGGAGAGCGATGCATCCGACTTTGCCCTGGCCGCTACCCTTAACCAGGCGGGAAGACCCGTGGCCTTCTTTTCACGAACCCTCCAGGGCTCCGAACTCAGACACTCCTCTGTGGAAAAGGAGGCCCAGGCCATTGTGGAGGCGGTGCGCCACTGGCGGCACTACCTGGCTGGAAAACGATTTACCCTGCTTACTGACCAGCGTTCAGTTGCTTTTATGTTCAATAATAAGCAGAGGGGCAAAATCAAAAATGACAAGATTTTGAGGTGGAGAATTGAACTTTCCACCTACAATTACGACATCTTGTACCGGCCCGGGAAACTCAATGAACCCTCAGATGCTCTATCGCGAGGCACATGCGCCAACGCGCAGATCGATAGACTACGGGGCCTCCACAACGACCTCTGTCACCCGGGGGTCACCAGGTTCTTCCACTTCATCAAGGCCCGCAACCTGCCTTACTCCATCGAGGAGGTCAGGACCATGACCAGGAGCTGCCCAGTCTGTGCAGAGTGCAAGCCGCGCTTCTATATGCCTGACAGAGCAAACCTGATCAAGGCCACCCACCCCTTTGAGCGCCTGAGTGTCGACTTTAAAGGGCCCCTCCCCTCCTCTGACCGTAATGTATACTTCCTCAACATAGTTGATGAGTACTCCCGTTTCCCTTTCACCATCCCCTGCCCGGACGTGACCACCGCTACGGTCATTAAATGCCTGCACAACCTCTTTGCTTTGTTCGGTTTTCCCAGCTATATTCATAGCGACCGGGGCTCGTCCTTCATGAGCGACGAACTCCGTCAGTACCTGCTCATGAGAGGTATTGCCTCAAGCCGGACCACCAGCTACAACCCCCGGGGGAACGGACAGGTTGAAAGAGAGAACGCGACGGTCTGGAAGGCGGCCCTCCTAGCCTTAAAATCTAGGGGCCTTCCGACCTCCCGTTGGCAGGATGTCCTACCTGATGCGCTCCACTCCATCCGGTCACTGCTGTGTACTGCCACCAACGCCACCCCCCATGAGCGAATGTTCGTTTTTCCCCGGAGGTCCACATCCGGTACCTCACTACCACACTGGCTGACGTCCCCAGGGCCCGTCCTGCTGAGGAAGCATGTAAGGTCCCACAAAACGGCTCCCCTGGCAGAGAAGGTTCACCTCCTCCATGCCAACCCCCAGTACGCCTACATGGCATACTCGGACGGGCGGGAGGATACAGTCTCCATTAGAGATCTGGCACCCTCGGGGTTCACTGACCCGTCACCATTGCCCTCCACCACGACCCCCTTCGACACGGCCCAAAATTCAGTAGACCCAATTCTCACCCCTGTCCATTCCACCCCAGTAGACGGCATGCCGCGACCCCAGGACCCGCCGGAGTCCACTTGCCCACCCAACACCAAAGGGGACGATACGCCGGTGCTCAATCCCGTTCAAGACGCGTCGTTGGAAGCTGTACCATCTCAACCGTCGCCACGAAGATCTCGACGGCAAACGAGGCCGCCCGACAGACTCACCTACTCGAACTTTTGATACACTTCACCCCGCTGGACTTAATTTTAAACGAGGGGTGAATGTGGTAAACCACTGTTGTTCACTGTGTTCACTATTGTTGTTGTTGTTGTTGTTGTCGTTCACTCTTGTTTCACTGTTATACCTGACTATGCCTCAGCTGACTCCGCCCTTGGCTACCTGGTATAAGGACGGCTGCACGGCAGCTCTCTGCCATTCGGTTGTCCACTAGAGGCATAGTCCTGATCTGTTTGTAGTTGCATTCAGTAGTTAATAAAAGCCTGTTGTTCTGAACTCTACTCGGCCTTTTATTAGAATCGATAGCGCATCACTGGGGTCATCAGCCATGCTACTAGGGGGGCATCTCGGGCATCCACCTTGCCGAGGATGCCTGAAAAATTAATGGATGCTACAGGGTCTGGAGACGTGCCAGGCCCCCATCCTCCCTAGAAGAAAGATGACCCAAGTGCCCCATTGGCCTCCTTTGTAAGGGGTCTAAAAATATCTCCAAGAAATGTCATCAATCTTTGGGCATCCTGGTGGCCCCAGATACATTGCTGGACTGGCTGGTACGCTACCCCCTCCTAGCACACTGGTCTGCCAATGCTATGCCAGACAGGGGATATGGGAACTCCTGGCCTCTAAATCCTCAGCCCCAGCAATGCCCGCCCCCCCACTTGACTACAGTGGCCATGCTTAGGACAGGTGGACCCACTGCATACAAAATCCACTGGAAACTTATCTGTGTCCGGGACTAATTTGCTGCCCTTCTGCGGGACCCTCACTGGAGTTACTGTAGAAAAGTCATGGATTTGCAGGGCAGGTTAGATAATATCAGAGGACTGCTATCAACACTAATCTAATTACCAAAATGAGACCAGCAGGCATCCCCAGGGATCAATCCTAGGCCTCTTACTGCTCATAACATTTTATTATAATCTCATTAAGGGTACTGTAACTTAAATATCTAAATTTACAAATGACGTCAAGTCTTATGGGAAAGTAACATATTCTAGGAAAGGGATATGTTTCAATGAGATGTACAGTCACTTAGGAGCTGAATAAATAAATGAAAGATGATATTTAATATTGAACAATTAAAGATAATGCAGAATGCTAATTCTGTTCAATTCTGGGCACCACACTTTAGGAAGGATGTCAAAGCCTTGGAGAGGGTACAGAAGAGATTTACTAGAATTTTTTTTTTTTTTTTTTAATTTTTTAAAAATTCATTGATGGGATGTGGGCGTCGCTGGCTGGCTAGGCCTGCATTTAGTGCCCATCCCTAATTGCCCTTGAGAAGATGGTGGTGAGCCGCCTTCTTGAACCGCTGCAGTCCATATGGTGTAGGTACACCCACAATGCTGTTAGGAAGGGAGTTCCAGGATTTTGGCCCAGCGACAGTGAAGGAACGGCGATACAGGTCCAAGTCAGGATGGTGTGTGGCTTGGAGGGGAACTTGTAGGTGGTGATGTTCCCATGCGTCTGCTGCCCTTGTCCTTCTAAGTGGTACAGGTCGCGCGTTTGGAAGGTGCTGTTGAAGGAGCTTTGGCGAGTTGCTGCAGTGCATCTTGTAGATGGTACACACTGCAGCCACAGTGCGCCAGTGGTGGAGGGAGTGAATGTTGAAGGTGGTGGATGGAGTGCCAATCAAGCGGGCTGCTTTATCCTGAATGGTGTCGAGCTTCTTGAGTGTTGTTGGAGCTGCACTCATCCAGGCAAGTGGAGAGTATTCCATCACACTCCTGACTTGTGCCTTGTAGATGGTGGAAAGGCTTTGGGGAGTCAGGAGAGACTGGAGAAGCTCGGGTTGTTCTCCTTAGAGCAGAGTAGGTTAAGAGGCGATTTGATAGAGGTGTTCAAAATCATGAATGGTTTGATAGAGTAAATAAAGAGAAATTGTTTCCAGTGGAAGAAGGGTCAGTAACCAGAGGACACAGATTTAAGATGATTGGCAAAAGAACTAGAGGTGACATAGAAACAATTTTTTACACATTGAGTTGTTGTGATCTGGAATGCACTGCCTGAAAGAGTGGTGGAAGCAGATCCCATAGTAACCTCCAAAAGAGAATTGGATTAATGCTCGAAGGGAAAAAAATTACAGGGCTATGGGGAAAGAGCAGGGGAGTGGGGTTAATTGGATAGCTCTATCAAAGAGCTGGCACAATGGGCTGAATGGCCTCCTTCTATGCTGTATTATTCAATGATTCTATGAATAAATACCACTGCACAATGAAGGATACATGATTAAATAAGTTGAAGCAGATTTGGGTATTATAATTGTGAGGCACCTACTGTCAAAGCAAATACAATTATCGAATAGATCTAAGCATATCCCAGAATATGGGCTCATCCTTACCTTTGTTACCTCTAGACTTGACTGTTCCAATGTACTCCTGGCCAGCCTCACACGTTCTACCCTCTGTAAACTTGAGGGCATCCATGTCCTAACTCACACCAAGTCCTGTTCGCCCATCACCCCTATACTCGCTGACCTATATTGGCTTCCGGTTAAGCAATGCATCAATTTTAAAATTCTCATTCTTGTTTTCAGATCCCTCATTGGCCTCACCCCCTCCCTATCTTTGTAATCTCCTCCAGCCCCACAACCCTCCGAGATATCTATACTCCTCTATAGAGAGAAAATCGGTAGCCCGATTTACACCACGCTCGATTCTCTTTTCCATTGTGCCACATACTCACTAACACTATCTAATACCACCTGGGTGAATGTATCTCAGGTTGTGTGTGGGTGTGATGCAGGGGGCGAGATTAAGGAAGTTGTGGCAGAGGAGCATGTGGCCTTATCTTGGCACAGAGACATATGGATGGGCTTGACCTCCACATCCTCTCCCTCATTCTCCTCATCATCATTACCATTGTAGTCAATAAGGTTGATTTTCCTTCAATTCTGCTTCTCGTGCTCCTGTACCTCCTTTCAGCATCATCATCTCGCTCCTCTTTATCTGACACTCCCTGTTGCTGTGGTGGATTTACAGGAAAGGAGAAACATACAAAATTCTTACAGGGCTTGACAGGGTAGATGCAGGGAGGATGTTTCCCTTGGCTGGAGAGTCTAGAACCAGGGGTCACAGTCTCAGAATAAGGGGTCGGCCATTTAGGACTGAGATGAGGAGAAATGTCTTCACTTAGAGGGTGGTGAATCTTTGGAATTCTCCACCCCAGAGGATTGTGGAGGCTCAGTCGTTGAGTATATTCAAGACAGAGATTGATAGATTTTTGAATATTAAGGGAGTCAAGGGATATGGGGATAGTTCAGGAAAGTGGAAATAAGGTAGAAGATCAGCCATGATCTTATTGAATGGCGTAGCAGGCTCGAAGGGCCAAATGGCCTATTCCTGCTCCTATTTCTTATGTTCTTATGAGAGTACAAGCTAAAAATGGGTAAGCAGCACACCATTGGGATTAGAGACACAAAGAAGGCTGTCGAAGCTTGTGGCTGTATGCTGTTTCATAGGGATGCTATGTAACTGCATTGGTAGCCACCCACTAACCTGTCCCACCAATCTCACAATTTCCCACAGTATGAGCAGAGTGCCTCCCTAGCAGCTGCACAGACTCCAACTGGTCAGGGGTGTGCCCCCCATTGCCCCTGATCCCTGCTTCTCACAAGCATTGTGTGCAAGGTTCTCCTGCAACAAGTCTGAGTGAATTCATTGAAGGCTAGCAATTTAGGGCTGTCTCTCAGATGGCATTAGACAGTGGTACAATAGATCAGCTGGCATCACCCTGCTAAAGTGGAGGAAGGAGCTTTAAGGTTCTGCTTGTGAGTAATTGCAGTTAATGGAGTTGATGATACAGACTGTAAGATCTTGAGTTATTGCCCACTTCAACTGGATTGCAGTATCAAAGGCTAATTGTGCAGCTATTAATTTTAGAGGCTGAACAGTATGTTGATGCCTAGGGTGCCTAAGGAAGTGGAGAGAAAATGGCTATTGTTACCTATCTTGCCCTCATTAGGTCATTGAATTTCTTACGGCACTGGTCTACAGTTCTGGGCCTGAGACAAGTGGCATTTGGTGCCACTGGCGCCTGCACATGGCACGCAAAACACTTTTTTGTAGCTTCCTCCCATGAAGACTCAGTACTCTGCTTTCTCTTTTGATGAATCTCATCCAAGAGGGTTTGGTGGTCAGTTTCATTGTAATTGTGTGTTCTTCTTTTCTGTCTCCATGCCATGTCCTTCTCTCCTCTTTGGATGCCTTTGCCAGATCCTCCAATGGAAGACATTCTTTAAAAGGGAGAAAAATCGTCATGAGACATCCAGTCCAACTGTCTGATATTCAGCTCACTAAGCTAAGCACTTTCTTCCTTACCTGCTGCTCCCCTGGCCTGTTGCTGCACACTTCAGCCTGACCTAATTTTGTAAAGGCCACTCTCTAATTTCCGAGCACCCCAGTTTTACATGGGATTTTTGCTAAAAAAATTCTAATGGATATTTAAATGAGCCTTCCCTGTAAATTATGGCAGAGTCAGCTCTGCAGAGCATCGGCAAATGCAAGTCCTGTATGGGATAATGGCTGTGGAATTTCAGAGCCATTGTACTTCCGGCATCACTTCAAGCGGAAAATGCCAGGGGTAGGGAGCTGGTGGAACAGCTAATCATCATCCCCTTTTCTCCCCCATCCAGCCGGTTTACCAGCATAACCAGTGAGGAAATCCAGGCCCAAATATTTTTTCCTTTTTTTGTGTGAATTTTTTGCTTATGAATGCAAGGGATATCAACGCTGGGGAAATGGAATATTTCCATTTTGGGCACTCAGTCTTAGCACACCTCAGTCCAAATTGAAGTTCACTCTCTACTTCACCAGTGTGACAGTTTCCACTCCCAAAACCAATCGTCCTTTGGTTTCTCTGAGTTAGATTGCCAATTAGTATTAAATGAGAAGCTGTTTCCTCCTATAAAGTATTGCAAAGTATTTACAGCACAGAAATGGGCCAATCGGCCCAACAGCTCCACACGAGCCTCCACCCACCCTTCTTCATCTAACCCAATTAACATACCCTTCTAGTCCTTTCTCCCTCGTATGTTTGTCTGGCTTCTGTGGTGTATGTAACCTGTTCCACCTTAAGAGAACTACCTTAAGAGATGTACTACTTTCTCTTGGCTGTTGTATACTGTAATACCGGTGGTGACCACACCGGTATATAAACGTTGTGTAGGGATTTGCTGGGCAGTTCAGCCCTGACCTCCGAATAGTAAAGACCTGTTAAAGTTATTCTTGTGGTCTGTGTCCAGTGATTTATAATAAGCATAACTGGGACACACAGACTTAACAGTGGCGACGAGTCTGATCTTACCCTGCGGCAGTTTTACATCCAAGGCAGCTTCGTCCTCAGAACGGGCGTCGAGAAGAGGCATCCGCCCTCATCATCCTGCTGAGCACCATCGCACGGGAGGCATCGAGAACCCGGGTTAAAAAGAAAAATTCTGACCACGAAGCCCTCCATCAGCGACAGGCAGTGATCATCCTTTCTACCACGGTGGTGGGTAAGCCGATCAGCGACACGAGCAGAAAGTCGGCCGCGTTGACTGTGGAGTGGGGGAGGGAAAACGGAGGAAAAAGGGCGGAGAACTCGACCACGGCCGGTGAAAAGGGCCGGGCTGCAATCGAGGCCGAGAGGCGCAGCGACTGGGGCAGCTTAAGGCACGAGAGCCGTGGAGAACTCAAACGCAGCCGGTGTAAAGGACCGGGCTGCATGCGGGGCTGAGAGGCGCAACAGCAGGGGAAGCGTGAATGCCCACGGGACCCGCGGGGGAGTAAAAGCAGCGTCGGGGAATTGAGAACCGCTGGGGAGGCGAGAACGGCAGCAGCACGGCAATCGCCATTGCAGCCAGTGGGGGAAGAAGGCAAACGCGGGAATCTGCCATTGTAGTCGGCGGGGGAAGAAGACGAGCGCGGGAAAGACCGCCAAGCGCGGGAAGCCGCCATTTTAGTAGGCGGGGGAAGAAGACAAGCGCGGGAAGCCGCCATTTTGAGAAAAAGAAAAATTTAAAATCTTGCAAGGATGCCTAAACATGGGAACATTAATACCTTTGATAGCGATATCGAAGATTGGACCACGTATGTAGAACGCATGGAAGTTTATTGTAAAGCAAATAAGGTACCAGATGATGAGAAAGCACTAACCTTATTAAGCTCAATGGGTGCGAAGACATACGGGCTATTGAAGCACCTTCTGTCACCAGATAAACCGGTGGATCAGACTTTCGCGAATATTGTTACTGTTCTGAAAAATCATTTAAACCCCACGCCGCTGATGATAGCGGAACGATTTAAATTTTACAGAAGAACGCAGCTGAAAGACGAAAGCAACGCTGAATTTTTAATTGAACTGCGTAAGCTATCAAAGTACTGTCAGTTTGGAACAGGACTAGCAGATGCGCTGAGAGATAAATTTGTGTGTGGATTGTTAAAAGAAGGAACACAAAAGCGACTGCTTGAGGAGAATGATCTTACGCTTGATAAAGCTGTCACTATTGCAGCATCGCACGAAGCCGCAGCGAGATGCACTGTGGAAATGCAGCTACGGTCACCGGAACTCAGCACCAATCAAATGGTCTTGGGTACAGTAAAATGTTATCGTTGTGGAAAGACAACGCACGATCAGAACCAGTGCTGGTTCAAAAATCAGGAATGCAGAAAATGTGGCAGGCTTGGTCACAAAGCTAAAGTATGCCGGTCAGGAAAGAAGACCAGCAACAAAAAGTCACCGCAGGAAAAGTACAGAAAGGTACACAAGGTGACAGAGAACAGTTCGAACGAACAGAAGTCAAATTCAGACTCCAGCAGTAATGAACTGGGTAGTCTAAGAGTACACAATGTTGGTAATGAAGCAGACCTCCAAACAATCTGGGTCACACTTCAGATAGCGGGAGTCCAAGTGAAGATGGAATTGGACACTGGATCGGCATTGACGGTCATGAATAAGCAAGACTACAAAAGGTTATTCCCACATATTCCCCTACGGGATACGGAGATTGTATTGAAAACATACACGGGGCAAAGAGTATATCCCATCGGGAAGATAGAGGTAAAGGTGGTCCACAAGGGCAAAGAAAGCCGAGGAATGGACTTATATGTGCTACCTGAGGGAGGTCCACCACTACTGGGACGGGAGTGGATTAGGAAAATAAATATGGACTGGCATTCCTTAAAAGCACTAACGGTAGATTCCGGTAAAAAAGATGCCAAACCTAAACGATTGTCCAGAATATTGGACGATGCTAAAGAGGTGTTCCAACAGGGACTGGGAACACTGAGAGGAATTACGGCAAACATCAAGGTTGAAGAACATGCAAACCCGAAATTTTTCAAAGCCAGACCGGTACCTTATGCGATATGACCTGCTGTGGAAGCTGAGCTGGAAGGGCTAGAACGTTCAGGAGTACTGGCTAAGGTAGACTGGAGTGAGTGGGCCACGCCCATTGTCCCCGTCATGAAGCGTTCATCGAGCAACAAGCCGGGGGAACCGGGGAAGGTTCGCATCTGTGGAGATTTCAAGATCACTGTTAATCCGGTGCTTCACACGGTGCAGTATCCGCTTCCACGGATTGAGGATATCTTTGCTTAGTTGTCTGGCGGGAAACACTTCACCAAGATAGACCTGGCGCAGGCGTACTTACAGATGGAAGTTGAGGAAGAGTCACGCCAGTATCTCACGATCAACACGCATAGAGGCTTGTACCGGTATAATAGACTGGTTTTTGGAGTGGCATCGGCTCCAGCAATTTGGCAGAGGGCCATGGAGCAGGTATTACAGGGAATTCCAGGCACACAATGTTACCTGGACGATATTCTGATTACAGGAGATGATGACGAGGAACACCTTGCAAATTTGGAACTGGTGCTCACCAGATTGAAAGAATATGGACTTCGAGTTAATCGCCAGAAATGTGAGTTCTTTCAGAAGCGGATCTCGTACTGTGGTCATGTCATTGACCAGGAGGGGCTTCATAAGTCTCCTGACAAGATCGAAGCTGTTGTGAAGGCTCCCACTCCGGATAATGTATCCCAGTTGAGGTCGTTCCTAGGGTTGATTAACTATTACCATAAGTTTCTGCCAAATTTATCCACGGTGCTGCACCCACTGAACGCTCTTTTGCAGAAGGGAGTACCATGGAAGTGGAGCGAGGACTGTAAGAGGGCCTTTCGCAAAAGCAAGGCATTGATCAGCTCAGAGGAAGTGTTGGCTCACTTCAACCCAACGCTGCCTATTCGTTTGGCTTGTGATGCTTCTCCATATGGTATTGGGGCAGTACTCTCACACAAGTTGCCAAATGGCCTGGAGAGGCCAGTTACGTTCGCATCCAGATCATTGACCTCCGCTGAGCGCAACTATGCTCAGATAGATAGGGAGGCTCTCAGCCTTGTGTGGGGAGTAAAGAAGTTTAATCATTACCTGCAGGGCCAAAAGTTTACGCTTCTGACAGACCACCAGCCGTTGGTATCCATTTTTAACCCTAAGAAGGGTGTTTCGGTGATGACAGCACAGAGACTCCAGAGATGGTCCCTTTTCCTAGGGGCACATCAATATCAGATCGAATTCAAAGATACAAAGCAGCATGGTAATGCTGATGGGCTGTCGCGCCTGCCACTACCTACAGAGGAGGAGGCACCGACGGTTGACCCTGTTGAGTTATTTCACTCGACCATCATCGAATGTTTACCAGTCACCAATGCAAGTATTGAAAGAGAAACCAGGAACGACCCGACACTGTCCCGGGTCTACGAAGTGACAGTGAAGGGATGGCCAGCACATGGTGATCCACTGTTACCGGCATTCTCAGCAAGATGAGAACAGCTGTCCGTCTGTCAAGGAACATTGATGTATGGAACAAGGGTGATTATTCCTCCTAAGTTAAGAGAGAGAGTTCTAAAGGAACTGCATGAAGGTCATCTGGGGGGAGTCAAGATGAAAAGCCTTGCTAGGGCTTATGTGTGGTGGCCGGGTATCGACCAACAGATAGAGGATCTGACGAAAAGCTGCTCAGGGTGCCAAAAAGTGCAAAATGCACCTCCGATTGCACCGCTGCATCCATGGGAATGGCCTTCAACCCCATGGCAACGTGTACATATTGACTTTGCTGGTCCATTCATGGACTCCATGTTTTTAATTGCGGTGGACGCACATTCTAAATGGCCAGAAGTGATTAAGATGACTACCACTACCTCGGAAAAGACGATCGCGGTGCTAAGAACGATATTTGCAAGAAATGGATTGCCAGAACAAATATGTTCAGACAACGGACAGCAGTTCATGTCAGAAGAATTCCAGAAATTCATGAAGAAGAATGGGGTGAAACATTATACCTCTGCCCCATATCATCCGGCTACAAACGGGTTGGCCGAGAGATTTGTACAAACGTTCAAAAAAAGCAATAAAGGCCATGAGCGAAGATCAGATTCCACTACAACACAAGGTGGACAAATTCCTACTGGCATATCGAAACGCCACTCATGCAGTGACAAACCAAAGTCCTGCCATGATGTTCTATAACAGGAGGTTGCGGTCCAGGTTGGACTTGTTAAAACCAAATGTGCGGAGGGAAGTTGAAAACAAACAGTTCCAGCATATAAATAACAAGACCACTCGGAGTTTCGAAATAGGACAACCAGTGTTAGCCCAGGACTATAAAAACGAGAAATGGCAATCTGGAACAATTCGGGCCAGACAAGGACCCCTGATGTACACGGTAGATATTGGTGAAAATGTAATACAGCGTCATGCTGACCAACTGGTGGAATCGAGAACAAGGGTCGAACCCATGGTTATGGCAGAGACAACTGTGGAAGAAGTTAGTGAACCTGAAGCATCTACCTCAGAAGTGAATGTACCTGATGATGATGTCCAATCCATAAGAGACCAACTAGATGAGTCACCCCAGCAACGAGAATCAGAGACCCCTGAAAGGCGTTATCCAACTCGAATCAGGAGGCCTCCTCAGAGACTGAATCTTTGAACTGTGTTGCATGAAGTTGTATATATATATATGTTATTATGTTATGTTAAATGGGGATATAACTGTTAAGCTAAAAAGGGAGGATTGTGGTGTATGTAACCTGTTCCACCTTAAGAGAACTACCTTAAGAGATGTACTACTTTCTCGTGGCTGCTGTATACTGTAATACTGGTGGTGACCACACCGGTATATAAACGTTGTGTAGGGATTTGCTGGGCAGTTCATCCCTGACCTCCGAATAGTAAAGACCTGTTAAAGTTATTCTTGTGGTCTGTGTCCAGTGATTTATAATAAGCATAACTGGGACACACAGACTTAACAGCTTCCCCTTAAATGCTTCTATGCGAGTCACCTTAACTGCACCTTGTGGTAGCGACTTCCACATTCTAACCACTCTCTGGGTAAAGAGGTTTCTCCTGAATTCCTTATTGGATTTATTAATGACTATCTTATGTTTATGGCTCCTAGTTCTGGTCTCACCCGCAAGCGGAAACATCTTCTCTACATCTACCCTATCAAACGCTTTCATAATCTTAAAGGCCTCTATCAGGTCACCCCTCAGTCTTCTCCTTTCTAGAGAAAAGAACTTCAGCCTATTCAAAATAACCACAGAAAATGCTGGAAAAACTCAACAGGCCAGGCAACATCCGTGGAGAGAGAAATAGAGTCAACGTTTCGGGTCGAAACCTATTCAATCTTTCCTGATAGGTATAACCTCTCAGTTCTGGTATCATTCTAGTAAATCTTTTTTGCAGCTTCTCCAGTGCCTCCATATCATTTTTATAATATGGAGACCAGAACTGTTCACAGTACTTTTCAATTCTATCCCTCTAGAAATGAACCCCAGTGCTTAGCTTTTTATATGTCCTTATTAACCTGTGTCGCTACTTTTAGTGATTTGTGTATCTATACCCCCAGAGCCCTCTGTTCCTCTACCCCATTTAGAAACTTATTTTCCAAAGAGTCTGTGGCCTCCTTATTCTTTCTACCAAAATGTACAATCTCACACTTATCTATATTGAAGTTCATTTGCCAATTATGTACCCATTCTGCAAAAATGTGTCCATTAGTACTGGATGCTAAATTTTTCAATGCCTAGTGTGGTCACTACTAATCAGTATGGGAGTATTTGACATTATTGTACTGAAATCCAGTGTTTCAGTTCCCAGAACGGTTTATAAATAAAAAATGATTTGGGTACTTGGACAGAGACTGCATTATCTGTTTTTTATAATTAAACATTCAGATACCATAAGGTTGACAGCTGTCAGTAGTGCAGCATATTTTATTTGCTTGTTTTAGCAAACTGATATCTTAAGAAAGCTATCACCTGTACCTTTTGTCATATTTAACACTGTGGCTTCATATATAGTATGTAGTTATAGTTTAAACAAGGAGTAAATAAGGTGTGTCAGTTACAGATCATTGTCAATAAGGATATGGGCTTTTAAGAAAAATAGGGGCATGGGATTTTTATCGCTATCTTTTATATCATGCAATAATAGCACCTTCAGCCTGCTTCTTTTAAAAGCATTGTTTACTAAATAAGGAAAGCCAAAGGCTTGGGTTGAAAACTATTTGGAGCTGGTACCATTATCAACACTACATTACTTAGAGATGTGGTCTAGCTGCTGGAAAAATCACATGTGCACAGTAGTTCAAAGACATCAATCCTTCTGTTTTATCAAAGTGAAAATCTAAACGATGGAATGCTTTTTTATTACTGTATAATTGTGAAATCTAAACTACAGCTATGCTAAAATAACAAACAGCAATGTTAAAAGCTGACCTATGAAACTCTCAAGGGATCTTTCATTTTCTCTATTGTAGCAGATTAGAGAACATGGCCTAGAAATTCAGTATAGCCACTTTTGGGGCGGAAAAGTCGGGCGGCCGCTAAAGTTTGCGCCCGGTGCAAAGTCGAGGCCACTTCGCCGATATTCAGTAGCTTCGCCCTAAGAGTTTGCTCGAGCGCTAAAACTGGCGTTGCACAACTATCTTTAGGCGCAAAGCCGGCGGTGCTGAGCGAAACCGCCGAGGCCGGGCGCAGCGCAGGTGCGGCCATTTCTTGATTGACAGCAGACACCCTGGCGCCGGCCAGCTCTTAAAGGGGGAAGGGTCGATTCCTTCTGCTGCGACGCCCTGGACACTGCAGCCCTCCAGCTAGGCCCAAACACTGCTGGTGAACAGAAATAGCGCCGGGAAAGATGCAGAAGGCCCGTGAACGAGCGCAGCGCTTCACTGGCCATGATTTGAGGGCGCTGGTTAGGGCTTTGGAGAGGAGACGCAAAGTCTTGTTCCCGGACAGTGGGAAGAAGCCTGCGACCAGCGTCTACAGGAAAGCCTGGAGGGAGGTCGCCATCAGGGTGACAGCCAACAGCGAGGTCCCCAGGAACTCTGTCCAATGCAGAAAAAAGTTCAATGACCTCACCAGGATTGTCAGGGTGAGTACCTTTTCCAGTGTCCTCCTCATCCTTGCATGTGCACCTCACATTATGGGCAAAGGGACCTGAAAGCCCTAATGGCCAGCCCTCATCCAGCAGCTATGGGACTGGCATGATCATCAATTGCACATTCTGCACTTTACACACTGGCCAAGCTATTCGACCATGGGAGGCAGTGCACACCAGATCAGGGCTACACACTGGCCAAGCTATTCGAACATGGGAGGCAGTGCACACCAGATCAGGGCTACACACTGGCCAAGCTATTCGAACATGGGAGGCAGTGCACACCAGATCAGGGCTACACACTGGCCAAGCTATTCGAACATGGGAGGCAGTGCACACCAGATCAGGGCTACACACTGTACTTAGAGGCCGTCCTTTCTCTTGCAGGCCAAGCTGGCCCACAATCAGAAGAGCCGGACTGAGACCGGGGGAGGCGGTCCCCAGATCCAGCAGCTCACTGACCTGGAAGAGCACGTGGGTCACCTCATGGGAGCCCGGGTGATTGGTCCCGTTGCCAGTGGAGATGCCGACCCTGTTCTGGGCACCAATGGTAAGGACATCACCTTTTGGACCTCTCTCGTCCCACTTGCGCATCAGATCTACATCCTTTGCCACTGTCCGACCAATGCGCTGAATGCCACCACTCATGCCTCCCTCGCTGACGCCCTCTCCTCAATCTAAAGCTACTCTTGTCCCTTCCTGCTTTCAGATGGTGAGGAGGAAGTCCCTGAAGCTGCCAGTGACAGCCCCTCGGAAGAGGAGGAGGAGGAAGAGGAACGCGGCCCATCAGGGGAACCCTCACCCGCGCCAGGGGATGCCAATGTAGGGGACACGTCTTCCGTGGAGGAGAGCCTGGGGGAAGTGTCGGAGGGGAGTGTCGCTCCTGGGACCAGTGGCGTGCAGCAACGCAGGGGGTGTGCGGTTGCTCAGCGGCCTTCTTCCCAGAGGGGTGTAGTTGCTGGGCCCAGTGGCATCCAGCAACGTGGGAAGGGTCGGGCAGCTCGGCGGCCTTCTCCCCAGAGGGAGAGTCCGGCCTCAAGTCCGGCGACGGTCAACTCCGAGGAGCTGCGCCTCCTCGATCAAATGGCCGTGGACTCGGAGCGCCGGCACACCGAGCTCATGGGGGTTGTGGCATGGATGCCTGAGGCCATCGAGTCCCTGGCTCATAGTGTGGCCGATTTCGGGGCCTCACAGGCCAGGAGTTTGGAGCAATTCGGGGCAGTACAGGCCGCGAGTCGTGCCGAATTCAGGGCAGAACAGGCCGCGAGTCGTGCCGATTTCGGGGCAGCACAGGCAGCGAGTCGGCTGGAATTCGGGGCAGCACAGGCAGCGAGTTGGGTGGAATTCGGGGCAGCTCACGCAGCGAGTGGGCAGGTGATCAGTGGTGCCATGCAGTCACTGGCTGGTCTGATGCGGTCACAGACCAGGGCAGCACGGGCACTCACTGATGCCACACTCGCTGCGTCAGCCAGGCATCGCCAGGACACCCGCCGCACTGTAGCAGCACAGCGGTCTGTCGTTCGGCACATTGCAGCGCATGCTGCAGTGCGGGCCCGGGCGAGTGCCAGTGTGTCACTTGACCACCGGCCGCCTGCCATCCGCCAGCTTGCCCCCATTCCTCCAGCCGCCACTGTCACTCCCCCAGTGGAGCTGCCACGAGATGCTGGTCCGACTGATGCTGGCCAGCCACAGCTGCAGCATTCACCAGACGGCCCCTCGAGGCCCAGACCTCGTCTAGGCCGACCCCCAAGGGCATCTGCCGTGACGACATGTGCCCCTCAGGAGCCTTCCCCCAGCCTTGCAGCAGCCACTGGGCACGGTTTGAGGAGGAGCAGCAGGGCGGCCAGGGGCCGCCAAAGGCTGGACAAGGAATCGCCCTCGCGGGCCACAAAGTAGAGGGTGTGGACAAATGTTTTTTTATATTGCGATGGTTGTTTGGTTTCTGGGGATGGTTGTTTTGTTTCTGGGGATGGTTGTTTTGTTAAGGCCGAGGATGAAGGCCATTTTTGTTTAAATGTTTTGTTATTCCTCCCCAGGTTGTGGGAGTGATTCATGTGTGTGACTGTTTTTTGGGGGTCTTGTCTGTTTTTGGGTTTCATGTGGGAAGGGCCCTGAGTTTGTTCAATAAAGCTTTTTATTTATTCAGATTGTCCATGTTTGATCTTTGAAGTGTTTGTTGCCTTAAGCGGCTGAGGGCTTGCGGAGCGGCTGCATTCATGTTCTTTCATTGGCACAAGCCATTCCCTGACAGGGGGCCTAGAAGTGACGTTCACTAAGCCGCCGACGGGCGGCCCTTGGACCTTCTGCCTCCCTCCTGGGCTGGTACTCCTCCTCCTCCTCCTCCTCCTCATGCTCCTCCTGCTCCTCCTCCTGAGGTGGTGCTCCAGCGTGAGGTGGCAGTGCCTGAGTCCTGCGGATAGCCAGGTTGTGCAGCATGCAGCAAACGACCACTGTAAAGTCTGTGGGTCGTGCAGTTAATAAATACACAGACTTCAGGAGTAACAAACAAACAGGTCTTTACTATTCGAAGGTCCGGGCGAATCTGTCCCAGAAATCCTGCTGCAACACTTATATACTGGTGTGGTCACTATCGGTATTACAGTATACAGAAGCCAAACAAATAGTGCCACACCTAAAGTAGTTCCCTTAAAGGTGAACGGTTACATTCAATAGTTCCCTTAAAGGTAGATGGGTACATACACTACAATCCTCCCTTTTTAGCTTATTACTTACAGAGTCCCCGTTAAACATACATATCTTCAACTTCCTATAAAACAAATTACAGCTATAATCTCGGTGGAGTCAATATCATATAAAACAATTTACAAATATAATCTCGGTGGAAACAGTTCACAGGTTCCGTCTCTGCGGAAACAGTTCATAGATTCAGTCTCTGATCTTGACTCGTTCCGAACAACATTTCTTTGGGGTAGCCGGTTCACCTGGCTAGCGTGACTCCTCCATAGCCTTTTTCTTGACGTAGCAGCTTGAACTTTCGCCCTGTTGAACCAGCAGTGCGGACTTTGACAACCAACTGGCTGTCTTGACATTTACCAGTTTTTCAACTAATTTAGCTCCTTTCGTAATGTCCCGCCTGGAATGGTAGAAGTGCTAATATTTTAGACAGTTATTATCTTCTGCTTCTTCTTTTTCTTTTCTGCCTTTTTGAAACTCTCGGAGCTCCTTTCTCGGCTGCCAGCTGTAGCGCCACCAACTCTCTATGTTCCTTAGACCTTAAGTGCTTCATCCGGATTTCAGCACTTTGAGAGTTTTCATCACAAGCTGGGCAGACCACATCCTCATAATATTCAGTGTCACTCAACAGGTCATGGTAATATTCAGGTTCGTCCTGAGTTAGGCCAGCGAGAGAGACTTCTTCTTCCTCCTCACCCGTCTGGACGTTAGCTGACGGTGGTTCCTTCCCTAAACATCTTTCTTGAAAAGCCTTCTTCATGCATTCATATTCATCCCGCTCTTCCTGGGTTATCTGCCATTCCTTCACGACGGACCTCATTTGTGAGTTCAATACCTTCCTTTCCACCGGTAATTGCGTTATCAGGCTATTTAACCCTTCTACTGAAGTAACGGTTTCCACCTTCTTCTGTTCACCTTGACGTGATTCAACGTACTTTTGGCATCCTTGTAAAATTTGTGTTGCCACCTCAGCTATCTCCGTGACTTTTGAGAGCTCCGAACTCGTTCCCCCTGAAGATTGAAGCTCGTGTTCAGATTGTTCCCCTTGTAGAGTCTTGTCCTTCAGCATATGAAGGAGTTGGCCGACCGTTAACTCTTCCCTGGGAACACGGTGGATCAGAGTCTTCTCCATTTCATCCACCTCTTTCTCCAATACTTCCACCTTACGTTCCTCTTGAACTTTGGCTTTCAGCGCTCGGAAAAGTTGCGCCCTGATGCTCTCTAGTTCATGTTCAGGGACCATTCTTACAGTGTCCTGTTCTTCCACTGCAAGGATTCCCAGTTGAATCTGTTCTTCAAGTTGTTGAACCTCAGACATTGCCGCCTCATATTTGTCTTGGGTGTCCTTCAATGTTTTTATAAGTTCTTGGACATCCTGTCTTTCATGCTCTGCCATGATTTTCACCTCTAATTGCTCATCTATGGATGGAGCTTCTATCGATGAGTCTGTCTTGGCCTTGAGCTCATCAAGAATTTCCTGCAGCCTTTGGACTTCTTGCTCATGTTCAACCTTTAGTTGTTCATATGCTTCTACTGAAACTAGCTTTTCGGAGGCTGCCGAGTTAACCCCCTTCTGAATTGTAGCCTGGGCCTGTTCATACTGTTCTTTCAACTTCTCACACTCTGCTTGTAAGGAGTCGTAAAGAAGAACTGGAATAAAATCCTGGCTCCCTGAAGATTCCTCTTCCTTTGGTTCATTCTGTAAATATTCTAGTTCCTGAACAGCATCAGGGGAATGTGATTGGTATTTGACCATGATGGCTCTATGGTCGCTCTCTGCTTGAGCTAGCTGTCTCTGTAGTCTTTCCAGGTTTCCCCATTCGGTGTCCCAGAACTTTTCCATATTTTTCATCTCCTGTACGAGATGATCACTCAACTGTTCTAATTGTTGTCGTACTTTGACATAAGTTTGCGTCCGAGCTCGGTGTTCTCCCGTCATGGATGAATCCTTTGCTTGAACAGGCTCAGAATTCTCTGTCAACCTGGAGTTCTGCTCTGCAGCTTTATTCTTCTTGGTACCATAAGTCCTTCTGCCTGTCTTCGTTTTCGACTTGGTCTTATCATCATCCATTTCAGAATCTGAGCTAATAGCTTGCACCGAGTCCTCCCTCATTATGGCTTTTAGGTAATGCCATTCCATGTCTATTTTCTTAATCCACTCCCGTCCTAGAAGTGGTGGTCCTCCCTCAGGTAATACGTACAAGCTCATTCTTGGGTGTTCTTTACCCCTATCTCTCACCTTGACTCTTATTTTCCCCACGGGGTATACGTTATGCCCCGTGTATGTCTGTAATACGAACTTGGTATTTCTTAAAGGTATGTGAGAGAATAGCCGGTGGTAGTCCCTTCAGTTGATGACTGATAGAGCTGATCCAGTGTCCAGCTCCATTCTTATTTGGACTCCAGCTATTTTTAGTATGACCCAGATGGCCTGTAGATCCATTTCTTTACCCACATTGTGGATTCTCAGACTACCCAGCTCCTGATTGTTTGGGTCTGAGTCTGAATTCTGTTCGTCTGAACTCTTCTCAGCCACCTTGTGTACCTTGTTGTACTTTTCTGGTGGTGGCTTCCTTTGATTATTGATCTTTTTCCCGGACCGGCATACCTTCGCGATGTGACCCAGTTTGCCACATTTCCTACACTCTTGGTTCTTAAACCAGCATTGATTCTGGTCATGCGTTGTCTTCCCACAACGGTAGCATTTTGTTGTGCTTGAAGTAATTTGGTCCACCCCGAGTGCCGCCGCCGCCTTAAGTTGCATTTCCGCCGTTCCTTTCGCTGTGGCTTCGTGCGATGCAGCTATAAGGACAGCCCTGTCCAGTGTGAGGTCATTCTCTTCCAGTAGTCGCTTCTGCGTCCCTTCTTTGGTCAATCTGCATACGAACTTGTCCCGCAGCGCTTCTGTCAGATTCCCTCCGAACTGGCAGTATTTCGCTAGCCTACGCAGTTCGACCAAGTATTCCGCATTGCTTTCGTCTTTCTTCTGCGTTCTTGCGTAGAATTTGAATCATTCAGCCAGCATCAGCGGTGTGGGGTTCAAGTGGTCCTTCAGCACAGCCACTATCTCTTCGAAGGTCTGATCCGCTGGTTTATTTGGTGCTATTAGATGCTTCAAGAGCCCGTATGTTTTTGCCCCCATCGAGTTTAGCAATGTTATCGCCTTGTCGTCTTCCTCTATTTTGTTGGCTTCGCAATAGATCTCTATGCGTTCCACGTACGTGGCCCAGTCTTCTATTTCAGAATTAAAGTTGTTAATATTCCCTCGCTTAGGCATCTTTCTTCCCTTGGGAGCAGCACCAGTATTTCTTATTTATTTATTTGTTTCTAAGATGGCGGTTTACCCGCGAAATCGGCAGTTTCCCGCTCTTTCCTTCTCTCCCCGCCCACTTCAATGGCGGTATGTCAATCAAGATGGCGGTTTTCCCGCGAAAATGGCGGTTTCCCGCTCTTCCTTTCTCGCCCCGCCCACTTCAATGGCGGTTTCCCGCTTCTGGCGTCTTCGCCGCCTAATGGCGGCTTCCCGCGTTTCTTCCCGGTGGAAGGGGTACGCTTCCCCCTCAGCGGACAGGTTCAGCCGCTGGCTGGCTACCGCACAGCTCCCCTTACTCGGCTATGTCTTTTCCTCCCGCCCGCACGGCTCTACCGGCGCTGGGTACACCCCGTTAGCGGAGGACAGTTCAGCCGCTGGACTGGCTCTCGCGCAGTCTCTCTCTCCGTACCCGGCTCTGTCTCTCTCACCCGCACGTTCGATGCTACCGGCCCTGGGTACCCCGTTGGTGGAGAACAGCTCACCGCTGGACTGGCTCTCGCGCAGTCTCTCACCCCATTTTCGGCTGTGTCTCTCACCCACTCCCGCACGTTCGGTTTTGCCGGCTCTGAGTACCCCGTTGGTGGAGAACAGCTCAGCCGCTGGACCGGCTCCTCGCAGTCTCTCTCTCCGCACCCGGCTCTCACCCGCACGGTTCCCGTTCACCTCCCCAGCCCTCTCGCAGACCGGTGTTTCCCTCCCCGGCTGCGGCTGGGTTTCTCTTCCCGCGCCTACTCGCAGGCTCAGCGCTTCGTGGCTGCGGTCGCTGCCCCGATTGTCCCGCCGATCGCGGTCCGGCTGTCACCCGACGCCGTTGGACCCGACTTTTGGCCGGCACAGCTCCCCCTCGACCGAGGTCGAGTGCTCTGCCCTTATCCTCCGGATGCTTCTACACCTTCCCCTACTCACAGTCTCTTCGGCCGCCTTGTTTCTTGCTGGTCGGCTCACTCCGCACCGTGGCAGAAGGGTAGTCAGTGCCTGTTGCTGATACAGCTTTTGTTGTTAGTCTTCCTGCTTTCTGTTGTTGCAGCCTCGTGTTTTCTTTTGGTAGCACGACGAGGGCGGTTGTCTCTCTTCGACGCTCTTCGTTGCTTATGGTAATCTTGCCGCAGGGTACGATCGGACTCGTCGCCACTGTAAAGTCTGTGGGTTGTGCAGTTAATAAATACACAGACTTCAGGAGTAACAAACAAACAGGTCTTTACTATTCGAAGGTCCGGGCGAATCTGCCCCAGAAATCCTGCTACAACACTTATATACTGGTGTGGTCACTATCGGTATTACAGTATACAGAAGCCAAACAAATAGTGCCACACCTAAAGTAGTTCCCTTAAAGGTAGACGGGTACATACACTACAACCACGAACTGGGAGACTCGCTCCGGCGAATACTGCAGAGATCCGCCGGAACGATCCAGGCAGCGGAACCGTTGCTTGAGGACGCCAATTGTTTGTTCTATGATGTTCCTGGTCGCTTGATGGCTCTCGTTGTATGCCTCTTCAGCAGGGGTCGTGGGCGCGCGGAGCGGGGTCATGAGCCAGGTACACAAAGGATAGCCTTTGTCCCCGATAAGCCATCCTCTTGGGTGAGGCTGTGCCTGGACGATGTCAGCCACAGTAGTCTGTCGCAGGATAAAGGCATCGTGGCTGCTGCCTGGAAAGCGGGCATTGACAGCTAGGATGCGCTGCCTGTGGTCACACACCAGCTGTACGCTGAGGGAATGGTAGCCCTTCCGGTTGCGGTAATCCTCGGGATGGTCCACAGGTGCCCGCAAAGCCACATGCGTGCAGTCAATGGCGCCCTGCACCATGGGGAAGTCCGCGATTCTTGCAAATCCCACTGCACGCTGCTGCTGCTTCTCCAGGGTCATGGGGAAGGAGATGAATTGGCGTCTCCTTCTGAAAAGGGCATTGGTGACCTGGTGGATGCAGCAATGCACGGTGAACTGGGATATGTTAGCAATGACCCCAGCAGCTGATTGGAAGGAGCCGGTGGCATAGAAGTTCAGAGCCACCGTCACCTTCACTTCCACCGACAGAGACGTCCTGCACCTCAGCTGTGGACGCAGATCTCTGTGAAGCAGCTGGCAGATCTCTGCAACCACCTCCCTTCTGAATCGCAGCCTCCTAACACATTGCGCGCCAGTCATGTTGAGATACGAGACCTGCTGGCGGTATTGCCTGAGTGGGTAAGGCCCACGTTGCCGACGCCTGTTGCCCCCTCTGCGTCTAGCCAGGGCTGCCCCTCTCACACAGCGTCTGCGCGCCCTTCCGACATAAGGCTGAAACTCAGCGTTGGCACCCCATGCAGCCCCCATAATATGCTGGCAAACAATGAGATATCAGTGAAGGCGAATTGCAAAGCTCTGGCCTGAAGCCAAAAATACCTGTCCTAGTGTTGGGCCAAAGCAGTAAGCTCCCTTCCTTGGTCTCTCTCCAAAAATCCGTTGCACAAGAGTGATTGCTGCCAAATGGCTGCCCTTTATAGTGCAGGGGAAGTGCCCTTTAATTTGCGCTCCCTGCGGCCCGCTTCGGCTGTGCACCGTTCCACTCCACAGTCGTTAGGGCCGCCTGGCGCACAATGGGCCGGCGTGACTGAAGTTCCGGTTTGGGGCGCACAAAGGGCGTTGCACGAGGAAATGACGTCATGATCTGCGCGTGCAGCAGGGCGCGCGCTAAGACTTTGCGCCGGCGCTAAATGTCTACTGAAGTTGGGACGAGGCGCAGATCGCGCTGCGCCCGGGCGCTAAGCGCCTAGCGCTCGAGATCTACTCCTCCTAAGGCGCTAACGGCTGGCGCAGCCAACTGAATTTCTAGGCCCATGCGTCTCCTTTTGGAGCTAAATAGTTTTGGCTTTTTAAGTGCGATCCAAGTCTTGTTGGGAATTTCTCTTTATCTTCATTCGTCTGTTTCTGTTTCCCTTTTTCTTTGCAACTTCTTCTCCTTCTTTATATTATTTCTCTCTGTGTTACTGCCCAATATTAGCAACTGAGAAACAGGATCCCCTTTTTGTGGAACTATCCTGTCTATTGTGAATCTTTGGAATTCTCTACCCCAGAGGGCTCTGTGGGTGCTCAGTCATTAAGTATATTCAAGGCAGAGATCAATAGATTTTTGGGCACTAAGGAAATCAAGGAACATGGGGATCGGGTGAGAAAATGGAGTTGATGTAGAAGATCAGTCATGATCTTATTGAATGGCAGAGCAGGCTCGAGGGGCCATATGGCCTACTCCTGCTCCTATTTCTTATGTATTTATGCTCTGTCATTGTTAGAAAAATTACACACATAACTGAATTGACAGTGAGAGTCAAGCTAGAAAGAAACATAGGGCTGGATTTTAACTCAGGTGCGGGATGGTGTCGTGTTATCCGAATTTCATGTGGGAGATTGATGCAATTTTAACTTAAGTGGCGAATTGATTTCCAACGTGTGGGAAGCCTTTGCAAATGGGTTTTTCATGACTGAAAGTCCCTTCCGATGACGTCATCATTGCTGCTGCATTTAAGGTCCACAGCAAGCCTTGCTTCTTCTGCAGACTGCCAAGCTTCTTGACTGTGCAGTGTGAGGGAGCGGCAGCAAAAATGACAAGCGGGAGGGCAAGAGCAGCTCCTCGCTTTGACGAAGCGGCACTGCAGGCATTAGTCGATGGGGCTGGGGCCAACAGGGAGGTCCTGTTCCCTTCATCAGGGAGGAAGAGGCCTCCCACTCAGACCAAGGCTGTGTGGATGCAGGTGGCTGAGGAGGTCAACTCCTTGGGAGTCACCCGCAGAACCTGGATACAGTGCAGGAAAAGATTTCATGACCTTCAGCGCTCTGGAAAAGTGAGTATGAATTTTCCATCACCCTCAATCTGATCCCCATTGCCTTTCCTCACCAGCACTCAGCTTTAGCAATCTCTTCCTTCACATCCCACTTGACACTAACATCCATGCACCCTTACCCATTCCCTCTCTCTCTATGCTCACATTCACATAACTGTTCGACCATGCAGCCCTCACACTCCCTATCACTGTGATGCTATGAAAACAACTGACAACACACAGGGAGAGCCCTTGGTCTTGCAAACTCACTCCATCTTTGTCTCCTTCTAAGTATCTATGCTATGCAATCTCTACACTCACTCCTTCATTCTCACTCAACCTCCACTTGTCTCCCTCATTGCAGGAAAAGAGAGCTCACAACAAAAGAGAGCGAGCCAGGACTAAAAGAGGGCCACCCTCAAAAGCCCACCTGACCCCCTGGGAGGAGGCCGTCCTGGAAATTATGGGCATTGAGGATGATTCGCGCGTGGGGGACGGACAGACGGGTGCAACAAAGCAAGCTGGTGACAGAAAAGTTTCCCATCTCTCTCTTTGACATTGCATGAGTCGCTGATAATGATTGTGAAGCTGTAACAGATGGACTTATGAGCATCTGCAAAAAGCAATGTGCATGTAGCCTTTGCGTCACATCTCTGACTCTTTCCTTTACTCCCCCACAGGACCATCACAAGCATCCGTCCCCCCTAGCCAGGAAGAAGAGGCTGAGCAGCCAAACTCCTCAGAGGAAGCTGCAATCTCTGAGGGCGCAGCGTCAGCAGAATTCAGCGCACCCAGCACCAGCGCAGACACTCACACCTCGGTGGGACCTTCGGGACATAGAGTAGTGTTGTCACCTAGTGTATCACAGCTCACAAGTGAGCATCAGCAGATTGGAGAGTCCTAGTTGGAGGGCGCAGGATTCTGCCAGCTCGGCTCAGCAGCATGTCGACCTTCTGCCTCTGGGTCCATCCATAAGATCAGAGGTGATGGAACTCCAGGCACAGATGCAGGAGTCTCTAGCAGGTTTTGTCTCTAGGGTCGCAGCGAGTGTGGAGTGAATGGAGGAGTCCATAGCGAACATGAGCAGAGCCTTTGTGGAGTCATTTGTGCATGAACACATCACCACGGAAAGGATGGCTACCTCCGTGGAAACACTGGCAACCTCCGTGGTAAGGCTGGCTACCATAGAGGAGAGGATGGCTACGGTAGAGGAGAGGAGGGCTACGGCCATGGAGGAGCTTAGTCGCCAGGGTATGGAAAACATGGTCATTGTTCAGAATAGAATGACATCTCTTGAGGAGCGATGGGCATCTATTGAACAGAGAAACCAGACCTTCATGGAAGTCCTTCTGAGTAGGACAGCCATTGCAGATATGGGTCCCCATGGCCCCCCTGATGTGCAGCAAGGTGCTCTCCAGCCACTTGCAGGCGCTGAGGGGGACCTGACCCATGAGAGGGAGGTTGGTGGCAGACCTCAAGGAAGTGGGGGTTCCTCTCCAAGCGCTCACACTTCCATGCCACTGCAGAGCCCTCGGTCAGAGCCCCACCAGAGTCCACACTTAAGTTGCAGTTGTGGCGTCTGTCATTTCACTATTGGGACTTCCACATTGAGGCCTTAGGAATATTTGCAACTGTCAGTATGGTGGTCAGAGTGCTAGGAATCCTCTGGTTCTTGGACATTGTCAATGCTACGGTAAGAAGCTGCGAGGCAAAAGTGTTTGATTGACTAGGCTAAGCAAATCTGGCCGGGACGAGTGCATTCCTTGCATCCCGGGCAGCAATGTTCTCGCATAATGCTGCCGCTGGTTGATGGGCCTCTGCAGGATGTTTGTTTTTGCCCTCCTCCTCCTCCTCGTCTGAGGAGGATATGTGAGGAGCCATTTGGTCCTCAGGAATCTGCAAGCCACGACGCTGTGCCATGTTGTGAAGTGCACAGCAAACCACGACAATTCTGGAGACCCTGGCTGCTGAGTACTGTAGGGCTCCACCTGGTCATCCAGGCATCTGAAGCGCATCTTCAGCAAACCAATGGTTTGCTCGAAAATGGATCTGGTGGAGATGTGGCTGGAGTTGTAGCGCTCCTCGGCTTCGTTGGCTGGCCTCCTCAATGGCGTCATTAGCCACGTCCTCAGGGGATAGCCCTTGTCTCCAAGTAGCCATCCGTTAAGTTGGTCTGGTGGACTGAATAGCGGAGGCACACTAGACTGGTGCAGTATGAAGGAGTCATGGCAACTGCCAGGGTACATGGCACAAACATGCAAAATTTCCTTCTTGTGGTCACACACCAGCTGAACGCTGAGGGAGTGGAATCCCTTGCGGTTGACAAAAATACCTGGATTGCGATGGGGTGCCTTAAGGGCCACATGCGTGCAGTCAACGACGCCCTGCACCCTCGGAAAGCCTGCCAGATGAGCTAATCCAACCGCTCGCGCCGTGACACTTGCTCGATCCTTGGTGAAATGGATGTGATTGTGCGCGAGGGCAAAGAGGGCATCGGTTACCTGCGTGATGCAAGTGTGTGCGGCCGCCTGGGAGATGCTGCTGATGTCTGCTGCTGATCCCTGGAATGAGCCTGAGGCAAAGAAGTTGAGTGCGGTGGTGACTTTGACGGCCACTGGTAATGCTTGTCCACCTGGTCCTCTGGGCAGCAGGTCTTGTAGCATTGCGCAGATTTTAACATTTGCATATTGATTTATCATTGGCCCGCAGGCATCTGTAAGGAATACCTATTATATTCGCATATGATCACATGCTGAGTTGTCATTGGCCTGCAGGCATCTGTAAGGACTGATATTGTTTAGAAGACCCAGGGGGTCCTGACTCCATCTGGTCCACACGGTGCTGTACTGCTGTGAGTCAGATCAGACCTAATGCTTTCATTAAAATAGTTTAAACTGTAATACTCCGTTGTCTTGCAACTTATTAGTTTTGTACAAAGTGTGCAAAACAAGACATGGTGTCAGAACAGGGATGTGAAATGAACATCGTTGGAGCTCCCTTACCTCGAATGAATTGGGAATCTTTGAACTTACCTAGAGAATGGAGCAAGTTCAAGCAACACGTGGAGTTGATGTTTTCAGGTCCACTGAAAAGCAAAGGGGAGGAAGAAAGGTGCAGCTACCTACTCCTGTGGATCGAAGAAAAAGGGAGAGACATTTTTAACACATGGTCTCTCACCGCGGATGAAGCAAAGGTACTGAAAAGTTATTTTGACCATTTTGAATCATATGTGATGCCCAAGACAAATACGATATTCGCTAGGTACAAGTCTCAGGAGAAAGTACAAGGAGCTAGTGAGTCATTTGAACAGTTCGTGACTGAGTTAAAACTGCTGGTAAAAGACTGTGAATATGCCGATAAAGATGAGATGGTCAGAGACCGCATCGTGTTTGGAATACATTCAGCTAAAGTGAGAGAGAAACTTTTGAATGCTGGGTCCGGGCTAACGCTGGACAAAGCTATAGACATAGCTAGATCGCACGAGATAACCCAAGCACAGTTGAAAACCATAACCGGCGCCACGAGCAGCTCGAGTGAACAGACAGTGCACGCAGTTAATAGACACACACCAAAGAACACTGCCCAGAGAGCATGTTTCAGAACAGAAAGAACAGCGAGAGTTCTAAAAATGGGCGACACAGACATAAAACGCTTCAAAAACTGTGGATATTGTGGAAACAACTGGCATGGAGAAAAGGAGTACTGCCCTGCCAAAGGAAGGCAATGTACTAAATGTGGTAAACGGAACCACTTTGCTAAAGTTTGCAAGACTGTTTTTGGAAAAGCAGTACACACAGTGAGTGACAGCCAAATGCCAGATAGAGAGCCAAATGCAAAGGAACTGTTTATTGATTCTGTGTCACAGAAAAAACAGATTTCAGGGACTGAGCAAGCTTATGCCGATATGGAGATAGGAAAACAGGGCAAAGAGCTTAAGTTTAAACTAGACACTGGATCTCAGGTTAATGTAATTCCTCTGAGTGAGTATCACAGCTTGAAGGATGAGTGTGAGCTACAGCCCACCTCATGCAGACTGACCGGCTATGGGGGTGAGCAGCTCAATGTAAAAGGCACATGCGTGATGAAATGCAAGTACAAAGAAAGCGACATCATGTTGGATTTTTACATTGTTGACACTCAAGCACCTCCAGTGCTAGGTCTAAAGGCACATTTAGACATGGACCTCGTCAAGCTAGTGCTATCATTGACAGCACCAGTTGACAAGCAGACAGTCATGGAGGAGTTTGCTGACGCTTTCAAAGGAATCGGACTATTCCCAGGTGAATGCACTATTCACCTTGACCCAGCAGCAACCCCTGTGGTTTGCCCACCGAGAAGGATACCCCTTGCTCTACATAGTCGTCTGAAGGAGGAGCTGCAGAGCATGGAGAATACAGGAATCATCGTCCGGGAAAAAGAACCGACGGAGTGGGTCAACGCGTTAGTAGTGGTTGAGAAACCACGTACAGGCAAGCTCAGAGTCTGTCTCGACCCCAGAGATTAGAACAAGGCTATCAAACGCCCTCACTACCCTCTACCAACGCTAGATGACATCACACCCAAGCTAGTAGGAGCACGTTACTTCAGTGTAATGGACACACGATCAGGATACTGGACTATCAAGCTCACGGAAGAGTCATCTAAGTTAACAACATTCAACACACCATTTGGACGCTACCGATTTCTGCGTTTACCATTTGGTCTTATCTCAGCACAGGAGGAATTCCAGCGGAAGATCGACGAAACCTATGAAGGCCTCGATGGAATAGTCACAATCGTAGGCGACATCCTCATCTATGGCAGGAATAGAGAGGAACATGACAGGAACCTCCGTGCGATGCTACAAAGATTACGGGAGAAAGGTATCTGGCTCAACCCCGAGAAAAGCATAATCGGATCCACTGAGATCAGTTATTTCGGGCATCGCCTCTCAACTGATGGCATTAAGCCGGATCCAGAGAAAATCTCCGCCATCAAGAAGATGGAGCTGCCGAAGAACCGCGCAGAGCTAGAGACAGTACTAGGCATGGTTAACTACTTAGCCAAGTTTGCCCCAAGCCTCTCCGAAATCAACGCACCCATGCGTCAGTTACTCAAACAATCCAATGAGTTCCTGTGGGACAAACAACACGACACATCATTTCAGAAAATGAAAGACCTAATCACCAGAGAACCAGGACCAGTTCTTGCCTACTTCGACCCCAACAAAGAGCTCAGACTACAAGTGGATGCGACAAAGTACGGATTAGGCGCAGTATTACTGCAAGAAGGAAAGCCCATCAGCTACTCTTCCAGATCTCTCTCAGACAGTGAAATCAACTATACTCAAATCGAGAAAGAGCTATATGCAATTCTGTTTGGATGTAAGCGTTTCCACTAGTACGTCTATGGCCAAAAAGTTATTGTGGAATCCGACCACAAGCCCCTCGAGTCAATCATGAGGAAACCACTAGCCGCAGCCCCACCAAGGCTACAGAGAATGATCCTTCAGCTACAGAAGTACGACTTCACAATCATTCACCGTCCAGGCAAAGACATTCCTGTCGCAGACATGCTCTCCGGAAAGTCTCTTAGCTACCAGGACAGCAGCCTCAGTGAAGGCATGGGTGTGCAGGTGCACATGGTGTACAACAGCTTACCTGTGAGTGACTCAAAACTGAAGGAGATCCGAGCAGGAACAGAGAAAGATGCACAACTCACACTGCTGAGAAAAGTCATACATGAAGGATGGCCTGACGAAAGGAGTGAATGCCCCCAGAGCAGATCTGAATTCTGGAACCACAGAGACGAACTGTCACAAAGCAACAGAATCGTCTTCAAAGGGGAGAAAATCATCATTCCTACCAGTCTCAGAGAAGAGATGTTGACAAAAATTCATGCTGGACATATGGGCATGGAAAAATGCAAACAAAGAGCACGTGACATTATGTTTTGGCCCGGAATGTGCAAACACATTGAGGACATTGTCGGAAAATGTTCCATTTGCCTAGAACGCCGCCCATCAAATGTCAAAGAGCCCATGATACCTCACCATATCCCAGACAGGCCCTGGCAGGTCATCAGCTGCAAGCAAGTGCATGCAAAACGTGTACAGAGACAGCAACACCAAAAGAGATACTATGACAGGTCAGCTAGACTACTGCCGCCGCTGCACAATGGAGAATCCGTCAGAATCCAGGAGCATGGCTACTGGAAACCTGCAGTTGTCATCCAGCCAGCTGACACTGAGCGATCGTATCACATCCACACCCCAGAAGGACAGGTGTACCACCACAATCGCAGGCACCTCCTGAACACCAAGGAACAACACTGTCATTCCAACGAGAGGTCAAGCCTAGAGTTATCCTTGACTTGTGGACTGTCAAAGGGTGTAGGCGGATCGCTGCCCTAAAAAAAACTGTACATCGTTATTGAAACGTTGAGATGTTTTCAGTGCTAGTTAAACGTTGAGGTTACTTATATGTTGATGCTACTGAGAACATTATGTAGAAGAAAGGTTCAAAAGTAATGCATAACATTTTTCTTTTAAAAGAAAGGGGATGTAACATTTGCATATTGATTTATCATTGGCCCGCAGGCATCTGTACGGAATACCTATTATATTCACATGTGATCACATGCTGAGTTGTCATTGGCCTGCAGGCATCTGTAAGGACTGCTACTGTTTAGAAGACCCAGGGGGTCCTGACTCCATCTGGTCCACACGGTGCTGTACTGCTGTGAGTCAGATCAGAACTAATGCTTTCATTAAAATAGTTTAAACTGTAATACTCCGTTGTCTTGCAACTTATTAGTTTTGTACAAAGTGTGCAAAACAAGACACAGATGTCAGTCACTACCTGTCGTGAAATTCAGAGCCGCCTTTGGCACTGCTGCTCAGACATGTTGAGATAGGTGACTCTGCGTCTGTAGACCCTGTTTGGGGGGTATCTCCTGCGCCAATGGGCTTCCAGGCGCTGGCCCCTTCTGGCCTGTGCAGCCTCAGGTGGGTGAGCAGCAGTCTGGTGCTCCTGCTGCTGCTGCTGCTGTTGCTGGTGCTGGTGCTGCTGTTGTTCCTGGTTCTGCTGGTGCCGTGGCTGGTGCTCGAGCTCCTCTAATGCCCAGATGGGAAGGAAATAAATGGCTCCCATGCTTCTGGTATATGCCTCTGTTGAGGAAGCGCTGAGTGAAGGTGGCGAGAGGGGTTTCCCAGGAGGTCACACTGGAGATGGGTGTGAGGCTCCAAACTTCCACAGGTGTGGTTAAGCTTGCTAAAAGTTGCCCCAGACCTGAGACCACTAAGTCCTGCCACCTGCAAATGATGGCTGATCAAATCTCCTCTTTAATGGTTGACCTGCCGTTGATAGCCAGCAATCTAATAGTGCTTCCGCCAGGTTTCTCATTCGTGTTTCCCACCAGGCGTGTTTTACGTGGGAAAAGGGTTAAATTCGCAAGGGCCTTTCAAAACAGGATTATAGAGGCCATTTAGTGGTTATTAAGTAGATGCATTGCTGGTCATCTTCCAGAACCTGATAGACTCTGGAACAGTACCCATGGATTGGAGGGTAGCTAATGTTACCCCACTATTCAAAAAAGGTGGTAGAGAAAAAGTGGGGAATTATATAAGCCTGACATCGGTAGTGGAGAAAATGCTAGAGTCTATTATAAAAGATGTAATAGCAGAGCACTTGGAAAGCAGTGACAGGATCGGACAAAGTCAACATGGAATTTACAAAAGGTAAATCATGCTTGACTAATCTACTGGAATTTTTTGAGGATGTAACTGGTAAAATAGATAAGGGAGAATTGGTGGATGTGGTGTATTTGGACTTTCAGAAGGCTTTCGATAAGGTCCCGCATAAGCGATTAGCGTGCAAAATTAAGGCACATGGGATTGGGGGCAAGGTATTGACTTGGATAGAGAACTGGTTGGTGGATAGAAAGCAAAGAGTTGGAATAAACAGGTCTTTTTCCGAGTGGCAGGCAGTGACTAGTGGTGTACCGCAAGGATCGGTCCTGGGACCCCAGCTATTCACAATATATATTAATGATCTGGACGAGGGAATTGGATGTAATATCTCCAAATTTGCAGATGACACAAAGCTGGGTGGGAGGGTATGCTGTGAGGAGGTAGTCGTGAAACTCCAGTATGATTGGACAGGTTGGGTGATTGGGCAGAAACATGGCAAATGCACTATAATGTGGATAAATGTGAGGTTATCCACTTTGGTGGCAAAAACAGGAAGGCAGACTATTATTTGAATGGCAATAGATTGGGAGAAGGGGAAGTGCAAAGAGACCTGGGTGTTCTTGTGCACCAGTCGCTGAAGGTAAGCATGCAGGTGCAGCAGGCGGTTAAGAAGGCAAATGGTATATTGGCCTTCGTAGCAAGAGGGTTCGAGTACAGGAACAAGGATGTCTTGCTGCAGTTGTACAGGGCCTTGGTGAGACTGCACCTTGAGTATTGTGTGCAGTTTTGGTCACCTTATCTGAGGAAGGACGTTCTTGCCATGGAAGGAGTGCAGCGAAGATTCACCAGGCTGATACCTGGGATGGCAGGAATGACGTATGAGGAGAGATTGTGTCGATTGGGCTTATGCTCACTGGAGTTTAGAAGATTGAGAGGGGATCTCATCGAAACCTATAAAATCAGGCCTGGACAGACTAGATGCAGGAAGGATGTTTCTGATGGCCGGGGAGTCCAGAACCAGGGGTCATAGTCTAAGGATAAGGGGTAAGCCATTTAGGACTGAAATGAGGAGGAATTTCTTCACCCAGAGAGTGGTGAACATGTGGAATTCTCTGCCACAGAGGGCGGTGGAGGCCAGTTCATTAAATATATTCAAGAAGGAGTTGGATATATTTCTTAAGGCTAAGGGGATCAAGGGATATGGGGCGAAGGCAGGGACAGGGTACTGAATTTGGATGATCAGCCATGATCTCATTGAATGGCGGAGCAGGCTCGAGGGGCCGAACGGCCTACTCCTGCTCCTATCTTCTATGTTTCTAAAGACCAGTCCCACCTGTTGGATGTGGGATGGATCGGGACCATCAGACACACCTGTGTTAAAATTGCTCGGAGTCGGAAACCAGGCCAGGGCCGGGGGGTCCCGCCCGCCAGCTTTTGCGATTTTAACCCCCTGCACGCCTCCAAGCCCGACTCCACGGCTCAATGAAAATCGAGCCCATAGTCTTCCCGCTCCCTAAGGCTCAGTGAGTGCAAGCACTGACCAGTATAAGAAATAAAGAAAAACTTGCTTTTATATAGCGCCTTTCATCACCAGCAGACACCCCAATGAGCTTTACAGCCAATGAAGTATTTTTTGAAGTGTAGTCACTGTTGTAATGTAGGAAACGCAGCAATTGATTTGTGCATAGCAAGCTCTCACAAACAGCAATGTGATAATCTGTTTTTTTAGTGATGATGATTGAGGGATAAATATTGGCCAGGACACCAGTGATAACTCCCCTGCTCTTCTTCGAAATAGTGCATGGGATCTTTTACATCCACCTGGGAGAGCGGACGGGGCCTCAGTTTAATGTCTCATCTGAAAGACAGTGGCCTAGAAATTCAGTGCCCTTAGCACCGATTTTGCGGTGCTAGAGGGCCTAGCGCTGCAATTGGCGCCGGTTCCTAAATTGCCTGGGGCCCTTCCGCGGCGGTAGACCGGTAGCGCAGCGCCGGCACCGATGACGTCATCGGTGTGCGCAGCGTCCCGGTTGCCGTGGTAACCCGGCCCCAAGCCGAAATTCAGTTGCGGCCGCCTCGCCAGTGGCAGCCGCAACTAAGACTCCGGCAAACGAGTGTTGCCGGAGTCTGCGCCGGCGCTTTAAGGAGGCGCGGCGGCCGGCCGCTTTCCCGCCGGCCGCCTGCCCGCAGCTCCCTCCCCGGACTTCTCCCCCCCCCTCCCCGGAACAGATGCAAGCCCGGCACTTGTCCGAGGGCCGGGCTCATTTTTGCAGAGATTTGCGCGGGCCGCGGCCGGGTGCAGGCAGCTCCTCCTTAACGGAAGGAGGAGGCCTGCACTTCCCGAGCCTGCCGCACCGCAGCGGGCGCCGCAGCGGGCGCCGCAGCGCCGGAATAGCGCCGCAATGCGGCGCGTTGCGCCAGTTTTCAAGCGCTAAAACCCTTCAGTAGCGCCGGCAGCCGTTTGGGCGCGGCGCTACTGAATTTTTGGCGCGCGCAAAGGGACTTAGCGCCGGCGCTAACTTCCGGCGCTAAAGCCCTGGCGCAGCGCAAACTCAATTTCTAGGCCAGTACCTCTTATAGTGCAGCATTTCCCTCAGCACTGCACTGGAGTGTCAGCCTAGAGTTTTATGCTCAAGTCTCTGGGGTGGGACTTGAGCACACAACCTTCTGACTAAGAGGTGAGAGTGCTACCCACTGAGTCACAGCTGACACTCAGATCAACTTTCATCCTCAGTCTGTGCTGCATTGGCTGGCCTCAGCTGAGGTGGCAGTATTGGTGCTACAATTGATATAAGCACCCTGGGATAAGAAGGAGGAATTATGAAATCTTCCCTGATTTCTGCTCATGATTGGTAACCAATGAGTTCTATTGGGAAATGCACATGCTTGGATGTCAGGCGAGGGCAGAATAAGGCTGGGCTGTAATCTTCTCCAGAGTCAAATAGCTTGCCTGCATCTTGTATTTATATAGTAAATTTAACGTAGTAAAATTGACACTAAGCCAAAGGAAGAGACATTAGGACAGGTGACCAAAAGCTTGTTTAAAGAGGTAGGTTTTAAGGAGGAGAGAGAGGTGGAGAGGCGGAGAGGTTTATGTTGGAATTTGCAGAGTTTATGGCCTAGACGGCTGAAGGCACAGCTGCTAATGGTGCAGTGAAGGAAGTGGGGTAGCACAAGAAGCCAGAGTTGGAGGAACGCAGAGTTCTCAGAGGGTTGGAGGGTTGGTGGAGATTACAGAGATAGGGAGGAGCAAGGGCACGGAGGGATTTTAACACGAGGATAACATTTTTTAAATGGAGGCGTTGCTGGACCAGGAGCCAATGTATGTCAGCAAGCAGCAGCTGATGGGTGAATAGGAATTGCTATGAGTTAGGATACAGGCAGCAGAGCTTTGAATGAGCTTAAGTTTCAGCTTGAGGGTTTCAGCAGCAGACGGGCTGAGGCAAGGGCGGAGACGAGCGATATTATGGAGATGGAAGTAAGCAGTCTTTGTGATAGAGAAGATATGGAATCGGAAGTTCAACTCGGGGTCAAATAGGACGTCGAGGTTGTGGACAGTCTGGTTCAGCCTGAGATAGCCATGGAATCGGTGGCTATGGAACAGAATTTGTGGTGGGGACTGAAGGCCACGGCTTCAGTCTTCCCGATTTTTAACTGGGAGTAAATTGCGGCTTACCCAGGACAGGATGTTAGTTCATTAAAGAGACTCTCCTGTTTTACCATGCTAGTTCTGGTGAAGGATCCCACCTGAATTGTTAACCTGGTAAATGATTCCATGTTTACCACCTCTGGTAGTTCACCCTAGTAATTATTCCTCATGTATGAGCCTGAACTGAGTGTTCATCTGAAAACACAATGTCAGGAAGAAGCAGTTTGATAACACAGCGGCAGTGGATGGGTCAAGGGAAGCGGTGGTCAGTGTAAATGTGGAACCTGACATTGGCCCAAAATTCGGGTCGGGGAATCCCGCGGGTGTAAGCCCCCGATCTGCACTTACCTTGCGCGCTGGCAGTTGAGCTGTAGGGCTCCGTGGAATTCCGCTCCGGGGCCTGGCCCAGCTGCCGGCGCGCAGTGCTTGAGTGTCCCAGGGGCGTAGTTAGTTCGAAGCGTCCCCTGGGATCACGTGAGCCATGGGCAGCCAATCGGAGGAGGGAAAAGCCCATTCATGAGATTGACAGGAAGACCTGTCAAAACTTATGAATACTACGGCCCCAAAATAGCAGTAAACCTTCAAATACATTTTTTTTAATCACACTTTTTAAATAAACTATAAATTACATTAAATAACTATTTTAAACAATAACTTAAATTTTTGAAAAAAATAATTTTATATTCTAACGGGGCTAAAAAATAAACTTACCTTGCTTTATAAAGTATTTAAAAATAATAAACCTGTGGAAAAAATGTTTTAATTTTAATTAATTGACCACTTACCTTGTAAAAAGCAGGCCTTACGCCTGCTTTTTACATTTCTAAATACTGCAGGCTTATGATCCTGGGAAAACCTGCAAAAAAAAACAAAGTTCAAAGCGCACGCGCAGCCTCTCCTGCACGCGCGTTCGACCTCTGAACCCCTTCGTTCAGAGGATCGAAAGTGCCGGTTTCCTGCGCATGCGCAGTGCATGCAGAAAACTGGCACTTCCATTCGGCCTACGGGTGAGTACCCCGTGCGTACTCACCCGTGGAGGCCTGAATTTCTGGGCCATTGTGTTTTCAGATGAACACTCAGTTCAGGCTCATACATGAGGAATAATTACTAGGGTCAACTAACAGAGGTGGTAAGCATGGAATCATTTACCAGGTTAACAATTCCAGTAGGACCCTTCACCAGAACTAGCATGGTAAAGTAGGAGAGTCTCTTTAATGAACTAACCAAAACAAAAAGAGGAAGGAAAGACACTAGATTGAGATCAAAAGTACAGATATTCTAATTATTATAACAAAGAGGCAGCTAATGAATAAAGCATTATAGTCAAGAGTTTTCTGAAATTTTTTATCTAAGATCTTCAAGTTCCAACTTCAGTGTGACAATAAAGTACTTCGAAAAGAAACACACACCACATGATATCACAATGTGTGTCATGCTGCAATCTCTCACTACATGTCCACAAATAAATTCCCCCCAAAAGGTGATGATTTCCACCAAATTGTCGCAAAATTATAAAGACTTGTATATGAATACATTTTTGATTTCACTTTAAATGCAAATACTGTACTGGAAATGATGGCAATTTCCCCCAAAATGGCAGAAAACTAAGAAAAGAATAACTTCAAAATGTTCAATTTATGTTGTTTGTGTTTCATTTATCATCGGTCAGTCCTGCCTGCAATGCTGGTGATTGACGTAGTTGGTGTCACTCAGGGCTCTCTTTTGCCAATAGACTGGTCCCCATTGTTGATTCCCTAATTACTACAGGGTAAATTCTGTGAGGCCCCATGCTATCGGTTGGGCTTCCATGCAGCCAGTGCAGATTGAAAAATCCCAGGCTGTGCGCTCACGATTTTCTGATATACTTTAACTGTGTGTAAGGCCACGCCGATGGCTTCAGGGACTTGCAAAAGTTACCCTTCCTGCTGAGCAACTGTTGATCATACGAACATACAAACATAAGAACATACGAATTAGGAGCAGGAGTAGGCCACTCAGCCCTTCAAGCCTACTCCGCCATTCAATAAGATCATGGCTGATCTGATTACTCCACATTCCCGCCTACCCCCGATAACTTTTCACCCCCTTGCTTACCAACAATCTATCTACCTCTGCCTTAAAAATATTCAAAGACTCTGCTTCCACCACCCTCTGAGGAAGAGAATTCCAAAGACTCACGGCTCTCTGTGAGAAAAAATGTCTCCTCATCTCTGTCTTAAATGGGCGACCCCTTATTTTTAAACAGTGACCCCCTAGTTCTAGATTCTCCCACAAGAGGAAACATCCTCTCCACATCCACCCTGTCCAGACCCCTCAGGATCTTATATGTTTCAGTCAAGTCACCTCTTATTCTTCTAAACTCCAATGGATACAAGCCTAGCCTGTCCAACCTTTCCTCATAAGACAACCTGCCCATTCCAGGTATTAGTCTGGTAAACCTTCTCTGATCTGCCTCCAACGCATTTACATCCTTCCTTAAATAAGGAGGCCAATACTGTACACAGTACTCCAGATGTGGTCTCACCAATGCCCTGTACAACTGAAGCATAACCTCCCTACCTTTGTATTCAATTCCCCTCGCAATAAACAATAACATTCTATTAGCTTTCCTAATTACTTGCTGTACCTGCATAGTAACCTATTGTGATTCATGCACTAGGACACCCAGATCCCTCTGCATCTCAGAGCCCTGCAATCTCTCACCATTTAGATAATATGCATCTTTTTTATTCTTCATGCCAAAATGGACAACTTCACATTTTCCCACATTATACTCCATCTGCCAGATTTTTGCCCACTCACTTAGCTTATCTATATCCCTTTGTAGTCTCCTTATGTCCTCTTTACAATTTACTTTCCTACCTATCTTTGTGTCATCAGCAAATTTAGCAACCATACCTTCAGTCCCTTCATCCAAGTCATTTATATAAATTGTAAAAAGTTGAGGCCCTAGCACTGGTCCCTGTGGCACACCACTCGTTACATCTTGCCAATCAGAAAATGACCCATTTATGCCTACTCTCTGTTTTCTGTTAGCTAGCCAATCTTCTATCCAGACCAATATGTTACCCCCTACACCATGAGCTTTTATTTTCTGCAATAATCTTTGATGTGGCACCTTATCAAATGCCTTCTGGAAATCTAAGTACAGTACATCCACCGGTTCCCCTTTATCCACAGTATATGTTACTTCCTCAAAGAATTCCAATAAATTGGTTAAACATGATTTCCCTTGCACAAAACCATGTTGACTCTGCCTGATTACTTTGAACTTCTCTAAATGCCCTGCTATAACATCTTTAATAATAGTTTCTAACATTTTCCCTATGCCAGATGTTAAGCTAACTGGCCTGTAGTTTCCTGCTTTCTGTCTCCCTCCCTTTTTGAATAAAGGAGTTACATTTGCTATTTTCCAATCCAATGGAACCTTCCCCGAATCTAGGAAATTTTGGAAAATTAAAACCAACGCATCAACTATCTCACTAGCTACTTCTTTTAAGACCCCAGGATGAAGTCCATCAGGACCCGGGGACTTGTCAGCCCGCAGCTCCAACAATTTGCTCAGTACCACTTCCCTGGTGATTATCATTTTCTTGAGTTCCTCCCTCCCTTCCATTTCCTGATTTACAGCTATTTCTGGGATGTTACTTGTATCCTCTATAGTGAAGACCGATGCAAAATGTCTGTTTAATTCAACTGCCATCTCCTTATTTTCCATTATTAATTCCCCAGACTCACTTTTTATAGGACCAACGCTCACTTTGTTAACTCTTTTCTTTTTAAAATATCTATAGAAACTCTTACTATCTGTTTTTATATTTCTAGCTAGCTTTCTCTCATACTCTAATTTTTCTCTCCTTATTAATCTTTTAGTCATTCTTTGCTGTTTTTTATATTCTGTCCAATCTTTTGACCTGCCACCCATCTTTGCACAATTATATGCTTTTTCTTTAAGTTTAATATTATCTTTAACTTTTTTAGTTAACCACGGATGGTGGGTCCTCCCCTTGGAATTTTTCTTTCTTGTTGGAATGTATATATACTGTGTATTTTGAAATATCCCCTTAAATGTCTGTCACTGCAACTCTACTGACCTATCCCTTAACCTAATTTGCCAGTTCACTTTAGCTAGCTCTGCTTTCATGCCCTCATAATTGCCCTTATTTAAGTTTAAAATACTAGTCTTGGACCCACTCTTTTCTCTCTCAAACTGAATATAAAATTCGATCATATTATGATCGCTGCTACCTAGGGGCGCCTTCACTATGAGGTCATTAATGAATCCTATCTCGTTGCACAATACCTGGTCTAGAATAGCCTGCTCTCTGGTTGGCTCCAGAATGTGCTGTTGTAAGAAACTATCCCAAAAACATTCCATGAACTCTTCATCTACGCTACCTTTGCCCATCTGATTTTTCCAGTCTATATGCAGATTAAAATCCCCCATGATTATTGCCGTAGCCTTCTGACAAGCTCCCATTATTTCTTCCTTTATACTCCATCCTACCATGTGGTTACTGTTAGGGGGCCTGTACACCACTCCCACAAGTGACTTCTTGCTTTTATTTCTCCTCTCTACCCAAACTGCTTCTATATCATGGTTTCCTGAACTTAGGTCATCCCTCTCTATTGTGCTAATACCATCATTAATTAACAGAGCCACCCCTCCACCTTTTCCTGCCTTCCTGTCCTTCCTAAATGTCATGTACCCTTCAATATTCAGGTCCCAATTTATGTCATCCTGCAGCCATGTTTCTGTAATGGCTATCAGATCATATTTATTTATTTCTATTTGCACTATCAGTTCATCTGTTTTGTTTTGAATGCTACGTGCATTCAGATGCAGAGTCTTTAGTTTTGTCCTTTTATTATTTTTGTAACCTACAGCCTTATCTGTTGATTTACTCTTAGATTTGTACTCTCTATCCCTTCCTGTCATGGTCTGTTTATCATTTTCCATATTAATATCTTTCACTATTGCCTTGTCTCTAATCTTTGAATTACCACATCTTCCCAAATTTGATCCCATGCCCCCAATATTTAGTTTAAAGCCCTCTCTACCACCCTAGTCATATGACTCGCCAGAACACTGGTCCCAGCACGGTTCAGGTGAAGACTGTCCCAACGATACAGATCCCACTTTCCCCAGTACTGGTGCCAGTGCCCCAGGAATTGAAACCCATTTCTCCCACACCAGTTTTTGAGCCACGCATTCATCTCTCTAATTTTATTTACCCTATGCCAATTTGCTCATGTCTCAGGTAATAATGCAGACATTATTACCCTTGAGGTTCTGCTTTTTAATTTAGCCCCTAGCTGCTCATACTCTCTCAGCAGAACCTCTTTCCTAGTTCTACCTATGTCGTTGGTACCTACCTGGACCACGACCACTGGCTTCTCCCCCTCCCACTGCAAGTTCCTCTCCAGCCCAGAGCAGATGTCCCGAACCCTGGCACCAGGCAGGCAACACAGTCATCTGGACTCTTGCTCTTGGCCGCAGAGAACTGCATCTATCCCCCTGACTATGCTGTCCCCAATTACCACTACATTCCTATTAACTCCCCCCGCTTGAATGGCTTCCTGTACCTCGGTGCCATGGTCATTTTGCTCATCCACCCTGCAGCCACCACTTTCATCCATACAGGCCGCAAGAACCTCAAACCTGTTGGACAATTGCAAAGGCTGAGGCTCCTCCACCTCCTGGGTCCCCATACCCGCCTCACTTGCAGTCACATCCTCCTGTCCCTGACCACTGACTAAATCAGAAGACCCGATCCCTAAGGGGTGTGACTGCCTCCTAGAATAAAGTGTCCAGATAACTTTCCCCCTCCCCAATGCATCACAGTGTCAGCAGCTCAGCCTCCAGCTCATCAACTCTGAGCCGAAGCTCCTCAAGCCGCAGACACTTACCACAGACGTGTTCATCCTGGATCACACTGGCGTCCAGGAGCTCCCACATACTGCAGTCGCAACACATCACCTGCCCTACCATCTTTATTGAGTCTTAATTAATTAATTTTTACTAATTAATAATTAACAAACCCTACTACACCTAATAAGATTTATTACTGCTAGTAAAGTAGTACTAATGAAACCTTACAATTACTAATAATTTTCCCGGGCTTTAAAATTATCATTATTCATTAATTCATCAACAAGGACATCTTTACACATTAACTGCAAGTGGCCATAATGTGCACGACATCCATGATGAACAAGAAAAATGTAATAAACAGCATCCATTGACTGCAGCATGTATAACAAAAATGAATCAATACATTGGATGTTTTGTAGTCAGTAATTTCAAATCAAGGGTTCAGATAACAGCTGTAAACCATTCAAGAATTTCTCACAATTTATGGTATAATCTGAACTCTATTGAGATTACTGCCTCTAATTATTCTAAGTTGTCCACTATTCCCTATAAAATGATATCAAATCACAAACACTTCTATAATCTGATAAAATGCAATGTGAACTGGTAGAACATCCATAAAATCTCTTTCAGGGGAAAAAAACGGAACAATTTCTCCAAAATGATTGGAAAGGGAAGAGTGCCTTTGTGTGCTATCTGCAACATTTGTCCGTTTAAATAGAACGGCTTTACAATTTCAGTATAGATGAATAATGGAGGACATCTTTCCCTTCCTCTGCAGGTTTGTAAATCCATGAGTGAAATTACTTAGCATTCACTGAATACACACATAAGTGGAGTCAACTGCTTTTGAAAGCATCAAACTGAAACACTTTGCAACATGAAGCAAAATGCTCATTCTCCACTTCAAAATGGATATTGTGGGACCCCAATGGAATCTATGAAGCTGCCAAGCAAATCACAACAAAATGATCACAGTCAAGAAATAATACATTTGGTAATTAGACTGGACAGAATGTTACACTTCAGTGCTCTGGGCACAATATCAGGAAATTCTGCACACTTGCTTGTAATTTTCCAATCAGAATTTCCTGATAGGCATTCCTGGCACCAAGAGCACTGAAGTGGAAAACCCTGGCCTCGATGTTTCTTGCCATACTTTTATTAACCTGTTAGAAATAATTCCCAAGTGCTTCCCTGATGGTTTAGTTGATGATTGCACTGTGCAGTGTGGAATTAAGGCAGAGCGATGAAGCTGTTCCAGATTCAGTCTCTGGGTCTATGCTGGCCTATGAGGAGGTAGCTGATCTAAGCCAAGGCGGCTGTAAAAGTGGTACAATTGGCTTAAGCGGCTTGGACTAGGGAAGGGGAAAAAATGAGTTCTCACTCCTGATTGTTATCCAGTCACTCCTATTGGATATTAAATAGGAACAGGATCGGGCTCAGGCTTGATGATCCCCAAGGTCAGATGGCCAGATAACACTCACTGTAAGGGTTGTGCATAGAAAATAGTCATTTGGTTGAAAGCTGGCATCTGTGAAACTAGAATTCAACACCTTCAGAGGAGAAGGGGGGGAAACATTTCAGGGAAGAAAAACTTACTTAACCAGAGCTCGGATAGACACATTAGCACTGATGCTTGTTTTCTCTAGGTCTTTGATACAAAAATAAATAAATCTTTTGCTGCAACAGTCACGCAGGGTTCGATGCACTACATGAGTCTGCGGAATTTGCAGCACAAACACAGACAACTGTGTCATGGGAAAATATGTAATTACTTTGCAAGAATTTACAGCTAAAATAGCCACAAAAATTAAATGAGTACAGTAGATGAAAGGTGAACAATATTTCAGTTTTTACATTTTTAACCAAACTAAAGGCATTGATTGATCAGGTATTAATGCCATTTAAAAAATAAATAACAAAGCACTAGACATAGCGAAAGACCACGTCATCCTTAAATATTACTGTTCAGTTGTTGTACTACCTGCAGTATCAGTGCAGCCCCAGGGCTGTGTGTGTGCTTTATCCAGCTGAAGACTTTCTTAACTATATGTAAACCAAACCTGGGGAATGAAAATACAGGAAACCTTTCAACTATGAGAGGCTAGATACACAAAAAACCCATAAATAACTGTAAACTGGGAAGCTACATGTTAGAATCCGTAAAGAGGCTTCTTCCAGAGTAAGTCTTTCATTTTTAGGTACACCCCCCCTCCCCCCCCCCCCCCCCCCCCCCCCCCCGCCCCCCCCCACCACACACACACACACCAGGGACCTAGGCCTTTGTTAATGTCACTTTGAAAATGACTGTACCCTGGAGATAATTTCCCTCTGTTTTCTTTCCTTCTTTGGAGGGAAACATTTATCTTCTGCTTGGTGCCTCCCCACAGAGACAGAGCTGAAGCATGTGGGAGATCATGTCAGAAAACTACCAATCACTCCAAGGCAGTGTGCTGATGCTGCCCTCTCACTAGCTGTACTTGTGTCAAGATACTCCATTCTTTTCTGCAAACCCTACAATTTACAGTGACCCCGTTAGAATGACATGTTAACCAATCCTTTCCAGTTGTGCCTTAAGAGATATCTACAAACTAAAGGTTTTGCAAATGTTGGATTTGAGTGTAACTAAAGATATGAAGGGAGCAAGAAAATACAGTTGCAATTAAGTCGTCCTGTAGAGAGTTTTAATAAATATATAATTAATATCCAAACTATTCTCATCATTGTTATGGCTGGATAAACTACAGGTGTCCCCCTTCATCAAGCACATATCCTCCATAAAACCCACTGCCTGTGCCCTTGATACCCTGTCAACCCAACTCCTTACCACACAACTACTTCTGCTTGGTCCAATACTCACTGATGTTGTCAATGGCTCTCTTTCCTCAGACTGCATCTCTCTGTCCTTCAAAATTGCTGTTGTCAATCCCTTCTTCAATAAGTTCACCCTTGACTGCTTTCTGTACACTTTGCTTCTTGCGTCACCCATAGTTATAGGATCAGCTTCCATACCTCTCCACATTTCTCCACCACCATCTGCATAACCGCCGCTGTGCTAACATAAGATGAGAACATAACATAAGAAATAGGAGCAGGAGTCGGCCATTTGGCCCCTCGAGCCTGCTCTGCCATTCGATAAGATCATGGCTGATCTGGTCTTGGCCTCAACTCCACTTTCCTGCCCGCTCCCCATAACCCTCGACTCCGTTATCGTTCAAAAATCTGTCTAGCTCCACCTTAAATATATTCAATGACCCAGCCTCCACAGCACTCTGGGGTAGAGAATACCAAAGATTCATGATCCTCTGAGAGAAGAAATTCCTCCTCATCTCTGTCTTAAATGGGCGACCTCTTATTCTGAAACTATGCCCCCTAATTCTAGATTCCCCCACGAGGGGAATCATCGGGCTGGATTTTGCCAATGGGGAGCTTTTGGAGGCAGGACTCCCACTTATCGGGTTTCAGTCCCGCCTCCATCAACTTCTGGCCAACCCACACTATTTTCACTTGATTGACCTTGTTAAGCCCGCCCAGCGGGCTTAGCAGGCCAATTAAGGGAAAGCCGGTTACAGAGAACGTCAACATATGACGTTTCATCTGGCAAAAAGCTGTCAAACACGGACATTCTCTGTAGTTTGATGAGTTCTTGAATTCAAGACCTCATCAAACCTCTTTCTTTTGCAGAAATTAAATGGTTGTTGCACTGGAGAATGCAACGGCCATCTGTCATCTCTGCCGCGGAGTGTGCGAGACTCTCCGCATACCCAACTCTTGAAACCTGCAGGAAGAAACAAAGGTAAGTAAACTTTTACTAACACTTTCCACTTACCTCACATAGTCACCTCTCCATACTTGCACCCATTACTTACCTTCACAGCGCACTTTTGCACCCCTCCGACCCCTGCAGACCCACTATTCACCTCGGTGACCCAGGCAGGGTTCGGAGCCTTCGGGAAGCCCGCACTTGTGTGGGCAAAATGGGGATAATCCTCTTATCTGCCTAGTGGCACTAATCTCCTTCCCACCTCCAAGGAGATGGGACCCAGCGCGGGTTGGCTACCCGTCTCCCGGGAAGATGGCATGGAGGCGGGTTGGGGGCGGGCTGGGCACCCGCCCCCAAATTCTGCCATTTTCCCGGCAGTTCCGTCTCCATACCCGCCTCCCCAGAGCTGGCAAGACCGCGCCAGACTCTCTGCATCTACCCTGTCAAGCCTCTTCAGAATCTTATACGTTTCAACAAGATCACCTCTCATTCTTCTAAACTCCAATGAGTATAGGCCCAACCTGCTCAACCTTTCTTCATAAGACAACCCCTTCATCTCAGGAATTAACATAGTGAACCTTCTCTGAACTGCCGCCAATGCAAGTATATCCCTCCTTAAATAAGAAGACCAAAACTGTACGCAGTGCTCCAGGTGTGGTCTCACCAATGCCCTGTACAGTTGTAGTAAGACTTCCCTACTTTTATACTCCATCCCCCTTGCAATAAAGGCCAACATTCCATTTGCCTTCCTAATTACTTGCTGTACCTGCATGCTAACTTTATGTGTTTCACGTACAAGGACCCACAGATACCTCTGTACTGCAGCATTTTGTAGTCTCCATTTAAATAATAATTTGCTTTTTTATTTTTCCTACCAAAGTGGATAACCTCACATTTTCCCACATTATACTCCATCTGCCAAATTTTTGCCCACTCACTTAACCTATCTGTATCCCTTTGCAGATTCTTTGTGTCCTCTTCACAACTTGCCTCCCCACCTATCTTTGTATCATCAGCAAATTTGGCTACATTACACTCGGTCCCTTCATCCAAGTCATTAATATAGATTGTAAATAGCTGCGGCCGAAGCACTGATCTTTGCGGCACCCCACTAGTTACAGTTTGCCAACCTGAAAATGACCCATTTATCCCAACTCTCTGTTTCGTGTTAGTTAGCCAATCTTCTATCCATGCTAATATATTACCCCCAACCCCACGAGCTCTTATCTTGTGTAGTAACCTTTTATGTGGCACCTTATCGAATGTCTTCTGGAAATCCAAATACACTACATCTACTGGTTCCCCTTTATCCACCCTGCCCGTTACATACTCAAAGAACTCTAGCAAATTTGTCAAACATGATTTCCCTTTCATAAAACCATGCTGACTCTGCTTAACTGTATTATGATTTTTCTAAATGTCTTGCTACTACTTCCTTAATAATGGATTCCAGCATTTTCCCAATGACAGATGTTAGGCTGTTTGAGTACTTCGTCTAGTACCAAGTCATGGTTGAGAAAGAATCTTCTCCAACTTAACATTGGCAAGACAAAAGCCATCCTTTTCAGCTCCCACCAAATTCTCTAGTCTCTAGTCTCTGATTCCATTTCCTCCTCCCCCCTGCTTCTCATTCAGATTGAATCCAACATTGAACAACCTCTGTGTCCTGACTGACCCTGAGCAGAGCTTCAAACCACACATTCTCTCCATCACCATCATCTATTTCCACCTCCTCAGTATTGCCTGCCTTTGACATTACCTAAGTTGTTTCTGAGCTGAATATCTGGAGGTATATGAATTTATGGGGATTTTGCAAAATTTATTGGCTCCTAATAAAATCTACATAAAACACCATAGCATGTATTGATGAATTTTACAGCGATTTGTGGAAAATAGGACTTTGTGCAATAAATATAACCCATGAAAAACATAAGTGATTATCTTATTATCTATATATAGCTCAAACATTTTATCATAGAATTTCAAAATACCAAACCTTTTCTTATTTCTCTAGTTATAAAAGTGATTATTTAATGTCATCTGTTTCTTTAGACTAATGTGGGCTGATGTTCGTTCCTATTTTCGGGCAGGAACAGGGCAGTGAAGGAGGAAAATTTGGAACACAGAATTTAACACCCTGTTCCCACTGACATCCAGATTGCCTCCATCGTGATGGAGTCCTTGAAATGCTCAAAACAGGCAAGTGCCTCATTAGCCCATGCAAATCGAGTCCTATGATATTAATAGCACCTCGATGCACTTTTCAGGTGCCAATGGGCAGAGCGAGCAACTTGCTGATATTATAGAAAATTGAGGCCCAGCGATGAAACTTGGTTGGGTCTTGGACCAATTCATTTGGGCAGGTAACAAGTTTGTACCGCTTGCCTCCCACCTAATGGAGTTAGAGACATAAAAATCTACCCCATGATGTATGTAATGGTGTTATAAACATTCATACATGCCAATCTAGAAATCTAGAAAATTACCAAAATCTGATCAACTATTTCTGATTAAAAGCCCATGACATTTGAAAATAGGTAGTTACACAGGCTGTGTAACTTAAGGTGCAGGTGTGCCCAACACCTCTTCACTTGTGTAACGAAGATAAATATACAGGGAAGTCTGAGGATGTGAATGTGATGTAGCTGACTGGAGGCTTAAGAATGTCAGCCCTGGCTACAGGGCATGCAGATGTTGATCTCAGGGGTTCTGCGATGAAACAAAGTATACTAGCAGAGCATCAACAACATATGGAGGTTCTGCACAGCCTCCCTCAAAGTGTCCAGCTCAGACAGCAGTGGGGCCTACTGGCTTGCTGTATGCCAACATCCAAGAGGCTTTCACATCATTGCAGGGCAGCAAGGAGAAATTGGCAGCTGGAGGAACATCTGCAAACCTTCCCCCGCTTCATAAGAGACCCAGGCAAGTCAGTCAACTCAATGTGGAGGTATTGTATAAAGGACTGCAGGTCTTGGGGGACTGTCTAGGGACAGCATCTCGGAGGTGTTAGATCCGTGTATCTTAATGTTGTGTCCTTCAATAATCAGACAACGACTGCAGGGAACGATTCAACAGGTGTTTACTGAATGAGGGTTACTCTAGAACTAACTATACATATCACTACTCAGGGTTTATATACAGGTGTGGTCACTGCCGGTACTACAGTATACAGGAGCTGTAAAAAGTAGTTCTCCCCTTAAAGGTACATACATTACAATTCCTCCCTTTTTAGATTAACAGTACCATAACACTCATTTAACAATTACATATCAAACTAATTACAATTAACACTTTTAACATGCAACATTAGCTGAAAATAGTCTATTTATAAATTCAGTCTTTGGGGAGGCTTCCTGATCCTTTCTGGATAGCGCCTTGGTGCAGAGGCGATCCTGGCCCCCTGTCGTCGGTTGGTTCATCAGCTTCCGATGCTACAGTTTCTGGGGTAGATGTGACCTGTACGTGAGGTTCATCACCAGGTACGTATGGGCGAGGCATGGGGTTGACTTGTTCCTGTGACTCTTGGATCTGGTCAGCATGGCGTCTTACGATGCTCTCCCCAACGTCCACTGTGTACATTAGTGGGCCCTGCCGTGTGCATATCGTTCCTGGCTGCCATTTTTCTGTTCGGTAGTCGCGGGCCAAGACTGGTTGCCCTACATTGAAGCTCCTTGTTGGCTTCTCATGGATGTGCTGGAATTGCTTACTCTCAACATCTCTTCGTACGTTTGGTCTGAGCAAATCCAGGTGAGATCTTAACCTTCGGTTAAAGAACATCATGGCTGGGGCCTGGTTGGTGACTGCATGTGTCGCATTCCGGTAGGTGAACAGGAAATTGTCCACCTTGTGCTGCAGCGGAATGTTGTCATTGTACATAGCCTTTATTGCCTTCTTAAAGGTTTGTACGAACCTCTCAGCCAATCCATTTGTGGCTGGATGATACGGGGCAGATGTGTAATGCCTTACCCCATTCTTTTTCAAGAACCTCCGGAAATCGTCGGACACAAACTGTGGTCCGTTGTCGGAGCAAATCTGTTCTGGCAAGCCATTCCTGGCAAAAATGGTCTGTAGGACTGCAATAGTTTTCTCCGTGGTGGTGGAGGACATTTTGATCACCTCAGGCCATTTTGAGTGCGCCTCCACGGCTATTAAAAACATTGAGTCCATGAATGGACCAGCAAAATCAATATGCACCCGTTGCCATGGAGATGAGGGCCACTCCCATGGGTGTAGAGGGGCATGTGGTGGTGCATTTTGGACCTTCTGGCATCCTGAGCAGCTCTTTTTCAGGTCCTCGATTTGCTGATTGATCCCCGGGCACCACACATAAGCCCTAGCAAGGCTTTTCATTTTCACCCCTCCCAGATGACCTTCGTGAAGCTCATTGAGCACTCTCTCCCTTAACTTGGGTGGAATTACCACTCGGGATCCACACATCAAGGTCCCCTGGCATACTGACAGCTGTTCTCTTCTGGATGAGAATGCTGGCAACAGTGAGTCGCCATGTGCTGGCCATCTCTTCACCGTCAAATCATATACCCGAGACAGTGTCGGGTCATTTCGGGTCTCCTTCTCTATACCAGCGTTAGTTACTGGCAAGACTCCACTGCTGGTGCTTCCTCCACAGTAGGCAGTGGCAGGCGGGATAGCCCATCAGCACTTCCAAGCTGTTTCGTGCCCTTATACTCGATTTCATATTGGTGCGCCCCTAGAAAAAGGGACCATCTTTGTAGCCGTTGCGCAGTCATCACCGGAACGCCCTTCTTTGGATTAAAGATGGAGACAAGTGATTGGTGGTCAGTCAGCAAGGTGAACTTCTGCCCGTGCAGATAGTGATTGAACTTTTTCACCCCCCACACTAGGCTGAGGGCCTCCCTGTCAATCTGGGCGTAGTTACGCTCGGCTGAGGTTAGTGATCGTGACGCAAAGGCTATTGGCCCCTCTGAGCCGTCCGAAAATTTGTGCGACAGCACCGCTCCAATGCCGTAGGGTGACGCATCACATACCAACCGAATTGGTAATGCCGGGTTGTAATGGGCCAATACCTCTTTCGATGTGATTAGTGTTTTGCTCTTCTGGAAAGCTCGTCTACATTCGTCACTCCACTTCCATGGCACCCCAGTTTGCAGTAGGGTGTTCAGTGGGTCTAGTATTGTAGACAAATTTGGCAAGAACTTATGGCAGTAGTTTACCAGCCCGAGGAACGACCTCAGTTGTGACACATTTTCCGGTGCTGGAGCCTTGACTACTGCCTCAATCTTCTCTGGGGACTTATGTAACCCCTCTTTATGGATAACGTGGCCACAATACAAGATCTGTTTTCTAAAAAACTCGCATTTGGGGCGGTTAGCTCGGAGCCCATATTCCTGCAATCTAGTGAGCACCTGCTCCAGGTTGGCAAGGTGATCACTGTCATTTTCGCCCGTGACCAGGATGTCGTCCAAATAACACTGGGTCCCTGGGATCCCTTGCAGGACTTGTTCCATTGCCCTCTGCCAAATAGCCGGAGCTGAGGCTACCCCGAATACCAGCCGGTTGTATTGGTAGAGACCTTTATGGGTGTTGATTGTGAGGTATTTTTTTGATGCTTCTTCTACCTCCATTTGTAGATACGCCTGGGCCAGATCAATCTTAGTGAAGCGTTTCCCTCCAGATAGCGAGGCGAAAATACCTTCAATCCGCGGAAGTGGATATTGTACGGTGTGAAGGACCGGGTTCACTGTTACCTTAAAGTCCCCACAGATGTGAACCTTCCTTGGTTCCCCAGGCGTGCTGCTCAATGACTTTTTCATCACAGGGACGATGGGTGTAGACCACTCGCTCCAGTCTACCTTGGACAGTACACCTGAACGTTCCAGACTCTTCAGCTCTGCTTCGACGGCTGGGCGGATCGCATAAGGTCTGGTCTTAAAAAATTTTGGGCTTGCGTTTTCTTCAATTTTAATCATCGCTATCATGCCTTTTAGTGTTCCGAGTCCTTGCTGGAACATTTCTTTCGCGTCAGGTAGGATCTTTGACAGTCGCCCAGGTGTGACGTCATCATCCTTTTTGTCAGCCACAGTCAGTGCCTGTATGGAATGCCAATCTAGCTGTATCTTCCGGATCCATTCACATCCTAGTAGTGGTGGTCCTCCATCTGGCAATACATATAGGTCCATTTTTGGTGTTTCCTTGCCGTTATAAATAACGTTCACCCTTATTTTTCCTTTGGGGTAGACTTTTTGCCCCGTGTACGTCTTCAAGACAATCTCTGTATCTCTCAAGGGTATATGTGAGAATAGCCGCTTGTAGTCCCTTCGGTTTATGACTGTTAGGGCTGATCCTGTGTCCAATTCCATTTTCACTTGGACTCCTGCTATCTTGAGCGTGACCCAGATAGTTTGGTGATCCTCCGTTTTGATCACATTATGTAGTTTCAGACAACCCAGCTCCTTGCTTCCGGAGTCTGTATCACTCTTCTGTTCATCTGAACTACTCTCCGTCACCTTATGTACCTTCTTGTACTTCTCCTGTGGAGATTTCTTGCTGCTGGTTTTCTTTCCCGACCTGCAGACTCTTGCTATGTGTCCTACTTTTCCACACTGCCTGCACACTTTGTCCTTGAACCAGCAATCATTATGGTCGTGTGTTGTTCTGCCGCAGCGATAGCACTTCACTGTTCCGTATGACATTTCATTTGTGCCATATTCTTGCGGTCTCCGTTGTATCTCTGCAGTGCCCCATGCTGCTGCTTCGTGTGATACTGCAATGCTGAAAGCCTTGCCCAGCGTAAGATCCTTTTCTGATAGAAGCCGTTTCTGGGTTCCTTCACTTTGAAGCCCACACACAAACTTGTCCCTTAAAGTTTCTGCTAGTCCCGTTCTAAACTGGCAGTGTTTCGATAGCTTGCGCAGTTCCGTTAAATACTCAGCATTAATTTCATCTTTATGCTGGTTCCTTTTGTGAAACTTAAATCTTTCTGCTATCAGCAGCGGTGTGGGGTTTAACTGGTCCTGTAGGATTGACACTATGTTTTCAAAATCCTTTTCTACTGGCTTCTCTGGGGTTACTAGGTTTCGTAGTAAGCCGTACGTTTTTGCACCCATTGAATTCAACAATACCAGCGCTTTCTTGTCATCTGGCACTTCATTCGCCTTGCATTATATTTCTATGCGTTCGACATATGTCGTCCAATCTTCGACTTCATTGTCGAACGCTGTGATACTGCCACGCTTCGGCATTTTTTGGTGTGGGTAGACTGGCTTAAAATGGCATCTCCCGCGCTTTCCCTTCTTCCCCGCTGCGGCTTAAAATGGCGTCTCCCGCGCTGCTGCCAACGCTGCTCTCGGCGGTCCTCGTGGCAAATGGCGACGCCCTGTTTGTTTCGTGCACTGCTCCTGCGCTGCTGCCAACGCTGCTCTCTGCGGTCCTCGTGGCAATGGCAGTGCCTCGCGTTTTCCTGCGCGCCTCTCTCCCCTGTTGATGCTGCTCAGCCCTTGAACACCGGCTGCGCTCTGCGCGTTTTCCTGCGTGCCTCTCTCCCCCGTTGACGCTGCTCGGCCCTTGAACACCGGCTGCGCTCTGCTCTCTCTCGCCTCTCTCCCCCGTTGACGCCGCTCGGTCCTGAACACCGGCTGTGCCCTGTGCGCTCTGCCCTCTCTCTCTCCCCCGTGAACGCTGCTCGGCCTTTTTTTGTGCCACTCGGTCGGGCTCTAGCCCGTCGCTGTCCGGGAAGGGTCTGCGCAGTACCTGTTGCCAGCCCGTTTAGCTGGACCACCGTGACTGGAAAGCCAAGCCTGGCTCTCGACAGCCTCCCCTGCGATGCTCAAATCTCCGCTGGATGACTGGGCGGTTGCCCGTGGTCGACGCCCGTGCTTCTGGACTCGACCTTCTTCCACTGCTCTGCAGGAGCGAATCCCTGGGAGGTGATGCGGAGTTGCAGGTAGGTTCGAACTTGCTCGTCGCCACTGTTAGATTCGTGTATCTTACTGTTGTGTCCTTCAAGAATCAGACAACGACTGCAAGGAACGATTCAACAGGTGTTTACTGAATGAGGGTTACTCTAGAACTAACTGTACATATCACTACTCAGGGTTTATATACAGGTGTGGTCACTGCCGGTACTACAGTATACAGGAGCTGTAAAAAGTAGTTCTCCCCTTTAAGGTACATACATTACAGGAGGGACTAGAGGATATTTCATTTATCCTTTGTTAGGGATTTAAGGATCTTTTTGATTCCGTGAGGTCCATTCTCCTGCTGAATGCTGTTGACTAGAATCCTGTTCCTAGTACTAGTGGAGTAGTTGGTGTCCATGCTGAAGAGGCTGCTTCCTCTCAATGACAGCAGCGCAGAGAGACACTCCAGCAGCTACAGCTTTGCAGGACTAGGCTGCCAATGTGCCGCAACAAAGAGCCAGCCTATCCCATGTCCATCCTAGGACTTGGGGTCCCCGAGAAATGGGTCATCTCCATCCAAAGAGGCTCATAATATTTTGTAGCAGCCATTTGCATCTCAGAGACCCCAGGCCCTCAGGCGGCACATAGAAGTAGCGTAAGAGTTAGGCAGGGGAAAGTTCGGGTGTACACAAGGAGTGTGCATGGTGAAAAAAACAAATTGTCATTTTGTAAATCGTTGTAATAAGTCATTGGAATATTTGATGTGAGGACTGCTTGGTGTTTGGTTTTCTTGTAGGACAATGGGAAAAAGTAGCATGCTGATGATAGGCTCAGGATTATGATGTGACGGCTAGCTGTGAGGAGCGAGGATTTTACTTAGACCATAGAGAGTTTGGTAAGAAAAGCCTGCTCTTTGATGGGACCAGACTTCTGAAAAATATTGCTCTATGCATCGTTGAAGGTATCCCAATGAGCCTGGCTCTCAGATGTTGGGCAGACACTGAACCTGCTTCCTGTTCGAGGCTGGGTCTTCAGCATCAGCAGTGTCATCATCTGGCTTTCTGGCATCCTCTGGGACATCTACCATCCATCCTTTGCTGATTGCAAAGTTATGAAGCACACACATGCTACCACAATTTGCAAGATAGAGCTTGACACACAGTGAAAGGCACCCCCAGACCTATCCAGGCACCAGAGCCTTCCTTTAAGCACTGCAATGACTTGCTCAATTCTCATCCTTGTCCTTATGTGTACTTTTAGCATTCCTTTGCAGCACTCTTGGTTCTATGAAGTGGTGTCATAGGTCATGAGAGTAGCAGGTATCCCTTGTTACCCAGCAACCATCTTGCCCCTGCTGGGACACTGGAATGGTGAAATATAACAGCTCCCAAGATATCGGGAACTCGCGTGCAGAAAATGGTGCATATTGTCTCAAGTGACCTGGAGTTGATATAAAAATGGGTGTTAGCATTTGGGGCTTGCAATGCCAAATGGCTGCAATTAGTAGCCCCCATAATCCTGGGGAATCGGGAAATTCTAAAAAAAAACTTATGGCCTTCTCAGTAACCTGTCCGAGACCACTGACAAATTTTATAAATTGAGCTGCCATGGCAAAGAGGTGAATATACGCCTTATAGAAGAATAATCAGTGAATTGGCTGATCCAGCAAAGGTCCCCTGTAGCTTCCTGGAGTGACAAATGTCATGGAATGAACCTGTGACATAAAAGTTGGTCACGTTTGTCGCCATAGTCAATGCCATGGACCTTGGCTGCAGCAATGAACAGAGCTTCTCCAATGCTTCATGACTGAAGTGTAGCCTCCTGTACGGCTTCTGTGAAAGTTCTGGAAAATGTGCCTGGATTGATACATCCTGCTGGATGGTCTGGTTTTCCTCTGGTGCTGCCTGATTAATCTGGCTTCCTTTACAGGATTCCCACTGTGAAACCCATTTTGCTACCTTCAAATACTACCTCCCTAATTCTCTTTAAATGTAATGCTTTCCAATGATAATGTAAATGTAGCTGAAGGCTTCCTGAGTACAACAGGGAAAACATTTTTCAAATATCTGCAGTCAATTCCAAGAAACAGCCAAAAGTGTCCACAGCAGTTCCTTCAGCAGTTTCCTTTTAAACACGTGCTTCCGTCGTACTGAACAGGTCCTGGCAAACTCTGCCTTTTAAACAGTGGCACACTGTCACAAGGGCTCATGGAAAGGCAGAAGTAACGGAACTTAGGAAAGGTGACATCATTCTACCTTACTCTGTGATTTACATATGGCTGTCACTGAGGGCAGGTGCTTCTTGAGCACGCCCTGACACTCAATGGAATTTATGACAGGGTGCTTGTGGTGACCTGGCCCCACTACCTCAAAGACGCAAATACTGACCTAACACCCTTTCTCAAATTAGGGGGCATTGCTTTTAAGCAGTCATTTGCAATGGGGAAAGCCTCAGATAATATTAGATAGAACTTTATCCTAGTATTTCTTTCAGGTCAAACCTTTATGAACAATAACGGAGTCCATATTGTCAGCGTCAGTGTCAGTGAGAAATTGCAAACTGTGAGTGGAAGGTTAAAATGTCACTCGGTAGTAACTCTGCCCTTAGTATGTGTGTATAAAGAAAGCATAAGGTTAGCAGACAAATTACAGAGAAACATGAGAAGAGGTTATTAGTGTTTTTCCGTAGAAGTGTGAGTTCACCTTTGACCCTCCATTCAGATATAATGGAAAACATTTATATTTATTTGTGGCAAAATAAATGTGTCAACTCCTGCTTTTTCAAGGTTTCTTTCGTACCTGCCAAGCACAAAATGCTTGAAATTGTTTTTGATTCTTTCCCCAATTTCATATCTACCCATGGAGAATTGATCTAAAGGGGCTGGTGACAACTAGGAGTTATGTAAGTTTAATATGACAAATAACAATAATAAAATACATAACACATTAAATATTTACGTCTACAGAGAAATTTAACTCACAAATGTTTGTTCGGAATTACTCATTTCTCCCCAAAAGTGGATATTTAGCAACACAGTCCTGTCAAGATTCCCAAACAACATGGGTCATTAGTCAGCATCAGTGTGTTCTATATTGAAATTACCCATAATGTACCCAAGTAGGGCCTGAATCCTAACCAGAGGCCCAGGAAACCAGTCAGCAGGAAGCCTTTTAACTTCAAACTAGGAGAAAGTTTGTGTCAATTGGCAGGTCCAGTGGGATTTCTCCCAGCATGCCACTGGGTCACTACGCCCTTGGGCTACCTACAAGCTACACTGTGCATTCTTAGTGCTTAAAAACATAAATTGCCATAAATCTCTAAGTTAAAGAACGAGGCAAAGGGCAAGATTTTCTGTAAGATATGTCTGTCACTTCTGTGTAAAGGTATATTTTACTGTAATAACAGTCTGTGGAATCCACCTATAAAATGAAATATGGGACTTGAAACTAGACATCAATGTTGGTAAAGATTAACTGAAAAATGGGAGTAAAACTTTACTTGTAAACGTGAAACTCGCAGATCCGATTTAAATGATTATGTGAAACAAATATTCTAAAGCTTTTCTAAATATTTTTCTAATGTCTTTTGGCATAGTTCCAAGTAGTGCCTCCTGGTAGTGTTCAATGCCTTTCTTTTTACTGTTTAAACAAAACCAGTATCTCATTTGTACTTTATGAATGTTTATAGTTCTGAAATGGCCCAAATGTAAAGACATTTCTGCTTTTCTATGATTAGAAGCACTTGTCGTAGGTCATTCATTCGCCTGTATTTTAATTCCCCTGGCAACAGTTAGACTTAGTTCAGCCACATAAAATAGCAGCCGATAAAAGGGGAGCAGCCACTGGTGATTAATAGCTGAGGATGTAATGCTTGACTGCACATCAAAAATTTAAACAGTTTAAAAAATAATTAGTATTATACTTGTGGTGAACCAATCTTTTTCAAATAAATAATTTGATGATGTCCTTCTAATTTAGTTTAAAAGAATTTTAAAATAATGTGCACACAGATCCTACAACTGAAACTTCATGTGCTTGCAGAAACTCACCCATTATGCTAAAGCAAAGAATATGGGCCAATTTAAACACTAATGCAACAACAGACAATTCCAGTTGGGTAAAGTGGATGATCTTTCTCCTTTCTGTCTTTTTTTCTCTCTTTCTCTTAATCCATTCTTTATTGCCGCCTCTTTATTTCTCTTTCTGTACCTGATTTGACATTGAATTCACCCACTCTAAATTCACCCTCCTTTGAATCCTTCCTCTGTTTATTTCTCAATACTTTAATCTCATTAGTTAAAGAGACACACTGTTTGTCCCGTTTAATTGGCTGTAAAGCGCTTTGGGACATCCGGTGGTCGTGAAAGGCACTACATAAATGTAAGTCTTTCTTTCTTCTTTCTCTTTTACTATTTGTGATCAGAAGTGCAAGGCGCCTATTTTTTATTTTCTTATGTCAATAATCGGTTAGTGACAGCCGAATGCATTTCCTGTCCGGGAGCAAAGGTTGTGGAATGCGCTTCCTGTCTGGGAGCAAAGGTCAGCAAGGGGTTGGGCCGGGAAAAAATAGCAACTCATGATTTCTATACCAAATCTCATGATTTTTAAGATTTTGTCTCATGATTTATGAAAGGGTGGGGTTGGCATTACTGTTATTACTACACCAATTAGATTGTTTATTCGGACATAACAGTGGTGACAAGAATAAAGGACAATGCATTGTTAAAAAGATTGGATATTGGACATCTTTGTTACTTAGGTTGTGGGCTACCTTGTTGCTTAATTTTTTTAATCATGTCAACATTAGTTGCAACAATCAGAGAGTATTGAATGTGGCTGAGCTGGAGTGAATATGTAGAAAAGCTTAATTTTTAATTTGAGGCAAATTAATTTGTAATATATGTCAAAAAGAGAGCAGTTTTGCTTACTATATGCAGGCCTATAATATATACATTGATTAAGAATCTGACTGCTCCTGCCCAGCCTACAAACAAGATACAAAGAATTGATCCAAATGGTCAAAGTGCACCCGTGTCCGAAGCCATTTGTTATTGCAGAACGGTTCAAGTTTAACCAGAGGAGGCAAAAGGATGATGAAAATGTTTCTCAGTTAATAGCAGAACAGCGAAAAGTGTCTGAAACATGTGACTTTGGTGCGTTTCTTGACGAAGCACGAAGAGGCCACTTTGTCTGCAGTTTGATGGAAACGTCGATACAGAGGAAACGGTTGGTAGAAGACAGACTCACGTCTGCTGCAGCTCTCAAAATAGCACAGGATCCAGACTGCTGCCAGGCATGCTAGTGAGTTACATGCCACAGGGTTTAACAACTCCAGCGTGAACAAAATCGCTCAACCATCTTGGAGTAGTGGTAACAATAAGCATCATCCAGACTGATGTTTTTGTAAGAAGGTTAAATGTTTTAACCGTGCAGAAACAGGCCATTTAGCTAAGTGTTGCCAGTAGGTGCTGCTAGATTGGCGGCAGGGAGAAGCAAAGAAAGCTTCAAGTCATATGTGAGGAATCAACAGAAGAAAAGACAAAAATCCAGTGTCCATTATGTCAATTCCAATGAGGAACCTGAGGAAGAAACCATACTGTAAGAAACTGTAAGACGGATGAAAAAGGGACAAGTTTTCCTGTATATTGCATTACAGTAAAGGGGCCACGTAAAATTGTGGTCCCTGTCTGGACAGATGATACTAAATGCGAATTTGAATTGGACACTGGGGCTGTAGTAACTATTGGCCCGGATTTTATGGGGCCTATGATGGTGTATGCACAGCGTATGCGGTCCTAAGTGCTCCGCAAATTCCGGATTTCCGTATGTGATGCGCATGTGCGAAAATCCAGAACTTGCGATCTGTCAAGTTTCTGCTTGGTGGATCGTACGCATCTGCTGGAAATCGACTTTCGCTGGCGGAGAGTTGGGCTATTTGCCCAACTACTGCTCAGCGAATACCCACCAAACCCTTATGCCTGGTAAAGGCAGGCGTAAGGCCTTCTTTTACCAGCGTAAGCGTTAAAATAAATGTTAACATTTTTAAAATCATTTAAACATTCCCTTACATTTAAAATTAGTTTAGGTTATTTTTGTCCTGTTTAAAAATGTTTACATTTATTTTTCAAAAAATTACATTTTTATTTTAAATGTTTCATTAAATGGTATTTTAATTAATATTGAACCTGTGATGATTTATTTTATTTCAATGTTGTGAAAATTTATTTTTTAGGTGGTTCCTATTATGCTTATGGGGATTCCGTACATTAATGGAGTCCCAACAAGCATAATAGGAATCCCCTTTTGCCATTGGTTGGCCTGGCCCACTTGATCCCAGGGACACTTGTGAACCGCATATGCCCCTGGTATCCGTGGGCCTTTACGCAGGTGTACGCCTGCAGGCCCAGAAGCACAAGTGTTCGAAGGTCCGGAGCAATCAGGTAGGTGCGGAGTTTCCTTGCGGTTCGGAGGTGTTCACCCGCAGCAAACCTCTGACTGCAATTTCACCCCATTATGTGACCAAAAGAATTTATCAGAAAATTGCCCTACAAAAAAAACATTTTATTGAAAACTTATTCTGGATAGCCATTGCCAGTCCTTAGGAAAATACATGTCCAAGTAAAATACTAAAATCAGACGAAACAATTGTTTGTAATTGTAGTTAAGAGCAAAGCTCACTCATTGATGGGTCGAGATTGGTGTTGTAGCCTGAAGTTAAACTGGGCCAATATTAAGAAGATCACCACTTAAAGACCCATGGGCATACTCATAGAAGATTACAAGTCCTTATGCAGTCTGAAAATTGGTTCAGCAAATGATATAAATCACCATGTTTATCAATGACTTGATAGAGAGTTTTATCTCCAAGTTTGCAGATGACACTAAGTTAGAACGCAGAATAAGTTGTGCAGATGGGAGCAAGAAGTTACAAGGGGACATAGACAAATTAAATAAGTGGGTAAAACAGTGGCAGATGGAGTTCAATGTGGGGAAGTGTGAGGCCATTCACTTTGGATCTGAGAAAGACGAATCGTAAGATTTCCTTAATGGCAAGAGACTAGGAGCTGTGGAGGAGGAAAGGGATTTGGGCATCTAGGTACACAAATCACTAAAAGCTAGTGCACAGGTACAAAAAGTAATCAAAAAAGCTAATTGAATGTCGGCCTTTATCTCAAGATGTTTGAAATGCAAAAATTAGGAAGTGAAGCTTAAGTTGTACAGAGCATTGGTCCGACCCCATCTGGAGCAGTACATTCAGCTTTGGGCACCGAACCTCAGGAAAGATGTATTGGCCTTGGAGGGGTACAGTGCAGATTCACCAGATTTACACCAGGGCTTAAAAGGTTAAATTATGAGGCCAGGTTGCATAAACTTGTCTTGTATTCCCTTGAGTTAAAAAAGTTGAGGGGGGGATTTAATTGAGGTGTTTAAAATGATAAAAGGATTCAATCGGATAGATGCAGAGAAGCTATTCCCTTTGGTGGGGGAATCCAAAACAAAGTGGGCACAACCTTAAAATCAATGGTAGGCCATTCAGGAGTGCAATCAGGCACATAAAGGATACTGGCACCACTCCAACATTGCTGCTGATAGATCAGGGTGGCCTGCCCTAACCATTGAAATAAACCAGTCCCCTGGATTTGGGAGAGAATCAGCGACCATTGGATTGGTCAGCCCAGGGTTGCACTCTGCTGCAATTGCACTGGAAGAGCGGGATCCCCAGAATTTCAGGCCCCTTGTCTTTTGCTGGTAGAACAGGGTAAATATTGTTTCCTACACATATCCTGTCCCACATCACCCATCAGACCTTTTCTAAAATACAGATACTATGGGCTACATTTTAATGGGGAAGGCAGGTTGGGGGCGTGGGGGCTCCGAGGTGGTCGAAAAACCCGGGAGAACGGGTTTCCCGCAGGCCTTGGCGAATTTCATGGCAGGGCCTCATTTGCATGGGAAGCCTCTGTTTCCCACCTGCTTCCGGGTAGGCATGCGGCACTGGGCTGCACAGAGGAGGGAGGGATCACGTGGTGGCCAGGACCAGGTGGAGGAGCATGGGGTGGGGGGTCGCTGAGGATCGAGGGAGGTTGCGAGGAGGATCGGGGGCCAGGTGGTGACCAGTGAAGGATCGGAGGGGTTGCAAAGAGGATCGGCAGCCGGTGAAGGATCAGGGGGAGGGGGCGAAGAGGATCATGGGCCGGGAGCAGGATGGGGTGGGGGATAACGGAGGAGTGGGGGGGGTGGGGCAGCGACACAGGGAGGGGATTGTAGGTCTGGGGGGGGGTGGTCGTAGGCTGGGTGTGGTGGGGGTCGTAGGCCTGGGGGTGGGATTTTAGGCCTTAGGGGGGAGGCCTCATGGGGGGATCAGAGGCCTGGGGGGCAGGTCTGAGGCCTCGTGGGGGGGGGGTCTCCGATCGTGGGGGAGTGGGTTACACAGGGACTCTGAATCCAGGAGTTAAGTGTAATGGCACTTACCTCCTGGATCCAGCAGTCCTCGCCTTGCTTTAGCTGGCGGGTTTCACAAGGTGTGCAAAACCCGACCAGCTAAAGTTAAATTCAAAATGGAGGTTAAAGCAGAGGCTTCCAGCCTCATTATAATATTTAAATAGACAACCTGCCTCCTGAGAGCGGGTTGGCTGCCCACCCTCCTCCCACCTCCGTTAAAACCAGAAGTGAGCAAGTTGGAGGTGGGGTCAGGTCAGGTCAGGATTCAGATTTGTAACACTTTAACTACTCATGCCCCCAACACACCCATTTTCTGGGTTAAAATTCCCTCCCAAATTTCATTTACTTAGTGACTTTTCATAAGTTGGCTCCTGGACCAGAAACACTGTGCCCAGTTTCAGTTATTACATTTCACTTTGGGACATCTAGAGAATGTGAAAGATACTATATAAATGTAAGTTCTGTAGGAATGGCTAGATTCCTAACTAAAGGACTGAAGTCGAGTCAGTCTATCAAACAAACGATGTTTAATACTATTCAACAGAGTTTAACACGAAAACACAGGAGAACTAAATTACAGGTCTGTACTCTTTGCTGGCTCCACGAGGACTGGCTAGGGCGGCTCCCCAGCCTGACGTCATGACGTCATCACGTTTTCCCACCACTGGAGGATCACGTGATCAACGTGATGACGTCATCGCGTTTGGTCTCATTCTTAAAGGGACCGCGCTATGTACATGCAATAATATGAACAAAGATACAGATTCATTCTGTAGCTAATAATTTGTTAAAGATAATTATGTACATTAGATCAGAGTCCCCTGGTGGCTCTGCCACAGTTCCTTCTTTTTGTTCTGAAAGTATTTGGGGAGTCATTCCATATCTGTGCTCCCAATTGACCGTCAATTAAAATGAATGGTTGGAAAGACGCAAGCTGAAGAACATGGAAAAGAAAAATCCCAGCCATGATCTCAAATAATTATAAATAATAAAAAGGATGAACATGTAACTATATATGGGCAGTTTCCTGTTTTTTTCTTACATAGATATAGATACATAGAAGATAGGAGCAGGAGTAGGCCATTCGGCCCTTCGTGCCTGCTCCGCCATTTAATGAGATCATGGCTGATCCTTTAATTCAGTATCCCGTCCCCGCCTTCTCTCCGTAACCCTTAACCCCTTTTGCCCGTAGAAATATATCTAATTCCCTCTTAAATATATTTAATGAGCTGGCGTACACTGCCCTCTGTGGCAATGAGTTCCACAGGTTCACCACTCTCTGAGTGAAGAAATTCCCCCTCATCTCTGTCCTAAATGGTTTAGCCCTTATCCTTAAATTATGTCCTCTAGTTCTGTTCTCACCCGCCAAGGGAAACATTCCTTCTGCATCCAGTCTGTCTAGACCTGTCAGAATTTTATACACTTCTATGAGGTCCCCTCTCAATCTTCTAAACTCCAGTGTGTACATCCCTAAACTACATAGTCTCTCCTCATAGGTCATTCCCGCCATTCCTGGTATCAGCCTGGTGAATCGCCGCTGCACCCCCTCCATGGCAAGAACATCCTTCCTCAGATGAGGCGACCAAAACTGTACACAGTACTCGAGGTGTGGTCTCACCAGTGCCCTGTACAGCTGCAGCAAGGTATCCCTGTTCCTGTATTCTAACCCTTTTGCTATGAAGGCCAGCATACCGTTTGCCTTCTTGACCGCCTGTTGCACCTGCATGCTCGCCTTCAGTGACTGGTGTACAAGAACACCCAGGTCTCTCTGTACTTCCCCCTCTCCCAATCTATTGCCATTTAAATAATAATTTGCCCTCCCGTTCCTGCACCCAAGGTGGATAACTTCGCACTTGTCCACATTATAGTGCATCTGCCATTTATCCGCCCAATCGCCCAGTCTGTCCAAATCGCTCTGGAGCTTCCTGGTCTCTTCCTCTGAGCCCACCCCACCTCCTAGTTTAGTGTCGTCTGCAAATTTGGAAATGCTGCATCCGACTCCCTGATCCAGGTCATTAATGTAAATTGTGAACAGCTGGGGGCCCAGGACAGATCCCTGTGGTACCCCACTTGTTACTGCCTGCCATTCAGAAAATGAGCCGTTTATTCCAACTCTCTGTTTTCTATCTGACAGCCAGTTCCCTATCCACGCCAAAACTTTCCCCTTTATCCCATGAGCCTCAACTTTCCATGCTAATCTTTTATGTGGGACCTTATCGAAGGCCTTTTGGAAGTCCAGGTACACCACATCTACTGGCTCTCCCCCATCTATTCTACCAGTTACTCCCTCAAAAAATTCCAATAGATTAGTCAAGCACGATTTACCCTTTGTAAATCCATGTTGACTCTGTCCTATCCTGTCCCCATTTGCTAAGTGCTCCGCTATTTCATCCTTAATGATGGACTCCAGCATTTTGCCCACAACTGATGTAAGGCTTACAGGTCTGTAATTACCTGCTTTTTCCCTACCCCCCTTTTTGAATAGTGGGGTAACGTTAGCTACCCTCCAATCCATCGGCACTGTTCCCGAGTCTAATGAATTCTGAAAAATCATCCTTAGTGCATCCGCTATCTCTAGGGCCACCTCCTTCAGTACCCTAGGATGCATGTTATCAGGCCCTGGGGATTTGTCCACCTTCAATCCCTTTAGCTTCCTTAACACCATATCCTTAGAGATATCGATTTGCGTCAGTTCCTCCTTTGCCAATGTCCCTATTTTTCCCGATATCCCAGGGAGGTTTTTTGTGTCTTCCTTCGTAAAGACTGACCCAAAGTATGCATTTAGTTGATCTGCCATTTCCTTATTTCCCATTATATATTCCCCCGTATCTGACTGCAATGGACCAACTTTGGTTTTCACCAGTCTTTTCCTTTTGATATATTTATAAAAGCTTTTGGAGTTAGTTTTTATATTTTCCGCCAGCTTGTTTTCGTAAGCTATTTTGCCCCTCTTGATCATGCCCTTTGCCCTCCTTTGCTCTATCTTAAACTGTTCCCAATCTTCCGCTCTGGCGCTTTTTTTGGCTATTTTATACGCCCTATCTTTGGATTTTATGCTGTCTCTAATTTCCCCTGTTATCCACGGTTGAGTCACCTTTTTAGATTTCCTTTTATGCCAGATTGGTATAAACAATTTTTGCAATTTTGTCATTCTATCTTTAAATGTTTGCCATTGTTTATCTACCTCCAGTCCTCTCAGGAACGTTGTCCAATCAGAAATCAGAAATAACTAGCTGCAGGGCAAAAAGCCATGCAATACCAGGTCCAAAGCATATTCATCTGAAATTGATTGCTTCAGTTGGACTGATCACAAAAGAGATTTAAGTAGACTCAAATAAAAACAGAAAATGCTGGAAATACCCAGCAGGTCAGGCAGCATCTGTAGAGAGAAACAGATAAACTCTGTTTCTCTTCCTACAGATGCTGCCTGACCTGCTGATTATTTCCAGCATTTTCTGGTTTTATTTTAGATTTCCAGCATCCGCAGCATTTTGCTTTTGTAGTAAGTAGACTCAATTTCAGTTGGGGAAAGCTAGGATTTTCCAAAATGGCAGACAGTACACTTTCCTGCAGGAATTTTCCTGCGGAGAAAGCAAACAAAAATGTGCCAGAAATCATATGGTGACTGTGCATTAATAATGTAGTTTTCTATTTTTACTGACGCAGCTGTTGACTGGTATGAGGTAGTCACTGCTGAATGCATAAGTTTCTATTTGCATTTTATTTTGGGATTAAGCAGAAAAAAAATTGGCCAGACCAAAGCACAGTAGGCAGGCAAGCCTATTTTAATAAAGGGTTTATCTAAAGGCTTTTTCTCATCAAGGTGATGAATGTTAGGACTGGGGAAAAGAGCAATTTTTCCATTTAGTCACACAATACCAACATCAAGCACTCCCAGGTGAGGTATAGCAGATGGAGAGTAAGCCTCCCTTTGCTCTGCCCAATAATGTGGCTTAACCCAGCCTCAGAAGAACTCCATCTATTCTACTAGGGAAATGTTTTCACTTTCCATATTTGTGGTTTCTTTGATTCAGAGCAAATCTATGATAAATTATGAATAAACTACGGGCTTTTAACTTCCGGGAAGTGAGATGGGACTGTACAAAATTCATTTCATCTAGAACCCTTACTTGCAGCAGATAGAGGAGACTTTCACTCAATTAGTCTGGGTCACACATCACAAGAGTACATATTGTGATGAAATATTCCATTCATCACTCATCAGTATTTCTCTGCCTGTGACTGTGGTTGGTTTCAGTTTCATTTCCATTGTATTGTACTGTGTGTAGGGCTCCGCCCATACCTGGCTCCTATGTAAGCTGGCCCAGCCTGCAGCACATCCAGTACGGCAGACCTCTGGATGGAAGATACATTCTCCTCTGTGTGTTACCTTCTAAGTCAATAAAAGCCTTGTTTTGTTTCGCTAACATCGAGTCTCAGATTTATTGAGGCACATCACATATATTCTCAAAGAATCTTAGCTGCCATTTTGAAACCTCAGTAACTATAATCTTAAACTGGAACAATGCCAACACTGGACATTGATCTTAATCTGCAGTGATGTCAATATTTAGTGGTCATGATCGTATTCTGGAGTGAGGCCACATTCAACTGCTATGATCTAAATATGAAGTGATGCTAACATTTGATGACCAGAATCTCAAATCTGGAGTGATGCCAACATTTATCTGCCATGACTTTAATCTGGAGTAATGTTAATGTTCAGGTGCCATGATATTCATCTGGGGTGATGCCAATATTCAGCTGCCATGAACTTAATCTGGACTGATGCTAACTTTAAAGTAATGACTAATAAAAGCTCCCGAAAGCACACAGATTTTCATAGTTTTAGAATGAGAAGTCCTAGGATTGCTCTGCCAATGTGAGGACTGGGCAGTGAGGTAATCGGGATCAGGGGAGGCTCCGTTATTGACATGTGCCCAGCAAACACACATGCCACAATAGGCACATCTTGGAAACCTACATGAAGGGGCAAGAGAGTGGTAGATGCAGCACAGGTCAGGTGGTGTCTCCCCTGGCCTCACTTTACTGACATCAGGGGCCATGTTTGGGATGAACGAATGTTCTGCCCCCCCAAAAATAGCTCTTGTGGAAACTTGGAACCGATCTATTTCCGCCCCCTCTGCTGCACTCCCAAGCTTGCGCTGCCAGAGTGGACAGATTTATGTCCACTCTGGTTTCTCATTTACATTTACATGCCCATCCAAGCAGTATTTGGGAGATGAAAGGATGAGCTTTAGTGTTATAGCCAGGGTCACTCTTCGTTCTTTGATTTTGACATTTACCACCAAGTTTATCATGTATGTCTCATAGATCACAAGACAAACTGTAGTCAGAAGGATGCAGGGACCATGTCATAAGTGCAGATATCATTTTAAAGACCTGGTTATTCAACTTTTTCACTTGTGATGACTGCTAAATTTCAACAATATTCATGAGCAGACATGTATACGCCATTATATTTTATAAATATCATTTCTGTCATAAGATATATAATCCCCTTTTTGGCTCTGAAACCTGATTGGTAATTAATGTTGATACTCAATAAAATGAAAATAGAAATTATTCTTGCCCTCAGCACTGACATCCCTCACCTGGATATGCATAAGCCTTCAATGAGGGTGAGGATTCTGAAGAGGAAACCTGACACACACCTATGAAGTAGGATATGGCTGAAACCCCAAAACAAATAAGCCATGAAGACTTAATTTGACATTAGTATACAAATTGTAGGGAATAGGAAATCTTCATATCAGTTCAATTATATCATTTTGTTATCTAATTCAATGGCATATGATTATGAATGAGCAAAGGCAACAACAACAACTTGCATTTATATAGCGTGTTTAACGTCGTAAAATGCCCCAAGGAGCTTCACAGGACAAAAACTGACACTGAGCTAAAGAAGGAAACATTAGGACAGGTGACCAAAAGCTTGGTCAGAGGAGGATTTTAAGGAAGTTCTTAAAAGAGGTGGAGCAGCGGAGAGATCTAGGAAGGGAATTTCAGAGCTTAGGACCTAGACAGCTGAAGACACACCGCCAATGGTGGTGTGAAGGAAGTGGGGGTGGGGGGGTGGATGGACATGAGGCCAGAGTTGGAGAAACGTAGAGTTCTCAGAGGGTTGTAGGGTTGGAGGAAGTTACAGAGATAGGGAGGGTGGAGGCCATGGTGGGATTTGAACTTGAGAATGAGAATTTTAAAATGGAGGCATTCAGGGACCAGGAGCCAATGTAGGTCAGCGAGCACAGGGTAATGGGTGAACAGGACTTGGTGAGAGTTAGGATAAGGGCAGCAGAGGTTTAATCATAATCATCATAATCATAATCAACTTTATTGTCATTGTTAGTGCACAAGTGCAGTACAACGAAATGTAGGCTTGTGGCTCCCGAGAGTGTACATTTGGATTAAGACATTTAAACATTCAACATTCATTTGGCTTGTAATACATTAATATAAACATAACCATAATAAAGTGCATTGGCAGATGTGCAGGCTTTAGAGTTTATTTGTGGAGTTCAGTAGGATGACAGCCCTGGGAAAGAAGCTGTTCCTAAATCTGGTCGTACGGGTGCGAATGCATCTGTAGCGTCTCCCAGATGGCAGGAGGGTGAACAGACTGTGGCTGGGGTGGGTAGGGTCTTTGATGATGGACCGTGACCTCCGTAGACAGCGTTTCTGGTATATGTGCTCTATGGTCGGTAGCCGGGTGCCGGTAATGCGTTGGGCAGTTTTGACTACCCGCTGCAGGGCTTTTCGGTCATCGTAGCTACAGCTGCCATACCATACTGTGATACAGTTCGTCAGGATGCTCTCTATTGTGCAGCAGTAAAAGTTAGAGAGGATCAGGGGTGACAGGTTACACCCCTTCAGCCTCCTTAGGAAATATAGGCGCTGCTGGGCCTTCTTCACCAGAGAGGAGGTATTGAGGGACCAGGAGAGGTCTTCCGTGATGTGGACTCCGAGGAACTTAAAGCTGTCCACCCTTTCCACCACAGCCCCATGGATGTGGATGGGGGTGTGACTTCCGCCTTTAGACTTCCTGAAGGCCACAATGATTTCTTTGGTTTTCTTGATGTTAAGGGCCAGGTTGTTATCGGCGCACCACTTCACGAGATGCTGGACCTCCTCCCTGTAGGCTGACTCATCGTTGTTGGTGATCTGGCCTACTACCGTGGTATCATCCGCAAACTTGATGATGGTGTTGGAACCATGAACAGCCACACAGTTGTGGGTGAAGAGGGAGTAGAGGAGGGGGCTCAGCACACATCCTTGTGGGGCCCCCATGTTCAGGGTCAGGGGGGGGGGAAGGTGTGGTTACCTAATTTGACAGACTGGGGTCTGTTTGTTAGGAAGTCCAGGGTCCAGTTGCAGAGGGAAGTGTTCAGGCCAAGAGTTTGGAGTTTGGTGACCAGCTTGTTGGGGATGATAGTGTTGAATGCTGAGCTGTAGTCTATGAACAGCATTCTGATGTAGGTCTCTTTACCATCTAAGTGATTCAGTGCAGAGTGTAGAGCAGTTGTGATTGCATCCTCCGTTGATCTGTTTGCACGATAGGCAAACTGGTGTTGGTCAAGAGAGGCGGGAACACTGGCTTTGATGTGAGCCAGGACCAGTCTCTCGAAACACTTCATTATGATGGGATGAGCGTTGGTTTATGGAGGGTGCATGATGGGAGGACAGGCAGGAGAGCATTGGAATAGTCGAGTCTGGAGGTAACAAAAGCATAGGCAAGCAGCAGTAATCTATCTAGAACTTAGTTCCACCTAACTCAATCATTAAATTGACACATACCAAAGACCTAATATTTCACCTCTTATCTAAAACGTAATATTGCTAAAAGAAACCAGTTTCTCCTGTCCTACTACCTTCAATAGTCCTATTGCTAATTCCACTAGTGTTACAGCTCCTTTCCCCACTACAGGTTGTAGAATCCAAGCCATTTGCCCAATTCAGTCCCAGCTAGGTCACATCAGTTGTTTATGATAATTTAAACTGTTATCATTCCATTCCTATTTTTAGCAAAAGCAGACAGTAAAGTTTGGTAAGACAACAGCTGCAGCAATGTTTCTCTATGGTGCTGCTTGGAAGTGATAACGATACACTTTGTTCACAACATAGCTGCTCACACTGCCTCTCCTGAACCTGAGGCTCTTCATCATGAAGATCTGACATTAATGATCCATTCAAAGTCTCAGACAAAAGTAACCATTTACTCTCTTAAAAGGCATCCACTAATGTAGTTGTTTTGAATCCTCATGAGCAAGTAAGCAATATGCAACACTATTTTCTTTTAAGATCTTAATATCTTCATAACTGCACCAAATTTGTTTCCATTCTTTGGAAACCCTTAATACTACTAGGTTATTCTGAAATGAATTAGCTTTTGAAGAAAGAAAAAGAAAGACCTGCATTTATATAGGGCCTTTCATGACCTCAGGATGTCCCAAAGTGCTTTGCAGTCAATGAAGTACTTTCAAAATGTAGTCGAAAGATATAGAAAGCGTGACAGCCAATTTGCGCACAGCAAGCTCCCACAAACAGCAATGTGATAATGACCAGATAATGGCCCAGAAATTCGGGTTGGAGACTTCCCGCGGGTGCAAGCCTCCTAGCACTTACCTAGCGCGCCGGCAGTTGAGCTGTGGGACCGCATGGGATTCCAATCCTGGGCCTCCTCCAACTGCCGGCGCACAGTGCTTGCGTATCCCAGGGGCGCAGTTAGTTCGATGCATCTCCTGGAATCACGTGGACCATGGAGAGCCAATGGTAGCAGGGAATGCTTCATTCATAAGTTTGACAGGAAGAGCTGTCAAACCTCTAAATACTATAAGCCCCAAAACATCACTAAAACTTCAAATAAATTTTTTTTAAATCACATTTTTAAAATAACTATAAATTACATGAAATAACTATTTTAAACAATAATTTAAATTTTTGAAAAATTAATTACATTTTCTAACGGGGCTAAAAATAAACTTACCTTTCTTTAAAGTATTTAAAAATAATAAACCTGTGGAAAAATGTTTTACTTTTAATTAATTCACCACTTACCTTGTTAAAAGCAGGCCTTGCGCCTGCTTTTTAAAAGTGTAACTGCTGGAGACTTACCCTCCCGGAGAACCCTGCAAAAAAAACGTAAGTTCGATGCGCACACGCTGCCTCTCCGGCGTACGCGTCGGCCTCTGAACCCCTTCCTTTAAGGGAACGGAAGTTCCGGTTTCCCGTGCATGCATGGAACCGGCACTTCCATTGGGCCTACGGGTGAGTACCCCATGCGTACTCACCCGTGGAGACCCGAATTTCTGGGCCAATCTGTTTTAGTGATGTTGATTGAGGGTAACTATTGGCCAGGATGCCAAGGAGAACTCCCCTGCTCTTCTTCAAAATAGTGCCGTGGCATCTTTGAAGCCCGCCTGAGAGGGCAGACGGGGCCTCGGTTTAAAGTCTCATCTGAAAGACAGCACCTTTGATATTGCAGCACTCCCTCAGTACTGCACTGGGAGTATCAGCCTAGATTTTGTGCTCAAGTTTCGTGGAGTGTCCGAAACTTGAACCTACAACCCTTTGACTCAGAGGTGAGAGTGCTACCAACTGAGCCACGGTTAATACTGACAAAAAAAACACAAATTAATGTTTTCAATTTATTGCAAAACAAAGAAGCAACATCAACATGGCATCAGAAAGGTAGTAATGCAGGTCATAGAGATAGGAACAGGAGTAAGCCATTCGGCCCTTCGAGCCTGCTCCACCATTCAATGAGATCATGGCTGATCTTCGTCTGAGATCTTAGCTGATCTTACCAGTTCAGTACCCCGTCCCCGCCTTTTCTCTGTAACCCTTAATCCCCTTAGCCTTCAGAAATATATCCAATTCTCTCTTGAAAATATTTATTGAATTAGCCTTCACAGCCCTCTGTGGCAGGGAATTCCACAGGCTCACCACTCTTTGAGTGAAGAAATTCTTCCTCATCTCTGTTTTAAATGATTTGCCCGCTATTTTTAGACTGTGGCCCCTGGTTCTGTGCTCCCCTGCCATTGGAAACATTCTCTCTGAATTCAGCCTGTCCAGGCCTGCCATAATTTTATATGTTTCGATGAGATCCCCTCTCAATCTTCTAAACTCCAGTGAGTACAAGCCCAAACTATTCAATCTCTCCTCGTAGGTCATTCCCGCCATTCCAGGTATCAGCCTGGTGAATCGCCGCTGCACTCTTTCCATGGCAAGAACATCCTTCCGCAGATGGGGCGACCAAAACTGTACACAATACTCCAGATGCGGTCTCACCAGCACCTTGTACAGCTGTAGTAAGGTATCCCTATTCCTATACTCGAACCCCCTTGATATGAAGGCCAACATACCATTTGCCTTCTTAATCGCCTGTTGCACCTGCATGCTCTCCTTCAGTGACTGGTGCACAAGAACACCCAGGTCCCTCTGCACTTCCCCATCTCCCAATCTATTGCCATTTAGATAATAATCTACCCTCCTGTTTTTACCCCCAAAGTGGATAACCTCGCATTTATCCACATTATAGTGCATCTGCCACGTATCCGCCCATTCCCCCAACCTGTCCAAATCGCACTGTAGCCTCCTGACATCCTCATCAGAGCCCACCCCTCCTCCTAGTTTAGTGTCGTCAGCGAATTTGGAAATATTGCATCCAATTCCCTGATCCAGATCATTTATATATATTGTGAACAGCTGGGGTCCCAGGACAGATCCTTGCGGCACCCCGCTGGTCACTGCCTGCCACTCCGAAAACGAGCCGTTTATTCCAACTCTCTGTTTTCTATCCGCCAGCCAGTTCTCTATCCACGTTAATACTTTGCCCCCAATCCCATGAGCCTTAATTTTGCATGATAATCTTTTGTGTGGAACCTTATCGAAGGCTTTCTGGAAGTCAAGGTACACCACATCCACTGGCTCTCCCCCATCTATTTTACCAGTTACTTCCTCAAAAAATTCCAGCAGATTAGTCAAACACGATTTACCCTTTGTAAATCCATGTTGACTCTGTCCGATCCTTTCCCCATTTGTCAAGTGCTCCGCTATTTTATCCTTAATAATGGACTCTAGCATTTTGCCCACAACCGATGTAAGGCTTACTGGTCTATAATTCCCTGCTTTCTCTCTACCCCCCTTTTTAAATATTGGGTCAGGTGGTTCCCTACCGTAAAAGAGACAATTTTAGAAACCGTCACCCTCTATTGATCAGATTGAAAGTTAACAAAGGCTGAGGACTGGGCCGCATATATGTTCTCTTCCCTGGGGAACAATTTGTGAGATGGGGTAATAAAGAAGAAGAAAAATGTAATTTAAAATCGAGGGTGCAACTGAATAAAAGAAGCATGTACAATAATTCGAAAAACATAACTATTTAGGAAAGATTATGGATCTTGGAAGATTTATTGAAATATGTACATTTTTATGCTGGGAGTTTCACCTATTCCACAGTGATTTATTTTTGTTATTGTATGAATTCTAATCTATATTATGATATGTAAGCTTGTCAACGGAGGCCCCAGCAGAAACGGAACTTTCAGTAGCTAATTGGGTTTGTGCAGTTTTCAAATCTCATACAAGAAAGATTCCATTCTGCAATGGAAATTTATAGTTGCTGTATTTTAACACATACATTTTGATTGTAACTGCTGTCAAATGTGCCAGGATTACCCTAATGCATTCCAGACTGCAGAGTGGTCTATGCGTGATTCAACTTTTTGGCTTTAATCATTTTTGTGCACCAAAGCCAGCTGAAAGGTTAAACATTTTACTGCTGTGCCATAAATTACATAATTATAATTTATTCCACCCTTGCTCTGTTGACTAGATCGAAACAAGAAGGGATTTTTCAGGATGATTTAGTATTTGGAGCACGTGAGTATGTCTGGGAACAGAAGGCTTTATTCAGCTAGGTCACATCCTCTGTTCAGGTTCTGCCCTTTCACTGAAAGCCTAGGCAAACATTAAAATTATTCAGGGAAATTATTTCAGAATTCCTAGAGATCACATTTATCAGTGGGTATTAGGCTGTGTATAATCTGACATCTCACTGCCACAAATTGCCAGTCACATGATCAATGTCTTGCATTTAACTTTGTGACTATTGCTGCAACATTCACTTAATCACATCAAAGCTCAAGAATTGGATTTGTTGGAATGATTTTATTTTATTTGTTTGGGTGCATTTTGCGCTGATATCCTTCTAGTGTGGAAATTTTCCATGTTTCGCATGTAGCATCAGAATCAATCACTAGCAGATTAGATCAGGTAATACTCCTTCTCTACACCTCTAGCCATAAGTCTTAAACCCAGCTTCAGAGAAAAACCCTCACTGCATCAGTGAACGGTTTCCATGTTTCACACAGTCATGGCGGCTTGCTGAATGAAATTGCCAGTTGAGTGTCAATCAGTGCCAATTATGACCAGTTTTGTGTTTTAAACTTATGCCCAATGTTAAGTGGGTTGAAGCTATGCACATTAATTTCAGCAAGAACCCTTTGAAGCATCATACAAAGCAGAGGTTAATGCAATTAGCCTGAGTTGGATCTGAATCCATACGGCAGAAGTGAAAGGACAGATTATTACTCAGTCACCCACACACACTGGAATTTTATAATTTCTATAAATACTATCTCTATAGGAGAAAATATAAGGAAAAGGTAGGCTGTGTATAATCTGACATCTCACTGCCACAAACACATGATCAATGTTTTGCATTTAACTAACCCATAGCCTATTAGCACCTTCAAACTATTCTGTGTTCACACATTGTGACACTAAACATCTATTTAATATTACAGCATTACAACTATCCAGATATCAGGAGTAGCTTTACTGCTGCAGTATTTGCTGAAATAGATTATCTGTGATTTTTAAATAAAAATAAATTGTATAAAAAAATTACTTTTACTCTGTCTTTGCTTTCCTACATTCTTTCTTCTTTCATATTATCTTTTTCTTCTATACTTTTTATTTTTGTTATTATTTTACACAATTTATTACTAAACACCTTACCTTAAATTTAATTATACTTATTCATTATAGTTTTAAATTATATTCCTCCTGCCTGGTTTCCCTTGACTCTTCTAATCCTCTTCTTTGAGAATGACTAAGGCCCACATAAAGTAAATACATTTTTGATTGACTGAGAACTGGCTCCAATGGTCATTCTTTCAGCCAAATAGGAGGAGGAAATTTCTGCAGTTGTTAATTTTAATGATCCTGTTTTTTACCCATGACAATTTATTCACTAAAATTATTAGCAGGACTAATTTTATCAAGTAAGAGACTAACTACTGCAGTTTGGTCGGATTGCACATTTGGAGTTACCAAGTCAAACTATGACAAAAACATTGAGCTGATATTTGCCAACCTAAATTGAAGGGAGGTGAGCATCATCGAAATGTGTTGTGCTGAAAGGAACAATGGAAATGACACATTCCTGAGGTTCATATGCTACTTACAAAGGCCCCAACATTTCTCAGTCCCCCAATGCATGGGCAAAATTGTGGTAATCCCAGTGTCAACTACTTTGCATAATGCTGGACAGGAAAAGGACATGAGTCTCACCAGTCGCAGGCCGGAAATGTGGAGTGGGGAATGGAAAATGCAAGAACAGGGCAGAGTATGGGTGCAACTTGCCCATTTAAAGAGCTGCATCCATTTAAAGGGGTGAGCACACTGTGGTAAGAAGGAATGCAATCACAGTCGCAGCAGCAAGAAAAAGGCCAGCTTCAGAAATTTCTGAGGCTGATGTTAAAGTTCAGCTGCCAAAAATCAGCGAAAGGACAGATACAATTATTGGAAGAAGCCATTAAAAGCAGAAACCTGGACTACGTAGAAGAAAGTGAGTGGCTGTGAGTGGGGGAATGCTATTGTTGGAATACGAGGAAGATGGCATTCAACATAAGGCCACGTGGAAGGCAGTGGCGAGTGGCTGTAGCTGTAAGTGAAACCTCTATAACCTCATGGTTAGAAGAAGTTTAATGACCTCACAAGATCAGCAAAGGTAGATAAATTGTCAGCTAGATAACAGGAAATTGTAAGGAGTCAATGGGTGGAGTGTCATATCACACCTTGTTCTTTGCCCTAGAAGTACTGTAACCTGGCATCACTCATGTTAATTGCTTCACATCCTGTAATGCATGCTAGTATATGAAAGTCTCATATCAAGGTCCTTGCTCCCTTGCACATTAGGAACATTTGGAACAGGAGTAGGCCACTATTACCATCCGTTTCATGAATCCTAGCAGAGTGTGGCTGGTGCGGCCAAATAATATAATACATTCTTATTACAGCAGAAGATAGCACTTAATGGCAGGGTACGTCGCGCCACTTGATAAATCTGGATATCTTTAGGTAGTGTGTCCTTCAAATAATCGACAGAGGCTGCAGAGGAACAATCGACAGGTGTTTACTGGATGAGGGTTGCTCTAAAACTAAACAGTACAGATCCCTACTCAGGGTTATATACAGGTGTGGTCACTGCCGGTACTACAGTATACAGGAGCTGTAAAAAGTGGTTCTCCCCTTAAAGGTACATACACTACAATTCCTCCCCTTTCAGATTAACAGTACCATAACATTCATTTAACAATTAACACTTTTAACATGCAACATTAACTGAAAATAGTCCATTTATAAATTCAGTCTTTGGGGCGGCTTCTTGATCCTTTCTGGATAGCGACTTTCCTGAGTGTCTTGCTCTTGGTGCGGAGGCGATTCTGGCCCCCTGTCGTCAGTTGGTTCATCAGCTTCCGATACTACTGTTTCTGAGGTAGATGCTACCTGTATGTTGGGTTCATCACCAGGCACGCGAGACATGGGGTTGACTCGTTCCTGTGACGCTAGGATCTGGTTGACATGGCGTCTCACAATGTTCTCCCCAACATCCACTGTGTATATTAGTGGCCCCTGCCGTGTGCATATCGTTCCTGGTTGCCATTTCTCTGTTCGGTAGTTGCGGGCCAAGACTGGTTGCCCTACATTGAAGCTCCTTGTCAGCTTCTCATTGATGTGCTGGAATTGCTTATTCTCAACATTTCTTCGTACATTTGGTCTGAGCAAATCCAGACGAGATCTCAACCTTCGGTTAAAGAACATCATGGCCGGGGTGTGGTTGGTAACTGCATGTGTCGCATTTCTGCAGGCTAACAGGAAATTGTCCACCTTATGCTGCAGTGGAATGTCATCATCGCACATGGCCCTTACTGCCTTTTTAAAGGTTTGTACGAACCTCTCAGCCAATCCATTTGTGGCTGGATGATACGGGGCGGATGTGTAATGCCTTACCCCATTCCTTCTCATCAATTTCCGAAACTCTTCGGACACAAACTGTGGTCCGCTATCAGAGCAAATCTGCTCTGGCAAGCCGCTCCTGGCAAATATGGTCCGTAGGACTGCAATCGTTTTCTCCGTGGTGGTGGATGACATTTTGATCACCTCAGGGCATTTCGAGTGTGCATCCACGGCTATTAAGAACATTGAGTCCATGAATGGACCAGCAAAATCAATATGCACCCGTTGCCATGGAGATGAGGGCCACTCCCATGGGTGTAGAGGGGCATGTGGTGGTGCATTTTGGACCTTCTGGCATCCTGAGCAGCTCTTTGTCAGGTCCTCGATTTGCTGATCGATCCCCGGCCACCACACATAAGCCCTAGCAAGGCTTTTCAATTTCACCCCTCCCAGATGGCCTTCGTGAAGCTCATTGAGCACTCTCTCCCTTAACTTGGGTGGAATTACCACTCGAGATCCACACATCAAGGTCCCCTGGCATACTGACAGCTGTTCTCTTCTGGATGAGAATGCTGGCAACAGTGGCCATCCATTCACCGTCAAATCATATACCCGAGACAGTGTCGGGTCATTTCGGGTCTCCTTCACTATATCCGCGTTAGTTACTGGCAAGCGTTCAATTATAGTCAAAGAAAATATTTCGACAGGGTCCACTGCTGGTGCTTCCTCCGCAGTAGGCAGTGGCAGGCGTGATAGCCCATCAGCGTTTCCATGCTGTTTCGTGCCCTTATACTCTATTTCATATTGGTTCGCCCCTAGAAAAAGGGACCATCTTTGTAGTCGTTGCGCAGTCATCACCGGAACGCCCTTCTTTGGATTAAAGATGGAGACAAGTGGTTGGTGGTCAGTCAGCAAGGTGAACTTCTGCCCGTGCAGATAGTGGTTGAACTTTTTTACTCCCCACACTAGGCTGAGGGCTTCCCTGTCAATCTGGGTGTAGTTACGCTCGGCTGAGGTTAGTGACCGAGACGCAAAGGCTACTGGCCTCTCCAAGCCGTCAGGGAATTTTTGTGACAGCACCGCACCAACACCATAGGGTGATGCATCACACGCCAACCGAATTGGTAGTGCTGGGTTGAAATGAATCAACACCTCTTTTGATGTGATCAATTCTTTGCACTTCTGGAAAGCTTGTTTACATTTGTCATTCCACTTCCACGGTACCCCCGTTTGCAGTAGGGTGTTCAGTGGGTGTAGTACTGTAGACAAATTCGGCAAGAACTTATGGTAGTAGTTCACCAGCCCGAGGAACGACCTCAGTTGTGACACATTTTCCGGTGCTGGAGCCTTGACAACTGCCTCAATCTTTTCAGGGGACTTATGTAACCCCTCTTCATCAATAACGTGGCCACAATACGGGATCTGCTTCTGGAAAAACTCGCATTTGTGGCGATTAGCTCGGAGCCCATATTCCTTCAATCTAGTGAGCACCTGCTCCAGGTTGGCGAGGTGATCACTGTCATTTTCGCCCGTGACCAGGATGTCGTCCAAATAACACTGGGTCCCTGGAATCCCTTGCAGGACTTGATCCATTGCCCTTTGCCAAATAGCCGGAGCTGATGCTACCCCGAACACCAGCCGGTTGTATTGGTAGAGACCTTTATGAGTGTTGATCGTGAGGTACTGTTTCGAGGCTTCTTCTACCTCCATTTGCAGGTACGCCTGGGCCAGATCAATCTTAGTAAAGCGTTTTCCTCCAGATAGCGAGGCGAAAATATCTTCAATCCACGGAAGCGGATATTGTACCGTGTGAAGGACTGGGTTCACTGTCACCTTAAAGTCCCCACAGATGCGAATTTTCTTTGGTTCCCCAGGCGTATTACTCAACGACCTCTTCATTACAGGAACGATGGGTGTAGCCCACTCGCTCCAGTCCACTTTGGACAGTACTCCAGAATGTTCCAAACCTTCCTGCTCTGCTTCGACGGCTGGGCGGATCGCATAAGGCACCGGTCTGGCCTGAAAAAACTTTGGGCTTGCATTTTCCTCTATTTTGATCATCGCTGTTATGCCTTTTAGTGTTCCGAGTCCCTCCTGGAACACTTCTTATGCGTCAGTTAGCATTTTTGACAGTCGTCCATGTAAAGTCTGTAGGTTGTATAACGAAGTAATACACAGACTACAAGAGTAACTTAAACAGGACTTTACTATTCGAAGGTCAGGGCGAATCTGCCCAATAAATTCTGCCACAGCACTTATATACCGGTGTGGTCACCGTCAGTATTACAGTATACAGCAGCCAGGATAAAGTAGTGCCACACCTAAAATAGTTCTCTTAAAGGTGGACGGTTACATACAATAGTTCTCTTAAAGGTAGAACAGTTACATACACTACAGTCCAGGTGTGACGTCGTCATCCTTTTTGGCATCTACCGTCAGTGCTTGTATGGCATGCCAATCTAACTGTATCTTCTGGATCCATTCACGTCCTAGTAGTGGTGGTCCTCCATCTGGCAATACACATAGGTCCATTTTTGGTGTTTGCTTGCCGTTGTATATCACGTTCACCCTTATTTTTCCTTTGGGGTAGACTTTTTTCCCTGTGTACGTCTTCAAGACAATCTCTGTATCTCTCAAGGGTATATGTGAGAATAGCCGCTTGTAGTCCCTTCGGTTTATGACTGTTAGGGCTGATCCTGTGTCCAATTCCATTTTCACTTGGACTCCGTCTATCTTGAGTGTGACCCAGATAGTTTGGTGATCCTCCATTTTGATTACATTATGTAGTTTCAGACAACCCAGCTCCTTGCTTCCGGAGTCTGTATCACTTTTCTGTTCGTCTGAACTACTCTCCGTCACCTTATGTACCTTTTGTACTTCTCCTGTGGAGATTTCTTGCTGCTGGTTTTCTTTCCCGACCTGCAGACTCTTGCTATGTGTCCTACTTCTCCACACTGTCTGCACACTTGGTCCTTAAATCAACAATCCTTATGGTCGTGTGTTGTTCTGCTGCAGCGATAACACTTCCCTGCTCCATATGACATTTCATTTGTGCCATATTCTTGCGGTCTCCGTTGTATCTCTGCAGCACCCCGTGCGGCTGCTTTGTGTGATACTGCGATGCTGAAAGCCTTGTCCAGCGTAAGATCCTTTTCTGATAGAAGCCGTTTCTGGGTTCCTTCATTATGAAGCCCACACACAAACTTGTCCCTTAAAGTATCTGCTAGTCCCGTTCCAAACTGGCAGTGTTTCGATAGCTTGCGCAGTTCCGTTAAATACTCAGCATTACTTTCGTCTTTATGCTGGTTCCTTTTGTGGAACTTAAATCTTTCTGTTATCAGCAGCGGTGTGGGGTTTAAGTGGTCCTGTAGGATTGCCACTATGCTTTCAAAATCCTTTTCCACTGGCTTCTCTGGGGTTACTAGGTTTCGCAGTAAGCCGTACATTTTTGCACCCATGGAATTCAACAATACCAGTGCTTTCCTGGCATCTGGCACTTCATTCGCCTTGCAGTACACTTCTATGCGTTCTATATATGTCGCCCAATCTTCGACTTCATTGTTGAATGCTGTGACACTGCCACTCTTCGGCATCCCTGGGTTTAGTTAGACTGGCTAAAAATGGCGTCTCCCGCGCTTTCATTTCTTCCCGCGCTCTCCCATCTTCTCCACTGGCTCAAAATGGCGTCTCCCGCGCTCTCCCTTCTTCTCCACTGTGACTCAAAAATGGCGTCTTCCCGCGCTCTCCCTTCTTTTCTTCCCCCGCGGACGCTGCTCAGCCCTTGAACACCGGCCGCGCTCTGCGCGTTTTCCTGCGCGCCTCTCTCGTTGACACCGCTCGGTCCTCAACCTCGGCTGCGCCCTGTGCGCTTTACCCTCTCTCGTTGATGCCGCTCGGTCTTCAACCCCGGCTGCGCCCTGTGCGCTTTACCCTCTCTCTTACCCGTCGACGCTGCTCGGCCTTTTTCTGTGCCGTCGGTCGGCTCCCGCCGCCGCTGTCCGGGAAGGGTCTGTGCCGTACCTGCTGCCAGCCCGCTGCGCTGGATCGTCGCGGCTGGAGAACCAAGCCCAGCTCCCTACAGCCTCCTCTGCGATGCTCAAGTTCTCCCTAGATGGTCGACGCCCGCACTGGTGGAATCGGCCTTCTTCTTCAGAGTTGCAGGTAGGTTCGAAACGACTCGTCGCCAATGTTAAATCTGGATATCTTTAGGTAGTGTGTCCTTCAAATAATCGACAGAGGCTGCAGAGGAACAATCGACAGGTGTTTACTGGATGAGGGTTGCTCTAAAACTAAACAGTACAGATCCCTACTCAGGGTTATATACAGGTGTGGTCACTGCCGGTACTACAGTATACAGGAGCTGTAAAAAGTAGTTCTCCCCTTAAAGGTACATACACTACACCACTGAGTGAGGAACTGCAGGCATTATGTCAGCAAGAAGAGGAAACACTAACAAACACTGGAACCAACTCTGGCACAGCGCCCCATTTTGCCCCGCCTGCAAAATTGTCCCATGCCCCCTGAATCTGCACCGGGCGATGACAGCAACCAAGTCAGGGGGCGGGAACGGAGTGGCAGGAGGCTCGTGGGGTGATAAATAAAGGGGAGGTGGTGGGCAGGGGAAAAAAAATTGGCCGACTTAATTGTCGTGGCCCGTTGTCTCTTTGAACATGGGTTCCGTGCCGTGATCTGGCAGCCCAGCACTCCTCTTGTGTGCCAGACTGCTGGCATGACACCCCGCTCCCCGGTGGTCCAGGTAGGGCCCCACAGAGTTATGGGCTTGGGCCCTCCCCTTTAATCAGGGGAAGAGCCTTTTCATGCGGCAGTGCTACATGGCCCAGTGAGTGGCGCTGCAGAATACACCGCCCCGATATTCGGGGTTAGCGCTCTAAGAAGGAAGTGGAGCACTTGAATTAGCGCTCCACCTCCCTCTTGGGGCGCTAAAACTGAATTTACTGATCACCGGCGCTAATTTTCGCCGCACGCTTAAATTAGCGCCCAGGCGATGTTAGTGACCCAAAATGGTCGCTTGTGAATTTCCCCCCATGAGTAGTCTCAACATTTTAATAATATTGTACTTGTAGGTGGCTCTGTGAGCGTAACATTATTCCACCTTGTTATGTCCCCTATGAGACTTTTAGTATTGTGTTTTGTCTCCCCCTAGTGTTTTTACTACTTACCTCCTTATTGTTGATTTATGTCATGTGACATGATGAGAAAGTGAAAGTAAAACACAACCACGAGGGAGCCAGAAATCATGGCTGGTGATTCTGCAGCATCTTACGCCATCCTTTTCAGTTTCCCCCTTTGATTGGCATTGTCTGTAAGTAGCTTTTTATCAGATGTCTTTATGTTTGATCTATGTCACCATTTCTTGATATTTGCGGCCAGATGAGTTAAAATATTGCACTTTGTGGAGTTTCCATGTGGCTGGCTATTAGTCTTCCCCCTGGCATTCATGTGTTAGACCTTTGATTGTTGTATCAGATTTACCTCAAATTGTAATAGAACCGTTGAGTTATAGTGGTAACGTTTCATTCTACTATCCTAGGTTTAATTTGTGTATTCAGATCATGATTGTAATACCAATCGGCCTTATTTGATGTTGTAATTTCTTGCTCTCTTTGTAGTTTCACCCTGTGTCATTAAACTGGATTAAAAGTAACAACGCCTCCTGTTTGGTGATGAGGGTTTAGCTGTCTGTCGAATCATAGTCGTGAGGAGGACAGAACAGTGAAAAGACACCTTTCCCATGGGCGAATCTACTAAAGGTACAGATACTCAACACCAACACGATTCAATGCATCTCCGAAGCCACACATTCCAGACACCAGCCACAAAAGCTGAAATGGAGGAACAGTCACCATTGAAACAAGCAGAGGAGACCAGATCTCACTGTTCTGGCTCCTCCAGGCATTCAAGTAGGCCTGTTACTGGTGCAGCAGCAGCGATGGCCAGAGCCAAGGCCGAAGCAGCCAAAGCAAAGATATCCTTTGCTCAAAGGGAAATGGACATAAAAATGGAAAAGGCACGTATTGAAGCAACATTAGCCGTATTGGATATGGAAAAAGAGGCAGCAGCAGCTCTAGCGGAGGCAGAAGTCCTTGAAGCAGCTGTTGAAGGTGAAGCGACAGGCAGCAACCTTAACCTTCATCTCCCTCACCAAGGTCCAGTGCAACGCACCACAGAATACATACAAAGCCACTCCAGGTCACAAACTGTTAACTCTTCAATGCCCGACATAGAGCCTGTTCCAGAGTTAATACACGAACAGGAGGAGCCTGGCCATGCATCTCAGTGCCGTTGTGAGCTCAACAAAAACACTGTGGAAGAGGATGAACACAAGTTCCAACCAGAAGACCAAAGGCTAACCCATCATTATCGTTCACAATATCTGCAGACCTATCGCAGTCCAGCTGCTCTACCTCACTACGAACAGACCCAAGGCATGTCAGATTTCGTGAGGTTCTTCGCACGTCGTGAACTCGTCACCACCGGGTTGCTACAGTTCAACGACCAACCTGAAGACTACAGAGCATGGAGGTCTATTTTTCGGAACACCTTAAGAGGGTTAGACCTGTCAGCAAGCGAAGAAATCGACCTACTTGCTAAATGGCTGGGTAAGGAATCCTCTGAGCATGCCAAGAGAATTCGAGCTGTGCACATTAACCTCCCGGAAAGGGGGTTGAAGAGGATATGGGATCATCTGGACGAGAGCTATGGCTCCCCGGAGGTGGTTGAGAATGCACTGTTTAAGAAGCTGTAGAACTTTCCCAAGATCCTCAATCGAGACCGAGACCGGAGAAGCAGCGGACCTGCGCGGGAGCAGCCCGAGGCGGGAGAGCTTAAAGGCTTGAGAGGGAGCAGTCAGAGGCACCGAGGCCCACAGCCCCGAGACCGGAGAAGCAGCGGACCTGCGCGGGAGCAGCCCGAGGCGGGAGAGCTTAAAGGCTTGAGAGGGAGCAGTCAGAGGCACCGAGGCCCACAGCCCCGAGACCGGAGAAGCAGCAGACCTGCGCGGGAGCAGCCCGAGGCGGGAGAGCTTAAAGGCTTGAGAGGGAGCAGTCAGAGGCACCGAGGCCCACAGCCCCGAGACCGGAGAAGCAGCGGACCTGCGCGGGAGCAGCCCGAGGCGGGAGAGCTTAAAGGCTTGAGAGGGAGCAGTCAGAGGCACCGAGGCCCACAGCCCCGAGACCGGAGAAGCAGCAGACCTGCGCGGGAGCAGCCCGAGGCGGGAGAGCTTAAAGGCTTGAGAGGGAGCAGTCAGAGGCACCGACCAATCCAGGTTCCAGGAGAGAGGTAAAAAGTAATCGGGACCAGCGGGAGCAGCGAGAAGGAGCTCGGGAGAAAACCCGGCGACCAGCGAGGCCCGAGACCAGTCGGGAGCAGTGAGTCGGAGCCCGGTATAAAAACCGGAGAGAGGCGAGGCCCGAGACCACAGCTGGGGCAGTCGGGAGAGCAGGAGGCCAGTAACTGCTGGGGTAGTCGGGAGAGCAGGAGGCCAGTAACTGGTGAGTTTAAAAGCTCACCTTTCGCGGGCTTTTTCTTTCACAGCTGGTGCAGTCGGGAGAGCAGGAGGCCAGTAACTCTTATATAGGTGGAGCTGTTGCTAAACCCGAAACACTACAGTGTAGTGTCTCCCACCCTTCCACCTCCTCTAACCTTTTAGGGGTTAGGGGAAGTTGAAAAGGTAGGTTCAATTTATTTTATTTCAGGAGCCTAACCTAGGTGGAAAAGGTTCCAGGACAGGAGGCGGCAGTGAAAATACAACACCAGAAAACAGGTAGGTGACTGGTTGGTGAGTACTTTCACAAACTTATTCTAAGTAGAATTCAATAATTAAGCTAAATCGTAGTAAATAAAAGGGTATTGTAAGGGTTAAGTCATGGAAGGGCAGCTCGGACCCGTGTCATGCTCCTCCTGTGCCATGTGGGAAATCAGGGACACTGTCCCTGACAACTATGTGTGCAGGAAGTGTGTCCAGCTGCAGCTCCTAGCGGACCGCATGGCGGCGCTGGAGCTGCGAATGGACTCACTCTGGAGCATACGCGATGCTGTGGATGTTGTGGGTAGCACATTCAGTGAGTTGGTCACACCGCAGGTAAAGGCTAGCTCAGACAGTAAATGGGTGACCAAAAGGCAGGGTAAAGGCAGGAAGGTAGTGCAGGAGTCACCTGCGGTCATCTCCCTCTAAAACAGGTTTACCGTTTTGGGTACTGTTGGGGGAGATGACTTATCAGGGGAAGGCACCAGCAGCCAGGTTCAGGGCACCATGACTGGCTCTGCTGCACAGAAGGGCGGGAAAAAGAGGGATAGGGCTATAGTGATAGGGGATTCAATTGTAAGGGGGATAGATAGGAGTTTCTGTGGCCGAGACCGAGACTCCAAGATGGTATGTTGCCTCCCTGGTGCAAGGGTCAAGGATGTCTCGGAGCGGGTGCAGAGCATTCTGAAGGGGGAGGGGGATCAGCCAGTTGTCGTGGTACATGTAGGTACCAACGATGTAGGTAAAAAGAGGGAGGAGGTCCTACAAGCTGAATTTAGGGAGTTAGGAGCTAAATTGAAAAGTAGGACCTCAAAGGTAGTAATCTCTGGATTGCTACCAGTGCCACGAGCTAATAAGTTTAGAGAGAGTAAGATAGATAAGCTAAATACGTGGCTTGAGCAGTGGTGCAAGGGAGAGGGATTTAAATTCTTGAGGCATTGGAACCAGTTCTTGGGGAGGAGTGACCTGTACCAAGGGGACGGTCTACACCTGAACTGTGAGGGAGCTGATGTCCTCGGGGTAATATTTTCTAGGGCGGTTCGGGAGGATTTAAACTAATTTGGCAGGGGGATGGGAACCTAGGTAGTGGAAAAGAGGGAAGTCATATGAAGTCAGAAATAGATGGTAGAAAGGTGAGAAGCAATAAGCAAAGGAGAGAAACACAAAGGGCCAAACTAATTCATAATGAGAGTGTGAAAAAAGCAAGCCTGAAGGCTTTGTATCTTAATGCTAGAAGCATTAGGAACAAGATGGATGAATTAGTTGTGGAAATAGAGGTAAACAAGTATGATTTGATTGGGATTACAGAAACGTGGCTGCAGGGTGGGCAAGGCTGGGAACTTAACATCCAGGGATATACAATATTTAGGAAGGATCGGCAAAAAGGTAGGGGAGGTGGGGTAGCATTGCTGGTAAAGGAGGGGATTAATGCAATGGAAAGGAAGGATGAAACGGAATCTGTATGGGTAGAAATGAGAAATAGCAAGGGGAGGAAAACGTTAGTGGGTGTGATATATAGGCCTCCAAATAGTAATATGGAGGTGAGGGAAGGCATAAAAAGGGAAATTAGAGAAGCGTGCGATAAGAGCACAGCTGTCATCATGGGTGACTTTAATTTACATATTGATTGGACTACCCAAATTAGTAAAAATTCTGAGGAGGAGGAATTCCTGGAATGTTTTCGGGACGGTTATCTGGACCAATATGTCGAGGAGCCGACTCGAGATCAGGCCGTTTTAGACTGGGTATTGTGCAATGAGAAGGGACTTATCAGCAATCTTCTTGTACGAGGCCCCTTGGGTCAGAGCGATCATAATATGATCGAGCTCTCAGTCGAGATGGAGAGTGAGGAAATTGAATCAGAGACTAAGGTCCAGAACTTAAATAAAGGGAATTACGAGGGTATGAGGCGGGAATTGGGTAAGATTGATTGGGTGGTGTTTCTGGGGGGATTGACAGTGGATAGACAATGGCAAGCATTCAAAGATAGAATGGAAGAATTCCAGAACATGTTTATACCGGTTTGGCATAAAAATAAACCTAAAAAGGTGACTCAACCGTGGATAACGAGGGAAATTAGGGACAGCATAAAATCAAAAAAAAGGGCATATCAACTGGCAAAAAAAAGCACCAGACCGGAAGATTGGGGGCAGTACAGGATACAGCAAAAGAGGACAAAGGGATTAATCAGGAAGGGGAAAATAGAATACGAAAGTAAACTTGCAGCAAACATAAAGACAGACTGCAAAAGCTTTTATCGGTATATCAGGAGGAAAAGACTGGTAAAATCCCAAGTCGGTCCCTTGCAGTCCGATTCGGGAGAATATATAATGGAGAATAAGGAAATGGCAGACCAATTAAACTCATACTTTGGTTCTGTATTCACAAAGGAGGACACAAATAACCTCCCAGGAATATCGGCAAACATAGGGACTAATGAGAGGGAGGAGCTGACAGAAATTAGTATCTCTAGGGATATGGTGTTGGGTAAGTTGAGGGGACTGAAGGCCGACAAATCCCCGGGGCCTGATAAACTACATCCTAGGGTACTTAAGGAGGTGGCCCTGGAGATAGCAGATGCTCTAAGGATCATCTTCCGGAACTCCATTGACTCGGGAACAGTACCCGTGGATTGGAGGGTAGCTAATGTTACCCCAATATTTAAAAAGGGGGGTAGAGAGAAAGCAGGGAATTATAGACCAGTAAGCCTTACATCGGTTGTGGGCAAAATGCTAGAGTCCATTATTAAGGATAAAATAGCGGAGCACTTGACAAATGGGGAAAGGATCGGACAGAGTCAACATGGATTTACAAAGGGTAAATCGTGTTTGACTAATCTGCTGGAATTTTTTGAGGAAGTAACTGGTAAAATAGATGGGGGAGAGCCAGTGGATGTGGTGTACCTTGACTTCCAGAAAGCCTTCGATAAGGTTCCACACAAAAGATTATCATGCAAAATTAAGGCTCATGGGATTGGGGGCAAAGTATTAACATGGATAGAGAACTGGCTGGCGGATAGAAAACAGAGAGTTGGAATAAACGGCTCGTTTTCGGAGTGGCAGGCAGTGACCAGCGGGGTGCCGCAAGGATCTGTCCTGGGACCCCAGCTGTTCACAATATATATAAATGATCTGGATCAGGGAATTGGATGCAATATTTCCAAATTCGCTGACGACACTAAACTAGGAGGAGGGGTGGGCTCTGATGAGGATGTCAGGAGGCTACAGTGCGATTTGGACAGGTTGGGGGAATGGGCGGATACGTGGCAGATGCACTATAATGTGGATAAATGCGAGGTTATCCACTTTGGGGGTAAAAACAGGAGGGTAGATTATTATCTAAATGGCAATAGATTGGGAGATGGGGAAGTGCAGAGGGACCTGGGTGTTCTTGTGCACCAGTCACTGAAGGAGAGCATGCAGGTGCAACAGGCGATTAAGAAGGCAAATGGTATGTTGGCCTTCATATCAAGGGGGTTCGAGTATAGGAATAGGGATACCTTACTACAGCTGTACAAGGTGCTGGTGAGACCGCATCTGGAGTATTGTGTACAGTTTTGGTCGCCCCATCTGCGGAAGGATGTTCTTGCCATGGAAAGAGTGCAACGGCGATTCACCAGGCTGATACCTGGAATGGCGGGAATGACCTACGAAGAGAGATTAAATAGTTTGGGCTTGTACTCACTGGAGTTTAGAAGATTGAGAGGGGATCTCATCGAAACATATAAAATTATGGCAGGCCTGGACAGGCTGAATTCAGAGAGAATGTTTCCAATGGCCGGGGAGCACAGAACCAGGGGCCACAGTCTAAAAATAGCGGGCAAATCATTTAAAACAGAGATGAGGAAGAATTTCTTCACTCAAAGAGTGGTGAGCCTGTGGAATTCCCTGCCACAGAGGGCTGTGAAGGCTAATTCAATAAATATTTTCAAGAGAGAATTGGATATATTTCTGAAGGCTAAGGGGATTAAGGGTTACGGAGAAAAGGCGGGGACGGGGTACTGAACTGGTAAGATCAGCTATGATCTCAGACGAAGATCAGCCATGATCTCATTGAATGGCGGAGCAGGCTCGAAGGGCCAAATGGCCTACTCCTGTTCCTATCTCTATGTTTCTATGTTTCTATGAGACCGCCTGAAGCTCAGAGAGTTAGGTGACGTCCTAATGGAAATTGACTCAGCCAAAACTGAGGGATGTCTGCCAGGTCTTCTGTACCTTGACACGGCACGTGGGATAAATCCCATTGTTGAAAAGTTACCATTCAACTTGCAGGAAAGATGGATAACTCAGGGATCAAAGTATAAGGAAGATCACAACGTTCCCTTCCCACCTTCCTCCTTTTTTGCCAAGTTTATCTGCCAGCAGGCTAAAATAAGAAACGACCCAAGCTTCTTCTTCTCCACTCAAAGCCCTGGGCCACCGAAGACAGCACAGTCTGCTACAAGCTACAACCAGAGAACTCCAGTGTCAGTTCATAAAACTGAAATGTCACTGTCCACCACCTCCTCCAGCGATGACGCAGATGGGAAAACGGATGACCCCATCAAGCAATGCCCCATTCACAACAAGCCGCACCCGCTCAGGAGGTGTCGGAGCTTCAGAGAACGGACTTTGGCGGATCACAAATCGTTCTTAAAGGAACGTGGCATCTGTTATAAATGCTGTTCCTCTTCAACTCACCTGGCATGGGACTGTATCACGGCCGTCAAATGTGCAGAATGCAATAGCGAAGGCCACAACACAGCACTCCACCCAGGTCCAGCCCCCTGGGTCTCAACGGCCTCTACCGCCGCAGCAGAGCACGGCGGGGAGGAAGAGGAAGACATTCTGACACCTGAAGTAGCCTCACATTGCACCAAGGTCTGCGGAGCACACATCAACGGCAAACCCTGTTCCAAAATCTGTCTTGTGACGGTCTACCCTGAAGGACAGCAAGAGAAAGCCATAAAGATATACGCCATGCTGGATGATCAGAGTAACAGATCACTCGCCAAGTCTCAGTTCTTTGACCACTTTAACATAGAAGGAAACAGCTCCCCATATTCACTGAAAACTTGTGCCGGCCTAGTGGAGACATCAGGAAGGAGGGCCAGTGGTTTCGTAGTGGAGACCCTTGATGGAAAGACGAGCCTGCCTCTGCCCACACTAATAGAGTGTAACCAGGTGCCTGATAACAGGTCAGAGATCCCTACACCTGAAGCAGCGCTTCATCATGTTCATCTCAAACCAGTGGCTTACCAGATTCCACCGTTGAACCCTCAAGCTCCCATCCTGCTTCTACTAGGCAGAGACATATTGAGAATCCACAAGGTACGTGAACAGATAAATGGTCCACACGACTCACCTTATGCTCAGAGACTTGACCTAGGGTGGGTCATCATCGGTGATGTTTGTCTGGGAAACGCCCACAGACCTGCCAAAGTGAACACATTCCATACAAATGTGCTGGAGAATGGTCGCCCCTCACTCTTTGATCCGTGCCCCAACAGCTTTCAAGTGAAAGAAAGATACGGCATACAGGTTCCAAGCTCTCTCTCTGATGATCCTACTGAGCAACCAGAACACGGAAAGCAAGAGGATCGTCTTGGCCAGACAGTCTTCAAAGGGACGAGTGACGATGACAAGTTAGCTCCTTCCATTGAGGACAAACTCTTTATAAAGAACATGGATGAAGAGGTCTTCATGGACAGTAGCAATAGCTGGTTCACTCCTCTACCATTCAGAACTCCAAGACGACGGCTTCCTAACAACCGAGGACAGGCACTCAATCAACTCATCTCTCTCTGCCGCACGCTGGAAAGAAAGCCGGATACAAAGGACCACTTAATTTCATTCATGCAGAAAGCCTTTGCCTCAGAAGACCACGCCAATGACCTAAAGGACCTGGACCTTGGAGTTGACTTACCTCCTCTTCAGCGCAGCCTTGGGCTCAGTTGGGACCTGAATACGGATACCTTTACCTTCCAAGTTGAAGACAGCGAAAAGCCCTTCACTCGTCATGGTGTCCTTTCTACAGTGAATGGCCTGTTCGACCCCCTTGGGTTTGTGGCACCAGTCATCATCCAAGGAAAAGCTCTGCTTAGAGACCTCACGGCAGACACAAATGATTGGGATTCACCACTACCTCGAGAAAAGGAGGGATCTTGGCACACTTGGAGAAACTCTCTCCAAGACCTCAGAAAGCTTCAAATTCCAAGACCCTATACTCTCATCTCTCCTTCTGAAGCTCAACACAAAGAAATATGTGTCTTTTCTGATGCTTCAAACAATGCCATAGCTGCAGTTGCCTACCTCAAGGTCACAAACCCCAATGGAGATTGTGAAGCAGGCTTCATCCTCGGCAAGGCAAGGTTAACAACACGTCCCGAACACAGCATTCCACGACTGGAGCTCTGTGCTGCCGTTCTGGCTGTAGAGATGGCAGAACTGATCACCTCCGAGATTGATCTCAAGCCTGACCATATCCAGTTCTACACAGACAGTAAGGTGGTGCTGGGCTACATATGCAATCAGACTAGAAGGTTTTATGTGTACGTCAATAGCAGAGTCCAACGCAGCAGAAGGTCAACACAACCTGAACAATGGCACTACGTGCCTACTCACCTGAATCCAGTCGATCACGCTACCAGATCTGTCACTGCAGCTCGCTTAAGGGATACCATATGGCTTATAGGACCTGAATTCCTGTGTCGTCCCCAGCAGAAAGTCACAGAAGTGTCATTCTTCTCCATACGTGGACCGGCCAAGCAGCTTCGATCTGACTGTGGTACCAACTTCATCGGAGCCTGCAAGGAGCTCGACATTCCTTCTTCTAACGATGACAACACAGTTAAGAGATACCTCGCAGACCAAGGTTGCACCTGGATCTTCAATCCGCCACATTCCTCACATATGGGAGGTTCATGGGAACGAATGATTGGCATCACACACCGCATATTGGATGCAATGCTTCTGGAACATGGATTTTCCAGACTCACTCATGAAGTCCTCACCACATTCATGGCTGAAGTGGTAGCCATCATCAATGCAAGACCACTCGTCCCTCCATCATCAGATGCAGAGTTCCCACTCATCCTGACGCCGGCCACCCTCCTCACTCAGAAAGGAGAAGCCATTCCTACACCTCCAGGAGAGTTCGGCAGCAAGGACCTCTACAGACGTCAGTGGAAGCAGGTACAGAGTCTGGCCAACACCTTCTGGAGCCATTGGCGACGCGAGTACCTGTCAACTCTCCAAGCACATAGCAAATGGCAGTCATCAAAGACCAACGTCCAGGCGGGGAACATAGTTTTAATGAAGGACAGTCAGAACAAAAGAAGTGAATGGCCGATGGGGATCATCTCAACGGTTTTCCCCAGCAAAGGTGGTAGAGTTCGGAAGGTAGAGGTCAAGATCCCAATCGGTGATGGGACAAAGCTCTTCTACAGGCCAATCACAGAGATTGTGCTTCTTCTCTCCAAGGAAGACCAGACGGTTGCTCCCTGATAAGTTGTATTTTCTTTATTATGTGGCATCTTAGAGATACCAGATGGGGAGTGTTATGTCCCCTATGAGACTTTTAGTATTGTGTTTTGTCTCCCCCTAGTGTTTTCACTACTTACCTCCTTATTGTTGATTTATGTCATGTGACATGATGAGAAAGTGAAAGTAAAACACAACCACGAGGGAGCCAGAAATCATGGCTGGTAATTTTGCAGCATCTTACGCCATCCTTTTCAGTTTCCCCCTTTGATTGGCATTGTCTGTAAGTAGCTTTTTATCAGATGTCTTTATGTTTGATCTATGTCACCATTTCTTGATATTTGCGGCCAGATGAGTTAAAATATTGCACTTTGTGGAGTTTCCATGTGGTTTCCATTAGTCTTTCCCCTGGCATTCATGTGTTAGACCTTTGATTGTTGTATCAGATTTACCTCAAATTGTAATAGAACCGTTGAGTTATAGTGGTAACGTTTCATTCTACTATCCTAGGTTTAATTTGTGTATTCAGATCGTGATTGTAATACCAATCGGCCTTATTTGATGTTGTAATTTCTTGCTCTCTTTGTAGTTTCACCCTGTGTCATTAAACTGGATTAAAAGTAACAACGCCTCCTGTTTGGTGATGAGGGTTTAGCTGTCTGTCGAATCATAGTCGTGAGGAGGACAGAACACACCTAATGTTACGTGACTATCACTTAACTAAACAGAAGCCCTTTATGTCAGTTCTGATTGCAGTGCTTAACATTCACCACAGAGTCGCACTGCAGTGGTGCATTTCACAGAGAATAGTGGACATTTTGCTAAAGGTAAGTAAAGGCAAGTCCATTGTACTGACCTCTGCATTTCCCAAGCTCCTGTTTTTTTCCGAGTAGCATGGCTTTGGCTCCTGGGGATTCTTCCATTTGCTAACACTTTCTGTTTAGTGGCAGTGTTGCCACTTCTATCATGCATCTCTTCCTCAGCATTTGTTAAATAGCTACTGAGCCATCCTGCTGGATGCTTACCCACCCTTGCTTGATCATTTATGACCTCACTGGTCTTGCAGTACTGCGGCTCAGTTTCTCACTGCTACTGCCCTTGACAGCCCTGTGGTAACCAAAGGTTATCAGTTCTGCTTCTTCAATGGTCTTGTATTTAATTATTTTTCCCAGGGAAGCACCGATCGTTATTCAATCGATTTTAACTCTCACACTTTAATAAATTTTCCCAGAGAAGCCACAATCTTTTTTTAAGTAATTTTCTCTAGTGAATCCCGATCTTTATTCACTTAATTTTCCCTCGCAAAGGCCCAACCTTTAATTAATTTCCCCAGCAAAGCCCTGATCCTGAATTAATTTCCCCCACTGAAGCCATGACCTTTATTTACATAACTTTCCCTAGCAAAGCCCCAATCTTTAATTAATTTCCCCCAGCAAACTCCAGTCTTTAATTAATTAATTTTACCCAGCAAAGTTCTGAACTTTATTCATTTTCCCCAGTCACTCCCAAATTTTTTATTAATTAATTTTCCCCTATCTTTAATTAATGTTGTTGACTGAAGCTGTAAGAACACTGAGATCAGAACAGCGACAAATGTTTCTCAAAGCATCAGATGACTCCTTCACCCTTTCACCTTAACTACTTGTCAAGAAACTGTCTTGGGGTTTACCTCTGCCTAGGAGTAAATGATGGATCACTGAACAGTTTTACATCATCCCGTTTGGATTATATTTGTGTTTACTTTACCAACCTCCAATTAGGATGTACACAAGTTGCTGAATGCCTATTAACCCTTTCTTGCCAAAGCATCAAAGAAGTCCGATAACATGTCATGCACGAACAATTGTTTATTAACTTCAGAATTATAATTAGCAACACCTAAACCTAAACAGAGTATGCAAATAATTAGTAGATAGAGTTAATATACAAAACAAATAACAGAGGTTGTTAAGGCAGTTCAATTGTATCACAGTAATTCAGCATTAACTTAGACCACACTTAGAGTACTAGGGTGGCAATTCCTTAAGGCCTGAAATGGGTATCGCGCACAGAGCGCCTTCTGGGTTGCCCAATGCCTGCTCCACTCAGGGCAGCCTGATTCCCCTGAGCAGGTCTAAAATAGGCGTTAGGCCTCTCATTAGCATATGAAAGGGGCCTGGCACCTGTTTTAGGGGCCTAATGCCTGTTCTAGATGGCCACCCCAGACGCCTGAAAAATCAGGTCAGACGTCTTTCAGGCATCTTTGAGGCACAGGAAGTTGGTCCTGGAAATTGGCCATTGTTGCATCCATTTTACACCCATCCAATAGGTGTATTCCTACCCCACTGTGTCTAATTTTGGTCCCATCCAATGTTGGGTTATATACAGGCTTTGGAAAAGGATCAGAAGAAAGCCACAAGAATCATATCCATCTTAAAATACCTTAGATACCCAGAAAGGTTTACATCACTGGGTCTATTTACTTAGACTCCGGGGCAATCTGATAGAGGAGTTTAAAATAATGAAGGGACTGGACTGTGTTTATATTGACAGATTACTTCAATTAGGCAGATTAGAGAGGACCAGGGATCATGCGTATAAGTTACACAAGGGCAGAACTAGGTTAGTTGTCAGGAGGTTCTTTTTCCCCCAGAGAGTAGTAGACCTATGCAACAAGATGCCTCCTCATGCAGTGAGTGCTGATTTGCTGCATACCTGCAAAAGAGAATTGGACCAGTTTCTGGCTGAGAGGGAAATTGCGGTGTACAAAAGGTAGAGGGAATACTAAATAATAGAAATCATAGTCAATGTGGTCTCTTGGACTAGTTTCTGTCTAAGATGGTTGGAAAGGAATTTACCAGATTTTTTCCCCTAAATTGACCATGTATTTTTTTAATCTGCCTCTCCCAAGAGATTTCATCAGTCTCATAAATACTTACAGATTTCCTGGAAATATAAGAAAATAGAGTGTCTCAGGAAGTCAAAAACTAAAGTCCCAAAGAAATGAAAGATTTTTTGAAAGGAAATGAAAATATAAACTCAAATTAAGTCTTTATGGAAGGCATCAGAGCTAAAGAGATGCTCACTCACTGTGAGTCATAGTTATGATTGAAACACCTGCATATCAACAACCTGAATACTGCCTTTTATCTATTACTTGCATGACTCCCATTTTAGGGAGAGAGGGAGCAAGCAAAGGCAACAAAGGTGGCAGAGTCATGAATCATTTATGCTCTAGGCTGAATGTATTTTTTAATTAAATGCAGATGTTGATTTTGTGTTCTTCATAGGGCCCAAGAAATGGGGAATATTGTACAGTAATTCTTAGAGATTATTTTGGGCATTGTAATGGCACAGTAGATTAATGCTCCAACATGGGGTGGTAGGGCACAGATTTTCCCCTGCATTTTCCAACAGAGTGGGTTTATGATCATCATCATGTCCTCTGTTGGAGGTGCCAAGTGAAATCCGGGCAAGGAGGAAAAAAAAAGTGAATGAAAAATTTGTTCTCAGCTAAATAGGTTATGAAAAATAATTTATTTTCTCTTACTTTCCTTTCTGTCTGCCTGCACCACCAAACTCCTGTGGCAAGCCCATGGGAGCAAGCAGGCAAGCAACCTGCACTCAGGACTCCATGTATGCCTGAACCAGCTACCAGGAGCTGCGGTCCAGTGACAACTCTGTCTCTATTTCCTTCCCTGTGTGGAGTTGCCTGGCTTCTGCTGAGCAGCTTTCCACAGAGGCAAGGATGAACTGGAAATTCTTCAATGGGGAAATTGGCCTGCCTGCACTGCTCTGCTCCACCATACATTGGTGCCCCATTGCATTATACATCGCACATCACCCACAGTTATGGATACCGTTATAGTTACATGAATTTTCATCCAAATGTAAGAATGTGCACGTTGTCCAATTTTGTTCTGTGTCTATATTTCAGACAAATGTAATGCTGCTATGAAAAAGGACAAAGTGTTGCATTTTAACATTTCTACAAGTTATACAAATTTGCCTTATGACTGTGTGGGCACTTATATTAGAAAATAATACATGCAAGTTTTTTTTACCATGAATACTCTTTGCGAATGTTATACTTATCAGACTCCAAATTCTCAACATTCATTTTTAGACCTTGTTTGTCCAAAATGTAACATGTTATGCACATGGCTATTAAATTATATATCTCTGGAAGCATTTCTGATCGAGAAACACAGTCTCATGGCAGACTCTTGTAACCTGTTACAGGTGCCCTGTTACTAGAGTTCGGGATTCTTTCTATTTACCTTCAGATAACTCTACAAGCCAATGCCATAAGAGACAGAGTTTGTCCTGGGTGGGAATGCTTGTTCTGGGGGGCTGTGCAGCTTTAACTCCAACAGTACCCTTCAACATACTTGAGGACCTTTTAAGCATTGACTCTTACCAACCTGCTTCTAAACTCTCTGGAGTTAGGTGGGTGGAGTGTGCCCTAGGGGGAGAGAGTGCGCACTGCTAATTCGGCAAACAGAACTTTATCTCTGTAGATTTTTCAGTAGTTTGGATTGGAGAGTCTTAAACATGGTGATTGGTTTTGGTGTTTATCAGACACCAGGCTGACAAAAAAAACAATGGCCTGTATTTTCCGATCGGAGGCTTCACACTCAGAGGCCCCCGATCTGGAAAAAATCTACACCCTTACCTGAGGGCTCCGGAGGTCCGGCCATTTCCGCTCCTGGGCCTCTCCGTGACAAAATCCGCAGGGCCCAGATATCCCAGGGGCGCATGCAGTTCGCAAGTGTCCCTGGGATCACGTGGGCCATGGGGAGCCAATGAGAGAAGGGAATCTCCCTTCATACTTTTGACAGCTTAGACATGTCAAAAGTATGAATGGAGATCAATCCAAAAATACATCAAAACATTAAATAATTTTTTTTTTAAATCATGTTTTTAAAATTAGTTAAAATTACATTAAATTTAATATTTTAAACAAAAATTGAATTTTTGGAAAAAAAATTGACTTTTTTTACGGGGCTATAAATAAACTTGTCTTTTTTAAAAGTATTTTTAAATTATATAAGTGAGTGAAAACATTTTTTTTAAAACTTTTTTTAAAGTCTTATGCTGGTAAAAGCAGGCCTTACACCTGCTTTTACCAGGCATAAGATTTTAAAGGGATTTCAGCGGGCAGAGGTTCTGCAGAAAGCGGAACTATCCGCCCGCAGAGGCAATTCTCTGGAGGATTCTTGACAGATCGGAAATGCCGGTTTTCAGCGCATGCACTTGGCATGCCTGAAACCGGCATTTGCGAGATCCCTACAGGTGTGTACACAGCTCGTACACACCAGTAGGGATCGGAAAATACAGGCCAATTTATCCAGGAGTATTTAGATATTATTGTAATGCAATTAAAGTCATATATTAGGAAAGAAAAATAATTAGCATTTTGTGTAACGCCTTCCAAACCCTTCATGGCCAATGAAGTACCCTTGATAGTTGTTTTTGTGCGCATACACATCATTCTAGCATTGTTAGTCATACAAACTTATGATCTTTCAAGATGGTTTTAATTTTAGATTAGGTTTTTTGTGTGTTGGGCTATCATGAATACTGGTACATATTGAGTTGGGGTACACATACGAGCATTCCTAGGAGCTCTAGGAATGGGCAGCCCACCTATCACATGAGCAGAATGCCGACGAAGGGGAAGTGGAATTGGCCTAGCAAGGACCTTTGATATTACAGCCAAATATTAGATAAATAGTTTGCCAAGAAATGTTCATCTTGAATCAATTTTTATAAACTCTAAAAAAGAGCTATTTTACAAACTCATCACAACCAATTTACAATTCATTTAGTAACTCAATAGAAAAACAAAGAGAATATGAAAAAGCTCAGACTTCCACCAGATACTGCTGTAGTGGATAAAAATCATCTGGGAAAATCACAGATCACCAACTTCAAATTAAACTATGACAGTAGGACAAGTCGACAAAAGTTCAAACTGATAAATGGCAAATTTAGGACATAGAAAGTTCTTCTTCCCTCAAAGATTGATCAACGCATGGAATCGATTTCTGGGTAGGGCAGGCGAGACAAACCTCAGAAATATTTAGCAGTTTGATGCTGTGATAGGGAACCATGGGTGTTTTTGGATGGTTGATTTTGGATGAACTAGGGTAGGACAAAATGGCCTTGCTCATCATCATTTGACCTATCAACTCCTGCTGTTCCAGGCAAATCTTCCAACTTCAGAGCAATAGAAGACTGTAGTCAGAAAGTTTACTTGCAACATCAGGAATCGGAATCTAGTGCAGCAGGCAGCACTGATCAGAGATTCTCCTAGATAGATCAAGAGGCTTGTAAGGCATATACTGGGTGGAGTGAAAGGATTATATTAAGCGTATTGACCATTCAGTAACAAGTAATTTGTGAACTCTTGATTTTTCATTTAAATATTATGGTCAGATCAAACAGGGCTTTGTGCAGAGCTTGGAGCCCATCCTTTCCAGCATGGAAGTGGTGGTCAACTCCATTAGCACAATTGTCGACCCAACCATAATGCAGCGTCTGATGGCCGAGGTCTCAGTTTCCATTGCAGCACAAGCAGCAGTTTCCCAACATCTGAGTGCTGCAGTGGAAGCTCAGACTGCTGCCATCATGGTTCTGGATTCCAGTGTTCAAAGGGGTTTACGGGGTGTTACACAATGTTCCCTGTAAGCTGCGCTTCATTCTGTGCGACCTGTTACTTTCAATGCATGGTCTCTTTAAATTTCTGCACATTTGTGGTATTTCCAATGTAAAAGCCGGTGAGCGGCCTGCACGGGGCCTTTCCTATTACTGCGCGGTCGCGCTGCTTAGAGGAATCATTGGTGTCACAGCATTCCAGCAATCTGTCCTCCAACACATTACTAGGATTGCTGAGGCACTGTCCCGGGGGTGTGGCAGTGGCTCCGTGGAGCACGAACTTGCTGTCCTCTCTCAGGAAGACAGCATCCGTCCTCCAACCACTGCCACTCCGCCAGTGCCCTTGCTGTTGCCTGTCAGCCAGCCAGCCTAGGCTGCTGCCACCCATGCCGAGATAGTGCAGTCTGCAACCGGGCCTTCTAGGCCCAGAGCTGCTCGAGGTCGTCCTCCAAGGCCATCCGCAGTCTTGGCAACTGGAAGTCAGCAGCCACTGGAGTAGCACTGCGTAGGAGCACTAGGACAAGCAAAGGCACATGGAAGACAGGCTCTAAGAGAATGCACAAGGGTGATTGGTTTATGTTTGTATGCAATATAGGATGATTTAATTTATAAATTTGGTTTGGAATGTTTATTTTGTGGTGGTTTTTATTTTTGCATTGTGGCCAAGTGGATGCTGTGATGGTCAGTGACAGAAGGAAGGTAAGCTGTGGGACTGTTGGTGACTGGGGAATTTGGGTTGCGTTTACTGGTATCGCACTCGGGTGAGATCTTCACGGGCAGCCCGGCCAAAAAGGGGCTGTCTAGGTTGCCTCCTCCCTTCATCTTCCTGCTCCTCCTCCTCCTTCTCAGCTACTCGACGTACAGCTGGTGGCAAGGGCTGTGCCCTCATGATGCCGAGGTTATGTAGCAGACCACCACGAATATGGCACCCGCTCTGCCGAGTACTGCAGGGCTCCTCCAAGCAGTCCAGGCAGCGGAAACGTCGTTTCAGCACGCCAATGGTCTGCTCTATCACATTTTGTGTGGCAGCATGGCTTTCATGGTATGCATGCTGCCTCCATCTGCATGGGTTGCGCACCGGAGTCATGAGACAAGTCGTCAGCGGATAGGCCTTGTCGCCTAGTAGCCACCCTTTGCTTTGCCATGGTAGCACAAATGCAGCTGGCACAGCGGACTGCCGCAGAATGAAGGCATCATGACTGCTGCCAGGATACTGGGCATTCACCTGCATGAGTCACTGCCTGTGGTCACACATCAGCTGGACATTGAGGGAGTGGAATTCCTTTCGGTTCCGGAACATGGCAGAGTTGACATGCGGCGCTCGCAGAGCGATGTCGATGCAGTGAATGGCACCCCGCACAATGGGGAAGCCTGCAATCCTATCAAAGCCGTGTGCTTGTTCCGCCTGCTGCTCTCTGGCAAGAGAGAATGAATTGTAGTTAGCTCTCTTTGAATAGAGAGCCTCAGTAACCTCCCTTACGCAATAGTGGATGGCAAACTGCGAGAGGTTGTAAATATCTCCAGCTCCAGCCTGGAAGGAGCCAGACGCATAAAAGTTCATCATCACGGTCACCTTCACAGCCACCGGCAATGCGGTCCTTGCCCTGCTCTGAGGTTGCAGTTGTGGCTGCAGCAGGTGGCAGATTTCACAGAGGATGTCCTGAATGAAGCGCAGACGTCTCACACATTGTTCCTCATGCAGGTTAGAATCATAGAATGGTCACCTTCTGTGCTGTAACCATTCGGCCCGTCGAGCCCTTGCCAGCTCTCTGAAAGAGCATGTCAGCTAGTCCCACTCCCCCGCCCTTTCCCCATAGCCCTGCAAATTGTTTTCCTTCAGGTACTTATCCAATTCCCTTTTGAAAGCCACGATTGAGTCTGCCTCCACCACCCTTTCAAGCAGTGCATTCCAGATCCGAACCACTTGCTGCATAAAAAAAGTTTTTCCTCATGTCGCCTTTTTGCCAATCACCTTAAATCTGTTCCCTCTGGTTCTCGACCCTTCCGCCAATGGGAACAGTTTCTTTTGATTTTGAACACCTCTATCAAATCTCCTCTCAACCTTCTCTGCTCTAAGGAGAACAACCCCAGCTTCTCTAGTCTGTCCACATAACTGAAGTCCCTCATCCCTGGAATCATTCTCGTAAATCTTTTCTGCACCCACTCTAAGGCCTTCACATCCTTCCTAAAGTGCAGTGCCCAGAATTGGACACAATACTCCAGTTGAGGCCGAACCAGTGTTTTATAAAGGTTCATCATAACTTCCGTGCTTTTGTACTCTTTGCCTCTATTTATGAAGCCCAGTATCCCGTAAGCTTTTTAATCCAGTTTCTCAACCTGCCCTGCCACATTCAATGATTTGTGCACATATACCCCCGGGTCTCTCTGTTCATGCACTCACTTTAGGATTGTACCCTTTAGTTTATATTTCCTCTCCTCATTCTTCCTAACAAAATGTATCACTTTGCACTTTTCTGCATTAAATTTCATCTGCCACGTGTCCGCCCATTTCACCACCTGTCCATGTCTTCTTGAAGTCTATCACTATCCTCCTCACTGTTCACTATACTTCCAAATTTTGTGTCATCTGCAAATTTTGAAATTGTGTCCTGTACACTCAAGTCCAAGTCATTAATATATATCGAGAAAAGCAGTGGTCCTAGAACCGACCTCTGGGGAACAACACTGTATACCTTCCTCCAGTCCGAAAAACAACCGTTCACCACGACTCTGTTTCCTGTCACTTAGCCAATTTCGTATCCATGCTGCCACTATCCCTTTTATTCCATGGACTTCAACTTTGCTGGCAAGCCTATTATGTGGCACTTTATCAAACACCTTTTGGAAGTCCATGTACAGCACGTCAACCGCATTGCACAGGTTCAGGTCAACCGCATTGCACAGGTTCAGGTCAACTGCATTGTATAGGTTCCAGTAGGAAAATTGCTCCCTGAACACCCTTGGCGGATATGGCCTCCTGCTGAAAGCCCTTCTCCCCCTCCTCCTCCTCCCCCCTCTTCTAGCATCTTTCTTTTTATTCGTTCCTGGGATGTGGGCATCGCTGGCAAGGCCAGCACTTGTTGCCCATCCCTAATTGCCCTTGAGAAGGTGGTGGTGAGCCGCCTTCTTGAACCGCTGCAGTCCATGTGGTGAAGGTACTCCCACAGTGCTGTTAGGGAGGGAGTTCCAGGATTTTGATCCAGCGACGATGAAGGAACGGTGATCTATTTCCAAGTCAGGATTGTGTGTGATTTGTCCTTCTAGGCAGTAGAGGTCATGGGTTTGGGAGATGCTGTCGAAGAGTGGTGGAGAGAGTGAATGTTTAAGGTGGTGGATGGGGTGCCAATCAAGCGGGCTGCTTTGTCCTGGATGGTGTCGAGCTCCTTGAATGTTGCTGAAGCTGCACTCATCCAGGCAAGTGGAGAGTATTCCATCACACTCCTGACTGTGCCTTGTAGATGGTGTAAAGACTTTGTGGAGTCAGGAGGTGAGACACTCGCCGCAGAATACCCAGCCTCTGACCTGCTCTTATAGCCACAGTATTTATGTGGCTGGTCCAGTTAAGTTTCTGATGATCACATAGGTTGCCCACCATGCTCTCCTGTCACCTCAAGAGGTGGACAAATTAACATGCTGCTGAACTACTGAACAAACTAAACTACTCGGTCAGATTTATTTCCAGATAAGATGATATAGCAAAGCAAAAAGCTATTGCAAGATACTAATTAAGTACAATGACCAAACTTACACAAACTAGTCTGATTACCTTTAGGCATAGTCCTTAATCCTTGCTGCCTTTCATGAAAAGAAGTCCTGATTTTTATACTGGATAGGAATCAGGCAGCAAACCATCCTGACCTGGAGAGTGTGGAACATCTGCCCACCCCTGGCCAGTTTCCCACCCGAAACCAGCGGGAAGCAGCAGCTCGCCATCTGACGGCAGCGTAATGCCGCGTGGTAGGAGGTTGCCACCAAGGACTAAAAGAACAATCTCCAGCACTCAAGTAAGTTGATTGGGGAGGGAAGCCTGGGGCAGGGGAAGCTTAAACTTTCCTTGTGGGGCTTGGAGGAGCTCTCCTGCTCCTCCAGCCCCCTCAAGGAAAGTCAGAAAAATGAAAGACTTTTTTTGGGCCTCTTCTGGTCCTGATTCCTCTTCCAGCTAGGTGGACCAGGCGAGGATGCTTCCCCCCTCAGGCCCACAGTTAAAGTAGCAGTCGGGCCCCAATTACATCATTGGGACCCAATCTGCATATTTAAAGAAGGACCTCGCCAACTTCCAGCAAGTGTCTCGCTCGTCTGCTCAGAGCAGCAGGCTAAAATCGGAGCCTGCGGGGTCAGCGCGTGATGTCAGCGGTTGAATCCCATGGATGACTTTAACTCCCCACCAGCTCACTTTCCACTGACGGGCAGGGTTAAAATTGCCCCTATAATCTCTGATGTTATGTGAGGTGATTCTTCACAGAACCACTATTGACATATGTTATTGGCAAGACAATGAGGGAACTTAAAACCCCAAGAGCGTCTCTGGAATATGAAGGTGCTGAATTCTTTTAAGATCAAACAATTTCTCTGCAGCAATAAAGGAATCAAAGTTGAATGCTTTTAAACCTTGATAGGCAAAGTAGTAAAGACTTGGCTTCCTTCATATATTCCCCCAGATTGGCTTCACTTTTTTTTATATTAAGGGAATCAAGGGATATGGGGATAGTTCAGGAAAGTGGAGATGAGGTAGAAGATCAGCCATGATCTTACCGAATGGCGGAGCAGGTTCGAAGGGCCAAATGGCCTACTCCTGCTCCTATTTCTTATATTCTCATTCACACCTCCTCATAACTAAAAATTACAACTCTGAGGGGGTAATTTTAATTTTTGGCGATAGTGTAAAATGGGTGATATTGGATCGAATGCCCATTGTGCACCTCAATCGAAAGGAAAACCGGGCGGGGTATATAATAGGTGGTCGATCTGATAACACCTGTTTTACACTATCACCAAAAGTTTAAATGACCCTCCATCTCTTTCTGCTGATCATGGAATTAGCATGTAAAATATCCATTAACTTTTAAAGAACCTATAATTTGATTGATTCTAAATCAAAGCTTACTGGGTTGTCCAAAACAGACAAACCATCTATGAGTAGCTATTACAATCACCCATTGAAGCACTTGAACTCCATCTGAGGTTAACATAAGTTTAAAATGATGAGGTTACCACAAGTTTAGAATGACTCTCAAAATGAAAACTCTACTTTCAGCAAAAGAGGTTCGCCCAAGGGAGGTTATTAACCATAGGTAAAACTTTGAAGGTAATGTGAAATTTCTCTCTGAGTCTCTAAAGTAATATAACAAAATTGCAGGATATCAATCTAACATTGCAACCCACACTATTCAGCCCGAACTGGTTGCATTCCACATATGATATTTCCACAGTCCCAGCAGAACCACAGTAATCCATAATGCATTTGATATATTTATGCTATTCATTTTCCATATGACGTTCAATCTCATTCCTAACTAGATATTTTGGGGTGGAAATCGGGCAGGTGGTGGGGGTGGAGGAGGTGGTAGGAGAAGGTTGATCAAACGGGAAGCCCCCATGCGTCACGAGTGTGAGATCCAGGTGGTTTTAGCATTCTTTTTTCAATCAACTGCCTAATTCCCTTTTAAAATAATTTATGAACTCAGTTTGTGGCAGAGAATTCCAATTTCTAATCAGTAAAGGTTCACCTTTAATTCTTCTCATGATTATCTTAAATTCTTGCCTGTACTTTACTGTCTCACTACAAGTGGAAAAAATTGATCACTATTTACCTTATATCATAATGTTTCTTAATATTGAAGACCTCTTTCAGGTCATCCTTCTTAGCTCTTGTGAAAAAAAGGTCATCTTCTCAAATGTCTCCTTATGACTGTAGCCTCCTCAACCCTGGTAGCATCCTAATGAATCAATGTGTTGGAAGGGGGTGGAGGACACAGCTGACTGTTACTGCCACTCATAATGCCAGCTTGATGATGCCTCTGGATTGTAGTTCTGCTTGCAGCAGGTCAGAGATTGCAGGGTAGAAATTCGTCATCAGGTCCAGAATCGCCGCTGCACTGACTCATGTGAGTGCAATAAGCACACAAAATTGACAGGAGCCCTCATTATCATGAAATAGTTGTGCTGCAAGTGCTAGTCAGGCTGTTGATTTGCAGCCCACCTAATCGGGGGCTTGAATATCGGGCACCCTGACGATATTCAAAGGCAGCCTGCACCTCTTAAAGGGGACGTGCACTTTGGCTGCAGGCAGCCGGAGAGCAATTCAGGAGATGGCAGGCTGAGGAGAAGCTTCGAGGGTCACCTGCTTCTCAGATGCAGCACGGGAGATTCACCAAGCTGCTCGGCAGCAGTGGGCGCAGGTGCTAGAACAAGTCTATCCTTGCTTATTCTTCACACAAAATGCTAATCCTTGTGCCTCTCTTCCCTTTCAGTTCAACAAAATATAGAGCGGCCAGAGGCTGAAGAGCTGCTAGAAAGCATCACCCAAGATGGCACAGCATCACTCAAGCTTACTTTAGGAAGCACCAGCTCAGAGACTGGCACAACACGTACATGTAGAGGATAGGCTAGAGGTGTCTGCCTCTTGAATGCTCACAGCATGTTTTTCTGGGCGGGCGTAAGAATGAGCAAATAAAACACTCCCAGGCACCAATTTCCCAAAGGGGCCCTAATTCTAGCACAGGACCCATATTTACATGTTTTAGTGAGGCCAGTGTTAATTTCAAGCAGCTTCCAGGGTCAGTGAGTGACTTAATCAGAGTTAATGAGTGACTTAATCAATATGGCGGCTGCTGTATTGTGTGCGCACTTGCAGCACGGGGTGCCCACCGCAAAATTGGTAAGTGGAATGTCGATTGCGTACACAACGACTTGGCGAAAGGCAAAGGAATTTATAGCCCTGCGTCTTCCGGAAGTATAGTCTCTTCTTATTATGTCCGTGTGTAATTGAGACACGGACTGCAGGAGTTGGTTATAACAGGTCTTTACTGAGTGGAGACAAACTGGAACTAACTATGCAAAGTTACTACACAGGCTTATATACAGGGGTGGTCACTACTGGTACTGCAGTATACAGGGGCTGCAGAATATAGTTCCTTCTGCAAAGTACATACACTACAATTCCTCCCCTTTTAGCTAAACAGTACATAACATTCGATTAATAATTAAATAACATATTTACAATTACAGTTGTCATATACATTAGCTGAAGTTAAGCAATTATAAGTTCAGTCTTTGAGGAGGCTTCCTGATTCTGTCTGGATAACGCCTCTTTGGGGTATCAGGTTCTTCTGGCAGAGTTGATTCGGAATCAGCGTCGTTGTTGGGTTCGTCTGCTTCCAATATTCCCGATTCTGAGGTAGATGCAATTGGTACTTTGGTTTCATCACCAGGTGTATCGGATCGTGGTGTGGAATTGACATTTTCCAGTGACTCTAGAATCTGGTCAGCATGGCGTCTTACAATTCTCTTTCCAACGTCCATGGTATACATTAGAGGTCCTTGCCGTGTACAGATCGTTCCTGGCTGCCATTTCTCTGTGCGGTAGTCCCGGGCCAAAACTGGTTGACCTATCTTAAAACTCCTGGTCGGCCTTTCATTCATATTCTGAAACTGTCTGTTCTCCACATCTCTTCTGATGTTTGGCTTAACCAAATCCAAGCGGCATCGTAGTCTTCGATTGAAGAACATCATGGCTGGAGTTGAGTTGGTAACCGCATGTGTCGCATTCCGGTAGGCAAACAAGAAGTTATCCACCTTGTATTGCAGGGATATGTCTTCATTACACATTGCCTTGATAGCCTTCTTGAATGTTTGAACGAACCTCTCAGCCAATCCATTGGTGGCTGGATGATATGGGGCGGATGTGTAATGCTTAACACCATTGTTCTTTAAGAACCTCCGGAACTCTTCAGACACAAACTGTGGTCCATTGTCGGAGCAAATCTGTTCAGACAGCCCATTTCTGGCGAATATGGTTCGTAAGACTGTGATAGTTTTTTCTGTGGTGGTTGAGGACATTTTTATTACCTCTGGCCACTTTGAATGTGCATCCACCGTAATTAAAAACATCGAGTCCATAAATGGACCAGCAAAATCAATGTGCACCCTTTGCCATGGAGATGAGGGCCACTCCCATGGATGTGGAGGGGCTTGTGGTGGGGCGTTTTGGACCTTCTGGCATCCTGTACAGCTCTTGGTCATCTCTTCGATTTCTCTATCGATTCCCGGCCACCACACAAACGCTCTGGCTAAGTTCTTCATTTTTACCCCACCCAGATGACCCTCATGAAGCTCATTGAGCACTCTATCCTTCAATTTGGGTGGAATTACTACTCTGGATCCACACATCAAGGTTCCTCTGCACACTGACAGCTGTTCTCTTCTCGGCGAGAATGCTGGCAACAGTGGTTCGCCATGTGCTGGCCATCCCTTCACCGTTAAATCATAGGCCCAGGAGAGTGTCGGGTCATTTCGTGTTTCCTTTTCTATGTTTGCATTCGTCACAGGTAGACATTCGACTATGGTCGAGTGGAATATCTCCACTGGATCCACTGCAGGTGCTTCTTCCACCGTCGGCAACGGTAGGCGCGACAATCCATCAGCATTCCCATGCTGTTTAGTTCCTTTGTACTCGATGTCATATTGGTGTGCCCCTAGGAAAAGGGACCACCTCTGTAGCCGTTGTGCTGTCATTATCGGGACGCCCTTCTGAGGGTTGAAAATGGAGACAAGAGGTTGATGATCAGTTAGTAGAGTAAATTTTTGACCGTGCAGGTAGTGATTGAACTTCTTCAGCCCCCACACCAGGCTGAGGGCCTCTCTGTCAATCTGGGCGTAGTTACGCTTGGCTGAAGTTAACGAGCGTGACGCAAAAGCTGTCGGCCTCTCTGAACCATCAAGGAATTTATGTGACAGTACCGCTCCAATGCCATAGGGAGACGCATCACACGCCAGTCTTATCAGTAGTGATGGGTTGTAGTGAGCCAATACTTCTCTTGAAGTGATTAGGTCTTTACTCTTCTGAAAAGCCCGCTTACATTCATCGCTCCATTTCCATGCTACTCCAGTTTGTAGTAGGGCGTTCAGTGGGTGCAGAATTGTGGACAAATTCGGCAAAAACTTTTGGTAGTAATTCACCAATCCGAGGAATGACCTCAGTTGCGACACATTTTCAGGCGCTGGAGCCTTAACTATCGCTTCAATTTTGTCAGGGGACTTATGTAACCCCTCTTCATCAATCACGTGGCCACAATACGATATCTGTTTCTTAAAAAACTCGCATTTGGGGCGATTGGCTCGTAGCCCATGTTCTCTTAGTCTAGTGAGTACCTGCTCTAGGTTGGCAAGGTGTTCACTGTCATCTTCACCTGTCACTAGGATGTCGTCCAAGTAACACTGAGTCCCCGGAATCCCTTGCAGGACTTGTTCCATTGCTCTTTGCCATATCGCCGGAGCTGATGCTACTCCGAATACCAGTCGATTATACTGGTAAAGACCTTTGTGAGTGTTTATCGTGAGATACTTCCTAGAGGATTCTTCAACCTCCATCTGCAAATATGCTTGTGCTAGGTCAATTTTTGTAAAACGCTTCCCTCCAGATAGTGAGGCGAAAATATCTTCTTTCCTCGGGAGAGGATATTGTACTGTGTGAAGGACTGGGTTCACTGTCACCTTGAAGTCCCCACAGATGCGAACCTTCCTTGGCTCCTCAGACTTATTGTTTAACGTTTTCTTCATGACAGGAACGGTGGGTGTCGCCCACTCGCTCCAGTCTACCTTAGATAACATGCCTGCATTCTCCAGATTCTCCAGCTCTGCCTCGACGGCTGGGCGAATTGCATATGGTACCAGTCTTGCTTTGAAAAACTTGGGAATTGCATTCTCTTCTATTTTTATCGAGGCGGTTACGCCTTTAAGAGTTCCCAGTTCTTGTTGAAATACCTCTTTGGCGTTAGCTAAGATTTTTGACAATCGTCCAGGTGTGACGTCGTCATCCCTTTTACCAGCCACCGTCAGTGCCTGAATGGAGTGCCAGTCTAAACTTATCTTTCTGATCCATTCACATCCCAATAACGGTGGTCCACCATCTTGCAGTATGTACAGATACAATTTCTGAGTTTCCTTGCCGTTGTATTCGACAGGCACCTTTATTTTCCCTCTGGGGTATACTTTTTGCCCCGTATACGTCTTCAAGACAATGGATGTCTCTTTCAAGGGTATGTGTGAGAATAGCCGCTCGTAGTCTCGTCGATTCATGATGGTCAGGGCTGATCCTGTATCCAATTCCATTTTGACTTGGGACCCTGCTATCGTGAGGGTGACCCAAATGTTTCGGTGATCCTCTTTTGCGATTACATTGTGAAGTTTGAGACAGCTTAGTCTCTTGTTCCCGGATTCACTATCGCTCATCTGGTCTTCGGAACTACTGTCCATCATCTTTTGTACTTTCCTGTACTGTTCCTTAGTAGCCTTTTTGTTGTCGTTAGTCTTCTTCCCAGACCTGCAAACTTGTGCAATGTGTCCCATCTTTCCGCATTGCCTGCATATTTTGTCCTTGGACCAGCAGTCCTTCTGGTCATGGGTTGTTCTGCCGCAGCGATAACATTTTTCAAATCCCCGTGTCATTTCGTGGGTGCCGTATTCCTGTGGCTTTTGCTGTATTTCCGCAGCTCCCCTTGCTGCTGCTTCGTACGATACTGCCATGCTGAAAGCCTTATCTAGCGTCAGCTCTTTCTCTGAGAGTAACCTCTTCTGGGTTCCTTCACTCAGGAGTCCTCAGACAAATTTGTCCCGTAGAGTATCTGTCAGTCCTGCTCCGAACTGGCAGTGCTTTGATAGCTTGCGTAGTTCCGTAAGGTAATCAGCATTGCTCTCATCTTTATGCTGATTTCTCCTGTGGAATTTAAATCTTTCTGCTATCAGCAGCGGTGTAGGATTTAGGTGTTCCTGTAGGATATCAACAATTTTGTTAAAACTCTTCGCCATCGGTTTGGCTGGAGTAATCAGGTTCCACAATAGGCCGTACGTTCTTGCGCCCATTAAGTTTAGTAGTACCGATGCTTTTTTCTCATTGGCTACTTCGTTTGCCTCGCAATATACTTCGACTCTTTCCACATACGTGGTCCAGTCTTCTATTGCATTATCGAAGGCAGTGATATTGCCAGTCTTTGGCATCTTGGAAATCTAAGATGGCGCCTCCCGCGCTTTGCCTTCTTCCCCGATTTAACAAAATGGCGCCTCCCGTGCTTTCCGTCTTCTCCGCTGCTGCTAGCGCTGTTGCTGGTGTTTTATGCCTTGATGGCGACACCCTATGGTTTTCGCGCACTTCCCCCCCCGCGCTGCTGCTAACGCCGCTCTCCGCGGTTCCCGTGGCAAACTGCAGCTCCTCGCGGCTTTCTGCGCTTCTAATTTCTTTTATTTCCCCGTCGTCGGTGCAACCCTGCGGGACACTTTCCTCCCTCTTCTCGGGTCTGTACGCTGCCCGTCTTCGTAGCACCGGCCGCGCCCTGTGTGCTCCACCCTCTCTCTCTCTCTCCTCTTCCCGACAACGCTGCTCGGCCCCGTTGAAAAGCCACCCGATCGAGCTCTAGCCCGCCGCAGCCCAGGAAGGATCAGTGTATTACCTGCCACCAGCCTGATTAGCTGGAACACCATTGACAGGATAACCAAGCCCCGCTCTCGACAGCCTCTCCTGCAAATCTTTCACTCCGATGAATCAGAGGCGGTTGCCCACGGTCGACGCCCGTTTCTTCTGATTGTTTTATTTTTTTTCTTTCTTCCTTCTGGCCTCGACCTCTGACAACTTCACTTCAGGGATGGATCCCCATGAGGTGGTGCAGACTGTAGGTAAGTTCGGATCTGCTCGTCGCCAGTATTATGTCCGTGTGTAATTGAGCCATGGACTGCAGGAGTTGGTTATAACAGGTCTTTACTGAGTGGAGACAAACTGGAACTAACTATGCAAAGTTACTACACAGGCTTATATACAGGGGTGGTCACTACTGGTACTGCAGTATACAGGGGCTGCAGAATATAGTTCCTTCTGCAAAGTACATACACTACACTTCTCACACTGAATTTTGCTGGTGTCACACACAGAGTACTCTCAGTTCCTTGAATATCACTGATTTCCTGAAGGTGCACCTCCTATGCCTTTGAAACTCCTCGGCCATGGTCACTTGTTCCTGCTACTCGTCTACCTCCAACAAGATATCCAGCAATAAATGTCATAGTGCACCCACGGCACTTAAATAACCTGTTGCTAATAGCTATAAGCTATGTGTAATTCTGCTAATCACCTGAACTCTGCTTTCTTGTTGAAATGAGAATAATTAAATCAATTTGAAAAAACATTAAATTGTTATTAAATTTTCATATTTTTGTTTAATTGTTATTTAGCAAGCAACTAATGAGAAATACAGTGCGAATACTGGACCTGTGCATTATCTATTACACTACTGTACTCCCAAGGGAATTTTTGGAGCATGCATTAAAGTTAACGCGTGGCACTTTAATGCAAATATACTCCACCTTCATGCAGATTCAGCACCCGTGCTGCCTCTAACTCCCAGAGGAAGTTAGACCCCTATATTGTCTAACCAGCTCAGTAGCTCTTGTAATAGATGAACCTGTTGGACAACTAACCCAGAGGGTCATGAGTTAAACCTACAATCTGACTGTCACTCAGACTCACCCATTGTCTTTGCATGGCTTAGGAAAAAAAAATAAGGCTCATGGAATTAATAGCAAACCAGCAAATTCGATTAAAATCTGGCTTAGCAATGTACAACAGAAAATAATGATTAATGGAACCGAGTTTGATTCAGGGGTTAGAGCTAGATCCACTGCTGTCCATATTGTTCGTAAATCATGTGGCAAGGGTATTCCTTGTAATTCAGCATTTGTTGATGACACCAAGCTATGTGACTAAGTGACAAGTATAAGAGAGATTAATGGCACTTCAAGGGAGTTCGAACAATTACGTGCTTGGGTGAATGTCGACGGATTTTAAGGAGGATAAATGTAAGATTATGGGCATTGCAATGTGAAACACGTGTACGTGATGAAGGACTGTTCAATAGCAAAAGAAGGAATTGGGGGTTTTGCAAACTATTCACAGAAAGTATACAATTAAAATGAAGCTGTTATCAACAAGATTAATAACTTACTGTGATGTTTAACAAGCTCAAGTTATTCTAATCTTATATGGATCTTTTTAATGAGGAAACATTTGAAGTATTGTGTGTAATTTTGGACAAAAGAATATTGGTGCGTTGCGAAGGATTCAGAGGAGAGTGGTAGGGATGACTGATTTAGGGCATTAAGTTATGAAAGGAGAGGCACAGAATTTAATTTTTTTCATCACACAAAGGAAAAATGAAAAGAGATGTGATTCATGGCCCAGAAAATTGGGAGTTTAGCGCCGGCTATTAAGGCCCGATTTAAGGAAAAAATGGCGGCCGACGCACTTCCAGTGGGTCCTGCGGCGGCAACCATTTTGGGCAGGTTGGCAGCGCCGCTGTTGCCTGCGTTCACTCCAGGTATTTACATTAGGCAAATCGGGACGTCAGTGAGTGTGCAACGCTGATTTGATGCACAATCTGCCATTTTGGATGTCGCCGCTCCACTTACTGCCCTCTCCGAATCACAACCAGCTGACCAAGCGTTCAGAAGCAGTAAGGAGCCCACGGCAACAATATTTAAAGGGACCATCATCAACAACTTGCAGCTGACATCCTTTATGATTTCTATTGGCTCTGTCTAAGTTTCTGCAACTCTTGGAGCTTTCTAAATTTGTTTAAAGTTGCTGAGGTCACAGGGAGTTTTGCTACAAGTGGAGAACACCTTGCTTCTCATTTAAAGTGTTCTGTTCATACCCCCTGCTCCCAGTCATGGGGGCTTTACATAGAGAGATGGAACAGATGCAGCGAAGAAGAGGACAAGATGCTCGCAGAGGGAGGAGGAGGAGGGTCAGGAGGCTCTCAGCAGGCGGCCTTAACCACCTAGGGTCTTCCGAGAGCACTTCGCTTATCTCCACTTAAGCCAGGAGCAGTGTATTCGGAGGATCCGCTTCACCAAGGAGGTGGTCACAGAATTCTGCCACCTCCTGCAACCAGACCTGCAGCCTCAGAGCAGGGTGACCACAGCTCTCCCAGTGGCCCTCAAGGTCATCGTGGTCCTCAATTTTTTCGCCAGCGGATCCTTCCAGTCTGCAGCAGGAGACACAGCTAACATCTCCCAGTTCACTGTCCATCGCTGCATCTGTGAGGTCACAGAGGCTCTCTACTCCAGGAGAAGGGACTTCATTGTCTTCTCACTGAACAGAGAGAAGCAGGAGGAGCGCACATGTGGCTTTGCTGGGATAATGGGCTTCACCATGGTGCCCTCCAGTACTCTCCGAAGCGGGTGTCCCATTTCGTGGTGGTCTGCTGCATGCTCCACAACTTGGCCATCATGGCCCTTGCCACCAGGGGTGGTGGGACCACCTCAGGGGGAGGAGGAAGAAGAAGAGGAGGAGGAGAAAGGGAGGAGGCAGGCAGCAAATCCCGGTCCTGGATAGGCTGTCCATGAGCGCTCATCAAACTCCGATTCGACTGAATGAAACCCCAGATCCATGTTGCTCACCACTTCCCCATCACACCATCCCTCTGTTACAGAACATCACAGTGTCCTCCTCGGCACAAAACTGAAATTAGAGCCACCAAAAAAACACACATTCCAAACAAAATTCATAAATTTATCAAAATCCAATCACAATGACAATATCAACTAATCACCCCTTGTGCAGTCCCTTAGTGCCTGTCGTTTGTGTGCCTTTTCCTAGTCCAGTGCTCCCCCAGTGGCTGCAGCATGGATGGTGGAAGGCTGCTGACTTTCAGTGGGGGAGACTACAGATGACCTTGCAGGATGACCTCGAGCAGCTGTGGATCTAGAAGGCCCGGCTGTAGACTGCACCACCTCGGCATGGGCGGCAGCAGTCTGGGCTGGCTGGCTGATTGGCAACAGCAAGGGCAATGGTGAGGGCAATGGCGGAGTGACAGTGGTGGGAGCAGGAATGTTGTCATCCTGAGAGAGGACAGCAGGTTCCTGCTCCACAGACCCACTGCCTCTCACCGGGGTGGCCCTCAACATTCCTAGCCATCTGTTGGAGCACAAATTGCTGGTCTGCTGTGACACCCGGAAAGCCCCTTTCAACATTCGTAAACCCAGTGCCGCTGGCAGCAGTCTGAGCTTGCATGGCAGCTAGCTGAGACTGCAGGAGAGCAGCCTGTGCTTCCACTGCAGCAGTCGGGTCGCTTCAGCCTGTGCTGCAATGGAAGCTGCAAGATCGCTTATCACACCCAGCATCATCCGTGGATCTGCAAGGTCTCTCCTGGAGTTGCCCATCATTTCCATCCTGGAAATTCTTTCTTGACCACTAGTTTAGTCACCTCCTCAAAAAATTCAATCAGGTTTGTCAGGCATGACCTACCTTTCACAAATCCATGTTGGCTCTCTCTGATCAACTGAAAATTTTCGAGGTGTTCAGTCACCCTATCCTTAATTATAGACTCTAGCAATTTCCCAACAACAGATGTTAGGCTAACTGATCTATAATTCCCTGGTTTCCCTCTCTCACCATTCTTAAATAGTGGAGTGACATGCGCAATTTTCCAATCTAAAGAAACAGTTCCTGAATCCCCCACCACTCTCAACAATTTCCTCCCCTCCTTCACCCCCCAGCACTAGGCCACATTATACCACTTCCCACTCTCATTACATAAATACTCTCACCTTTTCCTTGCTCCCTTCACAACACCCACTAGCACCATTCTCTCCATCAAACTATAATGATGTGACCCATTTGTCTGGGCCATGGTGTTGGGAGCCTCCAGAGCGCCTGAATCGTTGCTTCAAAACGCCAATGGTATGCTCTATGATGTTCTTGGCGGTCCCATGGTTCTCATTATCCCTGTGTTGCTCCAGCACAGTGGATTTGAGGAGGGATGTCATCAGCCGCTGTGGAGGGGGTATCCCTTGTCTCCCAGCTGCCATCCTCTTGTGTTTCTGGATAGGTGGAAAAGTGGGGTTTTCACACTTCTGCATGTCGCAGAATGAAGGTATCGTGGTAGCTGCCTGAGAAACTGGCGCAGACTTGCATTATTCTTCTGAGGTGATCACAAACCCTTCCTGTTTTTATAAGCTGCTGGCACATCCTCTGGTGCTCTGATAGCTACATGAGTGCAGTTTATGATGCCCTGGACACGAGAGAAGCCAGCCGCTCCTGCAAATCCTAGAGTTATTTCATTTTGGCTGTTGGTGACCGTCGCAATGCTAATGTACTGGTTCACCCAGGCAAGGAGGGCATTGGTGATGCAGTTGTGCACTGCTGACTGGGAGATGTGATGATGTTCCCTGTAACAGCCTGGAAGGAGCCTGTGGCAAAAAAGTTAAGGGTGGTGATGACTTTGACATCCACTGACAAAGCATGACTCCCATGGTTCAGTAGACAGTAGGTCCTGCTGCAACAGGCTGTGTAGGCCTGCAACAAGCTGCCTGGTGAAGGCGAGCCTCCTGCACTGCTCCTCAGAAATATCTAGACCTTGTAGGCTGGGTAAGGTCTACGAGCAAAGACCCCACCCCACCCCACCCTCCGCTCCCCTCCCCTGCCCCCATCACCTCACCTGCTGACAGTTCCTGATTCTTCAGGTTGCTGCTATTCCTCTACCTCCAACTGCTCAGCCATCCAAAGGAGTGAAGCAAAAATAGCACCCACGATAAGTAGTGAGTGCTTAATGAGGGCAGGTAAGGGCAAAAAAATCAGCAAGAAGCAAAGTAGAAACTCAGAACTGCCTTGGACATGCACTACACAAAGGCACACAGATCCGAATGACCTAAGCACCTGCAGGTGAGAGCCCCTTTAAATTCAGTTTGCAGTCGCCTGAGTCAGTTTGTGAAGGTAATCCCACTAGCTTTTACTCAGCGGGTTGGCCATATTTCTGACACACCCAGTTAAAATTGCGCCGGGGTCCAAATGACATTATCGGACCCCTATTTGAATTTATTCATGAGGCACCGCCTGTTTCTGACGGGTGCGTTTCCGATCCGCAGGAATGGTCCCTGGCAAAGGTAAGTCTGGAAGGGTGGGTCTGGAGGGGATCACGGGTTGGGGAGAGAAGTTCAGGGTAGGGAAGGCCCTATGTTTCCTTGTGCCCAGAGGGGTACTCCTGTTCCTCTTGGCCTACAAGGAAGTTTTGGAAAAATAAAAATAACTACCTTCTCGGCCCTATTCTGGGCCTGTTGCTCCGTGGTGCCGGGTTTTCCTGGTGAGTCTGGCTCCAGGTGCTGACTTCGCGACACAAAGTTAAAATAGCATTGGGGTTTGATTAACGTTATCAGACCCCGACTTTTGAATCTCAATCAGGCCCTCACCTGCCTGGCACGAGGGCCTCACTGGCTGGACAAAACGCTCCTGTTAAAATGGTGCATGGCGCGAGGTCAGCAGGGACTCGGTGAGTTGCACACTACCATGATTTTAACCCTTCGTGCACCCTGCTCTCATCTGGTGGGCAGGGTTAAAATCAGGCCTTTCATGTTGTTTTGTTCGTTTTGACAGTCAGGTACTGGATGGTAGATGGAGCACAGTAGAGCATTCAATCTCAAGGAGAGTGAAAGGGTAAAATAAGCAATACTAGTCATATGTGCTTTGTCAGCCTAAAATACAGGACCACTGTTGAGAGCTGTGGAGAAGACCATGTCCAGACCTTCCTGCACTCTCACTCACCTGTTGGTTTAAAAAATAGGTTCTGAATTTTTTTTTCGTGGTTGTACTGAAAATGTATTTTGTATTAGAATCAAATCTTTTATATGGTAAACTTGCAAGCAAGATTTGCAAATAAGATTTGCCAATCTAAAAATCATTGTAGCATATTTTACTGCAGCTACCAGCCTAAGATCAGTAGCCCCATCGGTTCCAAACAGGCAGTACTGTACCCCGTTTATACTGCCTGCCTGGAACTGCAATTCCCCAGCCCAGGAGACACCTCAGTGCATACAAGGCTACAGAGCTCCTCACCCAGCAGTTAAAATGTAAATGCTTAGAGAGCACTGTTGGTCGTATCCACACTGTCTAAACATTTAAATTAACAGCAAGCACCTCCTGAACACTTTAAACCCCATTTAACTGATTTTATGTTGCACAAGATCCATGTTAATAATATTCATCTTCCCAGCCAACAACTTAGTGAATCCCAATCAACTTACCTTTGGGTGTGAGAGCCTACTTATCGGAACCCAGTGTCACTAGCATGGCTCTCACATTTCCCACATTACAACAGTGACTCCACTTCAAAAGTACTTCATTGGCTGTAAAGCACTTTGAGATGTCTGGTGGTCGTGAAAGGCGCTGTATAAATGCAAGTCTTTCTTTCTTTCCCTCACGCAATACAACACTGCATTGGAATTATCTCTCACAAGGTGCCAAATCCAAATGGTCGTCGTCGTACGTGTCTTCATACTGTTCCCTTTGGGGAACTGTATGAAGTGGTGGAAGGATTTCTGGCCGCGATTAACGCTCCTTCCGTGACCGTAACCATCTTCGTACCAGCCATTAGGGTGGTTAGTCCTATGGCGGGAGGGTTTTACAGGCTCCCACAACCCATACGAGGGGGGGGGGGGCCACCCACACCCACGGACGCAAGTATCCCGCTGGATGTCAAACCAGAATTTGGAGCCGGAGCTCCGACTCCACTTGCCGGGACTATCTGGAGCGGGGTTCGAAACCCTACGCCTTCTGGCCCAGCGGCGGGGATGCTACCGCTACGCCAAAGGCCCACTCCCATCCAAATGGTGAGAGACTATTTCCTGCAGAAGGTCTCACACTGCTTCTCTCCAGAGTCAAAGTTTATACTCAAACATTAGCATCACCTCAAAATGGAACTTCACAATTACACTGAAGTTGCAGTATGAGTGCATTCTTGGGTTGGATATTCTGCCAGGTCAAATTCACCTGCCAGAGGAGGGCCAAGTCCAGATTCCTCCCCACCGTCCTGACCCCGTCAGGGCACCATCCCATCTCCTGGGTCAGGGCTGTTTAACTAAGGCATGCCCACCTGCCATGGCCAGGAGATGATGTGGCTGTGCTGGATTTCAACAAGTTTAAAGAGGCAAAAGAGCCTCAAAGATCCGCAGTGTGATATGATTCTTGGCCTCGGACTGGACTGAGGTCTAAAAAGGGTACAGTTTTGGGAGCTGGGGAGGGGGCGAGGTAATACTACTGGGCCTTCTCCCTCCAAGTAGGGCTTCAGTGGGCCTTCTGCTGCTAGCCCAGAATCTACCATCACCTCTGACCTGGCAATCCCTGGGGTCAATGGCAGTAATTTCAGAAGTCAGGGTAATTGGACGGGTTTCCTAGCTCCGCTGTGTTGAAGAGATAGCCAGCTGCCTTTCCCTGCTCAGGTGGGTAGAGGAAAATCCATAGTACTGCTGGTAGGGGCGAGGATGAGGCACTAGGCCTCCCTGCTCAATTTCCCTTGATTTTTCACTGCTATTTCAGAAGGTATAGCAGAAGAAAATCCAGCCCTTAGTGTTCATTTGAATTAAAGAGTGAGAACCAGAGTCATACGTGATCTATTAGCATCCACTGTGTAAACAGTGAACACAGTGAAAGCACAGAGTGACGTCTGGCAAAGGAGAAATGGGCTAGAAATTCAGTAGGCTTTGCGCCCAGTTTTCGCCCAAAGAGGGCTCTTGCGCCACTTGCTGAGCTTTCGCCGATATTCAGCGCTGCGGTAATGGCGGCGTTAGCCAGTAGCGCTGCGCCGCCACCGATGACGTCATCGGTGTGCGCAGTGCCCCGCTACCGCCCCGCTACCGGCCCGACCGCCATATTGAGTTGCGGCCGCCTCTTCCGCAGCGGCCGCAAACAGCGATCAGAAAACGGGGCCGTACTGTAGCGTTAGTGGGGCGAGTTAAGGCCGATGTGCGGCCGGCCGCTTTTTTGGCGGCTGCCTGCCCGCACCTCCTTCCCCGGCCTCCTCCACCCCCCCCCCCCCGCGGCATTGCCGGCTGTTTTCCGGGAGCCCGACACTTGTCCGTGGTGCCGGGCTCATTTGCTGGCACTAGCGAGCGGCGATCTCGCTGTTGCAGGCACCTCCCCCTTAAGAGAGGGAGGAAGGCCTGCAGTACCGCAGCCTGCCGCTCTGCAGCGGGTGGCGCTGCGGCACCTAGCGCGCCGATATTCAGTTTCAGCGCCCCAAGCGGGGGCGCCGAAACCCTTGAATAGCGGCCGGCTTCGACGTGGGGCACTGAAACTGAATTTCCGGCGGGCGCAAGTGGCTCCGCGCGCAGCGGTAACTTCTGGGCGCAAGCGAGCTGACGGGCCCAAACTGAATTTCTAGGCCATAATCTCTATTCACTGGATAACCTGGAAATAATCCTGGGAAGTAAAATGAATAAAATAAAAGTTAACTATCAACACTGCTGAGAAGTATGCAAGATGTTTTTCAACTCGTTCACATGATGTCAGTGACTGATAAGAAAAAGCCTTGTTTTACAATTGAAGCCTTTGTGCAATAAGCATGTGGGCCCACCAACTGCCAAACCACACTAATTTCAAAATTGCCCATCTAAGATTTGTATCATTAAATGTAATCCACAGATAGTTAAATGTTGATTAGGATATTGCTAGGATAAGTACTCTATGTTACCAGCAGAAAATACTGCATACTGTAACATTGCTGATTCAATGCAGGGGTCTCACAAGGAAGGCCTAAAACTTTACCACAGAACTTGAAAGAGCCTTTACTTTAGAGCCACAGCAACCATTTGCCTTATTTGAGGTCATTATAAATAAAGTAGGGAAGTCCCTGCAATACCATTTATTTGGACTTTCAGAAACATTTTGAAAACATTCCAAATGAAAGACCTTTAATTAAATTAAAAGCCACAGGAATCCAAGGTAGAACATGGGACCGGATAAGAAGTTGGTTAAAATATATAAAGCAACATCAGGGCTTCTCTGCCATGCTGAATGCTCTGGGCTAAGTACAATGTACGGTTAAACATTTCCAGTTCCCATCACATACCAACCAGAGAAGTAAAATTCATAAAATTCCTTTGTCCCTTAGCAGATCACCAAAAATCTTAATACAAAAGGTAAAACACTGCGAATGCTAGAAATCTGAAACATAAACGGAAAATGCTGGAAATACTCAGCAGGCCAGGCAGCATCTATGGAGAGAGAAACAGATGTTTCAGGTCAATGACCCTTCATCAGACCGTTCTGATGAAGGGTCATCAACCTGAAACATTGGGGGCGATTTTCTCAGCCCCGAGGAGGTGGGTATGGAGGCGGAACTGCTGGGAAAATGGCAGAATTTGGGGGCGGGTGGCAAACCCGCCCCCAACCCGCCTCCATGCCATCTTCCTGGGAGGCGGGTTGCTGTCCCACGCCGGGTCCCGTCTCCTTGGAGGCAGGAAGGGATTAAAGCCTATTAACTGCCTGTTAACAGGCAGAAAATAGGATAATCCCCTTTTCGCCCTCACAAGTGCGGGCTTCCCGACAGCACCAAAACCCGCCAGCTCAGCAAGGGGAGTAGTGGGTCTGCGGGGGTTGGGGGGTGCAAAAGTGTGGTGTGAAGGTAAGTGATGGGTGCAAGAGTGAGGAGGTGAGTATCTGAGGTAAATCTTAAGTGTTTTTAAAAGTGTACTTACCTTTGTTTCTTCCTACAGGCTTCAGTTGGTTTCTATACGGAGAGTCTCGCATCTCTGTGTTGCACATGAGAGATGTCCGTTGCATTCTCAGATACAACAAACATCTCAATTCTGTAAAAGAAAGAAGATTGATGAGGTCTTGTATGCAAGACCTCATCAAACTGCAGAGATTGTCACTGTTTGACAGCTTTACAGAGCTGTCAAACGATGACAATTCATCTGTCAAAATTTTTTGACAGATGACATGTCACACGTTGACGTGCTCTGTAACTGGTTTTCCCTTAATTGGCCTGCTAAACCCGCTGGGCGGGCTTAACAAGGTCAATCAAGGGAAAATAGCGTGGGTTGGCCACAACTCGATGGAGGCGGGACTGAAACCCGACAAGCAGCAGTCCCGCCTCCATTCACAAAATCGCCCCCGTTAACTCTGTTTCTCTCTCCACAGATGCTGCCTGACCTGCTGAGTAGTTCCAGCATTTTCTGTTTATACAACAAAAATCTTACATCACATGAGCAATTATATTGTCATATGACCTTAATAACGTTACATCATAGTCCCAATTTAACAATGTGTCAGGAAATGGCTGCTGATTCAGGCCATCCAACGGAGCACTAAGGTGATTGTACAATTTTGCCGCTAAGCTCATTTGAATAATTAGCATAAGCTCCCAGCAGAGCTATCGCCTTGTGCTGGTAGTTATCCTGATGGGGGGAGGTTACACAAAATTTGGCCAGCAGCTCAAACTTCAAGGAATGTGCACACTTAAAGGCAAGTGCAAAATTAAAGGTGAGTGGCTGGATATGGGGGCAAAGATAGGTACAACCTTTGTAAAGTTTTAAATATTTTTCAGCTTTGCCAAGGGTGGGGTGGGGAAGAAGTGCAAGGTAAAAATTAATTTAATGGAAAGCCACTATGAAACCACAAAACAGAGAATGTAGGCAAGTGATGAAGAAATGCAGCACCCCAACCTCTTGTTTGTTGGCTGGAAAAGTGGACGTGCTGTTCTATGTGTTTGGTGCAAGGGCAGTGGTCGTGATTGACATTTCAGGGCATGCTGGCGAGTGTTCAACCATTCATCTTTCAAGTCAGGAGGCAGTGGCCTGGTTTAAATGTCTGTATAGTATGGGCTTTGCTACCAGGCCCTGTACTCTTGGGAACCCGGGGAACCATAAATGTTTTACTCCCTGTTGAGCTGACTCCTCCTTTCCACAGGTATGACTACATTGCTTGCACACTTATCTCTAACTGCAATTTTGTATATCTATCTACCTGACTATGCTATATTAGAAATCTATGTCAACACGTACTTCCTCTCAGTACCAAAGAACCTTACTTCCAATTGTCACATTTTGGTCACACTTTTCTGTCAACTTTTCTTATGCCCATATTTATAATGGAACCTGCCTATGTAAATTTGTCATGCTGTAATTATGGCCCCGATTTTCTGCCAGCCATCGGGCGGGTTTTCAGGCGGGCGAGGGCCGAAAATCGCCGAAATAGGGGGTCGCGACACCCCCTGCCTGATTCCCCGCCCCGTCCGACTTTCGGACCGCCGTTTCTCCGCGAGCCGATTCAGTCCCGCCTGCCGCTGGCGGGACTGGCCGTCGGGACCCTAATCACCAATTATTGGCATGTTTAATGCCATTTTAAGGGGCCCTTGCTATTTTCAAGGGTTCCCCACGCTAAACACGCCTGCGGGGAACACCGCTGATGAAACCTGGCGTGAAGCTTGCCGGCTTGCTTGCTCTCAGCTGCAGGTCATTTGGGAAAGCTGCGATTTAATTGGAGAGCATTTGTATGTTGAAGGACCTTGCTGTTGAAGGCTTGGGGCTACTTCTTCAAGGTTTAGGCACAGCTGTGGAAGGTTGGAGCCTCACACACTTCTCCAATGCGATCTCCTGGGAAGCCCCTCTCGCCGGCCTCACTCAGCGCTTCCTCAGTGGAGGCATCTACCAGAAGCATGGGACGCCTTTTTTTCCTTCCCTTCTTGCCATTAAAGGATCTCCAGCAGCAGAGGTGGCAGCAGCAGAACCAGGAACAGCAGGATCAGCAACAGGAGCACCAGGCTGCTGCTCACTCAACTGAAGCTGCACAGGCCAGAAGGGGCCAGCGCTTGGAAGTGGCTTGAGAGCACCTTGCTGTGCTTTAGGGGGCCATGGGGACCTGTATCTGCACTGGCAGTCCTACTCAGAAGGACTTCCATGAAGGTCTGGTTTCTCTGTTCAATAGATGGCCATCGCTCCTCAAGATATGTCATTCTCTTATGAGCACTCACCATGTTTTCCCTACCCTGGCGACTTATCTCCTCCATGGAGGTTGCCAACCTTTCCATGGTGATGCGTTCATGCGCCAATGACTCCACAAAGGCTCTGCTCATGGTCGCTATAGACTCCTCCATTCGCTCCACACTCGCAGCGACCCTGGAGACAAAACCTGCCAGAGACTCCTGCATCTGTGCATGGAGATCCATCACCTCTTCTCTTGCGGATGGACCCAGAGGCAGAGAGTCGACATGCAGTGCAGCTGAGCTGAGCTGGCAGAGTCCTGCGCCCTCCGACGAGGACTTTCCACTGCTGTCCCTGTCTCCAGAATCTGCTAAGGCTCACTTGTGAGCTGTGAAACACCAGGTGACAACACTACTCTATGTCCCGAAGGTCCCCCCGAGGTGTGAGTGTCTGCGCTGGTGCTGGGTGCGCTTACTTCTGCTGACGTTGCGCCCTCAGAGGTTGGAGCTTCCTCTGAGGAGTCTGGCTGCACAGCCTCTTCCTCCTCCACATTGGGGACGGGGGCTCTGGATGGTCCTGTGGGGGAGTAGAGGAAGGAGTTAGAGATGTGATGCCAAGGTTACATGCACATTCGAGTTGACATCTGCTGACACCTGCATCCATGCAGCCTTGGTCTCAGTGGGAGACCTCTTCCTGCCTGACCTAGGGAAGAGGACCTCCCTGTGGGCCCTAACCCCATCTAATAATGCCTGCAGTGAAGCTTCGTCGAATTTGGAGGCAGCTCGGGGTCTGGCACTGGCCACAGCTGCTGCAGGCTCCTCTGCCATCCTGTATGGTTCGTTTGGAAGCTAACAGAGGAAGCAATGCTTGCTGTGGACCTTGAAAGCACCACGAATGAAGACATCATACTGTGGGGCTTCCTGACTGGAAATGGACAATTAGCAAGGCTGCCCACACGCTGGAAATTAATTGGCCACTTGAGGGAAAATTGCGTGCAGCTGGCTGACCCATTTTTTTGTGGGTCAGAACCCCACATTCGGGGAATCTGACCATTTCTCACACAATCCACAAAATCGGGCCCTATACCTTGTCGCCAGTGGTGACACTGCAGTGCATCAGTTTCGCATCTTCTGGCTCCTCAGCCAGCTCTGCAGATAACCTCCTGTGCTTCAACTAATTTTACTTCTTTGCTTCCAAAATTTTCATTAGCATTGCTATTTAACTATAAATAATGATATAAAATCGAAGTGTGAGGTAAAATAAGGAGAGAATATATGATTTTAAAATGGAGATCAAATTAGGTCTGTCTGTCCTAGTTCAATTATTGCTGCCCTCTAACCTTGCTTCAACTGAAGACTATGCCTGGTCTTGACTCCCATCTATATTGCCCCAGGAGAGTAATTATTTATAATATATTAAAAATATCACATCCGCGCGCACCTCCCATATGCAGCATTTGATTTCTTGATCTCATGAGTGCCACATTTTTTGTGGCAACGTTGTCCCCATTATAAATTCCTATGTCTATATTTACAAATTTGCCACAAAAAATGCTCCGTTGTCCTGCAATTTATTATTTTTGTACAAAGTGTGCAAAACAAGACATGGTGTCAGAACTGGGATTTGAAATGGACATCGTTGGAGCTCCCTTACCTCGAATGAATTGGGAATCTTTGAACTTACATAGAGAATGGCGCAAGTTCAAGCAACACGTGCAGTTGATATTCTCGGGTCCGCTGAAAAGCAAAGGGGAGGACAAAAGATGCAGCTACCTACTACGGTGGATCAGAGAAAAAGGGAGAGACATTTTTAACACATGGTCTCTCACCGCGGATGAAGCAAAGGTACTGAAATGTTATTTTGACCGTTTTGAATCATACGTGATGCCCAAGACAAATACGATATTCGCTAGGTACAAGTTTCAGGAGAAAGTACAAGGAGCTAGTGAGTCGTTTGAACAGTTCGTGACTGAGTTAAAACTGCTGGTAAAAGACTGTGAATATGCCGATAAAGATGAGATGGTCGGAGACTGCATTGTGTTTGGAATACATTCAGCTAAAGTGAGAGAGAAACTTTTGAATGTTGGATCCGGGCTAATGCTGGACAAAGCTATGGACATAGCTAGATCGCACAAGATAGCCCAAGCATAGTTGAAAACCATAACCGGCGCCATGAGCAGCTCACGTGAACAGACAGTGCACACAGTTAATAGACACACACCAAAGAACACCACCCAGAGAGCGTGTTTCAGAACAGAAAGAACAGGGAGTTCTAAAAATGAGCGACACAGACATAAAACGCTTCAAAAACTGTGGATATTGTGGAAACAAGATGCATGGAGAAAAGGAGTACTGCCCTGCCAAAGGAAGGCAATGTGCTAAATGTGGTAAACGGAACCACTTTGCTAAAGTTTGCAGGACTGTTTTCGGATAAACAGTACACACAGTGAGTGACAGCCAAATGCCAGATAGAGAGCCAAATGCAGAGGAACTGTTTATTGATTCTGTGTCACAGAAAAAACAGATTTCAGAGACTGAGCAAGCCTTTGCCGAAATTGAGATAGGAAAACAGGGCACAGAACTTAGGTTTAAACTAGACACTGGAGCTCAGGTTAATGTAATTCCTCTAAGTGAGTATCACAGCGTTAAGGATGAGTGTGAGCTACAGCCCACCTCATGCAGGCTGACCAGCTATGGGGGTGAGCAACTCATTGTAAAAGGCACATGCGTGATGAAATGCAAATACAAAGAAAGCGACATAATGTTGGACTTTTACATTGTTGACACTCGAGCACCTCCAGTGCTAGGTCTAAAGGCATGTTTAGACATGGACTTCATCAAGCTAGTGCTATCATTGACAGCACCAGTTGAGAAGCAGACAGTCATGGAGGAGTTTGCTGACGTTTTCAAAGGAATCGGACTATTCCCAGGTGAATGCACTATTCACCTTGACCCAGCAGCAACCCCTGTGGTTTGCCCACCAAGAAGGATACCCCTTGCTCTACGTAGTCATCTGAAGGAGGAGCTGCAGAGCATGGAGAATACAGAAATCATTGTCTGGGAAACAGAACCGACAGAGTGGGTCAATGCATTGGTAGTGGTTGAGAAACCACGTACAGGCAAGCTCAGAGTCTGTCTTGACCCCAGAGATTTGAACAAGGCTATCAAACGCCCTCACTACCCTCTACCAACGCTAGATGACATCACACCCAAGCTAGTGGGAGCACGTTACTTCAGTGTAATGGACGCACGATCAGGATACTGGACTATCAAGCTCACGGAAGAGTCATCTAAGCTAACAACGTTCAACACACCATTTGGACGCTACTGATTTCTGCGTTTACCATTTGGTCTTATCTCAGCTCAGGATGAATTCCAGCGGAAGATCGACGAAACCTATGAAGGCCTCGATGGAGTAGTCACAATCGTAGATGACATCCTCATCTATGGCAGGAATAGAGAGGAACATGACAGGAACCTCTGTGCGATGCTACAAAGATCACGGGAGAAAGGTATCCGGCTCAACCCCGAGAAAAGCATAATCGGATCCACCGAGATCAATTATTTCAGGCATCGCCTCTCAACTGATGGCATTAATCCGGATCCAAAGAACATCTCTGCCATCAAGAAGATGGAGCCGCCGAAGAACCGCGCAGAGCTAGAGACAGTACTAGGCATGGTTAACTACTTAGCCAAGTTTGCCCCGAGCCTCTCCGAAATCAACGCACCCATGCGTCAGTTGCTCAAACAATCCAATGAGTTCCTGTGGGACAAACAACATGACGCAGCATTTCAGAAAATGAAAGACCTAATCACCAGAGAACCAGGACCAGTTCTTGCCTACTTCGACCCCAACAAAGAGCTCAGACTACAAGTGGACGCGTCAAAGTACGGACTAGGCGCAGTATTACTGCAAGAAGGAAAGCCCATCGGCTACGCTTCCAGATCTCTCACAGACAGTGAAATCAACTATGCTCAAATCGAGAAAGAGCTATATGCAATTCTGTTTGGATGTAAGCATTTCCACCAGTACGTCTATGGCTGACAAGTCATTGTGGAATCCGACCACAAGCCCCTCGAGTCAATCATGAGGAAACCACTAGCCGCAGCCCCACCAAGGCTACAGAGAATGATCCTTCAGCTATAGAAGTACGACTTCACAATCATTCACCGTCCAGGCAAAGACATTCCTGTCGCAGACACGCTCTCCAGAAAGTCTCTTAGCTACCTGGACAGTGGCCTCAGTGAAGGCATGGATGTGCAGGTGCACATGGTGAATAACAGCTTACCTGTGAGTGACTCAAAACTGAAAGCAATCCGAGCAGGAACAGAGAAAGATGCACAACTCACACTGCTGAGCAAAGTCATACATGAAGGATGGCCTGACGAAAGGAGTGAATGCCCTCAGAGCAGATCTGAATTCTGGAACCACAGAGACGATCTGTCACAAATCAACAGAACCGTCTTCAAGGGGGAGAAAATCATCATTCCTACCAGTCTCAGAAGAAGAGATGTTGACCAAAATTCATGCTGGGCATATGGACATGGAAAAATGCAAACAAAGAGCACGTGTCATTATGTTTTGGCCCAGAATGTGGAAACACATTGAGGACATTGTCGGAAAATGTTCCATTTGTTTAGAACGCTGCCCATCAACTGTCAAAGAGCCATGATACCTCACCGTATCCCAGACAGGCCCTGGCAGGTCGCGGCAATGGATCTGTTCACATGGAACAACGAGGACTACATAGTGACTGTTGATTACTACAGCAGATTTTTTGAACTGGACAAGCTTCACAGCACCACATCTGCAGCTGTGATCCACAAGCTAAAGGCAGCCTTTGCCAGGCATGGCATGGACCGCAACACTCTGGTTGACAACTTCTAGTCACCAGCACAGCTGTTGATGAGCCGCAGACTTCGCTCAATCCTTCCAAGCACCAACCAGCAGCTGCAGCCAGAGGTCGTCAGCTGCAATTAAGTGCATGCAAAATGTGTACAGAGACAGCAACACCAAAAGAGATACTATGACAGGTCAGCTAGACTACTGCCGCCGCTGCACAATGGAGAATCCGTCAGAATCCAGGAGCATGACTACTGGAAGCCTGCAGTCGTCATCCAGCCAGCTGATACTGAGCGATCATATCACGTCCGCACCCCAGAAGGACAGGTGTACCGTCGCAATCGCAGGCACCTCCTGAACACCAAGGAACAACACCGTCATTCCGACGAGAGGATCAGTGCAACAGAGTGTGATGAACAGAGCAATACACAAAACACATCATACTTACCTGAACCTAAACCTGAACCTAATCTGTTGACCGATTCAGGAGCATGCTCAGTTCCATACCACACAAGGTCGGGACGAGAGGTCAAGCCTAGAGTTATCCTTGACTTGTGAACTGTCAAGGGTGTAGGCGGATCGCTGCCCTAAAAAAAAAACTGTACATCGTTATTGAAACGTTGAGATGATTTCAGCGCTAGTTAAATGCTGAGTTTACTTATATGTTAATGCTACCGAGAACATTATGTAGAAGAAAAGTTTAAAAGTAATGCATAACATTTTTCTTTTAAAAGAAAGGGGATGTAACATTTGCATACTGAATTATCATTGGCCCGCAGGCATCTGTAATGAATACCTATTATATTCACATGTGATCACATGCTGAGTTGTCATTGGCCTGCAGGCATCTATAAGGACTGCTATTGTTCTGGAAGATCCAGGCTAGGGCCCTAACTCCATCTTGTCCCCACTGTGCTGTATGATTGAAATCACAGACCTGATGCTTCATAAAAGAGTTTAAACTGTAATACTCCGTTGTCCTGCAATTTATTATTTTTGTACAAAGTGTGCAAAACAAGACACTGCCCATCTCCTCCTCATCTCCATGTTCCTCTTCTCACTCTTCCTCCCCTCCTCGCTTCCTTCCTATCCCCTGCCCTCCCATCCTTCCCCTTTTTTCCTCTCTTCTACTTTGCTCTTTCCCTCCCTCTTTTCCCTCACCACTCCTCCTCTGCTTTATGCCCCTCTGCTCCTTTCTTTGTCCTCCCCTGTGTGGTGTATGTAACCGTTCCACCTTTAAGAGAACTATTTTAAGAGATGCACTACTTTATCTTGGCTGCTGTATACTGTAATACCGGTGGTGACCACACCGGTATATAAGTGCTATGTAATGATTTATTGGGCAGTTCAGCCTGACCTTCGACTAGTAAAGACCTGTTGAATTTATTCTTGTGGTCTGTGTGCAGTGATTCTTATTAACAATAACTAGAACACACAGACTTAACAGTGGCGATGATGACGATCTTACCCTGCGGCAGAGATATATCCAAGGCAGTTTAACGGGCGTCAAGAAGAGGCATCCGCCCTCATCATCCTGCTGAGAAAAGACTCGGGTCTGAAGAGCAAGGAAGAATCCTGACACGAAGCCTTCCATCAGCAACAGGCAGTGATCATCCCTTCTACCACAGGTGGTGGGTAAGCCGATCAGTGACGAGCAGCAAGTCGGCCACGTTGGCTGTGAAGTAGGGGAGGGAAAAATGGAGGATATAAGGGCAGAGAACTCGACCACGGCCGGGGAAAAGAGCCGGACAGAAGTCGGGGCCAGAGGCGCTGAGACTGGGGCAGCGTAAGGCACGGGAGCCACGATGAATGCAAACGCAGCCGGTGTAAAAGATCGGGCTGCAAGCGGGCTGGGAGACGCAACAGCGTCGAGAGAGAGCTCGACCGCGACCGGGGAAAAAGGCCGGGCAGCTACCGAGGCCGCGAGGCGCGGGAGAAAATAAAAATAATTTTTAAAAAACCGCGGAGAACTCAGCTGCAGCCGGTGGAAAGGACCGGACTGCAAGAGGGGCTGGGAGGCACGATTTGAGAACCGCTGGGGAGGGCAAATGCAGCAATATGGCAATCGCCATTACAGCCAGCGGGGGAGAAAGGCAAACGCGGGAAGCCGCCATTTTCGCAGGCGGGGGAAGAAGACAAGCGCGGGAAACCGCCATTTTGAAAAAAATAAATAAAAGGAAAATGTCTTTTTGTTTCTCAAAAAGATTGCAAGGATGCCTAAGCGTGGTAACATCAACGATTTCGATGCCGATGTTGAAGATTGGGCCACGTATGTAGAACGCATAGAGATTTATTGTAAGGCAAATAAAATATCAGATGAAGATAAAGCACTAACCTTACTAAACTCAATGGGTGCAAAGACATACGGGCTATTGAAGCATCTTCTATCACCAGCTAAACCGGCGGATCAGGCTTTCGCTAATATTGTTGCTGTCCTGAGAAATCATTTGAACCCCACACCGCTGATGTTAGCGGAACGATTTAAATTTTATGCGAGAACGCAACTGAAAGAGGAAAGCAACGCGGAGTATTTAATTGAACTGCGTAAGCTAGTGAAATACTGTCAGTTTGGGGAAAAACTGACAGAGGCACTGAGAGACAAATTCGTGTGTGGATTGTCGAAAGAAGGAACACAAAAGCGGCTGCTTGAAGAGAATGATCTTACACTTGATAAGGCTGTCACTATTGCAGCATCACACGAAGCCGCAGCGAGAGGCACTGTGGAAATGCAGCTGAAGGCAGCGGTACTCAGCGTAGATCAAATGGCTTTGGGTACAGCAAAATGTTATCGTTGTGGAAAGACAACACACGATCAGAACCAATGCTGGTTTAAAAATCAGGAATGTAGAAAATGTGGCAAGCTTGGTCACATAGCTAAAGTATGCCGGTCAGGAAAGAAGACCAGCAACAAAAAGTCACTGCAGGAAAAGTGCAGAAAGGTACATAAGGTGGCTGAGAAGAGTTCGGATGAACAGAATTCGGATTCAGACTCCAACAGCAAGGAACTGGGTAGTCTGAGAATTCACAATGTGAGTAAGGAAGCTGACCTACAAACTATCTGGGTCACACTTCAGATAGCAGGAGTCCAAGTGAAGATGGAATTGGACACCAGATCGGCGTTGACGGTCATGAATAAGCAAGATTACAAAAGGTTATTCACACATATTCCCCTACGGGATACGGAGATAGTATTGCAGACATACACGGGGCAAAGAGTATACCCCATCGGAAAGATAAAAGTCAAGGTGGTACACAAGGGCAAAGAACACCAAGGAATGGACTTATATGTACTACCTGAGGGAGGTCCACCACTTCTGGGACGGGAGTGGATCAGGAAAATAAATATGGACTGGCACTCCCTAAAAGCAATAACGGTAGATTCCGGAAAAAAAGATGTCAAACCTGAACGATTGTCCAGAATATTGGATGATGCTAAAGAGGTGTTCCAACAGGGACTGGGAACACTGAGAGGAATTACGGCAAAAATCAAGATTGCAGAACATGCAAACCCAAAATTTTTCAAAGCCAGACCGGTACCTTATGCGATACGACCTGCTGTGGAAGCTGAGCTGGAAGGGCTAGAACGTTCAGGAGTACTGTCTAAGGTGAACTGGAGTGAGTGGGCCACGCCCATTGTTCCCGTCATGAAGCATTCATCGAGTAACAAGCCAGGGGAACCGGGGAAGGTCCGCATCTGTGGAGACTTCAAGATCATGGTTAATCCGGTGCTTCACACGGTGCAATATCCGCTTCCGTGGATTGAGGATATCTTTGCTTCATTGTCTGGCGGGAAACACTCCACCAAGATAGACCTGGCGCAAGCGTACTTACAGATGGAAGTTGAGGAAGAGTCGCGCCAGTATCTCACAATCAACACGCACAGAGGCTTGTATCGATATAATAGACTGGTTTTTGGAGTGGCTTCGGCTCCAGCAATTTGGCAGAGGGCCATGGAGCAGGTATTACAGGGAATTCCAAGCACTCAATGTTACTTGGACGATATCCTGATTACAGGAGATGACGATGAGGAACACCTTGCAAATTTGAATCTGGTGCTCACCAGATTAAAGGAATATGGACTTCGAGTTAATCGCCAGAAATGTGAGTTCTTTCAGAAACGGATCTCGTACTGTGGTCATGTCATTGACCAGGAGGGGCTGCACAAGTCACCTGACAAGATCGAAGCTGTTGTGAAGGCTCCTGCTCCGGAAAATGTATCCCAGTTGAGGTCGTTCCTAGGGTTGATTAACTATTACCATAAGTTTCTGCCAAATCTATCCACAGTGCTGCACCCGCTGAACGCTCTTTTGCAGAAGGAAGTACCATGGAAGTGGAGCGAGGACTGTAAGAAGGCCTTTCGCAAAAGCAAGGCATTGATCACCTCAGAGGAAGTGTTGGCTCACTTCAACCCAACGCTACCTATTCATTTAGATTGTGATGCTTCTCCTTATGGTATTGGAGCAGTACTCTCACACAAGTTGCCAAATGGCTTGGAAAGGCCAGTCGCATTTGCATCCAGATCATTGACCTCCGCTGAGCGCAACTATGCTCAGATAGATAGGGAGGCTCTCAGCCTTGTGTGGGGAGTAAAGAAGTTTAATCATTACCTGCAGGGCCAGAAGTTTACACTGCTGACAGACCACCAGCCGTTGGTATCCATTTTTAACCCTAAGAAGGGTGTTTCGGTGATGACAGCACAGAGGCTCCAGAGATGGTCCCTTTTCCTAGGGGCACATCAATATCAGATAGAATTCAAAGGTACAAAGCAGCATGGTAATGCTGATGGGCTGTCGCGCCTGCCACTACCTACTGAGGAGGAGGCACCGACGGTTGACCCGGTGGAGTTATTTCACTCGACCATCATCGAATGTTTACCTGTCACCAATGCAAATATTGAAAGGGAGACTAGGAATGACCCGACACTGTCCCGGGTCTACGAATTGACAGTAAAGGGATGGCCAGCCCATGGTGATCCACTGTTACCAGCATTCTCAGCAAGACGAGAACAGCTGTCCATCTGTCGGGGAACATTGATGTATGGAACAAGGATGATTATCCCTCCTAAGTTAAGAGAGAAAAGAACTACATGAAGGTCATCTGGGGGGAGTCAAGATGAAAAGCCTTGCTAGGGCTTATGTGTGGTGGCCGGGTATCGACCAACAGATAGAGGATCTGACGAAAAGCTGCTCAGGGTGCCAAAAAGCCCAAAATGCACCTCCAATTGCACCGCTGCATCCATGGGAATGGTCTTCAACCCCATGGCAACGTGTACATATTGACTTTGCTGGTCCATTCATGGACTCCATGTTTTTAATTGCGGTGGACGCACATTCTAAATGGCCAGAAGTGATTAAAATGACTACCACTACCTCGGAGAAGACGATCGCAGTGCTAAGAACGATATTTGCAAGAAATGGATTGTCAGAGCAAATATGTTCAGACAACGGACCACAGTTCGTGTCAGAGGAATTCCAGAAATTCCTGAAGAAGAATGGGGTGAAACATTATACCTCTGCCCCATATCATCCAGCTACGAATGGGCTGGCCGAGAGGTTTGTACAGACGTTCGAAAAGGCAATAAAGGCCATGAGCGAAGATCAGATTCCACTGCAACACAAGGTGGACAATTTCCTACTGGCATATCGAAACGCCACCCATGCAACAACAAACCAAAGTCCTGCCATGATGTTCTATAACAGGAGGTTGCGGTCCAGGTTGGACTTGTTAAAACCAAATGTGCGGAGGGAAGTCGAAAACAAACAGTTCCAGCATATCAATAACAAGCCCACTCGGAGTTTTGAAATAGGACAACCGGTGTTAGCCAGGGACTATAAAAACGAGAAATGGCAATCTGGAACAATTCGGGCCAGACAAGGACCCCTGATGTACACGGTAGATGTTGGTGAAAACGTAATGCGACGTCATGCTGACCAACTGGTGGGATCGAGAACAAGGGTCGAGCCCATGGTTACGACAGAGACAACCGTGGAGGAAGTTAGTGAACCTGAAGCATCTACCTCAGAAGTGAATATGCCTGATGATGATGTCCTATCCATAGGAGATCAACTAGATGAGTCACCCCAGCAATGAGAACCAGAGACCCCTGAAAGGCGTTATCCGTCTCGGATCAGGAGGCCTCCTCAGAGACTGAATCTGTGAACTGTTTTTACATGAAGTTGTGTATATATGTTATTATGTTATGTTAAATGGGAAATATATACTGTTAAGCTAAAAAGGGAGGATTGTGGTGTATGTAACCGTTCCACCTTTAAGAGAACTATTTTAAGAGATGCACTACTTTATCTTGGCTGCTGTATACTGTAATACTGGTGGTGACCACACCGGTATATAAGTGCTGTGTAATGATTTATTGGGCAGTTCAGCCTGACCTTCGACTAGTAAAGACCTGTTGAATTTATTCTTGTGGTCTGTGTGCAGTGATTCTTATTAACAATAACTAGAACACACAGACTTAACACCCTGCACCTCCTCCCTCTCCTCTTCCTCCCCATTCTCCCTTTCTTTCCTCCCCTTCTTTACTCCTTCCCTCATCCCATCCACTTTCCCCCCTTTCTCCTCCTTTCTTCCTTTCCTTCCTCCTCCCCTCCCTCATCCCCTTCACTGCTCCTTTCTTCCACTTCCTACCCCCTTTCTGCTTCTCAACCAATCAAATTATCCCCTCTAAACCTGCTTGGCTTAAAAACTGCACTACAGGTATTAGCTCCGCCTTGAGCAATGCCATGGAAGATTGACTAGTACATCTATATTTTCAGTATGACCTGTCACCTGTCAACATTTCTTTTGGAGATTTCAGGTAAATTGTGTCAACACGCCATTACATTTATATTTGCCTGTGATGCCTGCAGGTGACACTCAGCCTTTTCTCACCCTTTTTCATCAGAAAAGGTTGTGGCTCTGTTCACTTTCCCAATAAATGCTTAGTTTGAGTTCTGCCTACAATTCCAATTAATTGGCTGATTCTGTACCAATCTGGAATCTCAAACTCTGTTTGTTAGATAGCTTGCTAAAGGTACGTTGCAGATGAGGCTTTTTTTTTGGAAACCGTTAACAAGTAAAAGTTCAATATTGTTAATGTGGTCAATTTACTCCCAACATAATTTCCTGACCAGAAACTCAACCCCCTCGAGCAAGGGAGATTTTGGTCTCCCAAATAAGACCTCACTTAAAGTATGTGTGTAGCTTCGGGGTCCACGCTATCGGAAGGATATTGAGGCTTTAGAAAGGGTATAATACAGATTCATTATGATGCAGCCTGGTATGAGGAAATACAAACACAAAGATAGACTTGAAAAATTGGGAAATCAATTTTATCCTTACCCAACTGGTCGAAATTGGTACAGGTGGGCAGTTGAAATCGTCCAGGTTACTTACCCATCAGAATGTCGCCTGGATCCCAGTGACCACGGTTTTTACGTAGGCTTCTAAACTGGCAACTTCGCTGCTCAGCCAAAAGCGGCAGTGTCCCCTTTAAATATGCAGATCAAGGTCCGATGATATCAATTGACCCTGACAGCATTTTAATCCGGCCCTGCGCAGGAAAGCTGCTGCTGCTTTCTCGCCAGGCTGAAGCACGTCAGAAGAGGATTGGGACATGAAGCGGCCCTGAAAGGTATCAAGGGATATGGGGAGAAAATAGGAACAGGGTACTGAATTTGGATGATCAGCCATGATTTCATTAAATGGCGGAGCAGGCTCGAGGGACCGAATGGCCTACTCCTGCTCCTATCTTCTATGTTTCTATGTTTTACTTTCCTCATTGGGGCAGGAGGAATAGGCTTCAATGGAAATATAAATCGTGAGAGATGTAAAATGGAGTGCAGATTTGCTATCACCCGTTTAACGCTACCACACAAAGTCAGTTCTATCTCCCGCACTTCTGCCCTCGCCCCTGCCCCTCCCTCCCGGAACCACGATAGGGTTCCCCTTGTCCTCACCTTTCACCCCACCAGCCTCCACATTCAACGGATCATCCTCCGGCATTTCCGCTACCTCCAAAGTGATCCCACCACCAAACGTATCTTCCCCTCCCCTCCCCTTTCAGCATTCCGCAGGGACCGCTCCCTCCGAGACACCCTAGTTCACTCCTCTATCACCCCAAACAGCCCTTCCTCTTCACCTGGAACTTTCCCGTGCAAGCGCAGGAGATGTAACACCTGCCCCTATAGCTCCCCCCTTCCCACTGTCCAGGGCCCCAAACACCCCTTCCAGGTGAAACAGCGATTTACTTGTACTTCTCGCAATCTAGTATACTGTATTCGCTGCTCACGATGCGGTCTCCTCTACATTGGGGAGACCAAACGCAGATTGGGTGACCGCTTTGCGGAACACCTCCGTTCAGTCCGTAAGGGTGACCCCGAGCTTCCGGTCGCCTGTCATTTTAATTCACCGCTCCATTCCCACTCGGACCTCACCGTCCTTGGCCTCTTGTATTGTTCCACGGAAGCTCAACGTAAACTCGAGGAACAGCACCTCATCTTCCGATTAGGCAGTCTGCAGCCTTCCGGACTCAATATCGAGTTCAACAATTTCAGATCATAAGCTGGGCCCCCATTTCATTTTCTCTTGTATTTGTTCCACTCTTTTCCCCCCCCCTTTCCTTTTGTTTCTCTCTCACACCTGGCAGCTATCTTTTGCCCTGCCAGTACACTTTACACCTAATCCCAGCCTATTACCATCTCGTCTAGCTTCTAATCTCTTTTACTTCTTTTGTTTCTTTTATTCTTTTGTCCGATCGCAGCCCTGCCTTCGATCTAGTTTCTTTTCTTTCCAGTTTTGAAGAAGGGTCCAACCCGAAACGTCAACTCAAATTTCTCTCCACGGATGTTGCCTGACCTGCTGAGTTTTTCCAGCTTTTTCTGTTGTTATTTCGGATTTCCAACATCTGCAGTATTTTGCTATCGTCAAGATCTACCCCCTGGTGTGAGAGATTTCTTGTCCCCCATTGAAATAATTTTAGCCCTCTGCCTTCCCTTGTATCCCCCCGTCCTCTTTCCCTGTCCCCAATCACCTTCCCTCCTCTCCCTCTTCCTCCCACTGCCCCCCTCTTTTCCTCGCTCCTCCTCAATTCTGCTCCCTTCTCTCCTCCTTGTACAAAGTAGATGACAAAGAGGAAATAAGCCAAATTGAATAACACTTGAGACGTAAAAAGTAAAACAAAACACCTGAAAGAAGTCAAAATTAAAAGGGGGCACCGGATAAAAAGAAAATCAAAAGGGAGCACTAGGGATTAAAAAAAAGTTAAACTAAAGGAAGCAACAGGAGAAATATAACAAGAAAGGGAAACAGCCGAGAAAAGGAAAGCTTGAAGTGTGTTTCCTGTCGGATGTTCAGTAATGAGTGAGAAAGATACAATAGAGCAGTGAAGAGATGCAAAAACTGTCTGTTAATCAGTAAGCTTAAAGAAACTATCATGACCTTAGAGAGCAAGATACAGGAACTTACAAGAACAAAGAGAGAAGGGAGGGGTTTTTGTGGGCAAGTGGAGAGTATTCGATTCGGTGGGTCATCTCAGATGAGTGATATGACTAGGCTAGCATCACACCTGCAGAGTGAACCTTCAGTGATTGGAACAGGAGACCAGTACAACTTGAAACAGGGCTATCATGAGAGAGAAGTATTGAGTGAAGCTGACGTAATGGAAATACTGGATGGATTAAGGTTGATAAAACTGTGAAGATACCCAAGAGATTATACTAGGAAATAGATACCAGGCACTATCAACATTGCAAAAGAGTACAAGATCCCAGAAGCATGGGTAGTTAGTGAGCCAGAGAGTACAGACTGGATAAAGACACTGTTTGTAGGTCACAGAGAGATTGTAGTCATAGGAAATTCTTTGCTCAGGAAAGTGGATAGCTATTTGTGTCATAAGGACAGTACCTTCAGATTTGTGAATTATCTAGCTGGATCTAGCAGCAGTACATATTGAGAATAGGCTTGAAAGGATACTGAAGGGGACGGATAGAGACCCAGCTGTAGTAGTCCACAAAGGAGTAAATATCATGGGGAGAAATAGTATAGAGGCCTTAAAAGCCACATGTATAAAACTCATGGATAGATATAGGATAGAGGATGCAAAGCAATGCTCCTAGACCCTGTGACCTCACTCCCTATTGCCCCCAGATTGGATTTCTCTCCCAGTGATCCCAAATCCCAGGACTTGCACCATTGTTTCTAGAACTGCCCTCTCCATTGCTCCGATAGCCATGGGACCCCACCCTCTGCCTGAGCTACCAGTCCCTGAGAAAATGCTGTGGCTACTGGAGCAGGTCAGAGGCTGGGTATTCTGTGGTGAGTGGCTCACCTCCTGACTCTCCAAAGCCTCTGCACAACCTACAAGACACAAATCAGGAGTGTGATGGAATACTCTCCACTTGCCCGGATGGGTGCAACTGCAACAACACTCAAGAAGCTCAACACTGTCCAGGACAAAGCAGTCTACTTGATCAGCAGCCCGTTTACCACCTTAAACATCCACTCCCCCCATTGGAGACCATGGTATAATTGTACATCATTATTCCTGTGAGATGACTCCTACTCCATAATTGGCAGCAGTATTCACGGGTGCATATCGGGGACAATTCAACAGGATTCTCATTCCATCTCCCACAAGGACCTACTCCTGGATAGCAAAATTAATGTTGCTACAGTATTAGTTTTCTTGAGAATTCTTATCCGCATGTCTATACCTCGAAGATTTCTCAATTTAAAATCCTGCTATGTAATTCCAGATACCTTTCTGGAGGGTAGTTTCAGCTTTATTATTTTCTCACATACATCACACCGTCTCCAACTTATGTCCAGCATATCTGCCAAAGGTCGATTACTGCCAGATCATGAAAAAAAAGTATATGTTATAATACGTCTAAATGTGAAGTAAATAAATAGCCCCTCTCAAGAAATACATGAGATAATGCATAACAATCCCTACTTTTACAGAGAAAATTAGTCCTTACTTTAAAAGACTTGCTGTCCCAAAACAAATTCCATAAAAGCAACAGATTTTGTTAATTGTTTCCTGAGTCTACACTGATCGGTAGATGTTTGCTTTGTTAACAGGTTGAAAGTGAGTGGTTCTTAACAAAACATTTGAAATAGAAAAAAATCAGAAATTTTTAGTCGTCTTACGTTTCTAGGTGATTGGATAATGTAAAAATTAAAGTGAAATGATGACTAAAATAAAGAATCTACTCTGCTTCGGCTTGCAAGGGAAAATAGTATTTAAAAAAAAACCCAAATTTGCAAAAGCCAACAAACTGGTTGAGTGCCAGACTATAGTGAGACCCATATGATGTTGCCTAGGCTTTCTTCACTGTTGGCACGGGCTAAGCATGAACTGCCATGTGCTTATGGTCCAACCATAATCATGGACTGGTGTTTTGCAACAACATTCTTTCTATCCAAATCAGAGCCGGTTAGAATTATCAAGGACGTACTTTTTAGGATGTTTTCATACTTTGTAAAAAAATTCATCCCTGTAGGCAATGCACTTCATCAGTTATTCATCTCAATTACACATATACAAATATATACATATGCGCACACATATTATAAAAATCAGTGAAATTTAAGCTTTCATTTGTCTCTGGGACTGAATTTGAAACTATGGGGCCGATGTCCATCTTCAGCGCACATCGGGTGGGCAGATATTGGTGGCAAATGACCCGAACTATGTTCATGATCAGGCCTCATTACAATAATATTGGCAGGCTGCCCATGCTGAACAAGCGCTGACAGGCAGCTTACCGATTGGGAAGGGAAGTGGCAGGAAATCCTGTAGCTCCTCCGCAGAGCCGACCTGGAAGTGGGGCGTGAGGTGGGACAGGCAATCCGGGGGTGGGGTGGGGTGGGGGCATGAAGAGTTTAGCAGTGGGCAAGCAGATTTTGGGGCAAAGAGACCAGGAGGAGCATTCATTCTCCTGCTGGCCTCAGAAAAACCATTGGGAAAATGGATTTTAAACATTTTTGGAGTGGCCTATGGCGGTCCCGTTCAGGGCCGTTGGTTTAGCCAATCAGCGCACCGTTTAACTCAGTGTGTTTCGGGTGGGATTGCTGGCCACCTATTTAGAGACCCATTCGAAAAATTGCATCAGGCTGGCCTCAGGTGAGGAGACAATAGTAACTATTTATTAAAAAAACTGTAAAGTCATGCTTTTCACAGTGGAGAAGGAGGCGTTCGTGAGACAAAAAGCGCCTCCACTGTCTACTCCACAGTGTAGCTTCACTATTTAATCTTACTATGCTTTATGATTGTTTAATGAACAAACTTGATTGCTGACGCTCATTAACTTTATAATTTGAATACATTCTTTATTTGTTGTTTCTTCTTGAAACTCTTTGGCCTAGAAATTGAGTTTTGGCTTAGCCAGGGCTTTAGCGCCGGAAGTTAGTGCCGGCGCTAAGTCCCCCTGCGCGCGCCAAAAATTCAGCAGGGCCGCGCCCAAACGGCTGCCGGCGCTACTGAAGGGTCTTTGCGGCGGTAAATCGGCGCTAACTGCCGTTTCGCGCCGCAATTCCGGCGCTGCGGCACCCGATGCGGTGCGGCAGGCTCGGGAAGTGCAGGCCTCCTCCTTCCCTTAAGGAGGAGCTGCCTGCACCCGATCGCGGCCCGCGAAAATCTTTTAAAAAATGAGCCCGGCACCTTGGACAAGTGCCGGGCTTGCTTCTGTTCCGGGGGGGGGGGGGGAGAAGTCCGGGGAGGGAGCTGCGGCCAGGCGGCCGGCGGGAAAGCGGCCGGCCGCCGCGGGGCCTTTAATGCGCCGGCGCAAAGACTCGTAAGACTCTGTTGCCAGAGTCTTAGTTGCGGCTGTCACGGGCGAGGCGGCCGCAACTGAATTTCGGCGCTGGGGCCCGTCGGCATGGCAACCGGGACGCTGCGCACACCGATGACGTCATCGGTGCCGGCGCAGCGCTACCGGTCTACCGCGGCGTAAGGGCCCCAGGCAATTTCGGCGCCGGCGCCAAATGCAGCGCTAGGCCCTCTAGCGCCGCAAAATCGGCACTAAGGGCACTCAATTTCTAGGCCTTTAACTCTTAGATTTCCAGTTGCTCAAGGAATTCTGGCTGTTTTCTTCTCCCAGCTCATTTGCCATAAAGCTGTAAAATTACCACATCTTAGTATAATGATACTACTTCTTCAGGACTTGTAACAATCATGGCTTGTGGGTGGGATGAGGAACTATTCATGGCAAAGCAAATGGCAACCAAAAGGGCACCCGAATCCTAGAACCAGCATAGGACCCTCATTTGCACATGTTCTTTAGCTTTCTATGGAGGTTCTCCTGATTTCCTGCAGTAACTTCCATGGTAGATCAGCGGAAACCTCGTAGAAACAATGGCCTGGATTTTGCGTTCAGCGACGAAGGGATGGCGCTCGCCGCTGACCTTGAAGAAAGCTGCCCACAAAGATTTAGCGGGCTTTGTGGAGTCGATTTTCCCCTATTCCGATGTGACGTTCTATCTGGTGCCATCTATAGGGGATCTGTGGCATCCAGGAACAATGAAGTCATCAAGCAGGCTGAGCAGCCAATCAGATTGAAGAATTCTCACAGACAGCAAACCAGGAAGTAAAAAGCACAGATTATCATTCACTTTTTAATCATTTTACAGAAAGCAAAATAAAGATTTGGACATACACATGAGATTAAGGTAGAAGATGAAATATCATAGACAAACTTAAAACATTTTTTTTATTATTTTAAAAATCTATGGTATTTTTTTATCATAGAATGGAGGGAATGACATGCCACACTTATAAAATTAGTTTTTCAGGGCCAGAGAGGTTGTTCAGCAGTAATTAGGAATTAGTACACTGTTAAAAACTCATTTACACCTCGTTCAACAAGGCTTAACATTTTCAATGGTTTTTACAGCGAGAATAGTGCGTAAAAAGTTGAAGTTCACATCAAATCACTAATTCTATGTTGATTACATCTGCGAAGACTGCAACAACACACCCTATGGAGGAGCAGGGTATCACTGACAGCAACTTCCAGATTTCCGCATTTAACTGCACATACATGGACACCAGAAGTTGCTGTCAGTCATGGCAGTGAGCGCTGACAGTCTCACTGTCATTACAACCGCAAATTCCGGGCCAATATCAATGGCTGTTTACATTGTTTCTCCGGGTTTCTGCTGAAGTTACGGTGGGAGATCAGGAGAGCCCCTGCTGAAATTTTACCCCATTATGCTTAAATCCTGGATGAATTCAGGAAAGTGCAGTCTTCTCAATAGTTCATCATATGTAGCTCTGTCTCTGCTTTGTCTTTTCTTGTCTTCTGAAGCAGCAAGGAAATAAACCTGAAGTCTTCAAAGTTATTCATGTGAAATTGCAACCCACCTGGTTCCTAATGTACATCTAATTTTATTTGGTTGTAAATCCAGGTTTTCACCACATTAACACAAATCCTTTTGTATGCATTGTTAATGGCTTTGTAGACTGCACAGTTTATCCATAAATGTCTGTAAATGGTTTAAGGCATTCATTTCATCAATAGCAACTCCAGCTGCTAATCTAGGCTTGTGACAGACAAATACAATCGAGTTATTCTGCAAATATGCATTATCAAATCCACAACTTAAGACACTTAAGCAAGCTCTTTGTGATAGTTCTGATTAGTGATTTCCAATAAAGAAAGAATTTGCATTTATACAGAGCCATTCACAACCTCAGGACGTCCCAGAGCACTTTGCAGCCAATGATGTACTTTTGAAGTATAGTCACTGTTGTAATAGGTCCAATAACGTGTAATGAGGCTAATTTGTTTTGTCAATGTCATATCCAAGGTATACAACTGGAGAAGTTTTGTTGCTCAGGGATGTAGATTCATCATATTAAAATTCATGTCTTATCTTGAACTATTTTAATCTGGTGGCAGATTTCCTTTCTTATCTCCTTTGTATACTTCAATTTCATGATTTAATCCATTTAGTTCTGTAGTTCAGCTAGTCCTACATGGTCTGATATTAGGGATCATTCCTGACAGGTGGTAAGCAGTGTGAAAACCTTTCTGTTTAAATCTAGTTCATTTGCATGCTTTCAGCATACAACTTTTCCCATTTTTTTTACTTTCCTCCAGAATTTTGACTGCTGTTTTGTGGGCCAATGAGCTTTTGTGTTCCAATATCTTCGTTCTCGAGGATTGCAATTTACCATCTCTGCTCTTACCATTATAGCGTATACAAAATTGCCACCACCCACTTTACAGTGATGCTCCTTGAGTTCAACTGACACAGTACTACAGGCCTTAAATCCCAAATCTTAAGACCTGAAACGTTAACTCTGTTTCTCTCTCCACGGATGCTGCCTGGCCTGCTGAGTATTTCCAGCATTTTCTGTTGTTATTTCTTAAATCCCATTATCTTGTCACGACAGTTCATCTAAGGATGGGGAGCTCTCTTTGACTTCCACTATATTAACACTCCATATTTTGATGTTACAATTCTAAATAGAAAGGATACTAGATGGTTCTAGGACTGAATCTATTTGGCTTTGAGTTGAGGAACAGAGGAGGCGCTGTTACATTGTTGGGAGTTTTTTATAGAGCTCCAAACAGTGAGAAGAAGATAGATGAGCAAATTTGTCAGCAAATTTCAAAGGCATGCAACAAAAATAGAGTAGTATTAGCAGTCTTTATTTACCCTAATATAGACTAGGAAAAACATAGCGCTAAGGGTAGGGAAGGAGAGGAAATTCTGAGAAGTGCATAGGGGAACTTTCTCGATCAATATATCTCCAGTCCAAAAAGAAAGGAAGCAGTGTTGGATCTGGTTCTGGGAAATGACGTAGGACAAGTGGAGAGTGTTACAATAGGAGATCATCTAGCTAACAGTGACCACAATATAATTCAGTTTAGAGTAATTATGGAAAGAGACCAGAAAATATCGAAGGTAAAAATGCAAAACTGGGGAAGAGCTCATTTCAGTGATTTAAGAAGGGACCTAAGCACAGGTAGATTGGAAAAGGTGTTTGCAGGTTAAAGCAGTAATGGAGCAATGGAGGGGATTTGGGGAAGAGCTAGTTCAGGTACAAATTAGGCATATTTCTTTGAAGGGAAAAGGTAGAGCATCCAAAGCTAATGCACCCTGGATGACAAAAGAAATAAAAGTTAAAATAATATAGAAAAAAGAGACTTATGACAAATGCCAGGAGCAAGATTCAGTTAATAACCAGGAAGATTATGGAAAGTTCAGGAGGGAATTGAAAAAGTTAATATGGGAGGCAAAGAGAGATTACAAGAAAAGATTAGCAGGTAACATTAAATTGAACCCTAAAACTTTTTATAAACATATAAAGAGTAATCGGTTTGCTAGGGAAAAAGTTGGGCCTATTAAGGATCCAAAGGGAAATCTCCATGTGGACGCAGAGGACATGGCTAAAGTATTAACTGAGTACTTTGCATCTATCTTCACAAAGGAAGCAGATGATGTGAACGTTACACTAACAGAGGAGAGGGAAGTTATGGACAGGATAGTAATAGATAGAGAAGACCTACTAAAAAGATTAGCATTACTGAAAGTTAGTAAGTCACCTGATCCAGATGGAATACATCCTAGGTTGCTGAAAGAAGCAAAGGTAGAAATAGCAGAGGCATTGGTCTCAATCTTTCAATCCTCATTGGATACTGGAGTGGTGTCGGAGGACCAGAGAGTTGCTAATGTTATACCACTATTCAAGAAAGGAGAGAGGGATTAACCAGGAAACTACAGGCCAGTCAGCCTAACATCAGTGGTGGCGAAGTTATTGGAAACCATTATCAGGGACAAAATAAACTTTCATTTGGAAAGGCATGGGTTAATCAAGGAGAGGCAGCATGGATTTGTTAAAGCCAAATTGTGTCTGACAAACTTGATTGAATTCTTTGACAAGGTAACAGAGAAGGTTGATCAAGGTAATGCAGTAGATGTATATATGGACTTTTGGAAGGCATTCGACAAAGTGCCACACAGGAGGCTTGTTAAGAAGATGGAAGCCCATGAAATTAAGGGGAAAGTGACAGTATGGGTACAAAATTGGTTCAATGACAGGAAGCAAAGGGTGGTGGTGGATGTGTTTTTCAGACTGGGAGGTTTGCAGTGGTATTCCCCAAGGGTCAGTTTTGGGTCCATTACTCTTTGCAATTTTTATAAACAACCTAGACTTGGGTGTAGGGAGCAGCATTATAAAGTTTTCAGGTGATACAAAACTTGGCAAAGTAGTAGATCATGATGAGGATAGTTATAGGCTTCAGGCTGACATAGACAGGATGGTGAAATGGGCAGAAGCATGGCAAATGGAGTTCAATGTGGTGAAGAGTAAAGTGATGCACTTTGGGAGGACTAATATGGAAAGACAGTATACAGTAATCTCTCCCCAACCGTGGGGGATATGTCCCTGAAAACCCCCGTGGTTAGTAAAACCGTCGTTGGCAATTACAGAATAAATGTTCAAATAACACAATAAAAAAGAATATAAAAGCAATAAAATCATGTTATTTACCTTAATCCTAAATTAAAAACCGCGTATATGCAAAATTCACTGCCGCAGTTGGCAAAAGTTGTCGCAGAGAGGAAACCGTGTATACTTGAAATCCGCGTATGGCAAAACCGCAGTTGGGGCGGGATTCCTATACTATAAAGGAAACGTTTTTCAAAAGTGTAGATGAGCAGAGAGACCTTGGTGCCCATAGACACAAATCCTAAAAGGTGGCCGGGCAAGTTGATAAGGTGGTCAAAAAAGCATATGGATTACTTGGGTTTATAAATAGAGGAATAGAATATAAAAGCAAAGAGATCATGCTAGAACTTTATAAATCACTGGTTAGGCCTCAGCTGGAGTTTTGTGGATAATTCTGGGCACTACATTTCAGGAAAGATGTAAAGACATTAGATAGGGTACAGAGGAGGGTTACCAGGATGTTACCGGGGATGAGGGACTTCAGTTATAAGGAGAGGGTGGAAAAGTTAGGACTGTTCTCCTTGGAACAGAGAAGCTTAAGAGGTGATGAGAGGTTTTGAGTAAATAGGGGGAAAATATTCCCTCTGGCGAATCAATAACTAGAGGTCATAGATTCAAAACCATTGGAAAAAAATCTAGAGGGAAGATGAGGAGAAATTTATTTTACTCAGAGTTGTCGGGATCTGGAACGCTCTACCTGAAAAGGTGGTGGAAGCTGATTTTATAAATAATTTTAAAAGGGAGTTGGACAGGTACTTGAAGATGAAGAACTTACAGGGTTACAGACAAAAAGCGGGGATGTGGGACCAAGCACAACTGCACTTTCAAAGAGCTAGCACAGGCATGACGGGCCGAATGGCCTCCTTCTGTGCTGTAAGTTTCTATGATTCTATGATGTCTGTGAATAAATTTGGCAAAAAAACATTACATTTTGCATTGTGCTTTGGCCAGGGAAAACATATGTTCATAACTCATGTTTCATTTTAAATAACCACATCATAAACCATGTCTATACCTCTCAAGAAACCACCATTGTCAAATCTGAGGAGCAGAATAAAGAAATTATGAAAGAAAGGGAATGAATACCACTAACTACGTGGAACACCATCCAACATTTGAGGGGAAAAACAGGCAATAGGAAAGAAAAATGACAATTCACTTACACGAGCCTGCACGAATCCACTTTGCTAAAGCGAAATGTCATTCTTGGCTGTACCTAAAAAAAAACAGAGGGATGATAGATTGGCCACAGTGTCAAGAATTGCTTTCAACCCAACCCCTCTCAGTCTATCACTTTGAAACAACAACAAACCGGTAGTACCTTGAGTCAAACTTGAAGCTTCAGCCAGTTGGAGGGGGACATGCATGTTTACATCTTTCATTGAAGTGGACGGTGGACAGTATAAATAGGTTTAAGCGGCAAACAGAGGTGTGCCTGAGTGAGAAGAGATAGCGGGATATGGTAAGTTAGGTGGACTAGATCTATCAAAAGGGAACAGGCTAAAGTTCTTTCCTGCTCCTAAAAATTCTTATGTTCACCACAAAATGTTGGGTTGACACAGTTTGACAAGTAGGTTAACTCACTAGACTGTTGGCTAGTCTACCAGCATCCACCCTCCTCCATGAAGCTCAGAAATCACACTAGCCGGATGTTATTTGACCCTTCTGATGATCAATTTTAGCGTGGGATTGTTGGGGCAGCCTGGCATTCTACACTACTTAATGTGCCAGTCTTTTCAGAGGTTCCAAGAGAGCAAATAATAAAAATGACAACAGAGAAGGTCATAGACTTAGGTAGCAGTGGGGAAATTAAAAACCAGAGCATGTCAGGAAGGGGCAGAAGGTATGGAGTAAAAGGTAAAGTAATAAAAAGGGCAAAAGCAGGAACTAAGTGTCACAAAACATATTTGAAAGTTCTCTATCTGAATGCACGTAGCATTCGTAACAAAATAGACGAGTTAATGGCACAAATAACTACATATGGGTATGATCTTGTGGCCATTACAGAAACATGGCTGCAGGGTGACAATGCCTGGGAATTAAACATACCAGGTTATTTAACGATCAGGAAGGACAGGCAGGAAGGAAGAGGAGGTGGGGTGGCTATGTTAATAAAGGAAGGAATCACTGTAATACAGAGAAATGATATTGGGTCAAAAGATCAGGATAATGAAACAGTTTGGGTGGAGATAAGGAATAATAAGGGGAAAAAAACACTAGTGGGCGTAGTCTATAGGCCTCCGAACAGTTGCAATTCTGTTGGACGGAGTATCAATCAGGAAATAGTTGAGGCTTGTAATAAGGGAACATCTATAATTATGGGGGATTTTAACTATCATATTAATTGGACAAATCAAATTGGGCAGGGCTGCCTTGAGGATGAGTTCATTGAGTGTATTAGGGATGGGTTTCTTGAGCAGTACGTAACTGAACCGACCAGGGGGCAAGCAACCTTAGATCTGGTCCTGTGTAACAAGACAGGATTAATTAAAAATGTCCTAGTAAAGAATCCCCTTGGAATGAGTGACCATAACATGGTTGAATTCCATATTCAATTAGAGGGTGAGAAGGTTGGATCTCAAACAAGCGTGCTAAGCTTGAATAAAGGAGACTATGAAGGTATGAGAGCGGAATTGAGTAGAGTGGATTGGGAAAATAGATTAAAGGTTAAGACGATACCTGATCAGTTGTGTACCTTTAAGGAGTTATTTTACAACTTCCAAAAAATATATTCCACTGAGAAGAAAAGGGTGTAAAAGAAAAGACAGCCATCCGTGACTAAGTAAAGAAATTAAGGATAGTATTCGACTAAAAACAAGGGCATATAAGGTAGCCAAATCTAGTGGGAGGATAGAGGATTGGGAAAACTTTAAAAGACAGCAAAAAATAACAAAAAGATTGATTAAGAAAGGGAAGATAGATTATGAAAGTAAATTAGCAAAAAATATAAAAACAGATAGTAAGAGTTTTTATAGTTATATAAAAAGAAAAAGGGTGGCTAAAGTAAATGTTGGTCCCTTAGAGGATGAGACCGGGAAATTAATGGTGGGAAATATGGAGATGGCAAAAACACTGAATGAATATTTTGTATCAGTCTTTACAGTAGAGGACACTAAGAATATCCCAACACTGGACAAACAGGGGGCTATAGGGGGGGAGGAGCTAAACACGATCAAAATCACTAAGGAAGTGGTACTCGGTAAAATAATGGGACTCAAGGCGAATAAATCACCTGGACCTGATGGCTTACATCCTAGGGTCTTGAGGGAAGTGGCGGTAGGGATTGTGGATGCATTGGTAATAATTTTCCAAAACTCCCTGGACTCAGCAAAGGTCCCGGCAGACTGGAAAACTGCTAATGTAACACCCTTATTTAAAAAGGGCAGTAGATAGAAGGCTGGAAACTATAGACCGGTTAGCCTAACATCTGTGGTAGGTAAAATTTTGGAGTCCATTATTAAGGAGACAGTAACAGGACATTTGGATAAACATAATTTAATAGGACAAAGTCAGCATGGTTTTATGAAGGGGAAGTCATGTTTGACAAATTTGCTGGAGTTCTTTGAGGAAGTAACATATAGGGTGGATAAAAGGGAACCAGTGGACGTAGTGTATTTAGACTTCCAAAAGGCATTTGACAAGGTGCCACACAAAAGATTATTGCTTAAGATAAAAAATCACGGGATTGGGGGTCATATTCTGGCATGGATAGAGGATTGGCTATCTAACAGAAGGCAGAGAGTTGTGATAAATGGTTCATTCTCAGACTGGCAATCAGTAACTAGTGGTGTTCCGCAGGGGTCAGTGCTGGGTCCCCAACTCTTTACAATCTATATTAACGATTTGGAGGAGGGGACCGAGTGTAACATATCAAAGTTTGCAGATGATACTAAGATGGGAGGGAAAGTAGTGAGTGAGGAGGACATAAAAAACCTGCAAGGTGACATAGACAGGCTAAGTAAGTGGGCAGAGATTTGGCAGATGGAATACAATACTGGAAAGTGTGAGGTTATGCACTTTGGCAGGAAAAATCGTAGAGCAAGTTATTATCTTAATGGCAAGAAACTGGAAAGTACTGAAGTACAAAGGGATCTGGGGGTCCTGGTGCACGAAACTCAAAAGGTTAGTATGCAGGTGCAGCAAGTGATTAAGAAGGCCAATGGAATGTTGACGTTCATTGCTAGGGGGATAGAATATAAAAATAGGGAGGTATTGCTTCAGTTGTACAAGGTATTGGTGAGACCGCACCTGGAATACTGCATACAGTTTTGGTGTCCATACTTAAGAAAAGACATACTTGCTCTCGAATCAGTACAAAGAAGGTTCACTCGGTTAATCCCGGGGATGAGGGGATGGACATATGAGGAGAGGTTGAGTAGATTGGGACTCTACTCATTGGAGTTCAGAAGAATGAGAGGCGATCTTATTGAAACATATAAGATTGTGAAGGGGTTGGATCGGGTGGATGCGGGGAGGATGTTCCCGATGATGGGTGAAACTAGAACTAAGGGGCATAGTCTTAGAATAAGGGGCTGCTCTTTCAAAACTGAGATGAGGAGGAACTACTTCACTCAGAGGGTGGTAGGTCCATGGAATATGCTGCCCCAAAAAGCTGTAGAAGCTACATCATTACATAAATTTAAAACAGAAATAGACAGTTTCCGAGAAGTAAAGGGAATTAAGGGTTACGGGGAGCGGGCAGGAATTTGGACATGAGTCTAGGTTCGGATCGGTCATGGCCCTGTGGGTAGCGGAGCGGGCCCAGGGGCCACGTAGCCTGATCCTGCTCCTATTTCGTGTGTCTAATTCTGTTAGATTCAGGAGATGGTTCTGTGATAGTAGATTGGCGGTTAGGATAAGATCAGCCATGATCTTATTGAATGGTGGAGCAGGCTCGAGGGGCTGATTGGCCTACTCCTGCTCCTATTTCTTATGTTCTTATGTTCTTATGTTCTGAGCCTATAGTAGATCCTGCTATCGATGACTCCTCAGGGAAGATCTATTTCAAGAAATCTCTAAATGTAAGTTATAATAAAGTTAACTAATAGCTTTTCCTAAACTGTAAAAAATATAAATAGTATTTATTTTCATTTTGAATTGAATACCTGTTAAATAAAAGTCCAAATATAAATAGAGGCTGTGCTGTGCTGTGTTGTGCCCTGAGCCCCACACTGAATTACTACTGCCATATTTTCCTCTGCTTATTAATTGTAACAAAAATAGATATGAATAAAGAATGGTGTTACATTGTTAGAAAGCAATAAAAGACTACTCGCCTGTATTTAGCATTGCTCTGCATATTCCTATCTCTTCAAAAATAGAAAAAAAGCTGCTTTGTGCTTGATAAGAACATGTTAAAGTGATTAATAAGGAATTTGTGTGACATTCTGTAGCTATCCTTCTCTTCTTAGGCAGTCCCTCGGAACCGAGGGTGACTTGTTTCCACATTAAAAATGAGCTCGCAGGTGACTGATTAGTCCAATGCAGGACCTACATTCTCTGTCACAGGTGGGGCAGACGGTGGTTGAAGGGGCGGGTGGGTGGGGTGCTTCGGTTGACGTGCGCTCCTTGCGCTGCCTGCGCTTGGCTTCTGCTTGCTCCCGGCGAAGAGACTCGAGGTGTTCGGCGCCTTCCCGGATGCTTCTCCTCCACTTTGTGCTGTCTTGGGCCAGGGATTCCAAGGGGTCGGTGGGGATGTTACACTTTTTCAAGGAGGCTTTGAGGGTGTCCTTGAAGCATTTCCTCTGCCCACCTGGGGCTCTCTTGCCGTGCCAGAGCTCCGAGTAGAGCGCTTGTTTTGGGAGTCTCGTATCGGGCATGCGGACAATGTGACCCATCCATCGGAGCTGATTGAGCATGGTCAGAGCTTCGATGCTGGGGATGTTGGCCTGAGCAAGAACACTGACGTTGGTGCGCCTATCCTGCCAATGGATTTGCAGGATCTTGCGGAGGCAGCGTTGGTGGTACCTCTCCAGTGCTTTGAGGTGCATGCTGTACATGGTCCATATCTCTGAGGCATACAGCAGGGCAGGTATCACTGCTGCCCTGTAGACCATGAGCTTAGTGCCGGGTGTGAGGTCCTGGGGCTAGATTTTCAGTCGCTTGCGCCAGCAGTTAGCGCCTTAAGAGAAGTGATTTTCGGGCGCTATGCGTGTAGCGCCCGGGCGCAGCGCAGTTTGCGCCCCGCCCCAAATTAAGTTGCCCGTTAGCGCCGGCGCAAAGTTTAGCGCCCGCCCGGATGCGCGCGCAGAAAATGACGTCACATCCTCGTGCAACGCCCTTTGTGTGCCCCGATTCCAAACTTCAGTCGGACCGCCCCATTGTGCGGCCGGCGGCCGGAGCGTTTGGAAAAAGGAACGCAACACAACCAGCGCGGGCCCCGGGGGGCACAAATTAAAGGGGACGTACTCTCCAGTATAAAGGCCAGCCTTTTTTCAGAAAACACTCTTGTGCAACGCATTTCTGGAGACACAACAAGGAGGATAGCTAACTGGTTTGAAGCAGCAAGAGCCAGGTATTTTTGGACTCAGGCCAGAGCGCTGCAAGTGGCCTTTTGGAAATTAGAGTGTTTGCCAGGATTTGATGGGGGTTGCATGGGGTGCCAACGCAGAGCTGCAGCTCCATGTCCGTAGGGCTCGCAGACGCATTGTGAGAGGGGCAGCCCTGGCTAGAGGCAGAGGGGGCTACAGGCGTCGGCCACGTAGGCCTTACCCAGTCAGGCTATACCGCCAGCAGCGCTCCTACCTAAACATGAGTGCCGCGCGATGTGTTAAAAGGCTCCGATTCCGAAAGGAGGTGATTGCAGAGATCTGCCACCTGCTTCGCCGAGATCTGCGTCCGAAGCTCAGGTGCAGGACGTCTCTGTCGGTGGAAGTGAAGGTGACGGTGGCATTGAACTTCTATGCCACCGGCTCCTTCCAATACGCTGCTGGGGACATAGCAAACATCTCCCAGTACGGCGCGCATCGCTGCATCCGCCAGGTGACCGAAGCACTGTTCAGAAGGAGAAGCCAATTCATCTCCTTCCCCATGGCCCTGGAGAGCCAGCATCAGCGCGCATTGGGATTTTCCAGACTCGGGGAATTCCCCTTGGTGCAGGGCGCCATTGACTGTACGCATGTGGCTTTGCGGGCCCCTCTGGAGCATGGCGAGCAGTATCGCAACAGGAAGGGCTACCATTCTCTGAATGTGCAGCTGGTCTGTGACCACAAGCAGCGCATCATGGCAGTCAATGCCAGCTTCCCAGGCAGCAGCCACGATGCCTTTATCCTGCGGCAGAGTACTGTGCATGACATGTTCCAGGCACAGCCTCCCCCAAGAGGATGGCTACTCGGGGACAAAGGCTATCCTTTGTGCACCTGGCTCATGACCCCGCTCCGCGCGCCCAGGACCGCTGCTGAAGAGGCCTACAACGAGAGCCATCAAACCACCCGCAACATCATCAAGCTAACTATTGGGGTCCTCAAGCAACGGTTCCGCTGCCTTGATCGCTCCGGAGGAGCTCTCCAGTATTCGCCGGACCGGGTCTCCCAATTTGTGGTGGTTTGCAGCATGCTACACAACCTGGCTATCCGCAGGACTCAGGCACTGCCACCTGACGTTGGACCAGCACCTCAGGAGGAGGAGCAGGAGGAGCATGAGGAGGAGGAGGAGGAGGAGCAGGAGTACGTTCCCAGGAGGGAGCGACCAGGGCCAAGGGCCGCACGACGCCACCTTATTACACGGTACTTCTAAGCCCCCTGTCAGGGAATGGCCAGGGGCCATGAGGGAAGATGAATGCAGCCGCTCCGCAAGCCCTCAGCCGGCGAAGCCAACAAACACTAAGAAGAACAACCATGGAGACTGCATGAATAAAGATAATTTTTTATTACACAAAAATGAAAAGCCCTTCCCACATGAATCCCCAAAAACAATAAACGGGCCCCACAAAAAGCCCAACAAACGACTCACTCCCACAAACTGGGGAGGAGTCACTCCACCTTTCTTCAAACCGGGCCTCAACGTCGGCCTAACGCAAAAAATAAGCCCTCCAACAACACAACCATGGGCAAAATAAAGATGGCCACCGCCATATAAAAGGAAAGCTGGCCACACCCTCTACTGAGTGGCCCGCGAGGGCGAGACCTTGCCCAGCCTTTTGCCTCCCCTGCCCGGCCTGCTGCTCCTTCGCAAGCTCTGCCCAGTGGCTGCTGCGAGGCTGGGGGAAGGCGCCTGAGGCTCAGATGCCCTTCCGCCAGATGCCGCTGGGGGGCGGCCTACACGGCGTTTGGGCCTCGAGGGGCCGTCTGCTGAGTGGCGCACCTGAGCCTGGCCACCATCAGCTGCAGCCGCTTGCCCTTGACGCCCCAGTGGGGGAATGGCGGCGACGGATGGCGCAATGTGGGCCAGCTGGCGTCTGGGATGCGCTGGCTGGTGCTGTGGCGCGGTGGCACTCGGCCGGGCCCGCACTGCAGGATCCGCAACAATCAGCCGAGGGGCGGCTTGCTGGGATGGTCCAGCGCGGCGGCTGCCCTGGCGATGCCTGCCTGAGACAGCGCGTGTGGCAGCAGTGAGTGCCCCTGTGGTCCTGGTGTGCGCGCGCATCACAGCCGCCAGGGTCTTGACGGCATCAGTCAGCATGCGGCCACTCGCGGCAGTTGCTGCCCCGAACTCGCGCATACTGGTCGCCAGCGACTCGATGGCCTCAGGCATGCGCCCCACCATGCTCATGAGCTCCGTGTGGCGCCGGTCCGAATCCTCAGCCATCTTATCCAGCTTCCGCACCTCCTCCGAGGTGAAGGTGTCCGGACTGGAGTCGCGAGTCTCCCGCTGGGGAGGAGGGGGCCGAACTAGGGGACCCTTGCCGCGTTGGTGGCGGCGAGTGTGCCGATCAGCAGCACTCCCCTCTGATCCTTCCCCCCTTTGGGGGGAAGGCTGCGGGCCACGCGCACGGCTCCTGGGTGGCTGGACGCCACTGGTCCCAGAAGCTGCATTGCCCTGCGACAGTTCCTCCAGGCACTCGTCCAGTGAGGAGGTGTCAAGCATTTCCTCCTCTCCTGCGGGACGTGACTGTTCCCCTGAAGGTCCGGCTTGCTCCTCCTCCTCCTCCTGGTCGGAGGTGCTGTCACTGGCAGCTTCAGGGTCCTGGTCGTCACCAGCTGAAAGCAGGAATGCACAAGAGTAGCTTCAGAGTGAGGAGACGGCGTCAGCGAGGGAGTTAGGACTGGTGGCATTCAGCGCATTGGTGGGGCAGTGGCAAAGGAGGTAGCTCGGATGGGCCAGTGCGACGCAAGAGGGCCAAAAGGCGAGGTCCTTACCATTGCCGGGCAGTGGAGGGTCGGATACTCCGCACACTGTGGGGACAATCACACGGGCTCCCATGAGCACACACACGCGCTCCTCCAGCCGAGTGAGCTTCTGCAGCTTGGCGCGGCCACCCCTGGCACGCGCCTGGCGATTAAACGCTACTTTAGCCTGCAAGAGAAAGGACGGGCTGTAAGTGCGCAGTGAAGCCCTGATGTAGTGTGCACTGCCTCCCATGGTGGAATAGCTTGGACAAAGTGTAGAGTGCCGAATGGCCATGTGATGCTCATGACTGTCCCAATGCTGCTGGCTGAGGGCTGGCCAATAGGACTTTCAGCTCCCTTTGCCCATCATGTCAGGTGTACATGCAAGAATGAGGAGGAGACTGGAAAGGCTACTCACCTTGACAATCCTGGTCAGATCGTTGTATTTTTTACAACATTGTTTGTGGGTCCTGGGGGCATCGCCGGTGAACGTCACCCTCTGGGCAATCTGCTTCCAGGCTTTGGTGTAGTCGTGGTGGGTTGGATTCCTCCCACTCTCTGGGAACAAGATCTTGCGCCTCACCTCCAGAGCTGTGACCATTATGTCCAGATCACCCTCTGAGAAGCGCAGGGCACGCTGACGGGCCTTCTCTGGCGTTGCCATGACTCCCTGGGGCTGAGCAGCAGTGTTGAGGCCTCTTTGCAAGGCTGCAGTGTGCAGGGCGTGGCAGCAGACCAATTCGTCCCTTCCCCCTTTAAGAGCTGGTCGGCGCCACGGGGTCTGCTGTCAGTCCAAAAATGACCGCACCCGCGCTGCGCCCCGCCTGGGCGCTATCCCTCTGGACCGCCGGCTTAGCGCCTAAAGATAGGAGTGGAACGCCTCTTTTAGCGCTCCACCAATCTCTTAGGGCGAAGCCACTGAATTTCCGGCAACGGGGCGCTACTTTGGGGCGGGCGCTAACTTCGGGCGGACGCTAAGGTTAGCGCCCCAAAACTGTCTATACTGAAAATCTAGCCCCTGGTCTTCAAACACTCTCTTCCTCAGGCGACCGAAGGCTGCACTGGCACACTGAAGGCGGTGTTGGACTTCGTCGTCGACGTCTGCCCTTGTTGACAGTAGGCTCCCGAGGTATGGAAAGTGGTCCACGTTGTCCAAGGCCTTGTTGTGGATTTTGACAATCGGGGGGCAGCACTGTGTGGCGGGGGCAGGTTGGTAGAGGACCTTTGTCTTACGGATGAAGCCATCGCAAGAATCCTCCTCAATCGCCTTCTCCCAGTGGCCGAAGAGCTCCTCCCAGAGTCGCAATGCAGATTCCGCCCACTAAGAGGCACAACGGACATGACCTTCACCGCACGTCAATTACAAGAGAAATGCAGGGAACAGCACCAACCACTGTACATGGCCTTCTTTGATCTCACAAAGGCCTTCGACACTGTCAACCGTGAGGGATTATGGAGTGCCCTCCTCAAATTTGGCTGCCCTCAAAAGTTTGTCACTATCCTCCGCCTGCTTCACGACGACATGCAAGCCGTGATCCTGACCAACGGTTCCACCACAGACCCAATTCACGTACGAACCGGGGTCAAGCAAGGCTGTGTCATCGCACCAACGCTCTTCTCAATCTTCCTTGCTGCAATGCTCCATCCCACCCTCAGTAAGCTCCCCACTGGAGTGGAGCTAATTTACAGAACAAATGGGAAACTGTTCAACCTCCGTCGCCTCCAGTCCAGATCCAAGGTCGTCCCATCCTCTGTTGTCGAATTACAGCATGCAGACAATGCTTGCGTCTGCGCTCACTCGGAGGTCGAACTCCAAACCATCGTAAACACCTTCGCCGAAGCATACGAGAGCATGGGCCTTACACTAAACATCTGTAGCTATACAGTTAATCAAAAGGTGATTGTTTTATTCAAGGTCAGACTTGACATTAGTCAGTTTAAACAATGGGAAGATTTGCAAGTATTGTTAATGCAGAGATAGAAGTGAACAGTGCAAGCTCAAACTGGGGAGAGGAAAGGGTTCGGTGGTTTAATGAACATAAGCAAGCACGTGCAGTTGTTTTATAGTGCAACCAGTTGCTGCAGAAAGCATCCTGTAATATAAATGGGATCATTTCTACATCAGCAGCACCCGGAGCCGGTATTTCAAGCGGTTCTACAATATAAGTGCATATTAGAAGCTCTTCTGCTCCTTAATTATTGGTCTTATTATCTACTTGGGTGGTAATACTTAACACTGGTGACTCACAGTGCTAAATCTGAATTTAATGGTAATAATGCCAAAAGTAGATTTAAAGCTCCACACAGCAATTTCCTGCTGAGTGCTAATAGCACCAGCCACTCATTATTGGTGCTTCAACTACATGAATGTTCATTCAGTTGCGTTGCAATGCCTGACTCAATAATATGTCCAAGGCAGATCCTACAATTATGCCATCAGCACTCACTATTCAACAACAATATTCAAAAAATGAGTAGAATGAAATAAAAAGATGTTGAAGATAATCATATTTCTTTGCAACTGATTGATTAAAAAAATCTTTTTCCAGTGCTCCCTTCTGCTCTCAAACCAATTATTCAGGTTGGAGTACAATCCATAGGTGTCAGCAACCTTTTGCCCAAATCATAATTTTTCATGTTTGGACCATGACAATGGCCTAGAAATTGGGTTCTGGCGTAGGCAGGGCTTTAGCGCCGGAAGTTAGTGCCGGCGCTAAGTCCCCCTGCGCGCGCCAAAAATTCAGTAGTGCCGCGCCCAAACGGCTGCTGGCGCTACTGAAGGGTCTTTGCGGCGGTACATCGGCGCTAACTGCCGTTTCGCGCCGCAATTCCGGCGCTGCGGCACCCGATGTGGTGCGGCAGGCTGGGGACGTGCAGGCCTCCTCCTCCCGTTAAGGAGGAGCTGCCTGCACCCGGCCGCGGCCCGCGCAAATCAGCTTAAAAATGAGCCCGGCACCTCGGACAAGTGCCGGGCTTGCATCTGTTCCGGGGGGGGGCGGGGGGAGAAGTCCGGGGAGGGAGCTGCGGGCAGGCGGCCGGCGGGAAAGTGGCCGGCCGCCGCGGGGCCTTTAATGCGCCGGCGCAAACTGGAGTAAGGCACCTCTGACAGAACGTTGCTTGCGGCTGCCACGGGCGAGGCGGCCGCAACTCAATTTCGGAGTTCGGGCGGGTTACCACGGCAACCGGGACGCTGCGCACACCGATGACGTCATCGGTGCCGGCGCAGCGCTACCGGTGCAACGCCGATTTAGGGCCCCAGGGAATTTTTAAACTGGCCATAACTCTGGCGCTAGTCCCTCTAGCGCCTCAAAAGCGGCGCTAAGGCAACTGAATTTCTAGGCCATTGCTGTCTGTCTATTTGACCCTGAAGGGCATTACAGATAATATTGATCCTACCCTCACAACATCCATGCATGAGTGCCTTCAAACAGGACTCAGTGGGTAGTGATGAGGAGGATGGCCTCTGAGTGAGTTTCCTTTCCTCACTCAGGTGTGTTAAGACTAACTGTAACACCGCCATTGGCATGGTGTAGCAGATTTTTTAGAATTTGAGTATACTACACAATTAACCAAGAAAATGTCATTTTTGACACTTCATTTGAAGCATTTTCCAGCATTTTGGAGTAAAGTACATTAAAATCTGTTACATAATATATTCTATTTTGTTTTTGATTACACCTCTTTGAAGCAACTTAGGATGTGTTTCTACATTAAAGGTGCTATATAAATGCAAGTTGTTTTTGTTGCTGTTGTTATAATATATGTCAATTTATTCCAATGAGTTTTTAAAATTCATTCACGGGATGTGGGCATCACTGGCAAGGCCAGCATTTATTGCCCATCCCTAACTGCCCTTCATAAGGCGATGGTGAGCCGCGTTCTTGAACCGCTGCAGTCCGAGTGGTGAAGGTACTCCTGTAGGTTAGGGAGAGAGTTCCAGGATGTTGACCCAGTGATGATTTAGGAACAGCGATATGTTTCCAAGTCAGGATGGTGTGTGACTTGGAGGGGACCTTGGAGGTGGTGGTGTTCCCATGCGCCTTATACCCTTGTCCTTCTAGGTGGTAGAGGTCGTGGGTTCTGACAAAGAAGCCTTAGCGAGTTGTTGCAGTACATCTACAGACCCGGTGGGCCGGTGGTGGAGGGAGTGAATGTTTATGGTGGTCGATGGGGTGCCAATGAAGTGGGCTGCTTTGTCCTGGATGGTGTCGAGGTTCTTGAGCGTTGTTGGAGCTGCACTCATCCAGGCAAGTGGAGAGTATTCCATTACACTCCTTACTTGTACCTTGTAGATGGTGGAAAGACTTTGGAGAGTCAGGAGGTGAGTCACTCGCTACAGAATGCCCAACCTTTGACCTGCTCTTGTAGCCACAGTATTTATGTGGCTGGTCCAGTTATGTTTCTGTATAATGGTGACCCCCAGAATGTTGATGGTGGGGGATTCGACAATGGTAATGCCATTAGATGTCAAAGGGAGGTGGTTAGACTTTCTCTTGTTGGAGACGGTCATTGCCTGGCACTTTTGTGGCACGAATGTTACCTGCCACTTATCAGCCCAAGCCTGAATGTCATCCAGGTCTTGTTGCATGTGGGCACAGACTGCTTCATTATCTGAGGAGTTGCAAATGGAACTGACCACTGTGCAATCATCAGCGAACATCCCCACTTCTGACCTTATGTTGGAGGGAAGGTCATTGATGAAGCAGCTGAAGATGGTTGGGCCTATGGCACTGCCCTGAGGAACTCCTGCAGCGATGTCCTGGGGCTGAGATGATTGGCCTCCAACAACCACAACCATCTTCCTTTGTGCTAGGTATGACTCCAGCCAGTGGAGAGTTTCCCCCCTGATTCCCATTGACTTCAATTTTACAAGGGCTCCTTGATGTGCACTTAGTCAAATGCTGCCTTGATGTCAAGGGTAGTCACCCTCATCTCACCTCTGGAATTCAGCTCTTTTGTCGATGTTTGAACTAAGGCTGTAATGAGGCCTGGAGCCAAGTGGTCCTGGCGGAACCCAAACTGAGCATCAGTGAGCAGGTTATTGGTGAGTAAGTACTGCTTGATAGCACGGTCGACGACACCTTCCATCTCTTTACTGATGATTGAGGGTATATCTGATGGGGCAGTAATTGGCTGGATTGGAATGTTCTGCTTTTTGTGGCTGGAGATACCTGGGCAATTTTCCACTTTGTCGGGTAGATGCCAGTGTTGTAGCGATACTGGAACAGCTTGAGTAAGAAAATGAGAGGAATAAGAGGTAAAGTATGTAAGTAACAAGAGAGGCAATACAAAGGGAGTGATTTTAACCATACTTACCCGGCAGAAATAGGGTGGGTGGGCAGTTAAAATCGCCCAGGTTACTTACCCGCCGGAAAGGCACCAGGATCCTGCCATCTAGGATTTTAAACAACTCTCCTGTGTAGACGGCAAGGACACCCGCCCAAAGACAACAGGTTTTTCTTTACATATGTTTTGTAGGGTCCCAATGAGGTCATCGGGACCCAACTACAATTTTAACTCAGGCCTCGATTTTCCCACCAGGCTGAAGCAGGTCAGAAGAGGAGCAGCCCCAGAAGAGGCCGAAAAGGTAAGTTTTTTTTCTTTCATTTGTGTGACCAGGAGGAGCAGAGTGCATCTGAATCACAATTTGTACCAGAGGAATGGAGAGAAGGGAAAAGTGTTGTGGGGAAAATGTTAGAGGTTTTCTTGAAGAAGGAAATTGTGAAGCACTCACAAAAACATGAAGTTATCAGGGCAAGTCAGCATGACTTTAAAGGAGGGGAAGATTATGCTTGAGGTATCAGATAAAAGGAACTATGTGGACATAGTTTATCGAGACTTTAGCAGAGCGTTTGATACCCTCCCAGATAGATGGGTCGAATACTGCTGATATTGTGTTCTACACGTGGTGTGGGGAAGTGAGGGTTCCAATAGTGCTGAGAATAGGAGATGCACAGTGTGTGAATAAGAAAATAGTGTTAATGATAAGCAGAAGCAGATGAGTGACAGCTCCATGCAGCAGCAGGCTGTCATGCTGAGTACGTAAGGAAGAGAGTTCAGTAAAATGAGAGAAAGAAGGCAAGATGCATAAAAACCCTGCTGTGTATCCCCTCCAGCCTTGCCATCTCCAACACGATGGCATTAGCACTTGTATTGAAGCTGGCCATAAAAGTAATCTTTTCATCTCCCTCTTAAGAACATAAGAACATAGGAGCAGGAATAGGCCACTTGGCCCCTCAAGCCTGCTCCGCCATTCAATAAGATCATAGCTGATCTTGGGCTCAAAGCCACTTGCCTGTCTGCTCCCCATAACACTTCACTCCCATATCTTCTTGTGTGCAAGAAGAGTGGGAATGGGTTGTGTGTGCCCTGTTGATGGAATACTCACCATTTGCCTGGCTGGGTGCAACACCATTCACAACAACACTCAAGAAGCTCGACACCAAGACAAAGCAATTCATTTGATTGACAACCCCGCCACTGGATTCAGTATCCACCTTCTCCACCACTGGCATACTTTCACTGCAGTATGTACAATCAAAAGGTGCCCTCTGAGAACTTGCTTCAATAGGACCTCCCAGCTTCATGACCTCCATCACCAAGAAGGGCAAGCGCAGCAAGATCATGGGAACATTATTAGCTTCAAGATCTTCACACACCATCCTGACTTAGACATGTATCGCTGTTCCTTCACTGTTTCTGGGTCAATATCCCGGAATTCCTCATCTAACACCATTGTGGTAAACCATGATCACACAGACTGTGAACCAGCAACAGCAGCAGATTTGTGTACCATCACAATCTGTAATCTTATGGTCTGCCACGTCCCTCACTCCTCCATCAATATCAAGCCAGGAGGCCAAACCTGGTTCAATGGGGAGTGTAAAAGGGTGTGCCAGCAATCAACCTAGGAATCAGCCTAGCTAAACTACAACACAGGGGTATCTGTATGCTAAACACCTAAAGCAGTACGCAATAGACAGTGCGAGTCAGCAGAGAGTGCTGTGAGTTTGGGTAAGTGTGAGAGTTCTTTAATTGTTATTTCTCTTTAAATCATTCTTGATAAGATTACTTAAGCAGTTTAAGTAAAGGGGAAAAGTTAAATATTTGGGATTCTGTTGGTTTAAGAAGAGTAAAACAAGGTTACACTGCAGTAGGAGTAAATTGGCACAGCAAGCAGTGGAAACCAGTTTTCTAACCAATCAGCAGGGGTGACTCATTTGGCTGTAAACAAACAAACAGTATAAAAAGACCAGTCCTAGTGCGAGCAAGCGCTGAGTGCGAGTCAGCAGAGAGTGCTGTGGGTTTGGGTAAGTGTGAGTTAGGGTAAGTGGGGTGTTAGGTGCTCTTTTCAAACTTTTACTCTGTGGGTTGTAGTTAATAAGGCCTTTCTGGTGCAGAGTGACTGTTGGTAAACCATTTAACTGGTGTAATTAGAGGGATTGAGTTAATTTAAATCCAATTAATTAAAGGGGATACTAGCATCTAAAATCGGGCAGAGGGTGTCCATAACTAACGATAAAAAATTTAATTAACTACATAGAATGGAGCAGGTGATGTGTTACTGTTGCGAGATGTGGGAGCCGGTGGACCCCATTGAGGCTCACGGTGATTACGTCTGTGACAAGTGTCTGCTGCTACAGGAACTCCAGCTCCATGATGATGAGCTGGAGTCTGAGCTTCAGGCACTGTGACACATCAGGGAGGGGGAGAAGTACCTGGACTCTGTGTTTCAGGAGGTGGTCACACCTATGAAGTTAATTAATTCAGATGTAGCCCATGGTCAGGGACAGGACGGTGTGACTACAAGTGAGGCAGGTACGGGGATCCAGGAGGTAGTGTTGGAGGAGTCGCAGCCCTTGCTCTTGTCCAACAGGTTCGAGGTTCTTACTCCCTGTGGGGACAGGAGCAGGGACTGCAGGGAAGATGAGCAACCTGGCCACAGCACCGTGGAACGGGGGGCCATTCAAGAGGGGGGAGTAAACAGAAATGTTGTAGTGGTAGGGGATAGTATTATTAGGGGGATAGATAGAGTTCTCTGCAGCCGAGAGCGAGAGTCCCGAAGGCTGTGTTGGCTACCCGGTGCCAGGGTTAAGGACATCTCCTCTGGGCTGGAAAGAAACTTGCAGTGGGAGGGGGTGGATCCAGTTGTCGTGGTCAATGTTGGTACAAACATAGAGTCATAGAGTCATAGAGTCATAGAGTAATACAGCACGGATAGAGGCCCTTCGGCCCATCGTGTCCACGCCGGCCATCAAGCCCTGCCTAATCTAATCCCATATTCCAGCATTTGGCCCGTAGCCTTGTATGCTATGGCATTTCAAGTGCACATCCAAATGCTTCTTAAATGTTGTGAGGGTTTCTGCCTCCACAACCCTTTCAGGCAGTGAGTTCCAGACTCCAACCACCCTCTGGGTAAAAAAGTTCTTTCTCAAATCCCCTCTAAACCTCCCGCCCTTTACCTTGAATCTATGCCCCCTAGTTATTGACCCCTCTACTAAGGGAAAAAGCTCCTCAGCATCCATCCTATCTATGCCCCTCATAATTTTGTACACCTCAATCATGTCCCCCCTCAGCCCCCTCTGCTCCAAGGAAAACAAACCCAATCTGCCCAGTCTCTCTTCATAGCCGAAGCGCTCCAGCCCTGGTAACATCCTGGTGAACCTTCTCTGCACCCTCTCTAACGCGATCACATCCTTCCTGTAGTGTGGCGACCAGAACTGCACACAGTATTCCAGCTGTGGCCTAACCAGTGTTTTATACAGCTCCATCATAACCTCCTTGCTCTTATATTCAATGCCTCGGCTAATGAAGGCAAGTATCCCATATGCCTTTTTTACCACCTTATCCACCTGTTCCGCCACCTTCAGGGATCTGTGTACTTGCACACCCAGATCCCTCTGACCCTCCGTCTTGCCTAGGGTCTTTCCATTCATTGTGTATTCCTTTGCCTTGTTAGTCCCCCCAAAGTGCATCACCTCGCACTTTTCCAGGTTAAATTCCATTTGCCACTGTTCCGCCCATCTGACCAACCCATCTATATCGTCCTGCAGACTGAGGCTACCCTCCTCGCTATTTACCACCCTACCAATTTTTGTATCATCCGCGAACTTACTGATCATACCCTTTACACTCATATGCAAGTCATTAATGTAGACCACAAACAGCAAGGGACCCAGCACCGATCCCTGTGGTACCCCACTGGCCACAGGCTTCCAGTCACAAAAACAACCTTCGACCATCACCCTCTGCCTTCTGCCACTAAGCCAGTTTTGTATCCAATGTGCCAAGGCACCCTGGATTCCATGGGCTCTTACCTTCTTGACCAGTCTCCTGTGCGGGACTTTATCGAAGGCCTTACTGAAATCCATGTATACCACATCCACTGCGTTACCCTCATCCACACACCTAGTCACCCCCTCAAAAAATTCAATCAAATTAGTCAGACATGATCTTCCCTTGACAAAGCCATGTTGACTATCCCTGATTAATCCTTGCCTCTCCAAGTGGAGACAAATTTTGTCCCTCAGGATTTTTTCCAATAATTTTCCTACCACTGATGTTAGGCTCACTGGCCTGTAGTTCCCCGGTTTTTCCCTACTACCCTTCTTGAATAATGGTACTACATTAGCGGTTCTCCAGTCCTCTGGCACATCCCCTGTGGCCAGAGAGGTCCTGAATATATGTGTTAGAGCCCCCGCAATCTCTTCCTTTGCCTCACACAGCAGCCTGGGATACATTTCATCCGGGCCTGGGGATTTATCCATTTTTAGGCCAGCTAAAACCGCCAATACCTCCTCCCTCTCGATGTTAATATGTTCGAGCATATCACAGTCCCCCCGCCCTATTTCTATGTCTACATCATCCTTCTCCATAGTGAAAACAGATGCAAAAAATTCATTTAGAACCCCTCCTACATCTTCCGGCTCCACACACAGATTGCCACTTTTGTCCCTAATGGGCCCTATTTTTTCCCTAGTTATCCTCTTACCCTTAATATACTTATAAAACATCTTCGGATTTTCCTTTATTTTGCTCGCCAGTGTTATTTCATGGCCCCTCCTTGATCTCCTAATTTCTTTTTTAAGTATCCCCCTGCACTTTTTGTACTCCTCTAGGGCTTCCTCCATCTTTAGCCTTTTGTATCTACCAAAAGCCCTCCTTTTTTTCCTAATCCATTCTCGTATATCCCCTGACATCCAAGGTTCCCTGTGGTTTTTGGAATCACCCTTGACCTTTACGGGAACATGTTGCCATTGTATGATCTCAATCTCCCTTCTGAAAGCCTCCCATTGCTCCGATGCGGATTTTCCTACAAGTAGCTGATCCCAGTCCATTTTGGCCAGATCCTGCCTTATCCTATTAAAATCGGCCTTCCCCCAATTTAGAACCTTTATTTCCGGCCCATCCCTGTCCTTTTCCATGACCACCTTAAATCTTACCATATTATGGTCACTATCACCAAAGTGCTCACCTACTAGCACTTTTTCCACTTGGCCGGCCACATTCCCTAGAATTAGGTCCAGTACCGCCCCCTCTCTTGTAGGACTTTCTACATGCTGGCTCAAAAAGCTCTCCTGGATGCACTTTAAGAATTCTACACCCTCTGAGCCTTTCACACTCTGACTATCCCAGTTAATATTGGGGAAGTTGAAATCCCCCATTATTATTACCCTATTATTTGCACATTTCTCTGAGATTTGCCTACATATCTGTTCCTCTATCTCCCCCTGACTGTTTGGAGGCCTATAGTACACTCCCAGCAAAGTGCTTGCCCCCTTTTTGTTTTTAAGCTCCACCCATATGGCCTCATTAGAGGACCCTGCTAATATATCATCCCTCCTTACTGCAGTAATTGACTCCTTAATTAATATTGCAACACCCCCTCCTCTTGTACCTCCCCCTCTGTCTCGCCTGAAGATTCTGTACCCCGGAATATTGAGCTGCCAGTCTTGCCCCTCCCTCAACCATGTCTCCGTGGTAGCAACAATATCATACTCCCATGTGTTTATCAACACCTTCAGTTCATCCACCTTATTTGCAAGACTCCTTGCATTAAAATAGATGCCATCCAGCCTTGCCCTTATATATTTGCCCTGTCTACCAAGCTGACTTGTTTTTTTCTCTATAATTGGCAGCACATCCCCCCCTATTTCAGCTCCCCTCTGTATCCCATCCCCCTGCCAAGTTAGTTTAAACCCCCCCCAACAGTGCTAGCAAACTTCCCCGCAAGGATATTTGTCCCGCTCTGGTTCAGGTGCAACCCGTCCGACTTGTACAAGTCCCACCTTTCCCAGAAGCAGGCCCAGTGATCCAGGAAAGTAAAACCCTCCCCCCTACACCAACTCTTTAGCCACGCATTCATCTGCTCTATCCTCCCATTCCTATACTTACTAGAACGTGGCACTGGGAGTAATCCAGAGATTACAACCTTTGAGGTCCTGCTCTTTAATCTGTTACCTAGCTCCCTAAATTCTTGATGCAGGACCTCATCCCTCTTTTTACGTATGTCGTTGGTACCAATGTGGACCACGACCACTGGCTGTTCACCCTCCCCCTCCAGAATGCCCTGCAGCCGCTCAGTGACATCCTTGACCCTGGCACCAGGAAGGCAACAAACCATCCTGGATTCACGTCTACGGCCACAGAAACGCCTATCTGTTCCCCTTACTATAGAATCCCCTACCACTATTGCTCTCCCACTCTTTTTCCCCCCTTCCTGGGCAGCAGGAGCACCCCCAGTGCCAGGAAGTTGGCTGCTGCTGCCTTCCCCTGGTGAGTCATCCCCCTCAACAGTATCCAAAGCGGTATACTTGTTTGAAAGGGGGATGTCCGCAGGGGTTCCCTGCACTACCTGCCTGCCTTTGTTGCTCCGCCTGATGGTCACCCCCTGTGCTGCCCTACCCGGAGGCGTGAACAACTCGCTAAACGTGCTATCCACGAGCCTCTCAGCATCGCGCATGCTCCAAAATTCATCCACCCGCAGCTCGAGCGCCGCAATGCGGTCTGCAAGTAGCTGCAGCTGGATGCATTTCCCGCACACATGGTCACCAGGGACACTGGCAGCGTCCCTGATTTCCCACATGGAGTAAGAGGAGCAGAACACGGGTCTGAGCTCTCCTGCCATGACTTACTCCTTTAATTAATTAAAAAATTTATTCAATACCCCAGTTACAGGTATACTCTAGGGCGCTTTATTTACCAACTGTCCCCACTACACCAGAGACCCTAGAAATTTAACACCACAGAAGTCAAGCTTGTATTGAAAAGAGAGAAATACTCACCAACCAATCACTTACCTGCTCCCTGGTGACGTCACACACTGATTACTTTTTACCTCTCTCCTCTGCTGTTGATTTGGTGGGCCTCGGCCTTGGCGCCGGTTTTTAAGCCGGGCTCCTCCTCCGCTGCTGCTCTCCCCCGAACTGGTCGGGCCTCTGCCTTGGCGCCGGTTTTTAAGCCGGGCTCCTCCGCTGCTGCTCTCCCCCGAACTGGTCGGGCCTCTGCCTTGGCGCCGGTTTTTAAGCCGGGCTCCTCCTGCCTGTCCTTCCTGATCGTTAAATAACCTGGTATGTTTAATTCCCAGGCATTGTCACCCTGCAGCCATGTTTCTGTAATGGCCACAAGATCATACCCATATGTAGATAGGACTAGGAAGCCGGTTCTGTTAAAGGAGTATGAGCAGCTAGGGGTCAAATTAATAAACAGAACCTCAAGGGTAATAATCTCTGGATTATTACCTGAGCCACGAGCGAATTTGGCTAGGACAAATAAAATTACAGAGTTAAATGTGTGGCTCAAAGACTGGTGTGGGAGAAATGGGTTTTGCTTCCTGGGACACTGGCACCAGTACTGGGGCAGGAGGGAGCTGTTCCGTTGGGACGGGCTTCACTTGGCCAGTGCTGGGACTAGAGTCCTGGCAGATCATATAACTAGGGCTGTAGAGAGGGCTTTAAACAAACTAGGTGGGGGAGGTTCCTAGAGAGCAAATAATAAAAATGACAACAGAGAAGGTCATAGACTTAGGTAGCAGTGGGGAAATGAAAAACTAGAGCGTGTCAGGAAGGGGCAGAAGGTATGGAGTAAAAGGTAAAGTAATAAAAAGGGCAAAAGCAGGAACTAAGTGTCACAAAACATATTTGAACGTTCTCTATCTGAATGCACGTAGCATTCGTAACAAACTAGACGAGTTAAGGGCACAAATAGCTACATATGGGTATGATCTTGTGGCCATTACAGAAACATGGCTGCAGGGTGACAATGCCTGGGAATTAAACATACCAGGTTATTTAACGATCAGGAAGGACAGTCAGGAAGGAAGGGGAGGTGGGGTGGCTATGTTAATAAAGGAAGGAATCACTGTAATACAGAGAAATGATATTGGGTCAAAAGATCAGGATAATGAAACAGTTTGGGTGGCGATAAGGAATAATAAGGGGAAAAAAACACTAGTGGGCGTAGTCTATAGGCCTCCGAACAGTTGCAACTCTGTTGGACGGAGTATCAATCAGGAAATAGTTGAGGCTTGTAATAAGGGAACATCTATAATTATGGGGGATTTTAACTATCATATTAATTGGACAAATCAAATTGGGCAGGGCTGCCTTGAGGATGAATTCATTGAGTGTATTAGGGATGGGTTTCTTGAGCAGTATGTAACTGAACCGACCAGGGGGCAAGCAACCTTAGATCTGGTCCTGTGTAACGAGACAGGATTAATTAAAAATGTCCTAGTAAAGGATTCCCTTGGAATGAGTGACCATAACATGGTTGAATTCCATATTCAATTAGAGGGTGAGAAGGTTGGATCTCAAACAAGCGTGCTAAGCTTGAATAAAGGAGACTATGAAGGTATGAGAGCGGAATTGAGTAGAGTGGTTTGGGAAAATAGATTAAAGGGTAAGACTGATGCGCTATCAATAACTCAAAAGACTGAGATTAAGCGAGTAATTAACAGGCTTTTATTAACAAGAGAATGAAGGTGTGCCTCGAGTGGTCGACCGGTCCAGAATACAAAGGGGCTGTGGAGCAGTCACCTTTATACCTGGATTCGTGGGAGGAGTCAGCCGAGGCATGTACAGGCATGTACACAGTGGAATACAAACAGTGGTTTACCACATTCACCCCTTGTTTAAAATTGTGTCCGGCGGGGTGAAGTGTATTAAAAGTTTGTGTATTGGAGTCTCTCCGGAGGTCTTGTCTGCTGCTGTGATCGATGTGGCGACGGCAGGGGTAGTGAAGCTTCCGTCGTCGAGTCCCGCGTAGGCTGGGGCACTGTTGTGTAGTCCTCGTAGATGTCGAGCGGGTCGCGGGGCCCAGGCCTACCGTCTGCTGGGGCTGGATATCGGATCGTGGGGGGGGGTGGTAGTGGGTAGTGGGTTACTGCGGCCCCCGAGGGTGCGAGGTCTCTTATGGAGACTGTGTCCTCCCGCCCGTCCGGGTACGCAATGTAAGCATACTGGGGGTTGGCGTGGAGGAGGTCGACCCTCTCAACCAGGGGGTCCATTTTATGGGTCCTCACGTGTCTTCTCAGTAGGACCGGCCCTGGGGACGTCAGCCATGGCGGTAGCGATGTCCCCGATGTGGACTTCCTTGGGAAGACAAACATTTTCTCATGAGGGGTGGCGTTAGTGGCAGTGCAGAGCAGTGACCGAATAGAGTGGAGCGCATCGGGGAGCACATCCTGCCAGCGGGAGGTCGGAAGGCCCCTAGACTTTAAGGCTAGCAGGGCGGCCTTCCAAACTGTCGCATTCTCTCTTTCCACCTGTCCGTTCCCCCGGGGGTTGTAACTGGTGGTCCTGCTTGTGGCAATACCCCTAGCTAGCAGGTACTGACGGAGTTCGTCACTCATAAACGATGAGCCCCGGTCGCTATGGATATAGCTGGGGAAACTGAACAGGGTGAAGAGGTCGTTCAGACATTTAATGACCGTGGCACTGGTCATGTCCGGGTAGGGGATGGCGAACGGGAAACGGGAGTACTCATCAATAACGTTGAGGAAGTACACATTGTGGTCGGAGGAGGGGAGAGGCCCTTTAAAATCAACGCTCAGGCGCTCGAAGGGGCGAGTGGCTTTTATCAGGTGAGCCCTGTCTGGTCTATAAAAGTACGGTTTGCACTCAGCGCAGACTTGGCAGTTCCTGGTTATGGTCCTGACCTCCTCAATGGAGTAAGGCAGGTTGCGGGCCTTGATGAAGTGGAAGAACCTGGTGACCCCCGGGTGGCAGAGGTCATTGTGGGGGGCCCGCAGTCTATCGATCTGCGTGTTGGCGCAGGTGCCACGCGATAGAGCATCCGGGGGTTCATTGAGCTTCCCGGGCCGGTACAAGATCTCGTAATTGTAGGTGGAAAGTTCGATTCTCCACCTCAAGATCTTGTCGTTTTTGATTTTGCCCCTCTGCTTGTTGTTAAACATGAAAGCAACTGAACGCTGGTCAGTGAGCAGGGTAAATCATTTTCCGGCCAGGTAGTGCCTCCAATGACGCACAGCCTCCACAATAGCCTGGGCCTCCTTCTCAACAGCGGAGTGTCTGGTCTCCGGGCCCTGGAGGGTTCGTGAAAAGAAGGCCACGGGTCTCCCCGCCTGATTGAGGGTAGCAGCCAGGGCAAAGTCGGACGCGTCGCTTTCCACCTGGAAGCGGATGGATTCGTCCACTGCGTGCATGGTGGCTTTGGCAATGTCTTCCTTGATACGGTGGAAGGCGAAGTGGGCCTCTGCCGTCACGGGAAAAGAGGTGGACTTGATCAGCGGACGGGCCTTGTCCACATAGTAGGGGACCCAATGGGCGTAATAAGAGAAAAACCCTAGGCACCTCTTCAGGGCCTTGAGGCAGTGGGGCAGTGGGAGTTCCATAAGGGGACGCATCCGGTCGGGGTCGGGGCCGATGACTCCGTGTTCCACAACACAGCCAAGGATGGCGAGGCGGGTTGTGCGGAATATGCACTTCTCCTTGTTATACGTCAGGTTGAGGAGTTTGGCGGTGCAGAGGAATTTTTCGAGGTTTGCGTCATGGTCCTGCAAGTCATGGCCGCAGATGGTCACATTGTCCAGATATGGGAAAGTGGCCTGCAACGCATTTTGATCGACCATCCGGTCCATCTCCCTTTGGAAGACGGAGACCCCGTTGGTGACGCCAAAGGGAACCCTAAGGAAGTGATAGAGGCGGCCATTTGCCTCAAACGCAGTATACTGGCGGTCCTCAGGGCGGATAGGGAGCTGGTGGTACACTGATTTCAGGTCAATGGTCGAGAAGACGCGGTACTGCGCGATCTGGTTGACCATATCAGCTATGCGGGGGAGTGGGTAAGCGTCCAGCAGGGTGTAGCGATTTATTGTCTGGCTGTAGTCAATGACCAGGCATTGCTTCTCGCCGGTCTTAACGACCACAACCTGGGCTCGCCAGGGGCTGGTGCTGCCCTCAATAATCCCTTCCTTCAGGAGCCGCTCCACTTCGGTTTTAATGAAAACCCTGTCCCCGGCACTGTATCGCCTGGTCTTTGTGGCGATGGGCTTACAGTCGGGTGTGAGGTTAGCAAACAGTGGGGGTGGGGGGTGACTCTGAGTGTGGAGAGGTTGCACCTGGTGCGCGGCGGGCAATTTGGAAGCTGCTGGCTGTGGACTGTGAGTGGGGGGAGGGGTCCACCGTACGCCATCGTAACACTTTTAAGGTGGCACTGAAAATCTAACCCCAGTAGAACGGCAGCGCAGAGGTCGGGCAGGACCAGAAGTTTAAAATTATCGTACACAGTCCCGTCTACTACGAGTGTCACCACGCAGTAGCCGCCAATGTCCGCCGACTGGGACTCGGAGGCCATAGAAATCCGCTGGTGCGCAGGCAGGACTGGGAGAGAGCAACGCCGCACCGTGTCGGGGTGGATGAAGCTCTCCGTGCTCCCAGAGTCAAAAAGGCAGATTGTTTTGTGACCATTTACCTTAATGTCCATTGTGGAACTGGCCAGCTGGTGCGGTCTCGCTTGGTCCAGTGTAACGGAGGCCAGCGTAGGGGTCGGTGTGTCGCTGCGGGTATCAGATGAGGCGGTGTTGGGGGCCTGCTGCGTCCCGGCTGTCGTCCAAGATGGCGGCGTCCATGATCCCCATGTGGCTGGAGGCGTCCAAAATGGCTGCTGTTCCGGTGGTTCGCACATGGCTGGGGAGGCCCAAGATGGCGGCCCGCACGGCCCACACCCGGCGCTGCTGGGGTTCGGGGTGGCTTTGGCCCTGCAGACGCTGGCGTAGTGTCCCTTCTTCCCGCAGCCCGAGCAGATCGCATTTTTCGCCGGGCAGCGCGCTCTGGGTTGTTTGGCCTGGCCACAGAATTAGCATTTCTGGCCTTGGGGCACTGCTGTCTGGCCTTGGGACACTGCTGCGGTAGTTGGGCCGTTGCTGGGATGTGGCTGGGGTGGCACGGCGCTATGAGATGGTCCTACCGTGTCCCCGGCTGTCGTTCCCCGCGGCGTCCACGGTGCAGAGGAGTAGGCATCCATGCCCCGGTAGGCTGCGTCCAATGATAGTGCGAGTTCAGAGGCCTTGTTGAGGTCGAGGTCACTCTGCTCCAACAGTCGCTGTCAGGTATAATTGGACCTGTGGCCCGCTACAAAAGCGTCCCGGATAAGTTCCTCTGTGTACACAGCGGCCTTTACATCCTTACAACCACAGGCCCGGCCAAGCACAGACAGTGCCTGAAGGTATTCCTCGGTCGATTCCCCAGGTTGTTGTTTACGACTCCCCAGAAGGTGCCTGGCGTACACTTCGTTCACTGGGCGCGTGTACTGGTCCTTGAGGAGCTTGATAGCATCCGCGTACGAGGTCGTGTCTTGGATGACCGAGTACACTCGGTGGTTCACTTTGGAGGTCAGGACATCCAGTTTGTCCTTGTCCGATTTGACCGTTTCAGCGGAGGCGATCAGGAATTTTTCAAAGCACCTCAGCCAGTGAGTAAACTTGGTGGATGCATCCGCCTCCCGATGGTCTAAGTCTAGGCATGCTGGTGTGAGGATCTTCACAGAATCACAGAAACCCCACAGTGCAGATAGAGGCCATTTCGGCCCATCGAGCCTGCACCGACACATATCCCACCCGATCCCCGTAACCCCTACACCAACACATATCCCACCCTATCCCCTGTAACCCCACGTATTTAATCCCCCTAACACTAAGGGTCAATTTATCATAGCCAATCACCCTAACTCGCACATCTTTGGACTGTGGGAGGAAACCGGAGCACCCGGAGGAAACCCACGCAAACACGGGGAGAATGTGCAAACTCCACACAGACAGTTGCCCGAGGCCAGATTCGAACCCGGGTCCCTGGCGCTGTGAGGCAACAGTGCTAACCACTATGCCACCGTTATAAAATCTTGTTAATAAAATTGATGCGCTATCAATAACTCAAAAGACTGAGATTAAGCGAGTAATTAACAGGCTTTTATTAACAAGAGAATGAAGGTGTGCCTCGAGTGGTTGACCGGTCCAGAATACAAAGGGGCTGTGGAGCAGTCACCTTTATACCTGGATTCGTGGGGGGAGTCAGCCGAGGCATGTACAGGCATGTACACAGTGGAATACAAACAGTGGCTTACCACAAAGACGATACCTGGTCAGTGGTGTACATTTAAGGAGTTATTTTACAACTTCCAAAACATATATATTCCACTGAGAAGAAAAGGGTGTAAAAGAAAAGACAGCCACCCGCGGCTAAGTAAAGAAATTAAGGATAGTATTTGACTAAAAACAAGGGCATATAAGGTAGCCAAATCTAGTGGGAGGATAGAGGATTGGGAAAACTTTAAAAGACAGCAAAAAATAACAAAAAGATTGATTAAGAAAGGGAAGATAGATTATGAAAGTAAATTAGCAAAAAATATAAAAACAGATAGTCAAAGTTTTTATAGTTATATAAAAAGAAAAAGGGTGGCTAAAGTAAATGTTGGTCCCTTAGAGGATGAGACCGGGAAATTAATGGTGGGAAATATGGAGATGGCAAAAACACTGAATGAATATTTTGTATCAGTCTTTACAGTAGAGGACACTAAGAATATCCCAACACTGGACAAACAGGGGGCTATAGCGAGGGAGGAGCTAAACACAATCAAAATCACTAAGGAAGTGGTACTCGGTAAAATAATGGGACTCAGGGCGGATAAATCACCTGGACCTGATGGCTTACATCCTAGGGTCTTGAGGGAAGTGGCGGTAGGGATTGTGGATGCATTAGTAATAATTTTCCAAAACTCCCTGGACTCAGCAAATGTCCCGGCAGACTGGAAAACTGCTAATGTAACACCCTTATTTAAAAAGGGCAGTAGACAGAAGGCTGGAAACTATTGACCGGTTAGCCTAACATCTGTGGTAGGTAAAATTTTGGAGTCCATTATTAAGGAGACAGTAACAGGACATTTGGATAATCATAATTTAATAGGACAAAGTCAGCATGGTTTTATGAAGGGGAAGTCATGTTTGACAAATTTGCTGGAGTTCTTTGAGGAAGTAACATATAGGGTGGATAAAGGGGAACCAGTGGACGTAGTGTATTTAGACTTCCAAAAGGCATTTGACAAGGTGCCACACAAAAGGTTATTGCTTAAGATAAAAAATCACGGGATTGGGGGTAATATTCTGGCATGGATAGAGGATTGGCTATCTAACAGAAGGCAGAGAGTTGGGATAAATGGTTCATTCTCAGACTGGCAATCAGTAACTAGTGGTGTTCCGCAGGGGTCAGTGCTGGGTCCCCAACTCTTTACAATCTATATTAACGATTTGGAGGAGGGGACCGAGTGTAACATATCAAAGTTTGCAAATGGTACTAAGATGGGAGGGAAAGTAGTGAGTGAGGAGGACATAAAAAACCTGCAAGGGGACATAGACAGGCTAAGTAAGTGGGCAGAGATTTGGCAGATGGAATACAATACTGGAAAGTGTGAGGTTATGCACTTTGGCAGGAAAAATCGTAGAGCAAGTTATTATCTTAATGGCAAGAAACTGGAAAGTACTGAAGTACAAAGGGATCTGGGGGTCCTGGTGCACGAAACTCAAAAGGTTAGTATGCAGGTGCAGCAAGTGATTAAGAAGGCCAATGGAATGTTGGCTTTCATTGCTAGGGGGATAGAATATAATAATAGGGAGGTATTGCTTCAGTTGTACAAGGTATTGGTGAGACCGCACCTGGAATACTGCATACAGTTTTGGTGTCCATACGTAAGAAAAGACATACTTGCTCTCGAGTCAGTACAAAGAAGGTTCACTCGGTTAATCCTGGGGATGAGGGGATGGACATATGAGGAGAGGTTGAGTAGATTGGGACTCTACTCATTGGAGTTCAGAAGAATGAGAGGCGATCTTATTGAAACATGTAAGATTGTGAAGGGGTTGGATCGGGTGGATGCGGGGAGGATGTTCCCAATGATGGGTGAAACTAGAACTAGGGGGCATAGTCTTAGAATAAGGGGCTGCTCTTTCAAAACTGAGATGAGGAGGAACTACTTCACTCAGAGGGTGGTAGGTCCATGGAATATGCTGCCCCAAAAAGCTGTAGAAGCTACATCATTACATAAATTTAAAACAGAAATAGACAGTTTCCTAGAAGTAAAGGGAATTAAGGGTTACGGGGAGCGGGCAGGGAAATGGACATGAGTCTAGGTTCGGATCGGACATGTAGCCTGATCCTGCTCCTATTTCGGGTGTCTAATTCTGTTATATTCAGGAGATGGTTCTGTGATAGTAGATTGGCGGTTAGGATCAGATCAGCCATGATCTTATTGAATGGCGGAGCAGGCTCGAGGGGCCGATTGGCCTACTCCTGCTCCTATTTCTTATGTTCTTATGTTCTTATGTTCACCATCACCTTCTCAAGGCAACTAGGGATGGGCAACAAATGAGGCCTTGCCAGCATTGCCCATATCCCAAGAACCAATAAAAAAATTACATCTAAGTTTTGACTGGATGGCTTAACTCACTGTCAGCTGCAAATCAAGGTGCTAAAATGGAGGTAATCACATATTAATACATAGGAAGTCACTGGAGTTAATGTCCCATTTAACACCAAATGCCCTGAATGGTCACATTAGGTTGATTTCACCTTTAATCTCCAATGAGATAAATTTAGCAATTGCCACATTGTGGCAAGGCTGTTGACTCCTGGTGCTCCTCAGTCAACAACACTACCGAACATATGTGGCTTTGTGAATCGAGTGACAGTGGAAACCCAGTTTTTGCCAGATCTCCTGATCTGCTGCTGGTTCTTGGAACTCTGGAGCCTGGCCAGTAAGAATGCTGAGACAGATTAAGCAAGTCTGTGAGCTGATGTCAAATGTTACACACACAATGGCACAGCACAACTATACATGAGTAATCAAGCAGGTTCCATCAAAATGCAAAATGGGGTAAATGGATCGCTCTCTCAACATCTAGACCCCAGAACGCAACAAAATGTAAAAGTAACTTAGATCTCACACATCATCAGTAACTCCAGCAAACCAGCTTCTTTAATATCGGTATCAGCATTCATTGTGTAAATAAAAATATTAAAAATAATCTGAAAAAATAAACAGGAAAATGTATAATAACGTTAATCATAATTTTGAAAGTAGTCCTCTTGGTGGTTAGATTCTCTCAAAATATACGGAATTACACTCTTCAATATAATAAGAACTTGAAGGAAGAAAGAAAGAACTTGTATTTATATAGTGGCTTCTGCTTCCTGAAACTGTCCTAAAGTGCCAATTAAGTATTTTTAAAATACTGTTGTTACGTAGGTAAACAGGGTGGCTAATTTTATACATAGTAAGGTTCCACAAACAGCAAATGAGTTAAATGAGCAGTTAATCTGTTTTGGCAGTGTTAGATGTGGGATCAGTGTTGGCTTGGATATCTGGGCGAAATCCAACTTTGGCGGGGGTGCCATACGGCCTGTCGCAAATCAGCCACCCACAATACATCCCGCCTGATTTTCATTTCCACAATGGAAAGTAAAATCAGGCAGGGTCTGGAACAGCGGCCGATTCGCTACAACCCATTTTGCACCCCCACCGAAGTTAAATTTCGCCCCCTCATATTTTTCTGTATCACAAGCACATTTCAATATGTGTGGCAATATGTAGACAATCAAAATAAAGTAAGAAATGTAATTCATTTTCAGCAATCTTGGGGTTAGACCACCTCATAGCAAAATGAAAGACAGACACACTTATAAACAGGAAGTCATGAAGAAATAAGAATATGGACTAAGAGCATGGTTTTATATATAAGCACGTTATTCTGTACATAATGTAAAATCTCTCTATTCAATCTCTATCAGAGTTACATCAAATTGAATTTAGATTTTCTTCATACTCCCAGTTCTTATCATGTGAACCTGCAGAATGTCTAATATTCCCAGTGGCTTGGCTCTGCTGGTACTGTATCAGTCAACAGATCAAGAGCAGTTCCTCCATAAAATGAGTTTGGTTGATGGTTCCACTGTGTCTGATGCTTCCTTTCTCATATTTCCCCAGACAAGCAAACCAAATAGGTAATAGCTTTCAGAATGATACTGAACAGATTTTGGCTTAAAAAAAAACTACCCACATGTGTTTTTTAAAAAATTTGTCAATTCTATTTTCCTTTAGATGACAGGATATTAATTGTTGGCAGACAGTGTTAAGAACTTGCAGACTCTAAGGAGTCAGAAACAAATGTGATAAATGTCATGAAGCCAAGGTCTTCTGTTATATATCAGATTAGAAACTTGTTGCCAACCATGAGTTGAAGCTCAAAAGTGCAGTAATATTGCACTTACAGAATCATTATCACAAATGTAAATCTTTTTATGTCTCCCACATTTCGCAGCATGGATGTCATTACTGACATTATTACAAATTCAAGGTCAAAGGTTATCATGTCCTGGGAAATACGTCTTAAAATGGTCACTATTAATCTTCACAGCTACTGAATGGAGCTTACTCTAGTTTTAATCGATCATTTAAGCAGCATACAACCCAGGGTAGTAGAGATGCACATTATGGGGTGCTGGTACAATATTTTGATCATACTGTCACTATTAAATAAGATTTATTTATATATATATTACTAGCTGGAGTGCCCGGCAGTGCCGAGGCTTTTTCGAGGGCATGTTGTTGTTGGAAGAGAGAGAGCGACTGGGGGGGGAAGAGAGAGAGCGACTGGGGGGTAAGAGAGAGAGCGACTGGGGGGGAAGAGAGAGAGCGACTGGGGGGGAAGAGAGAGAGCGACTGGGGGGGAAGAGAGAGAGCGACTGGGTGGGAAGAGAGAGAGCGACTGGGGGGGAAGAAAGAGAGCGACTGGGGAGGAAGAGAGAGAGCGACTGGGGGGGAAGAGAGAGAGCGACTGGGTGGGAAGAGAGAGCGACTGGGGGGGAAGAAAGAGAGCGACTGGGGGGGAAGAGAGAGAGCGACTGGGGGAAGAGAGAGAGCGACTGGGGGGGAAGAGAGAGAGCGACTGGGGAAGAGAGAGAGCGACTGGGGGGGAAGAGAGAGAGCGACTGGGGGTGAAGAGAGAGAGCGACTGGGGGGGAAGAGAGGGAGCGATTGGGGAAGAGAGAGAGCGACTGGGGAAGAGAGAGAGCGACTGGGGGGAAGAGAGAGCGACTGGGGGGGAAGAGAGAGAGCGACTGGGGGAAGAGAGAGAGCGACTGGGGGGAAGAGAGAGAGCGACGGGGGGGAAGAGAGAGTGCGACTGGGGGGAAGAGAGAGAGCGACTGGGGGGGAAGAGAGAGAGCGACTGGGGGGAAGAGAGAGAGCGACTGGGGGGGAAGAGAGAGAGCGACTGGGGGAAGAGAGAGAGCGACTGGGGGCGAAGAGAGAGAGCCACTGCGGGGGGAAGAGAGAGAGCGACTGGGGGGAAGAGAGAGAGCGACTGGGGGGGAAGAGAGAGAGCGACTGGGGAGGAAGAGAGAGTGCGACTGGGGGGGAAGAGAGAGAGCGACTGGGGGGAAGTGAGAGAGCGGCTGGGGGGAAGTGAGAGAGTGACTGTGGGGAAGAGAGAGCGTGACTGGGGGAAGAGAGAGCGCAACTGGGGGGAAGAGAGAGCGCGACTGGGGGAAGAGAGAGCATGACTGGGGGGAAGGGGGGGAAAAGGGGGGGAAGGGGGAGAGGGGGTGAGGGGGGAGGGGTGAGGGGGAGAGGGGGGAGGAGGGGAGGGGGGAGGGGGTGGGGGGTGGGGGAGGGGGGAGGGAGAGTGGGGGGGAGGCGGGGGAGGGGGAGTGGGAGGGGGAGGGAGGGGGAGGGGTCGAGGGGGAGGAGGGGGAGGGGGAGGAGGGGGAGGGGAGGAGGGGAGGGAGAGGGGGTGGGGGAGGGGGGAAGGAGAGGTGGAGGAAGGGGGGGAGGGGGAGGGAAGTTGAGGGGAGGGGGAGGTGGGGGAAGGAGGGGGGGAGAAAGGGAGGGGGGGAGAAAGGGGGGGAGGGGGGAGGGGGAGGAGGAGGGGGGGAGAGGGAGGTGGGAGTGGGGGGAGGGAGGGAAGGGGGGGAGGGGGAGGGGCGGAGAGGGGGGAGGTAGGGGGAGGGGGCGAGTGGGAGGGGGGAGGGGAGGAGGGAGGGGGAGGGGGGAGGGGGAGGGGGAGGGAAGGGGAGGGGAGGAGGGAAGAGGAGGGGGGAGGAGAGGGGACGAGGGGGGAAGGGGAGGGGGAGAAGGGGGGAGGGGGAGGGAAGGGGAGGGGAGGGGGAGGTGGGGGAAGGAGGGGGGAGAAAGGGAGGGGGGAGAAAGGGAGGGGGGAGCCAGCAGACCCTCTCCCCTCTGCCGGCGATGGCTCCGCTGAGCTCCGTGCCGCCCCACGCACTGACATGCTGAGCGCAGCGCCCCGGTGAGCCCGAGCCCCGCCCTCCCGAGGCCGGGCCTGAGACGGCCGATTGCGGCTGGCCGGGCCTGGTTGCCTTGGTAACCCTCCTCCCCTCTCCGCTACTGATCTCCGGGACCGGGCCTGGGCCTGAGCGGCTTGAGACGGCCGATTGCGGCTGGCGAGCCCGGTTGCCGGGGTAACCCTCTCCGCTCCCCCTCCCCTCCCGAGCCCCGCCCCCCCTAACCTGCTCGCTTTCCTCTGGCCGCGCTCTGTTTGGAGGTGCGCGTGCGCCGTGCAGCGCGAGGAGCTTGCAGTGAGCCCAGCCAGCCTTTACCAAGATGGCTGGCTGCTGGTTCGGAATCGGGCCCAGCGGGATGGCCAGTGCGTAGCTCGGGCGTGGCTGGGCAACAGACGCCCAGGCTTCGAGGCCTGCCTGGAAAAACGGTGAAAGGTAGGAAAATTATAGAGGTTAGAAAAAAGATTTACAAATGAATAAACTTTTTTAAAAACAATTTGTGTTTTAAAAGCAACTTTTTTTTTTGTGGAAATGTAGATTTGAAAAGAAACACGCAGAAAGCGGGAAAAAGAAATGAAAAGTTTGGAATCAAGATGGCGGCGACTCACCTCGGTTCAGAACGATAAGGCCCACCCACACACGCACCGATTGGTCGACCGTCAGGTCACCGAAGCATAGGATTGGTCAATTGTCCCGTCACTCGACTCTAGGAGGGCCCACCTGCACGCGCCAGGAACCCGCCCCCGCCACGCAGCGATTGATCGACCGTCGGGTCGCTCGACTGTACGATTGGTCGACCTCGACGTCACTTAATGCTAATGAGCAGATAATGAGCGGAATTTTGAAAGTTTTTTGGATACCGCGGGCGCAATTTTTGTCTCACCGAAACGTAAATACGCTTACAACTGTTCTGGAATCGTAAGCTTTCTTTTGATGTAACACACGTGTAGGTACGCTCTATAACTTGAGAGTGTATAGCCGGACAGACACACCGAAGGACGGACAGACAGACAGACAGATAGATCGATCTATCCTTTTATATATATAGACTAGCTGGAGTGCCCGGCGGTGCCGAGACTTTTTCGAGGGCATGTTGTTGTTGGAAGAGAGAGAGAGAGTGACTGGGGGGGAAGAGAGAGCGCGACTGGGGGGAAGAGAGAGAGCGACTGGGGGGAAGAGAGAGCGTGACTGGGGGGAAGAGAGAGCATGACTGGGGGGAAGGGGGGGAAGTAGGGGGAAAGGGGAGGGGGGAAAGGGGAGGGGGGAAAGGGGAGGGGGGAAGGGGAGGGGAGGGGGGAAAGGGGAGGGGGGAAAGGGGAGGGGGGAAAGGGGAGGGGGGAAGGTGGCGGGAAAGGGAGGGGAGGGGGGAAGGGGAGGGTAGGGGGGGAAAGGGTAGGGGAGGGGGGAAGGGATGGGGAGGGGGGAGGGGAGGGGGGAAGGTGAGGGGAGGGGGAAGGGGAGGGGGAAAGGGGAGGGGAGGGGGGAAAGGGGAAGGGGAAAGGGGAGGGGAGGGGGAAAGGGGAGGGGAGGGGGGAAAAGGGAGGGGAGTGGGGATAGGGGAGGGGAGGGGGGAAAGGGGAGGGGGGAAAGGGGAGGGGGGAAGGTGGGGAAAAGGGAGGGGGAGGGGGGAAGGGGAGGGGAGGGGGAGGGGAGGGGGGAAAGGGAGAGGAGGGGGGAAAGGGGAGGGGGGAAAGGGGTGGGGGAAAGGGGATGGGGAGGGGAGGGGGGATGAGGGAAGGGGAGAGGGGGAGGAAGGGGGCAGGGGGAGGAAGGGGGAGGGGGGAGGAAGGGGAGGGGGGTGGAGGAGGGGGAGGGGGGTGGGGGAGGGGGTGGGAGGGGGAGGGAGGGGGAGGGGGGAAGGGAGGGAAGGGGAGGAGGAGGGGGGAGGGGAGAGTGGAGGGGGAGCAGGGGGGGAAGTAGGGGAGGGGGAGCGGGGGGGAGGGGAGGGGGAGAGGGGGGAGGGGAGAGGGGGGAGGGGAGGGGAGGGTTGGGGGAGGTGGGGTAAGGAGGGGGGGAGAAAGGGAGGGGGGAGCCAGCAGACCCTCTCCCCTCTGCCGGCGATGGCTCCGCGGAGCTCCGTGCCGCCCCACGCACTGACTTGCCGAGCGCAGCGCCCCGTTCAGCCTGAGCCCCGCCGTCCCGAGTCCGGGCCTGAGGCGGCTTGAGACGGCCGATTGCGGCTGGCCGGGCCCGGTTGCCTTGGTAACCCTCCTCCCCTCTCCGCCTCCCGATCTCCGGGCCCGGGCCTAGGCCTGAGCGGCTTGGGACGGCCGAATGCGGCTGGTGAGCCCGGTTGCCGGGGTAACCTTCTCCGCTCCCCCTCCCCTCCCGAGCCCCGCCCCCCCGAATGAAGCGCAAGGAGCTTGCAGTGAGCCCAGCCAGCCTTTACCAAGATGGCTGGCCGTTGGTTCGGAATCGGGCCCAGCGGGGGGGGGGGGGGGTGGGGGTGGTGGGTGAGGGGTGGGAGGAGCTTGCCACAAAACAATTGCCTAGGGTCCAGCATGGCTGGCAACAGACGCCCAGGCTTCGAGGCCTACCTGCAAAAACAGGGAAAGGTAGGAAATTAATGAGATTAGATAAAAGATTTAGAAAGTAATTAACTTTAAAAGTGTTTTAAAAGCAACTTTTTTTTAAAGACGCAGAAAGCGGGAAAAAGAAATGAACAGTTTGGAATCAAGATGGCGGCGACTCACCTCGGTTCAGAACAATAAGGCCCGCCCACACACGCACCGATTGGTTGACCGTCAGGTCACCGAAGCGTAGGATTGGTCAATCGTCCCGTCAATCGACTCTAGGAGGGCCGGCCTGCACGAGCCAGGATCCCGCCCCCGCCATGCAGCGATTGGTCGACCGTCGGGTCGCTCGACCGTACGATTGGTCGACCTTAATGTCACTCTATGCTAATGAGCGGATAATGAGATGCTAATGAGCGGAATTTTGAACGTTGTTTGGATACCGCGGGCGCAATTTTTGTCTCGCCGAAACGTTAATACGCTTATGACTGCTCCGGTATCGTAAGCCTTCTTTTGATGTAACACACGTGTAGGTACGCTCTATAACTTTAGAGTGTATAGCCGGACAGACACACCGAAGGACGGACAGACAGACAGACAGACAGACAGACAGACAGACAGATGTATCCTTTTATATATATAGACTAGCTGGAGTGCCCGGCGGTGCCGAGGCTTTTTCGAGGGCATGTTGTTGTTGGAAGAGAGAGAGAGTGCGACTGGGGGGAAGAGAGAGCGCGACTGGGGGGAAGAGAGAGAGCGACTGGGGGGAAGAGAGAGAGCGACTGGGGGGAAGAGAGAGAGCGACTGGGGGGAATAGAGAGCGCGACTGGGGGGAAGAGAGCGAGCGACTGGGGGGAAGAGAGCGGGCGACTGGGGGGAAGAGAGCGAGCGACTGGGGGGAAGAGAGTGAGCGACTGGGGGGAAGAAGGGGGGGAAGGGGAGGGGGAAGGAGAAGGGGGGACGGAGGGGGGGAAGGGGAGGGGGGAAGGGGAGGGAGGAGAGGGAAGGGGGAGGGAGGAGGGGGAAGGGGGAGGGAGGAGGGGGAAGGGGGAGGGAGGGAGGAGGGGGAAGGGGAGGGAGGGGGGGAATGTGGGGGAAGGGGGGGAGGGGGAAGGGGCGGGGGAGGGGGAGGGGGGGAAGGGGAGGGGGGAGGGGAGGGGGAAGGGGGGAGGGGGGAGGGAAGGGGGGAGGGAGAGGGAAGGGGGAGGGGTGAGTAGGGGGGGAGGGAGGTTGGGGAGGGGAGGGGGCAGGGGGAGGGGGGGAGGGGTGGGGGGAGGGGTGAGGAGGGGGGAAGGGGGCAGGGGGAGGGGAGGGGGCAGGGGGAAGGGAGGGGTGGGAGGGGGGCAGGGGAGGGGGGTGAGGAGGAGGGGGGGAGGGGTGGGAGGGGAGGGGGGTGGGGACGGTGAGTGGAGGGGTGGGGGGGAGGGGAAGGGGGCTTGGGGAGGGGAAGGGGGCTGGGGAGGGGGGAAGGGGGGAGGGGGAGGGGGTGGTGGGAAGGGGTGGGGGGAAGGGGGTTTGGGGAGAGGGGGAAGGGGAGGGGGGAAGGGGGGAAGGGGGAAGGGGATGTGGGGGGGTGGGGAGGTGGGGGCAAGGGGGTGTGGGGGGGAAGTGGGTGTGGGGGGGAAGGGGGAGTGGGGGTGGTGGGGAAGGGGGGTGGGGGGGAAGGGGGGGTGGCGGGTGTGGGGAAGGGTGGGTGGGGGTGTGGGGGGGAAGGGGGTGTGGGGGGTGGGGGAAGGGGTGTGGAAGGGGGGGTGGGGTGTGTGGGGAAGGGGGGGTGGGGAGTGTGGGGGGGAAGGGGGGGGTGGTGGGGGAAGGGGTGTGGGGGGAAGGGGGGAGGAGGCTGGGGGGTGTGCGGGGGAAGGGGGTGTGGGGGTGGGGGGGAAGGGGGGGTGGGGTGGAAGGGGGGATGTGGGTGTGGGGAAGGGGCGTGGGGAGGGTGGGGGGGAAGGGGGGGTGATTGGTGATGGGGTGTGGGGGGGAAGGGGGGGAGGGGGCTGGGGGGTGTGGGGGGGAAGGGGGTGTGTGGGGGTAGGGGGGAGGGGGGGTGGGGAGGGGGGAAGGGGGGAGGGGGTTGTGGGGGGGTGGAAAGGGAGGGGGGAGATAAACTTAAAGTACATGAAACTTTGTGCTATCCGGCACCCACCGGACCGAGCTGCTGCCTTGTCTCAAGTACTCTCCAGAGTTAATGTTGAGAGATACGGAGATTCTTATCTCCGTATTTGACAACAAACGCTGTTGCTTAGCAACAGCTTCTAAACACTCAGGTGTGGCCCTAAAGCTCTGTCGCTAAAGCTGTTGCTATAGCTACAGACCTTGCACAGCTTGACTGTTCGAACAAAGCAAAAAAAAACAAAAAAGAATAAAAAACAGCTGCTGATTTTTGCCGGTGGCTCCAGATTGCCAGATAGCTCACCTCTGGATAGCACAAAGTTTCCTGTACTTATAAAACATTTTTGGTAAATCTTTCGATAACATACACTTTACAACCTCACCAATCTTTTTATTAAAAAAGGGGTCCTCACCTCTCAGTGTATTGTATCACAAACAATGGCCGCCACTTGCTTTTCAGTTGGAAAGATTAGGCCCCGCCCACACAGTCGATTGTCTGTCTCGGTCACCTGGACCCGATTTGGAGCACAGAAGCCCCACCCACTCTATGTTCCTGTACTAAGATGGCCGCGCATGCACTCGGTTACACACTGAATCAAAATGGCGTCGCACTGAAACTTTTCACCCTCCTTGACAAAGATGGCTGCCGTTAACCTGGGGCTGTCAGCAGAAGAAATTTCCTCAGCTGCAAACACAGGATCTTCAGATTATTATTCGGGGCTTGCGACCTACCCCAGTTGCTTATGAAGCCTCCCCACCTACTGACCCCGGGAATGGAGCTGAGGCAGCACACCCTCTCCCCTCTGCCAGTGTTTGTCTCTGTCTAAGCTGGGAACCTGGGTCTAGAGTTGCACTGCTGGCAGTTGGAGAAGCCTAGCCCCCGGGCCTGGAAAAACAGTGAAAGGTAGGAGAATTATAGAGGTTAGAGAAAAGATTTACAAATTAATTAACTTTTTTAAAAAACAATTTGTGTTTTAAAAGCAACTTTTTTTTTGCTGGAAATGTAGATTTGAAAAGAAACACGCAGAAAGCGGGAAAAAGAAATGAAAAGTTTGGAATCAAGATGGCGGCGACTCACCTCGGTTCAGAACGATAAGACCCACCCACACACGCACCGATTGGTCGACCATCAGGTCACCAAAGCGTAGGATTGGTCAATCGTCCCGTCACTCGACTGTAGGAGGGCCCGCCCGCACGCGCCAGGAACCCGGCGTACGATTGGTCGACCTCGACGTCACTCTATCACTAATGAGCAGATAATAAGATGCTAATGAGCGGAATTTTGAACGTTTTTTGGATACCGCGGGCGCAATTTTTGTCCGGCCGAAACGTAAATACGCTTACGACCGTGTTGGAATGGTAAGCTTTCTTTTGATGTAACGCACGTGTAGGTACGCTCTATAACTTTCGAGTGCATAGCCGGACAGACGCACACCGAAGGACAGACAGACAGACAGACAGATCGATCCGTTTATATATATAAGATATAGATAGAAAGCTGGAGTGCCCGGTGGTGCCGAGGCTTTTTCGAGGGCATATTGTTGTTGGAAGAGAGAGCGCGACTGGGGGGGAAGAGAGAGAGCGACTGGGGGGAAGAGAGAGAGCGACTGGGGGGGAAGAGAGAGTGCGACTGGGGGGGAAGAGAGAGAGCGACTGGGGGAGAAGAGAGAGAGCGACTGGGGGGGAAGAGAGAGAGCGACGGGGGGGAAGAGAGAGAGCGACTGGGGGGGAAGAGAGAGAGCGACTGGGGGGGAAGAGAGAGAGCGACTGGGGGAGAAGCGAGAGAGCGACTGCGGGGGAAGAGAGAGAGCGACTGGGGGGGGAAGAGAGAAAGCGACTGGGGGGGAAGAGGGAGAGCGACTGGGGGGGAAGAGAGAGAGCGACTGGGGGGAAGAGAGAGAGCGACTGGGGGGGAAGAGAGAGAGCGACTGGGGGGAAGAGAGAGAGCGACTGGGGGTGGAAGAGAAAGAGTGACTGGGGGGGAAAGAGAGAGAGAGCGACTGGGGGGGAAGAGAGAGAGCAACTGGGGGGGGAAGAGAGAGAGCGACGGGCGGGAAGAGAGAGAGCGACTGGGGGGAAGAGAGAGAGCGACTGGGGGGAAGAGAGAGAGCGCTGGGGGGAAGTGAGAGAGCGACGGGGGGGAAGACAGAGAGCGACGGGGGGGAAGAGAGAGAGCGACTGGGGGGAAGAGAGAGAGCGACTGGGGGGAAGAGAGAGAGCGACTGGGGGGAAGAGAGAGAGCGACTGGGGGGGAAGAGAGAAAGCGACTGGGGGGAAGAGAGAGAGTGACTTGGGGCGAAGAGAGAGAGCGACTGGGGGGGAAGAGAGAGAGAGAGCGACTGGGGGGGAAGAGAGAGAGAGAGCGACTGGGGGGGAAGAGAGAGAGAGAGCGACTGGGGGGAAGAGAAAGAGAGCGACTAGAGGGGAAGAGAGAGAGAGAGCGACTGGGGGGAAGAGAGAGCGACGGGGGGAGGGGGGGGTAGTGGAGGGGGGAGGGAGTGAGGGAGGGGGAGTGGGGGAAGGGGAAGGGGGCAGTGGGGGAAGGGGAAGGGGGGATGAGTGGGGGAAGGGGAAGGGGTGAGGACTGGGGGGGAGGAGGGGGAGGGCGGAGTGGGGGAAGGGGAAGGGGGGCGATGAGGGGGAGGTAGGAGGGGGCAGGGTGGGAAGGGGGATGGAGGAGGGGGAGGGTGGGGGGAAGGGGAGGGGAGGGAGGATGGGGAAGGGGGAGGGAGGGAGGAGGGGAAGCGGGGAAGGGGAGGGAGGGGGGAAGGGGGGAAGGGGGAGGGGGAAGGAGGGAGGGGGAGAGGGGGTGAGGGAAGGGCGAGGGGGGAGTGGAGGGGAGGAGGGGGGAGTGGAGGGGGAGGGGAGGAGGGGGGAAGGGGGAGGGGGAAGGGGGAGGGAAGGGGGAGGGGAGGGGTGGGGGGCAGGGGGTGGGGAGGGGGGAGGGGAGGGGGGATGGGGAGGGGGGGAATGGGGGTTGGGGAGGGGGAGGGGGGTTGGGGAGGGGGAGGGGAGGGGTGGGGGGGAGGGGAAGTGGGGGTGGGGGGGAGGGGAAGGGGGGGTGTGGGGGAGGGGAAGGGGTGTGGGGGAGGGAGGGGAAGGGTGGGGAAGGGGGCTGGGGAGGGGGAGGGGGGGTTGGGGCGGGGTGGGGGGGAGGGGAAGGGGGTGGGTGGAGGGGAAGGGGGGTGTGGGGGGAGGGGAAGGGGTGTGGGGGAGGGAGGGGAAGGGGGGCGGAAGGGGGGTGGGGAGGGGGGGAAGGGGTGGAACGGGAGGGGGGAAGTGGGTGTGGGGGGGGTGTGGAAAGAGAAGGGGGAGATAAACTTCAAGTACAGGAAACTTTGTGCTATCCGGCACCCACGGGACCGAGCTGCTGCCTTGCTTCAAGTACTCTCCAGAGTTAATGTTGAGAGATACGGAGATTCTTATCTCTGTATTTAACAACAAACACTGTTGCTTAGCAACAGCTTCTAAACACTCAGGTGTGGCCCTAAAGCTCTGTAGCTAAAGCTGTTGCTATAGCTACAGACCTTGCACAGCTTGACTGTTCAAACAAAGCAAAAAAACCCAAAAAAGAATAAAAAACAGCTGCTGATTTTTGCCGGTGGCTCCAGATTGCCGGATAGCTCACCTCTGGATAGCACAAAGTTTCCTGTACTTATAAAACATTTTTGGTAAATCTTTCGATAACATACACTTTACAACCTCACCAATCTTTTTATTAAAAAAGGGGTGCTCACCTCTCAGTGTATTGTATCACAAACAATGGCTGCCGCTTGCTTTTCAGTTGGAAAGATTAGGTCCCGCCCACACAGTCGATTTTCTGTCTCGGTCACCAGCACCCGATTTGGAACACAGAAGCCCCACCCACTCTATGTTCCTGTACTAAGATGGCCGCGCATGCACTCTGTTACACACTGAATCAAAATGGCGTCGCACTGAAACATTTCGCCCTCCTTGACAAAGATGGCTGCCGTTAACCTGGGGCTGTCAGCAGAAGAAATTTCCTCAGCTGCAAACACAGGATCTTCAGATTATTATTCGGGGCTTGCGACCTACCCCAGTTGCTTATGAAGCCTCCCCACCTACTGACCCCGGGAATGGAGCTGAGGCAGCACACCCTCTGCCCTCTGCCAGTGTTTGTCTCTGTCTAGGCCGGGAGCCTGGGTCTAGAGTTGCACTGCTGACAGTTGGAGAAGCCTAGGCCCCGGGCCTGGAAAAACAGTGAAAGGTAGAAGAATTATAGAGGTTAGAGAAAAGATCTACAAATTAATTAACTTTTTTAAAAAACAATTTGTGTTTTAAAAGCAACTTTTTTTTTTGCTGGAAATGTAGATTTGAAAAGAAACACGCAGAAAGCGGGAAAACGAAATGAAAAGTTTGGAATCAAGATGGCGGCGTCTCACCTCGGTTCAGAACGATAAGGCCCGCCCACACGGTCGACCGTCAGGTCACCGAAGCATAGGATTGGTCAATCGTCCCGTCACTCAACTGTAGGAGGGCCTGCCCGCATGCGCCAGGAACCCGGCGTACGATTGGTCGACCTCGACGTCACTCTATTGCTAATGAGCGGATAATGAGATGCTAATGAGCAGAATTTTGAACGTTTTTTGGATACCGCGGGCGCGATTTTTGTCCGGCCGAAACGTAAATATGCTTACGACCATTTTGGAAAGGTAAGCTTTCTTTTGACGTAACGCACGCGTAGGTACGCTCTATAACATTCGAGCGCATAGCCGGACAGACGCACACCAGAGGACAGACAGACAGACAGATAGACAGACAGACAGATAGACAGACAGACAGACAGACAGACAGACAGATCGATCCGTTTATATATATAGATATGGCGGTAGAGTGTAAATAAACTTTAATGTACATAACCCAGGAAACCAGTGACCAAACAAGTAAAGTAGTCCTGCCCCATGCTAGCAGCATGAAGCTTAAAAGTGCTTTTTGCTGGTAGGCTCCACAGTTTTTAGCTGGGGAAGCTCCAGCAACACACCTACACATTCTTTTCTGGGTCCTTTGGCTCTTGCCATCCTGTGTCTAATTTCTCAGGATTTAGGTAAGTGAAATGTGATCCTATAGGGAGCTAATGGCCTAGAAATCTGATGATGCCCGAAAGCTGGCGATGCTACCGCGGGGCGAGATTTGCTCGCGCCCGTAAAAAGATCGCAAGCATTGCTGTTATTTTGGTGCTGCCAGCTGATTTGAATGAATGGAGTGCATAGACTAGCGAGGAACGCGTTGCCTCAGGCTGTACACTCAGTAGCAGGCCCAATGTAGCGTGTCTGTACCGTCCCTAGAGCAAAGCTGCCTCTTCTTAAAGCAAGGCTGTCATTTTAGAAAGCAGTCTCGCGCCCTTAAAGGGGAACTGCCTTCTGAAAATAAAATCATTTAAAAATAGGCAGTCTCTAGCCCTTAGAGCTCAACTGCCTTCTGAAAAAAATTAAAAATCATTCCTGTTGTGTATGTACCTTTAAGAGAAGAACTGATTCTACACTGCAGTACCGGCAGTGACCACCCCTGTATATAAAGCCATAGCAGGCTTCTGTACTTCAGTCTTAAGTTACCCTCTGTTCAGTTTGCACAGCATTGTTGGCTGTGCAGCTGCAAGCACGAGCAGAGGGAGCAGCCAGACTTTGGAGAGTGGATTAAAGTGGTGGTCCCCTGACCAGGAAGAGGAGGAGAACGTTGGACCACCACCACCAACTCCACCATCATTACATCAACTGAGGTGCCTGGAGAGAGAGGACAGAGGAGGAGAAGGAGAAAGGAGGCCTACATCAACATCAACCAGGGGAGAGGCCTTTCTATCACTGCCTCCCCAATTTGGCCTCCACTTCAGGAGAGGGAGAGAGGGGAGAGAAACCAACTGCTTGAAAGGAGGGAAGAAAACTTCATCCGGAACATCTACAGGTGGGTGTTATTTGGGGCACTCTCCCAAGACTTTGTATTTTAGGTGGGGGGAGAAAAGAAGAAGCAAGGCCGGATCATCAAGGGGTGTAGTGTGTGTGCTCTTGTTAAAAGCTAGGCCACACACATCACTAATTAGCATCCCTTCTATTGTCTGCCCTGGGAGAGCTTGGAGCTGCCCAAGGTGAAGTCCTTAATTTAATTTAATTACATCGTTAAGACCTGTTGCAGGACTAAGCCTGGGCTTCTCCAGCTTTTCCAGGTGAAGACGTCTTCTCCCCCTGCCAGAAGACCACCATCACCAAAGACTTTTTCCATCGGAGAGTGCAACCCTGCCTACACCCACCCACCATCCTGAGTGGCAACACTGCCCTTTGCGGCCTCCCTCCTTCCCACCCCCCCACCTCTCTCTCTCTCTCTCTTTGTCTCTCTCTGCCTGTCTTTCTAAGGCACCTTAGTTTCATCTATTTTATTAATTGCCAATTGAGCAGAGGGGCGTGGGCTCCTCTCCCAATTTAAATCAATAAGGAGAGAGGTGTGTCCTCATTTTAATCAGCTCCCTCTGCTCAATAGAGGACAAAAAAATATATATATACACCGAGGCCATTAACACCTTCAGGCCTGTGACTTGGGGTGAGTGTAGCCCTTAAAAAAAGCACCCCAGAATGGCGACTGCATCTTCGCCGGTGGCGGGGCCAGCCGGGACCTATGCGAGAGTGGTAGCCACAGCCACAGCTGCTCCCGCTGTTCCTGCTGCCCCGTCACCTTTTCGATTAATAACAAAAAAGCTTGGGGTGAAGAGCTACACTCACCCCACTATGACCATCGAGGCCTGCGTCAAGGCCATGGCTGGGGTTGTCGGCCCCTCAGCCATCGTCGCGGCCTCGAAAATGTATGGGAAGGCTGTGTTCTTCCTGGGGTCGGAGCGGGCGGTGTCCCTGGCTGTCGCCAAGGGGCTCACCGTGGGCGGGACCTTCCTGCCGGTGGATCCTCTCGAGGCCACCGCGCAGAGGATCATTATTTCCAACGTCCCGCCCTATGTTCCTGGTGAGCTCCTCCTTCCCCATTTGCGACAACTTGGGGAGGTGAGGTCGGGGATCACGCCCATCCCGCTCGGCTTCCGGGAGGCCAGCCTTCGCCACGTCTTCTCCTTCCGGCGCCAGCTGTTTATCCAGCTGGCGCGGGAGGAGGACACTGAAGGGGCGTTCGTCGTCCTCCACGAGGGGACCGCCTACCGCGCCTTTTGGACGTCGGACGGTGTGAGGTGCCATGCCTGCAGGGAGGTGGGGCACATCAGGAGGAACTGCCCTGCCTCCAAGGCCGCCGGATCATCTCGTGCGGCCGAGGCTGGCGCCGCCGCCGCCGCCCTTCCCCCCGGATCTGCCCGCGCGTCAAGTACGTCTGATGCGCGGTTGACGTCGGGGACCGATGCCACCAAGGCCTCCGGCGGGGCGGAGGGAGCGTGTCCGGCCGGAAAGAAGGCGCGGGGAAAAAAGAAGCACCTTAGGGCAGGCCCCCCCGTGGATGGTGAGCCCTTGCCCCTTGAGCCCCTTACACCCGCGCTCCTCGCGGAGTTGATCAGGGCAGATGTGAGCGGGAGGGGCCCCGTGCCCGAGCCTGTGGCCGCAACCGCCGCAGCGGTAATGCCAATACCTGCGGCCGGGCTCGGGCCCGAGGAACCCGACAAACCTGCTCCGCCGGAGGGAGTCGAGGGGGAGGCCTTTGCAGACATGGAGGTCTCCCTCGCTCCCTCCGTGCTAAAAAGAAGGCGCGACCCCCTGGATGAGGAGGAGGACCGGGAGGAGGAAGGTCCCTCCGAGCAGGGGGAGTCGTCGCCCGCCGCGGGTACTGCGCCCCCCCGCCCCCCCAGCGCTGTCGTCATCACCAGCGATCGGCAGGGGTCGCCTGTCCCTCGGGAGGCTGAGGCAGATGTGTCTGTCCAGCACGTGCCTCCCGGGGATGGGGATGAGACCCTGCCCGTGGGGGGGGTTGTGGAACAACCCGCGGCAGTAATTGAAGTTGACCTTTTATCGGTGTCATTACCCCTCGCCGGGTCGGGCAGCCTGGGGGCTGGGTCGGGCGAGCTCGAGGATAATGAGCTCGCCCAATGCGACCCGGACGTCTCCCAGGGGATGCTCGTCCTGGTAGAGCTTTTAATTCAAAACCCCCCGTCCGCTGGGTCGGAGGTTGGTGGCGGGGAGGAGGATGGCCCCCTGGCTGCGTCTCTGGTGCCGGACGTACTGGAGGAGCTGGAAATTGTTCTCTCCCCGGTTTCTCCGGTCGTTCCGGCGTCTGAGGCGGAGGGGAGCTCTGAACCGCCGCCGTCTTCTGGCCCGGCACCCCTAGAGGAGCCCAGGGAGAAATCCTCTGCCGCCGATCCTGGGGGTGGGATCCGGGCGGAGGCGGGGCTGGCTGGCGCGGCCGAGTCGTTCGCTTCGCACTGCGCGGCGGACGGGTCGGCCGCTGGTGACGACCCCCTGGAGGAGGATGGGGACTCGGTGATGGGCACGGAGGACGATTCGGACTCCAGCGCCGACGTGGCGATGGATGACCTCGTGCCCCTTGCCGAGTCTCCCCTCATTTCCGTAAGGGAACTCCGGGATTTTATGGCCACGTGCCTGGGTCAGCGCAATAAGGTCCGGCTGGCCCTCGACAGGTGGTCGGAGCTGGCGCTGCTCATCGATTCCGTCCGCGCCGCCGTTAAGATCTTGGGCGCGGACGAGGGTGTGAACCCGCTCGAGCTGCGTCGGCTCACAACGTTTCTCACTGGGCTGCTGAGGAAGTGGCGGCGGACCAGCGGCTGCGCTTCCTCGCCCCGTTAGGTGTAGGTAGAGGTTGCACTATGCTTCTGACATGAAGATAACCATAGCCAGCCTCAACATCAACAGCAGCAGGGAGGCGCGCCGCAGATTCAATAACTTCTCGGTCCTTCGGGACGGGAAGTATGCGGTGTGCTTCCTGCAAGAAACCCACACCGTTCCGGGAGACGAAGCCACGTGGCTCCTGGAGTGGCAAGGAGGGGTCAGCATGAGTCACCTCTCCAACAATTCCAGCGGGGTGGCTATCTTGCTGGCCCCGCATTTTCAGCCGGAGATCTTGGGGGTCAAGGAGCACGTGCCGGGCCGCTTGCTCCATGTCACTGTTCGCCTGGGGGGCGTGCCGCTCCATCTAGTGAACGTGTACGCCCCTCAGACCAGTGCGCAGCAAGTGCGCTTCTTCGAAGAAGTGTCCGCTCTCTTGGGCTCCATCGACGTGGGCGAGTGCGTCATCCTCGGGGGGGATTTTAACTGCACCCTCGAGGCGAGGGACCGTTCGGGTCCCCCGCGAAGCCCGGCGGCGATGGAGAAGTTGAGGGACCTGGTTGGGTCCTTCGACTTGGTGGACGTCTGGCGAAATCTCCACCCCGACTCCAGCGCCTTCACTAGCGTGAGGTCTGGGGGAGGAAGGTCCAGAATCGATCGCCTCTACATTTCCCGGGCGTTCGTCTCCTGCGTTCCGGCAGCTTCCATGCGGCCGGTGCCGTGCACGGACCACCACCTGGTGTGGGCGGAGCTCGCTCCGCTGCGCGCGCGGGGGGGGTCCGTGTACTGGCATTTTAACAACCTGCTGCTGGAGGACGCACGGTTCCGGGATTCATTTCGTCGATTCTGGGCCGACTGGAGAAGGAAGCAGGGGGGCTTCCCCTCCTTGAGGCTATGGTGGGATGTGGGCAAGGCTCACATCCGTCTCTTCTGTCAGGAGTACGCGAAGGGGTCGACCAAGAGGCGGGAGGCCCGGGTCGGGCGGTTGGAGAAGGAGGTGCTCGACCTGGAGTCCCGTCTCGGTCAGGTCGTCGAGGACCCGGCCCTGCGGAAGGTGTACGAAGAGAAGAAGGGCGCGCTGAAGGACCTGCAGCTCGTCGGGTCCCGAGGCGCGTACGTGAGGTCGCGGATCCAGCTCCTGCGGGACCTGGACCGCGGCTCCCCCTTCTTCTACTCGCTGGAAAAAAGACGGGGGGTCCGTAAGCAGCTCTTGGGGCTGCTGGCCGACAACGGATCTCTGGTCTCGGATCCGGAGGGAATCAGCGCGGAGACCCGCGCCTATTACGGGGCTCTGTTCTCTCCGGATCCGTCCAGCGAGGATGCGCGCAGAGTTTTGTGGGAGGACCTGACGAAGGTTGGCCCGGAGGGCGCCGAAAAATTGGACGCTCCGCTAAGTCTGGCGGAGCTGACCGGCGCCCTCCGCCAGCTCTCTAGGGGAAAGTCCCCGGGGCTGGACGGGCTGACCGTGGAGTTCCACAGGGCGTTCTGGGACGTCTTGGGGGGCGACTACGCGCGGGTCCTGGGGGAAAGTTTGGCGACCGGGGAGATGCCCCTCTCTTGGCGCAGGGCGGTCATTGTCCTGCTGCCTAAGAAGGGCGATCTCCGCCTCCTTAAGAACTGGCGCCCGGTCTCCCTCCTCAGCACGGACTATAAAATCTTTGCCAGGGCCATGTCTGCTCGCCTTGGCACCGTGCTGGCCCACATGATCCACCCCGACCAGTCCTACACGGTCCCGGGCCGGACCATCCACGATAACATCCATCTGGTCCGGGACCTGGTCCACCACTCCCAGAGGGCTGGTCTGTCGGTCGCCTTCCTTTCCCTGGATCAGGAGAAGGCGTTCGACAGGGTGGATCACGAGTATCTCTTCGGGACTCTGCGCGCATTCGGGTTCGGGACGCATTTCGTCGCCCGGATCCGACTTCTGTACGCCGCCGCGGAGTGTCTGATTAAAGTTAACGGGTCCTTGACGGCGCCCCTTCGCTTCGGGAGGGGGGTGCGTCAGGGATGCCCCATGTCCGGTCAGTTATATGCCATTTGCGTGGAGCCTTTCCTGCGCCTCTTGCGGAAGAGGTTGACGGGACTGGCTCTGCAAGGGCCGGGCGTGGAGGTGGTCCTCTCGGCTTACGCCGATGACGTGCTCCTCACGGTCACGGATCCCGCTGACTTGCGGAGGATGCGGGAATGCCAGCAGATTTACTCGGACGCATCCTCCGCCAAGATCAACTGGGAGAAATGTTCCGGACTCCTGGTGGGTCAGTGGCGGGTGGACTCCCTGCCGGAGGAGTTCAGGCCTTTCGCCTGGAGCACCACGCACCTCCTCTATTTGGGAGTCTACCTTAGCCCTGCCGAGGACGCTTGGCCGGCGAACTGGCAAGAGCTGGAGGCCAAAGTCACCGCTCGCCTAGGACGCTGGACAGGACTGCTCCGAGTGTTGTCCTACAGGGGTCGAGCGCTGGTCATAAACCAGCTGGTGGCCGCCATGTTGTGGTACCGGTTGGTCACTTTGATCCCTCCCCCTGCGTTTGTCGCCAAGATTCAGAAGAAGCTCATCGACTTCTTCTGGGACAAAAGGAAGCACTGGGTCTCTGCCGCGGTTCTGTGTCTCCCGCTTAGGGAGGGCGGTCAGGCGCTGGTGTGCCTTCGCACCCAGGCTGCGACTTTCCGTCTTCAGACGCTGCAGAGATACCTGTACGTCGAGAATCCTCCGAGATGGTGTGCGCTGGCGACGTTTTTCTTCCGCCAGCTGCATGGCCTCAATTACGACACGCAGCTCCTGTTTGCGAAAGTGGGCAGCAGGCGTGCCGGCCTGCGGGAGCTGCCTGTCTTCTACCAGGAACTACTATGGGTTTGGAACTACGTCGCTTCCAGGCGGAGCTCTCCCCCGTCAGGAGCGGCGGCTCTCCTTCGGGAGCCGCTGCTCAGGAATCCGCACCTCCACGAACACGGGTTCGGGCGGCTGGCGGAGGGTAGGGCTGTGGCTGGCAAGGTGACCAGAGTCGGGGACCTGCTCGATGGCGGAGGAGCGGGCTGGATGGCGCCGGAGGAGCTGGCGCGGCGCCTGTCCTGGGCCAACGTCCAGCTCGCGGTCGAAACCATCGAATCGGTAAAAGCGGCACTGGGCCCCGACTCCACTAGGTGTATCGAGGCGGCTCAAGCACGTGGGGCGATCCCGTCCGAGCTTACCCCCGTTCGGACGGAATTCCTCATCGGCGCCCGGCCCCGAAACTCCCCTCGGGAACCGGCGCCTCACAACTTGAGCCGTCTCGAGGAAATACCCTCCGTGCCTTTTCATTCCGCGCGGAGGGGTTTCCTGTACGGGCTGCTCCTGCACACTCTCCACTTTGCCATCTTCGTCTACCGTCCGGACACGCCTTGGCGTGGCGTTTTGCCGACCGGCGGTAGCGGAGGTCCCCAATGGAGGGCTCTCTATGCGGGAGTCCTCCCTTGTTCCATCGGGGACTTGGCCTGGAGGGTGTTGCATGGAGCGGTCCCGTGCAATAAGGTTTTAAGTAGGTTCACGGACTCCCAGGCCGCCTGCATTTTTTGCGGCCTGGAGGAGTCCGTGTTTCACGTTTATATGGATTGTGAAAGGTTGCAGCCCCTCTTTCACTACTTGAAGGGGCTGCTCCTCGATTTTTGGTTGCACTTCAGTCCCACGCTCTTGATCTACGGTCACCCGGTGCGGAGGGGAGCGGACAGGTTGGAGGACCTCCTTGTGGGCCTGCTCCTGGGCCTGGCTAAAAGAGCCATCAATTGGTCCAGGCAGCGGGCGGTCGAGGGGGTCGTCCAGCCGGATTGCCTGCATCTCTTCCGCGGCCATGTTCGCGCCCGGGTGGCCCTGGAGATGGAGCACGCGGTGTCCGCCGGTGCGCTTGAGTATTTCCGCGACCGGTGGGCGCCGCGGGGACTGGAGTGCATCATCAACACGGAAAACCAAATTTTAATTTGATTTGTTAAGCTTTAGTTGAACTTTTGTTTATTTACAGTCGAATTGGGTTTTTTTGGGTCCAAATAAAAGAGTACCCTCTGTTCAGTAAATACCTGTTATTATTGTTCTCCTGCAGTCCGTGTATTATTGATATTCGGACACTACACTGGCGACGAACAGGTTCGAACTCACCTGCAGTACTGCATCACCTCACGGGGATCTTTCCCTGAGAAGAAGGTTCTTGGAGGTCGAAGTCAGAGCAACGGGCGTCGACCGCGCGCAATCGCCCAAGGATCCATCAGAGTTCGGAGAGTTGCAGGAGAGGTTGTGGAGAGCTGGGCTTGACTCCCCAGTCAAGGTGTTCCAGCAAATCGTGCTGGTAGCAGGTAGTGCGCTGACCCTTCTGGACTGCGGCGGGCTTGAGCTCGATCGAGCGGCTCTGCAAAGGGGCCGTGCAGCGTCGTCGGGAGGAAAAGAGAGAGAGAGAGGGTGGACCGCACAGGGCGCGGTCGGTGCTCAAGAACCGGGCAGCGTAGCGAAAATAAAACAGGGGGAAGGAAAAATGAGACGCGCCAAAGCCGCGGGTCGCTGCCATTACCCTGCAGAACGCTAGGAGCAGCGTGGCAGCAAGGGGAAGAAGGAAAAGCGCGGGAGGCGCCATTTTATTCCATTGGGGAAGAAGGAAAAGTGCGGGAGGCACCATTTTAATCCATTGGTGAAGAAGAAAAAGCGCGGGAGGCGCCATTTTAAATCACCCAAGATGCCAAAAAGTGACAGTATCACTGCTTTCGACAACGAGGTAGAAGACTGGACCATGTATGTGGAAAGAATTGAAGTGTACTGCAAGGCAAATGAGGTGGCCGATGGAAAGAAGGCGTCGGTATTATTAAATTTGATGGGCGCGAGAACGTACGGCCTATTGCGGAATTTAATTACCCCAGCTAAACCAATGGAGGAAAGTTTTGAAGAGGTTGTTAATATCTTACAGGAACACCTAAACCCTACACCGCTGCTGATAGCAGAAAGATTCAAGTTCCATAAAAGAAACCAGCACAAAGATGAGAGCAATGCTGACTATCTTACGGAACTATGCAAGTTATCGAAGCACTGCCAGTTCGGAGCAGGACTGGCAGACACCTTACGGGACAAGTTTGTCTGCGGGCTCCAGAGTGAAGGAACCCAGAAACGACTACTTTCAGAAAAGGACCTGATGCTAGAACAGGCTTTCAGCGTGGCAGTATCCTACGAAGCAGCAGCACGGGGAGCTGCGGAAATACAACAGAAACCACAGGAATACAGTGCTAACGAAATGGCGTATGGAGCAGAAAAGTGCTATCGCTGCGGCAGAACAACCCATGATCAGAAGGACTGCTGGTTTAAGGACAAAGTATGCAGGCAATGTGGGAAAATGGGACACATAGCAAGAGTCTGCAGGTCGGGAAAGAAAACCAACACTACAAGAACTACTAAGGAAAAGTACAAGAAAGTAAAGAAATTGACAGACAGTAGTTCGTAAGATCAGGAGAATGATAAGGACTCCGGGAGCAGGAGACTAAGTTGTCTAAAGTTACACAATGTGATCGCAAAGGAGGATCACTGAACCATTTGGGTCACCCTCATGATAGCAGGGTCCCCAGTAAAGATGGAATTGGACACAGGATCAGCCCTAACTGTCATGAATCGACGAGACTATGAGCGGCTATTCTCACACATACCCTTGAAGGACACGTCCATTGTGTTGAAGACATACACAAGGCAAAAAGTCTACCCCAGAGGAAAAATAAGGGTGCCAGTTGAATACAACGGCAAGGAAACACAGAAACTGTATCTATATATACTACAAGATGGAGGACCACCATTATTGGGATGTGAATGGATCCGAAAAATACAATTGGATTGGCATTCCATTCAGGCGCTAACTGTGACTGACAAAAAGGATGATGATGTCACACCTGGAGGACTGTCAAAAATTCTAACTGACGCGAAAGAGGTGTTCCAACAAGGACTTGGGACTCTAAAAGGAGTAATGGCAACGATAAAAATCAAAGATAACGCAAACCCCAAATTTTTTAAGGCCAGACCGGTACCTTACGCGATCCGCCCAGCCGTTGAAGTAGAGCTGGAGAGTCTGGAGCGTTCGGGTGTGCTGTCCAAGGTGGACTGGAGCGAGTGGGCCACACCCATCGTTCCTGTAATGAAGAAATCATTGAGCAGCACGCCTCGGGAGCCGAAGAAAGTTCGCATCTGTGGGGACTTCAAGGTAACTGTGAACCCAGTCCTGCACACAGTACAATATCCACTTCCACGGATAGAAGATATTTTCGCCTCACTATCTGGAGGGAAACGCATTACAAAGATTGATCTGGCCCAAGCGTATCTACAAATGGAGGTGGAAGAAGCATCTAGGAAATACCTCACGATAAACACTCACAAAGGCCTTTACCAGTACAATCGACTGGTATTCGGGGTAGCATCAGCCCCGGCTATTTGGCAGAGGGTGATGGAACAAGTCCTGCAAGGGATCCTGGGGACCCAATGTTATTTGGACGACATCTTGGTTACGGGCGAAAATGACAGTGAACACCTTGCCAACCTGAAGCAGGTGCTCACTAGATTACAGGAATATGGGCTACGAGCCAACCACCCCAAATGCGAGTTCTTCAGGAGACAAATCTCATATTGTGGCCACATGATTGATGAGGAAGGGTTGCATAAGTCGCCGGACAAGATTGAGGCTGTAGTCAAGGCTCCAGCACCGGAAAATGTGTCGCAACTGAGGTCGTTCCTCGGGTTGGTGAACTACTACCATAAGTTCTTGCCGAATTTATCTACAATTCTGCACCCACTGAATGCCCTGCTGCAAACTGGAGTAACATGAAAATGGAGTGATGAGTGTAAGCGTGCCTTTCAGAAATGTAAATGCCTAATCACTTCAAAAGAAGTATTGGCCCACTACAATCCAACACTACCGATTCGGTTAGCATGTGATGCGTCTCCCTACGGCATCGGAGCGGTGCTGTCACACAAATTCCTTGACGGTTCAGAGAGGCCAATAGCCTTTGCGTCGCGCTCGTTAACCTCAGCCGAGCGTAACTACGCCCAGATTGACAGGGAGGCCCTCAGCCTGGTGTGGGGGGTGAAGAAGTTCAACCACTATCTGCACGGGCAGAAATTCACCCTACTGACTGATCATCAGCCCCTGGTCTCCATTTTTAACCCAAAGAAGGGCGTTCCGGTGATGACGGCGCAACGGCTGCAAAGATGGTCACTTTTTCTAGGGGCACATCAGTACGACATAGAGTACAAGGGTACGAAACAGCATGGAAACGCTGATGGGCTGTCGCGCTTACCGTTGCCTACGGTAGAGGAAGCACCTGCAGTGAACCCTGTTGAGATATTCCATGCGACCATAGTCGAATGTCTACCTGTTACAAACTCAAGTATAGAGAAGGAAACCCGAAATGACCCGACACTCTCTCGGGTCTATGATTTGACGGTGAAGGGATGGCCAGCACATGGCGACTCACTGTTGCCAGCATTCTCGCCAAGGAGAGAACAGCTGTCAGTGTGCCGGGGGACCTTGATTTGTGGATCCCGAGTGGTAATTCCACCCAAGTTGAGAGATAGAGTGCTCAATGAGCTTCATGAGGGTCATCTGGGAGGGGTAAAAATGAAGAGCCTAGCCAGGGCGTTTGTGTGGTGGCCGGGAATCGATAAAGAAATCGAGGATATGACCAAGAGATGCGCAGGATGCCAGAAGGTCCAAAACGCTCCACCACAGGCCCCGCTACATCCATGGGAGTGGCCCTCATCTCCATGGCAACGGGTACACATTGATTTTGCTGGTCCATTTATGGACTCAATGTTCCTAATCGCTGTGGACGCCCATTCGAAATGGCCAGAGGTCATCAAAGTGTCCTCCACCACCACGGAGAAAACTATTGCAGTCCTACGGACCATCTTCGCCAGGAATGGCTTGCCAGAACAGATTTGCTCCGACAATGGGCCACAGTTTGTGTCCGAGGATTTCCGGAGGTTTCTGAGGAATAATGGGGTGAAACATTACACATCTGCCCCATATCATCCAGCCACAAATGGATTGGCTGAGAGGTTTGTTCAGACCTTTAAAAAGGCAATAAAGGCAATGTATAACGACGACATACCACTACAACACAAGGTGGATAATTTCTTGTTTGCTTACCGGAATGCGACACATGCAGCCACCAACCAAGCTCCAGCCATAATGTTCTTCAACCGAAGGCTAAGATGTCGCCTGGATTTGCTCAAACCAAACATAAGACGAGATGTTGAGGATAAGCAATTCCAGCACATAAATGAGAAGCCAACCAGGAGCTTCAAGATAGGGCAACCAGTCTTGTCCCGCGACTACCGAACAGAAAAATGGCAGCCAGGAACGATATGCACACAGCAGGGACCACTAATGTACACAGTGGACGTTGGAGAGAGCATCGTGAGATGCCATGCTGACCAGATTCTAGAGTCACAGGAACAAGCCAAACCCATACCACGAGCAGGTGCACCTGGTAATCAACCCGAAGTACCGATTGCGTCTACCTCAGAAGCAGTGGTATTGGAAGCTGACGAACCAACCAATGACAATGAGCCAGAATCAACTCCGCCGCAAGAACAGGATACTCGAGAAAGGCGCTATCCAGCCAGGATCAGGAAGCCTCCTCAAAGACTGAACTTATAAATGATTATTTCAGTTGATGTATATAGTACAGAGAAAATTGTAATTGTAATTAGTTATTATTTAGTTGTTAAATGAATGTTATGTACTGTTTATCTAAAAGGGGAGGAATTGTTGTGTATGTACCTTTAAGAGAAGAACTGATTCTATGCTGCAGTACCGGCAGTGACCACCCCTGTATATAAAGCCATAGCAGGCTTCGTACTTCAGTCTTAAGTTACCCTCTGTTCAGTAAATACCTGTTATTATTGTTCTCCTGCAGTCCGTGTATTATTGATACTCGGACACTACAATTCCAAAATGGCAGTCTTCAGTTCTTAAAGCTGAACTGCTTTTTGCACGTCAAAAATGGTAAAAGTGCTTCAGCACTAACATAAATGGCTCAACAAGCCAGAGAAAGGGCACCCAGGGTCTTACTTGCAGCACTCCAGCTTTGGGCAGGTGGTCAAAAGTGGAAGAGACATCCTCTACCCACAGGGGGCCAGCAGGGCCTCCAGAAAGAAGGATATGGGACCAGATCACCGAGGCTGTCACTGTCAGGACTCAGGACCTGGCTAAAGTGCTCAAAGAAGTTTCATAGCCTCAGACCAGTGGTCAAGGTCAGTGAATGCATCTTCAAAAGCCGACTCCTACCAACTGCACCACTAGCCTCACACACTGCTCAATGCACGACACGCCCCCTCCCCCATCAGGCACCTACCAACAATTTCTACCAAACACAAGGCACACCTCACATTCCTAGACTCACCTCATCCCCTTGGAGGAGATGGTGCTGGCCATTCTTGGCAGGGGCATGGCTGAGCCTTTGGCCAGCGGCGGGGCTGAAAGAATACAAGATGCCGGTATCCTCATATGTTATCCTCCTTCTCACATCACACTTCCCCCATATCCCACAATATCTTCTGATGTACAAGATGCGCATGGTGTAAGCATGTAGCTCTTGCTTTCCCACCTTCCCTCACCACAACCCTACCCTTGTGCCTTTCTCATTTCAGGCACCCAAGAAATCCAGCCTACCCAGCCAGTGGTCAACAAGAGGGAGAGGAGAGTGAAGAAGAAGATGAAACACTGTCACTCGATCTGACTCCCAACCACCAGCTCCTCGAGGTCATCCTGCAAGGCCATCTGCAGTGTCCCCCACTGAAGGTCAGCAGCCTTCCACCAGCCATTCTGTAGCCACTGAGGTAGCACTGCATGACATCACTGGGATAGGCAAAGGCACATGCAAGACAGTCACTTGAGGAATGCACAGGTGTGATAAGCTGATTTCTTGATGTCATATTGGATGCATATATGGATAAAGTTGGATTGGAAAGTTTGCTTTGTGGTGGCTTTTATTTCAGCATTGTGGCCAAGAGGACACTGCGATGGTCGGTAACAGAGGGAAGATAAGGTGTGGGACAAATGTTGATAGTGAAATTGGGGTTGTAGTCACTGGTACCGCAGGAAGATGATTCCATTCTGGATATCCTGGCCCGAAAGGAGCTGTCTGAGTTACATCCTTCCTTCCATTTCTTTCTCTACTGCTTCCTCCTCTTCTCTCTGTGAGCAGCCTGTCCTCTTTGCTGCCTTTGCTTCATCTCCATGTGCCCCCAGGACTGTGAGCAAGTGGTCTTCTCAGAGGCAAAATACTGTGGATACTGGAAATCTGACATAAAAACAGAAAATGCTGGAAATACTCAGCAGGTCAGGCAGCATCTTGACCTGAAACATAACTCTGTTTCTCTCTCCACAGATGCTGCCTGATCTGCTGAGTATTTCCAGCATTTTCTGTCTTCTCAGAGGCCTTCCTTTACCACCCTAAGCCTTGCAAGCATCCAGCAGCACTCCCTGCATACTTTAACAACTTTTTAAATGTATTGCACCAAGCCACTACTCCAATAAAATATTTTAAAAAGTCCAAAAGCTGAAATCCAAATTTACCTGAAAGATGTGTGTGTCCCTTTAAGAAGCGCTGACAGCACCTCTGCAGTGCTGCTACACGCACGATCTTCCATGCGTGGTTTGGAGAGGGCATTATGGTGAGCAGCATCATTGAAAATAGCAATCGGGCGTTAAATCAGGCGTTGCACACCGATTAATGTCACGATCTGCTCATTTGACTTTGAGAAACCAGCGCTGGCAACTGTAGTGCTATGGACCTCACCAAACTGGCAGCTGCCGTGTCCTGCACCGGAAGCAGGCGGCCACCATATTTTGCAGAAAACAGCGTAAATGGTCAGCATAAGAACATAAGAAATAGGAGCAGGAGTAGACCATTCGGCCCTTCGAGCCTGCTCCGCCATTCAATTAGATCATGGCTGATCTTCTGCCTCAACTCCATTCACCGGCCCTATCGCCATATCCCTTGATGCCCTTACTAGTCAGAAATCTATCGACTTCTGTTTTGAATATACCCAATGACTGAGCCTCCACAGCCCTCTGGGGTAGAGAATTCCAAAGATTCACCACCCTCTGTGTGAAGAAATTTCTTTTCATCTCAGTCCTGAATGGCCTACCCTTTATCTTGAGACTGTGGCCCCTGGTTCTAGACTCCCCAGCTAAGGGAAACATTCTTCCAGCATCCATCCTATCAAGCCCTGTAATAATTTTGTATGCTTCAATGAAATCCAAACTTACCTGAAAGATGTGTGTGTCCCTTTAAGAAGCGCTGACAGCACCTCTGCAGTGCTGCTACACGCACGATCTTCCGTGTAAGGTAGAGAATTTCTAGGCCAATGTGCACTACACATCAGGCAATTAAAACCAATGGTTTGGTCTGGAGAATCTTAACTTTACAAATAAGAATGGATTTCTGCTTATCCAGCTGACCAAAACAATAGAGGAGGGGACACAATAACTATGATACAAACAGTACTTCTTAAACACACCGGAAAACCTTACAACAATATAAAATATTGATGGATGATAGAATTTTATATTAACCTATGTGCAGCACAGTGCCTCAGATTATTGTATTCTTCTTTGGATTAAAGGGAAAGTGCCCTTTAAAATCTATTGGCATGTAATAAAAATGTACTAAAATACATAATTTAATTTGATTTTATGTCTCTACTGTACAAATTACCGTACTGACACTATTAAAAGTAGATTCAGTATCACCTTCATTCACACACAGCTATTATCTGTGCTTTAAAAAAAACTTTTCGAATTGAGTTCTTTGATTCCTGTTTTCCATCTAGTTAAATCTGCTACTGTCAGACTAATTGAAATGTATAGAGATAGCAAAAAAGGCATTATTAAATGGAAAGCGGCTTCCCAGTGAACTATTTGGCAAGTACATTGTCAAGTGTGGAACTCAGCAATATAGACTAGGAAAGTTCTTGGTTCCATAATTAAGTTTTAGCTGAGTTAAATGATTTCAGTTGGAATAATGGCTAGTCAGAGAATGAATTGCAGAATCTCTCTCACTGGATGCAGCCTTGTAGGTCTTCCAAAAGGCTTTTGATAAAGTGCCACATAGTAGGCTTGCCAGCAAAGTTGAAGCCCATATATATTAATGACTTGGACTTGGGTGTACAGGGCACAATTTCAAAATTTGCAGATGCATAGTAAACAGTGAGGAGGGTAGTGATAGACTTCAAGAAGACATAGACAGGCTGGTGAAATGCGTGGACACGTGGCAGATGAAATTTAATGCAGAAAAGTGCAAAGTGATACATTTTGGTAGGAAGAACAAGGAGAGGCAATATAAACAAAAGGGTACAATTCTAAAGGGGGTGCAGGAACAGAGAGGCCTGGGGGTATACTCAAATTGATGGTCAAGATGGCGGCCGTGACAGTCCGGTGCTGAGATCGCTCTCCCTGTTTCGGGCGGCCAGCTCTCGCCGCTCGCTCCCGCAACCGGAGCGAGGTGCTCGGCGAGTCGGGCAGAGGCAGCACAGTGCGGTGAGCAGCAGCCAAGCCAACCCGATGGAGCACATCGGCCGGCAGCTCCTCGGCGGGAAGGAATTCCGACTGGGAGGAGGGGAGCCGAGCATGGCGGCCAGAGACCGACCCGTGAAGTGAGAGAAGTAGGCCCCGGGCCGTGGAGCATGGAGCCGGCGACGGTGAAGAGGAGGCCGCATTGGAGCATTCACATCCCGACGATGTGTTCGGCGAGTCAGGCAGAGGAGCGCAGCGCAACGAGCAGCAGCAGCAGACTCACGACACGCTGCAGCACGTCGGCCGGCAGCTCCATTTCGGGTAACTCGCAGTCCGGATGGGAGGAGGGGAGCCGGGCATGGTGGCCAGAGCGGGAGAAGCAGGCCACCACACGTGGAGCCGGCAACAGTGAGGAGGAGGCCACGGTGAAGAGGAGGATGGAGCGGCTGAGGGACATCATGCTCCCACTGCCTCGGGAAACCATTGTATTGACTCTGAACGTGGCGCTGTATGTATAGCTGACACGTCCCTACGGGGAACAAGCATTCCATTGTACTTGTTACATATGGCAAATAAATCTAATCTGAATCTGAAATCATATTTACTGATTAAGATTTTGGTGAACTGTAACAGATCTGTTGCTGATGAATTAATTATTTTGAGTGAAATTCATTAATATATTTTTATAAATAACCAAGACTCTGAAATTGCCCATGCGATACCAGTGTATAAACATTAAATACACTCTTCAGCTATTTTAGCAGAGGCCTTAACTCATTTATTTTAAACAAGTTAAAACCCTTGCTAAAATAGTGGAGAGAGGAATTTCAGATGAATGGGTTAAACGTTCGCACTCTAATATTCTACAGCAAAATGTTAGGTCCCTGAGTGTCTCATTCACTTTGAAACTAAACACGGTAGAATATTTGATGGAGCAATAAATTAGAAAACTATCCATTCATGACTTCCAATTCCAACTAGATTGATGGAGTAATTATCTGCTCTATCTGCCTGTAGCAAGAGTCCAAAGCAAAATTAGTTCAGGCAGTTTCAAGAACACAGTTCTAACTGGGTGAGAACCCACAGGTTAAAACTGCCATTTATTCATCACTGAATTGGTAATCTCACTCAGAAAGGTCATGAGGATGGATAGTGTGGAAAATGGGGCTGTCACATTGATGCAGTAAAGGGTTCCGTTCTGAGGATGAGACCAAGACACATTGTTTGACCAAAGCTTTGTTCTGCCTTTAATACATGCCATATCTGACCTAGGAATACTCAGTGTTCATGCTGGATGGCAAAAGTGGATAAATATTCCATTCCACCAACAAAAGGAAATTTTTATGTTATTTCAAAGATACACGCAAATACAAAAATAAATTATAAGTGGACAAAGCTCTGACTGGGACTGCAGTCTTTCCCACTTATTGTGCTTATCAGATCACACTCGAGAGCGAGGCATCTCCACCTGATAGGGTTAATGAGGCAGTTTCTGTCCTTATGTGTAAAACAGCTCCATTCTAGTTTGCTCTGCTCCAGGACCGCCCTAAATCCCAGGTACTAAGAGCAATCAATATTTGTCTCTAACCACATTTGCATCATGACTCACAACTCCAGGGGCAACAACAATGGTAGGAGATGAAAATGATGTGCAAGTTAAATCTAAAGGGATGGGAACAAGACACAAAGAACAAAAAGTAAAAAGCTTCCAGAGAGTATTGATAGGAATTTCATCCCATCAGCAACCTTTTCCAAGGCTGAAGGGACATGGGATTAAGAACTAGCGGACAGGATGAAGGGAAAGGGACCTGTAGGTTTAGACATGAGTCTACAGTCAAGTGATGGTACAGCCCAGCACTTACTGAAGTCAAGGTCACGCTGCATGAGATTCTTGCGAAGAGGGTTTTCCTCTGAGCCACATTTCAGCCAGGTGCTTCTTGGCCTTCAAAGGGGGAGATTCCAGGTCTTCAGAGGACAGGCTCTGAATATCCTGGAGGTGTTGTGTAACCAGTCAAGTCTGGACATGGACTGTGAGAGATGGAGATGTACAATCCACTATGCAACGCTCGGAAAGAGCACACTACAATGATGACTCTACAGCACTATCCCATAAATCAGCACTGCAGCATGCCTGCAAGACAGTACAGACAAGTATCAGGCCACAACTGACAGTTGTTGTCCCTGCACATGTGCGAGCTCTATGCTGCTTGGTAGATGCTGATGTCCTTGCAGCAGATGGCAGAGCTTGGCATTGTCCCCTCTGCTGATCCAGAGAAGGCAGTTTACCAGTCATCCCCAAATGGGTTTGCTAAGGCCCACAGAAATGGTTAATGGCCAAACAGGTAAGAATGGATCCTGATCATCTTTGCATGCCTTCTTTCATGCAATCCCAGTAAAGCTTGGCATGCAGTGATTAGGATGCTTCTTGAGAACCTTCTAGCTTAAGGGTTAGACAGGCATTTACATCTCACTGTGATGCCACTGGGAATCTGCTGCTGCAGCCATCATTGGGAAGAGGAGCCTCCGGTAACAAAGGGCTGAATTTTGCCAGCGCTCAGAGGGCGGGTTCGGAGGTGGGTCCGCTGTTAAAATGGAAAAGATTGACAGAGGGTAGGGAACCCGTTGTCAACCCGCCTCCACGCGAGTTTCCCAGGTGTCGGGTCCGTCAGTACTGAGCAGACCTGACACCAAGCGATGGGGGAGGCAATTGACATCATTAAATGGATTGTTTACATCCAATTAAGTGTTATTTTATGCCTACATTTCGATTTTATGCGCTCCCCTCACGGGTTACCCGCTGCTCGGGAACACGTCAACTCAGCATGTTGTGAGTGGATTCAGCATTGAATTATCTCCTGACCTGACAGCTGCCAAAGTTGTATAAAAGATCCCATGTTACAGCTGTTCACTTTCAGAGCTCAGAAACTGTTGGTTACTGCATTTGGAAGACATATGGGGGGAGAAAATTGGGTTGCTTTGCACCTCCCGTTAGCACCCCTGGGGGGCGATAATGGGGCGCAAAGGCCCTAGCGCCTGGGTGCAGTGCTGCTAATGCCGCCCGTGAAATTCAGCGGGAGGTTAGCGGCGGCGGTAGCCAGTAGCGCCCCACAGTGCTACGCCTCCGGCGATGACATCATCACCATGCACAGCGCCCTGCTCATGCCCCGGTTGCAAACTTCGCTCGCGCCCCCTGACCTACCGCCAAATGATATGTCCAACAGGGTCAGGGTAGTGTTTTTGTGGCCACAGTGGCACAAATTTAAAGGGCAAGTGCCGAGTGGCCTTTTTTTTTTGGGCCGCCTGCCAGCACCAGCCCCCTTCTGCTTTTTCATGCAGGGTGCCGGCCGCGATCGGTCAGTCCGGCACTCCTCTTGAGTCCCGGGCTGTTTTCCCGGCACCACGCTCCCCGGTGGTCCAGCAGGGCCCCGGTGCGTGCAGCGCTAGGCCCCTCCCCTTTAATCAGAGGAGGGAGGCCTGCTATGTGCCAACATGCGTGGCGCTGTTGCACGTAGCGCCGCGATATTCAATGGTAGCGCCCCAGGAAGGAGGGGGTGCGCTTCCCGTTACCACTGAATTTACAGCGCAGGGGCGTTAACTTTTTGGGGGCACTAAAAGTAGCGCCCCAGTGAAGTTAGCGCCCCAAAGGGGGTGCCACCGAATTTTTCCCTATTTGAGCTTTCTGCAGCTTGCAACCATTTGGAGCCAACTCTCTATCCAGTGCCATCTCATTGGAACAACCTCTCTCACAACTGACAGATCACTTCTGCCATCTATTCCATCAACATCATTGCCCTTGAAATTATCTCACCTTGGTCCTCAGAATCCCACCAAGATCAGCCCCAACACCAGCATCACTGGGCACACCAGCAGCAACAACAACAACAACACCAGCCTTCTCCGCAATCACCTGATGCTGCACAGGATACAGGGCATCAGCACCCAAGCACATTGCAGCCTGGGACGCCAAGGATGACCTCACCATGTCCACATTTACTTCACTTGACGCTGTACACCCTGGATGCTACATGATGCGTTAGGTTGGCACCACTCCACACCAACACCATAAAGCATCCCTACAATGCCCAAGCCATTCCTTTCACACTCGTCATCATTGTGAGGAGGGCGGGGGGTGGGGGGGGGGAGGTGGTTGCGGGGTGGGTACTGTTATGTTTCACCTTTCACTGCAACTCACTAAGCCACTTCCAAAGGTGCACACAAACCTGTCCAAGAGTGCAAAGTGATGAAAATAAAGGTTTCAATGTTTGACAGCACATTAACAGAGACTTTTCATGAACATTGGCTAAATCACCCAAGTGCCTACCCTTGTGTGTTGTTAAGTTGGTATGATTGGACTAGGATGAGGGTGAGTGTGAGGGGTGGCTAGTGAGATGGGGAAGTGAAGTGGAGTCACACGGACAAAGTGGAGTCACACTATCATAGCTCAGATTCGCGAAGGATGTGGAGTGGACTACAATCTATTACAGACTACAAAGGGAAACCCAACTGTGTCATGCCCAGCAATGCCTCTCTCCCGGATGAGCTTAACACTTTTTACACCTGGTTTGAGGCCAACAACAACTGGCTTGTTACAAGGGCGCCCGCGGCTCAGGACGACCGGGTCTTCTCAATCTCCGTGGCTGATGTGAGCAAGACCTTTAAGAGAGTGAACACTCACAAAGCACCCGGTCCAGATGGAATCCCTGGGCGTGTCCTTAGAGCATGCGCTGACCAGCTTGCTGCCGTGTTTACGGATATATTCAACCGTTCACTGTACCAGTCTGTAGTCCCCACCCGCTTCAAGATGACATCGGTTATTCCCGTCCCCAAAAAAACAAAAGTAACCTGTTTAAACGACTACCGCCCCATAGCACTCACTTCTGTCATCATGAAGTGCTTTGAGAGGTTGGTCAAAACCCACATCAACTCGTTACTACCTGACACACTGGACCCACTCCAATTTGCCTACCGCCCAAACAGATCTAGGGATGATGCCATCGCCACTGTACTGCACACTGCCTTATCACACCTGGATAAGAGGAACACCTATGTGAGAATGTTGTTCATTGATTATAGTTCAGCATTCAATACCATTATCCCCTCCAAGCTTGTCAACAAGCTCAGTGAGCTAGGACTTAACACCTCCCTATGCAACTGGATCCTGGACTTCCTGATGGGAAGACCCCAGGTGGTGAAAATAGGCAGAAACACCTCCTCCACACTGATCCTGAACACGGGAGCTCCCCAGGGTTGTGTGCTCAGCCCCCTTCTGTACTCCCTGTTTACTCACGACTGCGTGGTCACGCACAACTTCAACTCCATCATCAAGTTTGCTGATGACACTATCGTTGTAGGCCTGATCACAGATGGCGACGAGACAGGCTACAGGGAGGAGGTAAGAGCCCTAGGAGAATGGTGCAAGTACAACAACCTCTCCCTCAACATCAGCAAAACAAAGGAGATGATTGTGGATTACAGGAAGTGGCAGGGGGAGGGACACACCCCAGTCTACATCGAAGGGGCTGAGGTGGAGAGGGTCAGCAGCTTCAAATTCCTGGGTGTATTCATTACGGAGGACTTAACGTGGTCCCATCACATCGACGTCGTAACCAAGAAGGCATGCCAATGCCTGTTCTTCCTCAGGAGACTGAAGAAATTTGGAATGGCTCCCCAGATTCTCACCAACTTCTACCGGTGCACCACCGAGAGTATCCTGTCTGGCTGCATCACTACCTGGTATGGCAACTGCACCGCCACAGACTGCAAGGCTCTACAGATGGTAGTGAAAGCTGCACAACACACTATAGGAATTAAACTACCTGCTGTGCAGGATATCTACCCCGAGAGGTGCCGGGGGAAGGCCCTGAGAATCATTAAAGACGCGAATCACCCCAGCCACAACCTCTTCGCCCTGCTCCCGTCTGGTAAGAGATACCGAAGCATACGGTCTCGCACCAACAGGTTTCGAAACAGCTTCTACCCCCAGGCCATAAGACTCATGAATGATTAATTTATTATTATTTATTACTGTTGTTTTATTTATTATTACTGTCTTTCTATTAGTATTTCTATTAGTATTTTTATCATTGTTATGCCATATTTATTCCAATGTTGGGAGGACTCGTAAAAATCAACATTTCATTGTGCAGTACACACGTCTGCTGCATATATGACAAGTAAAATAAAATTGAATTGAATTGAATTTGGCTGGAGGTGCAAGGTAAGTTGGTGTAAGAATGTGCAGGAGTAGGGTAGGGACGGCAGAGTGATGTGCATATGATGAGTGGCATAACAGGATGAGGTTGAGTGTGGCTTGGCAGTAACGTTTCATGATCTACTGAGATAATTGAAAGGTTTGCACCACTGCAGCCTGGTCCTCCTGACGACATCTCTGCTTGTGCCCTCCTGTGCAATGTGCAACCAGACTGCGTTGATCTCCTGGGGAGGTCTCTTCCACCCATGGGAAGGGAAGAGAACCTCCCTGCGTGCTGTGCTTCCCTCCATAAGCATATGGAGGGAGTCATGGGAGAGCCTGGTTGCAGCCGTGCACCTCTGTGCAGTGCTTGTCAGTGTTTGCAGCACCTCAATGCTGTAGAACACTGACAGCACAACTGTCAAACTAAATTTGGACATGGTCCCTTTAAGGAAACTGGCTGATGATGCATCATCAAAAATGATGTCATCAGACCTGCTTCCTTTTAATTGGCCAGGAACCTCGCAGGGCGGGCATAACAAGCCCTATTAATGTAAAATCACTTGGAGAGTACGGGCTACAGTAGGCAGTGGGCTGGGACCACGACACCGACCCCGGCCGCCCCAGACCCGCCTTGGTGGGCGAAATCGCGGCCAAGGTCTGCCAAAGTGTGGTTTGTTACCTCTCTGCAGATGTTGGGGTGTGGACCCTGACCAGATGGCCCAGATCACCTGTTGGGCAGCGTGACCAGTCTGTCATCCTTCCGCTGGTCTGTTATTCTTCTGAACATGTCACTCAAAGGATTCCTGGTGGCAAGCACCCTGGTACCAATAAAGGGAGCTCAGGATAAAATAAATAAATAACTCTCCCTGGCACAAAACTTAAGAGCAAGCGAGAAGATAAAAAGTATGAGCAAGCCTTTTAAATGCAGCTCCACCTCAGGTCTTGTTCCCACTGGGTTTTACTGAGTGTGCTGAAACCTCGATGACCAGCACACACGTGGACCCAACAATGTCCTTCCCTACCCCCATTTGCATATGCTAAAGAAGCTTCTGCCTGCTTCAGGAGCGAGCTTCAGATGCCCACACCAGGCCAATCCCAAGATCAAGCAGGCCATTAAACAAGCAGGAATCCAACGGAACTGATTTCCGCCAGATTTCCAGACCTTTCCACTACTCCAATTTGGTTTCTAAGACAAATTGAGGGTAAAATGAGAATCGTCTATAATGTGACTTAGAATCAAAGAGACTATGTGAGCAAACTTCTTGATAGGTTGATGTAATCTCACCATTCTGTGCATGTGTAAATCATAGAGGCCTAGAAATTCAGGGGTTCAGTGCCGGCTGTTAAGATCCATTTTGAAGAAAAAATGGCCGCCAACTCGCTTCCGCCTGTTTCTGGCGGGTCCTGCTGTGGCGGATGTTTTGGGCAGGTTGGCAATGCTACTGTTGCCAGTGCTCGCTCCAGGTATTTACATGAGGCAGATTGTGATATCAATGAGTGTGCAACGCTGATTTGATGCACGATCTGCCATTTTGGACGTCGCTGCTCCATTTTACGCCCTCTCCTAATCACAACCAGCTGATCAAGCGTTCAGCAGCAGGAAAGACCCCCCAGTAGTGCTATTTAAAGGGATCATCAACAACTTGCAGCTGACATGTTTTTTTAGCTCTACTGGCTCTGTGTAAGTTTCTGCAACTCTTGCTGTTTTCTAAATTTGTTTAAAGTTGCTGAGGTCACAGGGAGTGTTGCTGCAAGTGGAGAACACCTTGATTCTCATTTAAAGGCTTCTGCTCACAACACATGCTCACAGTCATGGGGGCTCTACTTGCAGTTCCCCTCGTACTCGAGTATGATAGGGAGATGGAGCGGAGGCAGCGAAGAAGAGGAGAAGATGCGCACAGAGGGAGAAGGATCAGGAGGGCTCTCAGCAGGGTCTTCCGAGAGCACTTCTCCTACCTCCACGTAACCCAGGAGCAGTGTATTAGGAGGGTCCGCTTCACCAAGGAGGTGGTCACAGAACTCTGTCATCTCCTGCAACCAGACCTGCAGCCTTAGAGCAGGGCGACGACGGCTCTCCCAATGACCTTCAAGGTCACCGTGGCCCTCAATCTTGTCACCACCGGATCCTTCCAGTCTGCAGCAGGAGACATAACTAATGTGATAATAATAATAACTTCCGGGAAGTTATGTGCACATCACTTCCTGTGAACTGTGAACTGTGAACTCTGTGCATACATCACTTCCTGTGCATACGTCACTTCCTGTGTTTGGACTAGTATAAATACTGAACTGCTCAGTATGGTAAAAGGGCTTCACCTAGAGGCATGGTGAAGAGCGCTCTTGTATATAGTTTAATTACAAGTTGCTTAAAGCTTACTTTAAAGTTCCTTGATGTGTGAGACTCTTTTGTTACATCAATTTAAGCAACTTAGTATTTACACTCACAAATACTAGACCTTTGGACAAACTCAGAGTTAAGGATCCAGGGAACCACCCATCATGGAAAACATCCTTAAACCTACTCGTCTGGACTTGGACCCAAACGCACCAACAGCTGGCAGGGTATGGAAGCATTGGTACCGTATGTGATAATAATAATAACTTCCGGGAAGTTATGTCATCACTTCCTGTGAACTGTGAACTATGAACTATGAACTGTGTACATACCTCACTTCCTGTCATATGTCGCTTCCTGTTGGACTGGTATAAATACTGAACTGTTCAGTATTGTAAGAGGCTTCTACCAGAGGCATGGTAAAGACCTCTCTTGCATATAGTGTGTTTATAAGTTACTTAAAGCTTACTTTAAAGTTACTTGATGGTAAGACTCCTTTTTCTTACATCACCGTACTTTTGAGAATTTTCTTGATGAATGTAAAGCGGATGCTTCTACTAAACTGAGGATACTTATCAACTATGTGACCCCAACAGTGTTTGAATATGTTGATGAATGGGATAATTACGATGAGGTGATCTGGGCACTTAAAAAACTATATGCCAAGACCGCAATTGAGGTCTATGCTAGACATCTACTGGCCACAGCCCGACAAGGGCCAGGGGAATCGATTAACGAATTCCTTCAAGAACTTCGCAGGCTCAGCGTAGATTGTAACTTTCAGGCAGCCTCGGCTGAGCTGTACCGCGAAGAAATGATTCGTGATGCTTTCATCTGCGGGATTGCCTCTCCATTTATATGCCAGCGTCTACTAGAAAGTAAAACACTTGAGCTACAAAAGGCTTTTGACCTGGCTTGTTCTCTGGATTTGGCAAAGAAAAATGCAGACCTCTATCAGCTGCCCAGATCTCGATCTGCTGCTGTAACTGCAACCAGACGATTCAAGTGGCCTCAGGTGAACCCTATCATGGAGGAATCTAATCCTGATGATACTTCTGATGAAGAAGAGGAGTATGACCCCACTTTAGCAGCCTCTTGGCAATCTAGGAAGGAATGCTTCTTTTGTGGAGATTCTTTTCACCCTAGGAAATTCTGCCCTGCTCGCAATGCGATCTGCAGTCATTGCGATAAAAAGGGACACTTTGCAAAAGTTTGCCAATCAAGAGCCTCTATGAGGGCCTATCCAGCTAAGGCCTACCGAACTGCCCCAATTAGGGCCTATCAAGATGCTCCGGCTAGGACCTATCAAGCTTCCCCTCGAGCTCTCTCCCGAAGAAGCACACCTAGAGTTTCAGCCACTCTCTGTGCAACCACACCAATTACAGCTGCTTGCCCACAGAACCTGTTTCATGCAGCTACAAAAGTTTCAATTAATGGGCATACCTTAGATGCCTTAATTGACTCAGGAAGTACTGATAGTTTCATTAGAGAACAGATTGTTGCGAAATTGAAACTACATATCTTCCCATCGGACCAGGCAATTGCGATGGCTCAGTCATCACTTAATACCAGAATCTCCGGCTTTTGTATTATTGATATGACACTTAATGGTCGCATGTATCCCTCCACCCGACTTTCGGTGCTCAAGGACTTATGTAGTGAGCTCATCTTAGGGCTGGATTTTCAAAAACAGCATAAGAAACTCACCATTGAGTTCAGCGGATCCAAACCTGGACTTACTATTTCTAATATACTGTCTAAATTACCGTTTTGTGCATTATCAGCAGCTTCACTTGATGAACCCTCATTATTTGCCAGTATTCCTCCTCGATGCAAACCAATAATAATGAAATCGCAGCGCTTTAGTCAGGAAGACCAATCTTTTATTGAGGCTGAAATCTCTCGACTTTTAGCAGAGGATATCATCGAACCATGTTCGTCGCCCTGGCGGGCTCAAATCGTCATCGTCAAGAACCCTCTAAAACCTCACAAACAACGACTATGCATTGATTATTCGCAAACCATCAATCAATATATTGACTTGGACGCCTACCCATTGCCACGTATTGATGATATGGTTAATAAACTGGCCGAATACAAAGTGTTCTCAACTTATGATTTAAAAAGTGCCTATCATCAGGTACCCTTGAAGGTCTCAGATAAGCAGTACACGGCCTTTGAGGCTAATGGATGGCTGTACCAATTTCGTCGCTTCCCATTCGGGGTTACTAATGGAGTGGCTGTCTTCCAATGGGCAATGGATGGCCTGGTTAAGCAGGAAAACTTAAGGGACACTTTTCCCTATCTTGATAACATTACTATTGCAGGTCACGATCAATAGGAACACGACGCCAACCTCCAAAAATTTTGGGATGCCCTCCATCACCGTAACTTAACTTTGAATGAATCTAAATCTGTTGAGTCGCAACCGACCATCAACATCCTTGGCTACTGCGTAGGCAATGGTATCATTAAGCCAGACCCAGAAAGACTTCGCCCGCTCCAAGAGCTCCCGTCACCTAAGAATCCGGCTTCTTTATGTCGGGCTCTCGGTCTGTTTGCATACTACGCTAAATGGATTCCTAATTTTTCAGACAAAATCCAACCCTTGCTGCATGCTCGATCATTTCCATTGGAAACAACGGCTGTTGCAGCCTTTAACCTTCTCAAAAAACAGTTGGAGAAAGCGGCTCTTCACTCCATCGATGTGAATCTCCCTTTTATAGTCGAATGTGATGCCTCGGAGGTGGCAATCTCGGCTACTCTAAATCAGGAAGGTCGTCCTGTAGCATTTATGTCCAGGACCTTGCAAGGTGCCGAGCTACATTATCCTCCGGTTGAGAAGGAAGCCACAGCCATCATAGAGGTGGTACGGAAGTGGAACCATTTCCTAGCTCGCCAGCACTTTACATTAATCACGGACCAGCGATCAGTTGCCTTCATGCTCGATAATCGAAGACGAACCAAAATTAAGAATAATAAAATACAGCTTTGGAGGATGGAACTGGCCTCTTTTGGTTACACCATTCACTATCGACCTGGCAAGGAGAATGTGGCCCCGGATACCCTCACACGAGCATTCTGCTCCACTATGTCATCCTCTACTCTCATAGATGTCCATAATGGATTGTGTCATCCTGGCGTTACGCGCATGCTACATTTCGTACGATCACGGAATCTCCCTTTTTCTACTGGAGATGTAAAGAAAATGTGCTCAGAATGCCGGCTTTGTGCAGAATTAAAACCTCAGTTCTTCCGCCCCTCAGATGGTATGCTCATACACGCAACCCAACCGATGCAACGACTTAGCATCGATTTTAAGGGCCCAGTACCCTCTTCAACTCGGAACACATATTTGCTCACCATGATTGATGAATATTCACGTTTTCCGTTTGCCTTCCCCTGCTCCAATATGCTGGCGTCCACAGTAATCTGCTGCCTTGAGCAGGTATTTTCTCTCTGTGGCATGGCGGCTTACATTCACTCGGATTGGGGTCCATCCTTTATGTCAAGGGAACTCAAGGACTACCTCTCAGAACGGGGAATTGCTACAAGCAAAACGACGCCATATCATCCCATCGGAAATGGGCAGGTAGAGAGGTATAACGGTATCATCTGGAATTCCGTACATCTTGCTTTAAGATCTCGGGGCCTACCAAACCAGCAATGGGAAACAGTGCTTCTGGATGCATTGCACTCTATACGGTCCCTTCTTTCTACAGCCACAAATACTACACCTCATGAGCGGTTCTTTGGATTCCAGCGTCGCTCATCTTATGGGACATCCCTCCCGTCATGGCTAACTACTCCTGGACCTGTACTACTCCGAAGATACGTTCAGACGTCTAAAAATGACCCCCTCGTAGACGAGGTCGAACTAACTGATGCCAACCCCACCTATGCATACATACGATATCCCGACGGCCGAGAATCTACCGTATCATTACGGGATCTGGCTCCCTGCCCACCAGGACCTAGTGGGACATCGAGTGATGGTATTTTACCAGGAGCCTCTTGGAACCTACCGGGTACCCCTCTCCAGGATCCTGATCTGACACCAACTAGCTTGGTGCCGGTAGAACCCCGTACTCAAAGTTGCGACCCTCCCAGTACCGCGCACCAAAGTGCTGATCCACCACAGACCAGCTCTGCACCTCCCTCTGAACAGAGACAGACCGACTCTGCACCTATTGGGACTCATACACGAAGCCATGATCTCCCCGGCCCTTCACAGGGTAATCCAGGCCACACAGACTCTGACCAATGGCCAACAGCATGTAAGCGGACCAGCGACCCTCTACGACGGGAACCTAAACGGGTGCGACTCTTCCTTGTTCGGCGGCTGCAGAATAAAAGGAAGACCACAGCCTTCTAATCTCGCAGGAGGGAAGAATGTGATAATAATAATAACTTCCGGGAAGTTATGTGCACGTCACTTCCTGTGAACTGTGAACTGTGAACTCTGTGCATACATCATTTCCTGTGCATACGTCACTTCCTGTGTTTGGACTAGTATAAATACTGAACTGCTCAGTATGGTAAAAGGGCTTCACCTAGAGGCATGGTGAAGACCGCTCTTGTATATAGTTTAATTATAAGTTGCTTAAAGCTTACTTTAAAGTTCCTTGATGTGTGAGACTCTTTTGTTACATCAACCAACATCTCACAGTTCGCCGTCCATCGCTGCATCTGGAGGTCACAAACTCTACTCCAGAAGAAAGGACTACATTGTCTTCTCACTGAACAGAGAAGCAGGACGAGCACGCATGTGGCTTTGTGAGGATAGTGGGCTTCCCATGGTGCAGGGCACCATCAACTGCACACACGTGGCTTTGTGGCCACCGCATATGGGGTATGGTAACATAGTGGTTATGTTACTGAACTAGTAATCCAGAGTAATCTAATGATGCAGACACAGGAGTTCAAATCCCACCACAGCAGCAGCGGAATTTAAATTCAGCTAATAAATAAATCTGGAATAAAAAGCTGATATCAGTAATGGTGACCATGAAACTACCAGATTGTCGCAAAAACCCATCTGGTTCACTAATGTCCTTTAGGGAAGGAAATCTGCCGTCCTTACCTGGTCTGGCCTATATGTGACTCCAGACCCACAGTAATGTGGTTGACTCTCAACTGCCCTCTGTGGTTCAAGAAGGCGGCTCACTACCATCTTCTGAAGGGCAATAAATGCTGGCCTTACCAACAGTGCCCACATCCTATGGACGAATAAAAAAAAAACAATCCTGAGATGTTCCGTAACCGCAAAGTTTACCACTAACTTAATGTGCAGTTGTTGTGCGACCATGCCCAGTGCATCATGATGGTGAATGCCCACTATCCTGGCAGCAGTCATGATGCCTTCATCCTGCACCAGTCCAGTGTGCCAGCAATCTTCTAGCCACTGCATCAAGCAATGGTTCTGCTGTCTTGACTGCTCAGGATGAGCCCTCCAGTAGTCGCTGGAGCAGGTGTCCCATTTCGTGGTGGTCTGTTGTATGCTCCACAACTTGGTCATTGTGAAGGTGCAGCCCCTTGCCATGAGGGGTTGTGGGACCACCTCAGGAGGAGGAGGAGGAGGAGGAGGAGGAAGAGGAAGAGGAAGGAGGAGGAAGGGAGGAGGCAGGCAGCAAATCCCCATTCTGGACGGTCCCTGAGCACCTCATCAGATTCCGATTCGAGTGAATGAAATGTTAGATCCCTGTTGCTTACCACGTCCCCATCATACCATCCCTCTGTCATGGAACATCACCACACACCACACATACCAAACAAAGATTCATAAATTTATCAAATTCAAATCAAAATGACAATATCAACTATTCACCCTTGTGCATTCCCTTAGGGCCAGATTTTCAGTGTGCCGTGAGGCGGGCTTTTAGGCGTGCAGGGGGCAAAAATCCCGAATTCGGGGGTCCCAACACCATCCGGCCCAAAACCCACCTCCATGTAAGTTTCAAAGGAGGCGGGCACCCGCCCCGCACTGGGACCCGCCGACCCGAGGCGGGAAGGGATTAGTGCCAATTAACTGCCTGTTAACAGGTAGTTAACAGGCAGTTTTTAGCCTAATCCCTATTTTGAGGGGTGTCGTCTGGGATTCTCGATGGCTCCAAACCACGCCAGGTTAGAGCAGGCGGGCTGTCGGGTTGAAGGACTTGGAGGGGTCGCGATGTCGGTGTTCAGGTGAGTGATGGGTGCATGAGTGCAAAGGTAAGTGTGTTTGGTGTGTTTAAAGTGTGTAAAGAAGTTTAAATTACCTGTACTTACCTTAACAGCCTTTCTTCCTCTAGGCGTTGGGAGTCCATCACTCAGCCGGCACTGAAAGCTGAATGGCTGCGATCTGTCAAAAGTGACAGCCTTCAGCTTTCAGTGCCAGTGAGAGTTCTAACTGAGTCTGCGTAGAAGGACTCAGGTTAGAAGTCAGACTGTCAGTGTTTGACAGCTTCAAACAGCTGTGAAACACTGATATTTCATCTGTCAACACCTCTTGACAGATGAAATTTCAGCCTGTGATGTCACCTGTTGCCGGGTGGCCCTTAATTGGCCTGATGAGCCCGCTGGGCGGGCTCAACAAGGTCAATCAAGGGAAAATCGCGTGGATTGGCCGGACGTCGATAGAGGTGGGACTAAAACCCGAAGGTAGTAGTCCCGCCTCCTTCCCGACTGCTGAATGAAAATCCAGCCCTTAGTGTCTGTCTTTCGTGTTCCTTTTCCTAGTGTAGTGCTCCTACGAAGTGCTCCACAATGGCTGCAGCATGGCTGGTGGAAGGCTGCTATCTTTCAGTGGAGGCAACTACAGATGGCCTGGCAGGATGACCTCAAGCAGCTCTGGACCTAGAAGGCCCGGCTGTAGACTGCACCACCTCAGCATGGGCAGCAGCAGTCTGGCTGGCTGGCTGATAAGCAGCTGTTGATAGGCAATGGCAGAGTGGCAATGGTGGAAGTAGGAATGCTGAGAAAGGACAGCAGGTTCTTGCTCCACAGACCCACTGCCACATCCCCAGGGTGGTGCCTCAGCATTCCTAGTAATCTGTTGGAGGACAGATTGCTGGCTCCCTGCAAGCCACTTCGACACTTGTAAACCCACCGATGATGGCAGCAGTCTGAGCTTCCACTGCAGCAGTGAGATGTTGGATCGCTTCCGCCTGTGCTGCAATGGAAGCTGTGAGATCGCCCATCACACTCAGCGTTATATGCGAGTCCACAAGGTCTCTCCTGGAGTTGTTCATCATTTCCCTCCTGGAAATCATGGGCTCCAAGCTCTGCGCAAAGACCCGTGCAATGTTGGAGCCCGACTCCTTCATGCACCTTGACACTAACAAGAGGCTCTCTGGCAGGCTTGCCATTGCACCTAGCATTTCCGTGTGCACGCCCATCACCCTTCTTCTGAAGGCTGCCCCATCGAGGTCAGCATCTGAGTCCTGTGCAGCAGAATTCATGCGTGAACCCATCCTCCAGGGAGCTGGCACCCGAGCACGGATTCCTCGAGGTTCATCAGGGTGTGAATCCTGGCTTAGCCGCCTTCCGTCTGCTGTTGCTCTCAGCGGTTGTGAGCTACCTTTGCCTGCAAGAGAAAGGGAAGTGTGTCAGTGAATGTAGTGCAATGTGTTTGGGTGATGTACCTGCCACGGTTGAATAGCTGTCAGTGTGTGCAAGGTGTGAGATGTGGGTGTGAGTGTTGCAGCAGTGGTAAGTGTGTGAGGGTCAAGTGAACCTATGATTGTGAGGTATGAGTGGTGATAGGTAGAGATTGTTGGTAGGTCAGTGATGGGGGTGTGGTGAATTGAGCAGTGTGTGAGGCTAGTGGTGCAGGTGGTGGGATATGGCATTTGATGAAGCCTTCACTAACCCTGACTCACCTATGAGGTCATTAAACCTTTTGCCACACTTGATCCAAGGATTTGGGAGGAGATCGCACAATCTGTCACAGCAACATTTGTCGCCGTGACGGATTGTGCGATCTCCTCCCAAATCCTTCTGCTGATGATCTTTGATGGTCCCTTGCCCGTCGTCGTTCTACCGCCAAGACCAAGGCCTCCAGTGCAACATCCAAGAAATGTCTCGCTCTCTTTCTTCCCTGTTGCAACATTCCTTCTTCTCATCTGACAATGAGGTGCTTCTGCAACAAAGCACCTCCCCTTTAAGTAGTGCAGACGTTTCGACATTGACATCGCCGCCCTAAGTGAGGCCTGGTGGGCAGGGGAAGGCCAAGGTAGTGGCTACACCTTCTTCTGGAAAGGCAAACCTGAAGAAGAACGCTGCCTCCATGGGGTAGGCTTCGCCATAAAAAATGAACTAGTTGGGCACCTCAGAGACTCTCCTAGTGGTATAAACGAGCGCTTCATGACTCTTTGGTTCACCCTAGCCCAGAACCAGTGCGCTAAGGTCATCAGTGCGTACGCCCCAACACTGGAAGCCACAGACGGGACCAAAGAGGAATTCTACTCCAGCCTCGAACAATCCCTGTCCCAAGTCCCAACGGGTGACAAGCTGATCCTCCTTGGCGACTTTAACGCCAGAGTTGGAAAGGACACAGACCTCTGTGGAGGTGTGATCGGCAGAGAGGGGGTAGGAAAAGTCAACTCCAACAGTGCCCTACTCCTGTCGAAATGCTTAGCACATGGCCTCGTCATAACCATCACCTTGTTCCGTCAGAGAGTCAAGTACAAGGCTTCATGGCAGCACCCTCGCTCCAAGCACTGGCATCTGCTGGACTACGTCATCGCCCGAGCGAGAGACCGCAAGGATGTCCGCATCACCTGCGCCATGACAGGAGCTGACGACTGCTGGACAGACCACCGCCTAATCCGCTCTGTCATCTCCATCAATGTAGACCCAAAACAGTGGCGGCAACAGAAACAATGCTGCAGGAAAATCAACACTAGAGCACTCAAAGACCCTGCTAAGAAGGTCCTATTCAGCCTGCGCCTCACAAACAACCTGACGACAGAGTGCCTACAGCGCCTGGTCTGCACTCAAGGCCTCCATAATCAGCACCTGTGAAGAGACGCTTGGTCACTCGACCAGGAAACACCAAGACTGGCTCAACGAGAATGACCAGGAGATCCAGGAGCTAATAAGCTGCAAGTGCAAGGCATTCCTGATCTGGAAACAGCAACAGAACTCGACAGCAAGAAAGCAGCTCTACAGACGCCTGAAGGCCGAGGTCCAACAAAAAACTCGCGACCTAAAGAACAGATGGTGGGTGGAGAAAGCACAGGAGATCCAGCAGCTAGCCGACAACTACGACGTTTGTGGATTCTTTAGTGCTGTCAAGACCATCTACGACCCAAGCACCCAAGGCCCTACCCCACTGCGAGCCAAGAACGGAGAGGCAGTCACTGCCCGCTGGAAGGAGCACTTCGAAGGTCTCCTTAACCAAGACTCTGTCTTCGACGCGAGTGTCCTCAACTCCATCCCGCAGCATACTACCCACCACCATCTCAGCACAACCCCAGCCCGGCATGAGGTTGAAAAGGCCATCCGACAACTGAAAAACAACAAGGCCTCAGGAGCAGATGGAATCCCTGCCGAGGCACTAAAGCATGGTGGAGAAGCACTGCTGGCGCAAATTCATGAACTCATTTCTCTTATCTGGAAGGAGGAGAGCATGCCAGGGGATCTCAGACGCCTTAATTGTGACCACCTTCAAGAAAGGTGACAAGTCCGATTGCGGTAATTACAGAGGGGTTTCCCTGCTGTCTGCCAAAGGGAAAGTCATCGCAAGAATCCTCCTCAATCGCCTTCTCCCAGTGGCCGAAGAGCTCCTCCCAGAGTCGCAATGCTGATTCCGCCCACTTAGGGGCACAATGGACATGATCTTCTCCGCACGTCAATTATAAGAGAAATGCAGGGAACAGCACCAACCGCTGTACATGGCCTTCTTTGATCTCACAAAGGCCTTCGAAACTGTCAAACGTGAGGGATTATGGAGTTTCCTCCTCAGATTCGGCTGCCCTCAAAAGTTTGTCACCATCCTCCGCCTGCTTCACGACGACATTCAAGCCGTGATCCTGACCAACGGTTCCACCACAGGCCCAATTCACGTACGAACCGGGGTCAAGCAAGGCTGTGTCATCACACCAACGCTCTTCTCGATCTTCCTTGCTGCAAAGATCCATCTCACCCTCAGTAAGCTCCTCACTGTAGTGGAGCTAATTTACAGAACAAACGGGAAACTGTTCAAACTCCGTGGCCTCCAGCCCATATCCAAGGTCGTCCCATCCTCTGTCGTCGAATTAAAGTATGCAGACAACGCTTGCGTCTGTGCTCACTCGGAGGTCGAACTCCAAACCAGCGTCAACACCTTCACCGAAGCGTACGAGAGCATGGGCCTTACACTAAACATCCGTAAGACAAAGGTCCTCTACCAACCTGCCCCCGCCACACAGTACTGCCCCCCGATTATCAAAATCCACGACAAGGCCTTGGACAACGTGGACCACTTTCCATACCTCGGGAGCCTACTGTCAACAAGGGCAGATGTCGATGACGAAGTCCAACACTGCCTTCAGTGTGCCAGTGCAGCCTTTGGTCACCTGAGGAAGAGAGTGTTTGAAGACCAGGACCTCAAACCCGGCACTAAGCTCATGGTCTATAGAGCAGCAGTGATACTCACCCTGCTATATGCCTCAGAGACATGGACCATGTACAGCAGGAACCTCAAAGCACTGGAGAGGTATCACCAATGCTGTCTCCACATGATCCTGCAAATCCATTGGCAGGATAGGCGCACCAACGTCAGTGTTGTCGCTCAGGCCAATATCCCCAGCATCGAAGCTTTGACCACGCTCGATCAGCTCCGATGGACGGGTCACATTGTCTGCATGCCCGATACGAGACTCCTAAAACAAGTGCTCTACTCGGAGCTCCGGCACGGCAAGAGAGCCCCAGGTGGGCAGAGGAAACGCTTCAAGGACACCCTCAAAGCCTCCTTGAAAAAGTGTAACATCCCCACCGACACCTGGGAATCCCTGGCCCAAGACCGCACAAAGTGGAGGAGAAGCATCCGGGAAGGCGCCGAACACCTCGAGTCTTTTCGCCAGGAGCAAGCGGAAGTGAAGCGCAGGCAACGCAAGGAGCGTACGTCACCCCAAGCACCCCACCTGTCTTGTTTTACACACTTTGTATAAAACTAATAACTTGCAGGACAACGGAGTATTACAGTTTAAATTCTTTTATGAAGCATCAGGTCTGTGATCTCAATCATACAGCACAGTGGAGACAAGATGGAATTAGGTCCCTTACAGATGCCTGCAGGCCAATGACAATTCAGCATGTGATCACATGTGAATATAATGGCCTAGAAATTCGGTGGGCTTTGCGCCCAGTTATAGCCCAAAGAGGGCTTCTGCGCCAGTAGGGGTGGTAGCGCTGATTTTGAGGGCCGCGGTAATGGTGGCGGTAGCCGGTAGTGCTGCGCCGGCACCGATGATGTCATCGGTGTGTGCAGTGCCCCGGTTCCGCCCCGCTACCGCCCCGACCCCCATCTTCAGTAGCGGCCGCCTCTTCCGTGGCGGCCGCTAACAACATCGGGAGACCGGGTCCTTACTGCAGCCTTAGCGGGGCGCTTTAAGGTGGAGGTGCGGCCGGCCGCTTTTTCGGCGGCCGCCTGCACGCACCTCCTTCCCCGGCCTCCTCCACACCCCCCCCCCCGCGGCATTGCCGGCTGGTTTCCGTGGAGCCCGGCACTTCTCCGTTGTGCCGGGCTCTTTTGCCGGCACTCGCGATCGGGGCTCCGGCCGTTGCAGGCACCTCCTCCTTAAGAGAAGGAGGAGGCCTGCAGTACAGCAGCCTGCCGCACCGCATCAGGTGGCGCAGCGGCACCGGGAGCGCTGAAATTCACTTTCAGCGCCCCAAGCGGGGGCGGGCACACCCTGGAACAGCGCCCGGTTCCGCCTTGGGGCGCTAAAAGTGAATATGGGACGGGCGCAACTGGCTCCGTGGCCAGCGCAAAATTTTCGGCGCAAACGAGCTGGCGGGGCTATACCCAATTTCTAGGCCAATAGGTATTCCTTACAGATGCCTGCGGGCCAATGATAATTCAATATGCAAATGTTACATCCCCTTTCTTTTAAAAGAAAAATGTTATGCATTACTTTTAAACCTTTCTTCTACCTAATGTTCTCGGTAGCATAAACATATAAGTAAATTCAGCATTTAACTAGCGCTGAAAACATCTCAACGTTTCAATAACGATGTACAGTTTTTTTTTTAGGGCAGCGATCCACCTACACCCTTTGACAGTTCACAAGTCAAGGATAACTCTAGGCTTGACCTCTCATCCCGACCTTGTGTGGTATGGAACTGAGCATGCTCCTGAATCGGTCAACAGATCAGGTTCAGGTTTTGGTTCAGGTAAGTATGATGTGTTTTGTGTATTGCTCTGTTCATCACACTCTGTTGAACTGATCCTCTCGTCGGAATGACGGTGTTGTTCCTTGGTGTTCAGGAGGTGCCTGCGATTGCGGCGGTACACCTGTCCTTCTGGGGTGTGGACGTGATACGATCGCTCAGTGTCAGCTGGCTGGATGATGACTGCTGGCTTCCAGTAGTCATGCTCCTGGATTCTCCATTGTGCAGCGGCGGCAGTAGTCTAGCTGACCTGTCATAGTATCTCTTTTGGTGTTGCTGTCTCCGTACACGTTTTGCATGCACTTGCTTGCAGATGATGAACTCTGGCTGCAGCTGCTGGTTGGTGCTTGGAAGGATTGAGCGAAGTCTGCGGCTCATCAATAGCAGTGCTGGTGACTTGAAGTTGTCAACCGGAGTGTTGCGGTACTCAAGGAGACTGATGTAGGGGTCTCTTTTGTCCGCTTTGGCTTTGTCCATGAGTGTTTTTGCAATCTGGACAGTTTTTTCAGCAAGGCCATTACTTTGAGGGTAATGTGGGCTTGATGTGACATGTGTGAAATCCCATGCCTTGGCAAACAACTCGAACTCTTTTGATTTGTATCGTGGGCCATTGAGACTAAAGTCTCCACCATGCCATGCCTGGCAAAGGCTGCCTTTAGCTTGTGGCTCACAGCTGCAGATGTGGTGCTGTGAAGCTTGTCCAGTTCCAAAAATCTGCTGTAGTAATCAACAGTCACTATGTAGTCCTCGTTGTTCCACGTGAACAGATCCGTTGCCGCGACCTGCCAGGGCCTGTCTGGGATACGGTGAGGTATCATGGGTTCTTTGACATTTGATGGGCAGCGTTCTAGACAAATGGAACATTTTTCGACAATGTCCTCAACGTGTTTGCACATTCCGGGCCAAAACATAATGTCACGTGTGATGCGCTATCAATTACTCATAAAAGACTGAGAGTTAGAAGAGTAACCAAAGGCTTTTATTAACAACAGAATGGAGGTCTGCCTCGAGTGGTCGACCGGTCCAGGATACAAGGGCTGGGGAGCAGTCACCTTTATACTAGGACCTGTGGGAGGAGTCAGCCGAGGCATGTCCAGGCATGTACACAGTGGAATACAAACAGGACAAACAGGAATACAAACAGTGGTTTACCACATTCACCCCTTGTTTAAAATTGAGTCCGGCGGGGTGAAGTGTATTAAAAGTTAGTGTATTGGAGTCTCTCCGGAGGTCTTGTCTGCCGCTGTGATCTGCGTGGCGACGGCAGGGGTAGTGAAGTTTCCGGCGTCGAGTCCAGCGTAGGCTGTGGCACAGGCGTGTCGTCCTCGTAGATGTCGAGCGGGTCGCGGGGCCCAGGCCTGCCGTCTGCTGGGGCTGGATATCGGATCGTGGGGGGGGGTGGTAGTGGGTAGTGGGTTACTGCGGCCCCCGAGAGTGCAAGGTCTCTTATGGAGACTGTGTCCTCCCGCCCGTCCGGGTATGCGATGTAAGCATACTGGGGGTTGGCGTGGAGGAGGTCGACCCTCTCGACCAGGGGGTCCGTTTTATGGGTCCTCACGTGTCTTCTCAGTAGGACCGGCCCTGGGGACGTCAGCCATGGCGGTAGCGATGTCCCCGATGTGGACTTCCTTGGGAAGACAAACATTTTCTCATGAGGGGTGGCGTTAGTGGCAGTGCAGAGCAGTGACCGAATAGAGTGGAGCGCATCGGGGAGCACATCCTGCCAGCGGGAGGTTGGAAGGCCCCTAGACTTTAAGGCTAGCAGGACGGCCTTCCAAACTGTCGCATTTTCTCTTTCCACCTGTCCGTTCCCCCGGGGGTTGTAACTGGTGGTCCTGCTTGTGGCAATACCCCTAGTTAGCAGGTACTGACGGAGTTCGTTGCTCATAAACGATGAGCCCCGGTCGCTATGGATATAGCTGGGGAAGCCGAACAGGGTGAAGAGGTTGTTCAGACATTTAATGACCGTGGCACTGGTCATGTCTGGGCAGGGGAAGGCGAACGGGAAACGGGAGTACTCATCAATAATATTGAGGAAGTACACATTGCGGTCGGAGGAGGGGAGAGGCCCTTTAAAATCGACGCTCAGGCGCTCGAAGGGGCGAGTGGCTTTTATCAGGTGGGCCCTGTCTGGTCTATAAAAGTGCGGTTTGCACTCAGCGCAGACTTGGCAGTTCCTGGTCATGGTCCTGACCTCCTCAATAGAGTAAGGCAGGTTGCGGGCCTTGATGAAGTGGAAGAACCTGGTGACCCCCGGGTGGCAGAGGTCATTGTGGAGGGCCCGCAGTCTATCGATCTGCGCGCTGGCGCAGGTGCCACGCGATAGCGCATCCGGGGGTTCATTTAGCTTCCCGGGCTGGTACAAGATCTCGTAGTTGTAGGTGGAAAGTTCGATTCTCCACCTCAAGATCTTGTCATTTTTGATTTTGCCCCTCTGCTTGTTGTTAAACATAAAAGCAACTGAACGCTGGTCAGTGAGCAGGGTAAATCGTTTTCCGGCCAGGTAGTGCCTCCAATGACGCACAGCCTCCACAATCGCCTGGGCCTCCTTCTCAACAGCGGAGTGTCTGGTCTCCGGGCCTTGGAGGGTTCGTGAAAAGAAGGCCACGGGTCTCCCCGCCTGATTGAGGGTAGCGGCCAGGGCAAAGTCAGACGCGTCGCTTTCCACCTGGAAGGGGATGGATTCGTCCACTGCGTGCATGGTGGCTTTGGCAATGTCCTCCTTGATACGGTGGAAGGCTAAGCGGGCCTCTGCTGTCAAGGGAAAAGAGGTGGACTTGATCAGCGGACGGGCCTTGTCCGCATAGTAGGGGACCCACTGGGCGTAATAGGAGAAAAACCCTAGGCACCTCTTCAGGGCCTTGAGGCAGTGGGGCAGTGGAAGTTCCATAAGGGGACGCATCCGGTCGGGGTCGGGGCCGATGACTCCGTGTTCCACAACACAGCCAAGGATGGCGAGGCGGTTTGTGCGGAATATGCACTTCTCCTTGTTATATGTCAGGTTTAGGAGTTGGGCGGTGCGGAGGAATTTTTCGAGGTTTGCGTCATGGTCCTGCAAGTCACGGCCGCAGATGGTCACATTGTCCAGATATGGGAAAGTGGCCTGCAACGCATTTTGATCTACCATCCGGTCCATCTCCCTTTGGAAGACGGAGACCCCGTTGGTGACGCCAAAGGGAACCCTAAGGAAGTGATAGAGGCGGCCGTTTGCCTCAAAGGCAGTGTACTGGCGGTCCTCAGGGCGGATGGGGAGCTGGTGGTACGCTGATTTCAGGTCAATGGTCGAGAAGACGCGGTACTGCGCGATCTGGTTGACCATATCAGCTATACGGGGGAGTGGGTAGGCGTCCAGCAGGGTGTAGCGATTTATTGTCTGGCTGTAGTCGATGACCAGGCGCTGCTTCTCGCCGGTCTTAACGACCACAACCTGGGCTCGCCAGGGGCTGGTGCTGCCCTCAATAATCCCTTCTTTCAGGAGCCGCTCCACTTCGGTTTTAATGAAAACCCTGTCCCCGGCACTGTATCGCCTGCTCTTTGTGGCGATGGGCTTACAGTCGGGGGTGAGGTTAGCAAACAGTTGGGGGGGGGTGACTCTGAGTGTGGAGAGGTTGCACCTGGTGCGCGGCGGGCAGTTTGGAAGCTGCTGGCTGCGGACTGTGAGTGGGGGTAGGGGTCCACCGTACGCCATCGTAACACTTTTAAGGTGGCACTGAAAATCTAACCCCAGCAGGACGGCAGCGCAGAGGTCAGGCAGGACCAGAAGTTTAAAATGATCGTACACGGTCCCGTCTACTACGAGTGTCACCACGCAGTAGCCGCCGATGTCCGCCGACTGGGACTCGGAGGCCATAGAAATCCGCTGTTGCGCAGGCAGGACTGGGAGAGAGCAACGCCGCACCGTGTCGGGGTGGATGAAGCTCTCCGTGCTCCCAGAGTCAAAAAGGCAGATTGTATCGTGACCATTTACCTTAATGTCCATTGTGGAACTGGCCAGTTGGTGCGGTCTCGCTTGGTCCAGTGTAACGGATGCCAGCGTAGGGGTCGGTGTGTCGCTGCGGGTATCAGATGAGGCGGTGTCGGGGGCCTGCTGCGTCCTGGCTGTCGTCCAAGATGGCGGCGTCCATGATCCCCATGTGGCTGGAGGCGTCCAAAATGGCTGCTGTACCGGTGATTCGCACATGGCCGGGGAGGTCCAAGATGGCGGCCCGCATGGCCCACACGCGGCGCTGCTGGGGTTCGGGGTGGCTTTGGCCCTGCAGACGCTAGCGTAGTGTCCCTTCTTCCCGCAGCCCGAGCAGATCGCGTTTTTCGCCGGGCAGCGCGCTCTGGGGTGTTTTGCCTGGCCACAGAAGTAGCATTTCTGGCCTTGGGGCACTGCTGTCTGGCCTTGGGACACTGCTGCGGTAGTTGGGCCGTTGTTGGGGTGTGGCTGGGGTGGCACGGCGCTATGAGGCGGTCCTACCGTGTCCCAGGCTGTCATTCCCCGCGGCGTCGACGGTGCAGAGGAGTAGGCATCCATGCCCTGGTAGGCTGCATCCAACGATAGTGCGAGTTCAGAGGCCTTGTTGAGGTCGAGGTTACTCTGCTCCAACAGTCGCTGTCGGGTGTAATTGGATCTGTGGCCCGCTACAAAAGCGTCCCGGATAAGTTCCTCTGTGTACACGGCGGCCTTTACATCCTTACAACCACAGGCCCGGCCAAGCACAGACAGTGCCTGAAGGTATTCCACGGTCGATTCCCCAGGTTGTTGTTTACGACTCCCCAGGAGGTGCCTGGCGTACACTTCGTTCACTGGGCGCGTGTACTGGTCCTTGAGGAGCTTGATAGCGTCCGCGTACGAGGTCGCGTCTTGGATGACCGAGTACACTCGGTGGTTCACTTTGGAGGTCAGGACATCCAGTTTGTCCTCGTCCGATTTGATTGCTTCAGAGGCGGTCAGGAATTTTTCGAAACACTTAAGCCAGTGAGTAAACTTGGTGGATGAGTCCGTCTCCCGATGATCTAAGTCCAGGCATGCTGGTGTGAGGATCTTCTCCATTATAAAAATGTTGTTAATAAAATTGATGCGCTATCAATTACTCATAAAAGACTGAGAGTTAGAAGAGTAACCAAAGGCTTTTATTAACAACAGAATGGAGGTCTGCCTCGAGTGGTCGACCGGTCCAGGATACAAGGGCTGGGGAGCAGTCACCTTTATACTAGGACCTGTGGGAGGAGTCAGCCGAGGCATGTCCAGGCATGTACACAATGGAATACAAACAGGACAAACAGGAATACAAACAGTGGTTTACCACAACGTGTTCTTTGTTTGCATTGTTCCATGCCCATATGTCCAGCATGAATTTTTGTCAACATCTCTTCTCTGAGACTGGTAGGAATGATGATTTTCTCCCCTTTGAAGACAATTCTGTTGATTTTTGACAGTTCGTCTCTGTGGTTCCAGAATTCAGATATGCTCTGAGGGCATTCACTCCTTTCCTCAGGCCATCCTTCATGTATGACTTTACTCAGCAGTGTGAGTTGTGCATCTTCCTCTGTTGCTGCTTGGAGCTCCTTCAGTTTTGAGTCACTCACAGGTAAGCTGTTGTACACCATGTGCACCTGCACATCCATGCCTTCACTAAGGCTGCTGTCCTGGTAGCTAAGAGACATTCTGGAGAGCGTGTCTGCAACAGGAATGCCTTTGCCTGGACGGTGCATGATTGTGAAGTCGTACTTCTGTAGCTGAAGGATCATTCTCTGTAGCCTTGGTGGGGCTGCGGCTAGTGGTTTCCTCATGATTGACTCGAGGGGCTTGTGGTCGGATTCCACAATGACTTGTCGGCCATAGACGTACTGGTGGAAACGCTTACATCCAAACAGAATTGCATATAGCTCTTCTCGATTTGAGCATAGTTGATTTCACTGTCTGTGAGAGATCTGGAAGCATAGCCGATGGGCTTTCCTTCTTGCAGTGATACTGCACCTAGTCCATACTTTGACGCGTCCACTTGTAGTCTGAGCTCTTTGTTGGGGTCGAAGTAGGCAAGAACTGGTCCTGGTTCTCTGGTGATTAGGTCTTTCATTTTCTGAAATGCTGTGTCATGTTGTTTGTCCCACAGGAACTCATTGGATTGTTTGAGCAACTGACGCATGGGTGCATCGATTTCGGAGAGGCTCGGGGCAAACTTGCTAAGTAGTTAACCATGCCTAGTACTGTCTCTAGCTCTGCGCGGTTCTTCGGCGGCTCCATCTTCTTGATGGCGGAGATTTTCTCTGGATCCGGCTTAATGCCATCAGTTGAGAGGCGATGCCCAAAATAACTGATCTCGGTGGATCCGATTATGCTTTTCTTGGGGTTGAGCCGGATACCTTTCTCCCATGATCTTTGTAGCATCACACGGAGGTTCCTGTCATGTTCCTCTCTATTCCTGCCATAGATGAGGATGTTGTCTGCGATTGCGACTACTCCGTCGAGGCCTTCATAGGTTTCGTCGATCTTCCGCTGGAATTCGTCCTGAGGTGAGATAAGACCAAATGGTAAACGCAGAAATCGGTAGCGTCCAAATGGTGTGTTGAACGTTGTTAGCTTAGATGACTCTTCCGTGAGCTTGATAGTCCAGTATCCTGATCGTGCGTCCATTACACTGAAGTAACGTGCTCCCACTAGCTTAGGTGTGATGTCATCTAGCGCTGGTAGAGGGTAGTGAGGGCGTTTGATAGCCTTGTTCAAATCTCTGGGGTCGAGACAGACTCTGAGCTTGCCTGTACATGGTTTCTCAACCACTACTAACGCGTTGACCCACTCTGTCGGTTCTGTTTCCCGGACGATGATTTCTGTATTCTCCATGCACTGCAGCTCCTCCTTCAGGTGACTATGTAGAGCAAGGGGTATCCTTCTCGGTGGGCAAACCACAGGGGTTGCTGCTGGGTCAAGGTGAATAGTGCATTCACCTGGGAATCGTCCGATTCCTTTGAAAACATCAGCAAACTCCTCCATGACTGTCTGCTTGTCAACTGGTGCTGTCAATGATAGCACTAGCTTGATGAGGTCCATGTCTAAACATGCCTTTAGACCTAGCACTGGAAGTGCTTGAGTGTCAATAATGTAAAAGTCCAACATCATGTTGCTTTCTTTGTACTTGCATTTCATCACGCATGTGCCTTTTACAATGAGCTGCTCTCCCCCATAGCCGGTCAGTCTGCGTGAGGTGGGCTGTAGCTCACACTCATCCTTCAAGCTGTGATACTCACTCAGAGGAATTACATTAACCTGAGATCCAGTGTCTAGTTTAAACTTAAGCTCTTTGCCCTGTTTTCCTATCTCAATATCGGCATAGGCTTGCTCAGTCCCTGAAATCTGTTTTTTCTGTCATTTGGCTCTCTATCTGGCATTTGGCTGTCACTCACTGTGTGTACTGCTTTCCAAAAACAGTCCTGCAAACTTTAGCAAAGTGGTTCCGTTTACCACATTTAGCACATTGCCTTCCTTTTGCGGGACATTGCTCCTTTTCTCCATGCATCTTGTTTCCATAATATCCACAGTTTTTGAAGCGTTTTACGTCTGTGTCGCTCATTTTTAGAACTCTGAAACACGCTCTCTGGGCGGTGTTCTTTGGTGTGTGTCTATTAACTGCATGCACTGTCTGTTCACCCGAGCTGCTCGTGGCGCCAGTTATGGTTTTCAACTGTGCTCGGGCTATCTCGTGCGATCTAGCTATGTCCATAGCTTTGTCCAGCGTTAGCCCAGACCCAACATTCAAAAGTTTCTCTCTCACTTTAGCTGAATGTATTCCAAACACGATGCGGTCTCTGACCATCTCATCTTTATCTGCATATTCACAGTCATTTACCAGCAGTTTTAACTCAGCCACGAACTGTTCAAACGACTCACTAGCTCCTTGTACTTTCTCCTGAAACTTGTACCTAGCGAATATCGTATTTGTCTTGGGCATCACATATGCTTCAAAGCGGTCAAAAAACTTTTCAGTACCTTTGCTTCATCCGCGGTGAGAGACCATGGGCTAAAAATTCGGTATCGCCGCGCCAGGTCTTTAGTGCCCGAAATTTTGCGCTCGCCCGGATTCCCGTAGCGCCCGCCTGAAATTCAGTTGCGCCGCCCCAAGACGGAGGCGGGCGCTATTGCAGGGTTTGGCCGCCTCGTTTGGGGCGATGAAAGTCAGTTTCAGGCGTCCAGCTGCCGCTGCGGCACCCGATGCGGTGCGGCAGGCTGGGGTACTGCAGGCCTCATCCTTCTCTTAAGGAGGAGCTGCCTGCAGCCGTGAGATCGCCGCTGGATTCCCCCGGCAAATGAGCCCGCCACCACGGAGAAGTGCCGGGCTCGCGGGAGTCAGACACCAATGCCGTGGGGGGGTGGTGCAGGAGTCCGGGGAGGGAGGTGCGGCCAGGCGGCCGCCGGGAAAGCGGCCGGCCGCCCCTCCACCTTTATGCGCCGGCCTCTCGGAGCTGCAAGGCACCGTTTTTCAAACGCTGTTTGTGGCCGCTACGGGCGAGGCGGTCGCAACTGAATTTGGCCATCAGCACGGAATAGCATTGGAACCGGGGCGCTGCGCACACCGATGACGTCATCGGTGCCGGCGCAGCGCTACCGGCTAACGCCGATGTTAGGGACCAACTGAATTTCGGGCGCTAAAAAACTTCCGGCGCAAACCACTCTATAGCCAATAAGTGGGCGCAAACGCGACTGAATTTCTAGGCCCATGTGTTAAAAATGTCTCTCCCTTTTTCTCTGATCCACAGGAGTAGATAGCTGCATCTTTCTTCCTCCCCTTTGCTTTTCAACGGACCCGAGAATATCAACTGCACGTGTTGCTTGAACTTGCACCATTCTCTATGTAAGTTCAAAGATTCCCAATTCATTCGAGGTAAGGGAGCTCCAACGATATCCATTTCAAATCCCAGTTCTGACACCATGTCTTGTTTTACACACTTTGTATAAAATTAATTACTTGCAGGACAACGGAGTATTACAGTTTAAACTCTTTTATGAAGCATCAGGTCTGTGATCTCAATCATACAGCACAGTGGAGACAAGATGGAGTTAGGACCCTTACAGATGCCTGCAGGCCAATGACAACTCAGCATGTGATCACATGTGAATATAATAGGTATTGCTTACAGATGCCTGCGGGCCAATGACAATTCAAGATGCAAATGTTACACCACCCACCCGCCCCTTCAACCACCGTCTGCCCCACCTGTGACAGAGACTGTAGGTCCCGCATTGGACTTATCAGTCACCTGCGAACTCAATTTTAACGTGGAAGCAAGTCATCCTCGGTTCCAAGGGACTGCCTAAGAAGAAGCAGAGATCCTAGGCCAAACTTTATTGGCCAGTAGAGTGCACCCGATATTGACCCCCCCTGTTGCGCACTAAGCCAATCAGGAGCGCATTTAGCGGTGAGATCAGTGCTGCAATTATGTTAATGAGCATGCTGCACGAATTTTGTGCGCTGCCTGCACCACTTAGAAGAGGCGCAGGCAAATAGCGCTGGCCAGTGCCACCACCCGGTTTCATGCCTTATCGAATTTCTAGGTCAAAGTGTCTGCAGCACTATTCTCAGCTCTTCAATATGTAAAAGTACTAGAGGAGGGAAAAAAATCAGAGTTCTCACTGTTTTACCCCTTCCCCATTCCAACTTGATTATGTTTCAACAAGCTGCGTTCTGGACACCAACGGATTACGTTTCTCTTTCCATTACTATCTTTTTTTTAATTGAATAATATTCACAGCCATGCAGCATTTTGTGATTGAAGTGAAAAGAATTTTTAAAATAAGGGCCATTAGGGGAAACTAACAAAAAACATACATTAGACAGAGACAATAGGGGTGATTTACATCCTTGTAACAGCTTCCAGACCTAGAATCTATACCCCCACTGAACTCTCCGTATCTCTGACTCCATTCACTTGTGTATCCCACCCCCCACATTTCATGTTTGCAGTAACAATTTCACAATAATTGCAAATGCATTTCAATCAATCAAAAAAGTTAATAAATGTAAAATGTAAAAATATTAATGGGTAGATTGGTTTGGTCGGTGGTATTCTCAACAGTGACTGCACTTCAGAATAATTCATTGACTGTGAAATATTTTGGGACACCTTGATGACATTGTAAGATACTTTATAAATACAAGTTCTTTCTTTCCTTTACTTTTACAACCAGTGAAAACATTTCAAGCCCCACATCAAGATTTATAATCTAGGCTGAACTCCAATGTAGTACTAAGGGAGTGCTGCATTGTTGGAGGTGCCATCCTTCAGATTATACATTAAAAAACAAGGTCCTGTCCGCATGTTCAGGTGGATGTTACCGCTAACATGGGAAGGTAGTCGGCTTGGTATTGTGGAATGTTAAGATCAAATGGGTCAAAAAGTCTTCTTCATCCAAAGCTATCCTCAGAGATTTAGAACACAACGAACATTTTTTGAACTCCACTGAGGAGACAGTGGCATAACTATACATAATCGAATCTCTGATTCACGTGAATCTTACTGTTCAATGGTATGTAAATGCATTATTTACTAATCCATTCACTGTAAAGAACTTTGTCATATATGTGAAATGGTTTCCTATAGAACATCTGTCCTCATGATCAGATAATTATGTTGTAACTGCGATATTTCCCTTTTATTTGCCCACACGATTTTCCTCGCCAATCCTTTTTCCAATCCTCACAGATGCGCTGGGACCACAAAGAGTCATAACACCCCACAGTCTACAGGAACCGATACAGACACCACAGAGGGAAACGATGAGCAATCTCACCACCACATCTGGATATAACACTGGGCACAGCTGCCTCCCAGCTTCAAGTTGTTGCAACACAGCAAATGGAGGAATTAATCTCAGGAAAATTCTCTGTGAAACAGCCAACAGAGGAAAACAGATGGACATCTCCACATGTTCATCTAGCACTCCCTCACAAAATCTTGAAGCACAGGAGGCATAAAATATAGCTGCAAGACACCATGCAGAGTAGAATCGTCTATCTGCAGATAGCTGTGCAGGCTGGTATGGTAACCATGTATGATGTTTTGCAGCTTGGTATAGCAGGACGTACAGAGTATCATAATAGGCTTTTAAAGAGCCATGCAAGACAGGTATTCAGGTTATATCTGAACTACAGATGAGATAGTGTTTGCTCTTAACCAACAGTCTAGCCAGCAACAGTTGCACACAACTGTACAAATTGTTTTGGACAAACTACTAAGGATATTGGCTCAGTGGTCGACTTAAATACTGAACTGGTTTCAAATCAGACATCATCCTCCTCCACCCAGCTGAACAATGATGTCAGTCAACCTTTCCTGAAAGACTGATGGCCAAATAGAGGAGCATGTTGAAGCTGCTTCTGCTGTTCCTGCAAGAGAAGAGCTGCAAAACTCAAAGGCATACCTAATCCAGATGGCTGGAATCCCGCCAGGAGTCTGTTATCCGTACTTAATGAGCCCCAACCCAGGCCGGGGATGAAGTGGATATGAAGGAGCAGGTGAATGTCCCACCCCACGGGAATGCCAACCCAAAGAGGAAAATCACCCCAATGTGCAATTGTAGCATTCTATGCTAGAAAATAAAATTAGAAATGAGTAAAAATTAGTATGAGTTAGCTGTGTAATTGTTTAAATAGTGAAAGAAAAGATTAAATCCTGGGTAATCCTAAATCCCAATCCTTTAAATTATCATTTCCTGCTGTGTACAATCCTGTTGAGCTCATCCATAACTCTGCTGTCCATATTCTAACTCGCACCAAGTCCCGTTCACCCATCACCCTGCTTGCTGACATACATTGGCTCCCGGTCCAGCAACTCCCTGATTTTAAAAATCTCTTGTTTTCAAATCCTTCCATGGCCTCACCCCTCCCTATCTCTGTAACTTCTTCCAGCCCTACAACCCTCCGAGATCTCTGTGCTCCACCAATTCAGACCTCTTGTGCATCCTCAATTGTAATCACTCCACCATGGGCGGCCATGCCTTCAGGTGCCTAGGCCCTAAGATCCGGAATTTCCTCCCTAAACGTCTCTGCCTCTCTACCAATGTTCCCTGTAAGCTGTGCGGCTGCGCTCCAGGGATCCCTCGCAACCAGCTTTTGAATGCAAAAACCATGCATGTGCGGTATTTTGAATGGCCCACACACCCCCTTAAAGGGGCCGCACGGCGCCAAAATTAATTACAAGGTACATTTCTCTCTACCTCTCTATCCTCCTTTAAGACTCTCCTTAAAACCTACCTCTTTGACCAAGGTTTTGGACACCACTACTAATATCTCCTTATCAAATGTTGTTTGCTAACACTCCTGTGAAGCATCTTGGGATGTTTTAATACTTTAAAGATGCTATATAAATGCAAATTGTTGTTGATAACTTTAATCAACCAATCAAAGGTGCTATTATATTGCAACATAACTCATCAGCATAAACCCATAAACAAGATGCCTGATTTGCAGTGTCTGTAACACAATGAAACAACAGAAGTGGCAAGGTGCAGAGATCTGAAAATATTTTACAGTAGAAAGACCAGTACTGTTGAAGCAAGTCTGCCCTCTGAAATATTGGCAATAAAGGGCTGAGTGTATGTACATGCTCAGTGTATTAAGCAGCTGCCTTGGAGGTAATTATCAGGCTTTTATTGCTAAGTATTTACTCGTGCAGCGTCAGGCTTGGGTGACAACATACAATAAATTATCTCCTTTGGTAATCACTTAATTTATGCTGTATCCAGTAGTTGCTGGAGAAGCTAATTTACAGCATTTAATCCTCAATTCTCTGGCAGACAATCAGGCACCCCAAAGGAAGTCTAATCCATGTAGGTATAATTAGGCAGTTTACATTAAAGTCGGTTTCACAATGGATGTAGGTGTATGTGATAAGGACTTGTGAATCAATTGTGAATAATTCCTACTATTAACTCCAGCTCTGGTTCATGAATTATGAGTCGGACCCAGACTGCAAACATCAAACTCTATTTCTGGAGCTTAGCAGTTGTCATCCAATTATATTTACTAAATCACCTAGTTAGAATAAGCTAAACTTGAGGGTGTTGCTATAATACAGGTCCCAGTTGGTTATCAGTATTTGCTTAAAGTGGTGCAGGGCTAGTAGACCAAATGATATTGCTGGCTTCCCCTTTGCTCTCTGGCCAGTGAAAATGGAGCTTTGCACATGTATCACTGGCATCCAAATTTTAATATTAACTAAGAGATGGCAGGACAACAGGCTCTGTGCTAAAATTAAAAAAGATTAAACATAAAGGGGAGAATTTCCTTACCAGTTTCAGTGCATTAGCTGTGCATAAACAATGCAGTAATTTTTTTCAGCAGTAAAATTGGGTGGAAATTGTTTTGGCTTGTTTTGCATCATTAAAACGCTTTCCTCAACTTCCTTCGCCCTTTTTGAGCTTTCCTGCAATCTGCCGACCTCATTTTCATATGTCAGAGTGAGGGTCAGTGGCACAGCAGCTGCGACTTTCCTGGGTTTTCACCGCTAGTACATTCTGGGTAAATTAGACTGAAATATATGAGGGGTGAAATTCGTCTTGGGCAGTAATGCAAAACGAGTGCTCGCGAATCGGCGGCTTGTTTTATAGTCTGCCCGATTTTTCCCCCCATTCACTATTGCCCATTTTTCGCTACCACCCAAGAAGCATTTCACCCCTATGAAGCGCTGCAGCTGCAAGGATCACCTACATGGTCAAGGCAAGAGTCTGGTGAGTTTAAACACTAATTTCTACAGACTGGAAATGCTTTTTAAAGCATTTTCTTTTAGATTTCTGGCAACAAATAACTGCACTTGCTTTTGACTGCCTTTGTGATGAAAGACAGCAGTGCAGTAGCTGCAACTTCTGGGTGGCTTGGTCCTCATCATTCTCTTCACCATCATCATCTTCTTCTTCTTCCCCCTGTGCTGCCTGTTGCTGTGGTGGATCTGCAGGAAAGGAATACAAAAGCTAAGAATGGGCAAGCATTACCCCCCTTGGGATTAAGGAGATAGAGAAGGAGGTGGAAGATTGAGGCTGTGTGGTGCTTCACAGGGATGCCAGGGTGACAGTGTAGGTGTTCAGTCAGTAACCTGGTGCCAGCAAGATGCCACCGACCTCGCCTTCTCCCATGGCAAGAGCAAAGTGCCTCCCTCCAAGCTCCATGGCCTTTTCCTCAAAGGGGTTGAGGTATTTAAGGTCAGGGAAGCCCCCTCTGGAGCCATGCCTCAGGCGGGCATTGCAAGCCAAACTTCCTCCAAGAATATAGAGGAAATGATGGGGAGGCTAACAGTTGAGGAGCGTGTGCCAAGTGGCATAGGAGATCTGAACTGAGAGATGTGAAGGTAAAGTTAAAGTGGAGGAAGGTGTTTTAGGTTTGTACATATAAGTAATTGCTGTGGGGAGCTGGGGAGCCATAGTGTAAGATGCTGAGTTAGAGCCCCACTTAACCAAAGAGCTCTTAGTCGGAGGGAAGGTTTGTACATCTTTGCTGAATGGAGTTTCATATCTTGGCAAGAAGGAATGCCAACAACTCCGCACTGATCAGAATTCTGTATTGTGATGCTGAAGGATTTTCCAATCCCATCCACCACACTGAGAAATGTCCCACCCCCACACTGAAAGGAATTTCTGGGTGAGGTGGGGTTGGGGGGGGGAGGGCGGCAGGGGGTGGATAGGTAAAGCTTAACCCACCTCACACTACCTCCCCTCCAAAGAGCATTTTTGGGACCTATTCATGGAGAAAGCTGAGATTCACCCTTCTGCAGCTGCACTGATAGGAATTTCTAGGTATGGCGTAAGTAAGGTTTAGACTTCCATCCTCAGATGAAAATCTGGGCCATCCCTCTGTGCTGAAATAATTTTCCTGCCTTTGATCCCGCAACTTCCTCTCTTCTGCTTCTCTCCCCAACTCCTTCCCAATACTCCTCCTCTCTTCTCCCTCCTTCCTTTTCTGTCCCCTCTGCACCCATCTCCCCTCTGCCTGCTACTCTACCCTCTCCTTAACCTCTCCCTTCTACCTCGCCACTTTCCCTTCTCATCCCACCTCCACTTCCTCCCTCCCCTCCTTGCCTCCCCAACACCCCCTCTCCATTTCCCCTCCTTCTCCCTCTCTCTTCCCTCTACCATCTACCATCTTCTCCCTTTTCCCTCCCCTTCTCTCCACCCTTCCCCTCCTCGGTTCCCCCTCCCACTTTTTTCTCCTTTCCCTCCCTTCTACCCCTTTCCCTCTACATTCCTATACCCTCTTCACCATCTCCTTCCACTCTATAAAATTAATGAAACATTTTGAAAGTAAGAATCAGAATGCAATCAGCTGCCAATCTCAAGAGAAACAATCAGACCTCTCTAATTCACCTCAGGATATCTCTAAGAGGAATTGGTCACCAATGACATTAGGATATATATTAGAGGGGCGCAGCTCCACCATAATACATTGGAATTACATTGGGGGGAATTTTAACACACAAAAACGGGTGGGTTGGGTTCGGATCAGATGTTAAATTTTTTAAAATCTGAACCCCGACCCCAACCCACCCACTTCTGGGTTTTATGGAGGCGGGAAAGGGGCGGGCAGCCAACCCACTCCCAGGAAGGAAACCCGGCAGCTGAAGTGAGGTGACGACAGCTTTGGGAAGAAGGCAAGTGGTTTCACAGCACTGTTTGTGGGCCAGGAGGAGTAGGAGTGCTTCCTTCTGGCTCTCCAAGTTTCCCCCCCACTGCCCCATCAGGCCCCACCCCTCATACAAATGCCCCCGGGGTCAGGGATCAGACCACCCCCCTCACCCCAGAATCAGACCCCCCTCCAGAGTCGGGGTTCGGTCATCCGCACCCCCCCCCATCCCTCTGGGTCATGGATCAAACCTACCTGGTCCTGCTGCCTGCCCCAGACTACAGGCTTCCCGTCCAAAATTGCTCTTGATAGATGCAGGACTGTGAAGGCAGGAAATGTGTGCTGATTTGAGTCAGCAAATACTGACATGCTGACCAATTCCCAAAAATGCTGACGGTTAGAATGTGCAAATTTTTTTTTTAAGCACAACAAATCACATTGATTATCAGGAGTCGACTGTTCTGCTCCTGATCTTATAAAGCACCAACTTACCATGAGCAATGTCATGCGAGGACCTCTAGTATATGAAATAATAGGGGTTTAAAGGCAGAATCACAAAGGGAAATTTTAACGGCGGGGGGAGGGGGGGGAGAATGAGCATCCAACCCGCCCAACCCGGTTGATTTTAACTCCCAGGCCTCATATGCATCTGATTGGTGGGGTATCCATCTGATTACGTTGGGAACGGGCATCCCGCCCACTTTTGGGACGGGATATCCAGTGGGCCTCTGGAAGCCTATTGGAAGCGAGGATGCACCTCTTAAAGGCAGGTTGCATTCACTTCTGGCAGATTTGTTTCTGATGCTGCTGCATGGAATAAATGAGTCGCAAGGTTACCCTCAGCTTCTATAATGCCTTTCCTGAAGGTACTGGGGAAACTATTTTTGCTGGTTGGGGATTCTAGGACTAGGGGGCATAGCTCTAAGAGCCAGACCTTTCAGGAGTGAATTAGGAAACTCTTCTACACACAAAGGGTGGTAGAAGTTTGAAACTCTCTTCCACAAATGGCAATTGATGCTAGATTAATTGTTAATTTTAAATCTGAGATTGATAGATATTTGTTCACCAAAGGTATTAAGGGGTATGGGCCAAAGGCGGGTACATGGAGTTAGGCTGTAGATCAGCCATGATCTCATTGAATGGCGGAACAGGCTTGAGGGGCTCAATGGCCTACTCCTGTTCCTATGTTCCTACTGGTAGAAGAGGTGAGGGCAAGGAGGGACATTCTCTTTCCCACAAATGGGAAGAAGAATTAAAACCCAAAATGTTTAGCAGGCCTAGAAACGGGTAGCAGAGATGGTCAGTACTAGCACCTGGGTTCAGTGCAGGAAATGACCTGACCAGAGAAGCAAGGGTAAGTACAGCTCTTCATTTCTTCATCTCAATGCATAACACCCAGCAACAGTACTTTGCCCCTCATTTCCCAGCATCCTGAAAACTTTCCTCCTCTGCATCACATCCTTCTCCACCAATTTCACATGGCCCCTGTGTCCAAGTGAATAAGCTTGTGCAGTGTGCATCCCACCCCCTGCGAGCCCGTTTTTGGTGTGATCGAATTTCTAAGACCATCTCTCTTTGTTTTCTTACTAACAGAACTAAGCATGGGAGAACTATAGCAACCTTGTGTCCTTCTTTTGTTCATTTAATTTTTACAGGAAACTCTTTGTTATCCGGTTGATCAAAAATTCTGGATGACGGAGAGGGTTATCTACCGAGGCTATTTTTAACAAAGAAAATTTAAAAATCAAGAAATGTGCAGTATACAGTAATTGGGTACTCACCTACAGAATGTTGTGTTAAATGGATGGTGGAAGATGCTTGATTAAGTACAGTACTGCCAGTTGAGGGTAATACAATGCAATGACTACCAGCAGCGTGGGAGACACACAGTACCCCTGTAAAATGGTGGATCAGAAGAGACTACCAGCAGCACGGGAGAGTCAGACTCCTATTACAGGGGTATTGAGATGTTCCGACTTCCGACAGCGCCAAGAAGCCGAGTAGTGGCAGTTTGGAGAACTACCCCCACTGACTAACTCGGCCACTGGGGGAGACTTGGACTTGGGACTCGGCAACATTGCCGGTTATTGAGGTGTTGTTTTCGGAGAGAGAATTTTGCCGGTTAATAGAGAATTCTGGATATTTAGGTGCCGTTTAAATGAGAGTTTCCTGTATTTCTTTATATTTTTGGAGCCTTGCCGTTCAAGAATTAACTTAATTTTTTTCCTCTTTATTAACACGTTTTGTTTAAATTATATTTTAAATTATTTTATCTCATTAGTTAGTTGGCATTGTCCTGTGTGCCAACCTTTATTTTTTCCCTACAAAGTGGGAATTAGCCAACACCCTTAAAAAACAGATTATCTGGTCATTATCACATTGTTGTTTGTGTTTGCTGTGCATAAATTGGCTGTCACATTTCCCACATTACAACAGTGACTATACTTAAAAAAGTACATCACTTGCTGTAAAGCACTTTGGGACATCCTGAGGTTGTTAAAGGCGCTATATAATGCAAGTGTAAGGAATTAACGGGGCTGGGGTTATTTGTTTCTGGCCAGTCAGAAGCCTCTGAGCTGCTCCAGGGACCCCCTTGCGGTTTTGAAGTGCTCCCCTATTCCTGAGTTCTGACCCCCGGACTTATTCGGTGGCGATGTGGACAGAAAACAACGTGACTCATGGTTTGGGTGCAAAACAGAGCAGTATTTATTGAAAACAAAAGAAAGAAACAACTTAAAATAATCGATATGACTCTTATGCCTGGTACAACACTTTTGCTTAAACGCAGTACACTTAGTGTCCACTAGAGGGCTCCCTACTCAGTGCAACTCTCCTTTGATTAATACACGCAGTACACTCAGTGTCCACTAGAGGGCTCACTGCTCAGTGCAACACTGCTTTTATTTTAAATCCAGTACCTTTTACTTAAAAGACCCTTTACTCACTACAGCACCTTAGCTTAGTGGCTTTTACTTAAAAACACAGCACTTTAATGCAGTTACTTTAAAAACAGCTAACAGCATTCGCCACAGCACTCCTTTGCTTGGTGCAACACCCCTTTTAATACAGTTTTAAATACAGTACTTTAAAACAGCTACTCCCTTTTAATACAGGTTTAAATACCGAATCCGGTGTTCACTATAGCACTTCTCTGCTAGGTGCAACACTGTCTTACTTAAATAGGGGAGGAAAAATGGACACAACAAGGGAAATCGACTAAAATCACAATTCTAACGAAATTCCCACTTTACTCCCACCCCTATGACTATTCTAAGTTGCCTTGTGGAAGGCCAGAAAAATATATGCTCACCACTGCAATGCCAGCTCCTTGCCCTGCGAATTTAGATCTTCACTGCCCCGAAGTGAAAAACACACCAGTGTTTTAAAAGTAAACTGCTGGTGTTTCGCTTCCACAGGCAGACTCCCACGCTGCAGAGGCACACGGAGGCAAGGCCAGAGAGAGAGAGAGCTTCTGGGAAGCTATCTTTTATACCCCCATTTGGGGCCCGCCCAGCTCCGGAGGTTTCTGAGCTAAAACAAAAGGGATCCAACTGCCCCATTGTCCAGTAATGGGTGATTCATCCAAACCCATTCATAAGAACATAAGAACATAAGAAATAGGAGCAGGAGTAGGCCAATCGGCCCCTCGAGCCTGCTCCGCCATTCAATAAGATCATGGCTGATCTGATCCTAACCGCCAATCCACTATCACAGAACCATCTCCTGAATCTAACAGAATTAGACACACGAAATAGGAGCAGGATCAGGCTACACGGCCCCTGGGCACGCTCCGCTACCCACAGGGCCATGACCGATCCGAACCTAGACTCATGTCCAAATTCCTGCCCGCTCCCCGTAACCCTTAATTCCCTTTACTTCTAGGAAACTGTCTATTTCTGTTTTAAATTTATGTAATGATGTAGCTTCTACAGCTTTTTGGGGCAGCATATTCCATGGACCTACCACCCTCTGAGTGAAGTAGTTCCTCCTCATCTCAGTTTTGAAAGAGCAGCCCCTTATTCCAGGACTATGCCCTCTAGTTCTAGTTTCACCCATCATCGGGAACATCCTCCCCGCATCCACCCGATCCAACCCCTTCACAATCTTATATGTTTCAATAAGATCGCCTCTCATTCATTTTAAACTGTTCCTTTTCTTAGTTCAAATGTCTCTTCTGTGCTGAGCTTTGAATGTAAAGCTGCAGTTTGGATGTGTCTTCATTGTGTGTGATGGGCTATTGAACCATTTCCATTCATCCTGATGGGTTTTGAATGGAGCTGTACAGGAAACTTTGGTTTATCCGGAGGTTGTTTGTCCGGAAACCTCGATCTAACGGCAGAAATCAGCAGCCAATTTGGATAGGTTTTTTTCTTCTCCTAGCATTTTTTTAACAGTCAGGCCCTGGAAAGCATCTCTGTAGCTTAGTAACAGCTTCAGAGACGCTTACAAGTTACGGGCCGAGTGTTTACAAGCTGTTGCTAAGCAACAGTGTTTGTTGTCAGATATGGAGATGAAAACCTCCGTATCCTTCAACATTAGCGCTGGTCTATCCAGAAGTTTTGATAGATCGGCAGCAGCTCGGTCCCGTCGGTGCCGGATATCGTGAAGTTTCCTGTATTACTATGTGAACAGCTTGGGAGGAGTGTAAACAGAAGGCCATTGTTCTGTGGTCAGGCTAAACCGCAGTAAAGTGGTTAATCCCTTGTGCAAACATTCTTGTAGCAGTGTCTGTAAACAAACATCGATTGTCTCTGCAGGGGGGAGCTTCCCAAACTGCCTTTGATTGGCAGTTTAGTCAGCCATCTTTGATTCTCCTTTATTTCATGTCGATTGTCTCTGTGTCCTGACACGAGGTCGGGCAGCCATCTTTGATCACCCCTTTTTCACAAACACACTCATAAGCTGCTTCCAAGTCCTTTTGTCTTTGGCCATGCGGTATGACGGCCATTTTTATCCCTGGAAATTTAAAGGCACATCGCCCAGGGATTCTTTAATCAAAAAAATTAATCTTCAGAACTGTAAATTATTGCAAATTCTTACACAAGTCTTTCTTTTCTCTTCTATTCATTTACCTGTTGTGTATTTTGAATGTGTATTAGAATTGTCCCAAATGGGATACCGTCGTGGTGATTTGCAATGCACTATGGGAAATGTAGTGCATTGAGTGAAGGAGCACATTGTAAATAAAATGGCCATTAACTAAACTCTCCACCCCGAAGTCCTTCTTAATTGTTATATAGGTAAGGGTATAAAACCCCTTGAGACACAACAAAACTGGCGACGAGGACAATGGACTTGCGCGTCACTTTGCACTGGAATCGGCGATGTTTAAAGTAAGAAGTTCCTGTCTTTTCTTAATGGCGCGCCCGCAGTTTAGTGCTGATGCAATCGCCTCATAAAGGTGGCGGTTCGTGTGTTACACAAATAAGAAGGGGGAGAGTAACGATACAGTGAAACGAAGTGGAGGAAAAGGACTGTAAAAATAAAAAATAAACTGGAGGAAAAGGACTGTAAAGAAAAAAAAAAGATAACAAAATGGCTATGCTAACCGGAGCGTTTGGACCATTTGATGAAACGGCGGAGCAATGGAGTGCTTATACAGAGTGTTTTGGATTTTTCATGACTGCAAATGGCATTAACGATGACGTGAAAGTGGCGACGTTCCTCAGTGTGAGCGGAACAAAAACTTTTGGCTTGTTACATAGAAACATAGAAACATAGAAGATAGGAGCAGGAGTAGGCCATTCGGCCCTTCGAGCCTGCTCCGCCATTCAACGAGATCATGGCTGATCATCCAAACCCTAGCACCCGGTCCCTACACCGGAGTTTGATGCCCGGCGCTGAGACATATGATCAGATTGTGGAAGTTTTGGAAACACATTTCGCACCCAAGCCTCTGCTGATTGCCGAGAGGTTTAGGTTTCACAAACTAAACCAAGGGGAGGGTGAGTCCATAGCCAAATATGTTGCAGTGCTAAAGAAGCTAACTGAGCATTGTGAGTTTGGTGAAACTCTAAATGACACTGTCCGTGATAGGTTTGTGTATGGATTAAGATGTGAAGCAACACAGAAGCGCTTGCTCACGACTGACAAACTGACGCTTAAATCAGCAGTGGAGCTCGCTGTGTCTATGGAGTTAGCAGCTAAAGATGCACAGCTATTGGGGGCTGCAACAAGAGTGCACAGGGTAGCAGCTACACCGGATAAGCATGCAAGGGGCGCCAGAGAGTGTTACAGATGTGGAAGGTCAGGTCATCAGCCATCTGACTGCTGGTGTAAAGACCTGACCTGTCAGAAATGTGAAAAGAATGGACACATTGAAAGTGTGTGTAAAGGGCAAAGCAAACAATCCTATACAGAGACACAAAAACAAACAAGGAAACACATCCAACTGGCGTTCTAAAAAGAAAAACCTACACATGGTGAAACAAGAACAGGAAGACAGTGACACAGACTCTGATGGGGAGCTGAATCTCCATGTGTTAATGGTGAATGGAGACTCATCAGGCTATGGAGTCACTCCACTACTAGAGGGAATACCGGTCAAAATGGAGCTGGATACGGGGGCCGCTGTCTCCTTGATTTCAGAGAAGCTATTCAAAGAAAAACTGAACCACCTATCACTGACGCCGGCCAAGCTCATCTTAAAGACCTACACTGGGGAAACAGTCCCAATGCTGGGTAAGACGGAGGTCAAGGTGGAGCTTAATGGACAAACCGTGATGCTGCCAGTTTACGTGGTCAAGGGTGACTATCCATCCCTGATGGGCAGGCCATGGTTGGAGAAAATTCATCTGGATTGGAAAAAAGTGAATGCGGTGTCAGTCGAAGAGGCGGGGCTAGCGGCAGTGTTGACAAAGCATGCGGCTGTCGTTGACGGAGAATTGAGGAGTATGAAGTGGATTACGGTCAAACTCAAGGTGAAGCCTGACAGCGAGCTACGATTCCTGAAGGCCAGGAACATTCCCTACGCCCGCAGACCAAAGGTAGAGGCTGACCTGGAGCGTCTGGTCAAGATAGGGGTCCTGGTGCCGGTTTCGCACAGTGAGTGGGCCACGCCCGTGTTACCAGTGATGAAGAGTGACGGCGCGGTTCGCTTATGTGGAGATTTCAAAGTAACAGTGAATCCTGTGCTCTCAGCTGAACAGTACCCCCTCCCCATCATTGAAGATCTTTTCGCGGGTCTAGCAGGCGGTCAGAAGTTTAGCAAGATTGATCTATGCCAAGCCTACTTGCAGATGCATGTAGAAGAGGACTCACAGAAGTATCTCACCATCACCACCCACAAGGGCCTCTACAGGTACTGCCGCCTACCCTTTGGTATAACGTCAGCACCAGCATTGTTTCAGCGGGCTATGGACCAGATCTTAAGCGGCATTCCAGGGGTACAATGTTATCTCGACGATATCCTTGTCACAGGAAAGGACGACAACGAGCATCTGCAGAACCTGACGAAGACACTGGGAAGACTTGAAGAATATGGCGTACGCGTTCGCAAGGACAAATGCGAATTTTTCAAGCCATCAGTGGAGTACCTAGGCCATGTCATTGACGCGGACGGCCTACACACAGCACCGTCGAAAGTGAAAGCCATTGCCGACGCTCCTGCACCTACAAATGTCAGCCAGCTGCGGTCATTCTTAGGTCTCCTGAACTATTACGGAAAGTTTATTCCACAGCTGGCATCACTGTTGAAGCCATTACATGAGTTGTTGTGTCAGGGCAAGGCCTGGGCGTGGACAAAGGAGTGCGAAGCTGCATTCAAGAAAGCCAAAGCAGCTTTGACTGACCCCAGAGTGTTGACGCACTTTGACCCGTCGTTGCAGATTCAGCTGGCCTGTGACGCGTCGCCTTATGGCGTCGGCGCGGTCGTGTCCCACATCTTTCCCTCAGGCGAAGAGAAGCCGATTGCATTCACGTCAAGGTCCCTGAGCAAGGCGGAGGTGAAATACCCGCAGATCGAAAAAGAGGCTTTGGGCATCATCTTTGGAATCAAAAAGTTCCATCACTACTTGTTCGGAAGGAAATTCACCTTGCTGACGGATCATCGTCCACTGACATCGATCTTTGGTCCACACACAGGAATACCCTCCCTGGCAGCGTGCAGGATGCAGCGCTGGGCGCTGATGTTAAGCGCTCACAATTGCAACATCAAATACCGGAGGTCAGCAGCACATGGCAATGCGGACGGATTGTCAAGACTTCCGCTGCCTGTGCCCTCTGAAGGCTGTGAGCAGAAGATTTTCTACTTTGACATGGTGAGCAATGCCCCTGTCATGGCCCGGCAGGTCAAGAAAGAGACCAGAGTGGACCCTACGCTATCCAAGGTGCTGGATCAGGTGATGCGAGGAGATGGATCACGGGTGTCAGACGCACCACCTGAGCTCCTACCTTACCTGTCAAGAGGGAAGAAGTTGTCTGTCACGTCAGGATGCCTCCTTTGGGGCATGCGAGTGATCATACCACCAAAGCTGCAGAAACATGTCCTCAATGAGCTGCACTCAGGACATTGTGGTATTGTCCGGATGAAGGAGCTGGCACGAAGCTACTTCTGGTGGCCCGGTCTGGATCATGAAATTGAAGTTGAAGCGAAATCATGCCCATCATGCGAGACAACCAGGGATACGCCAAGAGCAGCATCCATGGGAATGACCGGCGACACCGTGGCAACGGATCCATCTGGACTTCGCGGGACCAGTGGAAGGAGCGATGTTCCTGGTCGCGGTGGACTCCCATTCCAAATGGCCGGAGGTTGCAGTAATGTCCATTACCACTACGGAGAAAACCATCGAGACTCTGAGAGAGATGTTCGGGCGATTTGGTCTGCCGGAGCAGATCGTAACCGACAATGGAACACAGTTCACATCCCAGGAGATGGAGGAGTTCCTCAAGAGCAATGGAATCCAGCACACGTTCTCCGCGCCTTATCATCCATCCACGAATGGATTGGCGGAGAGATTTGTCAGAACGCTGAAACGCGCGTTGAAAGCGGCAAGAAGTGATGCTCCTCTAAAGCAGCGCCTGAATGCTTTCTTGCTGAAATACCGAAACACGCCTCATGCTACGACTGGAGCATCTCCTGCTTACCTACTCATGGGAAGGCAGCTATGGACACGCCTTGACCTGCTGAGGCCAACGTCCACAGAAGCAGTGGTGCACGCTGTAATGATATCAGCAAATAGTGATGGTATTTGCCTGTTTGATTATTATGCCTTACCAGCATATTTGCCTGTTTGATTATTTATGCCTTACCAGCAGAGGGCATGTGAGAGAGGCAGAGTAGTTTCCTTTTGGATGGATCTCTAAGATGGTGTCTCCTGTAAAGCAGTTAACTTACTTGAACACACTTTAGATTAAAAGACATAGGCCTAGAAATTCAGTTGGCTGCGCCAGCCGTTAGCGCCTTAGGAGGAGCAGATCTCGAGCGCTAGGCGCTTAGCGCCCGGGCGCAGCGTGATCTGCGCCTCGCCCCAACTTCAGTAGACATTTAGCGCCGGCGCAAAGTCTTTGTGCGCGCTCATCTGCGCGCGCAGATCATGACGTCATTTCGTCGTGCAACGCCCTTTGTGCGCCCGGAACCGGAACTTCACTCGCGCCGCCCCATTGTGCGCCGGGCGGCCCTAACGACTGTTGAGTGGAACGGTACACAGCCGAGGCGGGCCGCGGGGAGCGCAAATTAAAGGGCACTTACCCTGCACTATAAAGGGCAGCCATTTTGCAGCATTCACTCTTGTGCAACGGATTTTTGGAGAGAGACCAAGGAAGAGAGCTTACTGCTTTGGCCCAACACTAGGACAGGTATTTTTGGCTTCAGGCCAGAGCTTTGCAATTATCTTTGCCTTCATTGAGATCTCAGTGTTTGCCAGCATATTATGGGGGCTGCATTGGGTGCCAACGCTGAGTTTCAGCATTATGTCGGAAGGGCTTACAGACGCCGTGAGAGAGTGGCAGCCCTGGCTAGATGCAGAGGGGGCAACAGGCATCGCCAAGGGAGGCCTTACCCACCCAGGGTATACCGCCAGCAGTTCTCCTATCTCAACATGTCTGCCGCGCAGTGTGTTAGGAGGCTGTGATTCAGAAGGGAGGTGGTTGCAGACATCTGCCAGCTGCTTCACAGACATCTGCGTCCACAGCTGATGCGCAGGACGTCTCTGTCGGTGGCAGTGAAGGTGACGGTGGCTCTCAACTTCTATGCCACCGGCTCCTTCCAATCCGCTGCTGGGGACATCGCTAACATCTCCCAGTTCGCCGTGCATTGCTGCATCCGCCAGGTGACCAATGCCCTTTTCAGAAGGAGACGTCAATTCATCTCCTTCCCCATGACCCTGGACAAGCAGCCGCAGCGTGCAGTGGGATTTGCAAGAATAGCGGGCTTCCCCATGGTACAGGGCGCCATTGACTGCACGCATGTGGCTTTGCAGGCACCTCTGGAGCATGCCAAGGATTACCGCAACCGGAAGGGCTACCATTCCCTCAACGTACAGCTGGTGTGTGACCACAGGCAGCGCATCCTAGCTGTCAATGCCCGCTTTCCAGGCAGCAGCCACGATGCCTTTATCCTGCGATAGACAACTGTGGCTGACATGTTCCAGGCACAGCCTCACCCAAGAGGATGGCTTATCGGGGACAAAGGCTATCCTTTGTGTACCTGGCTCATGACCCCGCTCCGCGCGCCCAGGACCCCTGCTGAAGAGGCATACAACGAGAGCCATCAAGCAACCAGGAACCTCATCGAACAAACAATCGGCGTCCTGAAGCAACGGTTCCGCTGTCTGGATCGCTCCGGGGGAGCCCTCCAGTATTCGCAGGAGCGAGTCTCCCAATTCGTCGTCGTTTGCTGCATGCTGCACAACCTGGCTATCCGCAGGACTCAGGCACTGCCACCTCACGTTGGACCACCACCTCAGGAGGAGGAGCAGGAGGAGCATGAGGAGGAGGAGGAGGAGGAGTACCAGCCCAGGAGGGAGGCAGAAGGTCCAAGGGCCGCCCGTCGGCGGCTTATTGAACGTCACTTCTAGGCCCCCTGTTAGAGAATGGCTTGTGCCAATGAAAGAACATGATTGCAGCCACTCCGCAAGCCCTCAGCCGGTTAAGGCAACAAACACTTCAAAGATCAAACATGGACAATGTGAATAAATAAAATGGTTTATTGTACAAACTCAGGGCCCTTCCCACATGAAAATCAAAAACACACGAAACCCCCAAAAGACACTCACACACATGACTCACTCCCACAACCTGGGGAGGATTAACAAAAGATGTAAACAAAAATGGCCTTCATCCTCGGCCTTCACAAAACACCCATTCCAAAAAACACAACATTTGGACACACCCTCTACTTAGTGGCCCGCGAGGGCGATGCCTTCTGCAAACTTTGGCGGCCCCTGCACGCCCTGCTGCTACTCCTCAAAGTGAGGCCAGTGGCTGCTGCAAGGCTGGGGGAAGGCTCCTGAGGGGCACATGTCGTGACGGCAGATGCCCTTGGGGGTCGGCCTAGATGAGGTCTGGCCATCGAGGGGCCGGCTGGTGAATGCTGCAGCTGTGGCTGGGCAGCATCAGTCGCTGCAGCAGCTCGTGGCAGCTCCACTGGGGGAGTGGCAGTGGCGGCTGGAGGAATGGGGGTAAGCTGGCGGATGGCAGGCACTCGCTGGTCGCCTGAGACACTGGCACTCGCCCGGGCCAGCACTGCAGCATGCGCAGCAATCTGCCGAGGGACAGACCGCTGTGCTGCTGCAGCGCAGCGGGTGCCCTGGCGATGCCTGGCTGACACAGTGAGTGTGGCAGCAGTGAGTGCCCGTGTTGACCTGTTCTGTGACCGCATCAGAGCAGCCAGTGACTGCATGGCACCACTGATCACCTGGCCAGTCGCTGCCTGAGCTGCCCCGAATTCCGCCCGACTCACTGCCTGATCTGCCCCGAATTCCGCCAAACTGGTGGCCTGTGAGGCCCCGAATTCGGTCACACTCCGAGACAGGGACTCGATGGCCTCAGGCATCCGTGCCACTACTCCCATGAGCTCCGTGTGCCGGCGCTCCGAGTCCGCGGACATGTCCTCGAGGAGGCGCATCTCCTCGGCGTTGACCGTCTCCGGACTGGAGGCCGGACTCTCCCTCTGGGGAGAAGGCCGCCGAGCTGGCCGACCCTTCCTGCGTTGCTGGACGCCGCTGGGCCCAGCAATTGGACTCCCCTCCGACCCTTCCCCCCTCTGGGGAGAAGGCCGCTGAGCTTCCACCCCCCTCCCGCGTTTCTGCAGGCCGCTGGTCCCAGGAGCTACACTCCCCTCCGACACTTCCCCCAGGCTCCCCTCCAGGGAAGACATGTCCCCTACATTGGCATGGCTTGCCGCGGCTGAGGGTTCCCCTGATGGGCCGCCTTCCTCTTGCTCCTCCTCCTCCTCCTCTTCTGAGGGGCTGTCACTGGCAACTTCAGGGACCTCCTCCTCACCATCTGAAAGCAGGAAGGCACAAGAGTAGCTTTAGAGTGAGGAGAGGGCGTCAGCGAGGGATGCATGAGTGGTGGCATTCAGCGCATTGGTCGGACAGTGGCAAAGGATGTAGATCTGATGCGCAAGTGGGATGAGAGAGGTCCAAAAGGTGATGTCCTTACCATTGGTGCCCAGAACAGGGTTGGCATCTCCAGATGCAACGGGGCCAATCACCCGGGCACCCATGATGCGCTCCATGCGCTGTTGCAGCTCGGTGAGCTGCTGGATCTGGGGTCTGCCTTCCCCGGTCTCAGTCCGGCTCCTCTTATTATTGGCCAGCTTGGCCTGCAAGAGAAAGGACGGCCTCTAAGTACAGTGTGTAGCCCTGATCTTGTGTGCACTGCCTCCCATGGTAGAATAGCCTGGCCAGTGTGTAGCCCTGATCTTGTGTGCACTGCCTCCTATGGTGGAATAGCCTGGCCAGTGTGTAGCCCTGATCTTGTGTGCACTGCCTCCCATGGTCGAATAGCCTGGCCAGTGTGTAGCCCTGATCTTGTGTGCACTGCCTCCCATGGTCGAATAGCCTGGCCAGTGTGTAGCCCTGATCTTGTGTGCACTGCCTCCCATGGTCGAATAGCCTGGCCAGTGTGTTAAGTGCACAATGTGCAATTGATGTTCATGACTGTCCCATAGCTGCTGCATGAGGGCTGGCCATTAGGCCTTTCAGGTCCCTTTGCCCATAATGTGAGGTGCACATGCAAGGATGAGGAGGACACTGGAAAGGGTACTCACCCTGACAATCCTGGCGAGGTCATTTAGCTTTTTGCGGCAATGTCCAGAGCTTCTGGGGACCTCACTGTTGGATGTCACCCTGGTGGCGACATGCCTCCAGGCTTTCCGGTAGACGCGGGCCGCCGGCTTCTTCCCATTGCCCGGAGACAAAATATGGCGTCTCTTCTCCACAGCGCCAACCAGCACCCTCAGATCATGCTCTGAGAAGCGCTGTGCTCGTTCACGGGCCTTCTCCATCCTTTCAGGCGCTATTTGGGTCCAGCAGCAGTGTTCAGGCCTAGCTGGAGGGCTGCAATGTCCAGGGCGTGGCAGCAGACCAACTCGACCCTTCCCCCTTAAGAGCTGGCCGGCGCCAGGGTGTCTGCTGTCAATCAAGAAATGGCCGCACCTGCGCTGCGCCCGGCCTCGGCGGTATCGCTCAGCAACGCCGGCTTAGCGCCTAAAAAGAGCCGTGCATCGCCAGTTTTAGCGCTCGAGCAAACTCTTAGGGCGAAGCTAATGAATATCGGCGAACTGGCCTCGAATTTGCGCCGGGTGCAAACTTTAGCGGCCGCCCGACTTTACCGCCCCAAAAGTGGCTATAATGAATTTCTAGGCCTTACTCTTTCATCAATGTGTTGTCATTGAACCCACGTAGAAAACAATACATGGTGTCAGAAGAGGGATTGAAATAGATGAAGAGGAAAAATCTGAAGTTAGCAACTCGACGAGACAGTGAACGGAGTTGTGGCAAGTAAGCTACCCAGCGAAATCAGCTCTTCACATATTAGCAAGCCAAAAGAGAACATCGTTACTTACCTTTGGAGAATAGCTAACGAAGTGAAAAATGGAAGGTTTACACCCACCGGCGAAGCTTCACTTGACAGGTAATGTGGCTGAAAGTTGGAGGAGGTTCAAACAACGTTTGGAGTTGTATTTAGCAGCAATCGGAGCTGACGAGAAAAGTGATAAAATGAAAGCGTCAGTGTCCTTACATGTCGTGGGTGATGAAGCGCTGGAGGTGTATAATAACTTCACATTCGCTGCTGATGGAGACAAAATGAAGATGGAGAAAATAATGGAACAGTTTGAGGCCTACTGCATACCTAAACGTAACGTGACGTTTGAGAGACACAGATTTTTCACGTGTACAGAAAACGGGAGAGACTATTGATCAGTATGTGACTGAACTGAGAAACAGAAGCAAAACGTGTGAATTTGGGGGACTGACAGACTCGCTGATAAAAGACAGACTGGTGTGTGGTATTCCAGATAATGGTCTAAGGGAAAGACTGCTAAGAGAGCAAAATCTAGACCTGGGAAAAGCCATAGCACTGTGTAGGGCTACAGAGACTGTGAAGTCGCAGACAAAGGAACTGTTCAGTGACAATAGCTGCAACGTGGATGCAGTGAGAAAGAACAGACATAAACCGTTTAACAAAAAGAGCGCCAATGTGAAAAAAGAGGCGTGGCCAGCGAACAAAAATGAAAGGGGCAATCGAAAGTCATGTAGTCGATGCGGTACACAGCATCCACCAAAAAAGTGTCCAGCATATGGTAAAACATGCAATAGCTGCAACAAAAACAACCATTATGCCCGTTGCTGTAAGAACCAAGCGCAACAAAGCAAGGTCCATGCAGTAGATGAAAGCGAGATAGAGGAGTTCTATGTGGATGTTGTGTCTGAAAACAAAAACGAAAAAAGAGACTGGATGTTGACACTAAAAGTGAATGACATACACATTCCATTTAAATTGGATACTGGAGCACAAGTTAATGTGATATCAGAGACTGATTTTAAGAAAATTAGACCCAAACCAAAGATACATGGAACAAAAGTGAAAGTGACAGGATACTCAGGTACTGATATACCAGTGAAAGGAAAATGCATTGTCAAAGTGACACACAAGGACAGAGAGCACACGCTAGCATTCATCGTGGTGCCAAAGGATGTGCAGGCCATACTAGGCTTAATAGCCTGTGAGAGACTGAACCTGGTAAAGAGAGTCCTCGTTGTGGAAAGCGAAGGAGAGACAGTCTATGATGAACTCATGAAAGAGTACAACGACCTATTTCAGGGTCTAGGCTGCCTTCCAGGAGAACACACGATCAGAGTAGATAAAAGTATGCCAACGGTCATACATCCATGCAGAAAAGTTCCGTTTGCTCTTCAAAAACAACTGAAGGCAGAGTTGGACAGGATGGAAAGCCTGAACGTGATTCAGAAGATAGGTGAGCCAACTGAGTGGGTGAGTTCCCTCATCGTTGTGGACAAAAATAATGGAAAGCTCAGAATTTGCCTGGATCCAAGAGATCTAAACAGAGCAATAAAGAGAGAGCACTTCAAGCTTCCTACACGTGAGGAAATCATGTCACAGTTTGCAAATGCAAAGTATTTCAGCAAGTTAGATGCATCATCAGGATTTTGGCAGATGAAACTGGACGAGGCAAGTTCAAGACTGTGCACGTTCAACAGTCCATTTGGCAGATACAGATTCCTAAGGTTACCATTTGGCATTGCCTCAGCTCCTGAAGTGTATCACAAAACTATCCATATGATCTATGAGCACCTGGAGGGAGTTGATACCTCAATGGATGGACACCCCCCCAAATCCACCCCAGATAGACGGCATGCCGGAACCCCACGAGCCTTCGCCGACCACGCAGACACCAGCATTAACATCGGATACTGCATCACCGCCGCCGCTGCTGCGCCGATCAGAGAGACTTACGAGGCCTCCGGACAGACTGACATACCCGAACTGGTAGTACACTTCACCCCGCCGGACTCAAATCTAAGCAAGGGGCGAATGTGGTAAACCACTTTTATCGTTCACTATCGTTACACTATGGTTATCACTGTTTATATCGTTACACTATGGTTATCACTGTTTACACTGTTGTATCACTACACAAGGTCACCTCTTGCCACGCTGTTATACCTGGGCTGACCACAGCTGACTCCGCCCATGACTCCGCCTGCTTGCCCAGGTATAAAGGTGGTCGACTGGCTGGTATTCCTCCTTGTTGGACCCGATCGCCCACGAGGGTGGGCTCTGTTATTTAGCCAATAAAATTGATATACCTATCAATTCATCCAATGAAAAGCGACGAGTTAAGATAGTAACTATAGGTTTTTATTGGCTAAATAACAGAGCCCACCCTCGTGGGTGATCGGGTCCAACAAGGAGGAATACCAGCCATTCGACCACCTTTATACCTGGGCAAGCAGGCGGAGTCATGGGCGGAGTCAGCTGTGGTCAGCCCAGGTATAACAGCGTGACAAGAGGTGACCTTGTGTAGTGATACAACAGTGTAAACAGTGATAACCATAGTGTAACAATATAAACAGTGATAACCATAGTGTAACGATAGTGAACGATAAAAGTGGTTTACCACACATAGTATGGGGAACCACGAGAACTGAGCATGACGAGAGACTGAAAAAAGTGCTGGAAGCAACAAGGAAAACAAACCTGAAGCTGAATAGAGAGAAATGCCAGCTCGGGGTGACAGAACTGACATTCGTGGGAGATATCCTTAGCAGTGAGGGCATCAGACCAGATCCCAGAAAGGTGTCCGCCATTGAGAATATGCCAAAGCCACAATGCAAAAAGGACATGCAGAGGTTTAATGGAATGATCAACTACATGGGTAAATTCATATCCAACCTCTCAGAAAAGATGGCGCCACTGAGACGACTAACTGAAAAGAACATAGAATGGGAATGGAATCATGAGCATGAGAAGTCATGGAGCGATCTAAAGAAACTGCTCACAGAGGAACCAGTTCTGAGGTTTTATGACACAGCGAGACCCATCAAGATATCATCAGATGCATCACAGAGTGGGCTCGGTGCCATTCTTCTGCAAAAATATGACGACTGGCAACCTATTGCATATGCATCGCGCTCAATGACAGACGCGGAGATGCGATATGCTCAAATAGAAAAGGAGCTGCTCAGCATCACATACGCCTGTGAAAGATTTCACCAGTTTGTGTCAGGACAAGCAATCAGTGTAGAGACTGACCATAAGCCCTTGATTGCATTGTTCCAAAAGCCACTACATGGCTGTCCGCTTAGAATACAAAGAATGATGATCAGGCTGCAACGCTATACACTGAATGTTGCGTACACCCCGAGTAAGCTGATGTATACAGCAGACACGTTGTCCAGAGCTGTTGACCCAAGAGAGCCCGCAAACACCAAAATGGATGAAGACGTGAACGCCTATGTGGACATGATCACAAGTGCACTGCCCATAGCAGATGCAAAAATGGAGCTCATAAAGACTGAGACAAACAAAGATGAAACACTGAGATGACTGAGGAAAAGCATCTTGGATGGATGGCCCAACATGAAGCAAGACTGCTCACCTGACATGGCAGAGTACTGGAACTGCAGGGCGGAACTATCAGTGGTCGAAGACATCATCTACAAAGGAAGTAAAATAGTTATCCCAAAGAGTCTGAGAAAAGAGATGCTAAATAGGATCCATGGAGGACATCTGGGAATCGAAAAGTGTAAGAAAAGAGCACGAGAGGTGATGTACTGGCCACGAATCAACCAAGATGTGACAAATGAGGTGTCAAACTGCACAATATGCCTGAAATATCAAGCAAGCAATCCTGTAGAACCACTAAAGCCACACCCAGCGCCAGACAGACCTTACCAGAAGGTAGGCGCTGACCTATTCGTATGTCAAGGGAAGGACTATCTTGTAGTCACAGACTATTACTCCCTGTATCCAGAGGTTTGTAGACTGTACACCACCACTGCAGATGCTGTGATAACATGTAGGAAAGCCATATTCTCCAGACATGGCGTGGCAAGCGAGGTCTTCACAGACAACGGACCCCAGTTTTAGAATGCAAGTTTCCGACACTTTGCCAAAGAGTGGGACTTTGTCCACACAACATCAAGTCCTCACTTTCCACAGTCCAATGGACTAGTGGAAAAATCGGTACAGGCTGTGAAAAGACTGATGTACAAGGCAAAAGACAGTGGAACTGACTTCTACCAGAGCATGCTTGTATACCGCACAATGCCGCTCGAGTGTGGTGTGTCACCAGCCCAACTCCTTATGGGACGTCTGCTAAGGTCAAACCTACCCATCCCGGAGAACCTCCTGAAAACAAAAGAGGGGGAGAAAGTGAGGCAGTTCAAAGAACAACAGAAAGAAAAGCAAAAGTACTACTATGACAGAGAAACACAAAACCTACCTGAACTCCACACTGGTGACCAAGTAAGGTTCAAAGACAAAACAAACATATGGACTCAGAAGGGAACTGTCCTGAGTGAAGTCCAACCAAGATCATACACCATTCAGACAGATGAGGGTGCTGTTCTGCGAAGAAATCATTAGGATCTTCTCATGGGACCAGCCACAACAGGTCAAAAGACTGATACTGTTGAACAACCTGATCACACAGCTGAGAACCCATCATCTGAGGCAACAACTCAGATTCAAGGACAATCAATCAGAAAATCCTCAAGACACGTGAAGCCTCCTGAGAGACTCATTGAGCAGGTTTAAGGGCTCTTGTTATAGAAGGAAGTAATGTAATCTTATTCTCTCTTCAAGTTCTAGTGTATTTACATATTTCATGTGAACACACAAAACAAGGTTAAAAAACCTTGATAATGATAATGATAATGTAAGTTCATTAAGGTTACAGTTAAAATGCAGAGTAATACAAAGAAAACATGTTGTTAGATAAAAGTAAAATACTTTTGTTTTAAGAAAGGGAGATGTAATGATATCAGCAAATAGTGATGGTATTTGCCTGTTTGATTATTATGCCTTACCAGCATATTTGCCTGTTTGATTATTTATGCCTTACCAGCAGAGGGCATGTGAGAGAGGCAGAGTAGTTTCGTTTTGGATGGATCTCTAAGATGGTGTCTCCTGTAAAGCAGTTAACTTACTTGAACACACTTTAGATTAAAAGACACACTCTTTCATCAATGTGTCGTCATTGGACCCACGTAGAAAACAATACACACGCCAATCAGCAGGATCAAGTCAGCAGATGAGCTCAGAGGTCCAAAGAATGACACTTTGTGGTGGGGGGCAAAGTCCTCGCGCGTAACTACACCACCCCAGAGTGGTGGGTCCCGGCTACGGTCATTCAAAAGACGGGCCCCGTTTCATACCGAGTCCACACCGGAGACGACCGAACATGGAGGCGGCATGTAGACCAGTTACTGCCAAGAAAGTCACCACAGGTAACCCAAGAAACGGAGGATCAAGGACCTGCTGGGGGCTCCAGCAGGGACTGGTCGTCTGACCCTGAGACAGTGGCACCATCCACTCTTGTGCCTTCGAGGGAGGAAGCCATGCCTGCAGGGTCACGGGACAGCCAGCCAGAGCCTGCTCCTGAGACTGGGCGTTACCCCCAAAGAGAAAGGCAGCCTCCAGAGCGCCTTAGTTACAGTTAGTGCTAACCTGTGTGCATGGAGCAGAATAATCCCCAGGGTTAGTGGAATGTAGAGGCAGTCTACCCTCTCTTCCAAAGTTATAGTCATTTTCAGTTATTCTGTTTTGTGGACATTCTATTTTAAGGGGGAGGAAATATGTTGTGTACTTTGAATGTGTATTAGAATTGTCCCACATGGGATACCGTAGTGGTGATTTGCAATGCACTATGGGAAATGTAGTGCATTGAGTGAAGGAGCACATTGTAAATAAAATGACCGTTAACTAAACTCTCCACCCCGGAGTCCTTCTTAATTGTTATATAGGTAAGTGTATAAAACCCCTTGAGACACAACATTACCTCTTTGTATTTTCAAATGATTCTCTTAATTTCCCCTCTTTTGTTTTGATTTCACTTTATCTGCTTTAATTTTTCATCTTGGATGACAGCAAAAATGAAAGAATCTCTCTGTTTTACAGCTCTTTTCACCTAGCTAAGGCCATTTCTGATCACTTCCGTTTATCGCTCTCCACCCACATCTCCTTTCCCCCTCTCAACCTCACTTCCTTCTGTGACCACCCCCCCAGTAAAAACTCTCCCTCAATTCACTTACAGCAACACTTTCAAGTTCCCAACTCTCTAACCATTGGCCCTCCATTCACCACAACCAATCTGCTCAATCACACCCTTACCTCCACCTTTGATGCCCTTGTCCCCATTAAAACTATTACGTTCTCTCAACCTGGTAGTTCCCCCGGTACAGCCCTCATCTCCACTCCCTTAAACCCAAGAGATGCAAGTTGAATGTTTATGGTGGACAACTGGCTTAGCCATTCATTTTCAGATCTGGCTGGTCCACATAAAGCACTATTGGGTCCTTCCCTCCTCTGCCAAAACTGCTTACTATTTCAGGATTATCCTGGAATGCAAAGATAACCCCAGGCTTCTCTTCTCCACTACAAACTGTATTCTTAAAAACCTCTCCCCTGGCTCCTACACCCCCACCTCCAACAAGTTTGAGACTCACCTCCTGCTCCCTTGAGCCTATTCCTACCAAACCGCTGACTACCCAACTTCCCTTCCTGGTTCATGTTAGCTGATATTGTTAATGGTTCCCTCTCCTCAGGTGCTGTCCCCCTCCCCATCAAATCTGCCATCATCACTCTCCCCACAAAAAACCCACACTTGACCCCTCTGTCCTTGCAAACTAGCACCCCATCTCCAACCTCCCTTTCCTCTCCAAAGTCCTTGAATGTGTTGTTGCCTCCTAAATCCGTGCACATCTTTCCTGCAATTCCATGTTTGAATCCCTCCAATCAGTTTTCCGTCCCTGCCACAGTACTGAAACAGCTCTTATCAAAGTCACAAATGACATCCTATGTGTCTGTGACCGTGATAAACCATCCCTCCTCATCCTTCTCAACCTGTCTGCAGCATTTGACATGGTTGACAATACCATCCTCCTCTGTCGTCCAGCTGGGTGGGACTGTCCTCGCCTCTCCCATCCCTCTCCCTGGCAACTGTTTGAGGCTGAACCAGACGGTTCACAACCTTGGTGTTGTATTTGACCCCAAGTTGAGCTTCCAACCCCATGTCCACTTCTATCACCAAGGCCGCCTACTTCCACCTCCGTAACATCGGCCGACTCCGCCCCTGCCTCAGCTCATCTGCTGCTGAAACCCTCCTCCGTGCCTTTAGAATCATAGAATCATAGACATTTACAGCACAGAAGGAGGCTATTCAGCCCATCTTGTCCGTGCTGGCCTTTACTACCTCTAGATGCAACTATTCCAAAGCTCTCTTGGTTGGCCTCCTACCTTGCACCCTCCATTAAATTGAGCTCATCCAAAACACGGCTGCCTGTATCCTAATTTGCACCAGGTCCCGTTCAGCCATCATCTCTGTGCTTGCTGACCTACACTGGCTCCCAGTCTGGCAAAGCCTCGATTTTAAAATTCTTATCCTTGATTTCAAATCCCTCCATGGCCTCACTGCTCCCTATCTCTATAACCTCCTCCAGCCCTACAACCCTCCGTGATCTCTGTGTTCCTCCAATTTTGGCTTCTTTTGCATGCCCAATTTTAATCACTCCACCATTGGTGGTCATGCTTTCAGCTGCCTAGAACTTGAACTCTGGAATTAGCTCCCTAAACCTCGTCGCCTCTCTACCTCTCTCTCCACCTTTAAGACGCTCCTTAAAACCTACCTCTTTGACCAAGCAGCCCTAATATCTCCTGATGTGGCTCGGTGTTAAATTTTGTTTGATAACGCTCCCGTGAAACACCTTGGGATGTTTTACTGCATTAAAGGTGCTATGTAAATACAAACTGTTGCTGTTGTAGATATTGCTTGTCCTTGCAGTTCCAAATTGACAATGAGACAAAGCCAGGTCTTCAGGGTTACAGCTAAAATATCTAATTTCAGGTGGGACGTCTGTAAGCCTCACCATTATAGCCCTGTTAACACTTGAATTGACAAGTTGGATCCAACCTAAAATCAAATGATATACAACCTCCATGAACTGCTACAAATGGTACGACTCAGTGCAATTTTAAAACAGACCCATCCAAGAGTAGGTTTCATGCTTGGATTGATTTGGATATTCACCAACAAAAACTGTAGATGGTCTCCAGCACCACATCATGCATGACTGCGTGAACAAGGAAATTGGATAAATCCTACATCACAGATTTGAGTACGGGTTACAGTACTGTTCTCGATTTGAATGTGGTTTCGGCAACTGTGGCTTGTATAATGCTGATGCTCCATGAACCATTTGATTAAATAGGTGCGAGGGAGTTACAATAACACATTCTATAGAAAGGCTGAAGGATAGCTACATGAACATATGAACTCTATCAAGTTATTAGCACTGAAGACAACATGGGCAGTTAATCTCTGTAGAGCTAAAATGCCATTTTACGCCATTTCAGAATGAAAATTGTAGTGTTGGTTTTTTAGATGGGCAGTAAAGACAAACATGGCAAAGGAAATTCTGCTCTCGGAAGAGTTTTGTAAAGCACAGCCCCACCTTACATGATAACTATGGACACCAGGTACTTCATGTATTAGGATCAAAGGGGATGAAATTCAACTTGGGCAGGACAGCAAAACAGGCTGGATCGCTTCAGCTGCCTGTTATATACACCCTGTCCGATATTTAGTTCCATTGACTTCAATGCAACTGAATATCGTGCAGGGAGTATAACGAGAACTGATGCGATTTTGCACCTTTTGCATCTCTGCTCAAGTCGAATGTCACTCCCATAAATTTTGAAATGTTAAATTGGACAAATCCTGATCCTTTAGTGGATGCTGAAATTTCAAAGGCATATCATGTATTTAAAACACAGCTTATTTATATATTTAACAAACAGAAAGCAACTCAAAATACTGGGATGGACATAACACAGAAAGTTATTTGGCAATAACTACACACCTTGTGATATAAGGATTTTCAATTGCCAGACTGAAACCACGCTAGAGCTTTTAACGGCGTACTTGTATGGAGTGGATTTCTGGGGAATATTGGTTCTGTCATTGTTCTACCATAAGTGGTTTGCACAATTCATAGCAGTTATACTGTCAACAAACATCAAATATGCTCCTAATGGTTAAAAAGCATGGGGAGTGCCACAAGAGCAAGATGTAACGTGCAAGAATATTGTTGTATTGTGTCAATATATGTCAATGTTAATAGACACAATTGAATTCCAGGGCTGCTGGTAGTTTATTCTTTCCTGTGTGAAAGCTATTGTCTTAATCTTCAGAGTTGTAATCCTTTTTATTAACATATAAACATTAACTTGCCTGCAAAGTATAGTGCAAACCAGTATGGAGACATCAGCTTGCAGCTGCATTGCATCAGATTTCCCCACAGACTTGGTGTAAAGCACTATGGAACAGAAGTCTGAGACAAATCAGGTCAGACTGCTTCGGTAAGAGTCTGAACTGGATATAATGTCCTCCAGAAAGCCAGGCTGCACTAGAAATGGGAAGCATTCTGGTTTGTAAGAAAAATAGAGAGAATGTCACATCTACTTAAATTAACATCTAATAAATATAAATTGAAGATCCTATTCTATTCTAATCTATTCCACACTTAAGCATGCTTTGCCTGATCTGAGAGTGATTGATGCTGCTAATCAATGCCTGAAATGGGAAAGTATTTTATTTTCCAGAAAAACACCTTTCATCTTGCTGCCAGATAATTTGCCGTTTTAAATATAACTTTAAAGAAAACTTAAGAATATATTTTTCTTTTTAGTAGGTATTATATTAACATGGTTTTTATTTGGACTGGAAGCAGTCTGTCAGAATGAAGTGAAATAATAGTGTATGAAATATTAGAAAACTAACATAATAAGCCATTTTTCCTTAGACACTGGCTTGGGTTCAAATAATACAGCTGCATGAATAGGAACAGGATTCTAGCAGTTTAGTGCCTTTATACCAAAAATGTGCTTGATTGGCACCCCGTCTACCATCTTAAACATTCACTCCCTCCACCACCGGCGTACCGTGGCTGCAGTGAGTACCATCTATAAGATGCACTGCAGCAACTCGCCAAGGCTTCTTCAACAGCACCTCCCAAACCCACGACCTCTTCCACCTAGAAGGACAAGGGCAGCAGGCGCATGGGAACACCACCACCTCCAAGTTCCCCTCCAAGTCATACACCATCCTGACTTAGAAGTATATCGCTGATCCTTCATCGTCGCTGGGTCAAAATCCTGGAACACCCTACCTAACAGCACTGTGGGAGTACCATCACAACACGGACTGCAGTGGTTCAAGAAGGCAGCTCACTGTAAAACGTTAGATAGCTAGTAGGTGAAGGATAGAAGACTAGAGCCTAGTCTTCAGTCGCTTGCACCTTTTATATGTTGATTTCAGTGATTGATGGCTGGTGCCGTCATCAATAAAAAAGGAAGCAAGTGCCCCCTTTTAAAGAGGCACAACCAATAAACCGTGAATTAAACTGAATTTAAATGAAACTTAACAAATCAAATCAGAATTTTATTTCTGGGGGTGATGAAGCACTCCAGTCCCTCCGGTGCCCACCAGTCGCGGAAGGCCTCAAGCGTTCCAGTGGACACTACGTGCTCCATCTCCAGGGACACTGGGCGCGAACATAGCTGCGGAAGAGAGGCAGGCAGTCGGGCCGAATGACCCCCTCGACCCCCCGCTGCCTGGACCTATTAATGAGCACCTTGGCCAGGCCGAAGAGCTGCCAACAAGGTGGTCCTCCGAGCTGCCCACTGCCCTCCGCACTGGGTGCCCAAGGATCAGGAGCGTGCGACTGAAGTGCAACCAAAAATTGAGGATCAGCCCCATCAAAAATGGAAGAGTGGCTACAACCTCTCACACTCTGTGTATACATGGAACACGGACTCCTCCAGGCTGCAGAAATTGCAGGTGGCCTGGGAATCCATGAACCTACTTAAAAATCTGTTGCACGGCATTGCTCCATGAAACACCCCCCACGCCAAGTCTCGAATAGAAAAAGGGAAGGACTCCTGCATAGAGAGCCCTCCACTGGGGACCCCGGCCTCCTCCGTATGGCAAGGCCTGTCCGGACGGCAGACAAGGAAGACAAAGTGGTGAGTGTGCAAGAGCAGCCCGTACAGGAAACCCATGCAGAGTGGAAAGGCATGGAAGGGATCGCCTAGAGATGGCTCAAGCTGTGAGGCGCCAACTTCCAAGGGTGGTTTTGGGACCTGGCGCTGATGAGAAATTCCGTCTGAACTGGGGTCAGTTCGGATGGGATCGCTCCACATGCTTAATTCTCCTCGACACACCTAGTGGAGTCAGGGCCTTTAGCGTCTCGATGGCTTTGGCCACGAACCAGATGCCGTGCCAGGACATGCGCTGTGCCAGCTCCTCTGGCGACATCCAGCCCGCTCCTCTGCCATCCAGTACGGCCCTGACTCTGCTCACCTTGCTAGCCAAGGCCCTCCCCTCCGTCAGCCACCTGAAACCGCGGTCATGGAGGTACGGATTCCTGAGTAGTGGCTCTCGGAGGATAGCCGCCACTCCTGATGAGGGAGAACTCCAGCTGGAGGTGACCATGTATCAGCTCCTGATCAGTTCCTGGTAAAAGACAGGCAGCTCCTGCAAGGAGGCACGGCTACCCCTCAGTTCTATAAACAGGAGCTACGTGTCATAATTGGGGCCGTGCAGCTGGTGGAAGAAATACGTCACCAGCACACACCATCTGGGAGGATCCTCAATGTGCAGGTATCTCTGCAGGGTCTGAAGACCGAAATTCATAGTCTGGCTACGGTCGCATACCAGCGCCTTACAGCTCTCCCTAAGCGGGAGACTCCGTGGCAGAGACCCAATGCTTCCTTTTGTCCCAGGAGAAGTCAACAACCTCCTGAATCTTGGCGACATACTCAGGGGGAAGGATCAAAGCAACCAATTGGTACCACAGCATAGCGGCCACCAGTTGATTTTTGACCAATGTTTGACCCCTGTAGGACAGCGCTCAGAGCAATCCTATCCAGCGCCCTAAGCGAGCGATGATTTTGGCCTCCAGGTAGACTCCCAGGTAGAGGAGATTAGTGGTGCTCCAGGTAAAAGGCCTGAGCTCCTCTGGCAGGGAGCCCACCCACCACAGACCCACCAGGTGTCTGGAACATTTCTCCAAGTTGGTCCTCGCAGAGGACGCAGCAGAGTAGGCCTGCTGACACTTGCGCATCCTCCACAAGTCAATGGGACCCGTGACCATGAGGAGCACATCATCGGCATAAGCTGAGAGGACAATCTCCACACCCGGTCCTTGCAGGCCAGTCCCATCAACCTCTTCCAAAAGAGGCGCAGGAAAGGCTCCACGCAGATGGCATATAACTAGCCGGACATGGGGCATCCCTGACGCACCCGTCTCCCAAATTGAAGGGGCGCCATCAAAGACCCATTAACCTTAATCGGACACACCGCAGCTGTGTACAGAAGTCGGATCCGGGCGATGAAATGCATTCCAAACCCAAATGCGTGCAGACTCCTGAACAGGTACTCATGATGTAGTGTCCGTGTGTAGATAAAGACACTGAAGACAGGAGTTGGTTCATAGGTATTTACTAAGCAAGTCTGGGGGGGGTTCTAAAGGATATACACAATACACAGGCTTATATAGCCCAAGTGGCAATTACCGGCATTACGCAAACCTGGGGCTCATAAAGGCACATACACCACAATTCCTCCCCTTCTAGCTAACTAGTACATCATATTTTAAGTAATTATTAATTACATGTTATATGCAAAATAATATACATTGCTGTATTAATTAATTATAAGTTAGTCTCTCAGGAGGCTTCCTGACTCGGTCCGGATAACGCCTTGGGGGTGTAATAGTTTCTGGTGGTGTAGTAGGTTCTTCTGGCAAGGCTGATTCGGCTTGAAGGCCAGTGTCGGGTTCATCGGGTTCCAGTATCACCGGATCGGAGGTAGATATGGGTATCTCTACTTCATCGTTAGATGTAGAGCGTGGTGGTGTAGGTTGTCCCTTTTCGGATGACTTGATGATTTGGTCCGCATGGCGCCTTATTATGCTTTCTCCGATGTCCACGGTATACATCAGTGGTCCTAGTCGTGTGCAGATAGTTCCAGGCTGCCATTTCTCGGTACGGTAGTCCCGGGCCAAAACCGGTTGGCCTATCTGGAAGGCCCTAGTTGGCCTTTCATTCATGCCCTGAAACTGCCAGTTCTCCACGTCCCTTCGGATGTTGGGCTTGACCAAATCCAGCCGGCATCTTAGGTTTCTATTGTAGAACATCATGGCGGGAGTTTGGTTTGTAACCATATGTGTGGCATTCCTATAGGCAAATAAGAAGTTATCCACCTTGTGCTGAGGTTTTATGTCTTCATTACCCATGGCCTTTATGGCCTTCTTAAAGGTCTGGACAAACCTTTCAGCCAAGCCATTGGTGGCGGGATGGTATGGGGCGGACGTGTAGTGCTTTACCCCATTGTTCTTTAAGAACTTTCTGAATTCTTCGGACACAAATTGTGGTCCATTATCAGAACATATCTGTTCCGGCAGCCCATTCCTGGCAAATATGGTCCTTAATACTGTGATGGTTTTTTCCGTGGTGGTGGAGGACATCTTTCTTACCTCCGGCCACTTGGAGTGTGCATCAACTGCGATTAAGAACATTGAGTCCATAAATGGACCAGCAAAGTCGATGTGCACCCTTTGCCAGGGAGATGAGGGCCACTCCCATGGATGTAGAGGGGCCTGTGGCGGAGCATTTTGGACCTTCTGGCATCCTAGGCAGCTCTTGGTCATGTCTTCGATGTCTCCATCGATACCTGGCCACCATACAAACGCCCTAGCTAGGTTCTTCATTTTCACTCCACCCAGATGCCCCTCGTGAAGCTCCTTTAGCACTTTATCCTGGAGTTTGGGTGGAATCACCACTCTGGATCCACACATCAAGGTTCCTCGGCACACTGACAGCTGTTCTCTTCTTTGTGAGAATGCTGGCAACAGTGGTTCGCCATGTGCTGGCCATCCCTTCATTGTTAAATCGTAGACCCGTGAGAGAGTAGGGTCATTTCTGGTCTCCCTTTCAATGGCAGAATTTGTCACCGGTAGACATTCCACTATGGTAGAGTGGAATATCTCTACTGGGTCTACTGTAGGTGCCTCTTCTATCGTTGGCAACGGCAGGCGTGATAAACCGTCAGCATTCCCATGCTGTTTTGACCCTTTGTATTCAATGTTGTATTGGTGTGCCCCTAGAAAAAGGGACCACCTCTGTAGTCTTTGTGCCGTCATAATGGGGACACCTTTCTTAGGGTTGAATATGGAGATGAGGGGTTGATGGTCAGTCAGCAAGGTAAATTTTTGTCCGTGTAGGTAATGGTTGAATTTCTTCACTCCCCATACCAGGCTGAGTGCTTCCCTGTCTATCTGGGAATAGTTACGCTCAGCTGAGTTCAATGAGCGTGACGCAAAAGCTATCGGCCGTTCCGAGCCATCAGGGAATCTATGGGACAATACCGCTCCTATGCCGTAAGGGGATGCATCGCACGCCAGTCTGATTGGTAGTGATGGGTTGTAATGAGCCAAAACTTTCTCGGATGTGATTAAGTCTTTGCATTTATGGAAGGCACGTTTACAGTCTTCGTTCCATTTCCAAATCACTCCTGTGTGTAGAAGATCATTAAGAGGGTGTAGAATAGTTGATAAGTTCGGTAAAAATTTATGATAGTAATTTATTAATCCCAGGAATGACCTCAATTGTGAAACATTTTCAGGTGCTGGGGCTTTTATAACTGCTTCAATTTTTTCAGGTGACTTATGCAACCCTTCCTTATTAATTATGTGGCCACAATATGATATCTGATTTTGGAAAAATTCGCACTTGGGGCGATTTGCTCGTAGGCCCCGTTCTTTCAGCCTAGTGAGTACCTGCTCCAAATTGGCAAGGTGCTCGTTGTCGTTTTCTCCTGTTATAAGGATGTCGTCTAGGTAACACTGAGTCCCCGGAATCCCTTGCAGGACTTGCTCCATAGCTCTTTGCCAGATAGCTGGAGCTGATGCTACTCCAAAAACCAGTCGATTGTACTGGTACAGGCCTTTGTGTGTGTTTATTGTGAGATACTTTTTAGAGGTCTCCTCAACCTCCATCTGTAGATATGCCTGTGCCAAGTCAATTTTTGTGAAACGTTTTCCTCCGGATAGTGAGGCGAAAATATCTTCTATCCTCGGAAGAGGATATTGTACCGTGTGAAGGACCGGGTTTACAGTCACCTTAAAGTCCCCACAGATGCGAATTTTTCTCTGTTCCTCAGAGTTATTTTTCAATGCTTTTTTCATGACTGGAACGATGGGTGTTGCCCATTCGCTCCAATCTATTTTGGATAATACGCCTGCCTTTTCCAAATTCTCCAGCTCTGCCTCGACTGCTGGACGTATTGCGTATGGCACCGGTCTTGCCTTAAAACATTTTGGAATTGCTGCATCTTCCACTTTTATCGAGGCGGTGATGCCTTTCAAGGTTCCTAGTTTCTCTTGAAACACTTCTTTGGCGTTGGCCAAGATGTCTTTTAATCGTTCAGGTATGATGTCATCATTGTTTTTTTCCTTACTGGTCACCATCAGTGCCTGAATGGAGTGCCAGTCTAAACGTATCTTCCTTATCCATTCACGTCCCAACAACGGTGGACCACCATCTTGTAGAATGTATAAATACAACTTTTGTATTTCTTTGCCGTTGTATACCACAGGCACCTTTATTTTTCCTTTGGGGTATACTTTCTGCCCCGTATATGTTTTTAAGATAATGGATGTGTCTTTTAGAGGTATATGCGAAAATAGCCTCTCGTAATCTCGTCGATTTATTACGGTTAGAGCTGATCCTGTATCTAGCTCCATTTTAACTGGGGACCCTGCTATTATGAGGGTAACCCAAATGGTCTGGTAATCTTCATTGGCAATTACATTATGTAATTTGAGAGAGCTTAGTCTCTTGTTCCCGGAGTCGCTATCGCTCTTCTGGTCTTTGGAGCTACTGTCCGTCATCATTTGTACCTTTCTGTGCTTTTCCTTATTGATTCTTTCCCCGTTAGTGGATTTTTTATTTTCAGATCGGCATACACGTGGAATGTGTCCCATCTTTCCGCATCGCCTGCATGCTTTTTCTTTGAACCAGCAATCCCTCTGGTCATGGTTGGATCTGCCGCAGCGATAACATCTCTCGAAACCCCGTGTCATTTCATGGGTGCCGAAGTCCTGTGGCCTTTGCTGTATCTTTGCCGCTCCTATTGCACTGAAAGCCTTGTCCAGTGTTAAATCTTTTCCAGAAGATACCTTTTTTTGTGTTTCTACACTTAGGGGATCGCAGATGAATTTGTCTTGCAAAGAATCTGCCAGTCCTGCCTCGAATTGGCAGTGTAGGGTATCAACAATCTCCTCAAAATTCTTGTCCATCGGTTCGGCTGGAGTGATTAAGTTGTGTAACAGCTTGTATGTTTCTGCGCCCATTAGATCCAGAAGCACTGAAGCTTTTTTTTCATCTTCTATTCCATTTGCGGTGCAAAACACCTCCACTCTTTCTACATATGTGGTCCAATCCTCTATCTTGTTATCAAAAACATCAATATTGCCAAAGTTAGGCTCTGTTTCGTTATCAAAAGCATCAATATTGCCAGACTTAGGCATTTCAAAAAAGATATGGCGCTTCCCGCGCTTTTTTTTTCTCTCTGTAGCAACGATATGGCGCTTCCTGCGCTTTCCCGCCGCTGCTACCGATAACAACGCTGTTTTACTGTGGTTTCCGTTTATTCACTGTTGGAGACTCGTTCCCGATGGAGGTCTAAACGTTGACCTGCTTGCCGCACCGGCCGTCTCCCGAGTGCACCCTCCCAGTCCGTTATTGCTTGCCTCCGATTTCGCTGCCTGTCTCAGCTGTAGAGCCCGCCGCTGGAGCCCCAGCCTGATGCCCAGGAAGGATTAGCGCAGTACCTGCCACCAGCTTGGCCAGCTGGTGAAACCACAGTTTCTATTACTTCCTTGAGTCTTCTGGACGCTGGAGGAATCGATGTCCTTGAGGTGCTGCCGAATTGCAGGTAAGTCCGTTTCCACTTCGTCGCCACTGTAGTGTCCGTGTGTAGATAAAGACACTGAAGACAGGAGTTGGTTCATAGGTATTTACTAAGCAAGTCTGGGGGGGGGTTCTAAAGGATATACACAATACACAGGCTTATATAGCCCAAGTGGCAATTACCGGCATTACGCACACCTGGGGCTCTTAAAGGCACATACACCACAATTGATGCACCCTGTCGAATGCCTTCTCCTGATTCAGGGAAAGGAAGGCGACCGACAGACCAGCCCCCTGGGAATGGTGGACCAGTACCCGGACCAGATGGATGTTGTCGTGGATGGTCCGGCTGGGGTGGATCATGTGGGCCAGCACGGTGCCAAGGAGAGCAGATATTGCCCTGGCAAAGATCTTGTAGTCCGTGCCAAGGATGGAGACCGGGCGCCAGTTCTTAAATAGGCAGAGATCGCCCCTTTTGGGCAACAGGACGATGACTGCCCTGCGCCAAGAGAGGGGCATCTCCCAGGTCGCCAGACTTTCCCCCGTAGTCGCCCACCAGGACATCCCAGAATGCCCTGTGGAACTCCACAGTCAGACGTCCAGCCCCAGGGACTTTCCCCTTGAGAGCTGGCCAAGGGCACCGGTCAGCTCCGCCAGGCTTAGCAGAGCATCAAGCTGTTCAGCACCCTCCGAGCTGACCTTCGGCAGGTTCTCCCACAAAACTCTGCAAGCATCCTCGCTGGACGGATCCAGGGGGGCACGGTGGCATAGTGGTTAGCACTGTTGCCTCACAGCGCCAGGGACCCGGGTTCAAATCTGGCCTCGGGCGACTGTCTGTGTGGAGTTTGCACATTCTCCCTGTGTCTGCGTGGGTTTCCTCCGGGTGCTCCGGTTTCCTCCCACAGTCCAAAGATGTGCAGGTTAGGTTGATTTGGCTATGATAAATTGACCCTTAGTGTTAGGGGATTAAATACATGTGGTTACAGGGATAGGGTGGGATATGTGTCGGTGCAGGCTCGATGGGCCGAAATGGCCTCTATCTGCACTGTAGATTCTGTGATTCTGTGATTCTGTGATTCTGTGAGAGCCGAGAGAACAGAGCCCTATAACAGGCACGGGCCTCGGCACTGATGCCCTCCGGATCCGAGACCAGAGATCCGTCGTCGGCCAGCAGCCCCAAGAGCTGCTTACGGACCCACTGTCTTTTTTCCAGTGAGTAGAAGAAGGGGGACCCGCAGTCCAGGTCCTGGAGGAACCGGATCCACGACCTCACGTACCCGCCTCGGGACCCGATGAGCTGCAGGTCCTTCAGCGCGCCCTTCTTCTCTTCATACACCTTCTGCAGGGCCAGGTCTTCGACGACTTGACCGAGACGGAACTCCAGGTCAAACATCTCCTTCTTCAACCGCCTGACCTGGGCCTTCCGTCTCCTGGTTGACCCCCTCACATACACCTGACAGAAGAGACGTACGTGAGCCTTGCCCACGTCCCGCCATTGCCACAAGGAGGGGAAACCCCCCTGCTTCCTTCTCCAGTCAACCCAGAATCGATGGAATGAATCCCGGAACCCCTCGTCCATCAGCAGCAGGTTGTTAAACTGCCAGTACGCAGACCCCACCCGTGCACAGAGCGGAGCGAAGTCCACCTACACCAGGTGATGGTCCGAGCACGGCACCGGCCACATAGAAGCTGCCAGGACATGGGAGACGTATGCCTGGGAAATGTAAAAGCGCTCATTTCTGGACTTTTCTCCTCTAGACCTCACATGAGTGAAGGCGCTGGAGTCGGGCTGGAGATTTCACCAGACGCCGACCAAGTCAAAGGACCCGACCAGATCCCTCAACCACCCCCATCACTGCCATGCAGGGCAGGGCAACACAGTGGCCCCGCGCCTCGAGGTTTGCATTGAAATTCGCCCCACCCCCACCCCGAGAATAACGCACTCGTTGGCATCGATGAAGCCTAAAAGAGCAGAAACTTCTTCAAAGAAGCGCACTTGCTGTGCACCGGTCTGGGGAACGTATACGTTCACTCGGTAGAGCGGCACATCCCCCAGGTGAACAGTGGCCTGGCACAGGCTCCTTGACCCCCAAGATCTCCAGCCGAAAATGTGGGGCCAGCAAGATAGCCACCCCGCAAGAAGTGTTAGCGAGGTGGCTCACGTAGACCTTTACTTGCCATTCCAGGAGCCACATAGCCTTGTCTCCCGGAACGGTGTGGGTTTCCTATGGGAACCACACTGCATACTTCCCTTCCTTAAGGAGCGAGAAGTTAATAAATCTGCAGCGCATCTCTCTGCTGCCATTGATGTTGAGGCTGGCTTTGTTTATCATCATGACAAGAGCATAGTGCAACCTCTACTTAACCCTGCTGTGGGGAGGGACTTGAGTCTCTCGTTACACTCCACTCCCTAAGCAGCCCAGTGAGGAATGTCTTGAGCCAGTGCAGATCACGGTGGCTCACACCCTTGCCCATGCTCAGGGTCTTAGCAGTGGAGCAGACGGACTTGATGAGCAGCGCCAGCTCTGACCATCTATCGAGGGCCAGCTGGACTTTATTGCGACGACATAGGCAACCAACCAGAAATTCCTGGAGCTCCTGAAATGAGATGAGGGGAGACTCGGTAAGGGGCACGAGGGCATCCACCGCCTCACTGGCGATGGACTTCACATCGCCCCCAGTGCCCTGCCCCAAGCCCCCGTCCTGCTCCAGGAGGTCATTGCCAGCAGCCGACCCACGCACCGCACAGGGTGCAGCGAAGGGCTCGGCCGCACCAGCCAGTCCCACCTGTGTCACAATCCCATCCCCAGGATCGACGGCAGAGGAGTCTTCCCTGGGCTCATCTGAGGGGGCTTGAGTCGGAGGGCAGCTGCAGTTTGGGGCCCCCCTCCGCCTCAGGCTGTATGGCGAAACCGGGGAAACATAGAAGATAGGAGCAGGAGTAGGCCATTCGGCCCCTTGAGCCTGCTCTGCCATTCAGTGCGATCATGGCTGATCATCCAAATTCAGTACCCGGTCCCTGCTTTCTCCCCATACCCCTTGATCTCTTTAGCCTTAAGAAATATATCCAACTCCTTCTTGAATATATTTAATGTATTGGCCTCTACTACCTTCTGTGGTAGAGAATTCCACAGGTTCACCACTCTCTGGGTGAAGAAATTCCTCCTCATTTCTGTCCTAAATGGCCTACCCCTTATCCTTAGGCTGTGACCCTTGGTTCTGGACTCCCTGACCACCGGGAACATCCTTCCTGCATCTAGTCTGTCCAGTCCTGTCAGAATTTTATAAGTTTCAATGAGATCCCCTCTCATTCTTCTAAACTCCAGTGAGTACAAGCCCAATCGACCCAATCTCTTGTAGGATTCGCAAAATTGAACATTGTCCTATAAGGGTCTATTGGCAGAAGAGGCCTTAATTTTAAAGACTGTTTTAAAAGAAGCCCAGAAAAAGGGGCACACAAAATGGCCACCAGACCCCGTGACCAGCTTTTGGGACACTTTAAAATGGTTCCTGCCGTCCCCAGACAGCTTTTTGTGGATTCAGCCCACAGTAGGTTCTGGAAGGCAGTTTCAGGGAAAACGAAACCAAACAGAACCACATACATATGGATTGGATGCAGATCCAGTCAGATCAGCCTGTAGATAAAGGCCATCTAAATGTTTACCCAGACAAAGGAAAACAGTTTCATATTCATAGGGGGAACATCAAGAACCGTTAAAGACATCAGAAGGACATTAAAAACAATACAGGGTCATTCCAGACCAGAGATGGCCGTTACCGGCCATCCCAAAGTAGTTTAAAACATAATAACTACCCCGCTGTGCTACAAGCCCGCCAAAAGTTAAACAAAGACTAACCTTGATTTGGCGGGAGATAAAGGCCTCCACGGAAAAGTATAACTGGAGTCCCGGGGTAGCCATCGGTAGCTTTGAGCTTTTGCAGCCTTTTCAGCCTGGAGACTGCAGCTGGTAGCTTTTGAGCTAGCTTGCTCTTTCGAGAGCCATGGAGGAACGTCGATCCGGAGACCAGCCAAAAAGGTGATTCAAGTCTGCGTCCCGCCCTGGGGTAACCATCGGGAGATCATTGACAAACCCCGGTGTTAGGTCTGTGTGTTATAGTGAGAATTACTACACAGACCACAAGAGTAAATTCAACAGGTCTTTACTGGTTGGAGGTCGGACTATACTGAATACAATATTATTACACTGTGCTTATATACCGGTGTGGTCACCACCGGTATTACGTATACAGCAGCCAAAGAAAGTAGTACCTTTCTTAAGGTGGACCAGGCTTAAGTTCTCTTAAGGTGGAACAGGTTACATACACCACACCCGTGCCATTGATGAGACGAAGGACAGCAGCCCTTCAGAAGAAACCTATCTGAAAATGGTAAACCAGCTGGGCTCTGTGAAGAAACCTATTTGACCATGATCAAATAGGTGGTCTCCGTCCACGCCATCGTCCAGGCCTGCCAGCATCCAGCCTGTCCGTGACCTTCCCCTCGAGGAAGAAGAGAGAGAGTCGCAGCCCGCAACGCTGACCACGTGGAGACAGGACACCTGAAAGGATCAAAACGCAGACCTTTTTCAAAACTCTATACTTTCCAACTGGATTGGTGAGCATGTTTCTGGCCCCTTACAATCTGATCTAGATAGGCTTAGGGGGTGGGCATTTAAGGGGTAATTTTAACAATGAGTTGTTGTCCCTCGATGTTCCGTGTGTTTCCCCATTTCGTGATGACTCTTGTAAAGTATAATATGCCTGTATATATCTTAGCCAGTACTGTATTATGATTTGTTTTTCCCTCCCATGTACCTTATTGGCTTGCAGTTTGATTTGTTCCTTTATGCAATAAAGTTTCATTTCGTTTTCATTAAACCTGGTCTATAGAGTTTTCTCTGCATTGTAGTTCCTGCCTCAAAGTCCAGTATATAGAATCTAATGGGGAGTGGGTCGAACTACTCAAGGTTTTACTGGCAAGAGAGAGAGGCCTCTAGAGAGAGAAATCTCTGCGATCTCTAAGAACCCCTTACAGAAAATGGCGACCGCGGCAGGACACTGGCAGCAGGATTGCAATGTATTAGACCCAGGTTTGAATGGACGAAATGTTATGGATGAGAGCATAGCGGATTATGTCTTTGGAAAGGTAAATCTCACTAAACAGTGGATTTCCGATCTCTTACGGGATGGGTGTCCGGTAGACGCAGCCATCAGGTGGACAGAGAGCAAAGAACATAAGGGCCCAGTAATTCGGGTCCAAATGCGTGAGTACGGTCTGGGTACTCACGCATCTGGCCGGATGAAATGCCGGCGTTCAGGAAACACCGTGCATGCGGAGAACGCCGGCATTTCCGGTCCTCTGAACGAAGGGGTTCAGAGGAACAGCGCGTGCGACTGCACAGGCAGCGCGTGCGCAGTGAACTTCGTCGATTTCATTCATGGATCCAGTGAGGGTAAGCCCTGACAACTTACACATGAAAAAAGCATGAGTAAAGTTGCTCCAGAGGCTGCGGAGGAAGATATATTTTATCGTGGAGCTTCTGAAAGGCAATATTTTTGTTTGGGAAAGTGAGGAAAGTTATTTTAAGAAATACTGAGGTTAGTTTTAAAGTTTAAATTTTTTTTTTAAACGGGTTTTCAGTACGGTAGGTAGAAGGAGCAATTGTGGCTGTGTGAATTGAATGTGAGAATGAGTATTCTAAAATGAGTAATGTAACATTTCCAACACTTTTAAGAAAGAAACTTTTCATCAGTAATAAGTAATTATGTATGTATGTCCGCATATATTCCTTTACGTATATGTATGTATGTTTTATATTCCTTTACTTATGTGTATGAATGTATGTTTTTAATTATGATTTTCCAATAAGTTACTTTCTCTGAAAGTCATAATTAAATACATACATTCATACACATAAGTAAAGGAATATATACATACACGCAAAGGAATATATACAGACATACATACATAATTACTTAAAAGAATATATTACTGATGAAAAGTTTCTTTCTTAAAAATGTTGGAGTAATTTTCACATTTAATAAACACAGCAAATTCAATTCACATAGCCACAATTGATCCTTTTACCTACAGTACTGAAAACCCATTTTAAAAAACAAAAATAAACTTTAAAACTTACCTCAGCATTTCTTAAAATACCTTTCCTCCCTTTCCCAAACAACCGCAGCCTCTGGAGCAACTGTACTCATGCTTTTTTCATGTGTAAGTTGTAAGGACTTGACCTCACTGAAAGCATGAATGAAAGCGGCGAATTTTACTGCGCACGCGCTGCCTGTACAGTCGCACGCGTTCTGCCTCTGAACCCCTTCGTTCAGAGGACAGGAAATGCCGGTTTTCCCCGCATGCGCTGTGCATGCTGAAAACCGGCATTTCCTCCGGACAGACGCGTAAGTACCCCAACCGTACTCGCGCGTTTGGAAGGGAATTACTGGGCCAACATTTTACATGTCAATAAAATGAAAAATTTAACAATTGCACGATTTGCCCCCTCGCATCTGCGACTGAGGGTCCAAGGAGGTGCATTGCGCAACAGGTCATCATCGTACGTATCCTCACACTGTTCCCTTTCGGGAACTGTATGAAGTGGTGGAAGGATTTCTGGCCACGTTAACACTCCTTCTGTGACCATAACCATCTTCATACCAGCCATTAGGGTGGTTAGTCCTATGGCGTGAGGGTTTTACGGGCTCCCACAACCCATCTGATGGGGGGGGGCCACCCACACCCGCGGACGCAAGTATCCCGCTGGATGTCCACCCAGAATTTATAGTTGGAGCTCCGACTCCACTTGCCGGGACTGTCTGGAGCGGGGTTCGAAACCCTACTCCTTCTGGCCCAGCGGCGGGGATGCTTACCGCTACGCAAAAGGCCCACTCCGCGCAAAAGGTGACACCCATACGTTTCCTGCGCCTTTTCCCTCCATGTGACTGGAGCCCTATGCTGCCACTTGAAAGACCAAGCTATCATCTGTCCTTTTTGCGGCGCCTTTGACTTCTCATTACCAATGATGAGCAGGCGCTGCGCCTCCACCTCGTTGAGGAGATTGCTGAGGGCATCATCAGTTCAATTGTGAGTTCTTTTAATGCCGTGAATTGTGCTCATTCCAGCCATTTCACGTTGCTAATCGGATTGGGCCTTTGGCGTAGCGGTAGGATCCCCGCCGCTGGGCCAGACGGGATAGGGTTTCGAACCCCGCTCCAGACAGTCCCGGCAAGTGGAGTCGGAGCTCCGGCTCTAAATTCTGGGTTGACATCCAGTGGGATATTTGCGTCCGTGGGTGTGGGTGGCCCCCCCTCCTTGTATAGCTTGTGGGATCCCGTAAAACCCTCCCGCCACAGGACTAACCACCCTAATGGCTGGTTCAAAGATGGTTACGGTCACGGAATGAGTGTTAATCACGGCCATAAATCCTTCCACCACTTCATACAGTTCCCCAAAGGGAACAGTGTGAAGACACGTATGATGACGACATTGGTAAATAAATAAATGGAATTAAAAAAATTATTTTAGGGCTTTTAAAAGTCTTTAAATTGCTTTAATTCTGTTTAAAACTACTTCAGATTCTTCAAAATAATGTAAACGTTTTTAAAAGTTTATAAAAGTTACCAAAGCTTCATAAAAATACCAAAAACCTATTTAAAATGCTGCTTTGCATATAAAAATGCTTAGCAGCTTGTGAGAAACATTGGGGGCGTGTCCTATTAAACTGAGACCTCAAGGGGCGTGTCTCACTTGCACAGCGCGCTCCAGGCTTCGCGCTGGCTGCACTCCTGGGCGGCGTGACGTCAGATGCTGCCCGGGATTCTTCTTTTTCAAACACGAATTCCAGGCGTCCCTGGAGGTGAAATGTCAGCGCGTCGGGTAAGTGCATATACGGGGCTTGCACGTGCGGCAAGCCACCGCCCCGAATTACTGGGCCATTAAGTCAGTCGAGAAGGCAGTGTGGCTGATGTGCTACAAAAGACAAGTCCAGATTTTGGACAGGGTCATTGCAGCGCAGGCAGCCAGGATCAAAACCCAAGATACAGAGATAGAGGAAAAGGCCATGGGTAGGGAAAACCTCATCACAGCACTTCACGCGCTGAATCAGGAATGCCAAGTTGTAGCCAGCCAACATCAGGCTAGAATAGAGTACCTGGAATGCCAGGTTACTGAGGCAAAGATTCATGAAACGAGGATACGGGAGAAAAACGCCCGCCTCGCACAACAGCTAAGAGCGCAGGAGGAGAGAGTAGTAGAGGTTAAGGCAGCTTACAAGCTGGCCCTCGAGCACGGGTTTGAGAGCGCAGACCATGGCCCCTGCCAAAAGACGATAGAAGACCTAAGAATGGCCTTGGTTAAGGCAAAAGGCATGGTATGCCTCGTAAGCCCAAAAGCAAGTCACTTAGACTTTTTGAAGGAATCCAAAAACCCGATTCCATGCGAAGTAGTTGTGGCACCAGCCACTGAGCCCTCAGCACCGCCGAGCTACAGTGAGGTTTGGCCCGAAGCGGGGGTGGTGGAAGAAAAGGAAGCCGAGGTGGAACAGGAGGAGGAACAACCCCTGGTAGTACAGCCGGAGCCGGCACCAATGTGTCCACTCGGCACCAAGAGTATGGTCCCAACGCCACCAATGGCGTGGATGGACCCCACATGAACCAGATCGTGCTGCCCCACGGTGCCCAACAACTCAGGGCGATGGTGAGCCACCTCCCAAAGCTCACCAAGAAGGGAGATCCCTCAGTCCACTTCAGGGAGGTAGAGGAGACAGCTGCCATCAATGATTGTGATGATCTTGAGCAGGCGAAGATGTTACTATTCTCCCTGGATAGCACAATCCTTCAGTGCCTCTCAGCAGGGAGCAAGAGGGGACAGAAAGGGTATGTGGAACTCAGGGATGAGGTCCTGGAAGTTCTGGGAGTGGACAAAGGTAATCCGTTCCTCTGTGTGGAAGGGACTGTGCAGCTAACTGGAGAACCCCCACGGAGAACCCCCAAGGCTGTGGCCAGTGTATCGGCGCAGCTGTCCGGGCATGCCTGAATGGGCTGCAATGAACGGTGTTCAGCGGGTTCATTGGCTCCGTTGTCTGGTTGCCAACAGCCTGCCACAGATAAAGGCCCAAGCCAAATCTTGGTTTGACCCCCAAGGTCCCGGTGTCATGGAGGAGACGGTGCTCCGACAGCTCACCATTGCATACAAGAATTGTAGGAGTCAGGAGACACCTCCCTCTAAGGGAAAAGTGCATGAGGCAAGACCCGCAGCCCCAAGTAAAAGGGAGTGGCATCAGGAAGGGAATCGCCCTACACAAGCCATGCTCAATTGCTACGGGTGTGGGAAGGATGGACATGGGCGCAAGGACTGTAAAAATCCGTGGAAGGATAATAAGGGAAAATCTCCCACAGCCCAAGCCCAAGCCCAGACCGCCACCCCAGCATGAGTCCAGGTCCAAACCGCAGCCCCTGTCCCAGAAAAGGGAACCGGTGCAGCTATGGATCCCGCTGCAATAGAGTCAATTTTAGAGACAATGCGGTCTCTTATGATCTCACAGGGGAAGATAGCAGCCACCACCGATGTGATGGTTCCCTCGGCCCCCTTTGACAACCCACAGAATTGACCAGAGCCAGCGCAGCCTGTCGACCTGTGTCCTCTAGAAAGACATGCACAGGAAGAGACCTCCTGTAAAATGGAGGAATACCTGCGGTGCCAGGTTGCGGAGGCTAAGTTAGTTGAGCAGGCCTTAAGGGAGGAGAACGCTAGGTTAACAGTGAGGGCTGGCAGTTTAGAGGGTCAGCTAAGGACTTGTAAATGGTTTCACATCAATCAGTGCAAACTGTTTTAACCGGGTGCAAAAGAGCCAACAACTGAAGCCAGGTCTGAGGGTAAAAATCCTCAGCCTGAGGCGCGCGATGAGTCGCAGACCACACAGGCTGGAACCGCAGCCTGCTTGAGGGGAGAAGCTATCCCGCCCACCTGGGAGGTTTTCCCATTGGCCTGGGACTTGGATGGGGAAGAGCCCGAAGACCAGGGCCCTCCCCCTGATCCGAATGCCGTCGGGGGGGAGCCCGAACAGCCAGGCCCCGCCCCTGACACGATTCTGGAGGAGGTGGAGTCGGAGGACGGAGGTCCCGCCCTCGGCTCAAGTTTAGGGGAGGGAGAACTTGGGGGCGGAGATTCTCCACCTGTAGGGACAGGTAGGGAGAAGTCATCTGCCACAGACCCAAATCCCAAAGGGGCGGAGCCTGAGGGAAGGGAGCCGAAGCCGGCAGTCGTGGTGGAGCCACGGGCTGTGAGGGCTAAAGTCCCAACCACAGGTCCACTCGCTAAGGGAGCCTCGCCCAAGACACCCCTTCGCAGGTCGTCTCGGACGCCTCAGCCAAGGAAAACCTGGCCAGATTTCCCCTACGTCAGCAGACACCGACTTGGGATACCCCTGGAAAAACGCAGTCCCCAATTGGCAGCAAAAGGCTGCGGGGGACCCAAGCTACAGGTCAGTGCAGCCCCGCCACAGGGAGCGGTGAGCTGCAGTCTGAACAGGGATTAGGCAAGCCGCCCGGGGACGGGCGGCGCTGTACATAAGTTTAGTTTAAGTTTAAGTTTAAGGTGTGTAATTTTAAGGCGATAGTATGTATAAGTAGTAGTTTGGAATCTGCCCAGCATGTGTGTTTGTTTGGGATCGGGGTCGAAAGACCCGATCATGCCTTCACCTAGGCCAGAATCTCTCGGGAGCCTGGCTGTATCATTTAATCTGTTGCAGGAACAAAAGGTACCATGGAAAAGATTCTCATCACACTCGCGGTGATCGGGTGTAGCTGGGCCTATCGGGGCTACACCAAGGACTCCATCGTGTATGGATGTTCCGGGGACACAGCCCCCATCGCGACGGATGGGTCGGGCGCGCGTGACGTTGAGGAGACAGCCACCTACTTCCACGAAGGGAGGTGGCCAGGATGGCTGGGGTCGAACTCTACGGAATACTCCAGCCAGTTGGGATTCACATACAGAGAGACTTCTCTAATGTGTCCCAGGGTGAGGATCATCGCACCCAGAGTCAGCGTTACCGTCGGGAAGAAGATTTGTTTGGTCTGCACGGGACATGTTCCTTTGGACCGATGGTGGTGGCTGCGGAAGCTGAGCAAGACCATGAAGAACTCCACGGTCGAGTGGGAGAGATTGGGTAACAATACCCATCGGACTATTACGGGGACTCATGGGGGGTTGAGTGTCTGTTGGGACAAATGGTGGGAACCAGATGAGGGAATTTACATCTGTATGTGGGGTTCAGAACGTGTCTGCCCCACAGGCATCTCCATCTTTTTCCAAAGACAGTGGCAGGATGCTGGGAAAGGAATGATGTGGGACATCAGCACACGGGCGTGCGGAGTCCCATACTCTCAGATCCCGGTGAATGCCACTGAGCTCATCACCCGCCCCCGCAAGCCCCTGCCCACGATTCCGGTAGCCAAAACCCGCAAGGAAGGGTGCCCTACCACTACCAAGGGACCCAGGAACAGATTGGTATTAGTGCCCACAGGACAGGTGCTGTACCAAGGGGTGCACTACGCGGTGGCCTCGGTGATTTTAAACCTCACCGAGGTGCGATTGCCAGAGTGGTGCCCCAAGGAAATGGAGCAATTGTACCAGATCCTGTTAACAAACATGTTCAGACAGTTTTATGAGTTTGACTTTGCCGATGTTGACAGAGCCGGACTGTACACCACACCACATGAGGTCTTGGACAGGGTAGGGAGACAAAGAAGGGGTACAGTAAATGATATCTTTACAGCCTTTAACACAGGGACTTCCATCATCAACACTCTGGATGACGTGGAGCTGCAGACTCAGATCAATTATTTAAAAGGGCGGTTAAGAAAGATACTGACGGACGAGAATAAGGTCGTGGGTTCTGAGTTACATGAGGACCAGGTCATGACACTACACTTGAAAGAAATTATAGCGGAGCTGGAGAAACACGCTAAAACGGTAAATGCTCTCATCAGGGAGGATCGGAATGCATCAGATCAGGCTGCGCAGAATGAAGCGTGCATGCTGTATGGGGCGTGGTTACTGGGCAAGGGCCGCAGTAATCTGGAGGATTTAAAACAAGGTTTGGTCCCCTCCTGGATCAGCAATAAGCACCTCGCAGCCCTCCACCCTTTTGAGAACGCATTGAGTCCGTGCCAGCTCAGACTAGCTTCAGAGGCCTACCCAGTCCCAGTGGACTGTGGGAGGTCTAATCATACCATTATGGGTATAGTAGTAAGAATGCCGGTAATGGGAAAGACAGCTAAACCCGCCCCGGTATACAGGGTGGAGAACATTGGAGTCATTCAAGGGGGTGCACACATTCGCTACACAGCGGTCCCACCGTACGTCATTCGATGGGAGCATGCAATGATGGGTACCGACCTCTCGGGGTGCCGGAGCCGGGGAGCACACATCATCCTGTGTCACCAGCACTTGAATGCTTATTCGAAACCACAGCGCGGGTTCAGAACTGCTGGCGCGAAGCCTATAAATTGCACCATGGAGGCAATGGCACAAGGCCATGTGCCCCCGCAGGTGGCATATATAGGAGGTGGGACATACTGTGTCACCACTGCAGCGCCCCACTACCAACATGGACAGCACGGCTAGTGTCCGGTCAGTGACAGCAGTTTCTGCTTCAAACCCAGTGCAGAAGTTCAAGTGGCCCAAGAGTGAATTGTTCCCATTCCTGAACCTTCCACTGTTCACATCACTGTTAAAGAAAATTTCACCGATCTGCAACGATTCGTTGCACATTTTGTGTATATCATTCCCCCTCTCCCTGAACACCTCACCAAGATACTAAAAGCCGTTGCCATTTCACAGAAACATTTTTACACGCTGGAGCAGAAGACGTTAGAAATAGGGGCAGACATATTGGATATAGTGACCCCACAGTGGTGGGACCTGTTCACTAATATAGAAGTCCCTTCATGGATTAGGATAGCCTCCCACATCCTTGTAGTGTGTTAGGTTTTTATTGTGATGTATTTACTGTTTGTACATTGTAAGAGGGACAAGCGTGTCCAGAAGTATGAGAACAGAGGAGAATGGAGAGAGCATTATGTGCAGGTAGAAGAGGAGACACCCGTTTAGTTTTGCTGCTATGTATAAAGTTAAAGTTTCCCTCCCTCTTCTATTTTTAGATAGTATTCATGTATGATTTAGTGTGTATGTTTCTTTCTTTATGGTATTTTTATTGATATGTGTTGCTATTAATAAAAGAGATTGGCCCAGAAATTCGTGTCGAGGGCTTCCCGCGGGTGCAAGCCCCCGACCTGCACTTACCTAGCGCACCAGCAGTTGAGGCCTGGGCCTGCATGGATTTCCTGTCTTTGGCCCGGTCCAGTTCCCGGCGCGCTGTGCTTGCGTGATCCAGCGGCGTACTTAGTGCGATGCGTCGGCTGGGATCACGTGAGCACTGGGCAACCAATCGGAGGAGGGAAAAGTCCATTCATGAGTTTGACAGAAAGAACTGTCAAACTCATGAAAACTCCGGGTGCCCAAAACAGTACTTAACCTTAAAATAGATTTGAAAAAAAATCACACTATTTAAATCAACTATAAATAACATTAAATAACTATTTTAAACAATAATTTCAATTTTTGAAAAAAATAATTTTATAAAAAATCGGGGCTAAAAATCCACTTACCTTACTGTAAAGTATTTAAAAATAATAAACCTGTGGAAAAAATGTTCTAATTTTAATTAATTGACCACTTACCTTTTAAAATGAAATCCTTACGCCTGGTTTTTAGATGTGCAAAAAGTAGAGGCTTTCACGCACGGGCAAACCTGTAAAAAAAAAAGGAAGTTCAACGCACACGCGCAGACTCCTGCGCGCACGCGTTCGACCTCTGAACCCCTTCGTTCAGAGGATCGGAAATGCCGGTTTCCCGCGCATGCGTAGTGCATGCAAGAATCCGGCACTTCCATCGGGTCCACGCGTGAGTACTCCGTCCGTACTCACGCATTGGGACCCGAGTTTATGGGCCAATATGTATGAACCAGGTGGTGTAGGGGTATTAGGCCCCCCTGCAAGCCTGGAAATGTGGGTGTCAGATTTTAATTCCAATGTATTGCCATCTATAGATGCTTAATGTACACTGCGGGTTTTCTGAAATGGAAAATGCATGTGTTGTGGGGTCGTAGATAGGTAAATACAGGGGATGATTTAATTGTGGAGAGTCAGAAAATTTTGCTCACCCAGAATTTTGATACTTCAAGCAAGTTATAGTATCATCAGGGGGGACTGTAGGATTCGCAAAATTGAACATTGTCCTATAAGGGTCTATTGGCAGAAGAGGCCTTAATTTTAAAGACTGTTTTAAAAGAAGCCCAGAAAAAGTGGCACACAAAATGGCCACCAGACCCCGTGACCAGCTTTTGGGACACTTTAAAATGGTTCCTGCAGTCCCCAGACAGCTTTTTGTGGATTCAGCCCACAGTAGGTTCTGGAAGGCAGTTTCAGGGAAAACAAAACCAGACAGAACCACATACATATGGATTGGATGCAGATCCAGTCAGATCGGCCTGTAGATAAAGGCCATCTAAATGTTTACGAAGACAAAGGAAAACAGTTTCATATTCATAGGGGGAACATCAAGAACCGTTAAAGACATCAGAAGGACATTAAAAACAATACAGGGTCATTCCAGACCAGAGATGGCCGTTACCGGCCATCCCAAAGTAGTTTAAAACATAATAACTACCCCGCTGTGCTACAAGCCCGCCAAAAGTTAAACAAAGACTAAGCTTGACTGGCGGGAGATAAAGGCCTCCACGGAAAAGTATAACTGGAGTCCCGGGGTAGCCATCGGTAGCTTTGAGCTTTTGCAGCCTTTTCAGCCTGGAGCCTGTAGCTGGTAGCTTTTGAGCTAGCTTGCTCTTTCGAGAGCCGTGGAGGAACGTCGATCCGGAGACCAGCCAAAAAGGTGATTCGAGTCTGCGTCCCGCCCCGGGGTAACCATCGGGAGGTCATCGACAAACCCCGGGCCATTGACGAGATGAAGGACAGCAGCCCTTCAGAAGAAACCTATGTGAAAATGGTAAACCAGCTGGGCTCTGCGAAGAAACCTATTTGACCATGATCAAATAGGTGGTCTCCATCCACACCGTCGTCCAGGCCCGCCAGCATCCAGCCTGTCCGTGACCTTCCCCTCGAGGAAGAAGAGAGAGAGTCGCAGCCTGCAATGCTGACCACATGGAGACAGGGCGCCTGAAAGGATCAAAACGCAGACCTTTTTCAAAACTCTATACTTTCCAACTGGATTGGTGAGCATGTTTCTGTCCCCTTACAATCTGATCTAGATAGGCTTAGGGGGTGGGCATTTAAGGGGTAATTTTAACAATGAGTTGTTGTCCCTCGATGTTCCGTGTGTTTCCCCATTTCGTGATGACTCTTGTAAAGTATAATATGCCTGTATATATCTTAGCCAGTACTGTATTATGATTTGTTTTTCCCTCCCATGTACCTTATTGGCTTGCAGTTTGATTTGTTCCTTTATGCAATAAAGTTTCATTTCGTTTTCATTAAAACTGGTCTATGGAGTTTTCTCTGCATTGCAGTTCCTGCCTCAAAGGCCAGTGTATAGAATCTAAGGGGGATTGGGTCGAACAACTCAAGGTTTTACTGTGCAAGAGAGAGAGGCCTCTAGAGAGAGAAACCTCTGCGATCTCTAAGAACCCCTTACACTCTCCTCATACGTCATTCCTGCCATCCCAGGTAACAGCCTGGTGAATCTTCGCTGAACTCCTTCCATGGCAAGAACATCCTTCCTCAGATAAGGCGACCAAAACTGCACACAATACTCAAGATGTGATCTCACCAAGGCCTTGTACAACTGCAGCAAGACATCCTTGTTCCGGTACTCAGACCCTCTCGCTATGAAGGCCAACATACCATTTGCCTTCTTAACCGCCTGCTGCACCTGCATGCTTACCTTCAGCGACTCGTGCACAAGGACACCCAGGTCTCGTTGCACTTCCCCTTCTCCCAATCTATTGCCATTCAGATAATAATCTGCCTTCCTGTTTTTGACACCAAAGTGGATAACCTCACATTTATGCACGTTATATTGCTTCTGCCATGCATTTGCCCAATCACCCAACCTGTCCAACTCATCCTGTAGTTTCTCGGCATTCTCTTCACAGCACACACGCCCACCCAGCTTTGTGTCGCCTGCAAATTTGAAGATATTACATCTAGTTCCGTTGTCTAGATCATTAATATATATTGTGAATAGCTGGGGTCCAAGGTCCGATCCCTGCGGTACCCCACTAGTCACTGCCTGCCACTCGGAAAAAGACCCGTTTATTCCAACTCTTTGCTTTCTGTCTGCCAACCAGTTCTCTATCCAAGTCAATACCTTGCCCCCAATCCCATGTGCCTTAACTTTACACGCTAATCTCTTATGCAGGACCTTATCGAAAGCCTTCTGAAAGTCCAAATACAACACATCCACTGGTTCTCCCTTATCTATTTTACCAGTTACATCCTCAAAAAATTCCAGTAGATTAGTCAAGCATGATTTACCTTTTGTAAATCCATGTTGACTTTGTCCTATCCTGTCACTGTTTTCCAAGTGCTCTGCTATTACATCTTTTATAATGGACTCTAGCATTTTCCCCACTACCGATGTCAGGCTTACCGGTCTGTAATTCCCCGTTTTCTCTCTACCACCTTTTTTGAATAGTGGGGTAACATTAGCCACCCTCCAATCCATGGGTACTGTTCCAGATTCCATCGAATGTTGGAAGATGACCAGCAATGCATCTACTATTTCTAGGGCCACTTCCTTAAGTACCCTAGGATGTAGATTATCAGGCCCTGGGGATTTATCGGCCTTCAATCCCATCAATTTCCCTAACACCATTTCCCTACAAATACTGATTTCTTTCAGTTCCACCCTTTCATCAGACCCTATGTTCACCGACATCTCTGGGAGGTTATTTGTGTCCTCCTTTGTGAAGACAGAACCAAAGTATGTATTTAATTGGTCAGCCATTTCTTTGTTCCCCATTATAAATTCCCCCGATTCTGACTGCAAGGGACCTATGCTTGACTTCACCAATCTTTTTCTCTTCACATATCTATAAACATCAAGTTCTTCCAATACACCCGGCACAAAAGAGAGAGACAGAGAAAGGGGGGCCTCTCCTTCCCCACCACAACCCACCGACCCAGCGGGCAGGGGGTTTCTATTAAAATCATCGACCAGGTCGAGCAACTCCCGAGAGATGTCAGGGAGTGGCTGGATCATTGGCCTCAGCCACCCCACCATCCAGGATGCCCGACCCGGAGACGAGTGACGGTGTTGTTTTGGGCGGATCCGCGGCCCCCACCATGGGTAGGGCTTCCTTCCCACCCCTGGGAGGCACAGTCTGGACAGATGAATCTGTCTCACCCTCCTGAGGGCTGTGCGACTCCCACCGACTGTGCGTGGTGGAGGGGGCTCCGCAGGATCCACGACGGGCTCCGTCTCCTCTTCCATGAAGGGACATGGGTCCTCCTCCACTTCCAAGGTGCGGCGCCTTTGTCTCTTCCTCCCGGAGGGGTGCAGAGGAAGGGAAACCTTCATGTCGGCAGAGGCCTCCACCTCCACATCCTCTTTCTATTTCTGGCTCCTGATTCCGAGCCCAACCGCAGGATGTGATTTTTCCACAGAAGCAGGTACGATTCTGGGCCCGGGCATGGGATTACTCACGGGCACGGGATTAGGAACCTGAATGAATACAGGTACGTGATCAAATGCGCTCCATGAGACTCAGCCCGAAGCGATTATTCTTCCTCTGTGCCTTCCTTTCGCGCGAACGCTCTCCCCACCGGAGGCCACGATGACATTGGCCTCCAACGTCAAACGCTATTTAGTGTTACTTGCGCGGGTACGGGGGTGGGAGGTGTTAAATCTGGATATCTTTAGGTAGTGTGTCCTTCAAATAATCGACAGAGGCTGCAGATAACAAACAACAGGTGTTTACTGGATGAGGGTTGCTCTAAAACTAAACAGTACAGCGCCCTACTCAGGGTATATATACAGGTGTGGTCACTGCCGGTACTACAGTATACAGGAGCTGTAAAAGTAGTTCTCCCCTTAAAGGTACATACACTACAATTCCTCCCCTTTTAGATTAACAGCACATAACATTCATTTAACAATTAACACTTTTAACATGCAACATTAACTGAAAATAGTCCATTTATAAATTCAGTCTTTGGGGCGGCTTCCTGATCCTTTCTGGATAGCGCCTTTCCTGAGTGTCTTGCTCTTGGTGCAGAGGCGATTCTGGCCCCCTGTCGTCGGTTGGTTCATCAGCTTCCGATACTACTGTTTCTGGGGTAGATGCTACCTGTATATGGGTTCATTACCAGGTACGCGAGACATGGGGTTGACTCGCTCCTGTGACGCTAGGATCTGGTCCACATGGCGTCTCACAATGTTCTCCCCAACATCCACTGTGTACATTAGTAGCCCTTGCCGTGTGCATATCATTCCTGGTTCCCATTTCTCTGTTCAGTAGTCGCGGGCCAAGACTGGTTGCCCTACATTGAAGCTCCTTGTCGGCTTCTCATTGATGTGCTGGAATTGCTTATTCTCAACATCTCTTCGTACATTTGGTCTGAGCAAATCCAGACGAGATCTCAACCTTCGGTTAAAGAACATCATGGCCGGGGTCTGGTTGGTAACTGCATGTGTCGCATTTCTGTAGGCTAACAGGAAGTTGTCCACCTTATGCTGCAGTGGAATGTCGTCATCGCACATGGCCCTTACTGCCTTTTTAAAGGTTTGTACGAACCTCTCAGCCAATCCATTTGTGGCTGGATGATACGGGGCGGATGTGTAATGCCTTACCCCATTCCTTTTCATAAATTTCCGAAGCTCTTCGGACACAAACTGTGGTCTGTTATCAGAGCAAATCTGCTCTGGCAAGCCGTTCCTGGCAAATATGGCCCGTAGGACTGCAATCGTTTTCTCCGTGGTGGTGGAGGACATTTTGATCACCTCAGGCCATTTCGAGTGTGCATCCACGGCTATTAAAAACATTGAGTCCATGAATGGACCAGCAAAATCAATATGCACCCGTTGCCATGGAGAGGAGGGCCACTCCCATGGGTGTAGAGGGCCCTGTGGTGGTGTATTTTGGACCTTCTGGCATCCTGAGCAGCTCTTTGTCAGGTCCTCGATTTGCTGATCGATCCCCGGCCACCACATATAAGCCCTAGCAAGGCTTTTCATTTTCACCCCTCCCAGATGGCCTTCGCGAAGCTCATTGAGCACTCTCTCCCTTAACTTGGGTGGAATTACCACTCGGGATCCACACATCACGGTCCCCTGGCATACTGACAGCTGTTCTCTTCTGGGTGAGAATGCTGGCAGCAGTGAGTCGCCATGTGTTGGCCATCCCTTCACCGTCAAATCACATACCCGAGACAGTGTTGGGTCATTTCGGGTCTCCTTCTCTATATCCGCGTTAGTTACTGGCAAGCGTTCAATTATAGACGAATAAAATATTTCGACAGGGTCCACTGCTGGTGCTTCCTCCGCAGTAGGCAGTGGCAGGCGTGATAGCCCATCAGCGTTTCCATGCTGTTTCGTGCCTTTATACTCTATTTCATATTGATTTGCCCCTAGAAAAAGGGACCATCTTTGTAGCCGTTGCGCAGTCATCACCGGAACGCCCTTCTTTGGATTAAAGATGGAGACAAGTGGTTGGTGGTCAGTCAGCAAGTTAAACTTCTGTCCGTGCAGATCGTGGTTGAACTTTTTCACTCCCCACACTAGGCTGAGGGCTTCCCTGTCAATCTGGGTGTAGTTACGCTCGGCTGAGGTTAGTGACTGAGACGCAAAGGCTACGGGCCTCTCCAAGCCGTCCGGGAATTTGTGCGACAGCACCGCTCCAATACCATAGGGTGATGCATCACACGCCAACCGAATTGGTAGTGCTGGGTTGAAATGAGCCAACACCTCTTTTGATGTGATCAATTCTTTGCACTTCTGGAAAGCTCGTTTACCATCGTCATTCCACTTCCATGGTACCCCCGTTTGCAGTAGGGTGTTCAGTGGGTGTAGTACTGTAGACAAATTCAGCAAGAACTTATGGTAGTAGTTCACCAGCCCGAGGATGATCTCAGTTGTGACACATTTTCTGGTGCTGGAGCCTTGACTACTGCCTCAATCTTTTCAGGGGACTTATGTAACCCCTCTTCATCAATAACGTGGCCACAATACGAGGTCTGCTTCTGGAAAAACTCGCATTTGTGGCGATTAGCTCGGAGCCCATATTCCTTCAATCTAGTGAGCACCTGCTTCAGGTTGGCAAGGTGATCACTGTCATTTTCGCCCGTGACCAGTAGGTCGTCCAAATAACACTGGGTCCCTGGAATTCCTTGCAGGACTTGATCCATTGCCCTTTGCCAAATAGCCGGAGCTGATGCTACCCCGAACACCAGCCGATTGTATTGGTAGAGACCTTTTGAGTGTTGATTGTGAGGTACTGTTTCGAGGCTTCTTCTACCTCCATTTGCAGGTACGCCTGGGCCAGATCAATCTTAGTGAAGCGTTTTTCTCCAGATAGCGAGGCGAAAATATCTTCAATCCGCGGAAGCGGATATTGTACCATGTGAAGGATTGGGTTCACTGTCACCTTAAAGTCCCCACAGATGCGAATCTTCTTTGGTTCCCCAGGCGTATTACTCAACGACCTCTTCATTACAGGAACGATGGGTGTAGCCTACTCGCTCCAGTCCACTTTGGACAGTACTCCAGAACATTCCAAACCTTCCAGCTCTGCTTCGACGGCTGGGCGAATCGCATAAGGCACCGGTCTGGCCTTAAAAAACTTTGGGCTTGCATTTTCCTCTATTTTGATCGTTGCTGTTATGCCTTTTAGTGTTCCGGGTCCCTCCTGGAACACTTCTTGTGCGTCAATTAGCATTTTTGACAGTTGTCCAGGTGTGACGTCGTCATCCTTTTTGGCATCTACCGTCAATGCTTGTATGGAATGCCAATCTAACTGTATCTTTCGGATCCATTCACGTCCTAGTAGTGGTGGTCCTCCATCTGGCAATACATATAGGTCCATTTTTGGTGTTTCCTTGCCGTTGTATATCACGTTCACCCTTTTTTTTCCTTTGGGGTAGACTTTTTGCCCCATGTACGTCTTCAAGACAATCTCTGTATCTCTCAAGGGTATATGTGAGAATAGCCGCTTGTAGTCCCTTCAGTTTATGACTGTTAGGGCTGATCCTGTGTCCAATTCCATTTTCACTTGGACTCCGTCTATCTTGAGCGTGACCCAGATAGTTTGGTGATCCTCCATTTTGGTTACATTATGTAGTTTCAGACAACCCAGCTCCTTGCTTCCGGAGTCTGTATCACATTTCTGTTCGTCTGAACTACTCTCCGTCACCTTATGTACCTTTTTGTACTTCTCCTGTGTAGGTTTCTTGCTGCTGGTTTTCTTTCCCGACCTGCAGACTCTTATTATGTGTCTTACTTTTCCACACTGTCTGCACACTTGGTCCTTGAACCAACAATCCTTATGGTCGTGTGTTGTTCTGCCGCAGCGATAACACTTCACTGCTCCATATGACATTTCATTTGTGCCATATTCTTGCGGTCTCCATTGTATCTCTGCAGCGCCCCGTGCGGCTGCTTTGTGTGATACTGCGATGCTGAAAGCCTTGTCCAGCGTAAGATCCTTTTCTGATAGAAGCCGTTTCTGGGTTCCTTCACTTTGAAGCCCACACACAAACTTGTCCCTTAAAGTATCTGCTAGTCCCGTTCCAAACTGGCAGTGTTTCGATAGCTTGCGCAGTTCCGTTAAATACTCAGCATTACTTTCGTCGTTATGCTGGTTCCTTTTGTGAAACTTAAATCTTTCTGCTATCAGCAGCGGTGTGGGGTTTAAATGGTCCTGCAGGATTGCCACTATGCTTTCAAAATCCTTTTCCACTGGCTTCTCTGGGGTGACTAGGTTTCGCAGTAAGCCGTATGTTTTTGCACCCATGGAATTCAACAATACCAGTGTTTTCCTGGCATCTGGCACTTCATTCGCCTTGCAGTACACTTCTATGTGTTCTACATATGTCACCCAATCTTCGACTTCATTGTCGAACGCTGTGACCCTGCCACTCTTCTGCATCCCTGGGTGTGGTTAGACTGGCTAAAAATGGCATCTCCCGCGCTCTCCCTTCTTCTCCGCTGGCTCAAAATGGCGTCTCCCACGCTCTCCCTTCTTCCCCGCTGGCTCAAAATGGCGTCTCCCGCGCTTCCCTTTCTTCTCCGCTGCGGCCTAAATGGCGTCTCCCGTGCTTTCTTTTCTTCCCCCGCGGACGCTGCTCAGCCATTGAAACCGGCCGCGCTCTGTGCGTTTTCCTGCGTGCTTCTCTCGTTGACGCCGCTCGGTCTTCAACCCCGGCTGTGCCCTGCGCGCTTCACCCTCTCTCGTTGACGCCGCTCGGTCTTCAACCCCGGCTGCGCCCTGTGCGCTTTACCCTCTCTCTTACCCGTCGACGCTGCTCGGCCTTTTTCTGTGCCGTCGGTCGGCTCCCGCCGCCGCTGTCCGGGAAGGGTCTGCGCCGTACCTGCTGCCAGCCCGCTGCGCTGGATCAATGCGGCTGGAGAACCAAGCCCAGCTCTCTACAGCCTCCTCTGCGATGCTCAAGTTCTCACTGGATGGTCGACGCCCGCACTGGTGGGATCGGCCTTCTTCTTCAGAGTTGCAGGTAGGTTCGAAACGACTCGTCGCCACTGTTAAATCTGGATATCTTTAGGTAGTGTGTCCTTCAAATAATCGACAGAGGCTGCAGATAACAAACAACAGGTGTTTACTGGATGAGGGTTGCTCTAAAACTAAACAGTACAGTGCCCTACTCAGGGTATATATACAGGTGTGGTCACTGCCGGTACTACAGTATACAGGAGCTGTAAAAGTAGTTTTCCCCTTAAAGGTACATACTGTGGTGTATGTAACCTGTTCCACCTTAAGAGAACTACTTTAAGAGATGTACTACTTTCTCTTGGCTGCTGTATACTGTAATACCGGTGGTGACCACACCGGTATATAAGTGTTGTGTAGGGATTTGCTGGGCAGTTCAGCCCTGACCTCCGAATAGTAAAGACCTGTTAAAAGTTATTCTTGTGGTCTGTGTCCAGTGATTGATCCTAAACATAACTGGGACACACAGTCTCAACAGTGGCGATGAGTCCGATCTTACCCTGCGGCAGTTTTACATCCAAGGCAGCTTCGTCCTCAGAACGGGCGTCGAGAAGAGGCATCCGCCCTCATCATCCTGCTGAGCACCATCGCACGGGAGGCATCGAGAACCTGGGTTAAAAAGAAAAATAATTCTGACCATGAAGCCCTCCATCAGCGACAGGCAGTGATCATCCCTTCTACCACGGTGGTGGGTAAGCCGATCAGCGACACGAGCAGAAAGTCGGCCGCGTTGGCTGTGGAGTAGGGGAGGGAAAACGGAGGAATAAGGGCGGAGAGCTCGACCACAGCTGGTAGAAAGGGCCGGGCTGCAATCGAGGCCGAGAGGCGCAGCGACTGGGGCAGCTTAAGGCTCGAGAGCCGCGGAGAACTCAAACGCAGCCGGTGTACAGGGCCGGGCTGCAAGCGGGGCTGCAAGGCAAAGCAGCGTCGGGGAGTTGAGAAGCTTAAGGCACGAGAGCCGCGGAGAATTCAAACGCAGCCGGTGTAAAGGACCGGGCTGCAAGCGGGGCTGCGAGGCAAAGCAGCGTCAGGGAGTGAGAACCGCTGGGGAGGCGAGAACGGCAGCAGCAAGGCAATCGCCATTGCAGCCAGCGGGGGAAGAAGGCAAACGCAGGAATCCGCCATTGTAGTCGGCGGGGGAAGAAGACGAGCGCGGGAAAGACCGCCAAGCGCGGGAAGCCGCCATTTTAGTAGGCGGGGGAAGAAGACAAGCGCGGGAAGCCGCCATTTTGAGAAAAAGAAAAATTTAAAAAAAAAAAAAAATTGCAAGGATGCCTAAACATGGGAGCATTAATACCTTTGATAGCGATATCGAAGATTGGACCACATATGTAGAACGCATGGAAGTGTATTGTAGAGCAAATAAGGTACCAAATGATGAGAAAGCACTAACTTTATTAAGCTCATTGGGTGCGAAAACATATGGGCTATTGAAGCACCTTCTATCACCAAATAAACCGGCGGATCAGACTTTCACGAATATTGTTACTGTCCTGAAAGATCATTTAAACCCCACGCCGCTGATGATAGCGGAACGATTTAAATTTTACAGAAGAACGCAGCTGAAAGACGAAAGCAACGCTGAATTTTTAATTGAACTGCGTAAGCTAGCAAAGTACTGTCAGTTTGGAACAGGACTAGCAGATGCGCTGAGAGATAAATTTGTGTGTGGATTGTTAAAAGAAGGAACACAAAAGCGACTGCTTGAGGAGAATGAGCTTACGCTTGATAAAGCTGTCACTATTGCGGCATCGCACGAAGCCGCAGCGAGAGGCACTGCGGAAATGCAGCTACGGTCACCGGAACTCAGCACCAATCAAATGGTCTTGAGTATAGTAAAATGTTATCGTTGTGGAAAGACAACGCACGATCAGAACCAGTGCTGGTTCAAAAATCAGGAATGCAGAAAATGTGGCAGGCTTGGTCACATAGCTAAAGTATGCCGGTCAGGAAAGAAGACCAGCAACAAAAAGTCACCGCAGGAAAAGTACAGAAAGGTACACAAGGTGACAGAGAACAGTTCGAACGAACAGAAATCAGATTCAGACTCCAGCAGTAATGAACTGGGTAGTCTAAGAGTACACAATGTTGGTAAGGAAGCAGACCTCCAAACAATTTGGGTCACACTTCAGATAGCAGGAGTCCAAGTGAAGATGGAATTGGACACTGGATCGGCATTGACGGTCATGAATAAGAAAGATTACAAAAGGTTATTCCCACATATTCCCCTACGGGATACGGAGATTGTATTGAAAACATACACGGGGCAAAGAGTATACCCCATCAGGAAGATAGAGGTAAAGGTGGTCCACAAGGGCAAAGAAAGCAGAGGAATGGACTTATATGTGCTACCTGAGGGAGGTCCACCACTACTGGGACGGGAGTGGATTAGGAAAATGAATATAGACTGGCATTCCTTAAAAGCACTAACGGTAGATTCCGGTACAAAAGATGTCAAACCTCAACGATTGTCCAGAATATTGGACGATGCTAAAGAGGTGTTCAAACAGGGACTGGGAACACTGAGAGGAATTACGGCAAACATCAAGGTTGAAGAACATGCAAACCCGAAATTTTTCAAAGCTTATGCAATACGACCTGCTGTGGAAGCTGAGCTGGAAGGGCTAGAACGTTCAGGAGTACTGTCTAAGGTAGACTGGAGTGAGTGGGCCACGCCCATTGTCCCCATCATGAAGCGTTCATCGAGCAACAAGCCGGGGGAACCGGGGAAGGTTCGCATCTGTGGAGATTTCAAGATCACTGTTAATCCGGTGCTTCACATGGTGCAGTATCCGCTTCCGCGGATTGAGGATATCTTCGCTTCGTTGTCTGGCGGGAAACACTTCACCAAGATAGACCTGGCGCAGGCGTACTTACAGATGGAAGTTGAGGAAGAGTCACGCCAGTATCTCACGATCAACACGCATAGAGGCTTGTACCGGTATAATAGACTGGTTTTTGGAGTGGCATCGGCTCCGGCAATTTGGCAGAGGGCCATGGAGCAGGTATTACAGGGGATTCCAGGTACACAATGTTACCTGGACGATATTCTGATTACAGGAGATGATGACGAGGAACACCTTGCAAACTTGGAACTGGTGCTCACCAGATTGAAAGAATATGGTCTTCGAGTTAATCGCCAGAAATGTGAATTCTTTCAGAAGTGGATCTCGTACTGCGGTCATGTCATTGACCAAGAGGGGCTTCATAAGTCTCCTGACAAGATCGAAGCTGTTGTGAAGGCTCCCGCTCCGGATAATGTATCCCAATTGAGGTCGTTTCTAGGGTTGATTAACTATTACCATAAGTTTCTGCCAAATTTATACACGGTGCTGCACCCGCTGAATGCTCTTTTGCAGAAGGGAGTACCATGGAAGTGGAGCGAGGACTGTAAGAGGGCCTTTCGCGAAAGCAAGGCATTGATCACCTCAGAGGAAGTGTTGGCTCACTTCAACCCAATGCTGCCTATTCGTTTGGCTTGTGATGCTTCTCCATATGGTATTGGGGCAGTACTCTCACACAAGTTGCCAAATGGCCAGGAGAGGCCAGTTGCGTTCGCATCCAGATCATTGACCTCCGCTGAGCGCAACTATGCTCAGATAGATAGGGAGGCTCTCAGCCTTGTGTGGGGAGTAAAGAAGTTTAATCATTACCTGCAGGGCCAAAAGTTTACGCTTCTGACAGACCACCAGCCGTTGGTATCCATTTTTAACCCTAAGAAGGGTGTTTCGGTGATGACAGCACAGAGACTCCAGAGATGGTCCCTTTTCCTAGGGGCACATCAATATCAGATCGAATTCAAAGGTACAAAGCAGCATGGTAATGCTGATGGGCTGTCGCGCCTGCCACTACCTACAGAGGAGGAGGCACCGACGGTTGACCCTGTTGAGTTATTTCACTCGACCATCATCGAATGTTTACCAGTCACCAATGCAAGTATTGAAAGAGAAACCAGGAACGACCCGACACTGTCCAGGGTCTATGAAGTGACAGTGAAGGGATGGCCAGCACATGGTGATCCACTGTTACCGGCATTCTCAGCAAGACGAGAACAGCTGTCCGTCTGTCAAGGAACATTGATGTATGGAACAAGGGTGATTATTCCTCCTAAGTTAAGAGAGAGAATTCTAAAGGAACTGCATGAAGGTGATCTGGGGGGAGTCAAGATGAAAAGCCTTGCTAGGGCTTATGTGTGGTGGCCGGGTATCGACCAACAGATAGAGGAGCTGACGAAAAGCTGCTCAGGGTGCCAAAAAGTGCAAAATGCACCTCCGATTGCACCGCTGCATCCATGGGAATGGCCTTCAACCCCATGGCAACGTGTACATATTGACTTTGCTGGTCCTTTCATGGACTCCATGTTTTTAATTGCGGTGGACGCACATTCTAAATGGCCAGAAGTGATTAAGATAACTACCACTACCTCGGAAAAGACGATCGCGGTGTTAAGAACGATATTTGCAAGAAATGGATTGCCAGAACAAATATGTTCAGACAACGGACCGCAGTTCGTGTCAGAAGAATTCCAGAGATTCATGAAGAAGAATGGGGTGAAACATTATACCTCTGCCCCATATCATCCGGCTACAAACGGGTTGGCCGAGAGATTTGTACAAACGTTCAAAAAAGCGATAAAGGCCATGAGCGAAGATCAGATTCCACTACAACACAAGGTGGACAAATTCCTACTGGCATATCGAAACGCCACCCATGCAGTGACAAACCAAAGTCCTGCCATGATGTTCTATAACAGGAGGTTGCGGTCCAGGTTGGACTTGTTAAAACCAAATGTGCGGAGGGAAGTTGAAAACAAACAGTTCCAGCATATAAATAACAAGACCACTCGAAGTTTCGAAATAGGACAGCCAGTGTTAGCCCGGGATTATAAAAATGAGAAATCCCAATCTGGAACAATTCGGGCCAGACAAGGACCCCTGATGTACACGGTAGATGTTGGTGAAAATGTAATACGGCGTCATGCTGACCAACTGGTAGAATCGAGAACAAAGGTCGAACCCATGGTTACGGCAGAGACAACCGTGGAAGAAGTTAGTGAACCTGAAGCATCTACCTCAGAAGTGAATGTACCTGATGATGATGTCCAATCCATAAGAGACCAACTAGATGAGTCACCCCAACAACGAGAATCAGAGACCCCTGAAAGGCGTTATCCAACTCGAATCAGGAGGCCTCCTCAGAGACTGAATCTTTTAACTGTTTTGCATGAAGTTGCATATATGTTATTATGTTATGTTAAATGGGGATATAACTGTTAAGCTAAAAAGGGAGGATTGTGGTGTATGTAACCTGTTCCACCTTAAGAGAACTACTTTAAGAGTACTACTTTCTCTTGGCTGCTGTATACTGTAATACCGGTGGTGACCACACCGGTATATAAGTGTTGTGTAAGGATCTGCTGGGCAGTTCAGCCCTGACCTCCGAATAGTAAAGACCTGTTAAAAGTTATTCTTGTTGTCTGTGTTCAGTGATTGATCCTAAACATAACTGGGACACACAGACTCAACACAGTTGAGGTACAAATAAGACATGATCTAACTGAATGGCATTAACTTATCTAACTGAGGGGCTGAAAGGCCTACTCCTGTTCCTATGTTTCCTGCTGGGCACTTGCCAACCACATGATAATGAGAGCCCACCACGGGTCCCGTGCTGACTACTCTGGATAGCTGCAGTGCACACGGCTCACCCATTTACTGTGCTCAGATAAATATCACCCCAATTATCTATAGTTACTTTTGGGGAATTGTTTGAGTATAAAAGAAGCATGAGCTGTTTGTTAAAATTAATTTTTTATTTAAATCTATGCAGAAGGGGTTGGATACATCTGGGATGTGTTGGGCTAGTCAAGCAGTATCTTGTGTTTAACATATGAAGCACAGTGTAAGTATTGATCTCCAGTCTGTGTCTTCGGTACATGAACTGGTCAATTATAAATCATGAATCGTGTACACAATATAAACTGTTGCATTTTCTTTTGGTAATGAAATGATTGTAAATAATTCTTCTTACAAGCAATGTTATCCTCCACGACAACAGAACTGCCCATAGTGTTTTAACTTCTTTGGTGTGTAACATGTGCAGTTTGTGTGCACAGAGCAACTACATATCCTGGAGGACTAACACAGATGAAAATATTTGTGTTTTCACAAGTGTCAACTTTTAGAAAATGATAATACTATACAATTTTATCAATGCAGATTTTATGAAGCTATTTTTTGAAAGCTGCACATATTAGAATATGAAGTGCTGATGTATTAACAACAACAACAACAACTTGTATTTATATACACTGTAGTGCCTTTAACGTAGTAAAATGTCCCAAGGCGCTTCACAGGAGCATTATCAAACAAAATTTAACACTGAGCCGCATAAGGAGATATTAAGGCAGATGACCAAAAACTTGCTCAAAGAGGTAGGTTTTAAGGAGCGTCTTAAATGAGGAACGAGAGGTGGAATGGCGGAGTGGTTTAGCGAGGGATTTCCACCGCTTAGGTCCTAGGCAGCTGAAGGCATGGCGCATGACCAGAAATTTAAAGGGACCACGCATTAAAAGAAACAAGCCGTGCAGAACAAAGCGGAGCTTACAGGAAACATTGCCGACAACCAATGGTGGAGTGATTAAAATCAGGGATGTGTAAGAGGCCAGAATTGGAGGAGTGCAGCTATCTCAGAGGGTTGTCGGCAATGTTCCCTGTAAGCTCCACTTTATTCTGCATGACTTGTTTCTTTTAATGCGTGGTCCCTTTAAATTTCTGGCCATGCGCGGTACTTACAATGGAAAAGCCAGTGAGCGGCCTGCGCAGGATCTTGCAGATTGCTGAATGGCCGCGCAGGCGCGCAGCTTAGAGGGAACATTGGTTCTAGGGCTGGAGAAGGTTACAGTGATAGGCCAGGGCGAGGCCATGGAGGAATTTGAAAACAAGGATGAGAAGTTTAAAGTTGAGGCCTTGCTTAACCAGGAGCCAAAGTAGGTCAGCGAGTACAAGGGTGTTGGCTGAACAGGATTTGGTGCGAGTTAGGACACGGGCAGCAGAGTTTTGGATGATCTCGAGTTTACTGAGGGTGGAAGATGGGAGGTCGGCCAGGAGTGTGTTGGAATAGTCAAGTCTCGAGGTAACAAAGGCATGGATGAGAGTTTCAGCAGCAGATAAGCTGAGGCAGGGGCGGAGTCAGGCGATGTGACGAAGGTAGATGCAGGAAGGATGTTCCCGATGGCGGGGGAGTCCAGAACCAGGGGTCACAGTCTAAGGATAAGGGGTAAGCCATTTAGGACAGAGATGAGGAATTTCTTCACCCAGAGAGTGGTGAACCTGTGGAATTCTCTACCACAGAAGGCAGTTGAGGCCAATTCGTTAAATATATTCAAGAACACCCTTGTACTCGCTGACCTACTTTGGCTCCTGGTTAAGCAAGGCCTCAACTTTAAACTTCTCATCCTTGTTTTCAAAGGCTAAAGGGATCATGGGATATGGGGAAAAAGCATGGACAGGGTACTGAATTTGGATGATCAGCCATGATCTCATTAAATGGCAGAACAAGCAGGAGGGCCCGAATGGCCTACTCCTGCTCCTGTCTTCTACGTTTCTACGTAACCAGAGGATGACCTGTGAAAAATTTAAAGTATTTACTTTTAAAAACTCCCATTGTGTGGAAAGTCATAGATGCACTTTCTTAGTAATCTACCTAATTTCAAATTTGCATTTTCTTTCCAGAAATTAACCACACTGGAATCTCTCTTGTATTTCAATTAGAATTGTTATTACTAGCAGGGCTTGATAGACTGCTTTCTCAATTTTCATTGAGCCATTACACATAATTGTGCACTCCATAGATGGATAACCAAACCTTTCATCATTTATACCAGTTAAGTGGCACACTCACTATGAAAAAAAAAATACAGGTGCGATGTGATTGGTTTGCCTTTGGCTGTTTTCACTAACAATGTTATATTTTTTTAAATCACCATTTTGTTTGTAGGTCATAAATAACTCTCAGAAGAGGGTTAATAACCTTTCTTTAAAAAAAGAAAAATATTACCCTATTCCTTTCTAAAGTACTTCACATTAGCTATCCATTGGACAGCCTCGCCTTCAATTAACACCTACACAGCTGCACATTATGGATTCGATTTTCATTTTTACCACCTGGGTGTTGAGCAGCACCAAAGGTGGAGCCCAGAGAGGAACATCTGCTGAAGGGAATTGTACACTGGTAACAGAAGCTGGCTGATTTTCCTTTCATTTAAATTAATGGAAGGAAAACCCAGCAGTTTCTGCACTCTTCTCAATCAAGATGTAATTCTTTTGTGTTTTACTTTTTTGGAGTTAAACTACATTGTTGAAATGTATGAATAAAATAATTCACTGCTGATGTATTTGGATCTCAAAATTGTGCTGCATTTAAATGAGGTTTCAAACCTGTACACCACAAAAACATATTCATCAGTTTACCTGAATGCAAGTGAAGGTCATGCATTATAAAGTGGAAACACAGGAGGCAGCAAATTGTACTTTTAGCAGGTACTGTTACATTGAAGTACTACAAGTGCTCTTCACAATGCTTGTTCTAGAGATATAGGATATCTGATGTTTACCAGTTTATAATGGCATGAATGGATGCATTGTCTGAAGAGACTGGACACAGGATGTCTTCATTGTTTCATCGTGTCTGGGATATTCATTTTCTACTTTTACCCACAGGACATTGTAGTCTTCTATATCAATTACAGTAAACACTGGTGTTTGACATAAAGAGTGAAAAGAAAGAGTAATTGGCAAGGGAATTCACATGACACACTGCTGCTGTCTCTCAGGTGAAGTGGCAAGATTGTAAGAACCGAATGCTGCAAACAGCGTCTCCCCAAGAATGGCTAAGGGTTCAGAGTCACAGCAGAGTATGAATTTAAATTAAATAAAGCGAGAACATTTCTATTTACACTGGTGTCTGTATTAATTGTATGTGGGTTCAATGACGACACATTCATGAAAGAGAATGAGTTTTAATCTAAAGTCTGTTCAACTCTTTCTAACAGCTTTACAGGAGACATCATGCTAGTGATCCATTTAGAACGAAACTGAAACTAAACTCAATTGCTTGTCTCTCACATGACCTCTGCTGGTCAGGCATAAGTAATCAATACATGCAAACATGCTGGTAAGGCATCATAATCAAACAGGCAAATAACATCACTATTTGCTGATACCATTACATCTCCTTTTCTTAAAACAAAAGTATTTTACTTTTAACTAACAACATGTTTTCTTTGTATTAATCTGCATTATAACTGTAACATTAATGAACTTACATTATCATTATCATGATCAAGGTTTTTTAACCTTGCTTTGTGTGTTCACATGAAATATGTAAATACACTAGAACTTGAAGAAAGAATAAGATAACATTACTTCCTTCTATAACAATAGTCCTTAAATTTGCTCAATGAGTCTCTCAGGAGGCTTCACGTGTCTTGAGGATTTTCTGATTGATTGTCCTTGAATTTGAGTTGTTGCCTCAGATGATTGATTCTCAGCTGTGTGATCAGGTTGTTCAACAGTATCAGTCTTTTGACTTGCTGTGGCTGGTCCATGAGAAGATCTCGATGATTTCTTCTCAGAACAGCACCCTCATCTGTCTGAATGGTGTATGATCTTGGTTGAACTTCACTCAGGACAGTTCCCTTCTGAGTCCATGTGTTTGTTTTGTCTTTGAACCTTACTTGGTCACCAGTGTGGAGTTCAGGTAGGTTTTGTGTTCCTCTGTCATAGTAGTACTTTTGCTTTTCTTTCTGTTGTTCTTTGAACTTCCTCACTTTCTCCCCCTCTTTTGTTTTCAGGAGGTTCTCCGGGATGGGTAGGTTTGACCTTAGCCGACGTCCCATAAGGAGCTGGGCTGGTGACTTACCACACTTGAGCGGCGTTGTGCGGTATAAAAGCATGCTCTTTTGCCTTGTACATCAGTCTTTTCACTGTCTGGACCGATTTTTCCACTAGTCCATTGGACTGTGGATAGTGAGGACTTGACGTTGTGTGGACAAAGTCCCACTCTTTGGCAAAGTGTTGGAAACTTGCATTGTAAAACTGGGGTCCGTTGTCTGTGAAGACCTCGCTTGCCACGCCATGTCTGGAGAATATGGCTTTCATACATGTTATCACAGCATCTGCAGTGGTGGTGTGCAGTCTACAAACCTCTGGATACAGGGAGTAATAGTCTGTGACTACAAGATAGTCCTTCCCTTGACATACGAATAGGTCAGCGCCTACCTTCTGGTAAGGTCTGTCTGGTGCTGGGTGTGGCTTTAGTGGTTCTACCGGATTGCTTGCTCGATATTTCAGGCATATTGTGCAGTTTGACACCTCATTTGTCACATCTTGGTTGATTCGTGGCCAGTACATCACCTCTTGTGCTCTTTTCTTACACTTTTCGATTCCCAGATGTCCTCCATGGATCCTTTTTAGCATCTCTTTTCTCAGACTCTTTGGGATAACTATTTTACTTCCTTTGTAGATGATGTCTTCGACCACTGATAGTTCTGCCCTGCAGTTCCAGTACTCTGCCATGTCAGGTGAGCAGTCTTGCTTCATGTTGGGCCATCCATCCAAGATGCTTTTCCTCAGTCGTCTCATTGTTTCATCTTTGTTTGTCTCAGTCTTTATGAGCTCCATTTTTGCATCTGCTATGGGCAGTGCACTTGTGATCATGTCCACGTAGGCGTTCACTTTTTCATCCATTTTGGTGTTTGCGGGCTCTCTTGGGTCTACCGCTCTGGACAACGTGTCTGCTGTATACATCAGCTTACCCGGTGTGTACGCAACATTCAGTGTATAGCGTTGCAGCCTGATCATCATTCTTTGTATTCTAAGCGGACAGCTATTTAGTGGCTTTTGGAACAATGCAATCAAGGGCTTATGGTCAGTCTCTACACTGATTGCTTGTCCTGCCACAAACTGGTGAAATCTTTCACAGGCGTATGTGATGCTGAGCAGCTCCTTTTCTATTTGAGCATATCGCGTCTCCGCATCTGTCATTGAGCGCGATGCATATGCAATAGGTTGCCAGTAGTCATATTTTTGCAGAAGAACGGCACCGAGCCCACTCTGTGATGCATCTGATGATATCTTGATGGGTCTCGCTGGGTCATAAAACCTCAGAACTGGTTCCTCTGTGAGCAGTTTCTTTAGATCGCTCCATGACTTCTCATGCTCATGATTCCATTCCCATTCTATGTTCTTTTCAGTTAGTCGTCTCAGTGGCGCCATCTTTTCTGAGAGGTTGGATATGAATTTACCCATGTAGTTGATCATTCCATTAAACCTCTGCATGTCCTTTTTGCATTGTGGCTTTGGCATATTCTCAATGGCGGACACCTTTCTGGGATCTGGTCTGATGCCCTCACTGCTAAGGATATCTCCCACGAATGTCAGTTCTGTCACCCCGAGCTGGCATTTCTCTCTATTCAGCTTCAGGTTTGTTTTCCTTGTTGCTTCCATCACTTTTTTCAGTCTCTCGTCATGCTCAGTTCTCGTGGTTCCCCATACTATGATGTCATCCATTGATGTATCAACTCCCTCCAGATGCTCATAGATCATATGGATTGTTTTGTGATACACTTCAGGAGCTGAGGCAATGCCAAATGGTAACCTTAGGAATCTGTATCTGCCAAATGGACTGTTGAATGTGCACAGTCTTGAACTTGCTTCGTCCAATTTCATCTGCCAAAATCCTGATGATGCATCTAATTTGCTGAAATACTTTGCATTTGCAAACTGTGCCATGATTTCCTCACGTGTAGGAAGCTTGAAGTGCTCTCTCTTTATTGCTCTGTTTAGATCTCTTGGATCCAGGCAAATTCTGAGCTTTCCATTATTTTTGTCCACAACGACGAGGGAACTCACCCACTCAGTTGGCTCATCTATCTTCTGAATCACGTTCAGGCTTTCCATCCTGTCCAACTCTGCCTTCAGTTGCTTTTGAAGAGCAAACAGAACTTTTCTGCATGGATGTATGACCGTTGGCATACTTTTATCTACTCTGATCGTGTGTTCTCCTGGCAGGCAGCCTAGACCCTTAAATAGGTCATTGTACTCTTTCATGAGTTCATCATAGACTGTCTCTCCTTCGCTTTCCACAACGAGGACTCTCTTTACCAGGTTCAGTCTCTCACAGGCATTTAAACCTAGTATGGCTTGCACATCCTTTGGCACCACGATTAATGCTAGCGTGTGCTCTCTGTCCTTGTGTGTTACTTTGACAATGCATCTTCCTTTCACTGGTATATCAGTACCTGAGTATCCTGTCACTTTCACTTTTATTCCATGTATCTTTGGTCTGGGTCTAATTTTCTTAAAATCAGTCTCTGATATCACATTAACTTGTGCTCCAGTATCCAATTTAAATGGAATGTGTATGTCATTCACATTTAGTGTCAACATCCAGTCTCTTTCTTCTTTTTTGTTTTCAGACACAACATCTACATAGAACTCCTCTATCTCGCTTTCATCTACTGCATGGACCTTGCTTTGTTGCGCTTGATTCTTGCAGCAACGGGCATAATGGTTGTTCTTGTTGCAACTATTGCATGTTTTACCATATGCTGGACACTTTCTTGGTGGATGCTGTGTACCGCATCGACTACATGTCTTTCGATTGTTCCTTTCATTTTCGTTCGCTGGCCACGCCTCTTTTTTCACATTGGCGCTCTTTTTGTTAAACGGTTTGTATCCGTTCTTTCTCACTGCATCCACGTTGCAGCTACTGTCACTGAACAGCTCCTTTGCCTGCAACTTCACAGTCTCTGTAGCCCTACACAATGCTATGGCTTTTCCCAGGTCTAGATCTTGCTCTCTTAGCAGTCTTTCCCTTAGACCATTATCTGGAATACCACACACCAGTCTGTCTTTTATCAGTGAGTCTGTCAGTCCCCCAAATTCACACGATTTGCTTCTGTTTCTCAGTTCAGTCACATACTGATCAATAGTCTCACCTGTTTTCTGTACACATGTGAAAAATCTGTGCCTCTCAAACGTCACGTTACATTTAGGTATGCAGTAGGCCTCAAACTGTTCCATTATTTTATCTAGCTTCATTTTGTCTCCATCAGCAGCGAATGTGAAGTTATTATACACCTCCAGCGCTTCATCACCCACGACATGTAAGAACACTGACGATTTCTGTTTATCACTTTTCTCGTCAGCTCCGATTGCCGCTAAATACAACTCTACACGTTGTTTGAATCTCCTCCAATTTTCAGCCACATTACCTGTCAACTGAAGCTTTGCCAGTGGGTGTAATCCTTCCATTTTTTCACTTCGTTAGCTATTCTCCAAGGTAAGTAACGATTTTCTCTTTTGGCTTGCTAATATGTGGAGAGCTGATTTAACTTCAGATTTTTTCTCTTCATCTCTTTCGGCCACTTCTGACACCATGTATTGATTTCTTTGTGGGTTCAATGATGACACATTCATGAAAGAGAATGAGTTTTAATCTAAAGTCTGTTCAACTCTTTCTAACAGCTTTACAGGAGACATCATGCTAGTGATCCATCTAGAACGAAACTGAAACTAAACTCAACTGCTTGTCTCTCACATGACCTCTGCTGGTCAGGCATAAGTAATCAATACATGCAAACATGCTGGTAAGGCATCATAATCAAACAGGCAAATAACATCACTATTTGCTGATATCATTACAGTGTCTTCATACTGAGTCTGTGTCCTTGCAAGATTAGTAAGTATTATAGCACTCTTACTCATTTGGAATGGGACTCAATAATTTCTTTAAGTGTGACCTCTTTGAATGTTCTTAAAACAGCTCTAGATATTTGTATCAGGGGTTTGTGATCATTCTCATTTCTTGTATTATTCCCAGCAAATAATGAAGATAGAATGGAGCAATTTTTTCATGTTAATAACAAGGTTTTGATGCTAGTGAATGGATCGTCCTCATTTTCACCTGGTGTTAGCACTAAGTACTCACTTGGTCAGTTGTGGTTCAGGTGAACGTCAATACTAAGAAACTCTCTGGCCTCAATAATACAGCTCCCATAAGCATTAGGAAAGTATCACCTCTTGAACAACCAGTCCTGAAATTCCTGTATGAAGGAGGGCGTAAGTCTATATTTTTACCTTTGTAGGAGCAGGAATTAGGGTTGGCCAAGCCCAACGTCCACCTATTCTGTGCCCCACATAAATTCCCTTAAGTTTCAAGGTGTACTGAGATGCATCCGCTCTCTGAGTGGCACCTACATGTAAATCATGGCGTTTGGACAGAATAATGTCACCTGTCCTAAATTGCAATACATCCGCCTTCCCAGAACGTATGTGCTACTATTTATAAGGTGCAGTTTGTCAGAAACTGCTCATCAAGGCATTTGTTTAAAGCAAAAGTGCTGAATTTGTACTCTGGACACCTTCACCATTATCCTTAGAGAGCATCTATTTAAAGAGTATTAGAGAGCTAATATCTAAAGACTGCACAATGGGCTTCTCAATAGGAATCCCATTTTGTGTGATATGTATGTTAGAGGAAAAGGAACAGCAGGAGGCGAGAAGGGAACCCAGATTAATCAGGGAGCACTAGAGGAGGAAGCAGTCCACCCTGGTTGTACCTATCCAGCAGGATGTATAGACCCAAGTGCATTTTCTGAGAACTTTCCCAGGAACTCTAGGGGGAATTTTAACTGCAGAATATGGGTGGGTTGGTGTCGGGTCGGAAGTTGAATTGTCAAAAATCAGACTCCTGACCAGAAACCCCTTCCAACCCGCCTACTTCCAATTTTAACAGAGTCGGAACGGGGGACTGGCAGCTAACCCGCTCCCAGGAGGTGGGTCGTCCATTTAAATATTATAATGAGGCTGTCGTGCCTCAGATCTAAACTCCATTTTAAATTTAATTGTAGCTGGTTGGGTTTTGCAGGCCTCGTGAAACCCGTCAGCTAAAGTAAGGCAAGGACTGTTGGATCCTTTACACTAACCTCCTGGATCCAGCATCCCTGCCTAACCAATCCCGTGATCAGAGACCACCCCCCCACAAGGCCTCCCCCCTGCCCTGATGCTGCTCCAGCTCCCCAACAATGCTGGTCCTGGCCCCCGATCCCGTGCTGGTCCTGGCCCCCGATCCCGTGCTGGTCCTGGGCCCCGATCCTGTGCTGCTCCTGGCCCCCGATCCTGTGCTGCTCCTGGCCCCCGATCCTGTGCTGGTCCTGGCCCCCGATCCCGTGCTGGTCCTGGGCCCCGATCCTGTGCTGCTCCTGGCCCCCGATCCTGTGCTGCTCCTGGCCCCCCGATCCCGTGCTGGTCCTGGGCCCCGATCCCGTGCTGCTCCTGGGCTCCGATCCTGTGCTGCTCCTGGGCCCGATCCTGTGCTGCTCCTGGCCCCGATCCTGTGCTGCTCCTGGCCCCCCGATCCTGCGCTGCTCCTGGGTCCCGATCCCGCGCTGCTCCTGGACTCCCGATCCCGTGCTGCTCCTGGCCCCCGATCCCGTGCTGCTCCTGGGCCCCCGATCCCGTGCTGGTCCTGGGCCCCGATCCCGTGCTGGTCCTGGGCCCCGATCCCGTGCTGGTCCTGGGCCCCGATCCCGTGCTGGTCCTGGGCCCCGATCCTGTGCTGCTCCTGGGCACCCGATCCCGTGCTGGTCCTGGGCCCCGATCCCGTGCTGGTCCTGGGCCCCCGATCCCGTGCTGGTCCTGGGCCCCGATCCCGTGCTGCACCTGGGCCCCGATCCCGTGCTGCACCTGGGCCCTGATCCTGTGCTGCTCCTGGGCTCCCGATCTAGTGCTGCTCCTGGGCCCCAATCCCGTGCTGGTCCTGGGCCCCCGATCCCGTGCTGGTCCTGGGCCCTGATCCCGTGCTGGTCCTGGGCCCCGATCCCGTGCTGCTCCTGGGCCCCGATCCCGTGCTGCTCCTGGGCCCTGATCCTGTGCTGCTCCTGGGCTCCCGATCCAGTGCTGCTCCTGGGCCCCTGATCCTGTGCTGCTCCTGGGCCCTGATCCTGTGCTGCTCCTGGGCTCCCGATCCCGTGCTGCTCCTGGGCCCGATCCCGTGCTGCTCCTGGCCCCCCGATCCCGTGCTGCTCCTGGGCCCGATCCTGTGCTGCTCCTGGGCCCCCGATCCTGTGCTGGTCCTGGCATCCAATCCTGTGCTGGTCCTGGGCCCCGATCCCGTGCTGCTCCTGGGCCCCGATCCTGTGCTGCTCCTGGGCCCCCGATCCAGTGCTGCTCCTGGGCCCCGATCCCGTGCTGCTCCTGGGCCCCGATCCTGTGCTGCTCCTGGGCCCCCGATCCTGTGCTGCTCCTGGGCTCCCGATCCAGTGCTGCTCCTGGGCCCCTGATCCTGTGCTGCTCCTGGGCCCTGATCCTGTGCTGCTCCTGGGCTCCCGATCCCGTGCTGCTCCTGGGCCCGATCCCGTGCTGCTCCTGGCCCCCCGATCCCGTGCTGCTCCTGGGCCCGATCCTGTGCTGCTCCTGGGCCCCCGATCCTGTGCTGGTCCTGGCATCCAATCCTGTGCTGGTCCTGGGCCCCGATCCCGTGCTGCTCCTGGGCCCGATCCTGTGCTGCTCCTGGGCCTGATCCTGTGCTGCTCCTGGGCCCCCGATCCTGTGCTGCTCCTGGGCCCCCCGATCCTGTGCTGGTCCTGGCATCCAATCCTGTGCTGCTCCTGGGCCCCGATCCTGTGCTGCTCCTGGGCCCCGATCCTGTGCTGCTCCTGGCCCCCCGATCCTGTGCTGCTCCTGGGTCCCGATCCCGCGCTGCTCCTGGACTCCCGATCCAGTGCTGCTCCTGGACTCCCGATCCCGTGCTGCTCCTGGCCCCCGATCCCGTGCTGCTCCTGGGCCCCCGATCCCGTGCTGGTCCTGGGCCCCGATCCCGTGCTGGTCCTGGGCCCCGATCCCGTGCTGCTCCTGGGCCCCGAACCCGTGCTGGTCCTGGGCCCCCGATCCCGTGCTGGTCCTGGGCCCCGATCCCGTGCTGATCCTGGGCCCCGATCCCGTGCTGGTCCTGGGCCCCGATCCTGTGCTGGTCCTGGGCCCCGATCCCGTGCTGCACCTGGGCCCCGATCCCGTGCTGCACCTGGGCCCTGATCCTGTGCTGCTCCTGGGCCCCAATCCCGTGCTGGCCCTGGGCCCCCGATCCCGTGCTGGTCCTGGGCCCCGATCCCATGCTGGTCCTGGGCCCCGATCCCGTGCTGCACCTGGGCCCCGATCCCGTGCTGCTCCTGGGCCCTGATCCTGTGCTGCTCCTGGGCTCCCGATCCAGTGCTGCTCCTGGGCTCCCGATCCCGTGCTGCTCCTGGCCCCCCAATCCCGTGCTGCTCCTGGGCCCGATCCCGTGCTGCTCCTGGCCCCCCGATCCCGTGCTGCTCCTGGGCCCGATCCTGTGCTGCTCCTGGGCCCGATCCTGTGCTGCTCCTGGGCCCGATCCCGTGCTGCTCCTGGCCCCCCGATCCCGTGCTGCTCCTGGGCCCGATCCTGTGCTGCTCCTGGGCCCGATCCTGTGCTGCTCCTGGGCCTGATCCTGTGCTGCTCCTGGGCCCCCGATCCTGTGCTGCTCCTGGGCCCCCCGATCCTGTGCTGGTCCTGGGCCCCGATCCCGTGCTGCTCCTGGGCCCCCCGATCCTGTGCTGGTCCTGGGCCCCGATCCCGTGCTGCTCCTAGGCCCCGATCATGTGCTGCTCCAGGGCCCCGATCCCGTGCTGCTCCTGGGCCCCGATCCCGTGCTGCTCCTGGGCCCCCTGATCCTGTGCTGCTCCTGGGCCCCGATCATGTGCTGCTCCTGGGCACCCGATCCTGTGCTGCTCCTGGGCCCGATCCTGTGCTGCTCCTGGGCCCCCCCGATCCCGTGCTGCTCCTGGGGCCCGATCCTGTGCTGCTCCTGGGCCCCCCTGATCCTGTGCTGCTCCTGGGCCCCGATCCCGTGCTGCTCCTGGGCCCCGATCCTGTGCTGCTCCTGGGCCCCGATCCTGTGCTGCTCCTGGGCACCCGATCCTGTGCTGCTCCTGGGCCCCCGATCCTGTGCTGCTCCTGGCCCCCGATCCTGTGCTGCTCCTGGGCCCCAATCCTGTGCTGCTCCTGGCCCCCGATCCCATGCTGCTCCTGGGCCCCGATCCTGTGCTGCTCCTGGGCCCCGATCCCGTGCTGGTCCTGGGCCCCGATCCTGTGCTGCTCCTGGGCCCCGATCCCGTGCTGGTCCTGGGCCCCGATCCCATGCTGCTCCTGGGCCCCGATCCCGTGCTGGTCCTGGGCCCCGATCCTGTGCTGCTCCTGGGCCCCGATCCCGTGCTGCTCCTGGGCCCCCGATCCCGTGCTGCTCCTGGGTCCCGATCCCACGCTGCTCCTGGGCCCCGATCCTGTGCTGCTCCTGGGCCCCGATCCCGTGCTGCTCCTGGGCCCCCGATCCCGTGCTGCTCCTGGCCCCCGATCCTGTGCTGCTCCTGGGCCCCGATCCTGTGCTGCTCCTGGGCCCCGATCCTGTGCTGCTCCTGGGCCCCCCGATCCTGTGCTGCTCCTGGGCCCCGATCCTGTGCTGCTCCTGGGCCCCGATCCTGTGCTGCTCCTGGGCCCCCCGATCCTGTGCTGCTCCTAGGCCCCCCGATCCTGTGCTGCTCCTGGGCCCCGATCCCGTGCTGCTCCTGGGCCCCCCGATCCTGTGCTGCTCCTGGGCCCCCCGATCCTGTGCTGCTCCTGGGCCCCGATCCTGTGCTGCTCCTGGGCACCCGATCCCGTGCTGCTCCTGGGCCCCCGATCCTGTGCTGGTCCTGGGCCCCCGATCCCGTGCTGCTCCTGGGCCCCCGATCCTGTGCTGGTCCTGGGCCCCCGATCCCGTGCTGCTCCTGGGCACCCGATCCCGTGCTGCTCCTGGGCCCCCGATCCTGTGCTGGTCCTGGGCCCCCGATCCCGTGCTGCTCCTAGGCCCCCGATCCTGTGCTGGTCCTGGGCCCCCGATCCCGTGCTGCTCCTGGGCACCCGATCCCGTGCTGCTCCTGGCCCCCGATCCTGTGCTGCTCCTGGCCCTCTGATGATCACCCCTGGCAACCCCCCCCCACATGATCCTTCAGCACTCCGATGATCAGACCCCCTGGTCACCCCAACCCCCTGCTGCTCCGGCCCTATGATGATCACCCCCCGCCCACCCCCCCTCCTCCGGCCCTCTGATGCTCCCCCCCGGCCCACTGATGCTCCCCCCCAGCCCTCCACCCCTGCTCCTCTGGCCCTCCGATGATCACCCCCCAGCCCCCCCACCCCTGCTCCTCCGGCCCTCGGTCAGCTGCTCCTGGACCTCCGATACTCACCTGATGCTCCCCCCACCCCTCCGGTCCTCTGATTGTTCCCAACCCCTGTCCCCCATCCCGCCAATCATTCCTTCCCCCCTCCCCCCCCTGGCCCTCCGATCATTCCCAACCCCCCGCCCTGCTCCTTCGGCCACCCCCCCAGCCCCCAAGCAATTCCTCCCTCCCTCCTCTTTGTGGCCTAGTGCTACAGGCTTACCCGCCCACAGCCAGCCAGCCTTTCAATCTGACTGACTGCGAGTGAGAAACAGTGGTTTCCCAGACAGATCAAGCCCTGCCGTTAAATTCAGCAGGACTGCGGGAAACCCATTCTCCCAGATTTCCCAACTGCTTCCGAGTGCCCCCCCCACCACCCCTCGAAACCCGCCTCCCGATTAAAATTCAGGCCTCTGTCTCAGGAGGCTGTGATTCTGTTCTGAAGATTTGGAGGAGCTCTGTTTGTGCTGTGGCCAGATCTGCTACCACGGTCCACAGCACACACAGCTCTGACTATGGAAGAAAAAATGACCTCAGCTGTGAACATTTAGATAACAGGCTCATTCCATGGAGCCACAAGAGACAGTTAATTTGCTGTACATTTTCTAGAAAGCAAATCACCAATGTCCTCTTTGCCAGGACAGCTCAGTTTCAACAGTGGTTCCAGACAGATGCCTGAGAGAGCCATAACATTTTTCAGATTTGACAAATTCCCCAAGTTTGTCAGGCTTATTGATTGCACCCACGAGACATTGCGGCTGGAATTTTGCTGGTGCTCAGCGGATGGGATCGGTGGTGGGTCGGCAGTTAAATGTGAATTGATTGACAGCAGGTCGGGAAAATGCTGTCAAATCGCATCCACTTGCCTTTCCCGATGTCGGGTCTGCCAGTGCTGAGCAGACCCGACAGGCAGCAGCAGGGGATCCAATTTAAATGATTAGTAGCTTGTTTACAGCCACTTAAGAATGGTTTTAAACTTACCTTTTCTATTTGACAGCTTGCCCACGGGTTTCTCACTATGCCTAGACCACGTCTGCGCAGCTGAGGTGGGAGGTCAGTGGCATTGAATCAGCTGATGACTTGACAACTTCAAATGTCAATGAAAAGCTCCCACCTTACAGAGGTATCTTCCCTCAGCCACAAGCTCTTCCTCATTGCATTTCCACAACAGATTCACCATGCTGTAAGTCTTTATACAAGTCTTCATCCAGTCTGACCTCATTACCTCTCTCACCATTGGCAGATTGCTTCTGTCATCTCTACTTTACCTGCCATCTATTCCATCAGCATGGGTGTCCTTTATACTCTCTCACCTTGGTCCAACAACAACACCAAACTTCTCCGCAATCAACTGATGCTGCACAGGACAGAGGGCATCAGCACCCGAGCACATTGCTGCCCGGGAGACCAGGGATGGCCTCACCATGGCCAGATTTACTTCACTTGATGCAGCACACCCTGGCTGCCACATGATGCGCTAGGTTAGCACCATACCACACCAGCACTATAAAGCATCGCTACAATGCCCAAGCCATTCCTTTCACACTCATGATCATTGCGGGGGTTACTGTTATGTCTCACTATTCACTGCAACTCACTAAGCCACTTCCAAAGGTGCACACAAATCTGTCCAAGAATGCCAAGTGGTGAAAATAAAGGTCTCAATGTTGGACACCACATGAACAGAAACTTAACATGATCATTGGATAAACCACCCAAGTGCCTACCCTTGTGTGTTGTTAGTTGGTATGCTTGCAGTAGGATGAGGGTGAGGGGTGACTAATGAGATGGGGAAGTGATAATGTAGATACAGAGGGATGGGTGGAGGTGCAAGGTAAGTTGGTGTGAGTAAAGATGTGCAGGAGTATCGTATAGAAGGCAGTGTGATAGGGATGTGATGAGTGGCACTGCGGTTGAGTGTGGCTTGGCAGTAACATTTCGTGATCTACTGAGATCATTGAAAGGTTTGTGCCACTGCAGCCTGGTCCTCCTGATGACATCCCTGCTTGTGCCCTCCTGTGCAATGTGCAACCAGGCTGCGTTGGTCTCCTGGGGAGGTCTCTTCCACCCATTGGAAGGGAAGAGAACCTCCCTGTGTGTTGTGACTCCCTCCATAAGTATGTGGAGAGAGTTATGCGAGAGCCTGGGTGCAGCCGTGTACCTTTGAGCAGTGCTTGTCAGTGTATGCAGCACCTCAGTGTTTGTAGAACACTGAGAGCACGAATGTCAACATTTAAGGAAATCGGCTGATAACGCGTCATCAAATGACGCCACCAGACCCGCTTCCACTAATTGGCCGGGAAACGTGCTGAGCGGGCTTAACAAGCCCAATCAAGGGAAATTCATTCTACACAGCGAGGTGGTGCCAGAAGCGGGGTCGGGACCTGCCACCGATGTCGTCCGCCACCGACCCGCTGAGGTCAGTAAAATCGCGGCCTACATGTCCCAAATGTAAATCACCATATTTATGAACTGCAAAAGCTTCCACTCCCTAAATATGCAGGTCATTTGCAACAGTAGGTCTTTTGCTCATGAATTTCCTGAGAGATGTCATGATGCTTTTATGCTTCATTCATCAGTGCAGTGTCCCAGCTTTACTTCAACATCAGCAGCAAGGGGAAGGATGGCTGCTAGGTGACAAGGGATATTCCCATAGCTCATGATGCCACTTCATATGACCACTGCCCTGCAGAGGAGCGAAACAATGAAGCTCACATGAAAGCCAGAATGAGAATTGAGAAAGCCATTATTACGATGCTCAAAGGGAAGTTCAGGTACCTGGATAGGTGATGGGGTGCTTTGCAGTATGTGCCCAGCACCATCTCTTGAATTGTGGTAGCGCATAACTTTTCAGTTAGATGGTATTTGTGCCAGAGGATGCTAGAGAGGTCGATGATGACACTGCTGATTCTGAAGACCCTGCCCATGTAGAACAGTGGCTCATGCTGCTAGACAGCTGAGAGACCGACTCATTCGGGACATCTTCACAGATACATAGAGCAGTATTTTTTGGAACTTTCAGTCCATCAAAGATCTGCCTTTTCTCATTAACCTCTCTATGGCCTAAGTAAAATCCTAGCTCCTCACAGCAAGTCTTTACATAATTCTGAGCCTCAATACAAACACATTAGTTGTACCCCATTGTCCTACAACAGAACCAAATATTATACAGTCCTTACATCAAATATTCCAATTGATCTGTTGAAACTATCTATCAAAGCATGACTATTTTTTTCACCATGCACACCCCTTGTGACCATGCAAGCTTTTCCATGTCCTATTCTTCTATGTACCACCTAAGATCTGAGATGTAAGCGGGTGCTGCAAAAGATTATGGGCTAGAAATTCGGCTGCTTTGCACCTCCCATTAGCGCCTGTAGGGGGGGCTGGTAACAGGGTGCTAAGGGGTCACCGAGTGGGCATGGAGAATTTAGCGATGCTCGCGAACTTCCCTGGCGGTTTTGCGCTGACGCTAACATTTATCGCCTTGGTCTCTAACATTCACTCCTACCCCCTGTTGCATCACCGGGCGTCAACAACGGCAGCAATAGGAGTTGTCACCTCGGCTGACCACTTGGGGAGTGATAATTAAAGGCAGTGGTGGTCAGGTAGGCCAAACTTTATTCTTCGCACCAGTCTGGCACCTGCTGAAAGTTTTTGAAGCCTCATTGCTGCGCGATGCCTAAGCCCTCCACTCTCTGAGAGTGATTGGGGCTGTAATGGAAGTCGCGCAGGTCCCCTGGCCCCACAGAACTAAGAAGAAGAATGTTGCAAACCATCATTGGCCTTCCCTTTAAGCGAGGGAAGGAGCCTCTGATGCCGGTAGCACTGCACTACATATTCTTCAGCGCTCTGCCACTACTGCCCCTCTCACGCACTTTCATGCCCCAAGAGAAGTGGTTAGCGCTTGATTTAGTGCTCCACTTCCCTCTTAGAGTGCTAAAGCTGAAGTTCCCGGGATTAAAAAAGGATTATTGCCTAGTGATAATTTTCTCAGATTTCAAAAGTTATCGCCCCAAATGGGGCACAATGGAATTTCTAGCCTTATGAGCCTCTTGGGATGGAGGTGGCTCTCTCATTCAGGGCCCCACATGTTCTGGGACAGACATGGGACAAGCTAATACCTTGTCATGGGCTCCTTGGCTCCCTTGTCCTGCAAAGCTGAAGTCTTTGAGGCAAAACACCATCTCTTCCATTGATTGTGGGAACAGGATTCTGGTTACTAACAATCAGTGGGTATATGGACCTCATGGAATCAGAAAGATCCCTGAGCAACTGTCAACTGAATATCCTCTAGTTTGTCCGAGGTGTTGCCCTGCATACTTTGCAATCTTGTTGACATGCATCTCTCCAAATGGTCTCCCTGTTTTGGGAGTCTCGTATCTGAATTGACTGACTTGTTTGTATCTCTCATGAAGTGGGGGGAAGGTTTGCAGATGTTCCTGTAGCTGCCACTCTTTCCAGGATGCCTTGCAATGAGGTGAAACTGTCTTAAATGTTGGTGCACAGCAGGATAGTGGACTCCACTGCTATCCCAGCCATTTGCCACACATACTGGGTGAGGTCGTGCTGAACCACCATATGTGTTTAATGCTCTGCTAACTTCCTTTGTTTCATAGCGAGACCCCTGAGATTATCTGTGTGCTGACAGGTTTTTGGCCCCCACTGAACTACATCTGCATCCTCCAGCTTCCTTGTGCTCTGTCTCGCCACAGGTCAACTCCTCGTCTAAACTGCTGATTTCAAGGGAGAGGGTGAATGACAGATTGCGTGTTGCTAGAGCTAGAGGGGGCTCTTTTGCTCATTATTATCCTTCTCATCTGTTTGCTGGCTTGCAGTCTCTGAAGGAAAAAAACAGTACTGTATAGTTGGGTCTGCTTAAGCAACCTGATATCTTAAACAACTACTTTGTGGATCTCTTTTGAGGAAACTGATAGCTGGTGAAGATATTGAAGAACACATAGAAACATTATATCGGAAAAGGTGTACGTGCTTATGAAGCCACTGAAGTTGCATTGACTCATATCTCCATGCCCAATTGCCAGACCAGAGTTGCATCCTATGCTTGCCAGTTCTTTCTCTTTATGCTGAGTTAAGGTGCAGATTTGTGTTCTTTCTCCTCCGGCACTTCCCTGGCATTATGTGTTGTTTTCTCTGTAGGATGAATGCGTTGTATTAATTGGTTGATGCAGTCTCCATACCCTGCAGTCAAAATCTGTCAGGATTCATAAAATGGATGGTAATAATGGCAGATGGAAGCAAGCAAGAACTTAGGATGTGAGATTTCATGGTCGTAGCATATATTACAGGATGTGAAACAATTGGCATGAACAATGCCAAGTTATAATGCTTCTGGGGCAAGGTATAAGGTGCCGTGAGAACTCCCAAAGGGCATTGCTTGAATTCTTCTTCTTAGGCAGTCCCTCGGAACCGAGGATGACTTGCTTCCACATTAAAAATGAGTTCTCATGTGACTGATGAGTCCAATGCGGGACCTACAGTCTTAGTCACAGGTGGGGCAGACGGTGGTTGAAGGGGCGGGTGGGTGGGGTGCTTGGGTTGACGTGCGCTCCTTGCGCTTGGCTTCCATTTGCTCCCGGCGAAGAGACTCGAGGTGTTCAGCGCCTTCCCGTATGCTTCTCCTCCACTTTGTACAGTCTTGGGCCAGGGATTCCCAGGTGTCAATGGGGGTGTTGCACTTTTTCAAGGAGGCTTTGAGGGTGTCCTTGAAGCATTTCCTCTGCCCACCTGGGGCTCTCTTGCTGTGTCGGAGCTCCGAGTAGTGCGCTTGTTTTGGGAGTCTCGTATCAGGCATGTGGACGATGTGACCCGTCCATCGGAGCTGATTGAGCATGGTCAAAGCTTCGATGCTAGGGATGTTGGCCTGAGCGAGAACACTGACATTGGTGCACCTATCCTGCCAATGGATTTGCAGGATCTAGCGGAAGCAGCGTTGGTGGTACCTCTCCAGTGCTTTGAGGTGCCTGCTGTACATGGTCCATGTCTCTTGAATATTGAGCCAGGCAATACCCATTTTCTTTTTGGAATTTAAGTTTTATGTTTACGTTTCCTGCCGTGTTATTCAGCTGACACTTACTTTTGCTGACTTAGTGAGGTCGTTAAACTTCTTATGACACCAAGGGGACCCCTGCGGGTATAGAGGCACCATTCAGAGCTGCAGCCATCTTTATCCACATAAGCTTTGCTGCTGCATCTGATGCCTTCTTCCCTGGAACAATTGTTTCCCTCCTTTCTCTAAGTTGTGACGGCAGCACTTCTACATCATCCCACGAAAACTTAAATACTCCACTTTTCCCTTCTTTTGCAGTTGCATTTGCATTCCCTGTTCCAAGAGGCTGCTCACTCCATTAAATAAATGCAGTCCTTTATATGAGGAAGTTGCATTCTTGCTCTGGTCCCTTCCTGAATTTTCCGCCCTCCTTGGCGTACCTGGCCTATTGCTGGCTTGATCCCTGCACTTGTCCTGCCAGTATTATGGAAATGAGTTGACCCCAGGACTTCTGACGAGGTCAGCCTTCTGGGGTTTCGGCGGGCATAAGTCCTACCCTGCCGCACTTGCATTGTCACATCAGCGTCCCAAGAATTTTGGGGCCAGTTTCTTTTCACTCAACCCTTTGCAGAGTTGACACAGCTGAGTTCCGGAGTATTTGATATTGTGTAATCAGACACATTATGATGATGTGGGGTGTGGACTGATTCTGCAAGAATGAATTTGCCAGCCAGGTATAATGTAAACTAAAATTAAATTAAAAGACAGGGCAGGCCGATGCTAACTGGGTCAGTTGGTACAGTAAAGGCTTGTAGGAGCCCTTCTCCTGTGATTATAACTTACTTTCCTGACATACGAACCTTCTTCTTCTTCTTCCTCCTCCAAGTAGCATATTTACAATGGGATTTTGAATGGGACATCCATTATGCTGTGGGGAAATGCTCTGATCTCAGAACTTCAAAGCTCCTGCTCACAGTGCAGCCCAATTACATTGTCAAAATCTAAATTATTCTTACCTCGCTACTCAAAATTTTATTCGCCACTTTAAGTTGAAGTTGCTGCCTTTTTTTAAACTATTGGACATTTCAAATTTAATATTAAAATCCACAATGCTCAGTTTATATGAACGTTGTCTGCATGTGACCCTTGACCAATTAATGGAGGAAATTGACACTCAGTCACAATAATGTCACTTGCAGGTCTTTTTAATGTAACTTTAATAGGAATGTCTGTTTCACTTGCTATATCTTGGCCGTCTTATCCAACCCATGACTGGAAGTGCGTGCAAAGAGAAAGCAAAGACAAATGGGGTGGTGGGCAGGCATTAGAAATCTGTGTCACTTTTTCCTCTGTGCTAAACCCCAGAGATGTACACAAGCAAGGTGTAATGCAGAGGAAAATCATCCCCATAAACTTTTTGAAGTGGCAAATGATGGGATTTTCATTGGTGCACTTGCACAAATTGGTGAACCCATTCGCTAAGCCTTATACATCATGAGTAACCACTAACCCCACTCTAGCTTGTGTTCTGTATGCTTCTGCACATCTCAAACTGCTTTTAGAGAGGTTTCACCTACGGTACGTGAAATGAATTAAACTGCTGTTATTAGGTATGAGGTCAAACCATAAAGAAAGTCTAGCATTAGGGTTAGGCTTAGGTGATTCATAAGAGATCCGAAAGAAAGAAAGCCTTGCATTTATGTAGCGCCTTTCACGACCACCAGACGTCTCAAAGCACTTTACAGGCAATGAAGTACTCTTTTGAAGTGGAGTCACTGTTGTAATGTGGGAACCGCGGCAGCCAATTTGTGCACAGCGAGGTCCCACAAACAGCAATATGATAATGACCAGATAATCTGTTTTTTTTTGTTCTGTTGGTTGAGGGATAAATATTGGCCAGGACACCGGGGTTAACTCCCCTGCTCTTCTTCGAAATAGTGCCATGGATTTTTTTACATCCACCTGAGAGAGCAGATGGGGCCTCGGTTTAACGTCTCATCTGAAAGACGGCACCTCCGACAGTGCAGCACTCCCTCAGCACTGCACTGGAGTGTCAGCCTAGCTTTATGTGCTCAAGTCACTGAGTGGGACTTGAGCACATAAAGCTCAACAGTAAGAGCCCTTGCAACAGTAAGGACATCTGAAGAGGGGTCCTCATCTTTGGCTCATCTATCTTTTCCTTTTGTTAAATTGATGTCTGTCTCAAAACATCCCATCTGCCATTTCAACTAGTGATCAGAATGCTATGGCTTGGAGGACAAAAGAAACTGGTACAATGAAACTGCTCACATACTTGCTGCCAACAACAAAAAGTTAAGGAATCCTTTAAAAAAAAGTTTATTAAATTTTATGGAACAATCTATGCATAATTTACATGAAATATCCCTTATATTACATTAATTAGGAATTAATGCAATTATTTCCATGAAATATTCTTTATATTACATGGAAATAATTGCATTAATTCCTAATTAATGATTTAGTCCTTTAAAAAAAAAATCATTTCAAGAGATTGTTTAAAGCATAAACATCTTAAATCTGCACAACAATATATCCATTACCATCCACCCTGCCTCCAGTTGTACTGAAGTCAAACCACAAAGGAATATAAAGGGCAATTTTCCACTTCAGTGCTCCTGGTGCCCACTGGAAATGCTTATCGAGACATTTCACACCTCCAGCCTATAACTTTCCCTTCATTAATTTGAATGGAAAACAAAAACATGGGCTTGAGGTTTCACAACTTTCCAATATATGCTCCTGGCATGCACCAGAAACACTGAGATGGAAAATCCCCCCTATAATGCATCAATAAAGTCATCTTTTTAACCTCTCCCCCTGATGAGCTTCATTGATACTAGACTAGTTGTTAAAGTGTGATATGAACACATCACATTGGCCTGGATTTTGCGGTGGTAATGACGGCAAATGTATCAGCATTCATCGTCATTACTCCTCTGAAACTGACAACAACCTCAGGATTTAGCACATGTGCAGATAAACGCGGAAATCCTGACGTTGTGGACAGTCATTCACTGCTCCGCCACAGGCTTCGGTATGGAACTCCCTTGAGACGGCAATCTATTGAAATCACATATAAGGACAAAAACCTCACCTATAATGCTGGAATATCGCTGTTAAACCCCCCGAAAATGTTAGGCCTTGTTGAACTGGGTTTTTAATGGGGCATTGGCTACTGAACAACCATTGTGGCCCTGAAAAGTTAATTTTATATTTGTGGAATGTCAGATATTTCCATTAATATGATTAAGAATTACACGGTTTTTAAAATAATATTTTTTTATATAAGTTTGTTTATGATATTTCAGCTTCTACTTATGTGTATATCCCAATCTTTATTTTGCTCTCTGTAAAATTTATAAAAAGTAAATTAGAATCTGTGCATTTTACTTCCTGGTTTGGTGTGTGTTAAAATTCTTGAATGTGATTGTCTGCTTAGCTAGCTTGATGACATCACTGTTAATGGATGCTGGAGATTCGCTTGATTTGGCACCCAATTCAAACAAAGGTCGGGAGAGCAGAAATTCATGCCACAGAGATCACAAGATCTTTGTGGGCAGCTTTCTTCAAGGTCAGTGGCAAGTGCCGTCGCTTCGCCGTTGACCGCAAATTCCAGGCCATTGTGGTAAACAGGCATTTATATCCCACTCATTGGCATTGTTAGGTAAATCATATAGCACTGGACTTTAAAATATGCAATAAATAGGTCTTATTCTAAAGGCATTACTTGTTGTCTGATTACGTTTCTATCAACTTGAATATGATAAGATTCATCAAGGGAACATAATTAGAAGAGCATGAAAGACCCACTAGTAAACAGAATAATTTCAATGAGACTGAAAGGCCTATGTATACTATAAGTCTCTAGTAAAACATTAAAAGTACTTCAACATGCCGTTTAAATGCAACCAAAGCTGAATGTGAAAGAGCCAAGGAAATTATAGATAATTATTGGTAATAGATCATTAAACATGATAAACTTCTGGAAAGTAATTTCCATAAATCCCAAGCTAGTCTGAACTAGTTAGCTGCTTAGCATTGTCACATTTAGTCTGCTTATTGTAGAATTGAGTGACTAACTATGTTATACGAAGTTGCTTTGTGTAATGTATTTAGTAATAATGTCTAGTTTTAGGAGGTATACAACTAAATGTTAGTCCTTTTAACTCGACTATAATCTGCAAATCTACTGGAACTTAATTATTAATTACTTTTTTACAGAAACATTGAATTTTACAGCACAGAAGGAGCCTGTTTGGCCCATTATGCCTGTGCTAGCTCTCTGAAAGAGCTATTCACTTCGTCCCAGTACCCTGCCCTTTCCCCATACCTTTGAAAAGAAAATTCAAATATTTATCCACTTCGCTTTTAAAAGCTATTGTGGGCTGTTCTTCCACCACTTTTTCTTGAAGGCTATTCCATGTCCTAACAAGCCACTGCATAAAAAAATTATTCTCACCTCTTCCTTTGTTATTTTGGCAATAATCTTAAACTTATGCCCCCTTGTTATTGACTCATTGACCAATGGAAATTGCTTTCCTGATTAACCTTATCAAAGCCCCTCATAATTTTGAACACTCGAGTTGCTTACAGTCTCTTCACAGTTACCCACAGTCATTCTTTTTGTGTACTCTGCAAATTTTGATATTGTGCCCCCATACCCAAATCCAGATCAGTTATACATATTGAGAAGAGCACTGTGCCAACACTGACACCTGACACACTATTTACATTCCTCCAGTCCAAAAAACAGCTATGAACCACTGCTTTCTGCTTCCTGTCCTTTAGTCAACTTTTAAGAAAGACATTAGCCTAAGTGAAAAGGTAAAAAAATTATAATTTTGCAATTTTAGTTGGCTGGAATTCACGGTCGGAGGCGTACCTCTGGAGTACGCCTCATACCCGATATAAAAAAAAACCATACCTACCTGATGGCTCCCGGGCTTCGGAGACTTTGGGTCCTGGGCCTGCAGGCATACATTGCGCCTGCGTAAATGCCCATGGATCTCAGGGATGCAGGCGTTTCGGAAGCGTCCCTGGGATCACATGGGCCAGGTCCTCCCATCAGAAAGGAGGATTCCTAATATGCTCATGGGGATTCCATTTACGAACAGATTCCCCAATAGTATATGAGGAATCCCCAAATAATTAAATAATTTACACAACTGGAATAAAAATTAATGTTCCCATTTTCAAATTTAATTAAAAGTCCCTTTGATGAAGCATTTACAATAAAAATTAAATTTTTTGAAAAATAATTTTAAACATTTTAATCTGGGGCCAAAATTTCATAAACTAATTTTAAATGTTTGTGTATGATTTTTAATTTTTAATTTTTAATTTAACATTTATATTAACCCTTCTGCTGGTGAAAACAGGCTCTACGCCTGCTTTTACCAGGCGTAAGGGTTTCGTGGGTATTCGCTGGGTAGTAGTTGGGCAAATAGCCCCCAACTCTCCGCCAGCAAAAGTGATTTTTGGGTCGGTGCGGTAGATCTGTCAAGGCGAACCTTGGCAGATTGCAAGTTCTGGATTCTGTGCAGCGCATGCGGAAACCCGGAACTTGCGGGGCTTTTTACAAGGCTTACGATGGCGTATGCTGTGCGTGTGCTGTCATAGGGAACAGAAAATCCGGGCCATTATCTTGTGATAGTTACAACAGCGTGTTACACATTAGCAACAAGAAAGATCGGAGTTCACAACAAGGGAAATTTCAATGTCTCTGGTGACATTTTAGCTTTAAATTTTGAATGCATGATAATTGTGACAAAATGGGCTGGATTTTGTGAATGGAGGCGAGTTGGAGGCAGGACAGCTGCTCGTCGTGTCAATGTCCCGCCTCCATCCTCGCCTAAGCAACCAGAGGGACTTTCCCCTGATTGAGCTTGTTAAGCCCGCCCTACAGGCTCAGCAGGCCAATTAGGGAGGAAGTCACTGACAGATCACGTCAACGCCAGACGTGTTACCTGTCAAGGCTTCTTGAAAGAAGAAATGTAAGCGTTTGACAGCTCTGTGAAGCTGTCAAACACTGACATTCTCTTTAGTTTGACGAGACCTTGTGTTCAGGACTCATCAAACCTTTCAAATTTGTAAATTTGACTGTAAAGTGACAAAATTTGACTGTAAAGTGGCTAAAGGCTGTAGAAAGAAAACAAGGTAAATGAACACTTTTTTAAACTTATCACTCACCTTGCATACTTACCACTCCACACTTGCACCCATCACTCACCTCTACATCTTACTTCCAGGTGCCTCCGACTGCCTCCGACCTCCTCCACATCTCCTCCAACCCGGTGGTGTTCTCCGAGGTCGGAAAGCCTTCACCTGTGAAGGTAAAATGGCACTAATCCTTTTTTCTGCCTGTTAACTGTAGTGTATGTACCCGTCTACCTTTAAGAGAACTATTGTATGTAACCGTTCACCTTTAAGAGAACTATTTTAGGTGTGGCACTACTTTGTTTGGCTTCTGTATACTGTAGTACCAACGGTGACCACACCAGTATATAAGTGTTGTGTCAGGATTTATTGGGCAGATTCGCCCTGACCTTCGAATAGTAAAGTCCTGTTTTAAGTTACTCTGGTAGTCTGTGTATTAATTAACTAAACAACCCACAGACTTTACAGTGGCGACGATTCCGATCGTACCCTGCGGCAACAATACTTCCGAAGCAGTTAACGAGCGTCGAGAAGAGGCAACCGCCCTCGTCGTTCTGCTGGGAGAAAACTCGAGGCTGCAGAACTAGAAAGGAGGAAGAATTTAGAGACAAAGACTTCCATCAGCAACAGGCACTGACTGTCCCTTCTGCCACGGTGAGGAGTGAGCCGATCAGCACGAGAAGCAAGGCGGCCACGGTGAATGTGAGTAAGGAAGCTGACCTACAAACTATCTGGGTCATGCTAAAAATAGCTGGAGTCCAAGTGAAAATGGAGTTGGACACTGGATCAGCTCTATCAGTCATAAATCGAAGGGATTACCACCAGCTATTCTCACATATACCCTTAAGAGATACCAAGTTCGTATTGCAGACATACACGGGGCATAAAGTATACCCCATGGGAAAGATAAGAGTCAAGGTGAGAGATAGGGGTAAAGAACACCCAAGAATGAACTTATACGTACTACCTGAGGGAGGACCACCACTTCTAGGACGGGAGTGGATCAAGAAAATAGACATGGAATGGCACTATCTAAAAGCCATAACGAGTGAGGACTCGGTGCAGACAATCAGCTCAGATTCTGAATCGGATGACGATAAGACCAACCCAAATGTGAAAGACAAGGCTAAAATGGACTTGCCGACTAAGGTTGGAAAAACAAAGGCATGCAGAAAGGCTTATGCTCCAGAGAAGAACAAAGTTTCAGAACAGATCTCCACCGAACAACGACAACATAGTTTGACAGTGAATTCTGAGCCTGTTCAGTTTAAGGACATATCCATGACGGAAGAACACTGAGCTCGGACTCAACTTTATTTCAAATTACGACAACAATTAGAACAATTGAGTTACCGTCTCGTACAAGAGATGAAAACAATGAAAAAGTTCTATGACACCGAATGGGAGAATCTGGAAAGACAACAGAAGCAGCTAGCTCAAGCAGAGAGCGACCATAGAGCCATCATGACCAATCACCGATCACATCTCCCTTATGATGTTCAGGAGTTAGAATATTTGCAGAAAGAAGCAAATGAAGAGGAATCTTCAGGAAGCCAGGATTTTATTCCAGTTCTTCTCTACGACTCCTTACAAGCAGAGTTTGAGAAATTGAAGGAACAGTATGAACAGGCCCAGGCTACAATCCTGGAGGGGGTTAACTCGGCAACCTCCGAAAAGCTAGTTTCAGTGGAAGCATATGAGCAACTGAAGGTTGAACATGAGCAAGAAGTCCAAAGGCTGCAGGAAATTCTTGATGAGCTCAAGGCCAAGACAGACTCATCGGTAGAAGTTCCATCCATAGATGAGAAATTAGAGGGGAAAGACATGGCAGAACATGAAAGTCAAGATGTCCAAGAACTCATAAAAATATTGAAGGAAACCCAAGACAAATATGAGGCGGCAATGACCGAGGTTCAACAACTTGAAGAACAGATTCAACTGGGAATTCTTTCAGTGAAAGAAAAGGCAACTGTAAGAAACACAGAGACTGTAAGAATGGCCCCTGAACATGAGCTAGAGAGCATCAAGGCGCAACTTCTCCGAGCGCTTAAAGCCAAAGTACAAGAGGAAAAAAAGGTGAAAGCATTGGAGGAAAAGGTGGATGAAATGGAGAAGACTCTGATCCACAGGGTCCCCGTGGAAGAGTTAACGGTCAGCCAACTCCTTCATATGCTGAGAGACAAGACTCTGCAATGGGAACCATTTGAACATGAGCTTCAAGCTTCAAAGGGAAGGGGTTCGGAGCTCTCAAAAGTTTGGGGAATAGTTGAGGTTGCAACACAGATTTTACGGGGCTGCCAAAAGTACGCTGAATCACGTCAATGTGAACTACAGAATGTTGAAACAGCTGCTCCAGTAGAAGGATTGAATAGCCCGATCAATCAATCCCCGATGGAAGGGGAAGTATTGGAATCACAAATGAGGTCATTAGTGAAGGATTGGCAGGAAACCCAGGAAGAGCGGGATGAATATGAACGCATGAAGAAGTCTCTTCAGGAAAGATGTCTAGGGAGGGAACAACAGTCGGCTAACGTCCAGTTGGGTAAGGAAGAAGTAGCAGGCCCTCTCGCTAGACTAGCTCAGGACGACACCGAATATTACCATGACCTGTTGAGTGACACGGAATATTACGATGACTTGGTCTGCCCAGCTTGTGATGAAAACTCCCAAAGTGCAGAAATCAGGATGAAACACTTAAAGTCTAAGGAACATAGGGCGATGGTGGCGCTACAGCTGGCAGCGGATAAGGGAGCCCCGAGAGTCTCCAAGAAGCAGAAAAGAAAAAGACGAAGCAGAAGACGATAACCATCTAAATCATTATCACTTCTATCAGATCATGCACGTGGGCCCTACGAAGGGGGCCAAATCAGTTGAAAAGTAGGAAAAATTACCAAGGCAGTCCAGCTGTTTGTAAAAGTCAGCACTGCTGGTTCAGCAGGACGGAAGTTCAAGCTGTTAAGCCAAGGGAAAGACTATTGGATGAGTCACGCTAGAAATGTGAACCGGCTACACCACAGAGATGTTGTTCGGACCGAGTCAAGACCAGAGACTGAATCTGTGAACTGTTCCCACCAAGACTGAATCTGTGAACTGTTTCCCGCAGAGACTATATCTGTGAATTGTTTTACATGAAGTTGATTATATGTTATGTATAATGGGGAATAAGTATGTTGTAAGCTAAAAAGGGAGGATTGTAGTGTATGTACCCGTCTACCTTTAAGAGAACTATTGTATGTAACCGTTCACCTTTAAGAGAACTATTTTAGGTGTGGCACTACTTTGTTTGGCTTCTGTATACTGTAATACCGACGGTGACCACACCAGTATATAAGTGTTGTGTCAGGATTTATTGGGCAGATTCGCCCTGACCTTCGAATAGTAAAGTCCTGTTTTAAGTTACTCTGGTAGCCTGTGTATTAATTAACTAAACAACCCACAGACTTTACATTAACTACCTGTTAACAGGCAGTTAAAAGGATTAAATGCCTTTCCCGCCTTCAGGAGATGGAGCCCGAAGCTGCACATCTTCCCACCTCCTGGCAAAAGGGCATGGAGGCGGGATGGGGCGGCTTTGCCATCCGCCCCCACTTTCTCCGAGTGTACTGGCTGTCCCACCTCCATGCCCGCCTCCTCGGGGCTTGGAAAATCCAGCCCAATGGTATTGACTTCTTTTATTCTGTCACTGTATATAATGATTTAAAATCAGCTTAAGTCACAAAAAAGGAAATGTTTTAGTTTATTCAGATAGTATTGTTGCTGAATCTGTTGCTTGTCTGAGTCAGTTGAATGGGCTCAAATAGGATTGGTTTGAAAATATATTTGATTAGCAACTGTTTTGGACTTTAACAGACAGTTAAATACCTTCCCGTTGTTTTTTGAAGATATTTTTCAACTTATTTGTCTCAAATTTGGGAAACTGTCTGTAGCCCTCAGAAAAAGATAGCCAGGCTGAAGAGTTTCCATAGCTGGTGGAAAAAAAGGACACTCATGTAAGAATATTGTGCACGTCATACCCGAGTGCAACAGTTATTTTCTACTTATTTGAGAAGTTAGTTAAGCTTAATAATTACTGTAACATCAACAGTGTATCACTGCCATTGTTCACTTATTCTTTTACTGATTAATACTATTATTTGGCAGTTTAAGTCTAAGCCACAGTCTGGTGTTTATTCTGCTGCCTTCAGAAGTGAAGGAAGATCACGTGAGGGTACATGATAATACCAAAAAAGAAGAAATAAAGTGAATAGGGTTATCTGTTGAATTCCACGGCACGCTAGAAATTTGCCTAAATATCTGGGCAAGTGAAAGCATATGACATAGGACATGAGGGCCTAGCAATAGGTGTGGTCGAGATGTGGAGCCCAAAAAAATCTTTAAAAAGAGAAAAAGTACAACAATGTAACAGTGGTGGGAGCATAGCTGAGGTAGAATATCACTCGGAGACCAACCAACTAAATTTAATATAAGTGCAGCTGTAGCAGATGATAGTAGTTAAAAAATGTCCACAAGGGCTCAGAAAGATGTAGACAGAAATATTGAATTAGTCCATTTAATTGTTGAAGAAAAGGCAAAGGAATGTGGTTACCAGCTAGAGGCACGGAAACCAGAGGCTGAAAAAGAACAACACAAAGAGGAGAAGGAATGTTGCAGATTCAAGGCAAAATAACAAGAGAAGCAATGATACAGAAGGCAGAAGAGCAGGCAAAATAGTGATAACATGAGGCAGAGGAAATGGAGTGACGGCACTGATGTGCTGTTGAACCAGCAAAGAAAGGAGTATTCGCACTGAGTCTGGTAAGTGAGCATACAGTTCATTTAGCACATATCATTGTAGGGATTAATTTCACTAGGTTCACTATTTCATATGCAAATCCGTCAAAAACCATTAGGTACCCTATGATATTTAATACTTTTCTGTTAATGGTAAGATTCTAATTTCATTCTCACGCAGCAGGAATTGTACTGTAGAGGTTTAAATGGCACTGGTTGTTACTTATGCTCCTTAGTGTAAGTGCAGCTATTCTGTAAATCTGATAGAGTGCTTTCAGCTTTGTTGTGTGGTGCAAAGGTCAAATGGCAGTGATGTTAACCAGTGCTATTTAGGGTACACAAAAACATTCTGGCATTGATTGAGTTCACCTAAAGCTAGAAATCCTGGCCTGTTTTGGGCAGGGAATTGGTGTTACCTAGGCAGGGAGAGGACGTTGGGACAGACTTGTTTCTGCTGAGTTTCCACCTCTTTCTGACCACTCTGAGAAATTGTTACACAGGGGAGGGGATCAGTTCTTTCATCTGCCTTTCGATTATGATGTCACATTTGGAGGCAGGACTGGTGGGATGTCATATTGGTTAGACCGGCAAGGTGCTGTTCCAGAATTCCAGTGCCCCGCCATGGTAAGTGCCCCAGTAGCACCATAAATGGGCAAATTACCCTGTCCTCAGGATTTAGGATGGGGGTCATTGCTGCGGCAAACTGGTAGGCAGAAGTCTTGCCTTCCTGTACATCCATCGTGCAACTGCCCAACCAGAACTTCAGAGCTCCAATGTTTCATTAGAAGCTTACAGTCTGTGTGGATCTCACTTTCTTTCTCAGTGGAATGGCTCACGTTTCTAATTGATCTTTTACCCTGTTCTGCTCATGTTCCTCTGATACATTTTGTACTATTAGAGAGGGACAAATATGTACACCAAAAAAACATAGAAAGATACAAGTTTAGAAGATAGAATGATAACATGGATGAAGGACAGATAAATAGGTTTAATATAATAAAGACAGTAGGGATAAAAAAAAAAGAAGAGCTATTACAGGAAATAGCAGAGAGGGCACTGTATCTGAACAAGTCACTTAGAGGTTAGGGGACACCGCACAAAATAAGACATGAGCCAGTGATCATTAGAGAAGGGAACTGTAAAGAGGAAGATACTTGTTTCGATAAAGATCAACTGCTCTTTGCTATTTACCATCCTACCCCACACAAGTGAAGCATAATTGTATGCTATGCATTATATCATATTAATTTTGCCATAAGGCAAATTAGTAATTGACATTTTAGCCCAGGAATCTATAACATAAGTAGACATTATGCCAATATGCAGAAACACAAATAATTAAATGTCTACAAGATGCCTGCAGCAGGTGGGATATATACCCAGAATTTTCATGGACACAGGACAGGAAATTGGTGAAATTCTGGTTAATATTTTTAGGAGCTACATAAACACTGGAGCTGTACTTGAAAAGTACAGGATTTTGGTAGAATAATACCAGAAATGAAAAGTTATAGGTATGAGAAAGGCTATAAAAATTGAGATTTACATTGGAACAGAAAAGGTCAAGATGATCAAATAGCGGTTTTCAAAATTATGAAAGGATTTGAGGAGGTAAATAATGAAAGACTGTTTCCACTGCTTGGTGAATTGGCACAGATTGAGGATTATCACTTGAATAATGAAGGAGGAAGTAGAAGAAATATTTTCACATAGAGGTTATTAGAATATGGAATGTTTTACTACAAATAGCTAGTTAGACAGAGAGGGTGAAATTGGGCTCAGTAGCGCCCGTTGTTTGGGTGCTCCGGGTGCCATTTGTGGGCCAAAATGGTGTCCGATGCATGTGCGCACACTTCTGCCACGGACGCCATCTTGGTGAGGGCGATAGCGTGCGTGTAACTAACATCCGCAGGAAGTATGCAGAGCAGGCAGATGCAATGCTGATTTGATACCAGCGGTGCCATTTTGAACTCAATGTTCCAGCCAATGCTCTCTATTAAACTCGCACAGCTGAACACGCATTAAGCAGCTGGAAGGACCCCGCACCGGTGCTATTTAAAGGGATTATCAACTACTTACAGGCAATGGCCTAGAAATTCAGGGGTTTAGTGCCACCCGTTACCGCCAGATTTGGGCAAAAAAATTACGGCCGCCATTCTTCCACCCACTACCGGTGGGTCCCGCGGTGGCCGCCATTTCCGGATGGCCGGCAGCACTGCCGATGTCCACACTCACTAGGGATATGTAGATTATGCAGATCGTGACAACAGTGAATGTGCAACGCTCACCTGATGCCCGATCTGCCATTTTAAAGTTCTCCACATAAATTACTGACATGCCTTAAGTGGGACGAGCTGAGTAAGCATTGAAAAGCAAGAAGGAGGCTCCAGCAGTGGTATTTAAAGTGATCATCAGCAACTGCCAACTTGCACCTGACATGTCTCTGCAGTTTGACTGGCTCTGTGCAACATTCTGCAGCTTTATTAACTTCTGTCAATGTTCTAAGGTAACAGGGAGTGTTGGTGCAAGTGGGGAATGTCTACATTCTTATTTAAAGGCTTCTGCTCACAACACTTGCTCACTGTCATGGGGGCTCTACTTGCAGTCCCCCTTGTGCTCGAGTATCTTAGGGAGAGAGAGCGGAGGCAGCGAAGAAGACGAGGAGATGCGCAGAGGGAGGAGGAGGAGGGCCAGGAGGGCTCTCAACAAGAAGTGCCAGGCAATGACTATCTCCAACAAGCGAGAGTCTAGCCAACGCCCCTTGACATTCAACGGCATTACCATCGCCGCATCCCCCACCATCAACATCCTGGGGGTCACCACTGACCAGAAACTTAACTGGACCAGCCACTTAAATACTGTGGCAACAAGAGCAGGTCAGAGGCTAGGTATTCTGCGGCGAGTGTCTCACCGCCTGATTCCCTAAAGCCTTTCCATCATCTACAAGGCACAAGTAAGGAGTGTGATGGAATACTCTCCACTTGCCCAGATGAGTGCAGCTCCAACAACACTCAAAAAGCTTGACACCATCAAGGACAAAGCAGCCCACTTGATTGGTACCCCATCCACCACCATAAACATTCACTCCCTCCACCTCCGGCGTACCGTGGCTGCAGTGTGTACCATCTACAAGATGTACTGCAGCAACTCGCCAAGGCTTCTTCGGCAGCACCTCCCAAACCCGCGACCTCTTCCACCTAGAAGGACAAGGGCAGCAGGTGCATGGGAACACCAGCACCTCCAAGTTCCCATCCAAGTCACACACCATCCTGACTTAGAAGTATATCGCCGATCCTTCATCGTTACTGGGTCAAAATCCTGGAACTCCCTACCTAACAGCACTGTGGGAGTACCTTCACCACACGGACTGCAACGGTTCAAGAAGGCGGCTCACCACCAGTTTCTCAAGGGCAATTAGGGATGGGCAATAAATGGTGGCCTTGCCAGCGATGCCCACACCCCACAAAATGAATAAAACATTTTTTGTTTAAAGTGTGTACAATCTGTGAGATGTGGATGTGAAGCTTGCAGCAGTGATAAGTGTGTGAGGGTTAGGTTAATCTATGAATGTTAGGTATGAGTACTGATTGATAGAGATTGTTGGTAGGTGAGTGATTGGGGTGTGGTGAATTGAGCAGTGGCTGAGGCTAGTGGTGCAGTTGGTGGGATATGGCATTTGAACATGCATTCTCTGACTTTGACCATTCGTGTGAGGTTATTGGACTTCTTGCCGCAGTGCATCCAGGTCCTTGGGGCTTGGCTCCTGGCATTGACCTCCATGGCTGTCTGCTTCCACTGCCTTTTGACCATGTGTGTGGAGGGCCTCCTGCCCCCTTGAAGTTACAGGATATCTCTCCACCTCCTCCACCAAGATCTCCAGTGCAGCGTCTGAAAACCTTGGAGCCCGTTCTCTTCCTCACTGTTTCCTAGGACAGAATCACTTCCTGCATGATTCCCAGTACCTGCTCCAGCCACAATGCACCACCACTTTAAGAGGTGCAGGCTAGCTTTAAGCAGTGCAGGCTAGCTTTAGGTGGTGCTAGGAAGTTATGATTTTGGACCCCGGGCAGCCAATGAACAGCGCAGTTAGTGCTTTCTGCATGCAGAAATCATTATAATGAGCAAGCAGCACGAAGTGGCATGCTGCATGCATTTTAATCAACGGGCGTGGGTTAATCAACCATCGTGATCCCCACACCCATTTTTGGGAGCTATCCAACTTAGCCCCCAGAGACTATGACATAATTTAAAAGGGAATGGATATGTATTTGAAAATGAAGAATGTAATAAAATGAGGAAAAGACATGGAAATGGAATTAATGTAGATAGCTCAGTGGAAAGTTGACACTGGCACAATGAGCTAAATTTCTTCTTACGTTGAAAAGAAATTAAACATCAACATGAAAGTTAGACACCAGCTAACCTGATGTCTATTGTGTAAAAAATGTTCATCAATGCTTATCTAAAGAGCACAGAGACTACAAGCAGCAGTCAAGATAGCCCTAGAAGTAACATATCCTTTTCATTCTATGTGTCAAGTCTAGCCATTATGTAACCGTTAGTCTCTGTGCACCAAATGCAATTATTGGTAGAAAGCAATGTTTATTATAGTTTGTGCCTGTATAATGGGGTTTGAAATCTAATTTGATAACAAAGCAAAGTGATAATTTATGCCTTAACACTGATGATCAGATTGCAAGTATAGGGCAAATTCCACTATTCTGCTATATGCATACTCAGAAGGATCACAAAAGACATTGTACAAAGGGAACACTGATGCACAGGCTACAGCCAGTAAAATCGTTCACAATGGGGGGAATTGTAACCCCCAAAACTGGGTGAGTTGGGGTCGTAAAGGAAGTTAAAGTGTTAAAAATCTGAATCCCGACCAGAACCCACCTCCAACCCGCCCACTTCCGCTTTTAACGAAGGGGAGCCAACATGCTCCCAGGAGGCGGTTTGACCATTTAAATATTATAATGAGGCTGGCATGCCTCAGATTTAACCTCCATTTAAAATTTAACAATGGCTGGTCCCCATGAGGCCTCCCCCCCACCCCACCCCCACCCCATGTTCCTTCGGCCCTCTGATGTTGTCTGCCTCTCCCTCCCCCTGCTCCTCCTCCCCCTCCCCCACCACTCCTCCTGGCCCCCACCCCTACTCCTCCTGCACCCCCCCCTCGTGCTCCTCCTGGCCCTCCGATGATGCTCCATACCCTCCCCCCACCACTGCTCCTCCGTTCTCCCGGTTTTCCCGATCGCTTCCGAGCACCCCACCCCCAACTCGCCTCCCCATTAAAATTCAGGCCAATGTATACACACATGCACAGACTCATATGCCCAATATTAATAGCACTGTTGCAAGTTTAGGGTCTTACCTTAGATATTATCTTGGGTACAGACATGCTGGCCACTCCCAAAAGCAGTCTCAGTGTCTTATATTTAGGGATGTGCCCATACTGCCCAATATCTAACTGTACGATAGTGTAATCCAGGAGTGTAATAATAGTGCTCCCTTGTGATCTCAACTGAATATTCATGTCTTTCACATTAGACCCCACTTGTGCCTCTCCACTTGGAAATCACTTGGTAATAAAAGGCCAGATAAAAATTGTTAAGCTGCTTTATTTCACAGCAAATGAACATACAGAGCAACAGTTTTGATGGGACTCACTTATTTCAATCAGTACAACTTGTCTTTGAGCAATCTGAAGTCCACAAGTGCATTAGGGAAGTCACATAGAAACATAGAAAAATAGGAGCAGGAGTAGGCCATTCGGCCCTTCGAGCCAGCGCCGCCATTCAGTATGATCATGGCTGATCCTCTATCTCAATACCATATTCCTGCTCTCTCCCCATACCCCTTGATGCCTTTTGTGTCTAGAAATCTACCTATTTCCTTCTTAAATATATTCAGTGACTTGGCCTCTACAGCCTCCTGTGGTAGAGAATTCCACAGGTTCACCACCCTCTGAGTGAAGAAATTTCTCCTCATCTCAGTCCTAAATGTCCTACCCCGTATCCTGAGACTGTGAGCCCTCGTTCTAGACCCCCCAGCCAGGGGAAACATCCTCCCTGCATCCAGTCTGTCTAGCCCTGTCAGAATTTTATACGTTTCAATGAGATCCCCTCTCATTCTTCTAAACTCTAGTGAATACCGGCCTAGCCGACCCAATCTCTCCTCATACGACAGTCCTGCCATCCCAGGAATCAGTCTGGTGAACCTTCACTGCACTCCCTCTATGGCAAGTATATCCTTTCTTAGGTAAGGAGACCAAAACTCCAGGTGTAGTCTCACCAAGGCCCTGTACAACTGTAGTAAGACATCCTTGCTCCTGTACTCAAATCCTCTTGCAATGAAGGCCAACATACCATTTGCCTTCCTAACTGCTTGCTGCACCTGCATGTCTGCTTTCAGTGACTGGTGTACAAGGACACCCAGGTCCCTCTGTACATTAACATTTCCCAATCTATCACCATTTAAATAATACTCTGCCTTTCTGTTTTTCCTACCGAAGTGGATAACTTCACATTTATCCACGTTATACTGCATCTGCCATGTATTTGCCCACTCACTCAACTTGTCTAAATGCTCTATTTGCCAGGGCCAATCAGTACATTGTTTTCCTATGGATGAGAACAGCTGAATGAGGAAGCCATGGGGTTTGCAGCAATAGCTGATTTCCCTCTAGTGCAGGGTGCTATTGACTGCACTCATGTTGCCATCAGCCCGGAGCTTTCGTAAACAGGAAGGGGTTTCACTCCATTAATGTGCAGCTGTATGTGATCACACCAGAAGGATCATGGAAGTCTGTGCCAGGTTTTCACGCAGCTGTCACATTGCATTCATCTTGTGGCAGCCAAACATACCCCCACTTTTCCACCCTACCCGGATTGTTCAAGCATGGCTGCTTGGGGACAAACGTCACTCCCTTCTAACATGGCTGATGATCCCCCGCCCCCCCCCCCCCCCGCTGCTTTGCAACCCCACCACGCCTGAGCAGCTAGGGTATAACCAGAGTCATGGTGCTAAAAGGAACATCGCTGAGCTCACTACGGTGTTCTTGAAGCAAAGGTTCAGGTGCCTGGATAGATCCAGGGGCTCCCTGGAATATGCTCCAGACAGCGTCTCCCGCATCAGTGTAGCCTGCTGCATTTTGCACAATATTCTTTTACAGTGAGGATTGCAGCTGGAAGAGGCAGATCTACAAGAAGATTCGTCATCTGATGAGGAACAGGTACATGAAGGTGTGGGAGAAGCACAGGAATGAGGGATGCCACAACACCTTACAGCCAGAAATGCAAGGGATGAATTAGTAGGTCAACTCTTCAGGTGAACTGCTTAGTTCACTCCCCTTGACAACGTAAACAAAGCCCTTCTGCATTAACAGTCCTGGTAACTTTATTCACCACTCCCTTAATCCTGCATTGTATAACATTGAAACCATTCAACCAACTTTTACATCAATGATTTACTGACAAGGCAGTCTCATAAACTGCTCCACAAACACACTGCAGACCAAAGTGCCAAGAATGATGAAGGCTTTAATATACACTCAAACACAATCAGTTGCTTCAAATCATTAATCATCCAAGTATCAACCCATAGTACCTTTTTTAAAGGCAGGTTTACTTACTTTGCTACAAGGAGCTCATGAAGAACTCTCTCAGTGGTTTCAGCTTTTCATGTTGATAAGGCTCTTTTCCAGAAGCCATGGATGAAGGCAAGGGAGAAGCAAAAGAATGAGGGCAAGCAAAACTCACTGCAGCCAGAGAGACTGGGGATTAGTTGATAGAACACCAACTTCCAGTGACCTAGACCTATTTTTCCCCTGAAAAGTTACACAAAGTCCCTCTTGTTACCCCCCCCTGCCCCCCCCTATCACCACTCCACATTAATCCACATTAAAGAACACTGAAAGCATTCAGCTAACTTCTATTTAATGAAATCCTGACACTGCAGACTCGGAAGCTGTTATGAAAACACAGTGCAGACCAAAGTGCAAGATGTGATAAGAGTGATGAATTTAATGCCAAACACAATAATTCCCTTGAATTCATCTTTCACCTAAGTGTCAAACCACAGTACCATTTCTAAAAGAAGCTTTCCTAAGTCTACTACTCCTACGAGGTGTTCCCCTAGTGGCTTCAGCAAAGCTAATGGAAGGCTGCTATTGCTCATGTTGCAACCCTTGAGATGCTTGTGGCCGTGACTTCTGGGAACTCGAGCCTGTGAGGGCCTGGCTGCAGACTGCAGCACTTTGGCTGATGTCAGGGCAGTCTGGCCCAGTTGGCTTTCTGGCACCATGGTGGTTATTGGTTGAAGGGGTTCAGGGGGTGGCAGGGGAGAAGAATCATAGAATCATAGAAATTTACAGCACAGAAGGAGGCCATTCAGCCCATCATGCCTGTGCCGGCCGAAAAAGAGCTATCCAGCTTAATTGCACTTTCTAGCTCTTGGTCCATAGCCTTGCAGGTTACGACACTTCAAGTGCATAGCCAAGTACTTTTTAAATGCGATTAGGGTTTCTGCATCTACCATCCTTTCAGGCAGTGAGTTCCAGACCCCCACCACCCTCTGGGTGAAAAAATTCTCCTCAACTCCCCTCTAATTCTTCTACCAATTACTTTAAATCTATGCCCCCTGGTTAATGACCTCTCTGCTAAGGGAAATAGGTCCTTTCTATCCACTCTGTCTAGACCCCTCATAATTTAATACACCTCAATTAAATCTCCCCTGCATCCTCAGTTCCAAAGAAAACAACCCCAGCCTATCCAATCTTTCCTCATAGCTAAAATTCTCCAGCCCTGGCAACATCCTCGTAAATCTCCTCTGTACCCTCTCTAGTACAATCACATCTTTCCTGTAATGTAGTGACCAGAACTGTACACAGTACTCTAGCTGTGGCCTAACTAGTGTTTTATACAGTTCAAGCATAACCTCCCTGCTCTTATATTCTATGTCTCGACTAATAAAGGAAAGTATCCCGTATGCCTTCTTAACCACCTTATCTACCTGTCCTGCTACCTTCAGGGATCTGTAGACATGCACTCTAATGTCCCTCTGTTCCTCTACACTTCTCATTATCCTACCATTTATTGTGTATTCCCTCACCTTGTTAGCCCTCCCCAAATGCATTATCTCACACACTTCTATTTGCCACTTTTCTGCCCACCTGACCAGTCCATTGATATCTTCCTGCAATCTACATCTATGTTCCTCACTATCAACCACACAGAAGTTTTCGTATCACCTGCAAACTTCTTAATCATGCCCCCTACATTGAAATCTAAATCATTGATATAAACCACAAAAATTAAGTGACCTAGTACTGAGCCCTGCGGAACCCCAGTGTAAACAGCTTTCCAGTCACAAAAACACCTCTCAACCATTACCCTTTGCTTCCTGCCACTGAGCAAATTTTGGATCCAACTTGCCACTTTCCCTTGGATCCCATGGGCTTTTACTTTTCTGACCAACCCGCCATGTGGGACCTTGTCAAAGGCCTTGCTAAAACCCATGTAGACTACATCAAATGAGCTACCATCATCGACCCTCCTTGTTACCACCTCAAAAAATTCAATCAAGTTAGTCAGACAAAACCTTCCCTTAACAAATCCATGCTGACTGTCCTTGATTAATCCGCGCCTTTCTAAATGATGATTTATACTGTCCCTCAGAATTTTCTCCAATAATTTGCCCACCACCGAGGTTAGGTTGAAGTGCTGACCTCCTACAAGCGGGCAACATGTATCGATACTATTGCACCAGTGCCACTCCCATGGGAACAGAGGGCAAGATTTAGTGAGTGGCTGCTGAAAAGGAGGTTGCAGATGTGTGAGGCTTCTGCTTGATGTGCGGATGCTGAGATGGAGAAGAAGCAAGATGCAAGCAGTATGCAGAGGTGTTGAATGGAAAGCAAGTGGCTGGAGTGTGAACTGAAGCAGGAGCCATGAGAGGAGCTCTTTGTTCTGCAGTTACTACCACGTGAGAACAAAATGCTGTTTGTGGCTGCCATGAAGGCAACAACAAGAGGTGAGTGTGTATTTGGACTCAGAGTGAGAGGAGAGACAAAATTTGGGGGGAAAAAACTGGCACCAATCACAAAAGAAAGTGAGTCGAGAATTGCAAAATGTTAGCGCAAGGTAAAAAACAGCACCTTATACTTTGTAACATACATTTGCCAAGACTATACAGCTTAACTTAAAACTTGTCTCTTGATTCTCTTCCACTTGGATTGAATTTCCTACGTAGAACGGTGTTTCGTGAAAGTTAAAATTCTCTGGATAAACAATTTTCTGTACAGTTTGGCTAGGGCTCAAAAAGAAAATGAATATGAATTCTGGAGGGTTGCTGTCATTATGACAAAACTGAGTATATGTTGCGCTTTCAAATTAAAAACATTGTGGGTTTAATTTTGTGTCTATCGAAGATCCTGGAGCACTGTGTCATTATTTAACATTACCCTAAAATAATGATTCTATTTCTAAATTCAAAACAAATTGCCTAAATCAGTGATCATCTAAGACTGTGCCACTAAAGTCTATCACGCTAACTAAAAGTAATAATAAGTATTCAATATTTTTGTTTGATAAATTTATTATCATTGTGGTAGTTAAGTAATTATTTCCTTTTATTCAAATTAATAAACAAGCCTGGGTACTAATCTTTCAGGATTATTATGGTATATGTTTGGCCTCATTTTAAAATAAGTTGGAAATACCTGTAATAATTAACTATTTTTTGAAGGAATAGTTTGTGTTTCTTTAAAGTGTGTTTACAGTTCTTTCCCGTTTTGATAATCTAAACCATCCAAGTCAGTCTACTACTTTTTAATACATTTAGAAGTGTTCTTTTGGTATATTTAGGTCACATCTCACATATACCATTAAAGCAATCATTACAAAGTGATTTGGGAATAGCATGTTCAGAATTTAGTTTTCTTTCAGGATTATTTGGCATGGGCTAACATTTCCATTAAAGTAACAGATAAAGTCATGTTATTTAAGTAATGTAATTTAACTGAAATCTTTTATCAATGTAAATTTAGTTGGTATGCAGTGGAGGAGCTGGTCACTTTACTGCCATTTATGAGGACAGTAATTGGATTAAGGTTATTCACTAACATTGTGGTTGAGGCCGCATTCGAGAGCAGCGTCTTCCTTGAGGGCTATTCTGAAGAATGTCCAACACTGCACCAGAGAGATGGAACATGGGTCTATACCTGTAATTCTCGCATAGTGTGGGTTTCAATTCGGCAGTGGAGGCAAGGAACCTTCCTAAGGAAATGAGGAGAAAATGTAGGGCTGACATTTAGGACAATAGTTTCTGATACCTCACACCACTGGTGGATCCTCACAGGCAGCGGACAATGTATCAGAAAATCAGTGTACTCACGATTTTTTGGTAAGTCTGCAGTAGTGTGGATCTCGGAAAATTTTGCCCATCATTTTATTAATGCTAAATTGCAGCTCTGACAACATCCCTCATACACACCTACTAAAGAGAAGTGGAGGAGAAGGGAAAATGGGCTACAAATTATCTCTATGCCATATCATGCATAGCACTGGTGTAGGTAGTGAGCCTTGACCACCAGTAAAAAGTAAGCCTCCTATTTTAAATTTTCACATATAAGTAGTATTTGAAAAATAGTCATACACAACTGTGATGAAATATTCCATTCATCACTCATCAGTATTTCTCTGCCTGTGACTGTGGTTGGTTTCAGTTTCATTTCCATTGTATTGTACTGTGTGTAGGGCTCCGCCCATACCTGGCTCCTATGTAAGCTGGCCCAGCCTGTAGCACATCCAGTATGGCAGACCTCTGGATGGAAGATACATTCTCCTCTGTGTGTTACCTTCTAAGTCAATAAAAGCCTTGTTTTGTTTCGCTAACATCGAGTCTCGGATTTATTGAGGCACATCAATTTTATTGACTTAATTTTCAACACAATGGATCAACTCTTGAAACCCGAACGTTTGGATTTGGACCAGCATGCTTCGGACGCATCGGCACGCTTCGGACACTGGTTTATGTGTATGGAATTCTTCCTGGACAATTCCGCAGCCGTCAAAGACGCTACGGACGCTGCGAGTATGAAACTCGGAATTCTGCGGAATTGGGTAAGCCACCGGGTTTACCCCCTCATCCAAGACGCCGACACGTACCCGGCCGCCTGCGACATCTTAAAGGCGCATTACCAGCAGCCTACGAATGAGGTGTATGCTAGGCATCTGCTCGCTACTCGCGCACAGCGACCTGGGGAATCGGTGGAGGAGTTCCTAGGCACCCTGAAAACGCTTGGCAAAGACTGCAAGTGCCAAGATGTAAAAGCCGCAGTGTACACTGACGAGCTTGTTCGCGATGCCTTTATCACAGGCCTCAGCTCCACTTACATCCGGCAGAGACTGCTGGAAAAAACAGGATTGGACCTGAAACAGGCTGCGGACACAGCACGATCCCTGGATGTGGCCCAGAGAAACTCGGACGCCTACTCTTCAGCCCGCGCCGTCCACGCCGCCACGTGTGCACCAAGGGCGCCGCCATCTTGGAAGGCATCTTCCCCGCCCGGCAGCCCGACACCGTCGGGGCCCCGCTCTCCCCCCAGAAGCCCTACGACAGCCACGACGCGTCGGGGACCCAACTGCTACTTCTGCGGGCAGCCGAAGCACACCAGAAACCTGTGCCCGGCGAAAGGCACCACCTGCTTTAAGTGCGGTAAGAAGGGGCACTTCGGGAAGGTGTGCAGAGGGAACCCCGCCGGAAAACCCGCCACCGCCGCATGTGCGCCGTGGGAGCGGCCATCTTGGACGCCATCTTGCCTGACCTCATGGGGTCCGCCATCTTGTGAGCAGACAGCGTGGACGCCATCTTGTCTCGATCAGGGCCCTACGGTGGCATCGGTCACAGTGGACCAGACCAGGCCGCACCCGCTATCCAAATCAATGGTGGACATCGAGGTAAACGGGTGCAGGGTTAAATGTTTAATTGACAGTGGAAGCACGGAGAGTTTTATCCACCCTGAACTGGTACAACAACCCTCCCTAAAGGTGGTCCCTACTCGGGGTACCATCTCTATGGCTGATAAAACCCAGACATCGACCATTCTGGGTTACTGCACGGTACAACTGTCCGTTAACGGAACTGTATACGATAATTTTAAAGTATTAATCATGAAGAATCTATGTGCGAGCGTGATCTTGGGCCTGGATTTCCAGTGCTACCACCAAAGAATCACGCTCAATTACGGTGGGTCCCAGCCGCCCCTCACAGTGTGCGGTCTGGCTACCCTGAAGGTAAAGCCGCCTTCGCTATTCGCGAACCTTACCCCTAACTGCCGGCCAATAGCGACCAAAAGCAGGAGGTACAGCTGGGAGGACAGGCGGTTTATCGCGACCGAGGTAGACAGGCTCCTGAAAGAGCACATTACTGAACGCAGCAATAGCCCGTGGCGCGCCCAAGTGGTGGTGGTAAGGGGTAGCAAGAAGAAACGGATGGTGATCGACTATAGCCAAACGATCAACAGGTACACCCAACTAGACGCCTACCCGCTACCCCGCATATCAGAAATGGTGAACCAAATCGCCCAATACCGGGTGTTCTCCACCATCGACCTCAAGTCAGCGTACCACCAGCTCCCTATCAGACCAGAGGACCGCCCGTACACCGCCTTCGAGGCGAACGGACGCCTCTACCAATTCCTCAGAGTCCCCTTTGGGGTGACGAATGGGGTCTCGGTCTTCCAGAGGGAGATGGACCGCATGGTCGACACTTGCAGGCAACCTTCCCCTACCTCGACAACGTCACCATCTGCGGTCACAACCAGCAGGATCACGACTCAAACCTCGAGAGGTTCCTGAAAACCGCACAAAAACTCAACCTCACCTACAACGAGGACAAGTGCGTTTACAACACCACGCGCCTCTGCATACTAGGCAGCGTGGTGGAGAATGGGGAAATCGGACCAGACCCCGACCGATTGCGCCCCCTACGGGAGCTGCCCCTGCCCAACACTCCCAAAGCCCTGAAAAGGTGCCTGGGGTTATTTTCTTATTATTCCCAATGGGTCCCCAACTACTCCGACAAAGCCCGCCCCCTCTTGAAAGCATCCTCTTTTCCGCTCTCTGCTGAGGCCCATGCCGCCTTCAAAAGCATTAAGCAGGATATTGAGCGGGCCACGCTACAGGCAGTGGACGAGAACACTCCCTTTCAAGTGGAAAGTGATGCGTCTGACTTTGCCTTGGCGGCCACCCTCAACCAGGCGGGGCGGCCCGTAGCTTTCTTCTCAAGGACCCTCCAAGGGCCCGAGATCAGACACTCCTCCGTAGAAAAGGAGGCCCAAGCCATCGTGGAGGCAGTGCGCCACTGGCGCCACTACCTAGCCGGCAAACGCTTCACCCTACTTACCGACCAGCGGTCGGTAGCGTTTATGTTCAATAATAAACAGAGGGGGAAGATTAAAAATGATAAGATTCTTAGGTGGCGGATCGCGCTCTCCACCTTCGATTATGACATCATTTACCGGCCAGGGGCCCTTAACGAATCCCCCGACGCCCTCTCACAAGGGATGTGTGCCAGCGCCACCGGGGATCGGCTACAGACCCTCCACAATGACCTCTGCCACCCAGGGGTCACGCGGCTGTTCCACTTCATAAAGTCCCGCAACTTACCCTACTCGATTGAGGAAGTTCGGTCCCTGACCAGGAACTGTCGCACTTGCGCTGAGTGCAAGCCTCGGTTCTACCGCCCAGATAGAGCCCACTTAATCAAAGCTACATGGCCCTTTGAGCGGCTCAGCTTAGATTTCAAGGGCCCCCTCCCGTCCGTCGACCGCAATGTTTACTTCCTGAACATTGTGGACGAATACTCTCGTTTCCCATTCGCCTTCCCCTGCCCAGACATGACCAGCGCCATGGTCATTAAATGCCTCAACAGCCTGTTCTGCCTGTTCGGTATGCCAAGCTACATCCATACGAATAGGGGGGCGTCCTTCATGAGTGAAGAGGTACGCCAGTACATGCTGTCCAGGGGGATCGCCACGAGCCGTACCACCAGCTACAACCCCCGGGGTAGCGGTCAAGTGGAGCGAGAGAACGGGACAGTATGGAAAGCAGTCACTCTAGCTCTAAGGACCAAAGGCCTCCCTATCTCCCGCTGGCAGGAAGTCCTCCCAGATGTGCTCCATTCAATACGGTCGCTATTGTGTACTGCCACAAATGCCACGCCTCACGAGCGAATGTTTGTCTTTCCCCGGAAATCCACCTCAGGCGTCTCCATGCCGTCATGGCTCTCCACCCCAGGTCCGGTATTCGTGCGAAGGCATGTGAGGGGCCACAAGACGGACCCTCTCGTGGAGTCAGTGCACCTACTCCACGCCAACCCCCAATACGCGTATGTCCGGCACGCCGACGGAAGGGAGGACACCGTGTCCATAAAAGACGTCGCCCCAGCCGGTAACGACAACAACCACGACAACAGCAGCAACAACGACCACAGCAACTCTTACCCACCCACTACTCTTTCATCACCCCCGGAAGAACATCGACCAACGGTACCCCCACCAACTACCCCTTCAACAACCCTGGCGGCACCCCCGGCAGAGACCCAGGAGGCCACCGGGGACACCCAGCCGACACCCGCGGCACCACAACAGCCACGTCGGTCGCAGAGGACTATCAAACCCCCGAACAGACTAAATCTATAGAAGGGGTGAATGTGATGAAATATTCCATTCATCACTCATCAGTATTTCTCTGCCTGTGACTGTGGTTGGTTTCAGTTTCATTTCCATTGTATTGTACTGTGTGTAGGGCTCCGCCCATACCTGGCTCCTATGTAAGCTGGCCCAGCCTGCAGCACATCCAGTACGGCAGACCTCTGGATGGAAGATACATTCTCCTCTGTGTGTTACCTTCTAAGTCAATAAAAGCCTTGTTTTGTTTCGCTAACATCGAGTCTCGGATTTATTGAGGCACATCAACAACAACCTACAAAAACTCAGAAAAACTGATGGAACAGCATGTAATATAAATCAAAGCCAATGTGATCTCCTGGACTAGTTTCGATTGCCTGAAGGTTTGGATTGGCCTGGGTTTTTATCTATTTTTTCACCTCTCTTAGGAGATTACATGGCTCCGGGTGGCTAGGGAATGCTTGTATATCATGATGCATAAGGCATCACATCTGTATAGGACAGGCTAGATGGACCAGTTAGTCATTTCCTGTCTGTCATTTTCATATATAAGCTTCAAAAAAGCTGACATCTCAAAAATAATGTGAAACTGAAAACAAACACCTGCTGGTCTAAGGTTCTCTGAGTGCCATCAGATTTCAAGTGAGCAAACTTCATGTATGAGCCTAGACAGTGAAGCCTAAACTTTCCAATTAGGAGCATCTTTTTCCTGATATATATTCAGCAGCCTGGATTTGAAAGTGGGTCTTAGTTCCAGTTCGCCAGATCTCTGGCCATTTTAGCGACCCCTCATCTTCCACCGTAAATTCCGATGACCTGGGGTTATGCCTGCTCATATTTGTACTGAAGCGTGCAAATGCAGTAATGATGTAGTGACATCAGATGCCACCTTTTCTAATTTCCATTGATTGTTGTTCTTTCCCATAGAAAGGAGGAATCCAGGGTTGCCAGATGAGATAGAAAAGGCAGAAGCAAATTTATGGCAGCTATGTTTGCAGGATTTGCAGAAATCGCACTCCTGACAATTTTGGTTCCTTTTATTTTTTGCTGTTGCTAATGACTTCTCCATCTGATTTGCAATTTAATTAGTTTAAATAATAAAAGTAAAACATTTTCTATAACAGAAACTATGCAGCAATTAGTCTTGGGACAGTTAAACATAATTATGCTTTATCTATTTCACTGCATTTATAAGTAAAACTAGTGGACCTCCTCTGGTGTTACGCAAGGATGTGAAGACCAGGTACAGTCTGCAGCTGAAGTGGGATTAGAGCATGCAAAATAATTTGACCAGGGCACACATAATTAAATCAGTCCCCATTTTAAAATCTGCTACTGGGGCCCAAGATAATGACTTCAATCTTGCAGTATTTAGCTGGAGGATATTAAGGCTCATCCAGAGCTTGATAGCAGATACACAGTCTGTCAGGATAGATAGTGGATTGATTTAGAGAGATGATGATGGAGAGTTAGACGTGGGTGTCATCAGCATAATTGTGGAAGCTGACATGTCTATGGATGATGTTGCTGAGGAGCAGCATATAGACAAATAAGAGTGTAATGTATGTACCTTTAAGGGGGGAACTACTTTCTATAGCTCATGTATACTGTAGTACCGGCAGTGACCACACCTGTATACAACGCTGAGTAGTAATCTGTTGTTTCAGTTGCAGTTTGAACCACGCTGAGTAAACACCTGTTGTACCGTTCTCTGCAGTCCTTTTCTTATTATTACACGGACGTAACAGTGGCAACGAGCAAGTTCGAACATACCTGCAACTCTGCATCACCTCCCAGGGATTCGCTCCTGGAGAACAGTGGAAGAAGGTCGAGTCCAGAAGCACGGGCATCGACCACGGGCAACCGCCCAGTCATCCAGCGGAGATTTGAGCATCGCAGGGGAGGCTGTCGAGAGCCAGGCTTGGCTTTCCAGTCACGGTGGTCCAGCGAAACGGGCTGGCAACAGGTACTGCGCAGACCCTTCCCGGACAGCGATGGGCTAGAGCCCGACCGAGCGGCACAGAAAAAGGCCGAGCAGCGTCGACGGGGGAGAGAGAGAGCGCAGAGCGCACAGGGCGCAGCTGGTGTTCAGGACCGAGCGGCGTCAACGGGGGAGAGAGGCGAGAGAGAGCAGAGCGCAGCCGGTGGTCAAGGGTCGAGCAGTGTCAACGGGGGAGAGAGGCGCGCAGGAAAATGCGAGGCGCTGCCATTGCCATGAGGACCGCAGAGAGTGGCATTGGCAGCAGCGCAGGAGCAGCGCACGAAACCCACAGGGCATCGCCAATTGCCACGAGGACCGCCGAGACCGGCGTTGGCAGCAGCGCGGGAGACGCCATTTTAAGCCGCAGCGGGGAAGAAAGGAACGTGCGGGAGACACCATTTTAAGCCAGTCTAACCACACCCAAAAATGCCAAAGAGTGGCAGTATCACAGCGTTCGACAATGAAGTCGAAGATTGGATGACATATGTCGAACGCATAGAAGTATACTGCAAGGCGAATGAAGTGCCAGATGACAAGAAAGCGCTGGTATTGTTGAATTCAATGGGTGCAAAAACGTATGGCTTACTACGAAACCTAGTAACCCCAGAGAAACCAGTAGAAAAGGATTTTGAAAACATAGTGTCAATCCTACAGGACCACCTAAACCCCACACCGCTGCTGATAGCAGAAAGATTTAAGTTTCACAAGAGGAACCAGCATAAAGATGAAAGTAATGCTGAATATTTAACGGAACTGCGCAAGCTATCGAAACACTGCCAGTTTGGATACTTTAGGGGACAGGCTGGTTTTAATATGATAAGGCAGGATCTGGCCAAAGTGGACTGGGAGCAGCTGCTTATAGGAAAATCCACATCAAAACAATGGGAGACTTTCAGAAGGGAAATTGAGAGAGTACAACGCCAACATATTCCTGTAAAGGTCAAGGGTGGGACCAACAAGCAAAGGGAACCTTGGATGACAAGGGATATACAAAAATGCATTAGAAATAAAAGGGGGGCTTTTGGCAGTTACAAAAGACTAAAGACGGAGGAAGCCCTAGAGGAGTATCAAAAGTGCAGGGGCATACTTAAAAAAGAAATTAGGAGGGCGAGGAGGGGCCATGAAATAACACTGGCGAGCAAAATAAAGGAAAATCCTAAGATGTTTTATAAGTATATTAAGGGCAAGAGGATAACCAGGGAAAGGGTAGGGCCCATTAGGGACCAAAGTGGCAATCTGTGTGTAGAGCCAGATGATGTAGGCGGGGTTTTAAATGAATTTTTTGCATCTGTGTTCACTATGGAGAAAGACGATGCAGACATAGAAATCGGGCAAGGGGACTGTGACATACTTGAACATATTAGCATCGAGAGGGAGGAGGTGCTAGCGGTTTTAGCAGGCCAAAAAGTGGATAAATCCCCAGGCCCGGACGAGATGTATCCCAGGCTGCTGTGGGAGGCAAAGGAGGAGATTGCAGGGGCTCTGACACTAATTTTCAGAACCTCTCTGGCCACAGGGGATGTACCAGAGGACTGGAGAACAGCTAACGTAGTACCATTATTCAAGAAGGGTAGCAGGGATAAACCAGGGAATTACAGGCCAGTGAGTCTAACATCTGTGGTGGGGAAATTATTGGAAAAAATTCTGAGGGACAAAATTAATCTCCACTTGGAGAGGCAAGGATTAATCGGAGATAGTCAGCATGGCTTTGTCAAGGGTAAATCATGTCTGACAAATCTGATCGAATTTTTCGAGGGGGTGACTAGTGGGGTGGATGAGGGAAATGCTGTGGATGTGGTTTACATGGACTTCAGTAAAGCTTTTGACAAAGTCCCGCATAGGAGACTGGTTAAGAAGGTAAGAGCCCATGGGATCCAGGGTGCCTTGGCGCGTTGGATCCTAAACTGGCTGAGTGGCAGGAGGCAGAGGGTGATTGTTGAAGGTTGCTTTTGTGACTGGAAGCCTGTGTCCAGTGGGGTACCTCAGGGATCGGTGCTGGGTCCCTTGTTGTTCGTGATCTACATAAATGATTTGGATGAGAATGTAAAAGGTATGATCAGTAAGTTCGCAGATGACACGAAAATTGGTGGGGTGGTAAATTGCGAGGAGGAAAGCCTCCGGCTACAGGACGATATAAACGGGTTGGTCAGATGGGCGGAAAAGTGGCAAATGGAATTTAACCCTGAAAAGTGCGAGGTGATGCATTTTGGACGGACAAATAAGGCAAGGGAATACACAATGAGTGGTAGGACCCTAGGAAGTACAGAGGGTCAGAGGGACCTTGGTGTACATGTACATAGATCCCTGAAGGCAGCGGAGCAGGTAGATAAGGTGGTTAAAAAGGCATATGGGATACTTGCCTTCATTAGCCGAGGCATAGAATATAAGAGCAGGGAGGTTATGATGGAGCTGTACAAAACGCTGGTGAGGCCACAGCTGGAGTACTGTGTGCAGTTCTGGTCGCCTCACTATAGGAAGGATGTGATTGCTTTGGAGAGGGTGCAGAGAAGATTCACCAGGATGTTACCTGGGATGGAGCGCCTCAGCTATGAAGAGAGGCTGGACAGGCTGGGGTTGTTTTCCTTGGAGCAGAGAAGGCTGAGGGGGGACCTGATTGAGGTGTACAAAATGATGAGGGGCATAGATAGGGTAGATAAAGAGGAACTTTTCCCCTTAGTGGGGGGGTCAATAACAAGGGGGCATAGATTCAGGGTAAGGGGCAGGAGATTTAGAGGGGATTTGAGGAGGAACTTTTTCACCCAGAGGGTGGTTGGAATGTGGAACTCAATGCCTGAAAGGGTGGTAGAGGCAGGAACCCTCACAACATTCAAGAAGCATTTGGATGAGCACTTGAAATGCCATTGCATACAAGGCTATGGACCAAATTCTGGAAAATGGGATTAGACTGGACAGGGATGGATGGGCAGCGCAGACACGATGGGCCGAAGGGCCTCTTTCTGTGCTGTAAAACTCTATGACTCTATCTATGACTCTATGACAAGTTTGTGTGTGGGCTTCAAAGTGAAGGAACCCAGAAACGGCTTCTATCAGAAAAGGATCTTACACTGGACAAGGCTTTCAGCATTGCAGTATCACACGAAGCAGCCGCACGGGGCGCTGCAGAGATACAACGGAGACCGCAAGAATATGGCACAAATGAAATGTCATACGGAACAGTGAAGTGCTATCGCTGCGGCAGAACAACACACGACCATAATGATTGCTGGTTCAAGGACAAAGTGTGCAGACAGTGTGGAAAAGTAGGACACATAGCAAGAGTCTGCAGGTCGGGAAAGAAAACCAGCAGCAAGAAATCTCCACAGGAGAAGTACAAGAAGGTACATAAGGTGACGGAGAGTAGTTCAGACGAACAGAAGAGTGATACAGACTCCGGAAGCAAGGAGCTGGGTTGTCTGAAACTACATAATGTGATCAAAACGGAGGATCACCAAACTATCTGGGTCACGCTCAAGATAGCAGGAGTCCAAGTGAAAATGGAATTGGACACAGGATCAGCCCTAACAGTCATAACCCGAAGGGACTACAAGTGGCGATTCTCACATATACCCTTGAGAGATACAGAGATTGTCTTGAAGATGTACACAGGGCAAAAAGTCTACCCCAAAGGAAAAATAAGGGTGAACGTTATATATAACGGCAAGGAAACACCAAAAATGGACCTATATGTATTGCCAGATGGAGGACCACCACTACTAGGATGTGAATGGATCCGGAAGATACAGCTAGATTGGCATTCCATACCAGCACTGACTGTAGATGCCAAAAAGGATGACGACGTCACACCTGGACAACTGTCAAAAATGCTAACTGACGCACAAGAAGTGTTCCAGCAGGGACTCGGAACACTAAAAGGCATAACAGCAACGATCAAAATAGAGGAAAATGCAAGCCCAAAGTTTTTTAAGGCCAGACCGGTACCTTATGCGATCCGCCCAGCCGTCGAAGCAGAGCTGGAAGGTTTGGAACGTTCAGGAGTACTGTCCAAAGTGGACTGGAGCGAGTGGGCTACACCCATCGTTCCTGTAATGAAGAAGTAATTGAGTAATACGCCTGGGGAACCAAAGAAGGTTCGCATCTGTGGGGACTTTAAGGTGACAGTGAACCCAGTCCTTCACACTGTACAATATCCGCTTCCGCGGATTGAAGATATTTTCGCCTCGCTATCTGGAGGGAAACGCTTCACTAAGATTGATCTGGCCCAGGCGTACCTGCAAATGGAGGTAGAAAAAGCCTCAAAACAGTACCTCACGATCAACACTCATAAAGGTCTCTACCAATACAACCGGCTGGTGTTCGGGGTAGCATCTGCTCCGGCTATTTGGCAAAGGGCAATGGATCAAGTCCTGCAAGGAATTCCAGGGACCCAGTGTTATTTGGACGACATCCTGGTCACGGGCGAAAATGACAGTGATCACCTCACCAACCTGAAGCAGGTGCTCACTAGATTGAAGGAATATGGGCTCCGAGATAATCGCCACAAATGCGAGTTTTTCTAGAAGCAGATCTCATATTGTGGCCACGGTATTGATAAAGAGGGGTTACATAAGTCCCCTGAAAAGATTGAGACAGTAGTCAAGGCTCCAGCACCGGAAAATGTGTCACAACTGAGGTCGTTCCTCGGGCTGGTGAACTACTACCATAAGTCCTTGCCGAATTTGTCTACCGTACTACACCCACTGAACACCCTACTGCAAACGGGGGTACCATGGAAGTGGAGTGACGAATGTAAACGAGCTTTCCAGAAGAGCAAAGCATTGATCACATCAAAGGAGGTGTTGGCTCATTTCAACCCAGCACTACCAATTCGGTTGGCGTGTGATGCATCACCCTATGGCATTGGAGCGGTGCTGTCGCACAAATTCCCGGACGGCTCGGAGAGGTCAGTAGCCTTTGCGTCTCGGTCACTAACCTCAGCCGAGCGTAACTCCGCCCAGATTGACAAGGAGGCCCTCAGCCTAGTGTGGGGAGTGAAAAAGTTCAATCACTATCTGCACGGGCAGAAGTTTAACTTGCTGACTGACCACCAACCACTTGTCTCCATCTTTAATCCAAAGAAGGGCGTTCCGGTGATGACTGCGCAACGGCTACAAAGATGGTCCCTTTTTCTAGGGGCGCACCAATATGAAATCGAGTATAAGGGCATGAAACAGCATGGAAACGCTGATGGGCTATCACGCCTGCCACTGCCTACTGCGGAGGAAGCACCAGCAGTGGATCCTGTCGAAATATTTCATTCGACGACAATTGAATGCTTGCCAGTAACTAACGCTGGTATAGAGAAGGAGACCCGAAATGACCCGACACTGTCTCGGGCATATGATTTGACGGTGAAGGGATGGCCAGCACATGGCGACTCACTGTTGCCAGCATTCTCATCCGGAAGAGAACAGCTGTCAGTATGCCAGGGGACCTTGATGTGTGGATCCCGAGTGGTAATTCCACCCAAGTTAAGGGAGAGAGTGCTCAATGAGCTTCACGAAGGTCATCTGGGAGGGGTGAAAAAGAAAAGCCTTGCTGGGGCTTATGTGTGGTGGCCGGGGATCGATCAGCAAATCCAGGACCTGACAAAGAGCTGCTCAGGATGCCAGTAGGTCCAAAATGCACCACCACATGCCCCTCTACACCCATGGGAGTGGCCCTCATCTCCATGGCAACTGGTGCATATTGATTTTGCTGGTCCATTCATGGACTCAATGCTTTTAATAGCCGTGGATGTGCACTCGAAATGGCCTGAGGTGATCAAAATGTCCTCCACCACCACGGAGAAAACTATTGCAGTCCTACGGACCATTTTTGCCAGGAACGGCTTGCCAGAGCAGATTTGCTCTGATAACGGACCACAGTTTGTGTCCGAAGAGTCTCGAAGATTTATGAAAAGGAATGGGGTAAGGCATTACACATGCGCCCCGTATCATCCAGCCACAAATGGATTGGCTGAGAGGTTCGTACAAACCGTTAAAAAAACAGTAAAGGCCATGTGCGATGACGACATTCCACTGCAGCATAAGGTGGACAATTTCCTGTTAGCCTACAGAAATGCGACACATGCAGTCACCAACCAGGCCCCGGCCTTGATGTTCTTTAACCGAAGGTTGAGATCTTGTCTGGATTTGCTCAGACCGAATGTACGAAGAGATGTTGAGAGTAAGCAATTCCAGCACATCAATGAGAAGCCAACAAGGAGCTTCAATGTAGGGCAACCAGTCTTGGCCCGCGACTACCGAACAGAGAAATGGCAACCAGGAACGATATGCACACGGCAGGGGCCACTAATGTACACAGTGGACATTGGGGAGAGCATCGTGAGACGCCATGCTGACCAGATCCTAGAGTCACAGGAACGAGTCAACCCCATGCCTCGCCCATACGTACCTGGTGATGAACCCGACGTACAGGTAGCATCTACCCCAGAAACAGTAGCATCGGAAGCTGATGAACCAACCGACGACAGGGGGCCAGAATCGCCTCCGCACCAAGAGCAAGACACTCGGGAAAGGCGCTATCCAGAAAGGATCAGGAAGCCTCCCCAAAGACTGAATTTATAAATAGACTATTTTCAGCTAATGTTGCATGTTAAAAGTGTTAATTGTAATTAGTTTGATATTTAACTGTTAAATGAGTGTTATGGTACTGTTAATCTGAAAGGGGAGGAATTGTAATGTATGTATCTTTAAGGTGGGAACTACTTTCTACAGCTCATGTATACTGTAGTACCGGCAGTGACCACACCTGTATATAACGCTGAGTAGTAATCTGTTGTTTCAGTTGCAGCTTGAACCACGTTGAGTAAACACCTGTTGTACCATTCTCTGCAGTCCTTTTCTTATTATTGCACGGACGTAACAAAGAGTAGTAAGCACAGGATAGATCCTTGGGGCACTTCAGAGATAACATAGTAGGGGTAGGAAGAGAAGCCATTACTGAAGATGCTCTGGCGATGATCAGGTAAGAAAAAATGGAAACAAGGGAGGGCAGTCCCAGTGAGTTGGATAATGGAGACGATAGTGTGGTCAACTATATTAAAAACTGCAGAGAGCTCAAGGACTACTAGGAGGGACAAAATAGAGAATGTCAACTATGATTTTGGTAAGGGCTGTTTTGGTGCTATGGAAGGGGTGGAAAATGAATTGGCAGTACAACATGTTCAAGGACCTTGGCTAGGAAAAGAAGTTTGGAGATGGGCCCGTAGTTAACAAGAACAGAGGGGTCAAGGTTTGGCTTTTTGAGGAAGGGTGTGAAAATGGCATTTCCAATGTCAGCTAGCATGGGGCCAGGAGAGGGAGTTTGGTGATCAGGAGTTTAGTGGGAATGGAGTCAAGGGAGCAAGAGGGCAGGTCTCATCAGTAAAATGAGCTTGGAGAGGGCAGGGGAAGATATGGTGGAGAAATTGGAGAGAGCTGGGGATCAAAACTGGGATAGGAAAAGGATTTGAGGGAATGAGATCCCACTAAGGGATCAAGAGGAAGGAGGGGAGGCAATGAAGGTAGCTGAAGAGATAACTCTGCACCAGAAGCGTCACCTTGCAAAATTTACACTCATATTACTGTATAAGGTTGTAAAATACTTTTGGTGACTTTATATAAGTCCCGCTTGTCGTTTATGGTACTATCTGAATCCCTCTCTAGAACATTCTAAGCTAGCCATCCCATTGGCATTTACCTACTAAGTAGGTCAGCATGGCTCCTGGGACTGGGATTGCAAAATACTGCTTCTGTATTAATTCAGAAGTTCTGTTATAAAGTTGTTTACCTCAAATTTCCAAGATTTTGAGGTGCTTCCTGTTGTGAAAGACCTTAACTAAACAGAATTGCAGTGCATGAACATTTCTCTTAATTTTGAGAAGCTTCCAACTTTCAGAGAATTTGACACAATTTGTTAACTGTTACTGCTTCAAGTTATTAAAATATCATGGGGATCCAGATAGTACACTTAATGGAGCCCTCTCTCTCAAAAATATTTACAATGAATGAACTCAGCTGTAAGTGCGACAAATAATTCTTTTTTTAAAGTGTATTCCTTTGGAAAGGGGAACACGCAATCTTCAAAATTACAAGTTTAACTCCTAAAGGCTTAATGATAAGCATTTGAATTGATGTTTATAAACCTTAATTATTACAGAGAAAATAAATACATAATAACATAATACAGTAAAATATAGTGTGTAATTAGAATAGGTAAGAATTTGGACGGATTTGTTAACTAAATTTGGAATTAAAAATTTTTTGTTTTGGATTGGAACTATGTAAATACTAATTTAGATATGCTCATACACACAATGTTTACCTAGTTTATTATCAAAGAACATGCCAGGGTGTGGTGTGGAGTGTTCCCAACCTCATAATTAATGAGCGCCACAATTGCAAGTAAATTGTAACAGCTTAATACAGCTTAATACAATACACAGAGTGGGATTTCATTTTATTAATTTTATATTTCGTGATGATTTTTATGTAGTGTTAGTGCTGAGAAGCACAGCTCTTTTCCACTTCAGGCGCCCAGCTTAGGCCCAGCACAACTTCAATGCAGAGCAAGAGCTTCTCTACTCTGTCCCAATCATATGCATTAACCATGATCTCAGAAGAGCACCTCCTTACACTGCGGCAATATGATTTCTTCTGTTTTCCACACCAGATTTCCTAATGTCTACTAAGAGTAAGACTGCTAATACGGTATCAATTTGTAGTAAACTGTGGGCAATTTTGTGGACCGTCATCCACTAAGCAGAGGAGTGAGAATAGCCAGTTTCGCTCTGCTCCCTCCATGGCCTCGCCCCTCCCTATCTCTGTAATCTCCTCCAGTCCCACAACCCTCTGAAATATCTATGCTCCTCAAATTCTGGCCTCTTGAGCATCCCTGATTTTAATCATTCAACCATTGGTGGCCGTGCCTTCAGCTGCTTAAGCCCTAAGCTCTGAAATTTCCTCCCTAAACCTCTCCGCCTCTACATCTCTTTTCTTCTTTAAGACGCTCCTTAAAACCTACCTCTTTGACCAAGCTTTTGGTCAGCTGCCCTAATATCTCCTTGTGTGACTTGGTGTCTGATTTTGTTTTTGAATAAAGGTTTCTAAAGACTAGGCTTTAGTATTCCTACTGGCTCTACTGGAAAGCAGGGAGAAGGAGAGCAATTTGCTTGCTTGCTGGCTCTCCATATTAGGAGAGGGAGAGTGAGGGAGAACCACAACTACAACTTCTACAACAATTGGAAGAAAATAACATTGACTTGGAAGGAGGAAGACTACTACCAACTAAAGATCAAAATAAAGTGGGTGTTGGTGCACTTTCTCTTCAAGACTATTACCTGTGGGTGGGGGGGAGTCCTTCCCCTTCCAGGAAGATTCTAAAGATTTGTATTTAACCTCTAGAAAGTCACCCCTGCAACCCACCCACCCATCGAGCCCCGTTTTGAGTGGTGATCCCACCTCTGCAGCCTCCCTTCTTCCTTCCTTCCCTCTCTCTTCCTCTCTCACTCTTGAGAGACAACCTCTCCCTTTTGTTACTGTTTTCTTTACCTTCTTTGAGCAGAGGGGAGAAGGCACCTCTCGCATCCTGACATCACAGGGGAGGTGGGTTTTTTCTAAAAGCCCTCTGTTTGAAAGAAAGGCCAAATTAATCTCAGGCCTAAAACTTGGGGTGAGTGTAGCCATTAATTAACAGCAATGACGACTCCATCTTCGCTGGTGACAGGGCAAACAATGACATGGCAGCTGCAGCCACTCCTGCTGCCCTGTTACCTTTTACCCTTATCACCAAAAAAATGGGATGAAGAGCTACACGCACCACAACATGACCATCGAGGTGTGCGTCAAAACCATGGCTGGGGTTGTCAGCCCTTCAGCCATTGTTGCTGCCTCAAATTTACGGGAAGGCTGTGTGGTGTATGTAACCGTTCCACCTTTAAGAGAACTATTTTAAGAGATGCACTACTTTATCTTGGCTGCTGTATACTGTAATACCGGTGGTGACCACACCGGTATATAAGTGCTGTGTAATGATTTATTGGGCAGTTCAGCCTGACCTTCGACTAGTAAAGACCTGTTGAATTTATTCTTGTGGTCTGTGTGCAGTGATTCTTATTAACAATAACTAGAACACACAGACTTAACAGTGGCGACGATGACGATCTTACCCTGCGGCAGAGATATATCCAAGGCAGTTTAACGGGCGTTGAGAAGAAGCATCCGCCCTCGTCATCCTGCTGAGAAAAGACTCGGGTCTGAAGAGCAAGGAAGAATCCTGACACGAAGCCTTCCATCAGCAACAGGCAGTGATCATCCCTTCTACCACGGTAGTGGGTAAGCCGATCAGCGACGAGCAGCAAGTCGGCCACATTGGCTGTGAAGTAGGGGAGGGAAAAACGGAGGCTATAAGGGCGGAGAACTCGACCACGGCCGGGGAAAAGAGCCGGACAGAAGTCGGGGCCAGAGGCGCTGAGACTGGGGCAGCGTAAGGCATGGGAGCCGCGGTGAATGCAAACGCAGCCGGTGTAAAAGACCGGGCTGCAAGCGGGCTGGGAGACGCAACAGCGTCGAGAGAGAGCTCGACCGCGACCAGGGAAAAAGGCCGGGCAGCTACCGAGGCCGCGAGGCGCGGGAGAAAATTAAAAAAAAATTTTTTTAAACCGCGGAGGACTCAGCCGCAGCCGGGGGAAAGGACCGGACTGCAAGAGGGGCTGGGAGGCACGATTTGAGAACCGCTGGGGAGGGCGAACGCAGCAATACGGCAATCGCCATTACAGCCAGCGGGGGAGAAAGACAAGCGCGGGAAACCGCCACTTAAAAAAAAAAAAAAAAAAAAAAGAAAAATTTCTTTTTGTTTCTCAAGGAGATTGCGAGGATGCCTAAGCGTGGTAACATCAACGATTTCGATGCCGATGTTGAAGATTGGGCCACGTATGTAGAACGCATAGAGATTTATTGTAAGGCAAATAAAATATCAGATGAAGGTAAAGCACTAACCTTACTAAACTCAATGGGTGCGAAGACATATGGGCTATTGAAGCATCTTCTATCACCAGCTAAACCGGCGGATCAGGCTTTCGCTAATTTTGTTGCTGTCCTGAGAAATCATTTGAACCCCACACCGCTGATGTTAGCGGGACGATTTAAATTTTATGCGAGAATGCAACTGAAAGAGGAAAGCAACGCGGAGTATTTAATTGAACTGCGTAAGCTAGCGAAATACTGTCAGTTTGGGGAAAGACTGACGGAGGCACTGAGAGACAAATTCGTGTGTGGATTGTCGAAAAAAGGAACACAAAAGCGGCTGCTTGAAGAGAATGATCTTACACTTGATAAGGCTGTCACTATTGCAGCATCGCACGAAGCCGCAGCGAGAGGCACTGCGGAAATGCAGCTGAAGGCAGCGGTACTCAACGTAGATCAAATGGCTTTGGGTACAGCAAAATGTTATCGTTGTGGAAAGACAACACACGATCAGAACCAATGCTGGTTTAAAAATCAGGAATGTAGAAAATGTGGCATGCTTGGTCACATAGCTAAAGTATGCCGGTCAGGAAAGAAGACCAGCAACAAAAAGTCACCGCAGGAAAAGTGCAGAAAGGTACATAAGGTGGCTGAGAAGAGTTCGGATGAACAGAATTTGGATTCAGACTCCAACAGCAAGGAACTGGGTAGTCTGAGAATTCACAATGTGAGTAAGGAAGCTGACCTACAAACTATCTGGGTCACACTTCAGATAGCAGGAGTCCAAGTGAAGATGGAATTGGACACCGGATCGGCGTTGACGGTCATGAATAAGCAAGATTACAAAAGGTTATTCACACATATTCCCCTACGGGATACGGAGATAGTATTGCAGACATACACGGGGCAAAGAGTATACCCCATCGGAAAGATAAAAGTCAAGGTGGTACACAAGGGCAAAGAACACCAAGGAATGGACATATATGTACTACCTGAGGGAGGTCCACCACTTCTAGGACGGGAGTGGATCAGGAAAATAAATATGGACTGGCACTCCCTAAAAGCAATAATGGTAGATTCCGGAAAAAAAGATGTCAAACCTGAACGATTGTCCAGAATATTGGATGAGGCTAAAGAGGTGTTCCAACAGGGACTGGGAACACTGAGAGGAATTACGGCAAAAATCAAGATTGCAGAACATGCAAACCCAAAATTTTTCAAAGCCAGACCGGTACCTTATGCGATACGACCTGCTGTGGAAGCTGAGCTGGAAGGGCTAGAACGTTCAGGAGTACTGTCTAAGGTGGACTGGAGTGAGTGGGCCATGCCCATTGTTCCCGTCATGAAGCGTTCATCGAGTAACAAGCCAGGGGAACCGGGGAAGGTCCGCATCTGTGGAGACTTCAAGATCACGGTTAATCCAGTGCTTCACACGGTGCAATATCCGCTTCCGCGGATTGAGGATATCTTTGCTTCATTGTCTGGTGGGAAACACTTCACCAAGATAGACCTGGCGCAAGCGTACTTACAGATGGAAGTTGAGGAAGAGTCGCGCCAGTATCTCACAATCAACACGCACAGAGGCTTGTATCGATATAATAGACTGGTTTTTGGAGTGGCATCGGCTCCAGCAATTTGGCAGAGGGCCATGGAGCAGGTATTACAGGGAATTCCAAACACTCAATGTTACTTGGACGATATCCTGATTACAGGAGATGACGATGAGGAACACCTTGCAAATTTGAAACTGGTGCTCACCAGATTGAAGGAATATGGACTTCGAGTTAATCGCCAGAAATGTGAGTTCTTTCAGAAACGGATCTCGTACTGTGGTCATGTCATTGACCAGGAGGGGCTGCACAAGTCACCTGACAAGATCGAAGCTGTTGTGAAGGCTCCCGCTCCGGAAAATGTATCCCAGTTGAGGTCGTTCCTAGGGTTGATTAACTATTACCATAAGTTTCTGCCAAATCTATCCACGGTGCTGCACCCGCTGAACGCTCTTTTGCAGAAAGAAGTACCATGGAAGTGGAGCGAGGACTGTAAGAAGGCCTTTCGCAAAAGCAAGGCATTGATCACCTCAGAGGAAGTGTTGGCTCACTTCAACCCAACGCTACCTATTCGTTTAGCTTGTGATGCTTCTCCTTATGGTATTGGAGCAGTACTCTCACACAAGTTGCCAAATGGCTTGGAAAGGCCAGTCGCATTTGCATCCAGATCATTGACCTCCACTGAGTACAACTATGCTCAGATAGATAGGGAGGCTCTCAGCCTTGTGTGGGGAGTAAAGAAGTTTACTCATTACCTGCAGGGCCAGAGGTTTACACTGCTGACAGACCACCAGCCGTTGGTATCCATTTTTAACCCTAAGAAGGGTGTTTCGGTGATGACAGCACAGAGGCTCCAGAGATGGTCCCTTTTCCTAGGGGCACATCAATATCAGATAGAATTCAAAGGTACAAAGCAGCATGGTAATGCTGATGGGCTGTCGCGCCTGCCACTACCTACTGAGGAGGAGGCACCGACGGTTGACCCGGTGGAGTTATTTCACTCGACCATCATCGAATGTTTACCTGTCACCAATGCAAATATTGAAAGGGAGACTAGAAATGACCCGACACTGTCCCGGGTCTACGAATTGACAGTAAAGGGATGGCCAGCCCATGGTGATCCACTGTTACCGGCATTCTCAGCAAGACGAGAACAGCTGTCCATCTGTCAGGGAACATTGATGTATGGAACAAGGGTGATTATCCCTCCTAAGTTAAGAGAGAGAGTTCTAAAAGAACTACATGAAGGTCATCTGGGGGGAGTCAAGATGAAAAGCCTTGCTAGGGCTTATGTGTGGTGGCCGGGAATCGACCAACAGATAGAGGATCTGACGAAAAGCTGCTCAGGGTGCCAAAAAGTCCAAAATGCACCTCCAATTGCACCGCTGCATCCATGGGAATGGCCTTCAACCCCATGGCAACGTGTACATATTGACTTTGCTGGTCCATTCATGGACTCCATGTTTTTAATTGCGGTGGACGCACATTCTAAATGGCCAGAAGTGATTAAAATGACTACCACTACCTCGGAGAAGACGATCGCGATGCTAAGAACGATATTTGCAAGAAATGGATTGCCAGAGCAAATATGTTCAGACAACGGACCACAGTTCGTGTCAGAGGAATTCCAGAAATTCCTGAAGAAGAATGGGGTGAAACATTATACCTCTGCCCCATATCATCCAGCTACGAATGGGCTGGCTGAGAGGTTTGTACAGACGTTCAAAAAGGCAATAAAGGCCATGAGCGAAGATCAGATTCCACTGGAACACAAGGTGGACAATTTCCTACTGGCATATCGAAACGCCACCCATGCAACAACAAACCAAAGTCCTGCCATGATGTTCTATAACAGGAGGTTGCGGTCCAGGTTGGACTTGTTAAAACCAAATGTGCGGAGGGAAGTCGAAAACAAACAGCTCCAGCATATCAATAACAAGCCCACTCGGAGTTTTGAAATAGGACAACCGGTGTTAGCCAGGGACTATAAAAACGAGAAATGGCAATCTGGAACAATTCGGGCCAGACAAGGACCCCTGATGTACACGGTAGATGTTGGTGAAAACGTAATGCGACGTCATGCTGACCAACTGGTGGGATCGAGAACAAGGGTCGAGCCCATGGTTACGACAGAGGCAACCGTGGAGGAAGTTAGTGAACCTGAAGCATCTACCTCAGAAGTGAATATACCTGATGATGATGTCCTATCCATAGGGGATCAACTAGATGAGTCACCCCAGCAACGAGAACCAGAGGCCCCTGAAAGACGTTATCCGTCTCGGATCAGGAGGCCTCCTCAGAGACTGAATCTGTGAACTGTTTTTACATGAAGTTGTGTATATATGTTATTATGTTATGTTAAATGGGGAATATATACTGTTAAGCTAAAAAGGGAGGATTGTGGTGTATGTAACCGTTCCACCTTTAAGAGAACTATTTTAAGAGATGCACTACTTTATCTTGGCTGCTGTATACTGTAATACCGGTGGTGACCACACCGGTATATAAGTGCTGTGTAATGATTTATTGGGCAGTTCAACCTGACCTTCGACTAGTAAAGACCTGTTGAATTTATTCTTGTGGTCTGTGTGCAGTGATTCTTATTAACAATAACTAGAACACACAGACTTAACAGGCTGTGTTCTTCCTGAGGTCTGAACGGATGGTGTTCCTGGCCCTTAATAAGGAGCTCATGGTGAGCAGGACCTTCCTGCCGGTGGATCCTCTCGAGGCCACTGCGCAGCAAATTATTTTATCAAACGTCCCGCCCTTTATCCCCAGTGAGCTCCTCCTCCCCCACCTACGTCAACTGGGGGAGGTGAAGTCGGGGATAGCGTCGATCCCACTCAGCTGCAGGGAAGCCAGCCTCTGTCATGTATTCTCCTTCTGGTGCCAGCTTTACATTCAGCTGGCGAGGGAGGGGGTCACGGAGCGTGAATTCACCGTTAACCACCAGGGAACTCCCTACCGCATCTTCTGGATGTCGGACAATGTGCGGTGCCGCGCCTCCAAGGAAGTGGGACATGTATGTAAAAACCGCCCTGCCTCCAAGGCTGCCAAAACAACTAAGGCGGCCAAGACTGGCACCGCCACTGCCCCTCCTGTAGTGTATGAGTTGAGTCTGTGTGTCCCAGTTATGTTTAGGATCAATCACTGAACACAGACAACAAGAATAACTTTTAACAGGTCTTTACTATTCGGAGGTCAGGGCTGAACTGCCCAGCAACTCCTTACACAACACTTATATACCGGTGTGGTCACCACCGGTATTACAGTATACAGCAGCCAAGAGAAAGTAGTACATCTCTTAAAGTAGTTCTCTTAAGTTGGAACAGGTTACATACACCACAATCCTCCCTTTTTAGCTTAACAGTTATATCCCCATTTAACATAACATAATAACATATATACAACTTCATGCAAAACAGTTAAAAGATTCAGTCTCTGAGGAGGCCTCCTGATTCGAGTTGGATAACGCCTTTCAGGGGTCTCTGATTCTCGTTGTTGGGGTGACTCATCTAGTTGGTCTCTTATGGATTGGACATCATCATCAGGTACATTCACTTCTGAGGTAGATGCTTCAGGTTCACTAACTTCTTCCACGGTTGTCTCTGCCGTAACCATGGGTTCGACCTTTGTTCTCGATTCTACCAGTTGGTCAGCATGACGCCGTATTACATTTTCACCAACATCTACCGTGTACATCAGGGGTCCTTGTCTGGCCCGAATTGTTCCAGATTGCCATTTCTCGTTTTTATAATCCCGGGCTAACACTGGTTGTCCTATTTCGAAACTCCGAGTGGTCTTGTTATTTATATGCTGGAACTGTTTGTTTTCAACTTCCCTCCGCACATTTGGTTTTAACAAGTCCAACCTGGACCGCAACCTCCTGTTATAGAACATCATGGCAGGACTTTGGTTTGTCACTGCATGGGTGGCGTTTCGATAGGCCACTAGGAATTTGTCCACCTTGTGTTGTAGTGGAATCTGATCTTCGCTCATGGCCTTTATCGCTTTTTTGAACGTTTGTACAAATCTCTCGGCCAACCCGTTTGTAGCTGGATGATGTGGGGCAGAGGTATAATGTTTCACCCCATTCTTCTTCATGAATCTCTGGAATTCTTCTGACACGAACTGCGGTCCGTTGTCTGAACATATTTGTTCTGGCAATCCATTTCTTGCAAATATCGTTCTTAACACCGCGATCGTCTTTTCCGAGGTAGTGGTAGTCATCTTAATCACTTCTGGCCATTTAGAATGTGCGTCCACCGCAATTAAAAACATGGAGTCCATGAAAGTACCAGCAAAGTCAATATGTACACGTTGCCATGGGGTTGAAGGCCATTCCCATGGATGCAGCGGTGCAATCGGAGGTGCATTTTGCACTTTTTGGCACCCTGAGCAGCTTTTCGTCAGCTCCTCTATCTGTTGGTCGATACCCGGCCACCACACATAAGCCCTCGCAAGGCTTTTCATCTTGATTCCCCCCAGATCACCTTCATGCAGTTCCTTTAGAACTCTCTCTCTTAACTTAGGAGGAATAATCACCCTTGTTCCATACATCAATGTTCCTTGACAGACGGACAGCTGTTCTCGTCTTGCTGAGAATGCCGGTAACAGTGGATCACCATGTGCTGGCCATCCCTTCACTGTCACTTCATAGACCCTGGACAGTGTCGGGTCGTTCCTGGTTTCTCTTTCAACACTTGCATTGGTGACTGGTAAACATTCGATGATGGTCGAGTGAAATAACTCAACAGGGTCAACCGTCGGTGCCTCCTCCTCTGTAGGTAGTGGCAGGCGCGACAGCCCATCAGCATTACCATGCTGCTTTGTACCTTTGAATTCGATCTGATATTGATGTGCCCCTAGGAAAAGGGACCATCTCTGGAGTCTCTGTGCTGTCATCACCGAAACACCCTTCTTAGGGTTAAAAATGGATACCAACGGCTGGTGGTCTGTCAGAAGCGTAAACTTTTGGCCCTGCAGGTAATGATTAAACTTCTTTACTCCCCACACAAGGCTGAGAGCCTCCCTATCTATCTGAGCATAGTTGCGCTCAGCGGAGGTCAATGATCTGGATGCGAACGCAACTGGCCTCTCCTGGCCATTTGGCAACTTGTGTGAGAGTACTGCCCCAATACCATATGGAGAAGCATCACAAGCCAAACGAATAGGCAGCATTGGGTTGAAGTGAGCCAACACTTCCTCTGAGGTGATCAATGCCTTGCTTTCACGAAAGGCCCTCTTACAGTCCTCGCTCCACTTCCATGGTACTCCCTTCTGCAAAACAGCGTTCAGCGGGTGCAGCACCGTGTATAAATTTGGCAGAAACTTATGGTAATAGTTAATCAACCCTAGAAACGACCTCAATTGGGATACATTATCCGGAGCGGGAGCCTTCACAACAGCTTCGATCTTGTCAGGAGACTTATGAAGCCCCTCTTGGTCAATGACATGACCACAGTACGAGATCCACTTCTGAAAGAATTCACATTTCTGGCGATTAACTCGAAGACCATATTCTTTCAATCTGGTGAGCACCAGTTCCAAGTTTGCAAGGTGTTCCTCGTCATCATCTCCTGTAATCAGAATATCGTCCAGGTAACATTGTGTACCTGGAATCCCCTGTAATACCTGCTCCATGGCCCTCTGCCAAATTGCCGGAGCCGATGCCACTCCAAAAACCAGTCTATTATACCGGTACAAGCCTCTATGCGTGTTGATCGTGAGATACTGGCGTGACTCTTCCTCAACTTCTATCTGTAAGTACGCCTGCGCCAGGTCTATCTTGGTGAAGTGTTTCCCGCCAGACAACGAAGCGAAGATATCCTCAATCCGCGGAAGCGGATACTGCACCGTGTGAAGCACTGGATTAACAGTGATCTTGAAATCTCCACAGATGCGAACCTTCCCCGGTTCCCCCGGCTTGTTGCTCGATGAACGCTTCATGACGGGGACAATGGGCGTGGCCCACTCACTCCAGTCTACCTTAGACAGTACTCCTGAACGTTCTAGCCCTTCCATCTCAGCTTCCACAGCAGGTCCTATTGCATAAGGTACCGGTCTGGCTTTGAAAAATTTCGGGTTTGCATGTTCTTCAACCTTGATGTTTGCCGTAATTCCTCTCAGTGTTCCCAGTCCCTGTTTGAACACCTCTTTAGCATCGTCCAATATTCTGGACAATCGTTTAGGTTTGACATCTTTTGTACCGGAATCTACCATTAGTGCTTTTAAGGAATGCCAGTCCATATTCATTTTCCTAATCCACTCCCGTCCCAGTAGTGGTGGACCTCCCTCAGGTAGCACATATAAGTCCATTCCTCGGCTTTCTTTGCCCTTGTGGACCACCTTTACCTCTATCTTCCCGATGGGGTATACTCTTTGCCCCGTGTATGTTTTCAATACAATCTCCGTATCCCGTAGGGGAATATGTGGGAATAACCTTTTGTAATCTTTCTTATTCATGACCGTCAATGCCGATCCAGTGTCCAATTCCATCTTCACTTGGACTCCTGCTATCTGAAGTGTGACCCAAATTGTTTGGATGTCTGCTTCCTTACCAACATTGTGTACTCTTAGACTACCCAGTTCATTACTGCTGGAGTCTGAATCTGACTTCTGTTCGTTCGAACTGTTCTCTGTCACCTTGTGTACCTTTCTGTACTTTTCCTGCGGTGACTTTTTGTTGCTGGTCTTCTTTCCTGACCGGCATACTTTAGCTATGTGACCAAGCCTGCCACATTTTCTGCATTCCTGATTTTTGAACCAGCACTGGTTCTGATCGTGCATTGTCTTTCCACAACGATAACATTTTACTGTACTCAAGACCATTTGATTGGTGCTGAGTTCCGGTGACCGTAGCTGCATTTCCGCAGTGCCTCTCGCTGCGACTTCGTGCGATGCCGCAATAGTGACAGCTTTATCAAGCGTAAGCTCATTCTCCTCAAGCAGTCGCTTTTGTGTTCCTTCTTTTAACAATCCACACACAAATTTATCTCTCAGCGCATCTGCTAGTCCTGTTCCAAACTGACAGTACTTTGCTAGCTTACGCAGTTCAATTAAAAATTCAGCGTTGCTTTCGTCTTTCAGCTGCGTTCTTCTGTAAAATTTAAATCGTTCCGCTATCATCAGCGGTGTGGGGTTTAAATGATCTTTCAGGACAGTAACAATATTCATGAAAGTCTGATCCGTCGGTTTATTTGGTGATAGAAGGTGCTTCAATGGCCCATATGTTTTCGCACCCATTGAGCTTAATAAGGTTAGTGCTTTCTCATCATTTGGTACCTTATTTGCTTTACAATACACTTCCATGCGTTCTACATACGTGGTCCAATCTTCGATAGCGCTATCAAAGGTATTAATGCTCCCATGTTTAGGCATCCTTGCAATATTTTTTTTTTAAATTTTTCTTTTTCTCAAAATGGCGGCTTCCCGCGCTTGTCTTCTTCCCCCGCCTACTAAAATGGCGGCTTCCCGCGCTTGGCAGTCTTTCCCGCGCTCGTCTTCTTCCCCCGCCGACTACAATGGCGGATTCCCGCGTTTGCCTTCTTCCCCCGCTGGCTGCAATGGCGATTGCCTTGCTGCTGCCGTTCTCGCCTCCCCAGCGGTTCTCACTCCCCGACGCTGCTTTGCCTCGCAGCCCCGCTTGCAGCCCGGTCCTTTACACCGGCTGCGTTTTGAATTCTCCACGGCTCTCGTGCCTTAAGCTTCTCAACTCCCCGACGCTGCTTTGCCTCGCAGCCCCGCTTGCAGCCCGGTCCTGTACACCGGCTGCGTTTGAGTTCTCCGCGGCTCTCGAGCCTTAAGCTGCCCCAGTCGCTGCGCCTCTCGGCCTCGATTGCAGCCCGGCCCTTTCTGTCGGCCGTGGTCGAGCTCTCCACCCTTATTCCTCCGTTTTCCCTCCCCTACTCCACAGCCAACGCGGCTGACTTTCTGCTTGTGTCGCTGATCGGCTTACCCACCACCGTGGTAGAAGGGATGATCACTGCCTGTCGCTGATGGAGGGCTTCGTGGTCAGAATTCTTTTTCTTTTTAACCCGGGTTCTTGATGCCTCCCGTGCGATGGTGCTCAGCAGGATGATGAGGGCGGATGCCTCTTCTCGACGCCCGTTCTGAGGACGAAGCTGCCTTGGATGTAAAACTGCCGCAGGGTAAGATTGGACTCGTCGCCACTGTTGAGTCTGTGTGTCCCAGTTATGTTTAGGATCAATCACTGAACACAGACAACAAGAATAACTTTTAACAGGTCTTTACTATTCGGAGGTCAGGGCTGAACTGCCCAGCAAATCCCTACACAACACTTATATACCGGTGTGGTCACCACCGGTATTACAGTATACAGCAGCCAAGAGAAAGTAGTACATCTCTTAAAGTAGTTCTCTTAAGGTGGAACAGGTTACATACACCACAAACTGCATTTACCTACCTTTGCCCCACCTCCCTTAGCCTCAGTCTTAAAAATTTTAATTGGCTCAGCATCCACAGCCTTTTTGGGGAGAGATTTCCACTATCCTTTGTATGAAAAGTGCTTCCTAAATAGGGTTAACATCACTAAAGAAAATCATGAGGAAAATTACTGGCAGATAATGTAATAAGACATTGTAAGGGCTTTTATAAGCAAATAAAAAGTAAAAGAATATTTAGAGGGGATAGGAACACTCAGGGAATAAGAAGGGAAACAAATTGTGGTGGTACGACAAAGATACTGGGGGAAAAATTGGTGATCACCAGCAAGGCAGTCGGTGTCACCACCAATTGCCATTAATGGCCGCTCGAAATGGCCGCAGCGCTAACCGACCTAAATTGGTGTGGCAGGCATGGAGTTGGTGGCGCTGCGGTTACCTTAGGTGCAACACCGTCCTGGGGCTGTTATACGAGGGATCCGGGACCAGTTTGTAGTCCTGGTGCGGCGTTGCTGCTTCCCCGAGCGCCTGTGTGCGAGGCTATGAAGCTCGCAATGCATTGTGGGCAGTGAGGAGCTCTGAGATTTAAAGGGGCCATGCACATTGAAGCAAGGGAAAATAAAGTGCACTGATTCAAGACATTTTTCAGCCCTTCCTGTCATTTTACAAATATTCAATATTTAAAAGAAGTTCCAAATGTGATTATTCAGCTCTTAAAGCTGAATTATCTTCCTAAACTGAACAAATGGGAAAACTGCCTCAGCACTAACACAAATGGCTCAGAAGCCAGGGAAGGGGCACCCAGGGTCTCGCACGCAGCATTCCCGCTTTGTGCAGGGGGTCAACACAGCTAGACTGGTCCTTTACCCACAGGGGCCAGGAGGCCCGCCAGAAAGAACAATGTGGGAGTACATTACCAAGGCTGTCACTGCCAGCAGTGTCACCCCCACCACCTGGCTCCTGTGACCAAAGAAGTTTAATGACCTCACACCACTGGTCAAGGTCAGCGAATGCATCTTCAAAAGCCGTCACCTACCAACTGTACCACTAGCCTCACACACTGCTCAATGCAGGACCCCCACTCACTCACCTACCAATAATCTGCACCAATGACGAGGCACATCCACCATTCCTAGCATCACCTCACCCCCTTGGAGGAGGTGGTGTTGGCCATTCTTGGCAGGGGCATGGTTGAGCCCTTGGCCAGTGGCGGGGCTGAAAGGATACAAGATGCTGGTATCCTCATACGTTATCCTACTTCTGGCATGCACCTCTAGGTTTCCCGCCCTCCCCTCACCACAACTCCACCCTTGTGTCTTCCTCATTTCACACACACAAGAAATGCAGCCTGCCCAGCCAGTCGGTCAACAAGAAGAGGCAGCCTGCCCAGCCAGTGGGTCAACAAGAAGAGGTAGTCTGCCCAGCCAGTGGGACTGCAGGCAGATGATTCCATCCCGGATATCCCAGCCACAAAAGGGCTGTGTGGGATGCATCCTTCCGTCTGATTTCTCTTCTGTATCTTCCTATTCTGCGTCTTCCTATTCTGCGTCTTTCTCTTCTGTGTCTTCCTCTTCTGCGTCTTCCTCTTCTGCATCTTCCTCTTCTGCATCTTCCTCTTGCCTCTGCAAGCGGATGCTGTAAATGTAAAATGACCGCATAAGATGCTGCAAATACTCAGTTGGTCAGGCAGCATGTCGACCTGAGACGCTAACTCCATGGATGTAGTGTGACCTGCTGAGTATTTACAGCATGTTCTGTCTTCTCAAAAGCATTCACTTACCATCCGAGCCCTTGCAAGTGTCCAGCAGCACTCCCAAAATACTTTAAAAAACTTTTCACATATATTGCAGCAAGCCACCAGTTCAGTAAAATCCAAAAAATCCAAGGCCAAACCCTTCCATTCAAACTTACTTGATTGATGTGTGTGTCCCTTTAACAGCTGCAGATATTGCCCCTGTCAGCGTCTGTCAGCCTGCTTGCACGTCAGGTTAGCCTGGCATGCTTAGGACCCAGCGCTGAATTGAGCGCTAGGGTCGAAGTTCGCATAGGTGACATTAAGTCGGTGTTGTACGCCGACTGACGTTATCACGCCGCCATTTTTTTTACAGGGCGCTACTGGTCACCGGCAGCGCAAAGGGGCCCACAAATATGGCGGCCACCTCCAACTGGTGTAAGAGCGGTGGCTGCCAATTTTTCAAGAATCGCTGGCGCTAACAGGTGGCGGTAAGTATATGAATTTCTCGCTCATTTAATATTTTGCATTGGTTTTTACAAATGATAGTGGAAGTAAGAACATACTTGTACTAGAAGAACATATAGAACGATTGATCGAGATAACTGTAAGAAAGGAATTGTTTCTTTAAAAATATCAGCAGAACTAAAGTCACTAGCCTTGGATGGCGTGCACCCTGCGCTGTTGAAAGAAATAAGAGAGGAGAGTGCAGAGACTCTGGACATAATTTTTCAATCTTCCTTAAATATACAATTATTCCATTGGAAAGGTGAGTAGCTGACATAGCACCCTTATTCAAGGAGGGAGAGAAGAATAAATTGGGTAACTATAGTTCATTGTCAGTTGGCAATCTGTTAAAATGCATGATTTGAGGTAAAATTGGAAATCATTTATAAAAGCATAGGTCAATTAAGGATAGCTATCTGGATTTGTTAAAAGATAGTTATATTGAACAAATTTAATACAGTTTTTGAAGAAGTGACCAATTGATTAAAAAGAATGTAGGAATAAATGGGTTATTTTCGGGATGGCAGGGTGTAACTCGTGGAGTACTGCAAGGATCAGTGCTGAGACATCAGCTATTTACAATCTATATCAATGACTTAGATGAGGGGCCCGAGTGTAATATATCCAACCAATTTGCTGACGACACAAAGCTAGGTGGGAAAGTAAGCTATGAGGAAGATGCAAAGAGGCAGCAAAGGGATTAGACCGGTTAAGTGATTGGGCAAGAAGGTGGTAGATGGAGTACAATGTGAGGAAGTGTGAAATTATCCACTTTGGTAGGAGGAATGGAAAAGCAGAGTATTTTTTAAAACGGTGAGAGATTAGTAAATGTTGGTATTCAGAGGGATTTGGGGGTCATGAATCACAGAAAGTTAGCTTACAGATACAGCAAGCAATTAGGAAGGCAAATGGTATGTTAACCTTTATTGCAAGGGGGCTGCAGTACAAGGGTAAGGAAGTCTTGTTGCAATTTGGTGAGACCACACCTGGAGTACTGAGTACAGTTTTGGTCTCCTTATCTAAGCAAGGATATACTTGCCTTAGAGTGGGTGCAATAAAGGTTCACTAGATTGATTCCTGGGATGAAAGGGCTGTCCTGGAGCTGCGATTGGATGCATACTGGAGAGCTCACGATGCTCGGGACATCGTGAATAGCACGTTTACGGAGTTGGACACACCGCAGGTAGAGGTTGGACAGGAAGAAAGGGAATGGGTGACCAACAGGCAGAGTACTAGGCGCAGGCAGGTAGTGCAGGGGTCCCCAGTGGCCATCCCCCTCTCCAACAGATATACTACTTTGAGTACTGTTGGGGGGGATGGCTTATCAGAGGAAGGCAGCAGCAGCCAACTTCCTGGCACCAGGGGTGGCTCTGCTGCACAGAATGGGAGGAAAAAGAGTGGAAGAGCTATAGTAATAGAGGATTCAATTGTAAGGGGAATAGATAGGCGTTTCTGCGGCCGCAAACAAGACTCCAGGATGGTGTGTTGCCTCCCTGGTGCAAGGGTCAAGGATGTCTCCAAGCGGCTGCAGAACATCTTGGAAGGGGAGGGTGAACAGCCAGTTGTCGTGGTGCATATAGGCACCAACAATATAGGTAAAAAGCGGGATGAGGTCCTAAAAGCGGAATATAGGGAGTTAGGAGGTAAATTAAAAAACAGGACCTCAAAGGTAGTAATCTCAGGATTGCTACCAGTGCCACGTGCTAGTCAGAGGAGAAATAGAAGGATACTTCAGATGAATACGTGGCTAGAGGAATGGTGCCAGGGGGAGGGATTCAAGTTCCTGGGACATTGGAACCGGTTCTGGGGGAGGTGGGACCAGTGCAAACCGGACGGTCTGCACCTGGGCAGGGCTGGAACCGATGTCCTAGGGGGAGCGTTTGCTAGTGCTCTGGGGGAGGGTTTAAACTAAAATGGAAGGGGGTTGGGAACCTGAGCAGGGAGACAGAGGAAAGGGAAACAAGGATAAAAGCAAAAGATAGGAAGGAGAAAAACAAAAGTGGCAGTCAGAGAAATCAACGGTTTAAATCAAACGTGGCCACAGTAAATAATAATTCTAATAGGTCTAAGAGCGTTAAAAAAACAAGCCTGAAGGCTTTGTGTCTTAATGTGAGGAGCATTTGTAATAAGGTGGATGAATTGGCTGCGCAAATAGAGGTAAACTAATATGATTTGGTTGGGATTACGGAAACGTGGCTCAAGGACGGCCAAGACTGGGAACTCAACATCCAGGGGTATTCGATATTCAGGAAAGATAGGCAAAAAGGAAAGGGAGGTGGGGTAGCATTACTGGTTAAAGAAGGGATTAACACAATTGTAATGAAGGATATTAGCTCTGATGAGGTGGAATCTGTATGGGTAGAATTGAGAAATACTAAGGGGAAAAAAACATTAGTGGGAGTGGTATATAGACCTCCAAACAGTAAGGCGGAGGTTGGGAATGGCATTAAAAGGGAAATTAAAGAAGCGTGCAATAAGGGCACAGCAGTCATCATGGGTGACTTTAATCTACATATAGATTGGGCTAACCAAATTAGTAACAATACTGTGGAGGAGGAATTCCTGGAGTGTTTACGGGATGGTTTCCTGGACCAATATGTCGAGGAACCAACCAGAGATCAGGCCATCTTAGACTGGGTATTATGTAACGAGAAAGGACTAATTAGCAATCTTGTTGTACGAGGCCCCTTGGGTCGGAGCGATCATAATATGATCGAATTCTTCATTAAGCTGGAGAATGAAGTAGTTGACTCAGAAACTAGGGTCCTCAATTTAAATAAAGGAAACTATGATGGTCTGAGGAGCGAGTTGGGTAGGATTGATTGGGGAATGGCACTCAAAGGGTTGACGGTGGATAGGCAATGGCAAACATTCAAAGACCGAATGGATGAACTACAGAAGTTGTTCATCACAGTTTGGCATAAAAATAAAACAGAAAAGGTGACTCAACCGTGGCTAACAAGGGAAATTAGGGATAGCATAAGGTCCAAGGAGAGGACATACAAACTGGCCAGAAAAAGCAATAATCCTGAGGATTGGGAGCAGTTTAGGATTCAACAAAGGAGGACAAAGGGATTAATTAAGAAAGGGAAAATAGAATATGAGAGTAAGCTTTCAGGGAACATAAAAACTGACTGTAAAAGCTTTTATAGATATGTAAAGAGAAAAAGATTGGTGAAGTCAAGCGTAGGTCCCTTGCAGTCAGAATCGGGGGAATTTATAATGGGGAGCAAAGAAATGGCAGACCAACTAAATACATATTTTGGTTCTGTCTTCACAAAGGAGGACACAAATAACTTCCCAGAAATACCGCAGAACATAGGGTCTGATGAAAGGGTGGAACTGAAAGAAATCAGTATTTGTAGGCAAATGGTGTTAGGAAAATTGATGGGACTGAAGGCCGATAAATCCCCAGGGCCTGATAATCTACATCCCAGGGTACTTAAGGAAGTGGCCCTGGAAATAGTAGATGCATGCTGGTCATCTTCCAGAACTCAATAGACTCTGGAACAGTACCCATGGATTGGAGGGTAGCTAATGTTACCCCACTATTCAAAAAAGGTGGCAGAGAAAAAGCGGGGATTTATAGACCAGTAAGCCTGACATCGGTAGTGGGGAAAATGCTAGAGTCCATTATAAAAGATGTAATAGCAGAGCGATTGGAAAGCAGTGACAGGATCGGACAACGTCAACATGGATTTACAAAAGGTAAATCATGCTTGACTAATCTACTGGAATTTTTTGAGGATGTAACTGGTAAAATAGATAAGGGAGAACCAGTGGATGTGGTGTATTTGGACTTTCAGAAGGCTTTCGATAAGGTCCCGCATAAGAGGTTAGCGTGCAAAATTAAGGCACATGGGATTGGGGGCAAGGTATTGACTTGGATAGAGAACTAGTTGGTGGACAGAAAGCAAAGAGTTGGAATAAACGGGTCGTTTTCCGAGTGGCAGGCAGTGACTAGTGGGGTACCGCAAGGATCGGTCCTCGGACCCCAGCTGTTCACAATATATATTAATGATCTGGACGAGGGAATTGGATGTAATATCTCCAAATTTGCAGATGACACAAAGCTGGGTGGGAGGGTATGCTGTGAGGAGGATGTCATGAAACTCCAGTATGATTTGGACAGGTTGGGTGATTGGGCAGAAACATGGCAAATGCACTATAATGTGGATAAATATGAGGTTATCCACTTTGGTGGCAAAAACAGGAAGGCAGATTATTATTTGAATGGCAATAGATTGGGAGAAGGGGAAGTGCAAAGAGACCTGGGTGTTCTTGTGCACCAGTCGCTGAAGGTAAGCATGCAGCTGCAGCAGACGGTTAAGAAGGCAAATGGTATGTTGGCCTTCGTAGCAAGAGGGTTCGAGTACAAGAACAAGGATGTCTTGCTGCAGTTGTACAGGGCCTTGGTGAGACCGCACCTTGAGTATTGTGTGCAGTTTTGGTCACCTTACCTGAGGAAGGACGTTCTTGCCATGGAGGGAGTGCAGCGAAGATTCACCAGGCTGGTACCTGGGATGGCAGGAATGATGTACGAGGAGAGATTGTGTCAATTGGGCTTATACTCGCTGGAGTTTAGAAGATTGAGAGGGGATCTCATCGAAACCTATAAAATTCTGTCAGGTCTGGACAGACTAGATGCAGAAAGGATGTTTCTGATGGCCGGGGAGTCCAGAACCAGGGGTCATAGTCTAAGGATAAGGGGTAAGCCATTTAGGACTGAAATGAGGAGGAATTTCTTCACCCAGAGAGTGGTGAATCTGTGGAATTCTCTGCCACAGAGGGCGGTGGAGGCCAGTTCATTAAATATATTCAAGAAAGAGTTGGATATATTTCTTGAGGCTAAAGGGACCAAGGGATATGTGGAGAAGGCAGGGACAGGGTACTGAATTTGGATGATCAGCCATGATCTCATTGAATGGCAGAGCAGGCTCGAAGGGCCGAATGGCCTACTCCTGCTCCTATCTTCTATGTTTCTATGTTTCTAATGGGCCTAAATTACCTAGAATTGAGAAGAATGAGAGGTGATCTCATTGAAATGTATAAAATTCTTAGACGGCTTTAAAGGGTAGATACTTAGAGGCTGTTTTCCGTGGCTGGAGAGTCTAGAACTAGGGGTCATGGAAATTCATGTAGTTTGCGCCACACGTTAGGCACTAAAGTGCTGTTGACAGCTGTAACGACAGCTGGTGCCGGTTGCAGCACCGCATGCCATATCGGTGTTGCCAGTAGCGCTGCCGATAACCTCGATCGCCAGGGAGCTCGCCATGATGGAGATCGTGATGTCAGTGAGTGTGCAACGCTCACTGGACGCCCGATCTCCCAACTTTGTTTTAGCCAAGGTACTTACCGGTTGGAGAAAGGAACGACAGCTTCAGGTGGCATACGACAGCAGGAAGCTGTCTCCAGTGACGATATTTAAAGGGATCCTCACCAATCACTCGCACCTGTCAGGTTTGTGAACTTTAAGTGGCTGTGTGCTAATTCTTGCTACTGGAAGAGTTTCCCATAGTCATTTCAAGGTTCTTTAGTATCAGGGAGTGTTCTGGCAAGTACAAAACTCCCTCATTATTTTTGAAAGGCTTCAAAGTACAGCACTTACTAAAAACCATTCACTCACTTAACGTGCAGTTGGTGTGTGAACACAGACAGCGAATCCTCAATTTCAATGCCCACTATCCTGGAAGCAGCCACGATGCCTTCATCCTGCGCCAGACTGTGTAGCACTCTTCCAGCCACCACATCAAGCTCAAGGGGGGCTGCTCGGAGACAAGGGCTCTCCACTCTCCACCTGTCTCATGACTCCCCTCCACAACCCCAACACTCCTGCCCAGCACTCATATAATGAGAGTTAAGCTGCCACCAGGAACATCATTGAGCAGACCATTAGCTTATTGAAGCAATGGTTCCGCTGCCTTGACCACTCAGGAAGAGCCCTCCAGTACTCAGCGGAGCAGGTGTCCCATTTCGTGGTGGTCTGTTGCATGCTTCACAACTTGGCCATCATGAGGCCACAGCCCTTGCAGCAGGGATTGCAGGACCACCTCAGGAGGAAGAGGACAAGGCAGAGGAGGATGAGGATGAGGAGGACGAGGACGAGGAACAGGAAGGAGGGAGGAGGCAGCGAGACAATCGGCCTTCCGGACGGGCTACCCGTGACTGGCTCATCAGACTGCGATTTGAATTAATGAAACCCTAGATCCCCGTAGCTCACCATATCCCCATCATACCATCCCTGTCTCATGCCATATCACAGCGTCCTCCTGGGCACAAAGGTGAAATGAGAGAGACCACAAAATATTCCAAACACCATTAATAATTTATCGATAAACATATCACACATATCACATGTATTCTAATAACTAATGACTCTTGTGCCTGCCATAGTTGAATAGCTGTCATTGTGTACAAGTTGTGAGATGTGGGTGTGAGTGTTGCTAGGTAGAGATTGTTGGTGGGTGAGTGCTGGGGTGTGGTGCATTGAGCAGTGTGTGGAGCTTGTGGTACAGATGGTGGTATGTAGCATTTGTTGAAGTCTTCATTCACCCTGACCACCCGTGTGAGCGTGTTAAACTTCCTCCTGCACTGGGCGTGGGTCCTGGGGAGCACAATGCTGCCTGTGACGTGGTGTGCCACCTCCCGCCACATAGTCCGGCAGACTTGTGGTGAGGGCCTCCTGCCAGTTGGGATAGGACCACCTGCCTTCTCTCCACTACTAAAACCAATGCCTTCAAAGCTTCCTCAGAAAACCCCTGGGCTGTCTCCCTGGGGTGGTGATCTGCCATCAGCATTTTTAAATAAGTGCTCCTTTTCTTTGTCCTTCTTCTTACAGTTGTTGAGGCAGCTGCCCACCCAACAATGTTGAGAATGAGGTGCTGCAGCATCAATGAACCTCCCCTGTAAGTAGTGAAAAAAGCCTGTGGCAATCATTACTCGCGTTGAGACTGTAGGGGGCATCCTTTACCTGGTTTACGGTAATTTACCTTCCTTTACCTGGTTTACGGTAGTTTACCTGGTCAGGCAGCCTTTTTCCACTGCACTGTGACCAATTCCAATCAGCGGTTTCAAATCGCTAAACCCCTCCTTCCAGTTCTGATTGGAGGAACTTATAATTAATGATATATTAAAACGGACAAATGGTCTGGATGCAAGAAAGTCAAACTTTATTAAAACTAAGAAACTACACCACATGATCAAAGTAATCACGGTAAAAATTGCTTAACTAGGGGAGGAAAAACAGACACAATGATGGAAATTGACTAAAATACAATTCTAACAAAATCCCCACTTTACTCCCACCCCTAAGCCTATCCTAAGTTGCCTTGTGGAAGGCCAGAAAAATATATGCTCACCACTGCAATGCCAGCTCCGTGCCCTGCGATCTTGGATCTTCACTGCCCAGAAGTGAAAAATGCCCCAGTGTTTTAAAAGTAAACTGCTGGTGTTTTACTTCTTCAGACAGACTCCACGCTGTAGAGAGAGAGGCACATGGAGGCAGGCCAGAGAGAGAGAGATGCCCCTGAGAAGCTATCTCTTATTCCCCAATTTTGGGGCCGAAATGTTCCCGCCCAGATCCGGAAGTTTCTGGGCTAAAACAAAATGGATCCAACTGTCCCCATTGTCCAGGAATGGGTGATTCAAACCCATTCAATTTAAAGTGTTCCCTTCCTCAGTCCAAATGTCTCTTCTGTGCTGAGTTCATTGTGTGTGATGGGCTATTGAACCATTTCCGTTCATCCTGATGGGTTTTGAATGGAGTTGTATTACTATGTAAACAGAAACCCATTATCTTGTGGTCACTGAAACCGCAGTCAAGTGGTTTAATCCCTTGTGTACACAAAGTAGCAGTTTCTGTAAACAAACATCGATTGTCTCTGCAGGGAGGGGAAACTCCCCTTTTGATTGACAGAATTTGACTGCCATTGCTTCACAGACACAGAAAGCTGCTTCCAGGCCCTTTGTCCTTGGCCACGCAGTCTGACGGCCATTTTATCCCTGGGCAATTTACCAAACTCAAGAGTACCTTTTTTTAATAAAATGTACTGTCTTAAGGTGAGCGAGTTTTTACAAAGTTCTTTTATTCCGGTGTTGTCCAAGTGCTGCCTAGCTTAACGCAGCCTTCTTGCAGTTCTGGGTATGTTTTAAAACATTGTCCAACCCAGAGACAATTTAAATCACGCAAAGTCTTCGTCCACGATGTGGATTAATATTTCCCGATCTTCGGGGGCTGAGGGGATTTTGCGAACCCCTACAAGACTACACCCGATATTGGTCAATCTTTTCAGTGTAATGCCAATGAGCTTGGGTTTTTAGACTAGAATCATGACTGCAATCATTTTAATGAGGAGTGAAGATGAATTTTGCACGCAGTCTAGATGATTTTCCAGGTTCACTAGACTGATTCCTAGGATGAGGGGATTGCCCTCTAAGGAGAGATTAAGTAGGCTAGGCCTATATTCCCTAGAGTTTAGAAGAATGAGAGGTGATCTAATTGAAACATATAAAATTCTTAAGGGGATTGACAGGGTTAATGCTGAGAAAATGTTTCCCCTGGCTGGTGAACCTAGAACACGGGGTCACAGTCTCAGAATAAGGGGTCGGCCATTTAGGACTGAGATGAGGAGAAATCTCTTCACTCAAGGGGTTGTGAATCTTTGGAATTCTCTACCCCAGAGAGCTGTGGATGCTCAGTCGTTTAGTATATTCAAGACAGAGGTCGATAAATGTTTGTGAACTAAGGGAATTAAGGGATATGGGGATAATGCAGGAAGGTGGAGTTGAGGTAGAAGATCAGCCATGATCTTGTTGAATGGCGGTGTAGGCTCAAAGGGCAAAATGGCCTACTCCTGCTCCTATTTCTTATGTTTCCATTTTTATTCTAAACACTGTCCATTCCTTGGCTATAACTAATTTTTAGTCCATAGTCTCAGGATAAGGGGTCGGCCATTTAAGACTGAGAGGAGGAGAAATTTCTTCACTCAATGGGTTGTGAATCTTTAAAATTCTCTACCCCAGCGGGCTGTGGATGCTCAGCCAATGAGTATATTCAAGACTGAGATCGATAGATTTTTGGACATTAAGGGAATCAAGGGATATGGGGATAGGGCTGGAAAGTAGAGCTGATGTGGAAGATCAGCCATGACCTTATTGAATGAAGGAGCAGGCTCGATGGGTCGTATGGCCTACTCCTGTTCCTAGCTTATGTTCTTATGTAGACGTAGCATAAATAGATTTTCCGAAGGCATTTGATAAGGTGTCTCACAAGAGACTTGTTAGAAAACTTCAGGCATATGGTATAAGAGGAAATGCAGCAGGGTGGATAGAAAGAAGCAGAGTTAGAGTAAACTGGTGTTACTGGGATTGAAAAAGGATTGGACATGGTTTACTATAGAGGTCAGCGCTCAATACAGTTTTGTTCTCAATACACATATAGATGATTTAGACTTGGTATAGGGAACACAATCTCAAAATTTGATGACAATATAATAATAGGAGATTTGGCAAACGGTGAGCAGGAGCATAAAAGACTTCAGGAAGACACAGCCAGGTTAGTAAAATGGGCAGGCATGTAGCAGATGTGATTTGATGCAGATAAGTGTGAAGTAATACATTATGGAGAAAAAACTAAGGAATGTGAGTATACATTTGCAACGACAACCTGTATTTATATAGTGCGTTTAATATAGAAAAATATCCCAAGCTGATTCACAGAACCATAATCAAAAGAATGGATGCCAAGCCAAAGAAAAAAGTATTAAGAGGGGTGATCAAAAGCTTGTTCAAACAGGTGGGTTTTAAAGAAGGTCTGAATAGAGCAATGGGAGGTGGAGACCAATGTCTGGAGCTCCCACACAGCCAGCTCACCAGCTTTTAAATGCAAAAGCTGCTGATCTATGCAGCCCCCAAAAAATTAGAGGGAACATTGGTGGAGAAGCGGAGGGATTTTGGGAGGAAAGTTCAAAGCATGGGTCCGAGGTAACTGAAGGTAAGTCCACCAGTGGTGGGGCATAAGAGGCCAGAGACTGGATAGCAAAGAGTTCAGAGGGGGTTGTAGAGCTGCAGGAGCTTATAGGATTTAAAGACAAAGATGCGATTTTTTAAATTTTAGACGTTGGGGAGCGGTAGCGAAAGTAAGTCAGCAAGGACAGGGTTGTTAGGTGAACGGAACTGGATGTGGGCAGCTGATTATTGGATGAGCTAACGTTTAAGGAGAGTGGTAAATGGGAGGCCTGCCAGGATAGCATTGGAATGGACGAGTCTGGAAGTGACAAAGGCATGGCTGAGGGTCTCAGCAGCAGATGGGCTGAGATTGGGTGGAGGCGGGCCATGTCACAAAGCTGGAAGGAGGCAGTCTCTGTGATGTAGAGAACATGGGGTTTGAAGATCAGCTCATGGTTAAATAAGATACCAGGGTTAGGAACAGTGTGGCTTAGCCTTAAACAGTGGCTGGGAGGGAAATGCAATCTGTGGCAAAGGTGCAGCGTTTGTGGCGGGGAAGAGAGAGTGGAATTTGGTGCCTGGCTCCCGCTGACAGCAATTGGAGTGTAGGACCATGAACACTTTCAGAGGTTGGAGTGTGGGACCAGACACTGAGAGAGATTGAAGTGTAGGACCAGGCTCCCTGTGAGAGATTGGAGTGTAGGACCAGGCTCACTGAGGGAGATTGGAGTGTAGGACCAGACATTGAGATAGACTAGAGTGTAGGACCAGGCTCACAGAGAGATTGGAGTGTAGGACCAGGCTCACTGAGAGATTGGAGTGTAGGACCAGACTCACTGAGAGATTGGAGTGTAGGACCAGACTCACTGAGAGATTGGAGTGTAGGACCAAGCTCACTGAGAGAGATTGGAGTGTAGGACCAGGCTCGCTGAGAGAGATTGGAGTGTAGGACCAGGCTCACAGAGAGATTGGAGTGTAGGACCAGGCTCACTGAGAGAGATTGGAGTGTAGGACCAGGCTCACTGAGAGAGATTGGAGTGTAGGACCAGGCTCACTGAGAGAGATTGGAGTGTAGGACCAGGCTCACAGAGAGATTGGAGTGTAGGACCAAGGCTCACAGAGAGATTGGAGTGTAGGACAAGGCTCACAGAGAGATTGGAGTGTAGCACCAGACTCACTGACAGAGATTGGAGTGTTGGACCAGGCTCACTGAGAGAGATTGGAGTGTAGGACCAGGCTCACTGAGAGAGATTGGAGTGTAGGACCAGACTCACTGAGAGATTGGAGTGTAGGGCAAGGCTCAGATAGAGAGATTGGAGCGTAGGACCAGACTCACTGTGAGAGATTGGAGCGTAGGACCAGACTCACTGTGAGAGATTGGAGTGTAGGACCTGACTCACTGAGAGACTGGAGTGTAGGACCAGGCTCAGAGGGAGAGATTGGAGTGTAGGACCAGGCTCAGAGAGAGAGATTGGAGTGTAGGACCAGACTCACTGAGAGAGATTGAAGCGTAGGACCAGACTCACCGTGAGAGATTGGAGTGTAGGACAAGGCTCACTGAGAGAGTGGAGTGTAGGACCAGACTCACTGAGAGAGATTGAAGCATAGGACCAGACTCACCGTGAGAGGTTGGAGTGTAGGACAAGGCTTACTTAGAGATTGGAGTGTAGGACCAGACTCACTGAGAGAGATTGGAGTGTAGGACCAGGCTCACTGAGAGATTGGAGTGTAGGACAAGGCTCACTGAGAGATTGGAGTGTAGGACCAGACTCACTGAGAGAGATTGGAGTGTAGGACCAGGCTCACTGAGGGATTGGAGAGTAGAACCAGGCTCACTGAGAGAGATTAGAGTGTAGGACCAGGCTCACTGTCAGAGATTGGAGTGTAGGACCAGGCTCACTGAGAGAGTTTGGAGTGTAGGACCAGACTCACTGTGAGAGATTGGAGTGTAGGACGAGGCTCACTGAGAGATTGCAGTGTAGGACATGACTCACTGAGAGAGATTGGAGCGTAGGACCAGACTCACTGTGAGAGATTGGAGTGTAGGACCAGGCTCAGAGAGGGTGATTGGAGTGTAGGACCAGACACATTGAGTGAGATTGAAGCGTAGGACCACACTCACTGTGAGAGGTTGGAGTGTAGGACAAGGCTCACTGAGAGATTGGAGTGTAGGACCAGGCACACGGTGAGAGATTGGAGTGTACGACCTGACACTCTGTGAGAGATTGAAGTGTAGGACCAGGCTCACTGAGAGATTGGAGGGTAGGACCAGGCTCACTGAGAGATTGTTGTAGGACGAGACTCACTGAGAGGGATTGGAGTGTAGGACAAGGCTCACTGAGAGACATTGGAGCGTAGGACCAGACTCACTGTGAGAGATTGGAGCGTAGGACCAGACTCACTGTGAGAGATTGGAGTTTAGGACCAGGCTCAGAGAGAGTGATTGGAGTGTAGGACCAGGCTCAGAGACAGAGATTGCAGCGTAGGACCAGACTCACTGAGAGAGATTGGAGTGTAGGACAAGGCTCACTGAGAGACATTGGAGCGTAGGACCAGACTCACTGTGAGAGATTGGAGCGTAGGACCAGACTCACTGTGAGAGATTGGAGTGTAGGACCAGGCTCAGAGAGAGTGATTGGAGTGTAGGACCAGACACATTGAGTGAGATTGAAGCGTAGGACCACACTCACTGTGAGAGGTTGGAGTGTAGGACAAGGCTCACTGAGAGATTGGAGTGTAGGACCAGGCACACGGTGAGAGATTGGAGTGTACGACCTGACACTCTGTGAGAGATTGAAGTGTAGGACCAGGCTCACTGAGAGATTGGAGGGTAGGACCAGGCTCACTGAGAGATTGTTGTAGGACGAGACTCACTGAGAGAGATTGGAGTGTAGGACCAGACTCACTGAGAGAGATTGGAGTGTAGAAACAGGTTCGCTGAGAGAGATTGGAGTGTAGCACCAGACTCACTGAGAGAGCTTGAAGCGTAGGACCAGACTCACCGTGAGAGATTGCAGTGTAGGACAAGGCTCACTGAGAGATTGCAGTGTAGGACCAAACTCACTGAGAGAGATTGGAGTGTAAGACCAGACTCACTGAGAGATTGGAGTGTAGGACCAGGCTCACTGAGAGATTGGAGTGTAGGACAAGGCTCACTGAGAGATTGGAGTGTAGGACCAGGCTCACTGAGAGATTGGAGTGTAGGACCAGGCTCACTGAGAGATTGGAGTGTAGGACAAGGCTCTCTGAGAGATTGGAGTGTAGGACCAGACTCACTGAGAGATTGGAGTGTAGGACAAGGCTCACTGAGAGATTGGAGTGTAGGACCAGGCTCACTGAGAGATTGGAGTGTAGGACCAGACTCACTGAGAGATTGGAGTGTAGGTCAAGGCTCACTGAGAGAGATTGGAGTGTAGGACCAGACTCACTGAGAGAGATTGGAGTGTAGGACCAGTCTCATTGTGAGAGATTGGAGTGTAGGAGCAGACTCAGAGAGAGAGATTGGAGCGTAGGACCAGACTCACTGAGAGAGATTGGAGTGTAGGACAAGGCTCACTGAGAGAGATTGGAGCGTAGGACCAGACTCACTGTGAGAGATTGGAGTGCAGGACCAGGCTCACTGAGAGAGATTGGAGTGTAGGACCAGACTCACTGTGAGAGATTGGAGTGTACGACCTGACTCTCTGTGAGAGATTGAAGTGTAGGACCAGGCTCACTGCGAGATTGGAGTGTAGGACCAGGCTCACTGAGAGATTGGAGTGTCGGACTCGGCTCATTGAGAGAGATTGGAGTGTAGGACCATGCTCACTGAGAGAGATTGGAGTGTAGGACCAGGTTCACTGTGAGAGATTGGAGTGTAGGACCAGGCTCACTGAGAGAGATTGGAGTGTCGAACCAGGTTCACTGAGAGAGATTGGAGTGTAGGACCAGGCTCACTGAGAGAGATTGTAGTGTAAGACCTGACTCTCTGTGAGAGATTGAAGTATAGGACCAGGCTCACTGAGAGAGATTGGAGTGTAGAACCAGGTTCGCTGAGACAGATTGGAGTGTAGGATCAGGGTCACTGAGAGAGATTGCAGTGTACGACCTGACTCTCTGTGAGAGTTTGGAGTGTAGGACCAGGCTCACTGAGAGAGATTGGAGTGTAGAACCAGGTTCGCTGTGTGAGATTAGATTGTAGGACCAGGCTCACTGAGAGAGATTGGAGTGTAGAACCAGGTTCGCTGTGAGAGGTTAGAGTGTAGGACCAAGCTCACTGTGAGAGATTGCAGTGTAGGACAAGGCTCACTGAGAGAGATTGGAGTGTAGGGCCAGGATCACTGAGAGAGTTTGGAGCGTAGGACCAGACTTACTGAGAGAGATTGTAGTTAACGACCTGACTCTCTGTGAGAGATTGGAGTGTAGGACCAGGCTCACTGAGAGAGATTGGAGTGTAGAACCAGGTTCGCTGTGTGAGATTAGAGTGTAGGACCAGGCTCACTGTGAGAAATTGGAGTGTAGGACCAGACTCACTGAGAGATTGGAGTGTAGGGCAAGGCTCAGATAGAGAGATTGGCGCGTAGGACCAGACTCACTGTGAGATATTGGAGCGTCGGACCAGACTCACTGTGAGAGATTGGAGTGTAGGACCTGACTCACTGAGAGACTGGAGTGTAGGACCAGGCTCAGAGAGAGAGATTGGAGTGTAGGACCAGGCTCAGAGAGAGAGATTGGAGTTTAGGACCAGACTCACTGAGAGAGATTGAAGCGTAGGACCAGACTCACCGTGAGAGATTGGAGTGTAGGACAAGGCTTACTGAGAGAGTGGAGTGTAGGACCAGGCTCACTGAGAGAGATTGAAGCGTAGGACCAGGCTCACCGTGAGAGGTTGGAGTGTAGGACAAGGCTCACTGAGAGATTGGAGTGTAGGACCAGGCTCACTGAGAGATTGGAGTGTAGGACAAGGCTCACTGAGAGATTGGAGTGTAGGACCAGACTCACTGAGAGAGATTGGAGTGTAGGACCAGGCTCACTGAGGGATTGGAGAGTAGAACAAGGCTCACTGAGAGAGATTAGAGTGTAGGACCAGGCTCACTGTCAGAGATTGGAGTGTAGGTCCAGGCTCACTGAGAGAGATTGGAGTGTAGGACCAGACTCACTGTGAGAGATTGGAGTGTAGGACGAGGCTCACTGAGAGATTGGAGTGTAGGACGAGACTCACTGAGAGTTTGGAGTGTAGGACCAGGCTGAGAGAGAGAGATTGGAGTGTAGGACCAGGCTCAGAGACAGAGATTGCAGCGTAGGACCAGACTCACTGAGAGAGATTGGAGTGTAGGACAAGGCTCACTGAGAGACATTGGAACGTTGGAACAGACTCACTGTGAGAGATTGGAGCGTCGGACCAGACTCACTGTGAGAGATTGGAGTGTAGGACCAGGCTCAGAGAGAGTGATTCGAGTGTAGGACCAGACACATTGAGTGAGATTGAAGCGTAGGACCACACTCACTGTGAGAGGTTGGAGTGTAGGACAAGGCTCACTGAGAGAGATTGGAGTGCAGGACAAGGCTCACTGTGAGCTTGGAGTGTAGGACCAGGCACACGGTGAGAGATTGGAGTGTACGATCTGACACTCTGTGAGAGATTGAAGTGTAGGACCAGGCTCACTGAGAGATTGGAGGGTAGGACCAGGCTCACTGAGAGATTGTTGTAGGACGAGACTCACTGAGAGAGATTGGAGTGTAGGACCAGACTCACTGAGAGAGATTGGAGTGTAGAAACAGGTTCGCTGAGAGAGATTGGAGTGTAGGACCAGGCTCAGAGCCAGAGATTGCAGCGTAGGACCAGACTCACTGAGAGAGATTGGAGTGTAGGACAAGGCTCACTGAGAGACATTGGAGCGTAGGACCAGACTCACTGAGAGAGCTTGAAGCATCGGACCAGACTCACCGTGAGAGATTGCAGTGTAGGACAAGGCTCACTGAGAGATTGCAGTGTAGGACCAAACTCACTGAGAGAGATTGGAGTGTAGGACCAGACTCACTGAGAGATTGGAGTGTAGGACCAGGCTGACTGAAAGATTGGAGTGTAGGACAAGGCTCACTGAGAGATTGGAGTGTAGGACCAGGCTCACTGAGAGATTGGAGTGTCGGACCAGGCTCACTGAGAGATTGGAGTGTAGGACAAGGCTCACTGAGAGATTGGAGTGTAGGACCAGGCTCACTGAGAGATTGGAGTGTAGGACCAGGCTCACTGAGAGATTGGAGTGTAGGTCAAGGCTCACTGAGAGAGATTGGAGTGTAGGACCAGACTCACTGAGAGAGATTGGAGTGTAGGACCCGTCTCATTGTGAGAGATTGGAGTGTAGGACCAGACTCAGAGAGAGAGATTGGAGCGTAGGACCAGACTCACTGAGAGAGATTGGAGTGTAGGACAAGGCTCACTGAGAGAGATTGGAGCGTAGGACCAGACTCACTGTGAGAGATTGGAGTGCAGGACCAGGCTCACTGAGAGAGATTGGAGTGTAGGACCAGACTCACTGTGAGAGATTGGAGTGTACGACCTGACTCTCTGTGAGAGATTGAAGTGTAGGACCAGGCTCACTGCGAGATTGGAGTGTAGGACCAGGCTCACTGAGAGAGATTGGAGTGTAGGACTAGGCTCACTGTGAGAGATTGGAGTGTCGAACCAGGTTCACTGAGAGAGATTGGAGTGTAGGACCAGGCTCACTATGAGAGATTGTCGTGTAAGACCTGACTCTCTGTGAGAGATTGAAGTATAGGACCAGGCTCACTGAGAGAGATTGGAGTGTAGAACCAGGTTCGCTGAGACAGATTGGAGTGTAGGATCAGGCTCACTGAGAGAGATTGTAGTGTACGACCTGACTCTCTGTGAGAGATTGGAGTGTCGGACCAGGCTCACTGAGAGAGATTGGAGTGTAGAACCAGGTTCGCTGTGTGAGATTAGATTGTAGGACCAGGCTCACTGAGAGAGATTGGAGTGTAGAACCAGGTTCGCTGTGAGAGATTAGAGTATAGGACCAAGCTCACTGTGAGACATTGGTGTGTAGGACAAGGCTCACTGAGAGAGATTGGAGTGTAGGGCCAGGATCACTGAGAGAGTTTGCAGCGTAGGACCAGACTCACTGAGAGAGATTGTAGTGTACGACCTGACTCTCTGTGAGAGATTGGAGTGTAGGACCAGACTCATCGTGAGAGATTGGAGTGTAGGACAAGGTTCACTGAAAGATTGGAGTGCAGGACCAGACTCACTGAGAGAGATTGGAGTGTAGGACAAGGCTCACTGAGAGATTGGAGGGTAGGACCAGGCTCAGAGAGAGTGATTCGAGTGTAGGACCAGACACATTGAGTGAGATTGAAGCGTAGGACCACACTCACTGTGAGAGGTTGGAGTGTAGGACAAGGCTCACTGAGAGAGATTGGAGTGCAGGACAAGGCTCACTGAGAGATTGGAGTATAGGACCAGGCACACGGTGAGAGATTGGAGTGTACGACCTGACACTCTGTGAGAGATTGAAGTGTAGGACCAGGCTCACTGAGAGATTGGAGGGTAGGACCAGGCTCACTGAGAGATTGTTGTAGGATGAGACTCACTGAGAGAGATTGGAGTGTAGGACCAGACTCACTGAGAGAGATTGGAGTGTAGAAACAGGTTCGCTGAGAGAGATTGGAGTGTAGGACCAGGCTCACTGAGAGAGATTGGAGTGTAGGACCAGGCTCACTGTGAGAGATTGGAGTGTAGGACCAGACTGACTGTGAGATATTAGAGTGTAGGACCAGGCTCACTGAGAGAGATTGGAGTGTAGGACCAGACGCACTGTGAGAGATTGGAATGTACGGCCAGACTCTCTGTCAGAGATTGATGTATAGGACCAGGCTCACTGAGAGAGATTGGAGTGTAGGACCCGACTCACTGTGAGAGGTTGGAGTGTAGGACCAGGCTTACTGAGAGACTGGAGTGTAGGACCAGGCTCACTGAGAGAGATTGGAGTGTAGGACCAGACTCACTGAGAGAGATTGGAGTGCAGGAGCAGGCTCACTGAGAGAGATTGGAGTGTAGGACCAGACTCACTGAGAGATTGGATGCAGGACCAGGCTCAGGGTGAGAGATTGGAGCGAAGGACCAGGCTCATTGACAGAGATTGGAATGTAGGACCTGACTCACTGTGAGAGATTGGAGCGTAGGACCAGACTCACTGTGAGAAATTGGAGTGTAGGACCTGACTCACTGAGAGACTGGAGCGTAGGACCAGGCTCAGAGAGAGAGATTGGAGTGTAGGACCAGGCTCAGAGAGAGAGAGATTGGAGTGTAGCACCAGACTCACTGAGAGAGCTTGAAGCGTAGGACCAGACTCACCGTGAGAGATTGCAGTGTAGGACAAGGCTCACTGAGAGATTGCAGTGTAGGACCAAACTCACTGAGAGAGATTGGAGTGTAAGACCAGACTCACTGAGAGATTGGAGTGTAGGACCAGGCTCACTGAGAGATTGGAGTGTAGGACAAGGCTCACTGAGAGATTGGAGTGTAGGACCAGGCTCACTGAGAGATTGGAGTGTAGGACCAGGCTCACTGAGAGATTGGAGTGTAGGACAAGGCTCTCTGAGAGATTGGAGTGTAGGACCAGACTCACTGAGAGATTGGAGTGTAGGACAAGGCTCACTGAGAGATTGGAGTGTAGGACCAGGCTCACTGAGAGATTGGAGTGTAGGACCAGACTCACTGAGAGATTGGAGTGTAGGTCAAGGCTCACTGAGAGAGATTGGAGTGTAGGACCAGACTCACTGAGAGAGATTGGAGTGTAGGACCAGTCTCATTGTGAGAGATTGGAGTGTAGGACCAGACTCAGAGAGAGAGATTGGAGCGTAGGACCAGACTCACTGAGAGAGATTGGAGTGTAGGACAAGGCTCACTGAGAGAGATTGGAGTGTAGGACCAGACTCACTGTGAGAGATTGGAGTGCAGGACCAGGCTCACTGAGAGAGATTGGAGTGTAGGACCAGACTCACTGTGAGAGATTGGAGTGTACGACCTGACTCTCTGTGTGAGATTGAAGTGTAGGACCAGGCTCACTGCGAGATTGGAGTGTAGGACCAGGCTCACTGAGAGATTGGAGTGTCGGACTAGGCTCATTGAGAGAGATTGGAGTGTAGGACCAGGCTCACTGAGAGAGATTGGAGTGTAGGACCAGGCTCACTGTGAGAGATTGGAGTGTAGGACCAGGCTCACTGAGAGAGATTGGAGTGTCGAACCAGGTTCACTGAGAGAGATTGGAGTGTAGGATCAGGGTCACTGAGAGAGATTGCAGTGTACGACCTGACTCTCTGTGAGAGTTTGGAGTGTAGGACCAGGCTCACTGAGAGAGATTGGAGTGTAGAACCAGGTTCGCTGTGTGAGATTAGATTGTAGGACCAGGCTCACTGAGAGAGATTGGAGTGTAGAACCAGGTTCGCTGTGAGAGATTAGAGTGTAGGACCAAGCTCACTGTGAGAGATTGCGGTGTAGGACAAGGCTCACTGAGAGAGATTGGAGTGTAGGGCCAGGATCACTGAGAGAGTTTGGAGCGTAGGACCAGACTTACTGAGAGAGATTGTAGTTAACGACCTGACTCTCTGTGAGAGATTGGAGTGTAGGACCAGGCTCACTGAGAGAGATTGGAGTGTAGAACCAGGTTCGCTGTGTGAGATTAGAGTGTAGGACCAGGCTCACTGTGAGAAATTGGAGTGTAGGACCAGACTCACTGAGAGATTGGAGTGTAGGGCAAGGCTCAGATAGAGAGATTGGAGCGTAGGACCAGACTCACTGTGAGAGATTGGAGCGTCGGACCAGACTCACTGTGAGAGATTGGAGTGTAGGACCTGACTCACTGAGAGACTGGAGTGTAGGACCAGGCTCAGAGAGAGAGATTGGAGTGTAGGACCAGGCTCAGAGAGAGAGATTGGAGTTTAGGACCAGACTCACTGAGAGAGATTGAAGCGTAGGACCAGACTCACCGTGAGAGATTGGAGTGTAGGACAAGGCTTACTGAGAGAGTGGAGTGTAGGACCAGGCTCACTGAGAGAGATTGAAGCGTAGGACCAGGCTCACCGTGAGAGGTTGGAGTGTAGGACAAGGCTCACTGAGAGATTGGAGTGTAGGACCAGACTCACTGAGAGAGATTGGAGTGTAGGACCAGGCTCACTGAGAGATTGGAGTGTAGGACAAGGCTCACTGAGAGATTGGAGTGTAGGACCAGACTCACTGAGAGAGATTGGAGTGCAGGACCAGACTCACTGTGAGAGATTGGAGCGTAGGACCAGACTCACTGTGAGAGATTGGAGTGTAGGACCAGGCTCAGAGAGAGTGATTGGAGTGTAGGACCAGACACATTGAGTGAGATTGAAGCGTAGGACCACACTCACTGTGAGAGGTTGGAGTGTAGGACAAGGCTCACTGAGAGATTGGAGTGTAGGACCAGGCACACGGTGAGAGATTGGAGTGTGCGACCTGACACTCTGTGAGAGATTGATGTGTAGGACCAGGCTCACTGAGAGATTGGAGGGTAGGACCAGGCTCACTGAGAGATTGTTGTAGGACGAGACTCACTGAGAGAGATTGGAGTGTAGGACCAGACTCACTGGGAGAGATTGGAGTGTAGGACCAGGCTCAGAGACAGAGATTGCAGCGTAGGACCAGACTCACTGAGAGAGATTGGAGTGTAGGACAAGGCTCACTGAGAGACATTGGAGCGTAGGACCAGACTCACTGAGAGAGCTTGAAGCATAGGACCAGACTCACCATGAGAGATTGCAGTGTAGGACAAGGCTCACTGAGAGATTGCAGTGTAGGACCAAACTCACTGAGAGAGATTGGAGTGTAGGACCAGACTCACTGAGAGATTGGAGTGTAGGACCAGGCTGACTGAGAGATTGGAGTGTAGGACAAGGCTCACTGAGAGATTGGAGTGTAGGACCAGGCTCACTGAGAGATTGGAGTGTAGGACCAGGCTCACTGAGAGATTGGAGTGTAGGACAAGGCTCACTGAGAGATTGGAGTGTAGGACCAGGCTCACTGAGAGATTGGAGTGTAGGACCAGACCCACTGAGAGATTGGAGTGTAGGTCAAGGCTCACTGAGAGAGATTGGAGTGTAGGACCAGACTCACTGAGAGAGATTGGAGTGTAGGACACGTCTCATTGTGAGAGATTGGAGTGTAGGACCAGACTCAGAGAGAGAGATTGGAGCGTAGGACCAGACTCACTGAGAGAGATTGGAGTGCAGGACAAGGCTCACTGAGAGAGATTGGAGCGTAGGACCAGACTCACTGTGAGAGATTGGAGTGCAGGACCAGGCTCACTGAGAGAGATTGGAGTGTAGGACCAGACTCACTGTGAGAGATTGGAGTGTACGACCTGACTCTCTGTGAGAGATTGAAGTGTAGGACCAGGCTCACTGCGAGATTGGAGTGTAGGACTAGGCTCACTGTGAGAGATTGGAGTGTCGAACCAGGTTCACTGAGAGAGATTGGAGTGTAGGACCAGGCTCACTATGAGAGATTGTCGTGTAAGACCTGACTCTCTGTGAGAGATTGAAGTATAGGACCAGGCTCACTGAGAGAGATTGGAGTGTAGAACCAGGTTCGCTGAGACAGATTGGAGTGTAGGATCAGGCTCACTGAGAGAGATTGTAGTGTACGACCTGACTCTCTGTGAGAGATTGGAGTGTAGGACCAGGCTCACTGAGAGAGATTGGAGTTTAGAACCAGGTTCGCTGTGTGAGATTAGATTGTAGGACCAGGCTCACTGAGAGAGATTGGAGTGTAGGACCCGTCTCATTGTGAGAGATTGGAGTGTAGGACCAGACTCAGAGAGAGAGATTGGAGCGTAGGACCAGACTCACTGAGAGAGATTGGAGTGTAGGACAAGGCTCACTGAGAGAGATTGGAGCGTAGGACCAGACTCACTGTGAGAGATTGGAGTGCAGGACCAGGCTCACTGAGAGAGATTGGAGTGTAGGACCAGACTCACTGTGAGAGATTGGAGTGTACGACCTGACTCTCTGTGAGAGATTGAAGTGTAGGACCAGGCTCACTGCGAGATTGGAGTGTAGGACCAGGCTCACTGAGAGAGATTGGAGTGTAGGACTAGGCTCACTGTGAGAGATTGGAGTGTCGAACCAGGTTCACTGAGAGAGATTGGAGTGTAGGACCAGGCTCACTATGAGAGATTGTCGTGTAAGACCTGACTCTCTGTGAGAGATTGAAGTATAGGACCAGGCTCACTGAGAGAGATTGGAGTGTAGAACCAGGTTCGCTGAGACAGATTGGAGTGTAGGATCAGGCTCACTGAGAGAGATTGTAGTGTACGACCTGACTCTCTGTGAGAGATTGGAGTGTCGGACCAGGCTCACTGAGAGAGATTGGAGTGTAGAACCAGGTTCGCTGTGTGAGATTAGATTGTAGGACCAGGCTCACTGAGAGAGATTGGAGTGTAGAACCAGGTTCGCTGTGAGAGATTAGAGTATAGGACCAAGCTCACTGTGAGACATTGGTGTGTAGGACAAGGCTCACTGAGAGAGATTGGAGTGTAGGGCCAGGATCACTGAGAGAGTTTGCAGCGTAGGACCAGACTCACTGAGAGAGATTGTAGTGTACGACCTGACTCTCTGTGAGAGATTGGAGTGTAGGACCAGACTCATCGTGAGAGATTGGAGTGTAGGACAAGGTTCACTGAAAGATTGGAGTGCAGGACCAGACTCACTGAGAGAGATTGGAGTGTAGGACAAGGCTCACTGAGAGATTGGAGGGTAGGACCAGGCTCAGAGAGAGTGATTCGAGTGTAGGACCAGACACATTGAGTGAGATTGAAGCGTAGGACCACACTCACTGTGAGAGGTTGGAGTGTAGGACAAGGCTCACTGAGAGAGATTGGAGTGCAGGACAAGGCTCACTGAGAGATTGGAGTATAGGACCAGGCACACGGTGAGAGATTGGAGTGTACGACCTGACACTCTGTGAGAGATTGAAGTGTAGGACCAGGCTCACTGAGAGATTGGAGGGTAGGACCAGGCTCACTGAGAGATTGTTGTAGGATGAGACTCACTGAGAGAGATTGGAGTGTAGGACCAGACTCACTGAGAGAGATTGGAGTGTAGAAACAGGTTCGCTGAGAGAGATTGGAGTGTAGGACCAGGCTCACTGAGAGAGATTGGAGTGTAGGACCAGGCTCACTGTGAGAGATTGGAGTGTAGGACCAGACTGACTGTGAGATATTAGAGTGTAGGACCAGGCTCACTGAGAGAGATTGGAGTGTAGGACCAGACGCACTGTGAGAGATTGGAATGTACGGCCAGACTCTCTGTCAGAGATTGATGTATAGGACCAGGCTCACTGAGAGAGATTGGAGTGTAGGACCCGACTCACTGTGAGAGGTTGGAGTGTAGGACCAGGCTTACTGAGAGACTGGAGTGTAGGACCAGGCTCACTGAGAGAGATTGGAGTGTAGGACCAGACTCACTGAGAGAGATTGGAGTGCAGGAGCAGGCTCACTGAGAGAGATTGGAGTGTAGGACCAGACTCACTGAGAGATTGGATGCAGGACCAGGCTCAGGGTGAGAGATTGGAGCGAAGGACCAGGCTCATTGACAGAGATTGGAATGTAGGACCTGACTCACTGTGAGAGATTGGAGCGTAGGACCAGACTCACTGTGAGAAATTGGAGTGTAGGACCTGACTCACTGAGAGACTGGAGCGTAGGACCAGGCTCAGAGAGAGAGATTGGAGTGTAGGACCAGGCTCAGAGAGAGAGAGATTGGAGTGTAGCACCAGACTCACTGAGAGAGCTTGAAGCGTAGGACCAGACTCACCGTGAGAGATTGCAGTGTAGGACAAGGCTCACTGAGAGATTGCAGTGTAGGACCAAACTCACTGAGAGAGATTGGAGTGTAAGACCAGACTCACTGAGAGATTGGAGTGTAGGACCAGGCTCACTGAGAGATTGGAGTGTAGGACAAGGCTCACTGAGAGATTGGAGTGTAGGACCAGGCTCACTGAGAGATTGGAGTGTAGGACCAGGCTCACTGAGAGATTGGAGTGTAGGACAAGGCTCTCTGAGAGATTGGAGTGTAGGACCAGACTCACTGAGAGATTGGAGTGTAGGACAAGGCTCACTGAGAGATTGGAGTGTAGGACCAGGCTCACTGAGAGATTGGAGTGTAGGACCAGACTCACTGAGAGATTGGAGTGTAGGTCAAGGCTCACTGAGAGAGATTGGAGTGTAGGACCAGACTCACTGAGAGAGATTGGAGTGTAGGACCAGTCTCATTGTGAGAGATTGGAGTGTAGGACCAGACTCAGAGAGAGAGATTGGAGCGTAGGACCAGACTCACTGAGAGAGATTGGAGTGTAGGACAAGGCTCACTGAGAGAGATTGGAGTGTAGGACCAGACTCACTGTGAGAGATTGGAGTGCAGGACCAGGCTCACTGAGAGAGATTGGAGTGTAGGACCAGACTCACTGTGAGAGATTGGAGTGTACGACCTGACTCTCTGTGTGAGATTGAAGTGTAGGACCAGGCTCACTGCGAGATTGGAGTGTAGGACCAGGCTCACTGAGAGATTGGAGTGTCGGACTAGGCTCATTGAGAGAGATTGGAGTGTAGGACCAGGCTCACTGAGAGAGATTGGAGTGTAGGACCAGGCTCACTGTGAGAGATTGGAGTGTAGGACCAGGCTCACTGAGAGAGATTGGAGTGTCGAACCAGGTTCACTGAGAGAGATTGGAGTGTAGGATCAGGGTCACTGAGAGAGATTGCAGTGTACGACCTGACTCTCTGTGAGAGTTTGGAGTGTAGGACCAGGCTCACTGAGAGAGATTGGAGTGTAGAACCAGGTTCGCTGTGTGAGATTAGATTGTAGGACCAGGCTCACTGAGAGAGATTGGAGTGTAGAACCAGGTTCGCTGTGAGAGATTAGAGTGTAGGACCAAGCTCACTGTGAGAGATTGCGGTGTAGGACAAGGCTCACTGAGAGAGATTGGAGTGTAGGGCCAGGATCACTGAGAGAGTTTGGAGCGTAGGACCAGACTTACTGAGAGAGATTGTAGTTAACGACCTGACTCTCTGTGAGAGATTGGAGTGTAGGACCAGGCTCACTGAGAGAGATTGGAGTGTAGAACCAGGTTCGCTGTGTGAGATTAGAGTGTAGGACCAGGCTCACTGTGAGAAATTGGAGTGTAGGACCAGACTCACTGAGAGATTGGAGTGTAGGGCAAGGCTCAGATAGAGAGATTGGAGCGTAGGACCAGACTCACTGTGAGAGATTGGAGCGTCGGACCAGACTCACTGTGAGAGATTGGAGTGTAGGACCTGACTCACTGAGAGACTGGAGTGTAGGACCAGGCTCAGAGAGAGAGATTGGAGTGTAGGACCAGGCTCAGAGAGAGAGATTGGAGTTTAGGACCAGACTCACTGAGAGAGATTGAAGCGTAGGACCAGACTCACCGTGAGAGATTGGAGTGTAGGACAAGGCTTACTGAGAGAGTGGAGTGTAGGACCAGGCTCACTGAGAGAGATTGAAGCGTAGGACCAGGCTCACCGTGAGAGGTTGGAGTGTAGGACAAGGCTCACTGAGAGATTGGAGTGTAGGACCAGACTCACTGAGAGAGATTGGAGTGTAGGACCAGGCTCACTGAGAGATTGGAGTGTAGGACAAGGCTCACTGAGAGATTGGAGTGTAGGACCAGACTCACTGAGAGAGATTGGAGTGCAGGACCAGACTCACTGTGAGAGATTGGAGCGTAGGACCAGACTCACTGTGAGAGATTGGAGTGTAGGACCAGGCTCAGAGAGAGTGATTGGAGTGTAGGACCAGACACATTGAGTGAGATTGAAGCGTAGGACCACACTCACTGTGAGAGGTTGGAGTGTAGGACAAGGCTCACTGAGAGATTGGAGTGTAGGACCAGGCACACGGTGAGAGATTGGAGTGTGCGACCTGACACTCTGTGAGAGATTGATGTGTAGGACCAGGCTCACTGAGAGATTGGAGGGTAGGACCAGGCTCACTGAGAGATTGTTGTAGGACGAGACTCACTGAGAGAGATTGGAGTGTAGGACCAGACTCACTGGGAGAGATTGGAGTGTAGGACCAGGCTCAGAGACAGAGATTGCAGCGTAGGACCAGACTCACTGAGAGAGATTGGAGTGTAGGACAAGGCTCACTGAGAGACATTGGAGCGTAGGACCAGACTCACTGAGAGAGCTTGAAGCATAGGACCAGACTCACCATGAGAGATTGCAGTGTAGGACAAGGCTCACTGAGAGATTGCAGTGTAGGACCAAACTCACTGAGAGAGATTGGAGTGTAGGACCAGACTCACTGAGAGATTGGAGTGTAGGACCAGGCTGACTGAGAGATTGGAGTGTAGGACAAGGCTCACTGAGAGATTGGAGTGTAGGACCAGGCTCACTGAGAGATTGGAGTGTAGGACCAGGCTCACTGAGAGATTGGAGTGTAGGACAAGGCTCACTGAGAGATTGGAGTGTAGGACCAGGCTCACTGAGAGATTGGAGTGTAGGACCAGACCCACTGAGAGATTGGAGTGTAGGTCAAGGCTCACTGAGAGAGATTGGAGTGTAGGACCAGACTCACTGAGAGAGATTGGAGTGTAGGACACGTCTCATTGTGAGAGATTGGAGTGTAGGACCAGACTCAGAGAGAGAGATTGGAGCGTAGGACCAGACTCACTGAGAGAGATTGGAGTGCAGGACAAGGCTCACTGAGAGAGATTGGAGCGTAGGACCAGACTCACTGTGAGAGATTGGAGTGCAGGACCAGGCTCACTGAGAGAGATTGGAGTGTAGGACCAGACTCACTGTGAGAGATTGGAGTGTACGACCTGACTCTCTGTGAGAGATTGAAGTGTAGGACCAGGCTCACTGCGAGATTGGAGTGTAGGACTAGGCTCACTGTGAGAGATTGGAGTGTCGAACCAGGTTCACTGAGAGAGATTGGAGTGTAGGACCAGGCTCACTATGAGAGATTGTCGTGTAAGACCTGACTCTCTGTGAGAGATTGAAGTATAGGACCAGGCTCACTGAGAGAGATTGGAGTGTAGAACCAGGTTCGCTGAGACAGATTGGAGTGTAGGATCAGGCTCACTGAGAGAGATTGTAGTGTACGACCTGACTCTCTGTGAGAGATTGGAGTGTAGGACCAGGCTCACTGAGAGAGATTGGAGTTTAGAACCAGGTTCGCTGTGTGAGATTAGATTGTAGGACCAGGCTCACTGAGAGAGATTGGAGTGTAGAACCAGGTTCGCTGTGAGAGATTAGAGTGTAGGACCAAGCTCACTCTGAGAGATTGGTGTGTAGGACAAGGCTCACTGAGAGAGATTGGAGTGTAGGGCCAGGATCACTGAGAGCGTTTGCAGCGTAGGACCAGACTCACTGAGAGAGATTGTAGTGTACGACCTGACTCTCTGTGAGAGATTGGAGTGTAGGACCAGACTCATCGTGAGAGATTGGAGTGTAGGACAAGGTTCACTGAAAGATTGGAGTGCAGGACCAGACTCACTGAGAGAGATTGGAGTGTAGGACCAGGCTCACTGAGAGATTGGAGTGTAGGACCAGGCTCACTGAGAGATTGGAGTGTAGGACCAGACTCACTGAGAGATTGGAGTGTAGGACCAGGCTCACTGAGAGAGATTGGAGTGTTGGACCAGGCTCACTGAGAGAGATTGGAGTGTAGGACCAGACTCACTGACAGAGATTGGAGTGTAGGACCAGGCTCACTGACAAAGATTGGAGTGTAGGACCAGGCTCACTGTGAGAGATTAGAGTGTAGGACCAGGCTCACTGAGAGATTGCAGTGTAACACCAGGCTCACTGTGAGAGATTGGAGTGTAGTACCAGATTCACTGAGAGATTGGAGTGTAGAACCAGTCTCACTGAGAGAGATTGGAGTGTAGGACCAGACTCACTGTGAGTTTGGAGTGTAGGACCAGACTCACTGAGAGATTGGAGTGTAGGACAAGGCTCACTGTGAGAGATTGGTGTCTAGGACCATGCTCACAGAGAGAGATTGGAGTGTAGGACCAGTCTCACAGTGAGAGATTGGAGTGTAGGACTAGGCTCACTGTGAGAGATTGGAGTGTAGGACCAGACACACTGACAGGTTGGAGTGTAGGACCAGGCTCACTGACAGAGATTGGAGCGTAGGACCAGACTCACTGAGAGATTGGAGTGTAAGACCAGGCTCAGAGAGAGAGATTGGAGTGTAGGACCAGGCTCAGAGAGAGAGATTGGAGCGTAGGACCAGACTCACTGAGAGAGATGGAAGTGTCGGACAACGCTCACTGAGAGAGATTGGATCGTAGGACCAGACTCACTGTGAGAGATTGGAGCGCAGGACCAGACTCACTGTGAGAGATTGGAGTGTAGGAGCTGACTCACTGAGAGATTGGAGTGTAGGACCAGGCTCAGACAGAGAGATTGGAGTGTAGGACCAGACTCACTGAGAGAGATTGAAGTGTAGGACCATGCTCACTGTGAGATTGGAGTGTAGGACCAGGCTCACTGAGAGATTGGAGTGTAGGACAAGGCTCACTGAGAGATTGGAGTCTAGGACCATATTCACTGAGAGATTGGAGTGTAGGACCTGACTCACTGAGAGATTGGAGTGTAGGACCAGGCTCAGAGAGAGAGATTGGAGTGTAGGACCAGGCTCACTGAGAGAGATTGGAGTCTGGGACCAGACTCATTTTGAGAGATTGGAGCGTCGGACCAGACTCACTGTGAGAGATTGTAGTGTAGGACCTGACTCACTGAGAGATTGGAGTGTAGGATCAGGCTCAGAGACAGAGATTGGAGTGCAGGACCAGGCTCAGAGAGAGAGATTGGAGTGTAGGACCAGGCTCAGAGAGAGAGATTGGAGTGTCGGACCAGACACACTGAGAGAGATTGAAGCGTAGGACCAGGCTCACTGAGAGATTGGAGTGTAGGACCAGGCTCACTGAGAGATTGGAGTGTAGGACCAGGCTCACTGAGAGATTGGAGTGTAGGACAAGGCTCACTGAGAGATTGGAGTGTAGGACCAGGCTCACTGAGAGAGATTGGAGTGTAGGACCAGGCTCACTGAGAGAGATTGGAGTGTAGGACCAGGCTCACTGAGAGAGATTGGAGTGTAGGACCAGACTCACTGACAGAGATTGGAGTGTAGGACCAGGCTCACTGAGAGAGATTGGAGTGTAGGACCAGGCTCACTGACAGAGATTGGAGTGTAGGACCAGGCTCACGGAGAGAGATTGGTGTGTAGGACCAGGCTCACTGAGAGAGATTGGTGTGTCGGACCAGGCTCACTGAGAGATTGGAGTGTAGCACCAGGCTCACTGTGAGAGATGGGAGTGTAGCACCAGACTCACTGAGAGAATGGAGTGTAGAACCAGTCTCACTGAGAGAGATTGGAGTGTAGGACCAGGCTCACTGAGAGATTGGAGTGTCGGACTAGGCTCATTGAGAGAGATTGGAGTGTAGGACCAGGCTCACTGAGAGAGATTGGAGTGTAGGACCAGGCTCACTGTGAGAGATTGGAGTGTTGGACCAGGCTCACTGAGAGAGATTGGAGTGTCGAACCAGGTTCACTGAGAGAGATTGGAGTGTAGGACCAGGCTCACTGAGAGAGATTGTAGTGTAAGACCTGACTCTCTGTGAGAGATTGAAGTATAGGACCAGGCTCACTGAGAGAGATTGGAGTGTAGAACCAGGTTCGCTGAGACAGATTGGAGTGTAGGATCAGGGTCACTGAGAGAGATTGCAGTGTACGACCTGACTCTCTGTGAGAGTTTGGAGTGTAGGACCAGGCTCACTGAGAGAGATTGGAGTGTAGAACCAGGTTCGCTGTGTGAGATTAGATTGTAGGACCAGGCTCACTGAGAGAGATTGGAGTGTAGAACCAGGTTCGCTGTGAGAGATTAGAGTGTAGGACCAAGCTCACTGTGAGAGATTGCAGTGTAGGACAAGGCTCACTGAGAGAGATTGGAGTGTAGGGCCAGGATCACTGAGAGAGTTTGGAGCGTAGGACCAGACTTACTGAGAGAGATTGTAGTTAACGACCTGACTCTCTGTGAGAGATTGGAGTGTAGGACCAGGCTCACTGAGAGAGATTGGAGTGTAGAACCAGGTTCGCTGTGTGAGATTAGAGTGTAGGACCAGGCTCACTGTGAGAAATTGGAGTGTAGGACCAGACTCACTGAGAGATTGGAGTGTAGGGCAAGGCTCAGATAGAGAGATTGGAGCGTAGGACCAGACTCACTGTGAGAGATTGGAGCGTCGGACCAGACTCACTGTGAGAGATTGGAGTGTAGGACCTGACTCACTGAGAGACTGGAGTGTAGGACCAGGCTCAGAGAGAGAGATTGGAGTGTAGGACCAGGCTCAGAGAGAGAGATTGGAGTTTAGGACCAGACTCACTGAGAGAGATTGAAGCGTAGGACCAGACTCACCGTGAGAGATTGGAGTGTAGGACAAGGCTTACTGAGAGAGTGGAGTGTAGGACCAGGCTCACTGAGAGAGATTGAAGCGTAGGACCAGGCTCACCGTGAGAGGTTGGAGTGTAGGACAAGGCTCACTGAGAGATTGGAGTGTAGGACCAGACTCACTGAGAGAGATTGGAGTGTAGGACCAGGCTCACTGAGAGATTGGAGTGTAGGACAAGGCTCACTGAGAGATTGGAGTGTAGGACCAGACTCACTGAGAGAGATTGGAGTGTAGGACCAGGCTCACTGAGAGATTGGAGTGTAGGACATGACTCACTGAGAGTTTGGAGTGTAGGACCAGGCTGAGAGAGAGAGATTGGAGTGTAGGACCAGGCTCAGAGACAGAGATTGCAGCGTAGGACCAGACTCACTGAGAGAGATTGGAGTGTAGGACAAGGCTCACTGAGAGACATTGGAACGTTGGAACAGACTCACTGTGAGAGATTGGAGCGTCGGACCAGACTCACTGTGAGAGATTGGAGTGTAGGACCAGGCTCAGAGAGAGTGATTCGAGTGTCGGACCAGACACATTGAGTGAGATTGAAGCGTAGGACCACACTCACTGTGAGAGGTTGGAGTGTAGGACAAGGCTCACTGAGAGAGATTGGAGTGCAGGACCAGACTCACTGTGAGAGATTGGAGCGTAGGACCAGACTCACTGTGAGAGATTGGAGTGTAGGACCAGGCTCAGAGAGAGTGATTGGAGTGTAGGACCAGACACATTGAGTGAGATTGAAGCGTAGGACCACACTCAGTGTGAGAGGTTGGAGTGTAGGACAAGGCTCACTGAGAGATTGGAGTGTAGGACCAGGCACACGGTGAGAGATTGGAGTGTACGACCTGACACTCTGTGAGAGATTGATGTGTAGGACCAGGCTCACTGAGAGATTGGAGGGTAGGACCAGGCTCACTGAGAGATTGTTGTAGGACGAGACTCACTGAGAGAGATTGGAGTGTAGGACCAGACTCACTGGGAGAGATTGGAGTGTAGAAACAGGTTCGCTGAGAGAGATTGGAGTGTAGGACCAGGCTCAGAGACAGAGATTGCAGCGTAGGACCAGACTCACTGAGAGAGATTGGAGTGTAGGACAAGGCTCACTGAGAGACATTGGAGCGTAGGACCAGACTCACTGAGAGAGCTTGAAGCATAGGACCAGACTCACCATGAGAGATTGCAGTGTAGGACAAGGCTCACTGAGAGATTGCAGTGTAGGACCAAACTCACTGAGAGAGATTGGAGTGTAGGACCAGACTCACTGAGAGATTGGAGTGTAGGACCAGGCTGACTGAGAGATTGGAGTGTAGGACAAGGCTCACTGAGAGATTGGAGTGTAGGACCAGGCTCACTGAGAGATTGGAGTGTAGGACCAGGCTCACTGAGAGATTGGAGTGTAGGACAAGGCTCACTGAGAGATTGGAGTGTAGGACCAGCCTCACTGAGAGATTGGAGTGTAGGACCAGACCCACTGAGAGATTGGAGTGTAGGTCAAGGCTCACTGAGAGAGATTGGAGTGTAGGACCAGGCTCACTGAGAGAGATTGGAGTGTAGGACACGTCTCATTGTGAGAGATTGGAGTGTAGGACCAGACTCAGAGAGAGAGATTGGAGCGTAGGACCAGACTCACTGAGAGAGATTGGAGTGCAGGACAAGGCTCACTGAGAGAGATTGGAGCGTAGGACCAGACTCACTGTGAGAGATTGGAGTGCAGGACCAGGCTCACTGAGAGAGATTGGAGTGTAGGACCAGACTCACTGTGAGAGATTGGAGTGTACGACCTGACTCTCTGTGAGAGATTGAAGTGTAGGACCAGGCTCACTGCGAGATTGGAGTGTAGGACTAGGCTCACTGTGAGAGATTGGAGTGTCGAACCAGGTTCACTGAGAGAGATTGGAGTGTAGGACCAGGCTCACTATGAGAGATTGTCGTGTAAGACCTGACTCTCTGTGAGAGATTGAAGTATAGGACCAGGCTCACTGAGAGAGATTGGAGTGTAGAACCAGGTTCGCTGAGACAGATTGGAGTGTAGGATCAGGCTCACTGAGAGAGATTGTAGTGTACGACCTGACTCTCTGTGAGAGATTGGAGTGTAGGACCAGGCTCACTGAGAGAGATTGGAGTGTAGAACCAGGTTCGCTGTGTGAGATTAGATTGTAGGACCAGGCTCACTGAGAGAGATTGGAGTGTCGAACCAGGTTCGCTGTGAGAGATTAGAGTGTAGGACCAAGCTCACTGTGAGAGATTGGTGTGTAGGACAAGGCTCACTGAGAGAGATTGGAGTGTAGGGCCAGGATCACTGAGAGCGTTTGCAGCGTAGGACCAGACTCACTGAGAGAGATTGTAGTGTACGACCTGACTCTCTGTGAGAGATTGGAGTGTAGGACCAGACTCATCGTGAGAGATTGGAGTGTAGGACAAGGTTCACTGAAAGATTGGAGTGCAGGACCAGACTCACTGAGAGAGATTGGAGTGTAGGACCAGGCTCACTGAGAGATTGGAGTGTAGGACCAGGCTCACTGAGAGATTGGAGTGTAGGACCAGACTCACTGAGAGATTGGAGTGTAGGACCAGGCTCACTGAGAGAGATTGGAGTGTTGGACCAGGCTCACTGAGAGAGATTGGAGTGTAGGACCAGACTCACTGACAGAGATTGGAGTGTAGGACCAGGCTCACTGACAAAGATTGGAGTGTAGGACCAGGCTCACTGTGAGAGATTAGAGTGTAGGACCAGGCTCACTGAGAGATTGCAGTGTAACACCAGGCTCACTGTGAGAGATTGGAGTGTAGCACCAGATTCACTGAGAGATTGGAGTGTAGAACCAGTCTCACTGAGAGAGATTGGAGTGTAGGACCAGACTCACTGTGAGTTTGGAGTGTAGGAGCAGACTCACTGAGAGATTGGAGTGTAGGACAAGGCTCACTGTGAGAGATTGGTGTCTAGGACCATGCTCACAGAGAGAGATTGGAGTGTAGGACCAGTCTCACAGTGAGAGATTGGAGTGTAGGACTAGGCTCACTGTGAGAGATTGGAGTGTAGGACCAGACACACTGAGAGGTTGGAGTGTAGGACCAGGCTCACTGAGAGAGATTGGAGCGTAGGACCAGACTCACTGAGAGATTGGAGTGTAAGACCAGGCTCAGAAAGAGAGATTGGAGTGTAGGACCAGGCTCAGAGAGAGAGATTGGAGCGTAGGACCAGACTCACTGAGAGAGATGGAAGTGTCGGACAACGCTCACTGAGAGAGATTGGATCGTAGGACCAGACTCACTGTGAGAGATTGGAGCGCAGGACCAGACTCACTGTGAGAGATTGGAGTGTAGGAGCTGACTCACTGAGAGATTGGAGTGTAGGACCAGGCTCAGACAGAGAGATTGGAGTGTAGGACCAGACTCACTGAGAGAGATTGAAGTGTAGGACCATGCTCACTGTGAGATTGGAGTGTAGGACCAGGCTCACTGAGAGATTGGAGTGTAGGACAAGGCTCACTGAGAGATTGGAGTCTAGGACCATATTCACTGAGAGATTGGAGTGTAGGACCTGACTCACTGAGAGATTGGAGTGTAGGACCAGGCTCAGAGAGAGAGATTGGAGTGTAGGACCAGGCTCACTGAGAGAGATTGGAGTCTGGGACCAGACTCATTTTGAGAGATTGGAGCGTCGGACCAGACTCACTGTGAGAGATTGAAGCGTAGGACCAGGCTCACTGAGAGATTGGAGTGTAGGACCAGGCTCACTGAGAGATTGGAGTGTAGGATCAGGCTCGGAGACAGAGATTGGAGTGCAGGACCAGGCTCAGAGAGAGAGATTGCAGTGTAGGACCAGGCTCAGAGAGAGAGATTGGAGTGTAGGACCAGACACACTGAGAGAGATTGAAGCGTAGGACCAGGCTCACTGAGAGATTGGAGTGTAGGACCAGGCTCACTGAGAGATTGGAGTGTAGGACCAGGCTCACTGAGAGATTGGAGTGTAGGACAAGGCTCACTGAGAGATTGGAGTGTAGGACCAGGCTCACTGAGAGAGATTGGAGTGTAGGACCAGGCTCACTGAGAGAGATTGGAGTGTAGGACCAGGCTCACTGAGAGAGATTGGAGTGTAGGACCAGGCTCACTGAGAGAGATTGGAGTGTAGGACCAGACTCACTGACAGAGATTGGAGTGTAGGACCAGGCTCACTGAGAGAGATTGGAGTGTAGGACCAGGCTCACTGACAGAGATTGGAGTGTAGGACCAGGCTCACGGAGAGAGATTGGTGTGTAGGACCAGGCTCACTGAGAGAGATTGGTGTGTCGGACCAGGCTCACTGAGAGATTGGAGTGTAGCACCAGGCTCACTGTGAGAGATGGGAGTGAGGCACCAGACTCACTGAGAGAATGGAGTGTAGAACCAGTCTCACTGAGAGAGGTTGGAGTGTAGGACCAGACTCACTGTGAGTTTGGAGTGTAGGACCAGACTCACTGAGAGATTGGAGTGTAGGACAAGTCTCACTGTGAGAGATTGGTGTCTAGGACCATGCTCACTGAGAGAGATTGGATTGTAGGACCAGTCTCACTGTGAAAAATTGCAGTGTAGGACCAGGCTCACTGAGAGAGATTGGAGTGTAGGACAAGGCTCACTGAGAGAGATTGGAGTGTAGGACCAGACACACTGTGAGAGATGGGAGTATAGGACCAGACTCACTGAGAGATTGGAGTGTAGGACCTGACCCACTGAGAGATTGGAGTGTAGGACCAGGCTCAGAGAGAGAGATTGGAGTGTAGGACCAGGCTCAGAGAGACAGATTGAAGTGTAGGACAAGACTCACTCAGAGAGATTGAAGCGTAGGACCAGATTCACCGTGAGAGATTGGAGTGTAGGACAAGGCTCACTGAGCGATTGGAGTGTAGGACCAGGCTCACTGAGAGATTGGAGTGTAGGACGAGGCTCACTGAGAGAGATAGGAGTGTAGGACCAGGCTCACTGAGAGAAATTGGAGTGTAGGACCAGGCTCAGAGTGAGAGATTGGAGTGTAGGACCAGACTCACTGAGAGGGATTGGAGTGTAGGACCAGGCTCACTAAGAGAGATTGGAGTGTAGGACCAGCCTCACTGAGAGAGATTGGAGTGTAGGACCAGGCTCACTGAGAGAGATTGGAGTGTAGCACCAGGCTCACTGAGAGAGATTGGAGTGTAGGACGATACTCACTGTGAGAGATTGAAGTGTATGACCAGGCTCACTGAGAGAGATTGGAGTGTAGCACCAGGCTCACTATGAGAGATTGGAGTGTAGGACCAGGCTCACTGAGGGATTGGAGTGTAGAACCAGGCTCACTGAGAGAGATTGGAGTGTAGGACCAGTCTCACTGTGAGAGATTGGAGTGTAGGACCAGGCACACTGTGAGAGATTGGAGTGTAGGACCATACTCACTGAGAGATTGGAGTGTAGGACCTGACTCACTGAGAGATTGGAGTGTAGGACCAGGCTCAGAGAGAGAGATTGGAGTGTAGGACCACGCTCAGAGAGAGAGAATGGAGCGTAGGACCAGACTCACTGAGAGAGATTGGAGTGTAGGACAAGGCTCACTGAGAGAGATTGGAGTGTAGGACCAGGCTCACTGAGAGAGATTGGAGTCTGGGACCAGACTCATTTTGAGAGATTGGAGCGTAGGACCAGACTCACTGTGAGAGATTGGAGTGTAGGACCTGACTCACTGAGAGATTGGAGTGTAGGATCAGGCTCAGAGACAGAGATTGGAGTGCAGGACCAGGCTCAGAGCGAGAGATTGGAGTGTAGGACCAGACACACTGAGAGAGATTGGAGCGTAGGACCAGGCTCACTGAGAGATTGGAGTGTAGGACCAAGCTCACTGAGAGAGATTGGAGTGTAGGACCAGGCTCACTGAGAGAGATTGGAGTGTAGGACCAGACTCACTGACAGAGATTGGAGTGTAGGACCAGGCTCACTGACAGAGATTGGAGTGTAGGACCAGGCTCACGGAGAGAGATTGGTGTGTAGGACCAGGCTCACTGAGAGAGATTGGTGTGTAGGACCAGGCTCACTGAGAGAGATTGGAGTGCAGGACCAGGCTCACTGAGAGATTGGAGTGTAGCACCAGGCTCACTGTGAGAGATGGGAGTGTAGGATCAGGCTCAGAGACAGAGATTGGAGTGCAGGACCAGGCTCAGAGCGAGAGATTGGAGTGTAGGACCAGACTCACTGAGAGATTGGAGTGTAGGACAAGTCTCACTGTGAGAGATTGGTGTCTAGGACCATGCTCACTGAGAGAGATTGGATTGTAGGACCAGTCTCACTGTGAGAGATTGGAGTGTAGGACCAGGCTCACTGAGAGAGATTGGAGTGTAGGACCAGACACACTGTGACAGATGGGAGTGTAGGACCAGACTCACTGAGAGATTGGAGTGTAGGACCTGACCCACTGAGAGACTGGAGTGTAGGACCAGGCTCAGAGAGAGAGATTGGAGTGTAGGACCAGGCTCAGAGAGAGAGATTAAAGTGTAGGACAAGACTCACTCAGAGAGATTGAAGCGTAGGACCAGACTCACCGTGAGAGATTGGAGTGTAGGACAAGGTTCACTGAGCGATTGGAGTGCAGGACCAGGCTCACTGAGAGATTGGAGTGCAGGACCAGGCTCACTGAGAGAGATAGGAGTTTAGGACCAGACTCACTGAGAGAGATTGGAGTGTAGGACCAGACTCACTGAGAGAGATTGGAGTGTAAGACCAGGCTCAGAGAGACAGATTGGAGAATAGGACCAGGCTCAGAGAGATAGATTCGAGCGTAGGACCAGACTCACTGAGAGAGATTGGAGTGTAGGACAAGGCTCACTGAGAGAGATTGGATCGTAGGACCAGACTCACTGTGAGAGATTGGAGCGTAGGACCAGACTCACTGTGAGAGATTGGAGTGTAGGAGCTGACTCACTGAGAGATTGGAGTGTAGGACCAGGCTCAGACAGAGAGATTGGAGTGTAGGACCAGACTCACTGAGAGAGATTGAAGTGTAGGACCAGGCTCACTGAGAGATTGGAGTGTAGGACAAGGCTCACTGAGAGATTGGAGTGTAGGACCAGACTCACTGAGAGAGATTGGAGTGTAGGACCAGTCTCACTGTGAGAGATTGGAGTGTCGGACCAGACTCAGAGAGAGAGGTTGGAGCGTAGGTTCAGACTCACTGTGAGAGATTGGAGTGCAGGACCAGGCTCACTGAGAGAGATTGGAGTGTAGGACCAGACTCACTGTGAGAGATTGGAGTGTACGACCTGACTCTCTGAGCGAGATTGAAGTGTAGGACCAGGCTCACTGCGAGATTGGAGTGTAGGACCAGGCTCACTGAGAGAGATTGGAGTATAGGACCAGGCTCACTGAGAGAGATTGGAGTGTAGAACCAGGTTCGCTGTGAGAGATTAGAGTGTAGGACCAGGCTCACTGTGAGAGATTGGAGTATAGGACGAGGCTCACTGAGAGAGATTGGAGTGTAGGGCCAGGAGCACTGAGAGAGTTTGGAGCGTAGGACCAGACTCACTGAGAGAGATTGGAGTGTATGATTAGGCTCACTGAGAGAGATTGGAGTGAAGGGCCGGACTCACTGTGAGAGATTAGAGTGTAGGACCAGGCTCACTGTGAGAGATTGGAGTGTAGGACCAGGCTCACTGAGAGAGGTTGGAGTGTAGGACCAGGCTCACTGAGAGATTGGAGTGTAGGACCAGGCTTACTGAGAGACTGGAGTGCAGGACCAGACTCCCTGAGAGAGATTGGAGTGTAGAACCAGGTTCGCTGTGAGAGATTGGAGTGTAGGACCAGGCTCACTGAGAGAGATTGGAGTGTAGGACCAGGCTCACTGAGGGATTGGAGAGTAGAACCAGGCTCACTGAGGGATCGGAGTGTAGAACCAGGCTCACTGAGAGAGATTGGAGTGTAGGACCAGGCTCACTGAGAGAGATTGGAGTGTAGGACCAGACTCACTGTCAAAGATTGGAGTGTAGGACTAGGCTCACTGAGAGAGTTGGAGTGTAGGACCAGGCTCACTGTCAGAGATTGGAGTGTAGGACTAGGCTCACTGAGAGAGATTGGAGTGTAGGACCAAGCTCACTGAGAGAGATTGGAGTGTAGGACCAGGCTCACTGTCAGAGATTGGAGTGTAGGACTAGGCTCACTGAGAGAGATTGGAGTGTAGGACCAGGCTCACTGTCAGAGATTGGAGTGTAGGACTCGGCTCACTGAGAGAGATTGGAGTGTAGGACCAGGCTCACTGAGAGAGATTGGAGTGTAGGACCAGGCTCACTGAGATAGTGGAGTGTAGAACCAGGCTCACTGAGAGAGATTGGAGTGTAGGACCAGGCTCACTGTCAGAGATTGGAGTGTATGTCTAGGCTCACTGAGAGAGATTGGAGTGTAGGACCAGGCTCACTGAGAGAGATTGGAGTGTAGGACCAGACACACTGTGAGAGATTGGAGTGTAGGACCAGACTCACTGAGAGATTGGAGTGTAGGACATGACTCACTGAGAGTTTGGAGTGTAGGACCAGGCTCAGAGACAGAGATTGCAGCGTAGGACCAGACTCACTGAGAGAGATTGGAGTGTAGGACAAGGCTCACTGAGAGAGATTGGAGTGTAGGAACATGTTCGCTGAGAGAGATTGGAGTGTAGGACCAGGCTCACTGAGAGAGATTGGAGTGTAGGACCCGACTCACTGTGAGAGGTTGGAGTGTAGGACCAGGCTTACTGAGAGACTGGAGTGTAGGACCAGACTCACTGATAGAGATTGGAATGTAGGACCAGGCTCACTGAGAGATTGGGGTGCAGGACTAGGCTCAGGGTGAGAGATTGGAGTGAAGGACCAGGCTCATTGACAGAGATTGAAGTGTCGGACCTGACTCACTGTGAGAGATTGGAGCGTAGGACCAGACTCACTGTGAGAAATTGGAGTGTAGGACCTGACCCACTGAGAGATTGGAGTGTAGGACCAGGCTCAGAGAGAGAGATTGGAGTGTAGGACCAGGCTCAGAGAGAGAGATTGAAGTGTAGGACAAGACTCACTCAGAGAGATTGAAGCGTAGGACCAGACTCACCGTGAGAGATTGGAGTGTAGGACAAGGCTCACTGAGCGATTGGAGTGTAGGACCAGGCTCACTGTCAGAGATTGGAGTGTAGGACTCGGCTCACTGAGAGAGATTGGAGTGTAGGACCAGGCTCACTGAGAGAGATTGGAGTGTAGGACCAGGCTCACTGAGAGATTGGAGTGTAGAACCAGGCTCACTGAGAGAGATTGGAGTGTAGGGCCAGGCTCACTGAGAGAGATTGGAGTGTAGGACCAGACACACTGTGAGAGATTGGAGTGTAGGACCAGACTCACTGAGAGATTGGAGTGTAGGACATGACTCACTGAGAGTTTGGAGTGTAGGACCAGGCTCAGAGACAGAGATTGCAGCGTAGGACCAGACTCACTGAGAGAGATTGGAGTGTAGGACAAGGCTCACTGAGAGAGATTCAAGTGTAGGAACATGTTCGCTGAGAGAGATTGGAGTGTAGGACCAGGCTCACTGAGAGAGATTGGAGTGTAGGACCAGGCTCACTGTGAGATATTAGAGTGTAGGACCAGGCTCACTGAGAGAGATTGGAGTGTAGGACCAGGCTCACTGAGAGAGATTGGAGTGTAGGACCAGACTCACTGTGAGAGATTGGAGTGTAGGACCAGACTCACTGAGAGAGATTGGAGTGTAGGACCAGGCTCACTGAGAGAGATTGGAGTGTAGGACCAGACTCACTGTGAGAGCTTGGAGTGTAGGACCAGGCTTACTGAGAGACTGGAGTGTAGGACCAGGCTCACTGAGAGAGATTGGAGTGTAGGACCAGACTCACTGAGAGAGATTGGAGTGTACGGCCGGACTCTCTGTCAGAGATTGATGTATAGGACCAGGCTCACTGAGAGAGATTGGAGTGTTGGACCCGACTCACTGTGAGAGGTTGGAGTGTAGGACCAGGCTTACTGAGAGACTGGAGTGTAGGACCAGACTCACTGATAGAGATTGGAATGTAGGACCAGGCTCACTGAGAGATTGGGGTGCAGGACTAGGCTCAGGGTGAGAGATTGGAGCGAAGGACCAGGCTCATTGACAGAGATTGAAGTGTCGGACCTGACTCACTGTGAGAGATTGGAGCGTAGGACCAGACTCACTGTGAGAAATTGGAGTGTAGGAGCTGACTCACTGAGAGACTGGAGTGTAGGACCAGGCTCAGAGAGAGAGATTGGAGTGTAGGACCAGGCTCAGAGAGAGAGGTTGAAGTGTAGGACAAGACTCACTCAGAGAGATTGAAGCATAGGACCAGACTCACCGTGAGAGATTGGAGTGTAGGACAAGGCTCACTGCGAGATTGGAGTGTAGGACCAGGCTCACTGAGAGTTTGGAGTGTCGGACTAGGCTCATTGAGAGAGATTGGAGTGTAGGACAAGGCTCACTGAGAGAGATTGGAGTGTAGGACCAGGCTCACTGAGAGAGATTGGAGTGTAGGTCCAGACACACTGTGGGAGATGGGAGTGTAGGAACAGACTCACTGAGAGATCGGAGTGTAGGACCTGACCCACTGAGAGATTGGAGTGTAGGACCAGGCTCAGAGAGAGAGATTGGAGTGTAGGACCAGGCTCAGAGAGAGAGATTGAAGTGTAGGACAAGACTCACTCAGAGAGATTGAAGCGTAGGACCAGACTCACCGTGAGAGATTGGAGTGTAGGACAAGGCTCACTGAGCGATTGGAGTGTAGGACCAGGCTCACTGAGAGATTGGAGTGTAGGACCAGGCTCACTGAGAGAGATAGGAGTGTAGGACCAGGCTCAGTGAGAGAAATTGGAGTGTAGGACCAGGCTCACAGTGAGAGATTGGAGTGTAGGACCAGACTCACTGAGAGGGATTGGAGTGTAGGACCAGGCTCACTGAGAGAGATTGGAGCGTAGCACCAGGCTCACTATGAGAGATTGGAGTGTAGGACCAGCCTCACTGAGAGAGATTGGAGTGTAGGACCAGGCTCACTGAGAGAGATTGGAGTGTAGGACCAGACTCACTGTGAGAGATTGGAGTGTATGACCAGGCTCACTGAGAGAGATTGGAGCATAGCACCAGGCTCACTATGAGAGATTGAAGTGTAGGACTAGGCTCACTGAGAGATTGGAGCGTAGGACCTGACTCACTGAGAGATTGGAGTGTAGGACCAGGCTCAGAGAGAGAGATTGGAGTGTAGGACCACGCTCAGAGAGAGAGATTGGAGCGTCGGACCAGACTCACTGAGAGAGATTGGAGTGTAGGACAAGGCTCACTGAGAGACATTGGAGTGTAGGACCAGGCTCACTATGAGAGATTAGAGTGTCGGACCAGGCTCACTGAGAGAGATTGGAGTCTGGAACCAGACTCATTTTGAGAGATTGGAGCGTAGGACCAGACTCACTGTGAGAGATTGGAGTGTAGGATCAGGCTCAGAGACAGAGATTGGAGTGCAGGACCAGGCTCAGAGAGAGAGATTGGAGTGTAGGACCAGGCTCAGAGCGAGAGATTGGAGTGTAGGACCAGACACACTGAGAGAGATTGAAGCGTAGGACCAGGCTCACTGAGAGATTGGAGTGTAGGACCAGGCTCACTGAGAGATTGGAGTGTAGGACAAGGCTCACTGAGAGAGATTAGAGTGTAGGACCAGGCTCACTGAGAGTTTGGAGTGTAGGACAAGGCTCACTGAGAGATTGGAGTGTAGGACCAAGCTCATTGAGAGAGATTGGAGTGTAGGACCAGGCTCACTGAGAGATTGGAGTGTAGGACCAGGCTCACTGAGAGATTGGAGTGTAGGACCAAGCTCACTGAGAGAGATTGGAGTGTAGGACCAGGCTCACTGAGAGAGATTGGAGTGTAGGACCAGACTCACTGACAGAGATTGGAGTGTAGGACCAGGCTCACTGACAGAGATTGGAGTGTAGGACCAGGCTCACTGAGAGAGATTGAAGCGTAGGACCAGGCTCACTGAGAGAGATTGGAGTGTAGGACCAGGCTCACTGACAGAGATTGGAGTGTAGGACCAGACTCACTGACAGAGATTGGAGTGTAGGACCAGGCTCACTGAGAGATTGGAGTGTAGGACAAGGCTCACTGAGAGATTGGAGTGTAGGACCAAGCTCACTGAGAGAGATTGGAGTGTAGGACCAGCCTCACTGAGAGAGATTGGAGTATAGGACCAGGCTCACTGACAGAGATTGGAGTGTAGGACCAGGCTCACGGAGAGAGATTGGTGTGTAGGACCAGGCTCACGGAGAGAGATTGGTGTGTAGGACCAGGCTCACTGAGAGAGATTGGAGTGTAGGACCAGGCTCACTGAGAGAGATTGGAGTGTAGCACCAGGCTCATTGTGAGAGATGGGAGTGTAGCGCCAGACTCACTGAGAGAGGTTGGAGTGTAGGACCAGACTCACTGAGAGATTGGAGTGTTGGACAAGTCTCACTGTGAGAGATTGGTGTCTAGGACCATGCTCACTGAGAGAGATTGGATTGTAGGACCAGTCTCACTGTGAGAGATTGGAGTGTAGGACCAGGCTCACTGAGAGAGATTGGAGTGTAGGACAAGGCTCACTGAGAGAGATTGGAGTGTAGGACCAGACACACTGTGAGAGATGGGAGTGTAGGACCAGACTCACTGAGAGATTGGAGTGTAGGACCTGACCCACTGAGAGATTGGAGTGTAGGACCAGGCTCAGAGAGAGAGATTGGAGTGTAGGACCAGGCTCAGAGAGAGAGATTGAAGTGTAGGACAAGACTCACTCAGAGAGATTGAAGCGTAGGACCAGACTCACCGTGAGAGATTGGAGTGTAGGACAAGGCTCAGTGAGCGATTGGAGTGTAGGACCAGGCTCACTGAGAGATAGGAGTGTAGGACCAGGCTCACTGAGAGAGATAGGAGTGTAGGACCAGACTCACTGAGAGAGATTGGAGTGTAGGACCAGACTCACTGAGAGAGGTTTGAGTGTACGACCAGGCTCAGAGAGACAGATTGGAGAATAGGACCAGGCTCAGAGAGATAGATTGGATCGTAGGACCAGACTCACTGTGAGAGATTGGAGCGTAGGACCACACTCACTGTGAGAGCTTGGAGTGTAGGAGCTGACTCACTGAGAGATTGAAGTGCAGGACCAGGCTCAGACAGAGAGATTGGAGTGTAGGACCAGACTCACTGAGAGAGATTGAAGTGTAGGACCAGGCTCACTGAGAGATTGGAGTGTCGGACCAGGCTCACTGAGAGATTGGAGTGTAGGACCAGGCTCACTGAGAGATTGGAGTGTAGGACAAGGCTCACTGAGAGATTGGAGTGTTGGACCAGACTCACTGAAAGATATTGGAGTGTAGGACCAGTCTCACTGTGAGAGATTGGAGTGTCGGACCAGACTCAGAGAGAGAGGTTGGAGCGTAGGTCCAGACTCACAGTGAGAGATTGGAGCGCAGGACCAGGCTCACTGAGAGAGATTGGCGTGTAGGACCAGACTCACTGACAGAGATTGGAGTGTAGGACCAGGCTCACTGAGAGATTGGAGTGTAGGACAAGGCTCACTGAGAGATTGGAGTGTAGGACCAAGCTCACTGAGAGAGATTGGAGTGTAGGACCAGCCTCACTGAGAGAGATTGGAGTATAGGACCAGGCTCACTGACAGAGATTGGAGTGTAGGACCAGGCTCACGGAGAGAGATTGGTGTGTAGGACCAGGCTCACGGAGAGAGATTGGTGTGTAGGACCAGGCTCACTGAGAGAGATTGGAGTGTAGGACCAGGCTCACTGAGAGAGATTGGAGTGTAGCACCAGGCTCATTGTGAGAGATGGGAGTGTAGCGCCAGACTCACTGAGAGAGGTTGGAGTGTAGGACCAGACTCACTGAGAGATTGGAGTGTTGGACAAGTCTCACTGTGAGAGATTGGTGTCTAGGACCATGCTCACTGAGAGAGATTGGATTGTAGGACCAGTCTCACTGTGAGAGATTGGAGTGTAGGACCAGGCTCACTGAGAGAGATTGGAGTGTAGGACAAGGCTCACTGAGAGAGATTGGAGTGTAGGACCAGACACACTGTGAGAGATGGGAGTGTAGGACCAGACTCACTGAGAGATTGGAGTGTAGGACCTGACCCACTGAGAGATTGGAGTGTAGGACCAGGCTCAGAGAGAGAGATTGGAGTGTAGGACCAGGCTCAGAGAGAGAGATTGAAGTGTAGGACAAGACTCACTCAGAGAGATTGAAGCGTAGGACCAGACTCACCGTGAGAGATTGGAGTGTAGGACAAGGCTCAGTGAGCGATTGGAGTGTAGGACCAGGCTCACTGAGAGATAGGAGTGTAGGACCAGGCTCACTGAGAGAGATAGGAGTGTAGGACCAGACTCACTGAGAGAGATTGGAGTGTAGGACCAGACTCACTGAGAGAGGTTTGAGTGTACGACCAGGCTCAGAGAGACAGATTGGAGAATAGGACCAGGCTCAGAGAGATAGATTGGATCGTAGGACCAGACTCACTGTGAGAGATTGGAGCGTAGGACCACACTCACTGTGAGAGCTTGGAGTGTAGGAGCTGACTCACTGAGAGATTGAAGTGCAGGACCAGGCTCAGACAGAGAGATTGGAGTGTAGGACCAGACTCACTGAGAGAGATTGAAGTGTAGGACCAGGCTCACTGAGAGATTGGAGTGTCGGACCAGGCTCACTGAGAGATTGGAGTGTAGGACCAGGCTCACTGAGAGATTGGAGTGTAGGACAAGGCTCACTGAGAGATTGGAGTGTTGGACCAGACTCACTGAGAGATATTGGAGTGTAGGACCAGTCTCACTGTGAGAGATTGGAGTGTCGGACCAGACTCAGAGAGAGAGGTTGGAGCGTAGGTCCAGACTCACAGTGAGAGATTGGAGCGCAGGACCAGGCTCACTGAGAGAGATTGGCGTGTAGGACCAGACTCACTGTGAGAGATTGGAGTGTACGACCTGACTCTCTGAGAGAGATTGAAGTGTAGGACCAGGCTCACTGCGAGATTGGAGTGTAGGACCAGGCTCACTGAGAGATTGGAGTGTAGGACTAGGCTCATTGAGAGAGATTGGAGTGTAGGACCAGGCTCACTGAGAGAGATTGGAGTGTAGGACCAGGCTCACTGAGAGAGATTGGAGTGTAGAACCAGGTTCGCTGTGAGAGATTAGAGTGTAGGACCAGGCTCACTGTGAGAGATTGGAGTATAGGACGAGGCTCACTGAGAGAGATTGAAGTGTAGGGCCAGGATCACTGAGAGAGTTTGGAGCGTAGGGCCAGACTCACTGAGAGAGATTGGAGTGTAGGATTCGGCTCACTGAGAGAGATTGGAGTGTAGGGCCGGACTCACTGTGAGAGATTAGAGCGTAGGACCAGGCTCACTATGAGAGATTGGAGTGTAGGACCAGGCTCACTGAGAGAGGTTGGAGTGTAGGACCAGGCTCACTGAGAGATTGGAGCGTAGGACCAGACTCACTGAGAGAGATTGTAGTGTACGACCTGACTCTCTCTGAGAGATTGGAGTGTAGCACCAGGCTAACTGAGAGAGATTGGAGTGTAGAACCAGGTTCGCTGTGTGAGATTAGAGTGTAGGACCAGGCTCACTGTGAGAGATTGGAGTGTAGGACCAGACTCACTGAGAGAGATTGGAGTGTAGGACCAGGCTCACTGAGAGAGATTGGAGTGTAGGACCAGGCTCACTGAGAGCAATTGGAGTGTAGGGCCGGACTCACTGTGAGAGATTAGAGTGTAGGACCAGACTCACCGTGAGAGATTGGAGTGTAGGACAAGGCTCACTGAAAGATTGGAGTGCAGGACCAGACTCACTGAGAGATTGGAGTGTAGGACTAGGCTCACTGAGAGATTGGAGTGTAGGACAAGGCTCACTGAGAGAGATTGGAGTGTTGGACCAGGCTCACTGAGAGAGATTGGAGTGTAGGACCAGGCTCACTGAGAGAGATTGGAGTGTAGGACCAGGCACACTGAGAGAGATTGGAGTGTAGGACCAGACTCACTGACAGAGATTGGAGTGTAGGACAAGGCTCACTGACAGAGATTGGAGTGTAGGACCAGGCTCACTGTGAGAGATTAGAGTGTAGGACCAGGCTCACTGAGAGATTGCAGTGTAACACCAGGCTCACTGTGAGAGATTGGAGTGTAGCACCAGACTCACTGAGAGATTGGAGTGTAGGACCTGTCTCACTGAGAGAGATTGGAGTGTAGGACCAGACTCACTGTGAGTTTGGAGTGTAGGACCAGACTCACTGAGAGATTTGAGTGTAGGACAAGGCTCACTGTGAGAGCTTGGAGTGTAGGACCTGTAGTGTATGTAACTGTTCTACCTTTAAGAGAACTATTGTATGTAACCGTCCACCTTTAAGAGAACTATTTTAGGTGTGGCACTACTTTATCCTGGCTGCTGTATACTGTAATACCGACGGTGACCACACCGGTATATAAGTGCTGTGGCAGAATTTATTGGGCAGATTCGCCCTGACCTTCGAATAGTAAAGTCCTGTTTAAGTTACTCTTGTAGTCTGTGTATTACTTCGCTGTACAACCCACAGACTTTACAGTGGCGGCGAGTTCGATCTTACCCTGCAGCAACAATACTTCTGAAGAAGTAAACGAGCATCGAAAAGAGGCACCCGCCCTCGTCGTTTTGCTGAGAGAAAACTCGAGGCTGCAGACCAAGAAAGGAGGAAGATTTCAAACACGAAGTCTTCCATCAGCAACAGGCACGGATTGTCCCTTCTGCCACGGTGCTGAGTGAGCCGATCAACACGAGAAGCAAGTCGGCCACGGTGACTGTGAGTAAAGGGAAAATAGAAACAAATAAACGGAGGATAAGGGCGGTGCACTCGACCACGGTCGATGGGGAAAGGAGCCGGACAGAAGTCGGGCCCAGAGGCGCTGAGACTGGGGCAGCGTGGAGCAGAAGCCGCGGTACAAGCAGGCTGGGGAGCGTCGTGAGACGACTAGACCGCGACGGCGAAAAAGGCCGGACAAATACCGCGACCACGAGGTGCTGCGACCGGGATCGTAAGGCGCGGGAAGATATAAACATAAATAAGCCACGGAGAACTCAGCCACAGCCGGGGAGGAAAGCACCGGACTGCGAGAAGCTGGGAGGCGCGATTGGGGTGAAAAAGGCCAGACAGTGACTGAGGCCACGAAGCGCTGCGACCGGATCGTAAGGCGCGGGAAGAGATAAAAATAAATAAACCGCGGAGAACGCAGCCGCAGCCGGGGAGGAAGCACCGGACTGCGAGAGGCTGGGAGGAGCGATTGGGTGAAAAAGGTCGGACAGTGACCGAGGCCACGAAGCGCTGCGACCGGGATCGTAAGGCGCGGGAAGAGATAAAATAAATAAATCGTGGAGAACTCAGCCGCAGCCGGGGAGGGAAGCACCGGACTGCGAGAGGGCTGGGAGGCGCGATTGAGAGCCGCGCGAGCGGGAGAGACAGAGCCCGAGCGAGAGCCGCACGAACGGGAGAGACAGAGCCCGAGAGAGAGCGAGCGAGAGCCGCGCGAGCGGGAGAGACAGAGCCCGAGGAAGACTGAGCGAGATCCAGCCCAGCGGCTGAAACTGTTCGCCGTCAACGGGTTGTACCCAGCACCGGAGAGACAGAGCCCGAGCGAGGGAGACTGAGCGAGATCCAGCCAGCGGCTGAGACCGTTCGCCGTCAACGGGTTGTACCCAGAGCCGGTTGCCCGGCCGAGAGAAGGGAACGCGCTGAAGCCGAAGCGCAGGCTGCGAACCCCGAAAGCCAGTGGCCGTCGCCCAAGGGAAAAGCTTACCCCTCCTGCCAGGGAAAGAAAAGCGGTAACCGCCATCTTGAAAGTGGGCGGGGAAAGAAGATAAGCGCGGGAAACCGCGGGAAGCCGCCAGTGGGCGGAGAAAAAGATAGAAGCGGGAACCGCCATTTTGAAAGGGGCGGGGAAAGAAGATAAGCGCGGGGAAACCGCCATCTTGGAAAAAAAAATAAAAAAAAAATAAAAAAAGAGTTAAAGAAATATTTCGTTGTTGTTTATCAGGGAGGTGAAGATGCCTAAGCGTGGTAACATCAACGATTTCGATTCCGAGGTAGAAGATTGGGCCACGTATGTAGAACGCATTGAGATATATTGTGAGGCCAATAAAATAGAGGATGATGATAAAGCTATAACCTTGCTAAACTCGATGGGGGCGAAGACATACGGGCTATTGAAGCATCTTCTAGCACCAGTTAAACCGACGGATCAAACCTTCGATAATATTGTTGCTGTTCTGAAGGATCACTTGAACCCCACACCGCTGATGTTGGCGGAACGATTCAAATTTTATGCGAGAACGCAACGGAAAGAGGAAAGCAACGCGGAATACTTGGTCGAACTGCGTAGGCTAGCGAAATACTGCCAGTTTGGAGGAAATCTGACAGAGGCATTGCGAGACAAGTTCGTGTGCGGGTTGTCGAAGGAAGGAACGCAAAAGCGACTGCTTGAAGAGAACGACCTTACACTGGATAGGGCTGTCCTTATTGCAGCATCACACGAAGCCGCAGCGAAAGGAACTGCGGAAATGCAGCTGAAGGCAGCGGTCCTCAGTGTGGATCAAATTACTTCGGGTGCAACGAAATGTTATCGTTGTGGGAAGACAACACACGACCAGAACCAATGCTGGTTTAAAAACCAGGACTGTAGGAAATGTGGCAAACTGGGTCACATAGCCAAAGTATGCCGGTCAGGGAAGAAGACCAACAACCAAAAAAAAAAGCCATCACAGGAAAAGTACAACAAAGTACACAAGGTGGTTGAGAAGAGTTCAGATGAACAGAATTCGGATTCAGACCCAAGCGGCCAGGAACTGGGTAGTCTGAGAATTCATAATGTGAGTAAGGAAGCTGACCTACAAACTATCTGGGTCATGCTAAAAATAGCCGGAGTCCAAGTGAGAATGGAATTGGACACTGGATCAGCCCTATCAGTCATAAATCGAAGGGATTACAACCGGCTATTCTCACATATACCCTTGAGAGATACCAAGTTCGTATTGCAGACATACACGGGGCATAAAGTATACCCCATGGGAAAGATAAGAGTCAAGGTGAGAGACAGGGCAAAGAACACCCCGGAATGGACTTATACGTACTACCTGAGGGAGGACCACCACTTCTAGGACGGGAGTGGATCAAGAAAATAGACATGGAATGGCACTACCTCAAAGCAATAACGAGTGAGGACTCGGGGCAGGCAATCAGCTCAGACTCTGAAACGGATGACGATAAGACCAGCCCAAGCATGAAAGACAAGTCTAAAATGAACTTGCTGACTAAGGTTGGTGGAACGAATGTGGGCATAAAGGCTTATGCTCCAGAGGAGAACAAAGCTTCAGAACAGAATTCCTCTGAACAACAACAACATAGCTTGACAGAGAATTCTGAGTCTGTTCAAGTTACAGACATATATATTACTGAGGAACATCGAGCTCGAACGCAAACTTATTTCAGATTACGACAGCAATTAGAACAATTGAATTGCCGTCTCGAGCAAGAGATGAAAGCAATGAAAAAGTTCTTTGATACCGAATGGGAGAATCTGGAAAGACAACAGAAGCAGCTGGGGAAGAAAAGGGAGCAGGAGCACACAAACCGTCTGCACGAGGAGGCCAAACGAATCAAAGCTGATTCGGCTTCTGAAGGGGCATGCTCCAATCCGGTGGAACAAGATGTGCTGCAACTGAAGGTGCTGGTTAGCAGGTTGCAGGCAGAAAAAGCTGAGTTGGTCGACATGACTTCCGAGCTCCTACTGAAGTTGGGTGCAGCATCACCGGACGATTCATTGGTGGAAATTCAAATGATGGGGGCTGCGGATGATGGCGAAGTAGAAGCAGCAAAGGAGCCCCAGGACAAGGTTCTAAACAGCCCTGCAGCTAATGGAAAAGGGATGAGGACAGAAGAGTTAACAGTCAGCCAACTCCTCCAGGGCAAGGTTATAAACAGCCCTGTAGTTAATGGAAAAGGGATGATGGCAGAAGAGTTAACAGTCAGCCAACTCATTCATATGCTGAGGGATAAAACTCTAAAATGGGAAAAACTTAAATACGAGCCTCAATCTTCAAAGGGAAGGGAGCTCTCAAAAGTCATTGGAAGAGCTGAGGTGGCAACCCAGACTGAGAAGTCTGCAGCAGAACAGCCCTTGGATGCCAAAAGTACGCTGACGCACGGCAATGTAGAACAACAGAATACTTAAACAGCTACTTCAGTAGAGGGATTGAATATTCCGATCAATCAATCTCCGAATGAAGTTGAAGTATTGAAATCACAAATGAGGTCATTAGTAAAAGACTTGCAGGAAGCCCAGAAAAAGCGGGATGAATCTGAACGCATGATGAAGTCTCTTCAGGACAGATGTCGGGATTTGGAACAAAAGTCGGCTAACGTCCAGCTGGGTAAGGAGGAAATAGAAGACCCTCTCGCTGGCCTAGCTCAGGACGACACTGAATATTACCATGATCTGTTGAGTGACACTGAATATTACGAGGACCTGGTCTGCCCAGCTTGTGCCGAGAACTCCCAAAGTGCCGAAATCAGGATGAATCACTTAAAGTCTAAGGAACATAGGGAGATGGTGGCGTTACAGTTGGCAGCTGACAATGGAGCCCCGAGATTCTCCAAGAAGCAAAAAAGGAAAAGACGAAGCAGAAGATGATAACCATCTGAACCATTATTACCTCTACCCGATCACACATGTGGTCCCCCGAACGGAGCCAAATCAGTTGGAAAGTAGGAAAATTTCCCAAGGCAATCCAACTGTTTTTTGTTTGTTTTAAAAAAGTCAGCAATGCTGGTTCAGAAGTGATGGAAGTAAAGCTGTTAAGTCTAGGGAAGGACTATGGGATGAGTCCCTCTAGCAAGGTGACCCGACTACGCCACGGAGGCGTGGTCCGGACCGAGTCAGGAAGATCAGAGACTGAATCTGTGAACTGTTTCCCGCAGAGACTGAATCTGTGAACTGTTTCCACAGAGACTACCTCTGTGAACTGTTGTAACATGAAGTTGGATATGTTAATCTGTTATGTTAATGGGGAATAAGTATGTTGTAAGCTAAAAAGGGAGGATTGTAGTGTATGTAACTGTTCTACCTTTAAGAGAACTATTGTATGTAACCGTCCACCTTTAAGAGAACTATTTTAGGTGTGGCACTACTTTATCCTGGCTGCTGTATACTGTAATACCGACGGTGACCACACCGGTATATAAGTGCTGTGGCAGAATTTATTGGGCAGATTCGCCCTGACCATCGAATAGTAAAGTCCTGTTTAAGTTACTCTTGTAGTCTGTGTATTACTTCGCTATACAACCCACAGACTTTACAGGACCAGTCTCATTGTGAGAGATTGGAGTGTAGGACCAGACTCAGAGAGAGAGGTTGGAGCGTAGGTCCAGACTCACTGAGAGAGATTGGAGTGCAGGACCAGGCTCACTGAGAGAGATTGGAGTGTAGGACCAGACTCACTGTGAGAGATTGGAGTGTACGACCTGACTCTCTGAGAGAGATTGAAGTGTAGGACCAGGCTCACTGCGAGATTGGAGTGTTGGACCAGGCTCACTGAGAGATTGGAGTGTAGGACTAGGCTCATTGAGAGAGATTGGAGTGTAGGACCAGGCTCAATGAGAGAGATTGGAGTGTAGGACCAGGCTCACTGTGAGAGATTGGCGTGTAGGACTAGGCTCATTGAGAGAGATTGGAGTGTAGGACCAGGCTCACTGAGAGAGATTGGAGTGTAGGACCAGGCTCACTGTGAGAGATTGGAGTGTAGGACCAGGCTCACAGAGAGATTGGAGTGTCGAACCAGGTTCGCTGAGAGAGATTGGAGTGTAGGACCAGGCTCACTGAGAGAGATTGTAGTGTACGACCTGACTCTCTGTGAGAGATTGAAGTATAGGACCAGGCTCACTGAGAGAGATTGGAGTGTGGAATCAGGTTCGCTGCGACAGATTGGAGTGTAGGACCAGGCTCACTGAGAGAGATTGTAGTGTACGACCTGACTCTCTGTGAGAGATTGAAGTGTAGGACCAGGCTCACTGAGAGAGATTGGAGTGTGGAATCAGGTTCGCTGCGACAGATTGGAGTGTAGGACCAGGCTCACTGATAGAGATTGTAGTGTACGACCTGACTCTCTGTGAGAGATTGGAGTTTAGGACCAGGCTCACTGAGAGAGATTGGAGTGTAGAACCAGGTTCGCTGTGAGAGATTAGAGTGTAGGACCAGGCTCACTGTGAGAGATTGGTGTGTAGGACGAGGCTCACTGAGAGAGATTGGAGTGTAGGGCCAGGATCACTGAGAGAGTTTGGAGTGTAGGACCAGACTCACTGAGAGCGATTGGAGTGTAGGACTAGGCTCACTGAGAGAGATTGGAGTGTAGGGCCGGACTCACTGTGAGAGATTAGAGTGTAGGACCAGGCTCACTGTGAGAGATTGGAGTGTAGGACCAGGCTCACTGTGAGAGATTGGAGTTTAGGTCCAGGCTCACTATGAGAGATTGTAGTGCAGGACCAGGCTCACTGAGAGAGATTGGAGTGTAGGACCAGACTCACTGTGAGAGATTGGAGTGTACGACCTGAATCTCTGTGAGAGATTGAAGTATAGGACCAGGCTCACTGTGAGAGATTGGAGTGTAGGACCAGGCTCACTGAGAGAGATTGGAGTGTAGGACCAGACTCACTGTGAGAGATTCGGGTGTACGACCTGACTCTCTGTGAGAGATTGAAGTGTAGGACCAGGCTCATTGAGAGATTGGAGTGTAGGACCAGGCTCAATGAGAGAGATTGGAGTGTAGGACCAGGCTCAATGAGAGAGATTGGAGTGTAGGACCAGGCTCACTGAGAGATTGGAGTGTAGGACCAGGCTCAATGAGAGAGATTGGAGTGTAGGACCAGGCTCAATGAGAGAGATTGGAGTGTAGGACCAGGCTCAATGAGAGAGATTGGAGTGTAGGACGAGGCTCACAGAGAGAGATTGGAGTGTAGGACCACACTCACTGTGAGAGTTTGGAGTGTACGACCTGACTCTCTGTGAGAGATTGAAGTATAGAACTAGGCTCACTGAGAGAGATTGGAGTGTAGGACCAGGCTTACTGAGAGACTGGAGTGTAGGACCAGGATCACTGAGAGAGTTTGGAGCATAGGACCAAACTCACTGAGAGAGATTGGAGTGTAGGGCCAGGCTCACTGAGAGAGATTGGAGTGTAGGACCAGGCACACGGTGACAGATTGGAGTGTAGGACCAGGCTCACTTTGAGAGATTGGAGTGTAGGACCAGGCTCACTGTGAGAGATTGGAGTGTAGGACCAGGCTTACTGAGAGACTGGAGTGTAGGACCAGGATCACTGAGAGAGATTGGAGTGTAGTACCAGGCTCACTGTGAGAGAATTGGAGTGTAGGACCAGACTCACTGAGAGAGATTGGAGTGTAGGACGAGGCACACTGAGAGATTGGAGTGCAGGACCAGGCTCTCTGTGAGAGATTGGAGTGTAGGACCAGGCTCACTGTGAGAGATTGGAGTTTAGGTCCAGGCTCACTGCGAGAGATTGTAGTGCAGGACCAGGCTCACTGAGAGAGATTGGAGTGTAGGACCAGACTCACTTTGAGAGATTGGAGTGTACGACCTGAATCTCTGTGAGAGATTGAAGTATAGGACAAGGCTCACTGAGAGAGATTGGCGTGTAGGACCAGGCTCACTGTGAGAGATTGGAGTGTAGGACCAGGCTCATTGAGAGGGATTGGAGTGTAGGACCAGACTCACTGTGAGAGACTGGAGTGTAGGACCAGGCTCACTGTGAGAGATTGGAGTGTAGGACCAGGCTCAATGAGAGAGGTTGGGGTGTAGGACCAGGCTTACTGTGAGAGATTGGAGTGTAGGACCAGGCTGACTAAGAGACTGGAGTGTAGGACCAGACTCACTGAGAGAGATTGGAGTGTAGAACCAGGTTCGCTGAGAGAGATTGAAGTGTAGGACCAGGCTCACTGTGAGAGATTGGAGTGTAGGACCAGGCTCACTGAGAGAGATTGGTGTGTAGGACGAGACTCACTGTGAGAGGTTGGAGTGTAGGACCAGGCTTACTGAGAGACTGGAGTGTAGGACGAGGATCACTGAGAGAGTTTGGAGCATAGGACCAGACACACTGAGAGAGATTGGAGTGCAGGTCCAGGCTCACTGAGAGATATTGGAGTGTAGAACCAGACTCACTGAGAGATGGGAGTGCAGGACCAGGCTCATGGTGAGAGATTGGAGCGTAGGACCAGACTCACTGAGAGAGATTGGAGTGTAGGACCAGACTCACTGAGAGAGGTTGGAATGTAGGACCAGGCACAGAGAGATTTGAATCTAGGACCAGGCTCGCTGAGAGAGATTGGAGTGTCGGACCAGACTCAGTGAGAGAGATTGTAGTGTATGACCAGACTCACTGAGAGGTTGGAGTGTAGGACCAGGCTCACTGAGAGACTGGAGTGTAGGACCAGGCTCACTGAGAGAGTTTGGAGTGTAGGACCAGGCTCACTGTGAGAGATTGGAGTGTAGGACCAGGCTCACTGAGAGACTGGAGTGTAGGACCAGGCTCACTGAGAGAGTTTGGAGTGCAGGACCAGGCTCACTTTGAGAGATTGGAGTGTAGGACCAGGCTCACTGAGAGAGATTGCAGTGTAGGACCAGGCTCACTGTGAGAGATTGGAATGTAGGACCAGGCTCACTGAGAGAGTTTGGATTGTAGGACCAGACCCACTGAGAGAGATTGGAGTGTAGGACCAGGCTCACTGACAGAGATTGGAGTGTAGGACCAGGCTCACTGTGACAGATTGGAGTGTAGGACCAGGCTCACTGAGAGAGATTGGCGTGTAGGACCAGGCTCACTGTGAGATATTGGAATGTAGGACCAGGCTCACTGAGAGAGTTTGGATTGTAGGACCAGGCTCACTGAGAGAGATTGGAGTGTCGGACCAGGCTCACTGTGAGAGATTGGAGTGTAGGACGAGGCTCACTGAGAGAGATTGGAGTGCAGGACCAGGCTCACTGAGAGATATTGGAGTGTAGGACCAGGCTCACTGAGAGAGATTGTAGTGTACGACCTGACTCTCTGTGAGAGATTGGAGTGTAGGACCAGGCTCACTGAGAGAGATTGGAGTGTAGAACCAGGTTCGCTGTGAGAGATTAGAGTGTAGGACCAGGCTCACTGTGAGAGATTGGAGTGTAGGACGAGGCTCACTGAGAGAGATTGGAGTGTAGGGCCAGGATCACTGAGAGAGTTTGGAGCGTAGGACCAGACTCACTGAGAGAGATTGGAGTGTAGGGCCGGACTCACTGTGAGAGATTGGAGTTTAGGTCCAGGCTCACTATGGGAGATTGTAGTGCAGGACCAGGCTCACTGAGAGAGATTGGAGTGTAGGACCAGACTCACTGTGAGAGATTGGAGTTTACGACCTGAATCTCTGTGAGAGATTGAAGTATAGGACCAGGCTCACTGTGAGAGATTGGAGTGTAGGACCAGGCTCACTGAGAGAGATTGGAGTGTAGGACCAGACTCACTGTGAGAGATTCGGGTGTACGACCTGACTCTCTGTGAGAGATTGAAGTGTAGGACCAGGCTCATTGAGAGATTGGAGTGTAGGACCAGGCTCAATGAGAGAGATTGGAGTGTAGGACCAGGCTCAATGAGAGAGATTGGAGTGTAGGGCCAGGCTCACTGAGAGATTGGAGTGTAGGACCAGGCTCAATGAGAGAGATTGGAGTGTAGGACCAGGCTCAATGAGAGAGATTGGAGTGTAGGACCAGGCTCAATGAGAGAGATTGGAGTGTTGGACGAGGCTCACAGAGAGAGATTGGAGTGTAGGACCACACTCACTGTGAGAGTTTGGAGTGTACGACCTGACTCTCTGTGAGAGATTGAAGTATAGAACTAGGCTCACTGAGAGAGATTGGAGTGTAGGACCAGGCTTACTGAGAGACTGGAGTGTAGGACCAGGATCACTGAGAGAGTTTGGAGTGTAGGACCAGGCTCACTGAGAGAGATTGGAGTGTAGGACCAGGCACACGGTGACAGATTGGAGTGTAGGACCAGGCTCACTTTGAGAGATTGGAGTGTCGGACCAGGCTCACTGTGAGAGATTGGAGTGTAGGACTAGGCTCACTGTGAGAGATTGGAGTGCAGGACCAGACTCACTGAGAGAGATTGGAGTGTAGGACCCGAATCACTGTGAGAGGTTGGAGTGTCGGACCAGGCTTACTGAGAGACTGGAGAATAGGACCAGCATCACTGAGAGAGATTGGAGTGTCGTACCAGGCTCACTGTGAGAGAATTGGAGTGTAGGACCAGACTCAATGAGAGAGATTGGAGTGTAGGACGAGGCTCACTGTGAGAGATTGGAGTGTAGGACCAGGCTCACTGTGAGAGATTGGAGTTTAGGTCCAGGCTCACTGCGAGAGATTGTAGTGCAGGACCAGGCTCACTGAGAGAGATTGGAGTGTAGGACCAGACTCACTTTGAGAGATTGGAGTGTACGACCTGAATCTCTGTGAGAGATTGAAGTATAGGACAAGGCTCACTGAGAGAGATTGGCGTGTAGGACCAGGCTCACTGTGAGAGATTGGAGTGTAGGACCAGGCTCATTGAGAGGGATTGGAGTGTAGGACCAGACTCACTGTGAGAGATTGGAGTGTAGGACCAGGCTCAATGAGAGAGATTGGGGTGTAGGACCAGGCTTACTGTGAGAGATTGGAGTGTAGGCCCAGGCTGACTAAGAGACTGGAGTGTAGGACCAGACTCACTGAGAGAGATTGGAGTGTAGAACCAGGTTCGCTGAGAGAGATTGGAGTGTAGGACCAGGCTCACTGTGAGAGATTGGAATGTAGGACCAGGCTCACTGAGAGAGGTTGGAGTGTAGCACCAGGCTCACTGTGAGAGATTGGAGTGTAGGACCAGGCTCACTGAGAGAGATTGGTGTGTAGGACGAGACTCACTGTGAGAGGTTGGAGTGTAGGACCAGGCTTACTGAGAGACTGGAGTGTAGGACCAGGATCACTGAGAGAGTTTGGAGCATAGGACCAGACACACTGAGAGAGCTTGGAGTGTAGGTCCAGGCTCACTGAGAGATATTGGAGTGTAGAACCAGACTCACTGAGAGATTGGGGTGCAGGACCAGGCTCATGGTGAGAGATTGGAGCGTAGGACCAGACTCACTGAGAGAGGTTGGAGTGTAGGACCAGACTCACTGAGAGAGGTTGGAATGTAGGACCAGGCACAGAGAGATTTGAATCTAGGACCAGGCTCGCTGAGAGAGATTGGAGTGTCGGACCAGACTCAGTGAGAGAGATTGTAGTGTACGACCAGACTCACTGAGAGAGATTGGAGTGTAGGACCAGGCTCACTGAGAGAGTTTGGAGTGTAGGACCAGGCTCACTGTGAGAGATTGGAGTGTAGGACCAGGCTCACTGAGAGACTGGAGTGTAGGACCAGGCTCACTGAGAGAGTTTGGAGTGTAGGACCAGGCTCACTGTGAGAGATTGGAGTGTAGGACCAGGCTCACTGAGAGAGATTGGAGGGTAGGACCAGGCTCACTGTGAGAGATTGGAATGTAGGACCAGGCTCACTGAGAGAGGTTGGATTGTAGGACCAGACTCACTGAGAGCGATTGGAGTGTAGGACCAGGCTCACTGACAGAGATTGGAGTGTAGGACCAGGCTCACTGTGACAGATTGGAATGTAGGACCAGGCTCACTGAGAGAGTTTGGATTGTAGGACCAGGCTCACTGAGAGAGATTGGAGTGTAGGTCCAGGCTCACTGAGAGAGATTGGAGTGCAGGACCAGGCTCACTGAGAGATATTGTAGTGTAGGACCCGACTCACTTTTAGAGTTTGGAGTGTAGGACCAGGCTCACTGAGAGAGATTGGAGTGTAGGTCCAGGCTCACTGAGAGATATTGGAGTGTAGGACCAGACTTACTGAGAGATTGGGGTGCAGGACCAGGCTCATGGTGAGAGATTGCAGCGTAGGACCAGACTCACTGAGAGAGATTGGAGTGTAGGACCAGGCTTACTGTGAGAGATTGGAGTGTAGGACCAGACTCACTGAGAGAGATTGGACTGTAGGAGCAGGCTCACTGTGAGAGATTGGAGTGTAGCAGCAGGCTCACTGTGAGAGATTGGAGTGTAGGACAAGTCTCACTGAGAGATTGGAGTGTAGGACCAGGCTCACTGTGAGAGATTGGAGTGTAGGTCCAGACTCACTGAGAGAGGTTGGAGTGTAGGACCTGGCACAGACAGAGAGATTGGAGTCTAGGACCAGGTTCAGAGAGAGAGATTGGAGTCTAAGACCAGGCTCACTGAGAGATTGGAGTGTAGGACCAGGCTCACTGAGAGATTGGAGTGTAGGACCAGTCTCACTGTGAGAGATTGGAGTGTAGGACCAGACTCACTGTGAGAGATTAAAGTGTAGGACCAGTCTCACTGTGAGAGATTGGAGTGTAGGACCAGGCTCACTCTGAGAGATTGGAGTGTAGGACCAAGCTCACTGTGAGAGATTGGAGTGTAGGACCAGGCTCACTGAGAGAGATTGGAGTGTAGTACCAGACTCACTGTGAGAGATTGGAGTGTAGGACCAGGCTCAGTGTGAGTGATTGGATTGTAGGACCAGGCTCACTAAGAGAGATTGGAGTGTAGGACCCGACTCACTGTGAGAGGTTGGAGTCTAGGACCAAGCTCACTGAGAGACTGGAGTGTAGGACCAGGCTCACTGAGAGAGATTGGAGTGTAGGACCAGTCTCACTGTGAGAGATTGGAGTGTAGGACCAGGCTCACTGTGAGAAATTGGATTGTAGGACCAGGCTCACTGAGAGAGATTGGAGCGTAGGACCAGACTCACTGAGAGAGATTGTAGTGTAGGACCAGGCTCACTGAGAGAGATTGGATTGTAGGACCAGACTCACTGAGAAATTGGGGTGCAGGACCAGGCTCATGGTGAGAGATTGGAGCGTCGGACCAGTCTCACTGAGAGAGATTGGAGTGTAGATCCAGACTCACTGAGAGAGATTGGAGTGTAGGACCAGGCTCACTGTGAGAGATTGGAGTGTCGGACCAGGCTCACTGTGAGAGATTGGGGTGCAGGACCAGGCTCATGGTGAGAGATTGGAGCGTCGGACCAGACTCACTGAGAGAGATTGGAGTGTAGGACCAGACTCACTGAGAGAGATTGGAGTGTAGGACCAGGCTCACTGTGAGAGATTGGAGTGTAGGACCAGACTCACTGTGAGAGATTAGAGTGTATGACCAGGCTCACTGTGAGAGATTGGAGTGTAGGACCAGGCTCAATGAGAGAGGTTGGGGTGTAGGACCAGGCTTACTGTGAGAGATTGGAGTGTAGGACCAGGCTGACTAAGAGACTGGAGTGTAGGACCAGACTCACTGAGAGAGATTGGAGTGTAGAACCAGGTTCGCTGAGAGAGATTGGAGTGTAGGACCAGGCTCACTGTGAGAGATTGGAGTGTAGGACCAGGCTCACTGAGAGAGATTGGTGTGTAGGACGAGACTCACTGTGAGAGGTTGGAGTGTAGGACCAGGCTTACTGAGAGACTGGAGTGTAGGACGAGGATCACTGAGAGAGTTTGGAGCATAGGACCAGACACACTGAGAGAGATTGGAGTGCAGGTCCAGGCTCACTGAGAGATATTGGAGTGTAGAACCAGACTCACTGAGAGATGGGAGTGCAGGACCAGGCTCATGGTGAGAGATTGGAGCGTAGGACCAGACTCACTGAGAGAGATTGGAGTGTAGGACCAGACTCACTGAGAGAGGTTGGAATGTAGGACCAGGCACAGAGAGATTTGAATCTAGGACCAGGCTCGCTGAGAGAGATTGGAGTGTCGGACCAGACTCAGTGAGAGAGATTGTAGTGTATGACCAGACTCACTGAGAGGTTGGAGTGTAGGACCAGGCTCACTGAGAGACTGGAGTGTAGGACCAGGCTCACTGAGAGAGTTTGGAGTGTAGGACCAGGCTCACTGTGAGAGATTGGAGTGTAGGACCAGGCTCACTGAGAGACTGGAGTGTAGGACCAGGCTCACTGAGAGAGTTTGGAGTGCAGGACCAGGCTCACTTTGAGAGATTGGAGTGTAGGACCAGGCTCACTGAGAGAGATTGCAGTGTAGGACCAGGCTCACTGTGAGAGATTGGAATGTAGGACCAGGCTCACTGAGAGAGTTTGGATTGTAGGACCAGACCCACTGAGAGAGATTGGAGTGTAGGACCAGGCTCACTGACAGAGATTGGAGTGTAGGACCAGGCTCACTGTGACAGATTGGAGTGTAGGACCAGGCTCACTGAGAGAGATTGGCGTGTAGGACCAGGCTCACTGTGAGATATTGGAATGTAGGACCAGGCTCACTGAGAGAGTTTGGATTGTAGGACCAGGCTCACTGAGAGAGATTGGAGTGTCGGACCAGGCTCACTGTGAGAGATTGGAGTGTAGGACGAGGCTCACTGAGAGAGATTGGAGTGCAGGACCAGGCTCACTGAGAGATATTGGAGTGTAGGACCAGGCTCACTGAGAGAGATTGTAGTGTACGACCTGACTCTCTGTGAGAGATTGGAGTGTAGGACCAGGCTCACTGAGAGAGATTGGAGTGTAGAACCAGGTTCGCTGTGAGAGATTAGAGTGTAGGACCAGGCTCACTGTGAGAGATTGGAGTGTAGGACGAGGCTCACTGAGAGAGATTGGAGTGTAGGGCCAGGATCACTGAGAGAGTTTGGAGCGTAGGACCAGACTCACTGAGAGAGATTGGAGTGTAGGGCCGGACTCACTGTGAGAGATTGGAGTTTAGGTCCAGGCTCACTATGGGAGATTGTAGTGCAGGACCAGGCTCACTGAGAGAGATTGGAGTGTAGGACCAGACTCACTGTGAGAGATTGGAGTTTACGACCTGAATCTCTGTGAGAGATTGAAGTATAGGACCAGGCTCACTGTGAGAGATTGGAGTGTAGGACCAGGCTCACTGAGAGAGATTGGAGTGTAGGACCAGACTCACTGTGAGAGATTCGGGTGTACGACCTGACTCTCTGTGAGAGATTGAAGTGTAGGACCAGGCTCATTGAGAGATTGGAGTGTAGGACCAGGCTCAATGAGAGAGATTGGAGTGTAGGACCAGGCTCAATGAGAGAGATTGGAGTGTAGGGCCAGGCTCACTGAGAGATTGGAGTGTAGGACCAGGCTCAATGAGAGAGATTGGAGTGTAGGACCAGGCTCAATGAGAGAGATTGGAGTGTAGGACCAGGCTCAATGAGAGAGATTGGAGTGTTGGACGAGGCTCACAGAGAGAGATTGGAGTGTAGGACCACACTCACTGTGAGAGTTTGGAGTGTACGACCTGACTCTCTGTGAGAGATTGAAGTATAGAACTAGGCTCACTGAGAGAGATTGGAGTGTAGGACCAGGCTTACTGAGAGACTGGAGTGTAGGACCAGGATCACTGAGAGAGTTTGGAGTGTAGGACCAGGCTCACTGAGAGAGATTGGAGTGTAGGACCAGGCACACGGTGACAGATTGGAGTGTAGGACCAGGCTCACTTTGAGAGATTGGAGTGTCGGACCAGGCTCACTGTGAGAGATTGGAGTGTAGGACTAGGCTCACTGTGAGAGATTGGAGTGCAGGACCAGACTCACTGAGAGAGATTGGAGTGTAGGACCCGAATCACTGTGAGAGGTTGGAGTGTCGGACCAGGCTTACTGAGAGACTGGAGAATAGGACCAGCATCACTGAGAGAGATTGGAGTGTCGTACCAGGCTCACTGTGAGAGAATTGGAGTGTAGGACCAGACTCAATGAGAGAGATTGGAGTGTAGGACGAGGCTCACTGTGAGAGATTGGAGTGTAGGACCAGGCTCACTGTGAGAGATTGGAGTTTAGGTCCAGGCTCACTGCGAGAGATTGTAGTGCAGGACCAGGCTCACTGAGAGAGATTGGAGTGTAGGACCAGACTCACTTTGAGAGATTGGAGTGTACGACCTGAATCTCTGTGAGAGATTGAAGTATAGGACAAGGCTCACTGAGAGAGATTGGCGTGTAGGACCAGGCTCACTGTGAGAGATTGGAGTGTAGGACCAGGCTCATTGAGAGGGATTGGAGTGTAGGACCAGACTCACTGTGAGAGATTGGAGTGTAGGACCAGGCTCAATGAGAGAGATTGGGGTGTAGGACCAGGCTTACTGTGAGAGATTGGAGTGTAGGCCCAGGCTGACTAAGAGACTGGAGTGTAGGACCAGACTCACTGAGAGAGATTGGAGTGTAGAACCAGGTTCGCTGAGAGAGATTGGAGTGTAGGACCAGGCTCACTGTGAGAGATTGGAATGTAGGACCAGGCTCACTGAGAGAGGTTGGAGTGTAGCACCAGGCTCACTGTGAGAGATTGGAGTGTAGGACCAGGCTCACTGAGAGAGATTGGTGTGTAGGACGAGACTCACTGTGAGAGGTTGGAGTGTAGGACCAGGCTTACTGAGAGACTGGAGTGTAGGACCAGGATCACTGAGAGAGTTTGGAGCATAGGACCAGACACACTGAGAGAGCTTGGAGTGTAGGTCCAGGCTCACTGAGAGATATTGGAGTGTAGAACCAGACTCACTGAGAGATTGGGGTGCAGGACCAGGCTCATGGTGAGAGATTGGAGCGTAGGACCAGACTCACTGAGAGAGGTTGGAGTGTAGGACCAGACTCACTGAGAGAGGTTGGAATGTAGGACCAGGCACAGAGAGATTTGAATCTAGGACCAGGCTCGCTGAGAGAGATTGGAGTGTCGGACCAGACTCAGTGAGAGAGATTGTAGTGTACGACCAGACTCACTGAGAGAGATTGGAGTGTAGGACCAGGCTCACTGAGAGAGTTTGGAGTGTAGGACCAGGCTCACTGTGAGAGATTGGAGTGTAGGACCAGGCTCACTGAGAGACTGGAGTGTAGGACCAGGCTCACTGAGAGAGTTTGGAGTGTAGGACCAGGCTCACTGTGAGAGATTGGAGTGTAGGACCAGGCTCACTGAGAGAGATTGGAGGGTAGGACCAGGCTCACTGTGAGAGATTGGAATGTAGGACCAGGCTCACTGAGAGAGGTTGGATTGTAGGACCAGACTCACTTAGAGCGATTGGAGTGTAGGACCAGGCTCACTGACAGAGATTGGAGTGTAGGACCAGGCTCACTGTGACAGATTGGAGTGTAGGACCAGGCTCACTGAGAGAAATTGGCGTGTAGGACCAGGCTCACTGTGAGAGATTGGAATGTAGGACCAGGCTCACTGAGAGAGTTTGGATTGTAGGACCAGGCTCACTGAGAGAGATTGGAGTGTAGGTCCAGGCTCACTGAGAGAGATTGGAGTGCAGGACCAGGCTCACTGAGAGATATTGTAGTGTAGGACCCGACTCACTTTTAGAGTTTGGAGTGTAGGACCAGGCTCACTGAGAGAGATTGGAGTGTAGGTCCAGGCTCACTGAGAGATATTGGAGTGTAGGACCAGACTTACTGAGAGATTGGGGTGCAGGACCAGGCTCATGGTGAGAGATTGCAGCGTAGGACCAGACTCACTGAGAGAGATTGGAGTGTAGGACCAGGCTTACTGTGAGAGATTGGAGTGTAGGACCAGACTCACTGAGAGAGATTGGACTGTAGGAGCAGGCTCACTGTGAGAGATTGGAGTGTAGCAGCAGGCTCACTGTGAGAGATTGGAGTGTAGGACAAGTCTCACTGAGAGATTGGAGTGTAGGACCAGGCTCACTGTGAGAGATTGGAGTGTAGGTCCAGACTCACTGAGAGAGGTTGGAGTGTAGGACCTGGCACAGACAGAGAGATTGGAGTCTAGGACCAGGTTCAGAGAGAGAGATTGGAGTCTAAGACCAGGCTCACTGAGAGATTGGAGTGTAGGACCAGGCTCACTGAGAGATTGGAGTGTAGGACCAGTCTCACTGTGAGAGATTGGAGTGTAGGACCAGACTCACTGTGAGAGATTAAAGTGTAGGACCAGTCTCACTGTGAGAGATTGGAGTGTAGGACCAGGCTCACTCTGAGAGATTGGAGTGTAGGACCAAGCTCACTGTGAGAGATTGGAGTGTAGGACCAGGCTCACTGAGAGAGATTGGAGTGTAGTACCAGTCTCACTGTGAGAGATTGGAGTGTAGGACCAGTCTCACTGAGAGAGATTAGAGTGCAGGACCAGACTCACTGTGAGAGATTGGAGTGTAGGACCAGGCTCAGTGTGAGTGATTGGATTGTAGGACCAGGCTCACTAAGAGAGATTGGAGTGTAGGACCCGACTCACTGTGAGAGGTTGGAGTCTAGGACCAAGCTCACTGAGAGACTGGAGTGTAGGACCAGGCTCACTGAGAGAGATTGGAGTGTAGGACCAGTCTCACTGTGAGAGATTGGAGTGTAGGACCAGGCTCACTGTGAGAAATTGGATTGTAGGACCAGGCTCACTGAGAGAGATTAGAGCGTAGGACCAGACTCACTGAGAGAGATTGTAGTGTAGGACCAGGCTCACTGAGAGAGATTGGATTGTAGGACCAGACTCACTGAGAAATTGGGGTGCAGGACCAGGCTCATGGTGAGAGATTGGAGCGTCGGACCAGTCTCACTGAGAGAGATTGGAGTGTAGATCCAGACTCACTGAGAGAGATTGGAGTGTAGGACCAGGCTCACTGTGAGAGATTGGAGTGTCGGACCAGGCTCACTGTGAGAGATTGGGGTGCAGGACCAGGCTCATGGTGAGAGATTGGAGCGTCGGACCAGACTCACTGAGAGAGATTGGAGTGTAGGACCAGACTCACTGAGAGAGATTGGAGTGTAGGACCAGGCTCACTGTGAGAGATTGGAGTGTAGGACCAGACTCACTGTGAGAGATTAGAGTGTATGACCAGTCTCACTGTGAGAGATTGGAGTGTAGGACCAGACTCACTGTGAGAGGTTAGAGTGTAGTTCCAGTCTCACTGTGAGAGATTGGAGTGTAGGACCAGGCTCACTGTGAGAGATTGGAGGGAAGGACCAGGCTCACTGTGAGAGATTGGAGTGTAGGACCAGTCTCACTGAGAGAGATTCGAGTGTAGGACCAGTCTCACTGTGAGAGATTGGAGTGTAGGACCAGTCTCACTGTGAGAGATTAGAGTGCAGGACCAGACTCACTGTGAGAGATTGGAGTGTAGGACCAGACTCACTGTGAGAGATTGGAGTGTAGGACCACGCTCACTGTGAGTGATTGGAGTGTAGGACCAGGCTCACTGTGAGAGATTGGAGTGTAGGACCAGGCTCACTGAGAGAGATTGGAGTGTAGGACCAGGCTCACTGTGAGAGATTGGATTGTTGGACCAAGCTCACTAAGAGAGATTGGAGTGTAGGACCCGACTCACTGAGAGAGATTGGAGTGTAGGACCAGGCACACGGTGAGAGATTGGAGTGTAGGACCAGGCTCACTGAGCGGGGCTATAAAAGTCCCAGAGACCCAGGTCAGGCCTCACAGCGTCGGCGGGAATTCAGCGGCTGCAGCGGGGCTATAAAGTCCCAGAGACCAGGTAAGGTTTACCAGTCTCCAGTCTGGGAACTCGGAGGAAAGGAGAGAGGTAAAAAGTAATCCAAGTGTGACGTCACCAGAAAGCGGGTAAGTGATTGGTTGGTGAGTATTTCTCCCTTTTGAAGCTTAAATCTCTTTGGTTTATTGTTTCTAAGGTGTGATATTCACCATCTAGAATCGGGCCAGAGTGTATTTAAGAATAATATTAATAAATTTAATTAATTACATAGAATGGGAAATCAGGTGATGTGTTGCTGCTGCAATATGTGGGAGCTGGTGGACACCATTGATGCTCACGGTGATCACATTTGCAGTAAGTGTTGGCTGCTCGAGGAATTCCAGCTCCGTGTTGAGGAGCTGGAGTCTGAGCTTCAAACACTGAGACACATCAGGGAGGGGGAGAGTTACCTGGATTCTGTGTATCATGAGGTATTCACACCAATTAGATTAATTAATTCAGATGTAGTCCGTGGCCAGGGTCAGGATGGTGTGACTAGAAGTGAGGCAGGTACGGGGATCCAGGAGGTAGTGTTGGAGGAGCCGCAGTCCTTGCACTTGTCCAACAGGTTCGAGGCTCTTACTCCCTGTGAGGCTGGGAACAGGGACTGCGGGGAGGATGAGCAACCTGGCCACAGCACCGTGGAGCAGGGGGCCATTCAAGTGGGGGGAGTTAAAAGAAATGTTGTAGTGGTAGGGGATAGTATTGTTAGGGGGATACATAGAGTTCTTTGCAGCCGAGAGCAAGAGTCCCGAAGGCTGTGTTGCCTGCCCGGTGCCAGGGTTAAGGACATCTCCTCTGGACTGGAGAGAAACTTGGAGTGGGTGGGGGAGGATCCAGTTGTCGTGGTCCATGTTGGTACCAACGACATAGATAGGACAAGGAAGGAGTTTCTGCTGAGGGAGTTTGAGCAGCTAGGGGCCAATTTAAAAAGCAGAACCACAAGGGTAATAATCTATTACCTGAGCCACGAGCGAATTTGGCTAGGACAAATAAAATTAGAGAGTTAAAGGCGTGGCTCAAAGACTGGTGTGGGAGAAATGGGTTTTGCTTCCTGGGACACTGGCATCAGTACTGGGGCAGGAGAGAGCTGTTCCGTTGGGACGGGCTTCACTTGGCCAGTGCTGGGACTAGAGTCCTGGCGGATCATATAACTAGGGCTGTAGAGAGGGCTTTAAACTACCTAGTCGGGGGGAGGTTCCTAGAGAGCAAATAATAAAAATGACAACAGAGAAGGTCATAGACTTAGGTAGCAGTAGGGAAATTAAAAACCAGAGCGTGTTAGGAAGGGGCAGAAGGTATGGAGTAAAAGGTAAATTAATAAAAAGGGCAAAAGCAGGAACTAAGTGTCACAAAACATCTTTGAAAGTTCTCTATCTGAATGCACGTAGCATTCGTAACAAAATAGATGAGTTAATGGCACAAATAACTACATATTGGTATGATCTTGTGGCCATTACAGAAACATGGCTGCAGGGTGACAATGCCTGGGAATTAAACATACCAGGTTATTTAACGATCAGGAAGGACAGGCAGGAAGGAAGGGGAGGTGGGGTGGCTATGTTAATAAAGGAAGGAATCACTGTAATACAGAGAAATGATATTGGGTCAAAAGATCAGGATAATGAAACAGTTTGGGTGGAGGTAAGGAATAATAAGGGGAAAAAAGCACTAGTGGGCGTAGTCTATAGGCCTCCGAACAGTGGCAACTCTGTTGGACGGAGTGTCAATCAGGAAATAGTTGAGGCTTGTAATAAGGGAACATTTATAATTATGGGGGATTTTACCTATCATATTAATTGGACAAATCAAATTGGGCAGGGCTGCCTTGAGGATGAGTTCATTGAGTGTATTAGGGATGGGTTTCTTGAGCAGTATGTAACTGAACCAACCAGGGGGCAAGCAACCTTAGATCTGGTCCTGTGTAATGAGACAGGATTAATTAAAAATGTCCTAGTAAAGGATCCCCTTGGAATGAGTGACCATAACATGTTTGAATTCCATATTCAATTAGAGGGTGAGAAGGTTGGATCTTAAACAAGCGTGCTAAGATTGAATAAAGGAGACTATGAAGGTATGAGAGCGGAATTGAGTAGAGTGGATTGGGAAAATAGATTAAAGGGTAAGACGATACATGATCAGTGGTGTACATTTAAGGAGTTATTTTACAACTTCCAAAAAAATGTATTCCACTGAGAAGAAAAGGGTGTAAAAGAAAAGACAGCAATCTGTGGCTAAGTAAAGAAATTAAGGATAGTATTCAACTAAAAACAAGGGCATATAAGGTAGCCAAATCTAGTGGGAGGATAGAGGATTGGGAAAACTTTAAAAGACAGCAAAAAATAAAAGAAAGATTGATTAAGAAAGGGAAGATAGATTATGAAAGTAAATTAGCAACAAATACAAAAACAGATAGTAAGAGTTTTTATAGTTATATAAAAAGAAAAAGGGTGGCTAAAGTAAATGTTGGTCCCTTAGAGGATGAGACCGGGAAATTAATGGTGGGAAATATGGAGATGGCAAAAACACTGAATTAATATTTTATATCAGTCTTTACAGTAGAAGACACTAAGAATATCCCAGCACTGGACAAACAGGGGGCTAAAGGGGGGGAGGAGCTAAACACGATCAAAATCACTAAGGAAGTGGTACTCGGTAAAATAATGGGACTCAAGGCGGATAAATCACCTGGACCTGATGGCTTACATCCTAGGGTCTTGAGGGAAGTGGCGGTAGGGATTGTGGATGCATTGGTAATAATTTTCCCAAACTCCCTGGACTCGGCAAAGGTCCCGGCAGACTGGAAAACTGCTAATGTAACACCCTTATTTAAAAAGGGCAGTAGACAGAAGGCTGGAAACTATAGACCGGTTAGCCTAACACCTGTGGTAGGTAAAATTTTGGAGTCCATTATTAAGGAGACAGTAACAGGACATTTGGATAATCATAATTTAATAGGACAAAGTCAGCATGGTTTTATGAAGGGGAAGTCATGTTTGACAAATTTGCTGGAGTTCTTTGAGGAAGTAACATATAGGGTGGATAAAGGGGAATCAGTGGACGTAGTGTATTTAGACTTCCAAAAGGCATTTGACAAGGCGCCACACAAAAGATTATTGCTTAAGATAAAAAATCACGGGATTGGGGGTAATATTCTGGCATGGATAGAGGATTGGCTATCTAACAGAAGGCAGAGAGTTGGGATAAATGGTTCATTCTCAGACTGGCAATCAGTAACTAGTGGTGTTCCGTAGGGGTCAGTGCTGGGTCCCCAACTCTTTACAATCTATATTAACGATTTGGAGGAGGGGACCGAGTGTAACATATCAAAGTTTGCAGATGATACTAAGATGGGAGGGAAAGTAGTGAGTGAGGAGGACATAAAAAACCTGCAAGGGGACATAGACAGGCTAAGTAAGTGGGCAGAGATTTGGCAGATGGAATACAATACTGGAAAGTGTGAGGTTATGCACTTTGGCAGGAAAAATCGTAGAGCAAGTTATTATCTTAATGGCAAGAAACTGGAAAGTACTGAAGTACAAAGGGATCTGGGGGTCCTGGTGCACGAAACTCAAAAGGTTAGTATGCAGGTGCAACAAGTGATTAAGAAGGCCAATGGAATGTTGGCTTTCATTGCTAGGGGGATAGAATATAAAAATAGGGAGGTATTGTTTCAGTTGTACAAGGTATTGGTGAGACCGCACCTGGAATACTGCGTACAGTTTTGGTGTCCATACTTAAGAAAGGACATACTTGCTCTCGAGTCAGTACAAAGAAGGTTCACTCGGTTAATCCTGGGGATGAGGGGATGGACATATGAGGAGAGGTTGAGTAGATTGGGACTCTACTCATTGGAGTTCAAAAGAATGAGAGGCGATCTTATTGAAACATATAAGATTGTGAAGGGGTTGGATCGGGTGGATGCGGGGAGGATGTTCCCGATGATGGGTGAAACTAGAACTAGGGGGCATAGTCTTAGAATAAGGGGCTGCTCTTTCAAAACTGAGATGAGGAGGAACTTCTTCACTCAGAGGGTGGTAGGTCCATGGAATATGCTGCCCCAAAAAGCTGTAGAAGCTACATCATTACATAAATTTAAAACAGAAACATTCTTATGTTCTTATGTATGTAAGCAGGACTGTTGTGTATGTACCTTTAAGAGAGTGCTTTGTGCATTGAGTGCTGTTGGAGTTTTGCTAAGTGGGAGAAAAATATTTAAGTGTATTTTGTGAATTTTAGTGTGTTAAGAAGTCAATTATTTGAAGTAAGTTTAATTTTTAAGGGTTTTTTAAACTCTTGGGCAGTTTAAACAGGAAGTAGAATCTGGGTATAAAAGGGGAGGGGCTAGTGCAGTGCACGGAGTGCTTTGTGCATTGAGTGCTGTTGGAGTTTTGCTAAGTGGGAGAAAAATCATTTAAGTGTATTTTGTGAATTTTAGTGTGTTAAGAAGTCAATTATTTGAAGTAAGTTTAATTTTTTAAGGGTTTTTTAAACTCTTGGGCAGTTTAAACAGGAAGTAGAATCCGGGTATAAAAGGGGAGGGGCTAGTGCAGTGCACGGCGTGCTTTGTGCATTGAGTGCTGTTGGAGTTTTGCTAAGTGGGAGAAAAATATTTAAGTGTATTTTGTGAATTTTAGTGTGTTAAGAAGTCAATTATTTGAAGTAAGTTTAATTTTTAAGGGTTTTTTAAACTCTTGGGCAGTTTAAACAGGAAGTAGAATCTGGGTATAAAAGGGGAGGGGCTAGTGCAGTGCACGGAGTGCTTTGTGCATTGAGTGCTGTTGGAGTTTTGCTAAGTGGGAGAAAAATCATTTAAGTGTATTTTGTGAATTTTAGTGTGTTAAGAAGTCAATTAATTGAAGTAAGTTTAATTTTTTAAGGGTTTTTTAAACTCTTGGGCAGTTTAAACAGGAAGTAGAATCCGGGTATAAAAGGGGAGGGGCTAGTGCAGTGCACGGAGTGCTTTGTGCATTGAGTGCTGTTGGAGTTTTGCTAAGTGGGAGAAAAATATTTAAGTGTATTTTGTGAATTTTAGTGTGTTAAGAAGTCAATTATTTGAAGTAAGTTTAATTTTTAAGGGTTTTTTAAACTCTTGGGCAGTTTAAACAGGAAGTAGAATCTGGGTATAAAAGGGGAGGGGCTAGTGCAGTGCACGGAGTGCTTTGTGCATTGAGTGCTGTTGGAGTTTTGCTAAGTGGGAGAAAAATCATTTAAGTGTATTTTGTGAATTTTAGTGTGTTAAGAAGTCAATTATTTGAAGTAAGTTTAATTTTTTAAGGGTTTTTTAAACTCTTGGGCAGTTTAAACAGGAAGTAGAATCCGGGTATAAAAGGGGAGGGGCTAGTGCAGTGCACGGAGTGCTTTGTGCATTGAGTGCTGTTGGAGTTTTGCTAAGTGGGAGAAAAATATTTAAGTGTATTTTGTGAATTTTAGTGTGTTAAGAAGTCAATTATTTGAAGTAAGTTTAATTTTTAAGGGTTTTTTAAACTCTTGGGCAGTTTAAACAGGAAGTAGAATCTGGGTATAAAAGGGGAGGGGCTAGTGCAGTGCACGGAGTGCTTTGTGCAGTGAGTGCTGTTGGAGTTTTGCTAAGTGGGAGAAAAATCATTTAAGTGTATTTTGTGAATTTTAGTGTGTTAAGAAGTCAATTATTTGAAGTAAGTTTAATTTTTAAGGGTTTTTTAAACTCTTGGGCAGTTTAAACAGGAAGTAGAATCTGGGTATAAAAGGGGAGGGGCTAGTGCAGTGCACGGAGTGCTTTGTGCATTGAGTGCTGTTGGAGTTTTGCTAAGTGGGAGAAAAATCATTTAAGTGTATTTTGTGAATTTTAGTGTGTTAAGAAGTCAATTATTTGAAGTAAGTTTAATTTTTTAAGGGTTTTTTAAACTCTTGGGCAGTTTAAACAGGAAGTAGAATCCGGGTATAAAAGGGGAGGGGCTAGTGCAGTGCACGGAGTGCTTTGTGCATTGAGTGCTGTTGGAGTTTTGCTAAGTGGGAGAAAAATCATTTAAGTGTATTTTGTGAATTTTAGTGTGTTAAGAAGTCAATTATTTGAAGTAAGTTTAATTTTTTAAGGGTTTTTTAAACTCTTGGGCAGTTTAAACAGGAAGTAGAATCTGGGTATAAAAGGGGAGGGGCTAGTGCAGTGCACGGAGTGCTTTGTGCATTGAGTGCTGTTGGAGTTTTGCTAAGTGGGAGAAAAATATTTAAGTGTATTTTGTGAATTTTAGTGTGTTAAGAAGTCAATTATTTGAAGTAAGTTTAATTTTTTAAGGGTTTTTTAAACTCTTGGGCAGTTTAAACAGGAAGTAGAATCCGGGTATAAAAGGGGAGGGGCTAGTGCAGTGCACGGAGTGCTTTGTGCATTGAGTGCTGTTGGAGTTTTGCTAAGTGGGAGAGTTTGGATAAGTGGGAGGTGAGGGTGTGTTTTTTGCTCTGTTTTATTCCCCACTCCCAGGCTTAGACAGCACTGCGGAGGCGGAGCAGCGAGACGAGTCAACCAAACAGGCTCCACAGACAGTATTCAAGGAGGAGGTTGGTGATCAGCTGGTTGGTTGGTTTTCTTCCTTCTCTTCTCTTTCATACCTTTAAGTTGGTAAGTCCTATTGAATAGTGGTGTGATATTATCATATATATCCGGGCAGGGTCTTCATAACTAATAATAAGAAATTAAATTAATTATATAGAATGGAGCAGGTGATGTGTTACTGTTGCGAGATGTGGGAGCCGGTGAACCCCATTGAGGCTAACGGTGATTACATCTGCGACAAGTGTTTGCTGCTAGAGGAACTCAAGTTCCATGTTATGGAGCTTGAGACCGAGCTTCGGACACTGCGACACATCAGGGAGGGGGAGAAGTTCCTGGACTCTATGTTTCAGGAGATGGTCACACCTATGAAGTTAATTACTGCAGATGTAGTCCATGGTCAGGGACAGGACGGTGTGACTACGAGTGAGGAAGGTACAGGGATCCAGGATGTAGTGTTGAAGGAGACACAGCCCTTGTTCTTGTCCAGCAGGATCGAGGTTCTTACTCCCTGTGAGGGCGGGAGCGGGGACTGCAGGGAGGATGAGCAACCTGGCCACAGCACCGTGGTACAGGGGGCCATTCAAGTGGAGGGAGTAAAAAGAAATGTTGTAGTGGTAGGGGATAGTATCATTAGGGGGATAGATAGGGTTCTCTGCAGTCAAGAGCGGGAGTCCCGAAGGCTGTGTTGCCTGCCTGGTGCCAGGGTTAAGGACATCTCTTCTGGGCTGGAAAGAAACTTGCAGTGGGAGGGGGAGGATCCAGTTGTCATGGTCCATGTTGGTACAAACGACGTAGATAGGACAAGGAAGACGGTTCTGTTAAAGGAGTATGAGCAGCTAGGGGTCAAATTAAAAAACAGAACCTCAAGGGTAATAATCTCTGGGTTATTACCTGAGCCACGAGCGAATTTGGCTAGGATAAATAAAATTAAAGAGTTAAATGCGTGGCTCAAAGACTGGTGTGGGAGAAATGGGTTTTGCTTCTTGGGACACTGGCACCAGTACTGGGACAGGAGGGAGCTGTTCTGTTGGGACGGACTCCACTTGGCCAGTGCTGGGACTAGAGTCCTGGCGAATCATATAACTAGGGCTGTAGAGAGGGCTTTAAACTAATTAGTGGGGGGGAGGTTTCTGGAGAGCAAAGAATAGAAATTACAACAGAGAAGGTCATAGACTTAGGTAGCAGTGGGGGAATTAAAAAACAGAATGTGTCAGGAAGGGACAGAAGGTATGGAGTAAAAAGTAAAGTACTAAAAAGGGAAAAAACAGGAACTAAGTGTTACAAAACATATTTGAAAGTTCTTTATCTGAATGCACGTAGCATTCGTAACAAAATGAATGAGTTAACGGCACAAATAATGACATATGGGTATGATCTTGTGGCCATTACAGAAACATGGCTGCAGGGTGACCATGACTGGGAATTAAACATACCAGGTTATTTAACAATCAGGAAGGACAGGCAGGAAGGGAGAGGAGGTGGGGTGGCTATGTTAATAAAGGAAGGAATCACTATAATACAGAGAAATGATATTGGGTCAAAGGAGCAGGATAGTGAAACAGTTTGGGTGGAGGTAAGGAATAATAAGGGGAAAAAAACACTAGTGGGTGTAGTCTATAGGCCTCCGAACAGTTGCAACTCTGTTGGACGGAGTATTAATCAGGAAATAGTTGAGGCTTGTAATAAGGGAACAGCTATAATTGTGGGGGATTTTAATTATCATATTAACTGGACAAATCAAATTGGGCAGAGCAGCCTTGAGGAAGAGTTCTTTGAGTGTATTCGGGATGGGTTTCTTGAGCAGTATGTAACTGAACCGACCAGGGGGCAAGCAACCTTAGATTTGGTCCTGTGTAATGAGACAGGATTAATTAAAAATGTCCTAGTAAAGGATCCCCTTGGAATGAGTGACCATAACATGGTTGAGTTCCATATTCAATTAGAGGGTGAGAAGGTTGGACCTCAAACAAGCGTGCTGAGCTTGAATAAAGGAGACTATGAAGGTATGAGAGCGGAATTAATTAGAGTGGACTGGGAAAATAGATTAAAGGGTAAGACGGTACATGACCAGTGGTGTACATTTAAGGAGTTATTTTACAACTTCCAAAAAAAATATATTCCACTGAGGAAAAAAGGGTGTAAAAGAAAAGATAGCCATCCGTGGCTAAGTAAAGTAATTTAAGGATAGTATCCGACTAAAAACAAGGGCATATAAGGTAGCCAAATCTAGTGGGAGGATGGAAGATTGGGAAGTCTTTAAAAGACAGCAAAAAATAACAAAAAGATTGATTAAGAAAGGGAAGATAGATTATGAAAGTAAATTAGCAAAAAATATAAAAACAGACAGTAAAAGTTTCTATAGTTATATAAAAAGAAAAAGGGTGGCTAAAGTAAATGTTGGTCCCTTAGAGGATGAGACCGGGAAATTAATGGTGGGAAACATGGAGATGGCAAAAACACTGAACAATTATTTTGTATCAGTCTTTACAGTAGAGGACACTAAGAATATCCCAACACTGGACAAACAGGGGGCTCTAGGGGGGGAGGAACTAAATACAATTAAAATCACTAAGGAAGTGGTACTTGGTAAAATAATGGGACTCAAGGCGGATAAATCCCCTGGACCTGATGGCTTGCATCCCAGGGTCTTGAGGGAAGTAGCGGTAGGGATTGTGGATGCATTGGTAATAATTTTCCAAAACTCACTGGACTCAGCAAAGGTCCCGGCAGATTGGAAAACTGCTAATGTAACACCCTTATTTAAAAAGGGTAGTAGGCAGAAGGCTGGAAACTATAGACCTGTTAGCCTAACATCTGTGGTTGGTAAAATGTTAGAGTCCATTATTAAGGAGACAGTAACGGGACATTTCGATAAACATAATTTAATAGGGCAAACTCAGCATGGTTTCATGAAGGGGAAGTCATGTTTAACAAATTTGCTTGAGTTTTTTGAGGAAGTAACATACAGGGTGGAAAAGGGGAACCAGTGGGCGTAGTGTATTTAGACTTCCAAAAGGCATTTGACAAGGTGCCACACAAAAGATTATTGCTCAAGATAAAAAATCACGGGATTGGGGGTAATATTCTGGCGTGGGTGGAGGATTGGCTCTCGAACAGAAAGCAGAGAGTTGGGATAAATGGTTCATTCTCAGATTGGCAACCAGTAACTAGTGGTGTTCCGCAGGGGTCAGTGCTGGGTCCCCAACTCTTTACAATCTATATTAACGATTTGGAGGAGGGGACCGAGTGTAACATATCAAAGTTTGCAGATGATACAAAGATGGGACGGAAAGTAGTGAGTGAGGAGGACATAAAAAACCTGCAAAGGGACATAGACAGGCTAAGTAAGTGGGCAGAGATTTGGCAGATGGAATACAATACTGGAAAGTGTGAGGTTATGCACTTTGGCAGGAAAAATCATAGAGTAAGTTATTATCTTAATGGCAAGAAACTGGAAAGTACTGTAATACAAAGGGATCTGGGGGTCCTGGTGCACGAAACTCAAAAAGTTAGTATGCAGGTGCAGCAAGTGATTAAGAAGGCCAATGGAATGTTGGCTTTTATTGCTAGGGGGTTGGAATATAAAAACAGGGAGGTATTGCTGCAGTTGTACAAGGTATTGGTGAGGCCGCACCTGGAATACTGCATACAGTTTTGGTGTCCATACTTACGAAAAGACATACTTGCTCTCGAGTCAGTACAAAGAAGGTTCACTCGGTTAATCCCGGGGATGAGGGGGTGGTCATATGAGGAGAGGTTGAGTAGATTGGGACTCTACTCATTGGAGTTCAGAAGAATGAGAGGCGATCTTATTGAAACATATAAGATTGTGAAGGGGCTTGATCGGGTGGATGCGGTGAGGATGTTCCCAATGATGGGTGAAACTAGAACTAGGGGGCATAATCTTAAAATAAGGGGCTGCTCATTCAAAACTGAGATGAGGAGAAACTTCTTCACTCAGAGGGTGGTAGGTTTGTGGAATTTGCTGCCCCAGAAAGCTGTGGAAGCTACATCATTAAATAAATTTAAAACAGAAATAGATAGTTTCCTAGAAGTAAAGGGAATTAAGGGTTACGGGTAGCGGGCAGGAAATTGGACATGAGTCTAGGTTCGGAATGGTCATGGCCCTGTGGGTAGTGGAGCGGGCCCAGGGGCCGTGTAGCCTTGTTCTGCTCCTACTGTGTTCTAATTCTGTTAGATTTCAGGAGATGGTTTTATTCCTGTTCCTGGCTGGGGTGGAGATCGCCTTTACAGAAGGTAAGTACTGTAGAAAATATAGGGACAGAGTGATCTCCAGAAGAATTTCGATCGCCTAGATGGGTCGGAGAGGAATTTCCCAGATTTTTTTCTCCCAAATTGGCCATTGGGTCTTTATCTGGTTTTTCGCCTCTCCCGGGAGATCACATGGGTTCGGGTGGATGCAGAGTGAAAGAAGATTTGAGGTTAGGATCAGATCAGCCATGATCTTATTGAATGGTGGAGCAGGCTCGAGGGGCCGATTGGCCTACTCCTGCTCCTATTTCTTATGTTCTTATGTTCTAATAACTGGTCCCAGACTGCAGTACCGGCAGTCACCACCCCTGTATAAAAGGCGCTAGTAAGCCTCTGTAGTTTCAGTTTCCCGATTGACTCCTTTCAGTAAAGACTTGTTTTGTTCAACTCCTGCTGTCCGTGTCTCAATCATACACGGACATAATACTGGCAACGAGCAGATACGAACTTACCTACAGTCTGCTCCACCTCCTGGGATCCATTCCTGCAGCGAAGTGAGCAGAGGTCGAGGCCAGAAGGAAGAAAGAAGCAGTAGAAACGGGCATCGACCGTGGGCATCCGCCCCTGTGTTAGCGGAGTTGAAGATTGCTGGAGAAGCTGTCGAAAGCGGGGCCTGGTTCCTGTTGACAGTGCTTCAGCTAATCGGGCTGGTGGCAGGTCGTACACTGATCCTTCCTGGGCTGCGGCGGTCGCGAACTCGAGCGGGTGGCTTGCAACGGGGCCGAGCAGCGTTGTCGGGAAGAGGAGAGAGAGAGGGTGGAGCACACAGGGCGCGGCCGGTGCTACGAAGTCGGGCTGTGTATAGACCCGAGAAGAGGGAGGCAAGAGTCCCACAGGGTTGTTCCACGACGGGAAAATAATTTTTAAAAAAAGAAGTATTAAACGCGCAGGAAACCGCGAGGAGCTGCAGGTTGCAACAGAAACTGCGGAAAGCAGCGCTAGCAACAGCGGGGAAGAAGGCAAAAGTGCGGGAGGCGCCATTTTAGATTTTCAAGATGCCGAAGACTGGCTGTATCACTGCCTTTGATAATACAATAGAGGACTGGACCACGTATGTGGAAAGAGTCGAGGTATATTGCGAGGCAAATGAAATAGCCGATGAGAAAAAGGCATCGGTATTGCTAAACTTAATGGGCGCTAGAATGTATGGCCAATTGCGGGACCTGATTACTCCAGCCAAACCGAAGGCGAAGGGTTTTAACGAAATTTTTGCTGTCCTACAGGAACACCTAAACCCTGCACCGCTGTTGATAGCCGAAAGATTTAAATTCCACAGGAGAACTCAGCTTAAAGATGAGAGCAATGCTGAGTACCTTACGGAACTAGGCAAGCTATCAAGGCACTGCCAGTTCGGAGCAGGACTGGCAGATACACTACGGGACAAATTTGTCTGTGGACTCCTGAGTGAAGGAACACAGAAGAAGTTACTCTCAGAGAAAGAGCTGACGCCAGATAAGGCTTTCAGCGCGGCAGTATCGTACGAAGCAGCAGCAAGGGGAGCTGCGGAAATTCAACAAAAGCCATAGGAATACGGCACCCACGAAATGACACGGGGATTTGCAAAATGTTATCGCTGCGGCAGAACTAACCATGACCAGAAGGACTGCTGGTCCAAGGACAAAATATGCAGGCAATGCGGAAAGATGGGACACATTGCACGAGTTTGCAGGTCTGGGAAGTAGACCAGTGACAACAAAAAGGCTAGTAGGAACCGTACAAGAAAGTACAAAAGATGACGGACAGCAGTTCCGAAGACCAGATGAGCGATAGTGAATCCGGGAACAGGAGAATAAGCTGTCTCAAACTTCACAGTGTAATCGCAAAAGAGGATCACCGAACCATTTGGGTAACCCTCACGATAGCAGGGTCCCAAGTTAAAATGGAATTGGATACAGGATCAGCGCTAACCGTCATGAATCGACGAGACTACGAGCGGCTATTCTCACACATACCCTTGAGAGAGACATCCATCGTCTTGACGACGTATACGGGGCAAAAAGTATACCCCAGAGGAAAAATAAGGGTGCCTGTCGAATACAACGGCAAGAAAATACGGAAATTGTATCTCGACATACTGCAAAATGGTGGACCACCGTTATTGGGAGGTGAATGGATCAGGAAGATAAGCTTAGATTGGCACTCCATTCATGCAATGACGGTGGACGGTAAAAAAGATGAAGACGTCACTCCTGGACGATTGTCAACAATCTTAGCTGACGCTAAAGAGGTATTTCAATAAGAACTGGGCACTCTTAAAGGCGTAACCGCCTCGATGAAAATAGAAGAGAATGCAATTCCCAAGTTTTTCAAAGCAAGACCGGTACAATATGCAATTCGCCCAGCCGTCGAGGCAGAGCTGGAGAATCTGGAGAAGGCAGGCGTGTTGTCTAAGGTCGACTGGAGTGAGTGGGTGACACCCATCGTTCCTGTCATGAAGAAAACGTTAAGCAATAAGTCTGAGGAGCCAAGGAAGGTTCGCATCTGTGGGTATTTCAACGTCTCGGTGAACCCAGTCCTTCACACAACACAATATCCTCTTCCAAGGATAAAAGACATCTTCGCCTCACTGTCTGGAGGGAAGCGTTTTACAAAAATTGACCCAGCACAAGCATATTTGCAGATGGAGGTTGAAGAATCCTCTAGGAAGTATCTCGCGATAAACACTCACAAAGGTCTTTACCAGTATCATCGATTGGTATTCGGAGTAGCATCGGCTCCGGCGATATGGCAAAGAGCGATGGAACCAGTCCTGCAAGGGATTCCAGGGACTCAGTGTTACTTGGACGACATCCTTGTGACAGGTGAAGATGACAGTGAACACCTTAACAACCTAGAACAGGTGCTCACTAGACTACGAGAACATGGGCTACGAGCCAACCACCCCAAGTGCGAGTTTTTTAAGAAACAGATATCGTATTGTGGCCACGTGATTGATGAAGAGGGGTTACATAAGTCCCCTGACAAAATTGAAGCGGTTGTTAAGGCCCCAGCGCCTAAAAATGTGTCGCAACTGAGGTCATTCCTCAGATTGGTGAATTACTACCATAAGTTTTTGCCGAATTTGTCGACAATCCTGCACCTACTGAACGCCCTACTACGAACGGGAGTAGCATGGAAATGGAGCAATGAATGTAAGCGAGCCTTTCAGAAGAGTAAGGACCTAATCACTTCAAGAGAAGTATTGGCTCACTACAACCCAGCACTGCCGATCAGATTGGCGTGTGATGCGTCTCCCTACAGCATTGGGGCGGAACTGTCACATAAATTCCTTGATGGTTTAGAGAGGCCGATAGCTTTTGCGTCACGCTCGTTAACTTCTGCCGAGCGTAACTACGCCCAGATTGACAGAGAGGCCCTCAGCCTAGTGTGGGGGGTGAAGAAGTTCAATCACTACCTGCACGGTCAAAAATTTACTCTACTATCCGATCATCAACCTCTTGTCTCCATTTTCAACCCTCAGAAGGGCGTACCGATAATGACAGCGCAACGGCTGCAGAGGTGGTCCCTTTTCCTAGGGGCACACCAATATGACATCGAGTACAAAGGAACTAAACAGCATGGGAATGCTGATGGATTGTCACGCCTACCGTTGCCGACGGTGGAAGAAGAAGACCTTGCAGTGGATCCAATGGAGCTATTCCACTCGACCATAGTCGAATGTCTCCCGGTGACGAATGCAAACATAGAAAAGGAAACACGGAATGACCCGACACTATCACGGGTCTATGATTTAATGGTGAAGGGATGGCCAGCACATGGTGAACCACTGCTGCCAGCATTCTCGGCGAGAAGAGAACAGCTGTCAGTGTGCAGAGGAACCTTGATGTGTGGATCCAGAGTAGTAATTCCACCTAAGTTGACGGATAGAGTGCTCAATGAGCTTCATGAGGGTCATCTGGGTGGGGTAAAAATGAAGAACTTAGCCAGAGCGTTTGTGTGGTGGCCGGGAATCGATAGAGAAATCGAAGAGATGACCAAGAGCTGTGCAGGATGCCAGAAGGTCCAAAACGCCCCACCACAAGCTCCTCTACATCCATGGGAGTGGCCCTCATCTCCATGGCAAAAGGTGCACATTGATTTTGCTGGTCCCTTCATGGACTCGATGTTTTTAATTGCGGTGGATGCACATTCAAAGTGGCCAGAGGTAATAAAAATGTCCTCAACCACCACGGAAAAAACTATCACAGTTTTACGAACCATATTCGCCAGGAATGGGCTGCCTGAACAGATTTGCTCTGACAATGGACCACAGTTTGTGTCTGAAGAGTTCCGGAGGTTCTTAAAGAACAATGGTGTTAAGCATTACACATCTGCCCCATATCATCCAGCCACTAATGGATTGGCCGAGAGGTTTGTTCAAACATTCAAGAAGGCTATCAAGGCAATGTGTAATGAAGATATACCCCTACAACACAAGGTGGACAACTTCTTGTTCGGAATGCCACACATGCGGTTACCAACCAAACTCCAGCCATGATGTTCTTCAATCGAAGACTACGATGCCGCTTGGATTTGGTTAAGCCAAATGTCCGAAGAGATGTGGAGAACAGGCAGTTTCAGAATATGAATGAAAGGCCGACCAGGAGTTTTAAGATAGGTCAACCAGTTTTGGCCCGGGACTACCGCACAGAGAAATGGCAGCCAGGAACAATTTGTACACGGCAAGGACCTCTCATGTATACCGTGGACGTTGGAGAGAGCATTGTAAGACGCCATACTGACCAGATTCTAGAGTCACTGGAAAACGTCAACTCCACACCACGATCTGATACACCTGGTAATGAAATCGACGTACCAATTGCAGCTACCGCAGAATCGGTGATATTGGAAGCAGAAGAACCAAACAACGACATTGATCCCGACTCAGCCTTGCCAGAGGAACCTGGTACCCCAAAGAGGCGTTATCCAGACAGAATCAGGAAGCTTCCTCAAAGACTGAACTTATAATTGCTTAAACTTAACCAATGTATCTAGCAACCGTAATTGTGATTGTAATTAGTTATCATTTAGTTGTTAAATGAATGTTATGTACTGTTTATCTAAAAGGGGAGGAATTGTTGTGTATGTACCTTTAAGAGAATAATTGGTCTCAGACAGCAGTACCGGCAGTCACCACCCCTGTATAAAAGGCGCTAGTAAGCCTCTGTAGTTTCAGTTTCCCGATTGACTCCTTTCAGTAAAGACTTGTTTTGTTCAACTTCTGCTGTCCGTGTCTCAATCATACACGGACATAATAAGGACGAGCGCGCATGTGGCTTTGCCAGGATAGTGGGCTTCCCCATGAGGCAGGGCGCCATCAATACGTGGCTTTGCGGGTACCGCATAACAATCTTAATATCTTCCGTAACTGCAAAGGCTACCACTCAGTTAATGTGCAGTTGGTGTGTGACCACATCCGATGATTCCTGATGGTCAATGCCCGCTATCCTGGCAGCAGGCATGATTCCTTCATCCTGCGCCAGTCCGGTGTGCCAGCAATCTTCCAGCCACCACATCAAACTCAAGGGTGGCTGCTCAGAGACAAGAGCTATTAAATCCGTGTGTTAATGGAGACACGGAATGCAGGAGTTGGTTTAACAAGTCTTTACTGAATGGAGACAATCTGGAAACTGAAACTACAGAAGCCTGCCAGGGCCTTTTATACAGGGATGGTCACTGCTGGTACTGCAGTCTGAGACCAGTTATTCCCTTAAAGGGACATACACAACAATTCCTCCCCTTTTAGATAAACAGTACATAACATTCATTTAACAACTAAATAATAACTAATTACAATTACAATTACGGTTGCTAGATACATTAGTTGAAGTTAAGCAATTATAAGTTCAGTCTTTGAGGAGGCTTCCTGATTCTGTCTGGATAACGCCTCTTTGGGATATCAGGTTCTTCTGGCAAGGTTGAGTCGGGATCAATGTCATTGTTTGGTTCGTCTGCTTCCAATATCACCGATTCTGCGGTAGATGCAATTGGTACTTTGGTTTCATCGCCAGGTGTATCAGATCGTGGTGTGGAGTTGAGGTTTTCCAGTGACTCTAGAATCTGGTCAGCATGGCGTCTTACAATGCTTTCTCCAACGTCCACGGTATACATTAGAGGTCCTTGCCGTGTACAGATCGTTCCCGGCTGCCATTTCTCTGTGCGGTAGTCCCGGGCCAAAACTGGTTGACCTATCTTAAAACTCCTGGTCGGCCTTTCATTCATATTCTGAAAGTGCCTGTTCTCCACATCTCTTCTGACGTTTGGCTTAACCAAATCCAAGCAGCATCGTAGTCTTCGATTGAAGAACATCATGGCTGGAGTTTGGTTTGTAACCGCATGTGTCGCATTCCGGTAGGCAAACAAGAAGTTATCCACCTTGCGTTGTAGGGGTATATCTTCATTACACATTGCCTTGATAGCCTTCTTGAATGTTTGAACAAACCTCTCGGCCAATCCATTAGTGGCTGGATGATATGGGGCGGATGTGTAATGCTTAAAACCATTGTTCTTTAAGAACCTCCGGAACTCTTCAGACACAAACTGTGGTCCATTGTCAGAGCAAATCTGTTCAGGCAGCCCATTCCTGGCGAATATGGTTCGTAAGACTGTGATAGTTTTTTCTGTGGTGGTTGAGGACATTTTTATTACCTCTGGCCACTTTGAATGTGCATCCACCGCAATTAAAAACATCGAGTCCATAAAGGGGCCAGCAAAATCAATGTGCACCCTTTGCCATGGAGATGAGGGCCACTCCCATGGATGCAGAGGGGCTTGTGGTGGGGCGTTTTGGACCTTCTGGCATCCTGTACAGCTCTTGGTCATCTCTTCAATTTCTCTATCGATTCCCGGCCACCACACAAACGCTCTGGCTAAGTTCTTCATTTTACCCCTCCCAGATGACCCTCATGAAGCTCATTGAGCACTCTATCCTTCAATTTGGGTGGAATTACTACACTGGATCCACACATCAAGGTTCCTCTGCACACTGACAGCTGTTCTCTTCTCGGCGAGAATGCTGGCAGCAGTGGTTCGCCATGTGCTGGCCATCCCTTCACCGTTAAATCATAGACCCAGGAGAGTGTCGGGTCATTTCGTGTTTCCTTTTCTATGTTTGCATTCGTCACAGGGAGACATTCGACAATAGTCGAGTGGAATAACTCCACTGGATCCACTGCCAGTTCTTCTTCCACCGTCGGCAACGGTGGGCGTGACAATCCATCAGCATTCCCATGCTGTTTAGTTCCTTTGTACTCGATGTCATATTGGTGTGCCCCTAGGAAAAGGGACCACCTCTGTAGCCGTTGTACCGTCATTATCGGTACGCCCTTCTGAAGGTTGAAAATGGAGACGAGAGGTTGATGATCAGTTAGTAGAGTAAATTTCTGACCGTGCAGGTAGTGATTGAACTTCTTCACCCCCCACACCAGGCTGAGGGCCTCTCTGTCAATCTGGGCGCAGTTACGCTCGGCTGAAGTTAACGAGAGTGACACAAAAGCTATCGGCCTCTCAGAACCATCAAGGAATTTATGTGACAGTACCGCCCCAATGCCGTAGGGAGACGCATCACATGCCAGTCTTATCAGTAGTGATGGGTTGTAGTGAGCCAATACTTCTCTTGAAGTGATTAGGTCCTTACTCTTCTGAAAGGCTCGCTTACATTCATTGCTCCATTTCCATGCTACTCCCGTTCATAGTAGGGCGTTCAGTGGATGCAGAATTGTGGACAAATTCGGCAAAAACTTATGGTAGTAATTCACCAATCCGAGGAATGACCTCAGTTGTGACACATTTTCAGGCGCTGGGGCCTTAACTACCGCTTCAATTTTGTCAGGGGACTTATGCAACCCCTCTTCATCAATCACTTGGCCACAATACGATATCAGTTTCTTAAAAAACTCGCACTTGGGGCGATTGGCTCGTAGCCCATGTTCACGTAGTCTAGTGAGCACCTGCTCTAGGTTGGCAAGGTGTTCACTGTCATCTTCACCTGTCACTAGGATGTCGTCCAAGTAATACTGAGTCCTCGGAATCCCTTGCAGGACTCGTTCCATCGCTCTTTGCCATATCGCCGGAGCTGATGCAACTCCGAATACCAGTCGATTATACTGGTAAAGACCTTTGTGAGTGTTTATCATGAGATACTTCCGAGAGGATTCTTCAATCTCCATCTGCAAATATGCTTGCGCTAGGTCAATTTTTGTAAAACGCTTCCCTCCGGATAGTGAGGCGAAGATATCTTCTATCCTTGGAAGAGGATATTGTACTGTGTGAAGGACTGGGTTCACCGTCACCTTGAAGTCCCCACAGATGCGAACCTTCCTTGGCTCCTCAGACTTATTGTTTAACGTTTTCTTCATGACAGGAACGATGGGTGTCGCCCACTCGCTCCAGTCTACCTTAGATAACACGCCTGCATTCTCCAGATTCTCCAGCTCTGCCTCGATGGCTGGGCGAATTGCATATGGTACCGGTCTTGCTTTGAAAAACTTGGGAATTGCATTCTCCTCTATTTTTATCGAGGCGGTTACGCCTTTAAGAGTGCCCAGTTCTTGTTGAAGTACCTCTTTGGCGTCAGCTAAGATTGTTGACAATCGTCCAGGAGTGACGTCGTCATCCTTTTTACCAGGCACCGTCAGTGCCTGAATGGAGTGCCAGTCTAAACTTATCTTTCTGATCCATTCACGTCCCAATAACGGTGGTCCACCATCTTGCAGAATGTAGAGATACAATTTCCGTATTTTCTTGCCGTTGTATTCGACAGGCACCCTTATTTTTCCTCTGGGGTATACTTTTTGCCCCGTATACGTCCTCAAGACAATGGATGTCTCTCTCAAGGGTATGTGTGAGAATAGCCGCTCATAGTCTCGTCGATTCATGACGGTTAGAGCTGATCCTGTATCCAATTCCATTTTGACTTGAGACCCTGCTATCGTGAGGGTGACCCAAATGGTTCGGTGATCCTCTTTTGTGATTACGTTGTGAAGTTTGAGACAGCTTAGTCTCTTGTTCCCGGATTCACTATCACTCATCTGGTCTTCGGAACTACTGTCCGTCATCTTTTGTACTTTCCTGTACGGTTCCTTAGTAGCCTTTTTGTTGTCGTTGGTCTTCTTCCCAGACCTGCAAACTTGTGCAATGTGTCCCATCTTTCCGCATTGCCTGCATATTTTGTCCTTGGACCAGCAGTCCTTCTGGTCATGGTTTGTTCTGCCGCAGCGATACCATTTTGCAAATCCCCGTGTCATTTCGTGGGTGCCGTATTCCTATGGCTTTTGTTGTATTTCCGCAGCTCCCCTTGCTGCTGCTTCGTACAATACTGCCACACTGAAAGCCTTATCTAGCGTCAGCTCTTTCTCTGAGAGTAACCTCTTCTGGGTTCCTTCACTCAGGAGTCCACAGACAAATTTGTCCCGTAAGGTATCTGCCAGTCCTGCTCCGAACTGGCAGTGCTTTGATAGCTTGCGTAGTTCCGTAAGGTAATCAGCATTGCTCTCATTTTTATGCTGATTTCTCCTGTGGAATTTAAATCTTTCTGCTATCAGCAGCGGTGTAGGATTTAGGTGAACCTGTAGGATAGCAACAATTTCGTTAAAACTCTTCACCTTCGGTTTGGCTGGAGTAATCAGGTCCCGCAATAGGCCGTACGTTCTTGCGCCCATTAAATTTAGCAATACCGATGCCTTTTTCTCCTCTGCTATTTTGTTTACCTCGCAATATACCTCGACTCTTTCCACATACGTGGTCCAGTCTTCTATTGCATTATCGAAGGCAGTGATATCGCCAGTCTTTGGCATCTTGAATACCTAAGATGGCGTCTCCCGCGCTTTTCTTTTGTCCCCGATGGATCAAAATTGCGCCTCCCGCGCTTTTCCTTCTTCCCCGCCGAGTTAAGATGGCGCCTCCCACGCTTTCCCGCCGCTGCCACTGTTGTCAACGCCGCTCTCCGTGGTATTTTTATTTTTAACCGTTCCCGTCGTGGAGCGGACCCTCTGGGACACTTCCCTCCCTCTTCTTAGGTCCGAACGCTGCCCGGCTGCGAAGCACTGGCCGCGCCCTGTGTGCTCCACCCTCTCTCTCTCTCTTTGCTTCCCGACTCGCTGCCTGGCCCCATTGCAGAGCCACCCGATCGAGCTCTAGCCCGCCGCAGCCCAGGAAGGATCAGTGCACTACCTGCCACCAGCCCGATTAGCTGGGAAACCACAGACTGGGGAACCAAGCCTGGCTCTTGACAGTCTCCCCTGCAAGTTTTCAATCCGATGACTTGGAGGGCGGTTGCCCACGGTCGACGCCTGTTTCTCGAGTTTCTTTGGATTATTTTTTTTTCTTTTCTGGCTTCGACCTTCAATAACATCGTCTGAGGTGCTGCCGAGTTGCAGGTAAGTTCGTTTCTTACTCGTTGCCAGTATTAAATCCGTGTGTTAATGGAGACACGGAATGCAGGAGTTGGTTTAACAAGTCTTTACTGAATGGAGACAATCTGGAAACTGAAACTACAGTAGCCTGCCAGGGCCTTTTATACAGGGATGGTCACTGCCGGTACTGCAGTCTGAGACCAGTTATTCCCTTAAAGGGACATACACAACAAGAGCTATCCGCTCTGCACCTGGCTGCTGACTCCCCTCCACAACCTCACCATTCGTGCCCAGCACTCATATAATGAGAGCCATGCATCCACCAGGAACATCATCGGTTCCGCTGCCATGGTCGCTTGGGAGGTGCCCTCCAGTACTCGGCCGAGCAGGTGTCCCATTTCACGGTGGTCTGCTGCACGCTTCACAACTTGGCCATCATGAGGGTGCAGCCCTTGCCACCAGGGATTGCGGGACCACCTCAGGAGGAAGATGAGCAAGAAGAAGAGGAAGAGGAAGAGAAATAGGATGAGGAGGTAGACAGGAGGCAGGCAGCCAGTCCCCCCTCTGGATGGGCTGTCCGTGAACTCCTCATCAGACTCTGATTCCAACGAATGAAACCCCAGACCCCGTTGCTCACCACATCCCCCTCATACCATCCCTCTGTCACGAAATATCACAGCATCCTCCTGGGCGCAAAGCAGAAATGAGAGCCACCACAAAAGATTCCAAACAAAATTAATAAATTTATCAAAAATCAATTGACACATACTTACACTTACGATATGAACCAATCCTTGTGCAATCCCTTAGTGCCTGTCATTCAGGTGCCCTTTCCTACGAATTGCTCCCCCAGTGGCTACAGCATGACTGGTGGAAGGCTGCTGAGTTTCCATGGGGGAGACTTCAGATGGCCTTGCAGGATTACCTCAATTAGCACTGGCCCTAGAAGGCCCAGCTGCAGACTGGACCACTTCGGCATGGCGGCAGCAGTCTGGGCTGGCTGGTTGACAGGCAGCACCAAGGGCAATGGCGGAGTGACAGTGGTGCAAACATGAATGCTGTCCTTCTGAGAGAGGACAACATGGCCCTGCTCCACTGACCTACTGCCACTCCCCTGGGGTGGTGCACTCCTAGCATTCTGATGGAGCACAGATTCCTGGGCTGCTGCGACACCCTGCAAGCCCCAGTCGACAGTGGTAAACCCAGCCACAATGGCAGCAGTCTGAGTTTGGGTGGCATCAAGCTGAGACTTCATGAGAGTGGTCTGCGCTTCCGTTGCAGTACTAAGACGTTGGGTCGCTTCCATCTGTGCTGCAATGGCAGCCATGACATCGCCCATCACACGCAGCATCATGTCTGGGTCGACACGGTCTCTTCGGGAGTTTTCTATCATTTCCAGCCTGGAAATCCTGGGCTCCAAGCTCTGCGCAAAGCCCCGTGCAATGTTGGAGGCCGACTCCTCCATGTTCCTTGACATTGACAAGAAGTTCCCTGGCAGGCTTGCCATTGCACCTAGCAATTAGGTGTGCATGCCCATCACCCTTCTTCTGCAGGCTGTCCCATCGAGGTCCTCAGCTGAATCCTGTGCAGCAGAATGCATGCCCAAACTCACCCTCCGGGAGCTGGCCCCCGAGCTACCCTTTCCCCCTGGCCTTGCTGCAGCCCACTAGTGCCCAGTGCCTCACCCTGCACAGATCCCGCTTCTACACTAGCCTCTAAAGTACGCGCAGTGCCAGTTTCTGAGCTGTTGTCTGCAAGTGACAGATGCAGTGACGCTGTGTCTTTTTCTTCCCCCCTAGCTCTCCTAGATCACCTCAGGGACAGGCTGCTTGGGTGCTTGTTCTTGATTAGCTGAAATCAGAAAGGCACAAGAGTCAGGTCATGGTGTCGGGGAGTGGGGGGGTTGGGGGGAAGCAAGATATGCATGTATACAACATCAGCAGCCTGAAAGTAGGAAGAGATTGTGGAATGAGGGGGAAGTGGGATGAGAGAAGAAGGATTAGGAATGAGCATATCATTGTTGTCCCCAAGGGCTTCAACCTCTTGAACTGTCGCCCAATGATCTCCTGCACCCTCTGCTTCAGGTTGGTGAGGTCCTGGATGGCAGCTTCTCCCCACCCCCCAATTGTCTGCTGCTGCTCCCTCCTGTTATTCACAACCTTGGTGTGCAAAAGAAAGGGAAGTATGTGAGTGAGTGTGGTGCAATGTGTTTGGGTGATGTGCCCGCCATAGTTGAATGGCTGTCAGTGTGTGCAAGGTGTGACATGTGGGTGTATTGCAGCAATGGTAAGATTGTGAGGGTGAAGTGAAGCTATGATTGTGATGTCTGAGTGATGATAGGTGGAGATTGTTGGTAGGTGAGTGATCAGGGTGTGGTGCATAGAGCAGTGTGTGAGGTTTGTGGTGCAGATGGTGGAATATGACATTTGCTGAAGCCTTCACTCACCTTGACCTGCCGTGTGAGGTCATTAAACTTCTTTTGGCACTGGCTCACCAACCTGGGGACCACAGTGATGGCCATCACATAGCCAGCTATCTCCTGCCAGAGCCTTCGAGAGGTGTGTGGCAAGAGATTCCTGCCAATTTGTGGGAAGAGGACAGCCCGCCTCCTATCCACGGCCACCACCAGTGCCTCAAGAGCTGCATCAGAGAATCTGCATGCTCTCTCACTGTGCTGTGACTCTGCCATGTGTTTCTAATACCGTCTTCCTCCAGGTGAAATTGTAAGTGGCTTGACAATGAGGTGCTGTAGCATCAATGCACCCCCCCCCCGCTTTAAGTACTGAATAAAGCCTATGGCAAACATGACTGGGAATTAGACTGGACCCAATATTGGCCCACCTGTTGAGCGGTAAACCAATGAGCAGTGGTTTTAACGCTGAGATCAAGACGACAATCATGTCAATGAGGACTGAGAACAAATTTTGCCTGCTACCTAGACCATTTTGACCTGGCACAGCTTAACATCATTGGGCCTTAACACTGCCCGTTTTGTGGCCATATCCAATTTCTAGGCCAGAGTATTTATATCATGGAGCAGATGAGATGAATAGTTCTTAGATCAAAAGTTATTCTGTGATCTGTGGATTGGGGAGCATTCTGTTGCTCTGTGTAGGAAATATTTCCCTTCCTGAATTTTGTAAAGAACAGATCTGAGTGGGAGAAACACAGCTTTTTGACAGTTATGATCTATAACAGTGTTTACACAGGGTAATGCAGTGCAATGCACTCAGAGATTCTTCCACATAGGGAACAGGAAATGTTTTAAATGTCTGAATGGTCGATGCTCTAAACATTAATACAGTGCTGCATCTTTTTATTCAATCTTATGATAATCACAGAGAAAATTTCTGAAGGAACTTTTCTAAAAATGTTACTTTTAGCAGAAAGTGTGCTGTCACTTGTTGCCAGTTGTGAGACAAATTGTCTTCATGAAGGAAATGTTTTCAGAGACTCAAAGCACTTTCAAATCTACTTAAAATGACTCATCTTAAATAGAATCAACATACCCAAAGCCATGTAAGCGCTGAGGTATTGCAGAAGTATGAAGCCTAATTATTATAGAGACGAACAGTTAATGATATATTGACAATGTGTGACTCCTGTAATCTTTTCACATTCAGACATTTGCCAAAAGGGTATATCTTTCTGCAGACAGGGAATTACAGTAAGATATACAAAGACTGTTACGTTGATAATCAAAAGGATTTGGGATTTTTTCCCTATTTTTCCATTTGTGTTTAGAAGAACTAGCATGATGATAAACAGACAATTTCAAGAATATCTTCCTGACTATTTGATGTGACAGTTTATTTAACTAATAAACTCCCCTCAAATTAATCTTAGATTATATCAGTTTCACCCAGCGAACTCAGATGATCCAGTACAATTACTGTATGTGAATTTTTACTTTGACACTTTAAGGCTTTTATATTTACAAATGTTTATACTTCATTGAAGTCTGTACAGAATGTAAATTTGAACATACATTAATCTACAACAATTATTGAAATGCCTGCAGGTACAGTTTTTCTTTAAACCAGTATTAGATACTAGTATATTAATCTTAATTATTGCTAAGTTTGTCAGTTAAGGTTGCTTCATGCATGATATAAAGTGAAAGAGGAAGGACATTTCCAGCTATTCTAAATATACCACACTTTGCATCACTGCCAGATTCTGGTGTTTGTGTCCAGCTAACAAAGATGAAATTAGAACCAGCTACTTTTCAAAAACAAAGTCAAACCTTTTTAATTTTAAAGAATTTTAATTATCAGTGTAAAGATTAGTAAGAATTTTATGTACATAGAAACAGGAGTAAGTCATTCCGCCACTGGGGCCTGTTCTGCCATTCAGTGAGATCATGGCTGATCTGTATCTTAACTCCATCACCTGCCTTGGCTCCATATCCTTTTATACCTTTGTCTAGCAAAAATCTGTCGATCTCAGATTTAAAATAATGAATTGAGCTAGCATCTACTGCTTTTTGTGGGAGAGAGTTCCACACTTCTACCACCTTTTGCGTGAAGAAGTGTTTCCTAACTTCTCTCCTGAATGGTCTGGCTCTAATTTTAAGGTTATGGCCCCTTGTCCTAGACTCCCCCACCAGCAGAAAAGGTTTCTCGCTATCTACCCTATCAATTCCTTTCAAAATCCTTAAAACCTCAATCAAATCACTGCTTAACCTTCAATATTCCAAGGAATACAAGCCTAGTTTATGTAATCTCTCCTCATAAACTAACCCTTGGAGTCCTGGTAACATTCTGGTGAATCTGCACTGCACTCCATCCAAAGCCAATATATCCTTTCTAAGGTGCAGTGCCCAGAACTGTACACAGTACTCCAGATGTGGTTTAACCAGGTCTTTGTGTAGCTGTAGCAAAACTTCCTCCCCTTTATATTCTAGCCCTCTAGGTATAAAGACAAAAATTCCATTAGCCTTTTTCATTTTTTTTGTACCTGACTACTACATTTTAGTGATTTGTGTCCATGGACCCCTAAATCTCTTTGGACCTCCACTATTCCCTGTTTTTCACCATTTAAATAATACTTGGATCAATCCTTTATTGGTCCAAAATGGATAATCTCACACTTACTTGCATTGAAATCCATCTGCCACAGTTTCGCCCACAAACTTAATGTATCAATGTCTCTTTGTAATTTTATGCTCCCGCCTACATTACTTACTGTACCATCAATCTTCATGCCATCAGCAAACTTGGATATATGGCTCTCTATTGTGTTATCTAACGCATTAATAAATACAGGAAACTCTTTGGTATCCGGCACCGATGGGACCGGGATGGTGCCGGTTGATTAAAAATTCCGGATGACGGAGAGGTATATCTACCGAGGCTATTTTTAACAAACAAAAATAAAAAAATCAAGAAATGTGCAGTATACAGTAATTGGGTACTCACAGAATGTTGTGTTAAATGGATGGTGGAAGATGCTTGATTAAGTACAGTACTGCCAGTTGAGGGTAATCCATAACTCTTTAATTACTTAATGGTAAAACAAAACTTATACAGTAAACGACTGTATACAGTATTGTAGTTGACTGTACACTTATTCCAAGTCAGCTGGTTCATCAGGAATATCCATGCCAGCTGGGTCATCAGGATCATGCACTTCAATAGATTCTTCAGGCACTTCCACTGCTTCAACTCTTTTGGAAGCTTTCTTAAACATGTCCCGGATGTCTGCTTGCTTAGTGGACTCTTGCCTTTTTTGTAGAAAGGTGGAATGTGTAAAGTCCGCACCTCAATAATACACGGACTTCGGGAGAACAGTTTAACAGGTACTTTACTGAACAGGAGGGCACCGTCAGACTGAAATACAGAAGCCTGCTAGGGCCTTTTATACAGGGGTGGTCACTGCCGGTACTGCAGTCTAAAACCAGTTCTTCCCTTAAAGGCACATACACAACAATTCCTCCCCTTTTAGATAAACAGTACATAACATTCATTTAACAACTAAATAATAACTAATTACAACTTTCTGGATATTATATACATCAACTGAAATAATCATTATAAGTTCAGTCTTTGAGGAGGCTTCCTGATCCTGACTGGATAGCGCCTTTCTCGAGTATCCTGTTCTTGCGGCGGAGCTGATTCTGGTTCATTGTCATTGGTGGGTTCGTCAGCTTCCAATACCACTGCTTCTGAGGTAGACGCAATCTGTACTTTGGGTTGATTACCAGGTGCACCTTCTCGTGGTACGGGTTTGGCTTGTTCCTGTGACTCTAGAATCTGGTCAGCATGGCACCTCACAATGCTCTCTCCAACGTCCACTTTGTACATTAGTGGTCCCTGCTGTGTGCATATCGTTCCTGGCTGCCATTTTTCTGTTCGGTAGTCGCGGGCCAAGACTGATTGCCCTATCTTGAAGCTCCGGGTTTGCTTCTCATTTATGTGCTGGAATTGCTTATCCTCAACATCTCGTCTTATGTTTGGTTTGAGCAAATCCAGGCGACATCTTAGCCTTCGGTTGAAGAACAGTACGGCTGGAGCTTGGTTGGTTACTGCATGTGTCGCATTCCGGTAAGCAAACAAGAAACTATCCACCATGTGTTGTAGTGGTATGTCGTCATTAGACATTGCATTTATGGCCTTTTTAAAGGTCTGAACAAACCTCTCAGCCAATCCATTTGTGGCTGGATGATATGGGGCAGATGTGTAATGTTTCACCCCATTATTCTTCAGGAACCTCCGGAAATCCTCAGACACAAACTATGGCCCATTGTCGGAGCAAATCTGTTCTGGCAACCCATTCCTGGTGAAGATGGTCCTTAGGACTGCAATAGTTTTCTCCGTGGTGGTGGAGGACATTTTAATGACCTCTGGCCATTTCGAATGGGCGTCCACAGCGATTAGGAACATTGAGTCCATAAATGGACCAGCAAAATCAATGTGTACCTGTTGCCATGGAGATGAGGGCCACTCCCATGGATGTAGCGGGGCCTGTGGTTGAGCGTTTTGGACCTTCTGGCATCCTGTGCATCTCTTGGTCATATCCTCGATTTCTTTATCGATTCCCGGCCACCACACAAACGCCCTGGCTAGGCTCTTCATTTTTACCCCTCCCAGATGACCCTCATGAAGCTCATTGAGCACTCTATCTCTCAACTTGGGTGGAATTACCACTCGGGATCCACACATCAAGGTTCCCCGGCACACTGACAGCTGTTCTCTCCTTGGCGAGAATGCTGGCAACAGTCAGTCGCCATATGCTGGCCATCCCTTCACCGTCAAATCATAGACCCGAGAGAGTGCTGGGTCATTTCGGGTTTCCTTCTCTATACTCGAGTTTGTAACAGGCAAACATTTGACTATGGTCGCATGGAATATCTCAACAGGGTCCACTGCAGGTGCTTCTTCTACCGTAGGCAATGGTAGGCGCGACAGCCCATCAGCGTTTCCATGCTGTTTCGTACCCTTGTACTCTATGTCGTACTGATGTGCCCCTAGAAAAAGTGACCATCTTTGCAGCCGTTGCGCCGTCATCACCGGAACGCCCTTCTTTGGGTTAAAAATGGAGACCAGGGGCTGATGATCAGTCAGTAGGGTGAATTTCTGCCCGTGTAGATAGTGATTGAACTTCTTCAACCCCCACACCAGGCTGAGGGCCTCCCTGTCAATCTGGGCGTAGTTACGCTCGGCTGAGGTTAGCGAGCGCGACGCAAAGGCTATTGGCCTCTCTGAACCGTCACGGAATTTGTGTGACAGTACCGCTCCAATGCCGTAGGGTGACGCATCACATGCCAACCGAATCGGTAGTGTTGGGTTGTAGTGGGCCAAAACTTCTTTTGAAGTGATTAGGCATTTACATTCCTGAAAGGCACGCTTACACTCATCACTCCATTTCCATGTCACTCCAGTTTGCAGCAGGGCGTTCAGTGGGTGCAGAATTGTGGATAAATTCGGCAAGAACTTATGGTAGTAGTTCACCAACCCGAGGAATGACCTGAGTTGCGACACATTTTCCGGTGCTGGAGCCTTGACTACAGCCTCAATCTTGTCCGGCGACTTATGCAACCCTTCCTCATCAATCATGTGGCCACAATACGAGATTTGTCTCCTGAAGAACTCGCATTTGGGGCGGTTGGCTCGTAGCCCATATCCCTGTAATCTCGTGAGCACCTGCTCCAGGTTGGCAAGGTGTTCACTGTCATTTTCGCCCGTAACCAGGATGTCGTCCAAATAACACTGGGTCCCCGGGATCCCTTGCAGGACTTGTTCCATCGCCCTCTGCCAAATAGCCGGGGCTGATGCTACCCCGAATACCAGTCGATTGTACTGGTAAAGGCCTTTGTGAGTGTTTATCGTGAGGTATTTTCTAGATGCTTCTTCCACCTCCATTTGTAGATACGCTTGGGCCAGATCAATCTTTGTAAAACGTTTCCCTCCAGATAGTGAGGCGAAAATATCTTCTATCTGCGGAAGTGGATACTGTACTGTGTGCAGGACTGGGTTCACAGTCACCTTGAAGTCCCCACAGATGCGAATCTTCTTTGGCTCCCCAGGCGTGCTGCTCAATGCTTTCTTCATTACAGGAACGATGGGTGTGGCCCACTCGCTCCAGTCCACCTTGGACAGCACATCCGAACGCTCCAGGCTCTCCAGTTCAGCTTCAACGGCTGGGCGGATCGCGTATGGCACCGGTCTGGCCTTAAAAAATTTGGGGTTTGCGTTATCTTCAATCTTTATGGTTGCCTTTACTCCTTTTAGAGTCCCAAGTCCTTGTTGGAACACCTCTTCCGCGTCAGATAGAATTTGTGACAGACGTCTAGGTGCGACGTCATCATCCTTTTTGTCAGTCACAGTTAGCGCCCGAATGGGATGCCAATCCAATTGTATTTTTCGGATCCATTCACATCTCAATAATGGTGGTCCTCCATCTCGTAGTATATACATATATAGTTTCTGTGTTTCCTTGCCGTTATATTTAACTGGCACCCTTATTTTTCCTCTGGGGTAGACCTTTTGCCCTGTGTATGTCTTCAATACAATGGACGTGTCCTTTAAGGGTATGTGTGAGAATAGCCGCTCATAGTCTCGTCGATTCATGACAGTTAGGGCTGATCCTGTGTCCAATTCCATCTTTACTGGGGACCCTGCTATCGTGAGGGTGACCCAAATGGTTCGGTGATCCTCCTTTGCGATCACGTTGTGTAACTTTAGACAACTTAGTCTCCTGCTCCCGGAGTCCTTATCACTCTCCTGATCTTCCGAACTACTGTCTGTCAGTTTCTTTACTTTCCTGTACTGTTCCTTAGTAGGTCTTGTCATGTTGGTTTTCTTTCCCGACCTGCAGACTCTTGCTATATGTCCCATTTTTCCGCATTGCCTGCATACCTTGTCCTTAAACCAGCAGTCCTTCTGCTCATGGGTTGTTCTGCCGCAGCGATAGCACTTTTCTGCTCCATACGCCATTTCGTTAGCGCTGTATTCTTGTGGTTTCTGTTGTATTTCCGCAGCTCCCCGTGCTGCTGCTTCGTAGGATACTGCCACGCTGAAAGCCTGTTCTAGCGTCAGATCCTTTTTTGAAAGTAGTCGTTTCTGGGTTCCTTCACTCTGGAGCCCGCAGACAAACTTATCCCGTAAGGTGTCTGCCAGTCCTGCTCTGAACTGGCAGTGCTTCGATAACTTGCGCAGTTCCGTAAGATAGTCAGCATTGCTCTCATCTTTGTGCTGGTTTCTTATATGGAACTTGAATCTTTCTGCTATCAGCAGCGGTGTACGGTTTAGGTGTTCCTGTAAGATATTAACAATCTCCTCAAAACTTTTCTCCATTGGTTTAGCTGAGGTAATTAAATTCCGCAATAGGCCGTACGTGCTCGCGCCCATCAAATTCAATAATACCGACGCCCTCTTTCCATCGGCCACCTCATTTGCCTTGCAGTACACTTCAATTCTTTCCACATACGTGGGCCAGTCTTCTACCTCGTTGTCGAAAGCAGTGATACTGCCACTTTTCGGCACCTTGGGTGATTTAAAATGGCGCCTCCCGCGCTTTTTCTTCTTCCCCAATGGAATAAAATGGCGCCTCCCGCGCTTTTCCTTCTTCCCCAACAGGATAAAATGGTGCCTCCCGCGCTTTTCCTTCTTCCCCTTGCTGCCACGCTGCTCCTAGCATTCTACAAGGTAATGGCGGCGACCCGCGGCTTCGGCGCGTCTCGCTTTCCTTCCCCCCATTTATTTTCTCTACGCTGCCTGGTTCTTGAGCACCGACCGCGCCCTGTGCGCTCCACCCTCTCTCTCTCTTATTTTCTTTTCCCGGCGACGCTGCGTGGCCCATTTTGTAGAGCCGCTCGATCGAGCTTGAGCCCGCCGCAGTCCGGAAGGGTCAGCGCACTACCTGCTACCAGCACGATTTGCTGGAACACCTTAACTGGGGAGCCAAGCACAGCTCTCCACAGTCTCTCCCGCAATTCTCCGAACACCGATGAATTCTTTGGGCGGTTGCCCGCGGTCGACGCCCGTTGCTCAGACTACGACCTCCAAGAAACCTCCTCTCAGGGCGAGATCCCCGTGAGATGATGCCACACTGCAGGTGAGTTCGAACTTACTCATCGCCACTGTAAAGTCCGCGCCTCAATAATACACGGACTTCGGGAGAACAGTTTAACAGGTACTTTACTGAACAGGAGGGCAACGTCAGACTGAAATACAGAAGCCTGCTAGGGCCTTTTATACAGGGGTGGTCACTGCCGGTACTGCAGTCTAAAACCAGTTCTTCCCTTAAAGGTACATACACAACAGAATGCAGAATATGGAGTTGCATAACTTCTTGGGCAGAGTAGCAAGGCTGCCTTTCAGCAAATTGGAGGATTAAAGCAAATTCTTTCTGCAGCTTTAGCCCAAGAAATCTTCTTCTCTTCAGAAATCTCATCCTCTTCATTTTCCATGTCACTTTCCTTTTCTTTCTTTGGATTCAAAACAGTCTCAATTATTTCATCATCACTTAGCAGCACTGCGGCGTTGTGATCAGCTGATTTCTTCTCCCCGGAAATATCGAGTCGTCTTATCCCGTGCCGTAACTTGAAGCATGTTAGCCATCCCTCGGAGAAAGCACACTTGTCAGTGAGCTCCATCTTTACATAGAAACCCTTCGCTTTCTCGATTAGCATGGGTCCGGAAAGTGGAACACCCTCTGAACGCTTAAGAGAAAACCACTCATAAAGCACGGTATCCAACTCTTCAAATTTAGGCTTACAAAGCATACGCCGTTTCTCTACACTCTTAGATGTCTCCGAGCTTGAATAAAACTTGAGCAGCTTATCCTTCTGCGGTTTGATATCGTAGGTTGTTGACGAACCGATTTTGAATTCATTCATAATGTTGATACGCTTTTATCCCCTTTCTAGTTGTTGGCATATCTCGATTTTCTGTTTTAAAGTTAACACCACTCTCTTCCTTTTGCTTGGACCAACTTTTGGGAATTCCATAATGCAAGATGGGGGAGATAATTCACGATAAAGATGGAGAGACACACAGAAAAGTGGCGGATCGGAAGTGACTACCAGCAGCGCGGGAGACACACAGAAAGATGGCGGATTGGAAGAGACTACCGGCAGCGCGGGAGAGTCAGACTTCTGTTATTGAGGTGTTCGGACTTCCGACAGTGCCAAGAAGCAGAGTCATGACAGTTTGGAGAACTACCCCCACTGACTAACTTGGCCACCGCGGGAGACTCGGACTCGGACGCGGCAACATTTCCGGTTATTGAGGTGTTGTTTCTGGAGTATGAATTTTGCCGTTTAATAGAGAATACCGGATATTTAGGTGCCGTTTAAACGAGAGCTTCCTGTATAGGGGGAAAAATTCGGTTGCTTTGCGCCTACCGTTAGTGCCCTCTTAGGTCGCTGATGGGAGGCGCAAAGGGGCGCAAAGCAACTAGCACCCAGGCACGATGCCGCCAATGCCTCCCACGAAATTCAGCGGGAGGTTAGCGGTGGCGCTAACCGTTAGTGCCCCGCGGCGCTGCGCCACCGGCAATGATGTCATCATCGTGTGCAGCACCCCGCTCGTGCCCCGGCTGCGATTTTCAGTAACGCCCCCGACTTACCGCCAGACACTATGTCCGACGGGGTCAGGGGGGCCTACCTGTGGCCGGGGTGGTGCTATTTAAAGGCGAGGTGCCGGGCGGCCAGACTGCCAGCACCTGCCTCCGCTCCCGTCCCCGGCCTCCTTACCCACCACCCCCCGTGGAGTGCCGGCTGCGCTCCAGGAGCCCGGCACTTCACTTGAGTGCCGGGCTCTTTTGCCAGCACTCCCAATCCCCGGGGGCCCAGCTGGGCCCCGGGTCCTCAGTTGGGTCCCGGGTTGTGCTGTGCAAGGCCCCTCCCCTTTAAGAAGGGGAGGAAGGCCTGCAATACCGCGGTACGACGTGCCACGTTGTGGCACATAGTGCCGCGATATTTCCTCGGAGCGCCCCAAGATGGAAGCGGGGTCCCACTGGAAGCACCCCGCTTCCCTCTTGGGGCGCAACCACTAAATTTCAGTCGCGGAGGTGTTAATTTCTCCGAGAAAGTAGCGCCCCAGCGAAGTTAGTGCCCCAAAGGGGGCGCGTCTCAATTTTTCACCCATAGTGAATAGTTGAGGCCCCAGCACAGAGCCTTGTGAGACATCATTAGTCACTTCCTTCCAATTAAAGTACATACCCATTATCCCTACTCTCTGTCTTCTACCGCCTAACCAATCCCCTAACCAAGTCAATAATTTACCTTCAATTCCATGAGTTTTAATTTTAACTAACAGTCTCTTCTGTGGAACTTTATTGAATGCATTCTTGGGGTCCATATAAACTTACATCCATAGACATTCCCCTCTCTACTACTTTAGTTACTTCCTCAAAAATGTAATTAGATTTATTAGACATGACATACCCTTTACAATTCCATGTTGGGTCTCTCTAATCAGCTCAAATTTCCCTAAGTGCTCAGTCACTCTGTCCTTACTTATCGATTCCAATAACTTCCCCACGACAAATGTTAGACTAACAGGTCTATAATTTCCTGGTTTCTCTCTCACCTTTCTTAAATAATGGAGTTACATTTGCAATTTTCCAATCTAAGGGACAATTCCTGAATCGAGACAGCTTTGGAAGATTATGATTAAAGCATCTATAATTTCCTCACCTACTTTCTTTAAAACCCTGGGGTGGAAAACATTAGGTCCTGGGGATTTGTCAGTCTTTAGTGCCATTATTGTCTTTTCAAAACACAATCCTTTTCATTTCCTGAAGATCAGTTTGAAGGCCGCATTGATTATTGATCAGTATACTGGATCCTTGTGTAATAGTACAGGCCACTAACCAGGACCATCATGTCCATCGTGTGCTCTGGATAATGGTGTAATAGTGCACAGCACTGTGCTAGATCATCACGTTAGTGCAAATCATTGCACTGAATCATTGCGTAATAGGGCACACCACTGCGCTAGATCAGCATCTAATAGCCCACATCATAAACCAGCTAGAAATTGTGGAAACATCTTTCTACTGAATTATAGAGCTTATTAATACAATATACAGAATCAAATTGATGAGAAAATTTAAACAAATTCTTGCCAATTTTCACACTTTCTGGAAAATTGATTTATTGCTAGGGTACAGTTCCATAGACAATAGACAATGGGCAGGCTATTCAACTGTGAAGAGGTATGACACCTGAGCCTGATGCTTTCCTTTCCTGACATCCAGACATACAGGGGCTGAAAATCTACCACCTTTCCAATGCATATTTGCCATATGTGTATAGTAGAGGGCAGGAAATTAGGCCAGGATCTGAATTCGCTGGATCTTGGCCTTCCCTGCCACTTTCCGTGGAGCTTTGTTTTGGGTGGATCTTTCATAAGCCCCAAACTAGGTCCCCCAAGGTCATAGGGAATGTGGCCAATGGAAGGGAACTTCCAGGCTTGGGTATTCCTCATCTCCACCCGCAGAGGCCAATGTGCCCTGTGAAGGGAGTTATGATGACCAATGCCAAGGTGCAAGTGTGGCCCACTTGACAGTTTGTAAGTGTTTATAAAAGGGACCAATGGGGCACATACAGCATCTTTCTGGGACCCTTACAACCCTCTGCCCGCCCCACCACCCCCAGCCCCCATCCCGCAGTAAGCAGACTCTGCTGTATTCTATGGCTTCTTCTGATTGGTGGGCGCCCAAGTTGTTCCTCTAGCGGCACAAGTGCCCAACTAGATTATTAAAAGTAGAGAACCTCTCCCTAACCTTGAGAAGTCTGGTGGGATCAGCAGTAGAAGTTCCCAGTGGGTCAATCCTGGCACTCATGCCAGCATGAAAGTCCACAGATTTCAGCCCTATACACTTTAAGCAGGTATTGCTGGATAGTGATCAGAAACAACCCTCGTTAATTGTACTAACATAGGGGTACTGAGGCCAATTATGCACTGCCACCTTGGTACAGATTGGGAATGAAACCTGGGATTTTCCTGGTCTGTATGGCACAGCAACTCACTGAATAATCACACTGAGCCATCAGGGGAGACCCTAAACAAGAATATTTTAAAAATTGCCCCTCTCCCTGGTGTCAGAGGCAAATCACCCAAAGGAATTTGCTCCTATTCTACTTAACTCACAGTGCCTTTTCCCTTACTGTCCAGCCTCTGCCATCACATCAGAAAATCAATTGTGGAAGACAGAATTAATTTATCCCTTGTTATAATGCCCATTGCCTCATTCATTGTCACCATAGAGTGAATGGAAATGTAATGTGTCTTTGCATTTAATTCAAGATTCTCCAATATCTGTTTTGTTTAGCGTAGAGCTCAGCCTTGTTTGGTTTTTAGATGGGAGTCGCCAATATAAAAGCTGAATGCTATTGAACTGTGTCTGCGGGAATGTGCCACTATGCTATGGCCCGCATTTTACGGTAAGAATAACGGTAGGTTAACAGTGCTCACCATTATTGAGGAGTAAATTAGACAGCAACTTCTAGCATCCGCACATGTGCAGTTCAACGTGGAAATGAGGAAGTTACTGTCCGATTTGTCTGCTCCTCCACAACTTCGCTACACCGGTACCTCACCGAGAGATTTGGCATTCAAACACATGAAAGGCGTGAAGTTGCTGTACTTACTCACTAGGTACCCACTAAACATGCCAGAAAAAGTTAGGGCTTGTCCATTTAAGTCCAAGTGAACTTTAAGTGGTGTGATAAGTCTTAATTATTACCAAACAACGGGCTAGATTTTCAGTCGCTTGCGCCAGCAGTTAGCGCCTTAAGAGAAGTGATTTTCGGGCGCTATGCGTGTAGCGCCCGGGCGCAGCGCAGTTTGCGCCCCGCCCCAAATTAAGTTGCCCATTAGCGCCGGCGCAAAGTTTAGCGCCCGCCCGGATGCGCGCGCAGAAAATGACGTCACATCCTCGTGCAACGCCCTTTGTGCGCCCCGATTCCAAACTTCAGTCGGACCGCCCCATTGTGCGGCTGGCGGCCGGAGCGTTTGGAAAAAGGAACGCAACACAACCAGCGCGGGCCCCGGGGGGCGCAAATTAAAGGGGATGTACTCTCCAGTATAAAGGCCAGCCTTTTTTCAGAAAACACTCTTGTGCAACGCATTTCTGGAGACACAACAAGGAGGATAGCTAACTGGTTTCAAGCAGCAAGAGCCAGGTATTTTTGGACTCAGGCCAGAGCGCTGCAAGTGGCCTTTTGGAAATTAGAGTGTTTGCCAGGATTTGATGGGGGTTGCATGGGGTGCCAACACGGAGCTGCAGCTCCATGTCCATAGGGCTCGCAGACGCATTGTGAGAGGGGCAGCCCTGGCTAGAGGCAGCGGGGGCTACAGGCGTCAGCCACGTAGGCCTTACCCAGTCAGGCTATACCGCCAGCAGCGCTCCTACCTAAACATGAGTGCCGCGCGATGTGTTAAAAGGCTCCGATTCCGAAAGGAGGTGATTGCAGAGATCTGCCACCTGCTTCGCCGAGATCTGCGGCCAAAGCTCAGGTGCAGGACGTCTCTGTCGGTGGAAGTGAAGGTGACGGTGGCATTGAACTTCTATGCCACCGGCTCCTTCCAATACGCTGCTGGGGACATAGCAAACATCTCCCAGTACGGCGCGCATCGCTGCATCCGCCAGGTGACCGAAGCACTGTTCAGAAGGAGAAGCCAATTCATCTCCTTCCCCATGGCCCTGGAGAGCCAGCATCAGCGCGCATTGGGATTTTCCAGACTCGGGGAATTCCCCTTGGTGCAGGGCGCCATTGACTGTACGCATGTGGCTTTGCGGGCCCCTCTGGAGCATGGCGAGCAGTATCGCAACAGGAAGGGCTAGCATTCTCTGAATGTGCAGCTGGTCTGTGACCACAAGCAGCACATCATGGCAGTCAATGCCAGCTTCCCAGGCAGCAGCCACGATGCCTTTATCCTGCGGCAGAGTACTGTGCATGACATGTTCCAGGCACAGCCTCCCCCAAGAGGATGGCTACTCGGGGACAAAGGCTATCCTTTGTGCACCTGGCTCATGACCCCGCTCCGCGCGCCCAGGACCGCTGCTGAAGAGGCCTACAACGAGAGCCATCAAACCACCCGCAACATCATCGAGCTAACTATTGGGGTCCTCAAGCAGCGGTTCTGCTGCCTTGATCGCTCCGGAGGAGCTCTCCAGTATTCGCCGGACCGGGTCTCCCAATTTGTGGTGGTTTGCAGCATGCTACACAACCTGGCTATCCGCAGGACTCAGGCACTGCCACCTGACGTTGGACCAGCACCTCAGGAGGAGGAGCAGGAGGAGCATGAGGAGGAGGAGGAGGAGGAGCAGGAGTACGTTCCCAGGAGGGAGCGACCAGGGCCAAGGGCCGCACGACGCCACCTTATTACACGGTACTTCTAAGCCCCCTGTCAGGGAATGGCCAGGGGCCATGAGGGAAGATGAATGCAGCCGCTCCGCAAGCCCTCAGCCGGCGAAGCCAACAAACACTAAGAAGAACAACCACTGAGACTGCATGAATAAAGATAATTTTTTATTGCACAAAAATGAAAAGCCCTTCCCACATGAATCCCCAAAAACAATAAACGGACCCCACAAAAAGCCCAACAAACGACTCACTCCCACAAACTGGGGAGGAGTCACTCCACCTTTCTTCAAACCGGGCCTCAACGTCGGCCTAACGCAAAAAATAAGCCCTCCAACAACACAACCATGGGCAAAATAAAGATGGCCACCGCCATATAAAAGGAAAGCTGCCCACACCCTCTACTGAGTGGCCCGCGAGGGCGAGACCTTGCCCAGCCTTTTGCCTCCCCTGCCCGGCCTGCTGCTCCTTCGCAAGCTCTGCCCAGTGGCTGCTGCGAGGCTGGGGGAAGGCGCCTGAGGCTCAGATGCCCTTCCGCCAGATGCCGCTGGGGGGCGGCCTACACGGCGTTTGGGCCTCGAGGGGCCATCTGCTGAGTGGCGCACCTGAGCCTGGCCACCATCAGCTGCAGCCGCTTGCCCTTGACGCCCCAGTGGGGGAATGGCAGCGACGGATGGCGCAATGTGGGCCAGCTGGCGTCTGGGATGCGCTGGCTGGTGCTGTGGCGCGGTGGCACTCGGCCGGGCCCGCACTGCAGGATCCGCAACAATCAGCCGAGGGGCGGCTTGCTGGGATGGTCCAGCGCGGCGGCTGCCCTGGCGATGCGTGCCTGAGACAGCGTGTGTGGCAGCAGTGAGTGCCCCTGTGGTCCTGGTGTGCGCGCGCATCACAGCCGCCAGGGTCTTGACGGCATCAGTCAGCATGCGGCCACTCGCGGCAGTTGCTGCCCCGAACTCGCGCACACTGGTTGCCAGCGACTCGATGGCCTCAGGCATGCGCCCCACCACGCTCATGAGCTCCGTGTGGCGCCGGTCCGAATCCTCGGCCATCTTATCCAGCTTCCGCACCTCCTCCGAGGTGAAGGTGTCCGGACTGGAGTCACGACTCTCCCGCTGGGGAGGAGGGGGCCGAACTAGGGGACCCTTGCCGCGTTGGTGGCGGCGAGTGTGCCGATCAGCAGCACTCCCCTCTGATCCTTCCCCCCTTTGGGGGGAAGGCCGCGGGCCACGCGCACGGCTCCTGGGTGGCTGGACGCCACTGGTCCCAGAAGCTGCATTGCCCTGCGACAGTTCCTCCAGGCACTCGTCCAGTGAGGAGGTGTCAAGCATTTCCTCCTCTCCTGCGGGACGTGACTGTTCCCCCGAAGGTCCGGCTTGCTCCTCCTCCTCCTCCTGGTCGGAGGTGCTGTCACTGGCAGCTTCAGGGTCCTGGTCGTCACCAGCTGAAAGCAGGAATGCACAAGAGTAGCTTCAGAGTGAGGAGACGGCGTCAGCGAGGGAGTTAGGACTGGTGGCATTCAGCGCATTGGTGGGACAGTGGCAAAGGAGGTAGCTCGGATGGGCCAGTGCGACGCGAGAGGGCCAAAAGGCGAGGTCCTTACCATTGCCGGGCAGTGGAGGGTCGGATACTCCGCACGCTGTGGGGACAATCACACGGGCTCCCATGAGCACACACACGCGCTCCTCCAGCCGAGTGAGCTTCTGCAGCTTGGCGCGGCCACCCCTGGCACGCGCCTGGCGATTAAACGCTACTTTAGCCTGCAAGAGAAAGGACGGGCTGTAAGTGCGCAGTGAAGCCCTGATGTAGTGTGCACTGCCTCCCATGGTGGAATAGCGTGGACAGAGTGAAGCCCTGATGTAGTGTGCACTGCCTCCCATGGTGGAATAGCGTGGACAGAGTGAAGCCCTGATGTAGTGTGCACTGCCTCCCATGGTGGAATAGCGTGGACAGAGTGAAGCCCTGATGTAGTGTGCACTGCCTCCCATGGTGGAATAGCGTGGACAGAGTGAAGCCCTGATGTAGTGTGCACTGCCTCCCATGGTGGAATAGCGTGGACAGAGTGAAGCCCTGATGTAGTGTGCACTGCCTCCCATGGTGGAATAGCGTGGACAGATTGAAGCCCTGATGTAGTGTGCACTGCCTCCCATGGGGGAATAGCGTGGACAGAGTGAAGCCCTGATGTAGTGTGCACTGCCTCCCATGGTGGAATAGCTTGGACAGAGTGAAGCCCTGATGTAGTGTGCACTGCCTCCCATGGTGGAATAGCTTGGACAAAGTGTAGCGTGCCGAATGGCCATGTGATGCTCATGACTGTCCCAATGCTGCTGGCTGAGGGCTGGCCAATAGGACTTTCAGCTCCCTTTGCCCATCATGTCAGGTGTACATGCAAGAATGAGGAGGAGACTGGAAAGGCTACTCACCTTCACAATCCTGGTCAGATCGTTGTATTTTTTACGACATTGTTTGTGGGTCCTGGGGGCATCGCCGGTGAACGTCACCCTCTGGGCGATCTGCTTCCAGGCTTTGCTGTAGTCGTGGTGGGTTGGATTCCTCCCACTCTCTGGGAACAAGATCTTGCGCCTCACCTCCAGAGCTGTGACCATTATGTCCAGATCACCCTCTGAGAAGCGCAGGGCACGCTGACGGGCCTTCTCTGGCGTTGCCATGACTCCCTGGGGCTGAGCAGCAGTGTTGAGGCCTCTTTGCAAGGCTGCAGTGTGCAGGGCGTGGCAGCAGACCAATTCGTCCCTTCCCCCTTTAAGAGCTGGTCGGCGCCACGGGGTCTGCTGTCAGTCCAAAAATGACCGCACCCGCGCTGCGCCCCGCCTGGGCGCTATCCCTCTGGACCGCCGGCTTAGCGCCTAAAGATAGGAGTGGAACGCCTGTTTTAGCGCTCCACCAATCTCTTAGGGCGAAGCCACTGAATTTCCGGCAACGGGGCGCTACTTTGGGGCGGGCGCTAACTTCGGGCGGGCGCTAAGGTTAGCGCCCCAAAACTGTCTAAACTGAAAATCTAGCCCAACACCTCTGGCACTGAAAATTTACTTTTACAAGTGTGGAGTCTCATTCCTTCAGATTTTAATTATTGTTGGAGATTTAAAAACATTGAAAATTAAATGTTTTTTACTTTCTTTTCTGTTTCTTTTATCTCTCTTAATCACATCTTTCTTTCCCTATCTTTATTTTGCTTTCTGTACATGATTTTACATTGAATAAACTATTCTAACTTACAGGCCGTGAAATTCGGCACCTTAGCACCGGCTGATAAGGCCGGTTTTGGAGAAAAATGGCATACAGCCTCGCTTCCGCCCACTTCCGGCGGGTCCCACGGCGCCCGTCATTTTGGGCAGGTTGGCAGTGCGGCCGTTGCCTGTGCTCGCTAGAAAAATGGTCATGAGACAGATCTTGACGTCAATGAGTGTGCAACGCTAATTTGACACACGTCCTGCCATTTTGGATGTCGCCGGTCCATTCAACGCCCTCTCCTAATCACGACCAGGTGACCTTGCATCCAGCAGCAGGAAGGACCCCCACCAGCGCTATTTTAAAGGGATCAGCAACAACTTGCAGCTGACTTGCTTTTTGATTTCTACAGGCTCTGTGTAAGTTTGTGCAACTGTTTGGAGCTTTCTACAGTTATTTAAAGTTGGTGAGGTGACAGGGAGTGTTGCTGCAAGTGGAGACTCCTTGCTTCTGATTTAAAGGGTTCTGCTTGCACCACTTGCTCCCATTCATGGGGGTCTACTTGCAGACCCCCTCATGCAGTAGCATTACAGGGAGATGGAGCAGGGGCAATGAAGACGAGAACAAGCTGCTCGCAGAGTGAAGAGCAGGAGGGGCAGGAGGGCTCTCAGCAGGAGGCCTTACCCACCAAGTGTCTTCCGAGAGCAATTTTCCTACCTGCACTTAAGCCTGGAGCAGTGTATTAGGAAGCTTCACTTCACCAAGGAGGTGATCACAGAACTCTGCTACCTCCTGCAACCAGACCTGCAGCCTCAGAGCAGGGTGACGACAGTTCTCCCAGTGGCCCTCAAGGTCACCGTGGCCCTCAATCTTTTCTCCACCGGATTCTTCCAGTCTGGAACAGGTGACATAGCTAACATTTCCCAGCTCGCTGTCCATCGCTACATCCGAGAGGTCACAGAGGCTCTGTACTCCAGGAGAAGGGACTTCATTGTCTTCTCTCTGAACAGAGAGAGAAACTGGAGGAGTGCGCATGTGGCTTTGCCAGGATATCAAGCTTCCCCATGGTGCAGGGCACCATCAACTGCACACACGTGGCTTTGCGGGCGCCGCATATCAATCCTGAGATGTACCGGAATCACAAAGGCTACCACTCACATATTGTGCAGTTGGTATGCGACCACGCCCAGCACATCAAGATGGTGAATGAATGCTATCCTGGCAGCAGTCATGATGCCTTCATCCTGGCCAAATGGTGTGCCAGCAATCTTCCAGTCACCATATCAAACCTGAGGGTGGCTGCTCGGAGACAAGAGCTATCCACTCTACACCTGGCTGATGACTCCCCTCCACAACCCCACCACTCATGGCCACTCCTCATATAATGAGAGCCAGGCTGCCACAAGAAACCTCATTGAGCAGAGCGTCAGGTTTCTGAAGCAACAGTTTTGCTGCCTTGACAGCTCGGCAGGAGCCCTCCAGTACATGCCAAAGTGGATGTCCCATTTCGTGGTGGTGTGCTGCATCCTCCACAACTTGGCCATCATGAGGATGCAGCCTTTGCCACCACAGGTTCCACGAGCACCTCAGGAGGAGGAAGAGGAAGAGGAGGAAGGGAGGAGGCAGGCAACAGACTCCCGTTCCAGACAGGCTGTCCATGAGCGCCTCATCAGAATCTGGTTCCCCTTACTGAAACCCCAGATCCCCGTTGCTCACCACTTCCGCACCTTACCATCCCTCTTTCACAGAACATCACAGCGTCCTCCTGGGCATAACACTGAAATAAGAGCCACCACAAAAAAAAATTCCAAACTTAATTTAGAAATTTATCAATGTCAAACTACACAACAATGTTAACTAATCACTCTCGTGCATTCCCTTAGTGTCTGTGTTCCTTTGCCTGTCCTGGTGCTCCTATTCAGTGTTACCCCAGTGGCTCCAGCATGGCTGGTGGAAGGCTGCTGTCTTTCCATGGGGGAGACTGCAGATGGCCTTGGAGGATGACCTCAAGCAGCTCTGGGCATAGAAGGTCCAGCTGTAGACTGCACCACCTTGGCATGGGCGGCAGCAGTCTAGGCTGGCTGACAGGCAGCAGCAAGAGCACTGGCGGAGTGGCAGTGGTGGGAGTAGGAATGCTGTCATCCTGAGAGAGGACAGCACTTTCTTGCTCCACGGGACCACTGCCATTCCCCTAGGGCGGTGCCATCAGCATTACTAGCCATCTGTTGGAGCATAGATTGCTGGACTGCTGCGAGACCCTGCAAGCCCCTTTCCACACTCGTAAACCCAGCCACGATGGCATCAGTCTGAGTTTGCGTGGCAGCAAGCCGAGACTGCAGGACAGCAGTCTGAGCTTCCACTGCAGCACTGAGATGTTGGGGGTGATTTTGCCAATGGGGGCGCATTGGAGGCGGGACTGCTGCTTGTCGGGCTTTAGTCCCACCTCCATCGACTTGTGGCCAACTCACTCTATTTTCACTTGATTGACCTTGTTGGCCTGCTAAGCCTGCTGGGTGGGCTTAGCAGGCCAATTAAGGGGGAGCCGGTTACAGAAAACGTCAGCGTATGACATTTCATCTGTCAAAAATTTTTGACAGCTGAATTGTCATCATTTGACAGCTCTGTGAAGTTGTCAAACACGGACATTCTCTGTTGTTTGGTGAGTTCTTGTACTCAAGGCTCACCAAACCTATTCCCTGAGCAGAAAGCAGATGCCTGTTGCATCGGAGAATGCAGCAGCCATTCTGTCATCTCTGCCATTGAGATGCCGGAGCCTCCGGCTCCCCAACGATTGAAGCCTGCAGGAAGAAACAAAGGTAAGGAAACTTTTTCTATCACTTTTCACTCACCTCACATACTTACCTCTCCACACTTGCACCCATCACTCACCTCCACAGCGCACTTTTGGACCCCTCCGACCCCCGCAGACCCACTGCTCGCCTCAGTGACCCTGGCGGGGATTCCCGACGTCAGGAAGCCCGCACCACTGGTGGAAAAATGGGGATAATCCTCTTAACTGCCTGTTAACTACCTGTTAACAGGCAGTTAAGTGGCTGTAATCCCCTTCCCGCCTCCAGGAGATGGGACCCGGCACGGGTCGGGTACCCGCCTCCTGGGAAGATGGCACGGAGGTGGGTTGGGTGCAGGATGGGTACCCGCCCCCAGATTCTGCCATTTTCCTGGCTGTCCCGCCTCCAAACCCGCCTCCCCAGGGCTGGCAAAATCGCCCCCATTGGGTCACTTCTGCTGGTGCTGCAATGGAAGCTGCAACATTGCCCATCACACACAGGATCACAGTTGGGTCCACAAGTGTCCTAATGGAGTTGCCCATCATTTCCATCCTGGAAATCATGGGCTCCAAGTTCCACGCAAAGACCCGTTGGAGCCGGACTCCTCCATGCTCAATACCTAATCCTAATTTGACACTGATAAAAGGCTCACTCTGACAGGCTTGCCATTGCACCAAGCATTTCTCTGTACATGCCCATCACCCTTCTTCTGAAGGCCGCCACATCAAAGTCATCACCTGAGCCCTGTGCAGCAGTACTCATATGCGAACTCACCCCCCCCGGGGAGCTAGTGCCTGAGATACACTTTCCCCCTGGCCTGGCTGCAGCCCACTCATGCCTGGTGATTCACCACATGCAGTTCCCACCTCTATACTACCCTCTAAAGTCTGCGCAGTGCCATTTTCTGAGCTGGTGCCTGGGAGTGTCAGATCGAGTGCCTCATCTTCTCCTTCATGCTCCTCCTCCACAACGTCGGGGACTGGTTGCGCTGGTAGCAGTTCTTGGGTATCTGAAAGGAGAAAGGCAGAAGGGTTGGATTGTGGTGAGCGGATGGGGGAAAGCAAGATGTGCATGGTTACACCATCAGCAGCTTGTAAGTGAGAAGAGACTGTGGGATGAGGGGGAAGTGGGATGTGAAAAGAAGGATTAGGTATAAGCATACCATCGTCATCAATGCTTTCAACCTCGCCGCTCGCCACGGCCTCAGTGATGGCCCCTCCAATGATCTCCAGCACTGTCTCCCCTAGCTCAGTGAGGTTCTGAAGGCCGGCCTCCCCTCCACCCATCTGCTACTGCTCTTGTGTGCCACCTTTTCCTGCAAGAGAAGGGAAGTGTGTCAGTGAGTGTGGTGCAATATGTTTGGGTGATATGCCTGCCAGGGTTGAATAGCTATCAGTGTGTGCAAGGTGTGAGATGTGGGTGTGAGTCTTGCAGCAATGGTAAGTGTGTGAGGGTGAGGTGAAGCTATGATTGTGAGGTATGAGTGGTGATTGCTGGAGATTGTTGGTTTGAAGAGCCGTTCACTCACCTTGACCACTCGTGTGAGGTCATCAAAACATTTTGTGGCACTGTTCCTAAAAGCCCACGAAAAGTCTGTGGGCAGCTGTAAGCGTAACAAACGGCAAGCACCACTCATTTGTCACTGACCACAAAATCTGAGCCATAGTTTTTATTAAACAGATCACCGAACGGGTTAAAAGCTGCAAAGTTCCCTTTAAAGCAATACTGATATAAAGAACAGTATGAGTGCTGAAAATCTAAAATTAAAACAGAAAGTGCCAGAAATGCATAGCAGATCAACCAGCATCAGAAAGATTAATGTAGGTTAATGTTTTTGGTGTGATCCTTTCAAAACTTATGTCCATTTCACAAAATCAAAATTAGCCAGCCATAGATCTCAGCCTGGAGGAGGTTTCTACTTTTATTACATCACTTCAAGGTCAGATATAGTTTCTCCCCTCACCTCCCTGAAATCAATGAATCATGCTGGGGTACAGTCCTGCTGGTGGTAGCAACCTTCCAGTACCTCACCCAAGTGGCCATTCATCATGGGTGAATCTGAATGGTGAATGTTGGCATCACAGCTGACTCTAATCTTTGCCTGACATCCACACTTACACACCTTCCAGGAGAAAAGAGAGAAAGAATTTATATGGCGCCTTTCACGACCTCAGGACATCCCAGATTGCTTTACAACCCATGAAGTACTTTTGAAGTGTAGTCACTGTTGTAATGTTAGGAAATGCAGCAGCCAATTGAGATAATGACTAGATAACCTGTTTTAGTGATGTTGGTTGAGGGATAAATATTGGTCAGAATACTGGGGACAACTCCCCTGCTCTTCTTTGAATAGTGCCATGGGATCCACCTAAGAGGGCAGTCGGGGCCTCGGTTTAAGATCTCATCTGAAAAACGGCACCTCTGACAGTGCAATATTCCCTCTGCAGTGCACTGAGGTGTCAGCCCAAGATTATGTACTCAAGTCGCTGGAGTGGGACTTGAACCCTCAACCTTCTGACCCAGAGCAAGGGTGCTACCTCTGTGCCAAGAAAGTTTCTAGGTCCCGTCTATGACGGAGTTAATTAATCTTATCTGGGCTGGTTTAGGCTTGCTATAACTGGCCTTTAGGCCCCTGAAATAGGCAGGGGAAATCATCCAGGGTTCCTACTCCTGACATTATCCAGTGATGACTGCAGGAACATATTATTGGGTGAATATTGGATGAGAAGGGTGACGTAATAAAGACTCACTACGCACTTGGTTGTACATAAAGCAAGGCTTTGGTCGACTTGTAACAAAACATGGAGGTCTAGTTAGTAGTCACTAGCTTCCTGTTTCCAGATTGTCTCAGGTCAAGTTGGGCCCACGCCCGAGTATTTATACTCCTCGGACAGCGCCCTCAGCTGGCCGTTCAGTAGTACTTCCTGAGTTACTTCTTGTAGAAGTTGCGATTTATGACATTCTTCCTCCCTAAAAGGTTTGGAAGTCCAGTCTTCCTTTAATGGACTAGGCGGACCAAAAATAGCCGTAGTCGTTTAGCTTTCTGTTTGTGACCGGAAGGCACGTGTCCTGGTCCCTGGGTCACTTGGCCCGTACTGGTAAGTCAGTAGAGTCTGCGTCGTCTTGATCGTCCTGTGGAGGCCTGGGAATATCATGACTCCGGGTACGGGTCCCCACAGGCGCAGAGCTGGCCTCATCCTGGGTCATAGCCGAAGATTGTCCGGCGTCCTGATTTCGGGTGGCCATCTTACGGGGAGCGTTCGGCTCCGAGTTGATCCGGTAGTACTGCCGGCAGATCCCTCGATGTCCCAGGTAGGGCATCATCTTCATAGGGGTGCGGAGTGTTGACATCATCGTCGTGGGATCCTTCATCATTCGGCCCGTGTGACCAGTTGGACAGGGAGCCAGATCTCTGAGCGAGACGGTGGACTCCCGGCCATCGGGGTACTGTACATGCGCATATGTGGGGTTTACCACCGTTAAATCCACCTCGTCAACGAGAGGGTCGTTCTTGGCCGACCGGACGAACCTCCGGAGTAGCACAGGGCCTGGAGCCACCAACCATGACAGTAGAGATGTCCCATGTGTAGAGCGACGCTGGAACTTGAAGAATCGCTCATGAGGTGTGACATTAGTGGATGTGGAGAGAAGAGACCTGATAGAGTGTAACACGTCGGGGAGCACAGTTTCCCACTGCTGGTCTGGTAGGTTCCGTGACCTCGGTGCCAGATGGACAGCGTTCCAGATGATGGTATTGTATCGTTCAACCTGTCCATTGCCGATTGGGTGATATGGTATCGTCTTACTCGAGGCGATTCCCCGTTGGGAGAGATAACTTTTAAGTTCACTCGACATAAAGGACGGACCCCGATCCATGTGGATAAAATTGGCCGTCCCGCAAAGGGAAAAGACCTGATCGAGGCATTTAATTACCGTAGAGGTAAGCATATTAGGACAGGGGAAGGCAAAGGGAAAGCGTGAATACTCGTCTACCATCGTAAGTAGATAGGTGTTCCGCGTCGATGAAGGCAATGGCCCTTTAAAGTCTATGCTGAGCCTCTGCATAGGCTGCATTGCATGTATGAGGAAGAATTGTGGTTTCAATTCTGCACAAATCCTACAGGAGGAGCATGTTGGGCCAGAAATTCGCGGCCAGAAGCGTGAGTACGGTCGAGGTACTCACGCATCTGGCCGTTGGAAATGCCGGCGTTCAGCAGGAACAGCGCATGCGGGGAACGCTGGCATTTCCAGACCCGAGGTCTATTCACAGCGCGTGCGACTGCACAGGCAGCGCTTGCGCAGTGAACTTTGTGGATTTCAATGATGGATTCAGTGAGGGTAAGTCCTTAGAAGTTACACTTGAAAAAAGCAAGTGTAAAGTTGTTCATTGGCTGCGGAGGAAGATATATTTTATCGTGGAGCTTCTGAAATGCAATATTTTTGTTTGGGAAAGGGAGGGAAGTTATTTTAAGAAATTTTAAGTAAGTTTTAAAGTTAAAATTTTTTTTTTTTTAAAAGGGTTTTCAGAACGGTAGGTAGAAGGAGCAATTGTGGCTGTGTGAATGGAATGTGAGAATGAGTTATGTATGTATGTCCACATATATTCCTTTACGTATATGTATGTATGTTTTATATTCCTTTACTAATGTGTATGAATGTATGTTTTTAATTATGATTTTCCAATAAGTTACTTTCTCTGAAAGTCATAATTAAATAATACATTCATACACATAAGTAAAGGAATATATACATAACACGCAAAGGAATATATACAGACATACATACTTTCAGAAGCTCCACGATAATAAATATCTTCCTCCGCAACCTCTGGAGCAACTGTACCCATGCTTTTTTCATGTGTAAGTTGTAATGATTTGACTTCACTGAAAGCATTAATGAAAGCGGCGAATTATACTGCGCACGCGCTGCCTGTGCAGTCGCACGCGTTCTGCCTCTGAACCCCTTCGTTCAGAGGACAGGAAATGCCGGTTTTCCCCACATGCACTGTGCATGCTGAAAACCGGCATTTCATCCAGCCAGATGCGTAAGTACCCCGACCGTACTCGCGCATTTGGAAGGGAATTACTGGGCCAACATTTTACATGTCAATAAAATGAAAAATTTAACAATTGCACGACTTGCCCCCTCGCATCTGCGACTGAGGGTCCAAGGAGGTGCATTGCGTAAGAGGTCATCATCGTACGTATCCTCACACTGTTCCCTTTGGGGAACTGTATGAAGTGGTGGAAGGATTTATGGCCGTGATTAACGCTCATTCCGTGACCGTAACCATCTTTGAACCAGCCATTAGGGTGGTTAGTCCTATGGCGGGAGGGTTTTACGGGCTCCCACAACCCATCTGAGGGGGGGGGCCACCAACACCCACGGACGCAAGTATCCCGCTGGATGTCCACCCAGAATTTAAAGTTGGAGCTCCGACTCCACTTGCCGGGACTGTCTGGAGTGGGGTTCAAAACCCTACTCCTTCTGGCCCAGCGGCGGGGATGCTTACTGCTACGCAAAAGGCCCACTCCGCACAAAAGGTGACACCCATACGTTTCCTGCGCCTTTTCCCTCCCCGTGACTGAAGCCCTATGCTGCCATTTCACGTTGCTAATCGGATTGGGCCTTTGTCATAGCGGTAGGATCCCCGCCGCTGGGCCAGATCAGGGTAGGGTTTCGAACCCCGCTCCAGACAGTCCCGGCAAGTGGAGTCGGAGCTCCGGCTCTAAATTCTGGGTTGACATCCAGTGGGATATTTGCGTCCGTGGGTGTGGGTAGCCCCCCTCCTTGTATAGCTTGTGGGAGCCCGTAAAACCCTCCCGCCATAGGACTAACCGCCCTAATGGCTGGTTCAAAGATGGTTACGGTCACGGAATGAGCGTTAATCATGGCCATACATCCTTCCACCACTTCATACAGTTCCCCAAAGGGAACAGTGTGAAGACACGTATGACGACGACATTGCTAAATAAATAAATGGAATTTAAAAAATTCTTTTAGGGCTTTTAAAAGTCTTTAAATTGCTTTAATTCTCTTTAAAACTACTTCAGATTACTCAAAATAATGTAAACATTTTAAAAAGTTTATAAAAGTTACCAAAATCTTCAAAAAACTTCCAAAAACCTATTTAAACTGCTGCTTTGCATGTAAAAATGCTTAGCAGCTTGACAGAAACATTGGGGGCGTGTCCAGTGAAACTGAGACCTCAAGGGGCGTGTCTCACTTGCACTGCACGCTCCTGGCTTCGCGCTGGCTGCACTCCTGGGCGGCGTGACGTCATACGCTGCCCGGGATTCTTCTTTCTGTTTCAGCAAGTGCAGGCGTCCCTGGAGCTGATCGGCAGGAGCGCGGGGTAAGTGCAAAAACGGGGCTGCAAGTCCCGTTCAGCAATTTCTGGCCCGTTTTCTTTATGTCCTCCGTTGAGAATGGTAGATTTTTGGAGCGCACAAAGTGCAACATACGGGTAACGGCAGGATGGCATAAGTCCATATGCAGATCCGCCAGAGTCGACGTTGACATTGAAGAGCAAAATGCCCGTGTGAAGGTATCTGGGGCCACATTCTGTTTGCCGGGTCAGTAACGGAGAGTATATCCAAAGGCGGCCAGCTCCATCCTCCAGAGTTGAATTTTATTATTTTTGATTTTCGTGCACTTCCGGTTATCCAACATGAAGGCCACGGAGCGCTGGTCAGTTATGAGCGTGAAATGACGCCAAGCAAGAAAATGACTCCATTGGTGTACAGCCTCGATGATGGCTGTAGCCTCCTTCTCGACAGGGGAGGTAATGGAGCTCGCTACCCTGCAAGGTCCTGGATAGGAATGCCACGGGCCGACTACCTTGATTCAAGGTAGCCGAGATCGCCACCTCTGATGCATCGCATTCGACAACAAAAGGAAGGTTTTCGTCAATGGAGCGAAGCGTGGCTTTCTCCAGCTGTCGTTTGAGGAGGTTGAAGGCAGAAATAGCCGTTGCTTCCAATGGAAAAGACTTCGCATGAAGCAGGGCTGTATTTTATTGGAGAAGTGAGGTATCCACTTTGCGTAATAAGCAAACATGCCAAGTGCCTGACGAAGAGAGCCGAGATTTGTAGGGGGAGGGAGCTCCTGAAGTGGACGAAGTCGCTCTGGGTTCGGTTTAATAACAGCGTTGCCCACCCAGTAGCTGAGAATGTTCACTGATGGCACCGATTTCACTGATTTGGATTCATTTAACGTTAAGTGGCGACGACGGAGAACGTCAAAAAATCTCTGAAGATTGGCGTCATGCTCCTTTTGATCATGGCCGGCAATAGTGATATTGTCTAAATACGGAAAGGTATCCATCAAGTTCTCTTGCCGGGCTAGGCCATCCATTGCCCGTTGGAAGACGGCCACCCCATTGGTGACCCCAAATGGAAGGCGACGAAACTGATAAAGCCGACCATTGGCCTCAAAGGCCGTATACTTTTTGTCAGAGTCTTTCAGCGGTACCTGATGGTACACGCTCTTTAAATCGAAGGTTGAAAATACCTTGTATTTGGCAAGGTTGTTGACCATGTCATCTATGCGTGGTAGCGGGTAGGCATCCAGATCGGTATATTGATTAATAGTCTGTGAATAATCAATACACAGACGTTTCTTATGTTGTTTTAAAGGGTTTTTCACAATGACGACTTGAGCCCGCCAGGGGGATGATACTGTCAGCTAAAAGGCGAGAGATTTCTGCCTCGATAAATGCTCGGTCGTCTTGGCTAAAGCGCCGCGATTTGGTGGCTATGGGTTTGCAGCGGGGGGAGAGATTGGCAAACAGGGAGGGCTCACCAAGTAAGGCCGCCGAGAGCGCACAAAACGGCACCTTAGAAATGGTAAGCTCCGGCTTCGACCCTCCAAACTCAAATGTGAGTCTTTTGTGCTGCTTCTGGAAGTCCTGTCCCAGAAGCACATCGCTACATAAGTTTTCGAGTAATCCGAGCCAGGTGGAGGGATACGTGCGACCATTGAGGATGAGGTTGACGAGACAGAAGCCACAAGAATTGGTGGTCAGAGTCGTCAGAGCCATTGCAATCTCCCTGTCCGAGGGATAAATGCACAGTTTTAACCTGCTGACAGCCCGCTTACTAATGAAGCTGTCAGAGCTGCAGGAGTCGATTAGCGCGCTTAGAGTGTGCCCATTTACTGAAACCTTCGTGGCTGCATGGGACAAACTTTGGGGAAAAACAGCTGTGATGGGAGGAGGGGTAATTTTCCCTTCGGCAGCTGTAGCCTTAGCAGTGGTTCTTAGGGGAGGAGTAGCTCCATAGATAGCAGCTGTGAAGCTAACAGGAGCTCTCGACCAGTATACTTTAGAGGAGCGGTCTTTCTTGTTAGCAGAGGCCCGTGACTGGCATACCTTCGAAAAGTGTCCTTTCTTGCTGCAATGATTGCAGGTCGCATTACGAGCCAGGCAAAATTTTCTGTAATGGAATGTACCTCCACAAAAGAAAAACTTTCTTCCTGATTGCCAGGATACTGCTAGGGCAGGGTCGTCATCAGCAAAGGCCTCTAGGGTAGGGTCGTCATCCGTTAGAGTCGAGCCATCATCAGCATTGGCATCCACCCGAGACCTATCGAAAGACTTATTAAGGGCGATAGCCGCTGCCCATGCACGTGGTGGGAGATAAGTGTCTGCATTCTTCTTGGCCAAGTCCAGGGAACACGCCTGGTCATAAACTGCCCGTAAATTGAGGGTTTTATTTTCCAGCAGGCGCTGACGTATAAAAGGGGACGTAATCCCATTGATAAAGGAATTGCGGATTAGTTCCTCTTGATACTGTTCAGCTGTAACCGCTTTAAGGTTACAATCTTTGCTGAGCCTGCGAAGTTTCTGGAGGAATTCATCGAGTGATTCCCCAGGCTGCTGCCGAGTTGTGGCCAGTAGGTGTCGAGCAAAGATTTCATTCGGGGACTTGACATATAACTGCTGTAAAATTTCGATAGCAGCGTTGTAGTCTATACAGTCCTCAGTATAATCATACACATGAGGGGATACATAGTTAATAAGCATTCGTAACTTATTAGAGGCACCCGCCCCACATTCTTCAAGAAAGTTGCTATAGGTACGAAACCAATGCTTCCATACCTTTGCTGCCGCAGGTGCATTCGGGTCCAGGTCGAGACGAGCGGGTCTAAGGAGTTTTTCCATGATGGATCAGTTTCTTGCCCAGGTCCCTTTCTGCGGTTCAAGTTGCAGTTGGTTGTTCCGAATCACCCAGGGCATGGAGACAATAACAAGTCAATTAAATTGACGTAATAAAGACTCACTACGCACTTGGTTGTACATAAAGCAAGGCTTTAATCGACTTGTAACAAAACATGGTGGTCTAGTTAGTAGTCACTAGCTTCCTGTTTCCAGATTGTCTCTGGTCAAGTTGGGCCCACGCCCGAGTATTTATACTCCTCGGACAGTGCCCTCAACTGGCCGTTCAGTAGTACTTCCTGAGTTACTTCTTGTAGAAGTTGCGATTTATGACAAAGGGTTTGGGCTTTCCTGTGATGTCCTCCCACGGTTGTATGCCCTGACAACAATCATTAGAATGCTATAGCACAGAAGCAGACTATTCATCCCATTAAGTCTGCATTGGTATTTTTCTCCACATGAGCCACCTAGTCTAATCCCACTCCTGATTGCTCCTAATACATTTCAATATTTCTCTATTTCAAACAACTATCCAATTCCCTTTTAAAATAAATTAAGGATTCTGCTTCAACAATGGTTTTTGGTGGATAATTTCACATTTTAATCACACTGTGTAAAGAAATGTTTTCTAGCCTTCCCTTTAATTCTTTTTGTGATTATCTTAAAATTTTGCCCACTCATTACTGTCTTGCTGGCCAGTGGAAACAGTCTATCATTATCAGTACACAAAGGTCCTTCTGCTCCTCTACTCCATTTGAAATCTTACTTTTTAAGGTATATCTCATTTTTGCTATTATTATTCCTAAAATGCATAACTTCACATTCTGCTAGCCAAACATGTCCTCCTGTAGTCTTTCACAATTCTTGCCACAATTTACCATATTCCCCAGTTTGGCCAGTTAGTTGAGATGCTAGCGGGCTGCTGGTACCCATGTAACCGTGCTCCAGTAGCTCAGGAGAGGATGAGAGGGAAAAGGAAAACAAAAACTGTTGTATCCGTGTGTTAATGGAGACACGGAATGCAGGAGTTGGTTTAACAGGTGTTTACTGAACAAAGTCTGGAGGTGAACTAAAAGATACAAGACGCTATACAGGCTTATATACCCGAGTGGTCACTACCGGTATTACAGTACACAGGGGCTCTTAAAGGTACATACACTACAATTCCTCCCCTTTTAGATAATTAGTACATAACATTTTAAGTAAACATTAATTAACATGTTTACAAGAACAATAATCTACACATTTGCTGCAGTTAATCAATTATAAGTCAGTCTCTCTGGAGGCTTCCTGACTCAGTCCGGATAACGCCTCGGTGGTGTAGTAGTTTTCGGTGGTGTAGTAGGTTCTTTTGGCAAGGTCGATTCGGCTTGAATGCCAGTGTCGGGTTCATCTGGTTCCAGTATCACCGGATCGGAGGTAGATATTATGGGTATCTCTGCTTCATCATTAGGCATATAGAGTTGTGGTGTAGGTTGTCCCTTTTCGGATGACTCTATGATCTGGTCAGCATGGCGCCTTATTATGCTTTCACCAATGTCCACGGTATACATCAGCGGTCCTAGTCGTGTGCAAATAGTTCCAGGCTGCCATTTCTCGGTACGGTAGTCCCGGGCCAAAACTTGTTGACCTATCTGGAAGGTTCTAGTTGGCCTTTCATTCATGCCTTGAAATTGCCGGTTCTCTACGTCCCTTCTGATGTTTGGCTTGATCAAATCCAGCCGGCATCTTAGTCTTCTATTGAAAAACATCATGGCGGGAGTTTGGTTTGTAACCACATGTGTTGCATTCCTGTAGGTAAACAAGAAGTTATCTACCTTATGTTGTAGATTTATGTCTTCATTACCCATGGCCTTTATGGCCTTCTTGAAGGTCTGGACAAACCTTTCAGCTAATCCATTGGTGGCGGGATGGTATGGGGCGGACGTGTAGTGCTTAACCCCATTGTTTTTTAAGAACTTCCTGAATTCTTCGGACACAAATTGCGGTCCATTATCAGAACAGATCTGTTCAGGCAGCCCATTCCTGGCAAATATGGTCCTTAATACTGTGATGGTTTTTTCCGTGGTGGTAGAGGACATCTTTATTACCTCCGGCCACTTGGAGTGTGCATCAACCGCGATTAAGAACATTGAGTCCATAAATGGACCAGCAAAGTCGATATGTACCCTTTGCCATGGAGATGAGGGCCACTCCCATGGATGTAGAGGGGCTTGTGGTGGGGCGTTTTGGACCTTCTGGCATCCTAGACAGCTCTTGGTCATTTCTTCGATGTCTCCATCGATACCTGGCCACCACACAAACGCTCTGGCTAGGTTCTTCATTTTCACTCCACCCAGATGCCCCTCGTGAAGCTCCTTTGGCACTTTATCCTGGAGTTTGGGTGGAATCACCACTCTGGATCCACACATCAAGGTTCCTCGGCACACTGACAGCTGTTCTCTTCTTTGCGAGAATGCTGGCAACAGTGGTTCGCCATGTGCTGGCCATCCCGTCACCGTTAAATCGTAGACTCGTGAGAGAGTCGGGTCATTTCTCGTTTCCTTTTCAATGGTAGAATTTGTTACTGGTAGACATTCCACTATGGTTGAGTGGAACATCTCCACTGGGTCCACTGTAGGTGCCTCTTCTACCGTTGGCAACGGTAGGCGCGATAAACCGTCAGCATTCCCATGCTGTTTTGATCCTTTGTATTCTATGTCATATTGGTGTGCCCCTAGGAAAAGGGACCACCTCTGTAGCCTTTGTGCTGTCATAATGAAAACGCCCTTTTTAGGGTTGAATATGGAGACATTTTACATATGGAGACAAGGTACATTTTTGTCCGTGTAGGTAATGGTTGAATTTCTTCACTCCCCACACCAGGCTGAGTGCTTCCCTGTCGATCTGGGCATAGTTACGCTCAGCTGAGTTCAATGAGCGTGACGCAAAAGCTATCGGCCGCTCCGAGCCATCAGGGAATCTATGCGATAATACCGCGCCTACGCCGTAAGGGGATGCATCGCATGCCAGTCTGATTGGCAGTGATGGGTTGTAATGAGCCAACACTTCCTTGGACGTGATCAAGCCTTTGCATTTATGGAAGGCACGTTTACAGTCTTCGCTCCATTTCCAAATTACTCCCGTTTGTAGCAGTGCGTTAAGAGGGTGCAGAACAGTTGACAAGTTCGGTAAAAATTTATGATAGTAATTTATCAATCCCAGGAACTACCTTAATTGTGAGACATTTTCAGGTGCTGGGGCTTTTATGACCGCTTCAATTTTTTCAGGTGACTTATGCAACCCTTCTTCGTTAATTATATGGCCACAATATGATATTTGTTTCTGGAAAAATTCGCACTTGGGGCGATTTGCTCGTAGGCCCCATTCTCTCAGCCTAGTGAGCACCTGCTCCAAATTGGCAAGGTGCTCGTTGTCGTTTTCTCCTGTTACAAGGATGTCGTCTAGGTAGCATTGAGTCCCCAGAATCCCTTGCAGGACTTGCTCCATAGCTCTTTGCCAGATAGCTGGAGCTGATGCTACTCCGAAAACCAGTTGATTGTACTGGTACAGGCCTTTGTGTGTGTTTATCATGAGATACTTTTTAGAGGCCTCCTCAACCTCCATCTGTAGATATGCCTGTGCCAAGTCAATTTTGGTGAAACGTTTCCCTCCGGATAGTGAGGCGAAAATATCTTCTATCCTCGGAAGAGGATACTGTATCATGTGAAGGATAGGGTTTACAGTCACCTTGAAGTCCCCACAGATGCGAATTTTTCTCTGTTCTTCAGATTTATCATTATTCAACGTTTTCTTCATGACCGGGACGATGGGTGTTGCCTACTCGCTCCAATCTACCTTGGATAACACGCCTGCTTTTTCCAAATTCTCCAGCTCTGCCTCGACTGCTGGACGAATTGCGTATGGCACTGGCCTTGCCTTAAAAAACTTGGGAATTGCCGCATCTTCCACTTTTATTGAGGCGGTGACGCCTTTCAAGGTTCCTAGTTCCTGTTGAAACACTTCTTTGGCGTTAACCAAGATGTCTTTTAATCGTTCAGGTATGACGTCATCATCATTTTTCTTCTTACTGGTCACCGTCAGTGCCTGAATGGAGTGCCAGCCTAAACGTATCTTCCTGATCCATTCACGTCCCAACAATGGTGGACCACCATCTTGCAGAACGTATAAATACAACTTCTGTATTTCCTTGCCGTTGTATACAACAGGCACCTTTATTTTCCCTCTGGGGTATACTTTCTGCCCCGTATATGTCTTCAAGATAATGGATGTGTCTTTCAAAGGTATATGCGGAAATGGCCGCTCGTAATCCCGTCGACTTATGACAGTCAGAGCTGATCCTGTATCTAGCTCCATTTTAACTGGGGACCCCGCTATCGTGAGGGTAACCCAAATGGTCTGGTAATCTTCTTTGGCAATTACATTATGTAATTTGAGACAGCTTAGTCTCTTGTTTCCGGAGTCGCTATCGCTCTTCTGGTCTTCAGAGCTACTGTCCGTCATCATTTGTACCTTTCTGTACTTTTCCTTATTGACTTTTTTTCTGTCAGTGGATTTTTTGTTTCCAGATCGGTATACACGTGCAATGTGTCCCATCTTTCCGCATTGCCTGTATGCTTTGTCCTTGAACCAGCAGTCCCTCTGGTCATGGGTGGATCTGCCGCAGCGATAACATCTCTTGAAACCCCGTGTCATTTCATGGGTGCCGAAGTCCTGTGGCTTTTGCTGTATCTCTGCAGCTCCTCTTGCTGCTGCTTCGTATGATACAGCCACACTGAAAGCCTTGTCCAGTGTCAAACCTTTTTCAGAAAGTAGCCTTTTCTGTGTTCCTTCACTTAGGAGACCGCAGACAAATTTGTCTCGTAGAGAATCTGCCAGTCCTGCCCCGAATTGGCAGTGCTTTGACAGCTTTCTTAATTCGGTGAGGTAATCAGCGTTACTTTCATTCTTGTGCTGATTCCTCCTGAAGAATTTGAATCGTTCCGCTATCAGCAGCGGTGTTGGGTTTAAGTGCTCCTGTAGGGTATCAACAATCTCCTTAAAATTCTTGGCCATCGGTTTGGCTGGAGTGATTAAGTTTCGTAACAGCCCGTATGTCCTTGCGCCCATCAGATTTAGAAGTGCCGATGCCTTTTTATCATCCTCTACTTCATTCGCTGTGCAATATACCTCCACTCTTTCCACATATGTGGTCCAATCCTCTATATCACTATCGAAAGCAGTAATATTGCCATCTTAGGCATCCTGAAAATCAAAAATGGCACCTCCCGCGCTTTCCTTTCTTCCCTGCTGAGAAAAAATGGCGCCTCCCGCGCTTTCCCGCCGCTGTCGCTGCTGACAACGCTGTTCTCCGCGGTTTTTATTTACACAGATATTTTTAATAGTTGGAGACTCGTTCCCGCCGGACTCTCTGGGACTTTTCCCTCCCTCTGCTTGGTCTGAATGCCGACCTGCTTTGCAGCGCCGGCCGTCTCCCGAGTGCTCCACCCTCCGTCTCTGTTTGCATCCGCCTTCCGACTCGCTGCTCGGCCCCGCTGCAGAGCCACCCGATCGAGCCCCAGCCCGCCGCCCAGGAAGGATTAGTGCAGTACCTGCCACCAGCCCGGCTAGCTGGTGAAACCACAGTTTTTTTTTGTTGTTTTTTTTTTCTTCTTCGACCTTTGTCTGAGGAATCGATCTCCTTGAGGTGCTGCCGAATTGCAGGTAAGTCCGTTTCCAATTCGTCGCCACTGTTGTATCCGTGTGTTAATGGAGACACGGAATGCAGGAGTTGGTTTAACAGGTGTTTACTGAACAAAGTCTGGAGGTGAACTAAAAGATACAAGACGCTATACAGGCTTATATACCCGAGTGGTCACTACCGGTATTACAGTACACAGGGGCTCTTAAAGGTACATACACTACAAAAACTAGTGAAAAAATATAGGAAGCAGTGGTTGGCTTTATTCCAGGCATCAGACACATTTGTTTGTGCTGAATTAAAAGGTAAACTCACAAATTACTGAAAGATTACTGAAAGACCCCGTGCAGACTTGTTTGTTATAAAATACAGTATTTAATTGTGACAGACTGACATAACTCATCCATCTGGATCCTGAATTAGTAACTGGAAAAAGGAGTCTCTCCACCCCTGAAGCGTCTCAGAAACTGGTGTTATATTCCTCAGAGTTGGCTCAGGGGAATCAGAGACCAACTTTTAGTCATTTTTTAACCTATAAAAACAAACAAAATTGCACTGCTCCGTTTTATCACAGTTACAAAGGAATCTGACATAACATTTAAACTAGATGTTCAATTTATCTGACAGAATCTGTTAAAGTCTACGAGTTGCAAAAAAAGTCATGACACAAATCAACAGATAGTCCAGAGCATTGGGTGCATTTGACCTTGCTTAGTTCAAAAGGAAATCAGGATGTAAGCTGTAGGTTGGTATAAATAAGTCCCTGTCTACTTTACAATTTTCTTTGAAATAATTCCTTTTATTTGCTTTATTAACTTGAATTTTTCTCTATTTATAGGCGAGCAGTGCTTTATCTTAATGTAGTATATTCTGTCCTTAGAATTTCCCAAGAAACCTGCATTATTAACATCACAATTATTCATGCAGTATAAACATCATGCATCAGTGATATACAGAACAATCTTAAAATTAGAAATAATAGTGCTGATTCCCCAGTGTTGCACTCCGGGAGTGGCCCTGCACCGACAACATGTGAGGCCCTTGAAATTGGAAGGGAGGGTCTCAACACACATGTTGCTTAAATCCCAATTTTGCAGGAGCAAAACTTGTTGGAGGCTTCACTATTAGCGTACGCTAGCCTCGTTAGTGATTCAGAAATTATGTAAATGTGTGATAATTGGTCCCAGACAAATTCCCAAATAAAACAGGCACTGGGTGCCTGCAAGCTGTTTGATGAAGGACACCACTGCTTAAGACTAGTTTGCCTTACAATTTGCATTTTGGCCACTTTTTTTGACTTGCCAAACTGAACTTTAAGCATTACTGCGAGTGCGTCACTTGCTGCTGGTTCTCTGCAATTTAACACTCCTTTGGTGCACACCTGCAATAGCAGGGAAAGCACCTTCTACCCAATGACAGGTGGCCCAAGAAATGTATATGACCCAGGTACAACTACTTGGAAATATCAGAAAAGACTTGCTTTATCATCTACGATTCATTGGGAAGGTAGTCGCCTTTGTTGTACTAGAGCCTAGCATTCAGGCTACATCCAGCATAGAAACAATCTGCCCATGGTGTTCAAAGTCACTGGCGCATTGAACCTTTTTACCACTGACTCATTTGAAGTTACCACTGGTGACTTTTGCCATAAAAAGGAGGAAAGGAGGGAACAACTCAAAATAGATGCAGCACTTCCATCAGATGGCTGTGTTCCCAAAAAGTGCAGGGAGTACAGACCGAGGCTCAGCTTCCTTGACCTCTCGGAAGAGCAGTGCTTCCGCAGGCTGAGATTGTCACATCAGATGGTGGCAGACACCTGCAGCCTCCTAGAAGAAGACCTGCTACTTGCTGGACCTGACGGCCTCGCATTACCAGTAGCTATGAAAGTTACCACTACCCTCAATTTTTTTGCCTCTGGTTCCTTCCAGGGAGCTATCGGAGACATATTGAGGATCTCGCAGTCCAGGGGTTCTCAACCTTTTTGTTTCTGAGGCCCCCCTCCCGTGTTCTAAAAATTCCACACAATGCAACACAAGTATTTTTTCTGTATAAAAGTGAGATTTACAATTAAACATGTATATTTATTATTATTTTTGTTTTACTTGCTTAATGTGAAACTTGTTGCTGGTGCTTGTTTTCAAATCATTCTGTGGCCTCACCCCTTCCTGCATCTATAACCTCCTCCAGCCCCTACAACCATCCCAGATCTCTGCACTCCACCAATTCTGGCCTTTTGCGCATCCCAGATTTTCATCGCTCCACCATTGGTGTCCGTACCTTTAGCTGGCTAGTCCCAAAGCTCTGGAATCCCTCCCTAAACCTCTCCATCTCTCTACCTCTCTCTCCTCCTTTAAAACGCTCCCTAAAACCTACCTCATCGATTAATCTTTTGGTTACCTGTATTAATATCTCCTTTTGTTGCTTGGTGTCAAATTTTGTTTGATAACGCTCATGTGAAGCACCTTTGGATGTTTTACTATGTTAAAGGCGCTATATAAATGCAAGTTGCTGTCATTGAGGCTGCGGGCATTCCTGGGATTTTGCAGACAGTGTGAGAGAAGGTTAGTTCAGTGACAATAGCAGAACCACCCCGGAATAGACAAAGCAATCGGTTTCAATCAGTTGTGAATTATTCAGCAAATACTGCATTTATTTCAAAGGTAACATTGGTTATTTTGTGACTGTGTGAAGTTTCATTGAATTGACCCGCAATATAATCTCTCACTTTGAGAAATGTCAGCCCGTCTTTTTATTTCATCTGTTTCTGCAACTTTGAAACCTTCTCAATAAAATTTAAATTCTCTTGAATTTCGCAAAGATTTTCCTCCATTGTTTTTAGAATCTTCCGCTCTTGATCCCTGAGATCTCTGATTAAACGCTACACTTTCTCAGTGAGAATCTGGTGACAGGCGATCTGACCAATTCGATTCCCCAGGAGCACTTTAACGGAAACTCGCCTCCATCACTCTGAGTGACAGGAGCTCCGGTCAATCTGCTTCCCCAGAGGTCCTCAATGGGCTGGAAACTGGCCAATCAATGTCGCTGGAAGGCAGGGTTTATGGAGATTATTTCAGTTGAAAGAGGCTTAAGCTCAGAACTTGCTTGTTCGGTTTAAAAAAATTTTTTAATTGCTGGTAATCTTTGTCTTTTTGATAAGGCGACGTGTTTTGGAGGACACCTTGAAACCTTCTCACGGCCCCACAGTCTGCAGCACATAAATGCATAAGGTAGGTGATGGATTGATTGTTTGCCAAGGCTGGGAGCTATGTAAACTTCCCTTGTGATGACAATAGCCAGACTGAGCGGGCACTCGCATTCGCCTCTCTAGCTGGCTTTCCACAGGTACAGGGTGCCATCGATTCCACACAGGGCAAAAGCAGGAACTAAGTGTCACAAAACATATTTGAAAGTTCTCTATCTGAATGCACGTAGCATTCGTAACAAAATAGATGAGTTAATGGCACAAATAACTACATATCGGTATGATCTTGTGGCCATTACAGAAACATGGCTGCAGGGTGACAATGCCTGGGAATTAAACATACCAGGTTATTTAACGATCAGGAAGGACAGGCAGGAAGGAAGGGGAGGTGGGGTGGCTATGTTAATAAAGGAAGGAATCACTGTAATACAGAGAAATGATATTGGGTCAAAAGATCAGGATAATGAAACAGTTTGGGTGGAGATAAGGAATAATAAGGGGAAAAAAACACTAGTGGGCGTAGTCTATAGGCCTCCGAACAGTTGCAACTCTGTTGGACAGAGTATCAATCAGGAAATAGTTGAGGCTTGTAATAAGGGAACATCTATAATTATGGGGGAGTTTAACTATCATATTAATTGGACAAATCAAATTGGGCAGGGCTGCCTTGAGGATGAGTTCATTGAGTGTATTAGGGATGGGTTTCTTGAGCAGTATGTAACTGAACCGACCAGGGGGCAAGCAACCTTAGATCTGGTCCTGTGTAACGAGACAGGATTAATTAAAAATGTCCTAGTAAAGGATCCCCTTGGAATGAGTGACCATAACGTGGTTAAATTCCATATTCAATTAGAGGGTGAGAAGGTTGGATCTCAAACAAGCGTGCTAAGCTTGAATAAAGGAGACTATGAAGGTATGAGAGCGGAATTGAGTAGAGTGGATTGGGAAAATAGATTAATGGGTAAGACGATACATGATCAGTGGTGTACATTTAAGGAGTTATTTTACAACTCCCAAAAAAAATATATTCCACTGAGAAGAAAAGGGTGTAAAAGAAAAGACAGCCATCCGTGGCTAAGTAAAGAAATTAAGGATAGTATTCGACTAAAAACAAGGGCATATAAGGTAGCCAAATCTAGTGGGAGGATAGAGGATTGGGAAAACTTTAAAAGACAGCAAAAGATAACAAAAAGATTAATTAAGAAAGGGAAGATAGATTATGAAAGTAAATTAGCAAAAAATATAAAAACAGATAGTAAGAGTTTTTATAGTTATATAAAAAGTAAAAGGGTGGCTAAAGTAAATGTTGGTCCCTTAGAGGATGAGACCGGGAAATTAATGGTGGGAAATAAGGAGATGGCAAAAACACTGAATGAATATTTGGTATCAGTCTTTACAGTAGAGGACACTAAGGATATCCGAACACTGGACAAACAGGGGGCTAAAGGGGGGGAGGAGCTAAACACGATCAAAATCACTAAGGAAGTGGTACTCGGTAAAATAATGGGACTCAAGGCGGATAAATCACCTGGACCGGATGGCTTACATCCTAGGGTCTTGAGGGAAGTGGCGGTAGGGATTGTGGATGCATTGGTAATAATTTTCCAAAACTCCCTGGACTCGGCAAAGGTCCCGGCAGACTGGAAAACTGCTAATGTAACACCCTTATTTAAAAAGGGCAGTAGACAGAAGGCTGGAAACTATAGACCGGTTAGCCTAACATCTGTGGTAGGTAAAATTTTGGAGTCCATTATTAAGGAGACAGTAACAGGACATTTAGATAATCATAATTTAATAGGACAAAGTCAGCATGGTTTTATGAAGGGGAAGTCATGTTTGACAAATTTGCTGGAGTTCTTTGAGGAAGTAACATATAGGGTGGATAAAGGGGAACCAGTGGACGTAGTATATTTAGACTTCCAAAAGGCATTTGACAAGGTGCCACACAAAAGATTATTGCTTAAGATAAAAAATCACGGGATTGGGGGTAATATTCTGGCATGGATAGAGGATTGGCTATCTAACAGAAGGCAGAGAGTTGGGATAAATGGTTCATTCTCAGACTGGCAATCAGTAACTAGTGGTGTTCCGCAGGGGTCGGTGCTGGGTCCCCAACTCTTTACAATCTATATTAACGATTTGGAGGAGGGGACCGAGTGTAACATATCAAAGTTTGCAGATGATACTAAGATGGGGGGGAAAGTAGTGAGTGAGGAGGACATAAAAAACCTGCAAGGGGACATAGACAGGCTAAATAAGTGGGCAGAGATTTGGCAGATTGAATACAATACTGGAAAGTGTGAGGTTATACACTTTGGCAGGAAAAATTGTAGAGCAAGTTATTATCTTAATGGCAAGAAACTGGAAAGTACTGAAGTACAAAGGGATCTGGGGGTCCTGGTGCACGAAACTCAAAAGGTTAGTATGCAGGTGCAGCAAGTGATTAAGAAGGCCAATGGAATGTTGGCTTTCATTGCTAGGGGGATAGAATATAAAAATAGGGAGGTATTGCTTCAGTTGTACAAGGTATTGGTGAGACCGCACCTGGAATACTGCATACAGTTTTGGTGTCCATACGTAAGAAAAGACATACTTGCTCTCGAGTCAGTACAAAGAAGGTTCACTCAGTTAATCCCGGGGATGAGGGGATGGACATATGAGGAGAGGTTGAGTAGATTGGGACTCTGCTCATTGGAGTTCAGAAGAATAAGAGGCGATCTTATTGAAACATATAAGATTGTGAAGGGGTTGGATCGGGTGGATGCGGGGAGAATGTTCCCGATGATTGGTGAAACTAGAACTAGGGGGCATAGTCTTAGAATAAGGGGCTGCTCTTTCAAAACTGAGAGGAGGAGGAACTACTTCACTCAGAGGGTGGTAGGTCCGTGGAATATGCTGCCCCAAAAAGCTGTAGAAGCTACATCATTACATAAATTTAAAACAGAAATAGACAGTTTCCTAGAAGCAAAGGGAATTAAGGGTTACGGGGAGCGGGCAGGAATTTGGACATGAGTCTAGGTTCGGATCGGTCATGGCCCTGTGGGTAGCGGAGCGGGCCCAGGGGCCGTGTAGCCTGATCCTGCTCCTATTTCGTGTGTCTATTTCTGTTACATTCAGGAGATGGTTCTGTGATAGTAGATTGGCGGTTAGGATCAGATCAGCCATGATATTATTGAATGGCGGAGCAGGCTCGAGGGGCCGATTGGCCTACTCCTGCTCCTATTTCTTATGTTCTTATGTTCTTATGACTACACGGACTCCAGGACCCACTGGCGGCTTCAATCACAGTGGATCAATCCAGGCCGCATCCGTTGTCTAGATCGATGATGGACATAGAGGTAAACGGGAACAAGGTTAAATGCTTGATTGACTGCGGGAGCACCGAAAGCTTTATTCATCCTAGCCTGGTAAAACGACTTTCACTAACGATAGTCCCTACACAGGGCAAAATTGCCATGGCTGATAAGACTCATACCTCAAAAATTACAGGTTTCTGCGCGGTTATGTTGTCGGTAAAAGGCACTGATTACACAGATTTTAAACTGTTGATAATGCCAGATCTCTGTGTGAGCGTGATCTTGGGTCTGGACTTCCAGTGCCACCACCAAAGTATCACGCTTACCTATGGTGGGTCCCAGCCGCCCCTCACAGTGTGCGGTCTGGCTACCCTGAAGGTCAAGCCGCCCTCTCTGTTCGCCAACCCCGCACCCAACTGTCGACCCATAGCGACCAAGAGTAAGCGGTACAGCTGGGAGGACAGACGGTTCATTGCGTCTGAAGTAGAAAGACTCAAGCGGGAGGGTATCATCGAATGCAGTACCAGCCCGTGGCGCGCCCAGGTAGTAGTAGTTAAGGGTAGCGAAAAGAAGCGGATGGTGATAGATTATAGCCAGACGGTTAATCTATACACCCAGCTAGACGCCTACCCTCTGCCCCGCATAGCGGATATGGTTAACCAAATTGCGCAATACCGGGTGTTTTCCACCATCTACCTAAAATCGGCATACCACCAGCTCCCCATTAGGCCGGAGGACCGTCCATACACCGCCTTCGAGGCGAACGGACGCCTCTACCACTTCCTCAGAGTCCCCTTTGGGGTAACGAATGGGGTCTCGGTCTTTCAGCGGGAGATGGACCGCATGGTCGATGAGAACCAGTTAACAGCCACCTATCCATACCTAGACAACGTCACCATCTGCGGCCACGACCAGCAAGACCACGACTCGAACCTCGCGAGATTTCTGAAAACCGCCCTCCGACTCAATCTCACCAACAACGAGGATAAGTGTGTCTTTAGCACCATGCGCCTCTGTATCCTGGGCTGCGTGGTGGAAAATGGGGAAATCGGTCCGGACCCCGACCGATTGCGCCCCCTACGGGAGCTACCCCTACCAAACACTCCCAAGGCCCTGAAAAGGTGCCTGGGGTTTTTCTCCTATTACGCCCAATGGGTCCCCAATTATTCCGACAAGGCCCGTCCCCTCCTGAAATCAACGTCCTTCCCGCTCACGGCCAAGGCCCACGCCGCCTTCAACAGCATTAAACACGACATTGAGAAGGCCGCGCTGTGGGCAGTGGATGAAAACATCCCTTTCCAGGTCGAAAGCGATGCGTCCGACTTCGCTTTAGCAGCCACCCTCAACCAGGATGGGCGGCCCGTAGCCTTTTTCTCAAGAACCCTCCAAGGGCCCGAGATCAGGCACTCCTCGGTAGAGAAGGAGGCCCAGGCCATAGTGGAGGCAGTGCGGCACTGGAGGCACTACCTAGCCGGCAAACGCTTCACCCTGCTTACCGACCAGCGGTCGGTAGCCTTCATGTTTAACAACAAACAGAGGGGGAAGATCAAGAACGACAAAATTCTCAGGTGGCGGATCGAACTCTCCACTTTTGAGTACGACATAATATATAGGCCGGGGGCCCTCAACGAATCCCCCGATGCCCTATCACGAGGGGTGTGTGCCAGCATCCAGGGGGACAGGCTACAGGGCCTCCACAATGGCCTCTGCCACCCAGGGGTCACCCGGCTATTTCACTTTATAAAATCCCGTAACCTCCCCTATTCCATCGAGGAGGTCCGGTCTATGACCAGGGACTGCCGCACCTGTGCGGAATGCAAGCCCCGTTTTTACAGGCCCGACCGAGCCCACCTGATCAAAGCTACACGGCCATTCGAGCGCCTGAGCTTAGATTTCAAGGGACCACTCCCCTCCACCGACCGCAATGTGTACTTTCTCAACATTGTGGACGAGTACTCCCGCTTCCCATTCGCCTACCCCTGCCCAGACATGACCAGTGCCACGGTCATCAAGTGCCTCGGCAGCCTGTTTTGCACGTTCGGCGTGCCGAACTACATCCACACTGACAGGGGGGCGTCGTTCATGAGCGACGAACTGCGCCAATACCTGCTGTCGAAGGGGATAGCCACGAGTCGGACCACTAGTTATAACCCCCGGGGTAATGGGCAAGTGGAGAGGGAGAACGCGACGGTGTGGAAGGCGGTCACCTTAGCACTAAGGTCTAAAGGCCTCCCTACCTCCCGCTGGCAAGAGGTCCTCCCAGACGTACTCCACTCGATAAGGTCGCCACTGTGTACTGCTACTAACGCCACTCCTCACGAGAAGATGTTTGTTTTTCCCCGCAAATCAACCTCGGGAGTGTCCCTACCTTCGTGGCTCTCCACCCCAGGGACAGTCCTATTACGGAAGCATGTGAGGGGCCACAAAACGGATCCCCTCGTGGAGGCAGTACACCTACTCCACGCAAACCCACAGTACGCGTACGTCAAGCACGCCGACGGGCGTGAGGACACCGTGTCCATAAAGGACCTCGCCTTGGCAGGAAGCGACGACGACCCATCCTCACCACCCCCAGAAGAACCTCCACCATCCCCAGAGGTATCCTCACCACCCCCAGAAGTACCTGCAACACCCCCAGAACATGGGTATGCCCAGGAGGGCACCACGGACTCCCGGTCGGAACCCGAGGTACTGTTGCGACGTTCAGGAAGGACTATCACACCCCCGGACAGACTAAATCTGTAGAAGGGGTGAATGTGATGAAATATATGTCTTCATCAGCCCCTGTGTTTTACCTGCATTGTATTGTGTGTACCGCCCCCTTTTCCCCGATTGTGTGTATTGGCTCCGCCCCTGTCTTTTGTCATATAAAGGTCTCAAGAGCTGTATAAGTCATTCTGCCAGACGAATCCGATGTGGAATGACGTGCAATGTTCTTAGCGATTAAAAGCCTTCAGTTGAATCTTTTAACTTCTTGTCCTTGAGTTATTGATGGCACATCAACTCACATAGGAAAATATCACAAATTAAATCCTCTGATCCGCTCCCACCACCAGCGCCAACTCCCCACCACCCACCCCGTCCCCCCGCCTTTGCACTAAACAGTCCCTCAACCCTGCATCCACCCATTGCACATTCACCCAGGGCGACCCATCATGTATTGATATTAATCATGAAACAAGTGAAAGGGCGAGTTGACACTCAGGACGTAATAATGAGCAAGACGTGGAAGTGGTACTAAGCAATAAATTTTATGTTTCGTTATAAGAAAAGGAAACTTAACAACACAACATTTTGTCAAACACCATTTGCATGAATTACAATAGCTTTCTCTTACGCTTCCTACCATTTCTACATGGTGCATCATGTGTGCCTTCAGCAGAGGTGGAGGCAGGCTGCTCAGATCCCCGCCCTGACTACTAAGATGCTTTTGGCCTACGCCCTCTGGGTTTTGGAACCCGAGGGCCCCACCAAAAGCTGCTCCACCTGCACCTGTGCAGGGCAGACTCAGCCATCGGGAGATGAGGCAGCATGTTCGGGTACTGGCTGAGGGGGGGGAACAATGTGGAAGTGGGAGTGTTTTGAGTGGAGTTCCCACTTCCATGTCCCCTTTTCCCATCATCCCTCTCCTGGGCCAGCGTCACATCACTCCTAGCACTCTGCGGCAGATTATCTTGGTGAAGATCAGTGACGTATTCTAAGGCCATGGATAAGGTATCTGTTATCCTGTTTAAGGCAGCAGAAATTTCCTGCATCGCTGTAGTCATAGCCTGCAATGACTCATTTGAGAACCATGCTGGAAGCTGCATGGAGGTAGCCACTCTCTCCATGGTAGACATTCTCGCAATTCCCTCACTTTTCCTGACCTGGTTAGGTCACTAAATTGTTTCCTACACTGCATCCAAGACCAGGGCACAATGCTCCTGCTGCTCACCTCTTCAGCCACCTCCAACCATGCCTTCTTGGTGAGAGCCACAGGTTTCTTCCTCCCATTGTTGGAGAAAGTATGGGGGAGAAATTTGGTAGCACCATTTGGGGTTATTGAACTGCCGCAATATGAAAAACAGCATCATGGGGCCATTTGAAATCTTGCAAAATTAGCGGCAGGCGTTAATGATTGTGAGCTTCCAGTAAATTGGCTGTTAGCGCTCCAGGAAAGAAGTGGAGCGCTAAATCAAGCGTTACCAACTCCCTTGGAGCGCTAAAGCCGGCAAGAGGGGCGGTAGCGGTGCAGCACTGCCCAATATCAATGGCAGCGCTGCCGGGAACAGAGGCTCCTTCCACCCCTTAAATGGAAGGGCCATTGCTGCAGGCTCTGCATTGAAATGAGGTCCCTCATCGCTGACGGCAGCCACGATCCGACATGATCAACCGCAAGCACTCTAGCAGAGTGCAGGGCTGATCGATCGCAGTCGAAGAAAATGCTGAAAAATGGACGTAAGGCATTAAGAATTTTTTTTTTCACGCAACCATCATCACCTTTAAATACCACTCCCCAAGCAGCCGGCCTCCCTGACAACACCTCCTGCAGCTGTCGATATGGGCGATACTGCAGGGGCGGAACCAAATTTCAGGTCCGGGGCATTACCCGGGTGATGCGCAGCATGATAACGTCACGATCTCCGGGCGCAGGAAATCTTGGCACTAAGGGTTACCGCCACCTCAAACCTCAACGGGAATTTCGCAGGCGTCGGTACTCTCGCTGCACCTGGTCACAAAGCCGGTAGGGCCCCGTTATTGCCCCCCGGACGCGCTAACGGGAGGCGCAAAGGAGGCAAATTTCTAGCCTTATGTCCTTCCTGCTCCTCTCTGCAGCCAGCAGTAATTCCGGGGATACATCATTAAATCTGGGTGCTGCCCTTGCTCTCTGTGCATCCATCCATCCTAAACACCTCCTGGCGCCTCCAAATTCTATTTCTACATTGTCCCTTTAAATAGAGTTGAGATCGTGTCATGCAGGTGCACAACATGCCCGCTGCATAGCTTGGAGACGCGAAAAATGGACATCAAATTTATTGCCGCAATCAAGCTGAAATTGGAGAATCCTACACGCTGACTTGACTTCCAGGTTTCGCCAATGCAATTCCACTCCCCCCTCCCCATCCCCACCAGGCTCGGAAGCCGCCTTCACATTAATGTCGGGGCCTCTCAATCAGCAGTCTAACACCTTGCTCCTCACCAATGGTAATTCATGTGCAAGGAAAATATGATACATTATTTAATCAGTGTCATTCTCTTCAAAATGAAAACCGCTGTAATTTTACATGTCCTACTTCAGTGATTACATGTCAATAACTAGCTTTCACTGTTAGAAACCTCTAATTCTAGGCTTTTGCTAATACTGCAGATCAAAGCTGCCCATAATTGTTCAGATTCCACACTGAGCAGTTGGTTTCTACTATATTTACATTAATGACCCATTTATTTTTGTTTCCATGGCATTATAGCTATCACAGTTGTAATGTCTGCCACAGAATTAGTGGTGTGTATTTGTTAGCCAGCACCTTCGTGGGAAATACTATTCATTAACTATCGTATAGTACCCATTCCTTTCAAAAACTCGACATTACTTGAATTACGTACTTGTTTGGTTTGGCAGGTGCTGCGTCTGAGTGAAATATTTTTGCAATATCATCACATTATAAGTCTTCAGGGATGATAGTAACCTGCCTCTCTGGTGGACACCGAGTAGACGGTAGTTAAAATGGTCGCAGCGACTTACTCATACTGACCCACTGCCTTCCCACAAGTTGCAATCTTAACCTACTCTTTTGAACAGGCAAAAGGCAGCAGGGTCCTTCTTTAAATATGTAGATTAGGCTCTGATGATGTCATCAGGGCCTGACTATGACTTCAACTAGAGGCCTGCGCACGGAAGTCACCGTGGTTTCCCTGCTGAGCCAAATTGCCAGCAAGAGGAGCCAGGGCCTGTAAAGTCTGTGGGTTGTGCAGTTAATAAATACACAGACTTCAGAAATAACAACAAACAGGTCTTTACTATTCGAAGGTCCAGGCGAATCTGCCCCAGTTATCCTGTCACAACACTTATATACTGGTGTGGTCACTGTCGGTATTACAGTATACAGAAGCCAAACAAGTAGTGCCACACTTAAAGTAGTTCCCTTAAAGGTGAACGGTTACATACAATAATTTCCTTAAGGGTAGACGGGTACATACACTACAATCCTCCCTTTTTAGCTTTCAACATACTGAGTCCATAGTGGACATACATTATCACATATATATATACAGATTTATTTAAGACAGTTCATAGATTCAGTCTTTCGGGAGGTTTCCGGATTCTGTCCGGGTAACGCCGCAGTGGTGTCGTCATTCCAAGCGGGCTAGTAGGTGTTTCTGGTAAAGTTGAATCGGCTCGAAGCACAGTGTCAGGTTCCTCTGACTCCAGAACTACCAGATCGGACGTAGGTGTTCTGGGTAACTCAGTCTCAACCTTATCCGGGTAATTTGGTGAAGTCGGGGGCCCATTTGTGGCGGACCCTATGATCTGGTCAACATGGCGCCTTATTATATTGTCTCCAATGTCCACAGTGTACATCAACGGGCCTAGCCTTTTTCCAATCGTTCCAGGCTGCCATTTCTCAGTACGATAGTCCCGGGCCAAAACTCGTTGACCGGTCTGGAAGGATCTAGTGGCCCTTTCGTTCATGCCCTGGAATTGCCGGTTCTCTACGTCCCTTCTGACGTTTGGTTTGAGTAAATCCAGCCGACATCGTAGGCGTCTATTACAAAACATCATCGCGGGAGTTTGATTTGTGACCGCATGGGTTGCATTTCGGTATGCCAACAAAAAACTATCCACCTTATGCTGTAAACTTATGTCTTCATTACTCATGGCCTTTACGGCCTTCTTGAAGGTCTGGACAAACCTTTCAGCCAATCCATTGGAGGCGGGATGGTATGGGGCTGACGTGTAATGTTTAACTCCATTGCTCTTTAAGAATTTCTTAAATTCCTCAGATACAAATTGCGGTCCATTGTCAGAACAGATCTGTTCTGGCAGGCCATTCTGAGCAAACATAGTCCTTAACACCGTGATGGTTTTTTCCGTCGTGGTGGTGGTCATCTTAATTACTTCTGGCCACTTGGAGTGGGCATCTACCGCTATTAGGAACATCGAGTCCATAAATGGACCAGCAAAGTCGATGTGTACTCTTTGCCAGGGAGATGAGGGCCACTCCCATGGGTGCAGAGGAGCCTGTGGTGGCGCATTCTGAACCCTCTGACATCCTAGGCAATTCTTCGTGATCTCCTCTATGTCCCCATCGATGCCTGGCCACCACACAAACGCCCTTGCTAGATTCTTCATCTTTACGCCACCCAGGTGTCCTTCGTGCAGCTCCTTGAGTACCCTCTTTTGGAGTTTGGGTGGAATCACCACTCTAGACCCACACATCAGGGTTCCTCGACACACTGACAGTTGTTCTTTCCTCTGTGAGAATGCTTGCAGTGTTGGTTCGCACTGTGCTGGCCATCCCTCCACCGTTAAATCATAGACTCGTGAAAGAGTCGGGTCATTCCTTGTCTCATTCTCAATCATTGAGTTTGTTATCGGCAGACACTCCACTATTGATGAGTGGAACAACTCTACTGGGTCCACTGTCCTCGCTTCTTCTACCATCGGCAATGGCAAGCGTGATAGCCCATCAGCGTTTCCATGCTGTTTGGGCCGTTTGTATTCAATATCATACTGGTGTGCCCCAAGTAAAACTGACCATCTTTGTAACCTTTGTGCCGTCATGGTAGAAACGGCCTTGTTTGGGTTGAATATGGATACCAACGGCTGGTGGTCCGTCAGCAATGTGAACCTCTTACACTGCAGGTAATGGTTGAATTTCTTCACACCCCACACAAGACTGAGGGCCTCCCTATCTATCTGGGCGTAATTTCGTTCCGCTGGTGTCAATGATCGGGACGCGAATGCCACCGGCCTTTCCGAGCCATTTGGTAGTCTGTGCGAAAGTACTGCCCCAATTCCGTACGGGGAAGCATCACAAGCTAGCCGAAGGGGTAATGCTGGGTTGAAATGAGCCAACACTTCTTCAGAGGTAATCAACTCCTTGCTCCTGCGAAAAGCCTTTTTGCATTCTTCACTCCACCTCCATGGTGTTTCTTTCCGCAACAGCTCATTTAGCGGATGCAGCACCGTAGATAAATTTGGCAGAAACTTGTGATAATAATTAATCAACCCCAAGAATGACCTTAGCTGTGACACGTTTCCTGGAGCGGGGGCCTTCACGACCGCTTCTATCTTTTCCGGTGACTTATGTAGTCCCTCTCGGTCAATGACATGACCGCAGTATGAGATCCGTTTTTGGAAAAACTCACACTTCTTGCGATTAACCCGAAGGCCATACTCCTTCAACCTGGTGAGTACCAGTTTCAAATTCGTGAGGTGTTCTTCCTCATCTTTTCCCGTGATTAGAATATCATCTAAGTAGCACTGCGTGCTTGGAATTCCTTGTAACACCTGTTCCATGGCCCTCTGCCAAATTGCTGGCGCCAAAGCTACTCCAAAGACCAGTCTATTATAGCGATACAAGCCTCTGTGAGTGTTGATGGTGAGGTATTGGCGTGACTCTTCCTCAACCTCCACCTGTAAATATGCCTGAGCCAAGTCTATCTTCGTGAAGTGCTTCCCTCCAGCCAATGAAGCAAAAATATCTTCAATCCGCGGAAGCGGGTATTGTACCGTGTGAAGTACCGGATTCACTGTGATCTTGAAATCTCCGCAGATACGGACCTTCCCCGGTCCCCCTGGCTTATTACTTGGTGAGGATTTCATGACGGGAACAATGGGCGTGGCCCACTCACTCCAGTCTACTTTTGACAGAACCCCTGATCGTTCAAGTTCTTCTAGTTCTGCCTCTACTGCTGGTCGTATTGCGTACGGTACCGATCTGGCCTTAAAAAACTTTGGGCTTGCATGTTCTGCAATCTTGACCTTTGCTTTAATACCTCGCAGCGTTCCCAGTCCTTGCTGGAATACCTCTTTAGCTTCGTCTAATATTCTGGACAACCGTTCAGGTTTGACATCCTCTTTTTCGGACTCCACCGTCATGGTGTTTAGTGCATGCCAGTCCATCTTTATTTTTCGGATCCACTCTCGTCCCAGAAGTGGTGGACCTCCCTCAGGCAACACATACAGATCTAACCGGTGGTGAACTTTATCCTGGTATCTCACCTTAACCTCTAGTTTTCCGATGGGGAATACTTTGTGCCCCGTGTATGTCTGCAGCACTAGATCCGTATTCCGTAGTGGAATATGCTTGAAAAACTTTTTATAGTCATGCTTATTCATGACAGTCAACGCCGATCCAGTGTCTACTTCCATTTTTACTTGGACCTTCTCAATCTGTAACGTTATCCAAATAGTTTGTCGGTCGGCTTCATTGCTCACGTTGTGGATTCTCAGACTGTCCAGTCCTTTGTGTTTGGAGTGTGAGTCCGACTTCTGTTCCTTCAGACTCTTCCTAGTCGCCTCTTGTACCTTTCTGTACCATTTTTGTGAGGACTCGTCATTGTTGTACGTCGTTCCTGACCGGCACACTTTAGCTATGTGCCCGATCTTGCCACATTTCCGGCATTCTTGGTTTTTACCCCAGCAACGCTTCTGGTCGTGTGTTGTCTTCCCACAACGATAGCATTTCGTAGTCCTCGAGGTGATGTGGTCCACCCCTAGTGCCACCGTCTTCCGCTGCATTACCGCCGTTCCTTTTGCTGCGGCTTCGTATGATGCGGCTATAAGGACAGCCCTGTCAAGTGTGAGGTTGTTCTCTTCCAGTAGTCGCTTTTGCGTCCCTTCTTTGGACAATCCACATACGAACTTGTCTCGCAGTGCCTCTGTCAGATTCCCTCCGAACTGGCAGTGTTTCGCTAGCCTCCGCAGTTCGACCAAGTATTCCGCGTTGCTTTCGTCTTTCTTCTGCGTTCTCGCATAGAATCTGAATCGTTCAGCCAGCTTCAACGGTGTGGGGTTCAAGTGATCCTTCAGCACCGCTACTATATCCTCGAAAGTCTGATCCGCCGGTTTAGCTGGAGAGAGAAGATGTTTCAACAACCCGAATGTTTTCGCACCCATCATGTTAAGTAAGGTTACAGCTTTTTCCTCCTTAGCTATTTTGTTAGCCTTACAATGTATCTCAATACGTTCCACGTACGTGGGCCAGTCTTCTATTTCGGAGTTAAAATCGTTGCTGTCCCCACGCTTAGGCATCTTCCTTTCTTTGGGTACAACACAAATATTTCTTTAAATTCTTATGTATTTTTTTTTTCTAAGATGGCGGCTTTTCCCGCGAATTTGGCGGTTTCCCGCTCTTCCTTTCTCACCCCGCCCACTTCAATGGCGGTTTCCCGCTTCTGTCGGCTCCTCCGCCTAATGGCGGCTTCCCGCGTTTCTTCCTGGTGGAAGGGGTACGCTTTCCCCGCAGCGGACAGGTTCAGCCGCTGGGCTGGCTCTCGCACAGCTCCCCCTACTCGGCTCTGTCTTCTCCTCCCGCCCGCACGGCTCTACCGGCGCTGGGTACACCCCGTTAACGGAGGACAGTTCAGCCGCTGGACTGGCTCTCGCGCAGTCTCTCACCCCGTTTTCGGCTGTGTCTCTCTCCCACTCCCGCACGTTCGGTTTTGCCGGCTCTGAGTACCCCGTTGGTGGAGAACAGCTCAGCCGCTGGACTGGCTCCTCGCAGTCTCTCTCTCCGCCCCCGGCTCTCACCCGCACGGTTCCCGTTCGCCTCCCCAGCCCTCTCGCAGACCGGTGTTTCCCTCCCCGGCTGCGGCTGGGTTTCTCTTCCCACGCCTACTCGCAGGCTCAGCGCTTCGTGGCTGCGGTCGCTGCCCGGATTTTTCCCGCCGATCGCAGTCCGGCTGTCACCCGACGCCGTTGGACCCGACTTTTGACCGGCTCAGCTCCCCCTCGACCGAGGTCGAGTGCTCTGCCCTTATCCTCCGGATATTCTCTACACCTTCCCCTACTCACAGTCTCTTCGGCCGCCTTGTTCCCTGCTGATCGGCTCACTCTGTACCGTGGTAGAAGGGTAGTCAGTGCCTGTTGCAGACGGAAGCTTTTGTTGCTAAAGCCTTCCACCTTTCTCCTGCTGCAGCCTCGTGTTTTCTTCCAGCAGCACGACGAGGGCGGTTGCCTCTCTTCGACGCTCTTCTTGCTTTGGTAATCTTGCCGCAGGGTACGATCGGCCTCGTCGCCACTGTAAAGTCTGTGGGTTGTGCAGTTAATAAATACACAGACTTCAGAAATAACAACAAACAGGTCTTTACTATTCGAAGGTCCGGGCGAATCTGCCCCAGTTATCCTGTCACAACACTTATATACTGGTGTGGTCACTGTCGGTATTACAGTATACAGAAGCCAAACAAGTAGTGCCACACTTAAAGTAGTTCCCTTAAAGGTGAACGGTTACATACAATAATTTCCTTAAGGGTAGACGGGTACATACACTACAGGGCCAGAAAGGCAAGTTAATTAATTAATTTTTTGTTCCTTGTGAGCCAGGAGGAGCAAGAGTGCTCCTCCGAGCACCACTTGTGCCTCCCCTGCCCCAGGCTCCCCACCACCCCGACCGCAATGCCCTCCTGGCCCTCCTCCTAACCACTTAACCCAAGTGCTGGAGAAATAATGCACTGCAATTTTAACTCCTGGCCATGAGTTGTGTGGGTGGGAGCTGAGGCAAAGGGCAAACCGTGTGGCCCACCGCAGTGTGAGGCCTGGGAGATCTTAACACCCGGGCCTTATCTGCACAGGAGCTGTCAGTCTCCTGCCTCAATCTGGCAGGAAACATTAGTTGGCCAGCGAGTTAGAGCGGGATTTCGGGCGGCAGGAGGCCGCTGCCAGGAAACTGAATGAACATTGGCCCAGAAATTCGGGTCTCCACGGGTGAGTACGCACGGGGTACTCACCCGCAGGCCCAATGGTAGTGCCGGTTTCCTGCATGCACTGCGCATGCGCGGGAAACCGGCACTTCCGTTCCCCTGAAAGCAGGGGTTAAGAGGTCGAACGCGTGCGCAGGAGAGGCTGCGTGTGTGCATCGAACTTCCGTTTTTTTTCCAAGTTTCTCCGGGAGGGTAAGTCTCCAGAAGTTACACATTTAAAAAGCAGGCGTAAGGCCTGTTTTTTACAAGATAAGTGGTGAATTCGTTAAAATTAAAACATTTTTTCCACAGGTTTATTATTTTTAAATACTTTAAAGCAAGGTAAGTTTATTTTTAGCCCCGTTAGAAAATAAAATTACTTTTTCAAAAATTTAAATTATTGTTTAGAATAGTTATTTCATGTAATTTATAGTTTATTTAAAAAATGTGATTTAAAAAAAAATTTATTTGAAGATTTAGTGATGTTTTGGAGCTCGTAGCATTTATAAGTTTTGACAGCTCTTCCTGTCAAACTTATGAATGGAGCATTCCCTGCTCCGATTGGCTCTCCATGGCCCACGTGATCCCAGGGGACGCATCAAACTAACTGCGCCCATGGGATTCGCAAGCACTGCGCGCGGGCAGTTGGGGGAGGCCCAGGATCGGAATTCCACGGGGACCCACAGCACAACGGCTGGCGCACAAGGTAAGTGCAGGTCAGGGGCTTACACCCGCAGGAAGTCCCCAACCCGAATTTCTGGGCCATTATCATCATAGCACCCTCGAGAGCCATTTAAAGCAAATGGTGAAGGTTTCTTTACCCGCGTTTGCCTCTCAGCTGGTCAATGGCTACTGCATAACAGTTGACAAAATAGACCCATGAATTGAATACTGACCGCCACAGAAGTAACTTTATCATTTCTCTGAGTGAAGTAGACATAGTCTGTGCAGCAATAGGTGAGAAAATCGCAGAAACATTAGTCATAATTTTCCAAAGCTCTCCAGATTCAAGAATTGTGCCCTTGGATTCAAAAACTGCAAATGTCACACCCTTATGTAAGAAGGGAGAGGGAGAAAAAACAGGTAACTAGAGACCTGTCAATTTAACATCAATGATGGGGAAGTTACTGGAATCTATCATCGGAGACAGAGTGACTGAGCACTTGGACAAGTATCAGTTGATCAGACAGTCAGCATGGATTTGTGAATGGTAGGTCATGTCTGACTAATGTCGTTGAATTTTTTGAGGAGGCCAATAGCATGGTGGATAGGAAAGTGTCTATGGATGTTGTCTATATGGACTTCCAGAAGGCATTTGATAAGGTTCCACACAAGATATTATTAGCAAAAATGAGAGCACACAGAATTAGAGGTAACCTTGTGATATGGGTCGGTAATTGATTGTCAGGTAGGAGACAGAGAGTAGGAATAAGGGGTTCAATCTCTGATTGGTGGGATGTGACAAGTGGTGTTCCTGAGGGATCTGTACTAGGGCCTCAGCTTTTCACCATATATGTTAATGACTTGGATGAAGGAATAGGGAGTTGTATATCCAAGTTTGCAGATGACACCAAGTAAGGAGGCACAGTAAATATTGAGATGACCGAAGCCATCGTCTTCGGTCCCCGCCACCGAATCCATCCCTCTCCCTGGCAACTGTTTGAGGCTTGAAAGGGTTAAAAAGCAAGCAAATCCTTTGTGTTTAAAATACAGAGAACGCGGTAAACTAGTATCAAAAAATAATACATTATTATGGCAGAAGGCGGAGGCCCAGAGTGGGGACCGCCGGGATCATTGAGTTGGCTCTATGCTGACGATCAGAAAGGTTTGATAGATAAGATGAAAAAAGACGGATGGGATCCGTTGGGAAAACCAATAACACAACGAGAATGGTGGGAGAAGCAAAAGCAAAAGAAAATCCAAAAGGCAGGAATAATCCTAGTGCATCAGTTAATGGTATTGACAAAAAAGGTTAAGACACAAACTGCTGAATTAGAGGAACAAAAGCAGCTGGCAAAGGAATGGGAGGACTTAGTAAAAAGAATGGAATTAATGGGGAAAGGAAATAGGAACGAATGGCATATGAGGACACCTCCCTTTCCCTCGGCTCCTCCTGACGAGGAGCCTGACGGCTTGGTGGTGTCAGCTGCGCCAGTTCGACGATATGCTAACCCAGCAAATGATCGATATCAGGCCTTTTCCCCCTTAGAGAAACAAACTATTCTCAAGGATTTGGGTACTTTAAAGGCACGAAGTCAAAACTCAGAATTTTGGAGAAATTTGGATGAAATGTGGGACACACATGACATGCACCCACGAGATCTCCATCAAATAATAAGAGCAAAGTGTCCACCGGAGAAATGGAGAAACATCGTAGGGCCAAATATGCAGGACGGGGCGTGGGCAACAGCGGTTCCTGCTGCAGCAGATCGAGCAGCACAACAGCTGGCTTATGCTCCCTTTAAAGCTGCAGTTGAACTCGCATTAGGAGCGGCCCCTGCTAATTGGGGAAAAATACAGTCAGTCAAACAGAAAAAAGGAGAATCTAGCAGTGATTATGGAGAACGTCTATTTGACGCTTATTGTGAATCGTCAGGTCAAGGTAACCCCCAAAGGGCAGATTTGCCGTTTGTTCAGATGTTTAAAGACGGACTCTCATCAGCACACCAAACTATCTTAAAAATGGGAGTAATTGCTGCCCCCTCGTATGAGCTCGCGGTTCAGTGGGCAGGTCAGATAGACGCAAAAGAATCTGAAAGCGCCGATAAGGGAGGTGTAAAAGTTAAACAGGAACGGGTAGCAGCGGGGGATTCATCACAGCCAAGTAAGAAAATCCAAGGGAAATGTTTTACTTGTGGAAAAATGGGACACATGGCAAAGGATTGTAAAAGTGGGAAGAAGACAGAATGTGACTATTGTGGTAAACCAGGACACCAGAGTAGTAACTGTTGGCAAAAGAGAAGTGACGGAAACCAACAGAAAAACACTTATCTTACTCCGGACGAAAGGAGGGACTTCTTCGAGTACCTCAAGTCGAAAGGGAAAGGTCAATGACGGGAGGCGGCCCCAGCAAAGGGAGGCTCGGATAATCGAGTCTACGTAGCAGCAGTGTTAGGGGGCCAACCGTGTGAAATGTTAGTTGATACAGGGGCATCAGTATCCTTGACTGATTTGCCCCTTCCGTTAACCAGAGAATGGATATTTATAGTAGGGTTAGGGGGCACCAAGATTAAAGCTTATAAAAGTGAGGTACAGGTATTAGAAATAACAGGGAAACTCCTTCCCGCCCAGTTCTATGTCTGCCCAAATAATGAAGGCACCGTGCTAGGAATAGATTTGCTGAAAGAGTTCAATATATTAGTGGACTCAGCGCAAAATAAAATTGTTTGGCTTAAAGAAGATGGATCCAAGGTTAGTGTAGATAAACCATGTGCTCACTTAGCTAAGGTGGGAAGCGCGACTTCTTTAAGTAGGGAATGGAGTTTGGAACAAAAACCCTACGGGACTATATGTGAGCTGATGAAAGTAGCCTGGGCCAAAATGAAACAGGACACTGGATTGGTGAAGATAGAACCAATCGTAGTCCCCGGTCCGGAACACAAGCCCCATAAACAATACCCTATTAAGCCAGAAGCACGGGAAGCTGTGCAAGAGATTGTACGTGATTTAGAGGAGAAGGGCATAATTAAGATTACTGAAAGCACGACCAATTCGCCCGTGTGGCCAGTCGTAAAGCCGGATAACTCACTCCGGTTAACTATTGATTATACTGAATTAAATAAGGTTACGCCTAAATTACACCCCATAGTAGCCAGCCCATCCACAATCCTAAATGCCCTGAGCATGGAGCACAAGATTTTTACCGTTTTGGACATAGCTAATGGATTCTGGTCTTTACCTTTAAACCAGGAATCTCAGAATAAATTTGCCTTTACAGTCGGGGAGAAACAATATACGTGGACTAGGTTACCCCAGGGGTTCCATAATAGTCCGGCAATCTTCCACCGAGTAATGAATTCATTGCTGGAGACTGTGGACCTCAGCCCATACCGCAGCACTGTGCTGCAGTATGTGGATGACCTATTAATTGCCTCGGAAGATGAGCACAGACATGCCGCTGCCTTAATCGAAGTCTTACAGGCTTTAGAGAAAGGGGGATTTAAAATAAACCCTAAGAAGGCTCAAATTGGGCAGAGCACAGTTACGTATTTGGGGCAACAGATATCCCAGGGGACCCGGACTATGCCAAGTGACCGACGGAAGGCAATCCAAGAGATGCCCCGTCCGGTCTCGGTACGAGGGGTTAGGAAAGTACTGGGTCTCTTTAATTACAGTAGAAACTTTATGCCCAACTTTGCAGCAATAGCAGAGCCCATCCAGAGATTAGTAAAATGGGGAAACCCAGGCAATACCCCGATCGAATGGGGATCAGAACAAGAGGAAGCATATGGGAACCTCAAACAAGCTTTAGTATCAGCTCCCAGCCTCGGGTTACCCGATATGAAAAAGCCATTTCACATCCATTGTGAGAATGAAAGAGGCTTCTATGCAGCAGTAGTGACTCAACAGCACGGGGATAGGAAATGACCAGTAGCATATTACTCGACTCAACAGTCCCCCGTGGCAGCCGGGATGTCACGCTGTGTGGCAGCACTGGATTGCGCAGCGTGGGCTGTGAGAGTAAGTGAACCAACAATAATGACAGGCGATATTACTCTACATACCAAACACACGTTGGTAGAAATGTTGAATAATAACAAATTACGGTCCGTATCCAACATGCGGAGGGCGCGTTGGGAAGCGGTCTTAATACCCAAAGATGAATCAGTAAAAATTATTAGGGATACCGGGGAGAACCCCGCAGAAGGTATTTTAGGGATGGGGAGCCCCACAAATGTGCAGAAGTAGACGATGAAGTAGATGGGGACCCAATAGAGGATGAACCATTAGAAGAGGCTCAAATTACCCTCTATGTAGATGGCTCACGAAAGTACATTGATGGGTCGCCCCGGACAGGGTGGGCAGTTGTGAATGACCAGTTAGAAACAGTATTGTCCGGTAGGTTAGATGGGGTACTATTAGCACAGGTGGCAGAGCTGGTAGCGCTAACTGAGGCTTTGAAATTAGCTGAGGGGAAAACAGTAAACATCTATACTGATAGTAGATATGCATTCGGGGTAGTGCACGATTACATGACAGCTTGGGGAAGACGAGGATTTGTCACTGCAGGAGGTGACTATATTAAACATCAGCAATGAATAGAAGCCCTTCTCGCCGCCGCCAAAGCCCCAAGCCAAGCGGCAGTAGTCAAAATTAAAGCCCATCAGAAGGTAGAAACCCGCCAACAGGAGGGTAATCGGGCCGCGGACATAGCAGCACAACAGGCATTGGAACAAAAGGAATTGGAGGAAAGAGTAGCTAGTGTACAAGTGGAGGAAGTGGACATTTTAAAATTACATGAGGACACCTCACCAGGAGAAAGACAGGAATGGTATCGTGCAGGAGGAAGAATGGATGATAAAGGAGTTTGGCGAAAGAATGGGAAGGTAATAGCCCCCAGTTGTATTCGACAAACGCTCTTGGGACTACACCACGGCATAGGTCATGTGGGCAGAGGGGCAATGACCCATTTGTTAGGACAAGAATGGTGGTGGCCGGGTGTGGGGAGGGACATAGCAAAGTACTGTCAGAAATGTCTAACTTGTGCACAGCATAATCCGGGAAGACCAGTAAAAATACGACTAGCACACCAGCCAAGACCTAGAGGACCGTGGGAGAAAATACAAATAGGCCTAGAAATTGGGTTTTGGCGCAGCCAGGGCTTTAGCACCGGAAGTTAGTGCCGGCGCTAAGTCCCCCTGCGCGCGCCAAAAATTCAGTAGCGCTGCGCCCAAACGGCTGCCGGCGCTACTGGAGGGTTTCAGCGCCTCCCAATGGGCGCTACCTGCCCCATTGCGGCGCTGTTCCGGCGCTGCGGCGCCCGATGCGGTGCGGCAGGCTGGGGAAGTGCAGGCCTCCTCCTTCCGTTAAGGAGGAGCTGCCTGCACCCGACCGCTGGCCGTTGACGGCTGAATAAAAATGAGCCCGGCACCTCGGAGAAGTGCCGGGCTCGCGGCCCACACGCATCTGTGCCACGGGGGGGTCTTGGAGGAGTCCGGGGAGGGAGGTGCGGGCAGGCGGCCGCCGGGGAAGCGGCCGGCCGCCGCGCGACCTTAATGCGCCGGCGCTAACTTCAGCAAGGCACCTTTTACAGAACGTTGCTTGCGGCTGCCACGGGCGAGGCGGCCGCAACTCAATTTCGGAGTTCGGGCGGGTTACCACGGCAACCGGGACGCTGCGCACACCGATGACGTCATCGGTGCCGGCGCAGCGCTACCGGTGCAACGCCGCTTTAGGGCCCCACTCAATTTTTCAAATGGCCATAACTCTGGCGCTAGTCCCTCTAGCGCCTCAAAAGCGGCGCTAAGGCTAGTGAATATCTAGGCCATAGACTTTACAGGGCCATTGCCAAGCTCCAGGGGAAGGAAGTACTGCCTAGTAATAATAGATCAGTTTACCCGGTGGGTGGAAGCCTTCCCTACACGAAATTGTACTGCCACCACTGTGGCACAAATAATGGCAGAAGAAGTAATACCACGATGGGGGGTTCCGACGCAAATTGACTCCGATCAAGGAACCCATTTCACAGGAGCAGTAGTGAAGAATATTTGTGCATGGATGGGAATAAAACAGAAGTTTCACATCCCCTATCATCCCCAGAGTTCAGGGATGGTAGAACGAATGAATCGGACCTTAAAAAACGCATTAGCAAAAGCACTGAGTGAAAAACATCAATTTTGGGTAGATGTACTGCCCGCTGTACTAATGAAATTAAGAGCTATACCAAATCGAACTACAGGCTTGTCGCCTTATGAATTAATGACAGGGCGAGCAATGCAACTCCCCCATGGAATAATTACGGGAGGAGAGGAATTAGGGCCGTTGCACGACAGACTCCGTCGATATGTCCTAGAGTTGAGCAAACAATTAAAGGAGATGTGACAACAAACTAGAGAAAGACAGGAAGAAAAGGACAAAGATTTAGAATTGACTGCATTGCCAGACGTTCCCCCTGCGGGGATGAAAGTAATGGTCAGAATCCTACCAGAAAATCCAGGGTTTGCTCCGAAATGGTCCGGCCCTCATCAAGTCCTTATCAGCGGAGACACGTGTGCTTGCATTGATATAAAGGGTATGGGGTGGTGGAAGCACTGGACACGGCTAAAGACCTATAACCCTTCACCAGTGTAGAAATGGAAACCCCAATACAGATACCAGTTGAAGAGAGTACAAGATACTGGATGGAGTATAAGGAGTGGGAATGGGCGGTGGTGCGAGGATTGGTGTGGGCAATATGTATCATTCTATTTTGCTCCACCTTGGGCTGGATTCTGAAATACATATGGGAACAATCCCACCCACCTCGGCGCCAAGAGGGGGAAGAAAGGATCGAAATGGTATTAATGGGACCGTCAAACTAATGCCTATATACTTATATGCCCCTCCAGGACAACAGAATCTACAAGCAACAATTAGTTAGATTGGCGGTATAGCCTTTGGGACGTTGTTAAAATATAGTAATGAAATTGCTTATATGTATTAGTGTAGTTGCAGCATGTGTAATGGACATTACCCCGCTTGATTATGAATGCCTTCGTCAGCAATGGAATCGGATAAGACTGTGTAATCGGGACACCGTTCAATGCCAAACCCAAGATGATGTCAACCAAAAGGAGCGGACACTAAAGCGAGAAAACGGAACAACAGCCTGGTTTATTCGGAATTCAAGAACCTACTTGACTGGTAGAGGTAGTTGGACTGTTCCATGCGGAAAGACTTTGTGTTCCATCGACTTACGATGTCCGGATGCCCTCAAGCGACTAAAGAGGGAATTGCACGTGAATACATTTCTTTACATGTCGTATGTTTATGCTGAGCGTTTTAATCAGTCTAGCTGTTGGGTATGTTCCCATGTTCCGACCCATGCAAAGGGGGGAATTCCCTTAAGAGCCATTCCCTTTAATGCCTCAGATATGGCCGAATGGATTATCCGACAAAATAGTACCGAGGGAACTCTGGTAGAATGGGGATTTAGACAAAAGATGGAGGCAGAGAATTGGAGGAGTGCAGGCTACAGCCTCACTGCCTTCCGAGGATGGTACCAACTGTAGGGGGTTTCTCTTGCTCGTTCTGGTCTCCTACCAGGCTTCGTGCAATAATTACCCTTGAGTGGTTCGACCCACTCTCCCCTACGGTTCTAGACCTTGGACTTAGGTGCAGGGAACTGTAGTGCAGAGAAAGACTCAATAGACCAGGTTGAATAGCACGAAATGGATGCTTTTATTATTAAACAGTTTGCAGCATTATAAAATACATGTCATAAGCACAAATTAAAGCAACTACAAGCATGCACATATCTATAAACTTAATTCCATGGAAATGGGAAACACACGGCACATCGAAAAAGGGGAAACACATTACGATTACCCTTACCCCCTCCCCTAGACCTAGACTAAGTTTCGACCTGAGGAACTCGGAATCATGCTCACCACTTTCAGATTCGCAAAAGAGGGGGTTCGCAGCCCCTTTGGCACAGCTTTCCGTCGTCACGTGGATTTGGAAACTTCTGGCGCAGCTTGTTTTTCTCTCTCTCTCAGGCGATGAGGCAGTGGACACAGCCTCGATGAGCGCTCGTCATGACTGAATCCCTTAACAGTTGTTGAAGAACTGGATGTCCATGGGAGAGTCCGAGAGTTTCTGGCCAAATGGTATGTCGAGGCCCTGACTGGCTAGGCCCGGAATGTCCTTTTATTTCTCGCTCCCGCCGGGCTCGGTGGTTTTCCAGAGGGTGTCTTCTCCTTCGGCCTGGGTCGTCGATGATCTCCCGACAAGAGTACCCGGGCCACCCTCCTTCGTCTTCCCGTCGTGGTTGAGCCTTGCCTGGCCGAGCTGGCTTCCCAGCCAAAGTCTTCTCGTCGTCACCGAAGTTACGAATTGTACCGAAGAAGTGAATCGTCCTATGAGTGAAGCGTAGCCGTCGAGGTGAAGCGTTGCCTCCAGTGTGTCTTTACGAAAATCGCCAAATCGCGCTGATGGACATTTCAATCCATAGTTATACTCTTTTGGGACAGTCTTATCTCCCGCCAGATCATAGTCTAGTCTTTGTAATATTTTTGGCGGGCAGAAATCTCTGCAGGGGCGCTTTGTCTTGTAACGGGAGCCGGTGATAGCTTAACTGGCCTTCCTGGCCGATAATGTCTTTTACTTTGTCACCGTAACTCGGTTCGCATATTGATCGGTCTGGAGATTGCCCTTGATGGCTGTTAAACGGTCTTTCCTTTGTACAGTAAATGGGTTTAAGTGTTCATTCAATTGTCCGCCCATATCTTGATGGGCCCCATCCTGTTACCTGAAACTGTCTTGTACTTAGAATCCAATTAATATGTATGCCCAGATCCCTGAGTTTCGGTTTCCCGATACTGGCTTTCGCGGGCTTACTGTCCTCAATCCACAAGCCTGTCTGGCTTGCAGTAACAGAATTCAAATGGTCCCAGAAACTGATCACGAGGTCCGGTGGCCATTTTGTATGCCCCTTTTTATCAAAGGTTTTTTCTGTATAAGCTTCTTTTGGTCAATAAAGCTGTATTATTAATCCTGTTTTCTTGCATGATTAGTTAATGAAAATTTTCGAATCTTACAGTCCCCCCTGTGATACTGATAGCTTGCTTACAGTATCAATAATCCTTGGTGAGCAAATTTTCCTGATTCCTCACGTCCAAACATTCCCGGTAATTAACTATCTATGACCCTCACGACACATGCAGTTCCCATTTCAGAAAATTACCTTGTGTACAGTTGGACAATCACAGGCAGTATTACCTTAAACTATAACACATTCATCTTTCAGATGTGAAGGGGCCAATGCTCCTTGCACCACCTGCATACACCTTTTATTAATCAAAAAACAAAACTTCACCAACGGCTATAACATTACAGTATTCACACACTTAAATCATGCAGTGGCTGAAATCTAAAAATGGAGGGACGCTTTAACTTTTAATACTAGCTGCTTACACTGGGGTGTCCTCTTCCCACACTCGTACATAGCGTTCTCTCCATTCTCCTGTGTTCTCGTGCCTCTGGAGGCGTTTGCCTCTCTTGCAATGCACGAACAATAAAAATATTACAATTAAAACCTGACACACTACTAGGATGTGGGATGCTATTCTAATCCAGGCCGGGATCTCTATATTGGTGAACAGGTCCCACCATGGTGGGGTGACAATGTCCAATATGTCTTTCCCTATCTCTATTGTCTTCTGCTCCAGTGTGTAGAAATGTTTCTGTGAAACTATAACGGCTTTTAAGATCTTGGTGAGGTGTTCGGGGAGAGGGGGAATGACATATCCGAAATGCGCGACGAATCACTGTGGTCAGCCCAGGTATAACAGCGTGACCAGAGGTGACCTTGTGTAGTGATACAACAGTGTAAACAGTGATAACCATAGTGTAACGATATAAACAGTGACAACCATAGTGTAACGATAGTGAACGATAAAAGTGGTTCACCACACAAACGTTGTGCATCTGGGTAATCTTTCCCTTCCATGGGCCCCTACTAGTCTTATTTCGAACTGTACTTAGGTTCCAAGCCCCGTGGGTGAAGCTATTATTACCTAATCCAGTTCCGGTTTCCTCCAGTTCGTAATTCTGCTTACACTGATCTCCAATAGAGCTTCCGCGGTGTCATTTGCTACCTTTTCGAAAATTTCCGCTATTAACCGTATTTCTATAATAATTCTATAATAATTCGAGCGGTCCCATAAAATGGGAACATTAGAGCGGCAAATCTCTCCGCTTCAGTTATTGTGCGTTTGTTTCGATTGATGGGATGGTCTGCTAGTGTAGCCACGTGATGCACATAAGGAATTGCGTATCCTAAATAACACGAACCCGTCCAAAGCTCGGGTAGCCACGGATACGCTTTGTGGCCACATATAAAATACGTGCCATTATATGCAATGTAATTCTTCCAAATTGATATACCTATCAATTCACCCAATGAAAAGCGACGAGTTAAGATAGTAACTATAGGTTATTATTGGCTAAATAACAGAGCCCACCCTCGTGGGTGATCGGGTCCAACAAGGAGGAATACCAGCCAGTCGACCACCTTTATACCTGAGCGCTAATTAAAGGGCACTTACCCTGCACTATAAAGGGCAGCCATTTTGCAGCATTCACTCTTGTGCAACGGTTTTTTGGAGAGAGACCAAGGAGGAGAGCTTACTGGTTTGGACCAACACTAGGACAGGTATTTTTGGCTCAGGCCAGAGCTTAGCAATTATCTTTGCCTTCATTGAGAGCTCATTGTCTCCCAGCATATAATGGGGGCTGCATTGGGTGCCAACGCTGACTTTCAGCCTTATGCCAGAAGGGCTTACAGATGCCGTGAGAGAGTGGCAGCCCTGGCTAGACGCAGAGGGGGCAACAGGCATCGCCAACTGAGGCCTTACCCACCCAGGGTATACCGCCAGCAGTCCTCCTATCTGACCATGTCTGCCGCGATGTGTGTAAGGAGGCTGCGATTCAGAAGGGAGGTGGTTGCAGACATCTGCCAGCTGCTTCAGAGAGATCTGCAGCCACAGCTGATGCGCAGGACGTCTCTGTCGGTGGCAGTGAAGGTGACGGTGGCTCTCAACTTCTATGCCACCGGCTCCTTCCAATCCGCTGCTGGGGACATCGCTAACATCTCCCAGTTCGCCGTGCATTGCTGCATCCGCCAGGTGACCGAAGCCCTTTTCACAAGGAGCCATCAATTCATCTCCTTCCCCATGACCCTGGACAAGCAGCAGCAGCGTGCAGTGGGATTTGCAAGAATAGCGGGCTTCCCCATGGTGCAGGGCGCCATTAACTGCACGCATGTGGCTTTGCGGGCACCTCTGGAGCATGCCGAGGATTACCGCAACCGGAAGGGCTACCATTCCCTCAACGTACAGCTGGTGTGTGACCACAGGCAGCGCATCCTAGCTGTCAATGCCCACTTTCCAGGCAGCAGCCACGATGCCTTTATCCTGCGACAGACAACTGTGGCTGACATGTTCCAGGCACAGCCTCCCCCAAGAGGATGGCTTATCGGGGACAAAGGCTATCCTTTGTGTACCTGGCTCATGACCCCGCTCCGCGCACCCACGATCCCTGCTGAAGAGGCATACAACGAGAGCCATCAAACGACTAGGAACATCATAGAACAAACAATCGGCATCCTCAAGCAACGGTTCCACTGTCTCGATCGCTCCGGGGGAGCCCTCCAGTATTCGCAGGACTGAGTCTCCCAATTCGTCGTCGTTTGCTGCATGCTGCACAACCTGGCTATCCGCAGGACTCAGGCACTGCCACCTCACGTTGGACCCCCACCTCAGGAGGAGGAGCAGGAGGAGCATGAGGAGGAGGAGGACGAGGAGTACCAGCCCAGGAGGGAGGCACAAGGTCCAAGGGCCGCCCATCGGCGGCTTATTGAACGTCACTTCTAGACCCCCTGTCAGGGAATGGCTTGTGCCAATGAAAGAACATGATTGCAGCCGCTCCGCAAGCCCTCAGCCGGTTAAGGCAACAAACACTTCAAAGATCAAACATGGACAATTTTAATAAATAAAATGCTTTATTGTACAAACTCAGGGCCCCTCCCACATGAAAACCAAAAACAGACGAAACCCCCAAAAAACACTCAAACACATTACTCGCTCCCACAACCTGGAGAGGATTAACAAAACAGTGCAACTAAAATGGCCGTCATCCTCGGACTTCGTAAAATACAAACATCACATCCTCGGCCTTCAAAAAACAAACATCCAATTCTCGGCCTCAAAAACAAACATCCAATTCTCGGCCTCAAAAAACAAACACAACTGGCCACACATTCGACTTTTTGGCCCGCTAGGTCGATGCCTTGGCCATCTTTGTGTGGCCCCTGCCCGCCCTGCTGCTCCTCCTCAAAGTAAGGCCATTGGCTGCTGCAAGGCTGGGGGCAGGCTTCAGAGGGGCACATGTCGTGACGGCAGATGCCCTTGGGGGTCGGCCGAGTCGAGGTCTGGCCGTCGAGCGGGCGGCTGTTGAATGCTGCAGCTGTGGCTGGCCAGCATCAGTCGCTGCAGCAGCTCCTGGCAGCTCCACTGGGGGAGTGGCAGTGGCGGCTGGAGGAATGGGGGCAAGCTGGCGGATGGCAGGCGCTCGCTGGTCGCCTGAGACACTGGCACTCGCCCGGGCCAGCACTGCAGCATGCGCACCAATCTGCCGAGGGACAGACCGCTGTGCTGCTGCAGCGCGCCGGGTGCCCTGGCGATGCCTGGCTGACACAGCGAGTGTGGCAGCAGTGAGTGCCCGTGTTGACCTGTTCAGTGACCTCATCAGAGCACCCAGTGACTGCACGGCACCACTGATCAGCTGCCCACTCGCTGCCTGAGCTGCCCCGAATGCCGCACGACTCGCTGCCTGATCTGCCCCGAATGCCGCCCGACTCGCTGCCTGCTCTGCCCCGAATTCCGCCGAACTGATGGCCTGTGAGGCCCCGACGTCGATGACACTCCGAGAGAGGGACTCGATGGCCTCAGGCAACCGTCCCACTACCCCCATGAGCTCCGTGTGCCGGCGCTCCGAGTCCGCGGGCAAGTCCTCGAGGCGTTCCATCTCCTCAGCGAAGACAATCTCCGGACTGGAGGCCGGACTCTCCCTCTGGGGAGAAGCCCGCTGAGCTGGCCGACCCTTCCTGCGTTGCTGGAGGCCTCTGGGCCCAGCAATTGGACTCCCCTCCGACCCTTCCCCCCTCTGGGGAGAAGGCCGCTGAGCTGGCACCCCCCTCCCGCGTTTCTGCAGGCCGCAGGTCCCATGAGCTCCCCTCCCCTCCGACACTTCGGCGACGCTCCCCTCCAGGGAAGACGTGTCCCCTACATTGGCATGGGTTGCCACGGCTGAGGGTTCCCCTGATGGGCCACCTTCCTCTTGCTCCTCCTCCTCCTCCTCCTCTGAGGGGCTGTCACTGGCAAGTTCAGGGACCTCCTCCTCACCATCTGAAACCAGGAAGGCACAAGAGTAGCTTTAGAGTGAGGAGAGGGCGTCAGCGAGGGATGCATGAGTGGTGGCATTCAGCGCATTGGTCGGACAGTGGCAAAGGATGTAGATCTGATGCGCAAGTGGGATGAGAGAGGTCCAAACGTGGATATCCTTACCATTGGTGCCCAGAACAGGGTCGGCATCTCCACATGCAACGGGGCCAATCACCCGGGCACCCATGATGCGCTCCACGCGATGTTGAAGCTCGGTGAGCGGCTGGATCTGGGGTCGGCCTCCCCCGGTCACAGTCCGGCTCTTCCGATTATTAGCCAGCTTGGCCTGCAAGAGAAAGGACGGCCTCTAAGTACAGTGTGTCGCCCTGATCTTGTGTGCACTGCCTCCCATGGTGGAATAGCCTGGCCAGTGTGTCGCCCTGATCTTGTTTGCACTGCCTCCCATGGTGGAAGAGCCTGGCCAGTGTGTCGCCCTGATCTTGTGTGCACTGCCTCCCATGGTGGAATAACTTGGCCAGTGTGTTAAGTGCAGAATGTGCAATTGATGTTCATGCCTGTTCCATAGCTGCTGGATGAGGGCTGGCCATTAGGGCTTTCAGGTCCCTTTGCCCATAATGTGAGGTGCACATGCAAGGATGAGGAGGTCACTGGAAAGGGTACTCACCCTGACAATCCGCGTGAGGTCATTAAACTTTTTGCGGAATTGGACACCGGTCCTGGGGACCTCGCTGTTGGCTGACACCTTGCTGGCGACATGCCTCCAGGCTCTCCGGTAGGCGCGGAGCGGCGCCTTCCTTCCATTGTCCGGGTACAAAATATGGCGCCTCTTCTCCACACCACCAACCAGCACACTCAGATCACGCTCTGAGAAGCGCTGCGCTCGTTCACGGGCCTTCTCCATGGCTTCAGGCGCTATTTGGGTCCAGCAGCAGTGTTCAGGCCTAGCTGGAGGGCTCCACTATCCAGGGCGTGGCAGCAGACACAGTCGACCCTTCCCCCTTAAGAGCTGGCCGGCGCCAGGGTGTCTGCTGTCAATCACGAGATGGCCGCACCTGCGCTGCGCCCGGCCTGGGCGCTCTCGCTCAGCACCTCCGGCTTAGTGCCTAAAGAGAGGCGTCCAGCACCAGTTTTAGCGCTTGAGCAAACTCTTAGGGCGAAGCTAATGAATATCGCAGAAGTGGCCTCGATTTGGCGGCGGGCGCAAACTTTAGCAGCCGCCCGACTTTAATGCCCCAAAAGTGGCTACAATGAATTTCTAGGCCTTTGTGTTTAAAATACAGAGAAAGAGAAAGAGGTTACGTGTGAATTCACTAGAGCTACGGAGAAGCCAGGTGGCGATAAAAAGTCTGCACAACTCAAGGACTTTGCACAATGGAGCCTTACAAGAATAAGATAAGGTGTAGCCACCAGGCTACACGCAGCCAATGCTAAAGTGTGAGAAAGATTTAATAAAATGTCAGCTAAACTTAGAAGTAGTAATATAAAGAAATAAAAATGGCTTTACGAAGTGGCTATCTGCTTGCTTGCATATATATATATACTAATAGTGGTTCTGAGTTTTAGAAAGGTAGAGGAAAAGAAACATCAACTGGTCTGGCAGCTTGTAGAACTGCATTCATGGTTCAAATGGCAGAGATAAGGAGCAAAACAGAAAGAAGGGGCTCAGTTACAAACAGACTGTTTGTAAGTAACCTATGACCTGCAGCCCAGTATCATAGACCAAATATGGGTCACGAGGGCTTAGATGCCTGAATCATTATAAGATATGGTTAATTAACTAATACTCAATGTCGAATTAATTAAAAGACTAGGTTTTGTAATCAATCAACTTTTTTCCTTAAAGATTTTAACTGGAGAACAATTGTTGCTTAAGCAGTGATGTAATAACCACGTGAATTTATGTATCTTCTGTATTTTTTTTCAGCTCCTTGAAGTGTATAAAAGGAGCCTAACAGCTATGTAAAGTTGAGAAGGTGCTCACATAGACCGTGGGGTCTAAGGCGCTTCTCCCAGAGCTCTGATAATAAACTGCATCTTTTTACTTTTACATGGTTTAGATGTGAATTTATTTTCACCCCAACAAGGCTCAACTAGAATGTTCGCAACCTTGGTGTCATATTTGACCCCAAGATGAGCTTCCAACCACATATCCGCACCATCACAAAGAGCGCCTATTTCCACCTATGTAACATCGCCTGATTTCGCCCCTGCCTCAGCTCATCTGCTGCTGAAACCCTCATCCATGACTTTATTACCTCTAGACTTGACTATTCCAATGCACCCCTGGCCGACCGCCAACGTTCTACCCTACGTAAACTTGAGGTCATCCAAAACTCGGCTGCCCGTGTCCTAACTCACACCAAGTCCCGTTCACCCATCACCCATGTGCTCGCTGACCTACATTGATCCCAATTAAGCAATGCCTCGATTTTAAAATTCTCATCCTTGTTTTCAAATCCCTCCATGGCCCCGCCCCTCCCTATCTCTGTAATCACCTTCAGCCCCACAACCCCCACCCACCCACCACCGAGATATCTGCGCTACATCAATTCTGGCTTCCCCGATTTTAATTGCTCCACCATTGGTGGCCATGCCTTCAGCTGCCTCGGCCCTAAGCACTGGAGTTCCCTGCCTAAACCTCTCCGCCTCTTTACCTCTCTTGCCTCCTTTAATAGAAACATAGAAGATAGGAGCAGGAGTAGGCCATTCGGCCCTTCGAGCCTGCTCCGCCATTCAATGAGATCATGGTTGATCATCCAAATTCAGTACCCTGTCCCTGCCTTCTCCCCATATCCCTTGATCCCTTTAGCCTTAAGAAATATATCCAACTCTTTCTTGAATATACTTAATGAACTGGCCTCCACCGCCCTCTGTGGCAGAGAATTCCACAGGTTCACCACTCTCTGGGTGAAGAAATTCCTCCTCATTTCAGTCCTAAATGGCTTACCCCTTATCCTTAGACCATGACCCCTGGTTCTGGACTCCCCGGCCATCAGAAACATCCTTCCTGCATCTAGTCTGTCCAGGCCTGACAGAATTTTATAGGTTTCGATGAGATCCCCTCTCAATCTTCTAAACTCCAGTGAGTATAAGCCCAATCGACACAATCTCTCCTCATACGTCATTCCTGCCATCCCAGGTATCAGCCTGGTGAATCTTCGCTGCACTCCTTCCATGGCAAGAACGTCCTTCCTCAGGTAAGGCGACCAAAACTGCACACAATACTCAAGGTGCGATCTCACCAAGGCCCTGTACAGCTGCAGCAAGACATCCTTGTTCTTGTACTCGAACCCTCTTGCTACGAAGGCCAACATACCATTTGCCTTCTTAACCGCCTGCTGCACCTGCATGCTTACCTTCAGTGACTGGTGAACAAGAACACCCAGGTCTCTTTGCACTTCCCCTTCTCCCAATCTATTGCCATTCAAATAATAATCTGCCTTCCTGTTTTTGCCACCAAAGTGGATAACCTCACATTTATCCACATTATAGTGCATTTGCCATGTTTCTGCCCAATCACCCAACCTGTCCAAATCGTACTGGAGTTTCACGACATCCTCCTCACAGCATACCCTCCCACCCAGCTTTGTGTCGTCTGCAAATTTGGAGATATTACATCCAATTCCCTCGTCCAGATCATTAATATATATTGTGAACAGCTGGGGTCCTAGGACCGATCCTTGCGGTACCCCACTAGTCACTGCCTGCCACTCGGAAAACAACACGTTTATTCCAACTCTTTGCTTTCTGTCTGCCAACCAATTCGCTATCCAAGTCAATACCTTGCCCCCAATCCCATGTGCCTTAATTTTGCACGCTAATCTCTTATGCTCCTTACACTCCTTAAAACCTACCTCTTTGACCAAGCTTTTGGCCATCTAACCTAATAACTCCTTATCTGGCTCGCTGTCAAATTTAGTTTAGTAACGCACCTGTGAAGCACCTTGGGACTTTTCACTACATTAAAGGTGCTATATAAATGCAAGTTGTTGTTGCTGTTGTTGTTGGATGGGTGCAGGAAGTTACAAAGGGACATGGACAGATTAATTGAGTGGGAAAAACTATGCCAGATAGAGTTAGGAACATAGGAACAGGAGCAGGCCATTTAGCCCCTCGAGTCTGTTCCGCCAGTCAATAAGATCATGGTTGATCTGCGACCTAACTCCATATACCCGCCTTTGGCCCATATCCCTTAATACCTTTGGTCTACAAAAAGCTATCAATCTCCGATTTAAAATTAAAAATTGATCTAGCATCAATTGCCATTTGCAGAAGAGAATTCCAAACTTCTACCACCCTTGGTGTGTAGAAGTGTTTCCTAATTTCACTCCTGAAAGGTCTGGCTCTAATTTTTAGACTATGCCCCCTAGTCCTAGACTCCGCAACCAGCGAAAATAGTTTCTCTCTATCTACCCTATCTGTTCCCCTTAATATCCTAAAAACTTCGATCAGATCACCCCTTAACCTTCTAAATTCTAGGGAATACAACCCTAATTTGTGTAATCTCTCCTCATAACTTAACATTTGAACTCCGGGTATCATTCTGGTTAACCTACGCTGCACTCCCTCCAAGGCCGATATATCCTTCCTAAGGTGTGGTTCCCAGAACTGCTCATAGTACTCCAGGTGTGGTCTAACCAGGGTTTTTTACAGCTGCAGCATAACTTCTACCCCCTTGTATTCTAGTCCTCTAGATATAAAGGCCGTCATTCCATTAGCCTTTTGGATTATTTTCTGTACCTGTTCATGACATTTTAATGATCTATGTACCTGAACCCCCAAGTCTCTGGACATCCACTGTTTTTAGCTTTTCACCATTTAGAAAGTGCCCTGTTCTATTCTTTTTAGGTCCAAAGTGGATGACCTCACATTTGCTTACATTGAAATCCATTTTCCACATTTTTGCTCATTCACTTAATCTATCAATAGCCCTCTGTCATTTTATGCTTTCATCTACACTGCCGCCTATCTTTGTGCATCGGCAAATTTGGATATGTGGCTTTATTATGGCATCATCTAAGTCGTTAATAAATACTTTGAATAGTTGAGGCCCCAAAACAGATCCCTGCGGGACACCACTAGTCACCTCCTGCCATGGTGTGGAGATACCGGTGTTGGACTGGGGTGGACAAATGTAAGAAGTCACACAACACCAGGTTATAGTCCAACAGTTTTATTTGAAATCACAAGCTTTCGGAGCGCTGCTCCTTCATCAGGTGAAGTGGAGAGATGCCTATAGACACCGATTATATAGTCAGAGAATAATGCCAGATGATTACAGGTAATCTTTCTAACTGCACAGGACCTCCAACCAATGCTATACACCAGATACATCGACGACATTTTCTTCCTATGGACCCACGGCGAAGAATCACTGAAAAGACTACACAATAACATCAACAAGTTCCATCCCACCATCAAACTCACCATGGACTACTCCTCAGAATCGGTTTCATTCTTGGACACACGAATCTCCATCAAAGACGGACACCTCAGCACTTCACTCTACTGCAAGCCCGCGGGCAACCTCAGGATGCTCCACTTCTCCAGCTTCCACCCTAACTACGTTAAAGAAGCCATCCCCTATGGACAAGCCCTGCGAATACACAGGATCTGCTCAGACGAGGAGGAACGTGATGGACACCTACAGACACTGAAAGACGCCCTCGTAAGAACGGGATATGACGCTCGACTCGTCGATCGACAGTTCCGACGGGCCACAGCAAAAAATCACATAGACCTCCTCAGAAGACAAACACGGGTCACAACCAACAGAGTACCCTTCGTCGTCCAGTACTTCCCCGGAGCGGAGAAACTACGCCACGTTCTTCGCAGCCTTCAAAATGTCATCGATGACGATGAACACCTTGCTAAGGCCATCCCCACGCCGCCACTACTCGACTTCAAACAGCCGCCTAACCTCAAACAGACCATCGTTCGCAGCAAATTACCCAGCTTTCAGGAAAACAGTGACCACGACACCACACAACCCTGCCACAGCAACCTCTGCAAGACATGCCAGATCATCAACACAGATACCATCATCACACGTGAGGACACCACCCACCAGGTACATGGTACATACTCATGTGACTCGGCCAACGTTGTCTACCTCATACGTTGCAGGAAAGGATGCCCCGGAGCATGGTACATCGGCGAGACCATGCAGACACTGCGACAACGGATGAACAGACACCGCGCAACAATTGCCAGGCAGGAGTGTTCCCTCCCAGTCAGGGAACACTTCAGCAGTCAAGGACATTCAGCCTCCGATCTTCGGGTAAGCATTCTCCAAGGCGGCCTTCGAGACACACGACAACACAAAATCGTAGAGCAGAAACTGATAGCCAAGTTCCGCACTCATGAGGACGGCCTCAACCGGGATCTTGGGTTCATGTCACGCTACATGTAACCCCACCTGACATAGGGTCATCCAGACTCGAGTCGTCGTTGGCTTGTTCTCTCTACACAGATGCGGCCGGACCTGCTGTGATTTCCAGCAAAGAAAATTTTTTTTGTTTTTTATACAGACCCCAGCATCTGCAACATTTTACCCCTTGTGACCCCACCTCATTGTTCTTTGATGTAATGTTTTCCTGACTGACCTGTTTGGACACCATTCACACCTTTGATTGCTGTGATTATCTCTCTGCCAAGGTGTGATAAATGGCAGTTAGAAAGATTACCTGTAATCATCTGGCATTATTCTCTGACTATATAATTTGTGGCTATAGGCATCTCTCCACTTCACCTGACGAAGGAGCAGCGCTCCGAAAGCTTGTGATTTCAAATAAAACTGTTGGACTATAACCTGGTGTTGTGTGACTTCTTACATTTGTCCACCTCCTGCCAATTAGAGTACCTACCCATTATCCCTATTGCCTGTCTCCTGCTGCTCAGCCAATTTCCTAACCAGGTCAATAATTTGCCCTTAATTCCGTGGGCTTCTACCTTAGTTAACAGTCTCTTATGTGGGACTTTATCAAATGCCTTCTGGAAGTCCATATAAATAACATCCATAGACATTCCCATGTCCACTAATTTTCACAAATCCATGCTGGCTCTCTCTGACCAATTGAAAATTTTCAAGGTGTTCAGTCACCCTATCTTTAATTATACATTCTAGTAATTTCCCGACAGCAGATGTTCGGCTAACTGATCTATAATTCCCTGGTTTCCCTCGCTTGCCATTTTTAAATAGTGGAGTGACATGCGCAATTTTTTTTCCAATCTAAAGGGACGGTTCCTGAATCGAGAGAACATTGGAAGATTATAGTTAGGGCATCTGCAATGTGCTTACCTACTTCCTTTAAAATCCTGGGATGGAAACCATCTGGTCCTCGGGATTTGTCACTCTTTGGTGCCATTATTTTTTTCATTACTGCTATTTTGCTTACATTAATTTTATTGAGTCCCTAATTCAATATTAGTTTCCTTGGGATTTCCAGCATGCTGTCCTCTTCCTCTACTGTAAATATTGATGCAAAGTAATTATTCAACATGTCCACCATTCCCTTATTATCATTGACAATATCACTGATATCAGTTTTGTAAGATTCGAAATTTTCAGTAATTAATCACGCAAGAAAATAGGGTGAATGAGACAGTTTATTGACCAAAAGAAGCTTGTACAGAAAAACCTTTGATAAAAGGGCATACAAAATGGCCGCCGAACCTCGTGCTCAGTTTCTGGGACCATTTGATTTCTGTTACTGCAAGCCAGACAGGCTTGTGGATTGAGGACAGTAAGCCCGCGAAAGCCAGTATCGGGAAACCGAAACTCATGAAACCGAGCATACATATTAATCAGATTCTAAGTACAGGACAATTTTGGGTAACAGGATGAGGCCCATCAAGAAATGGGCGGACATTTGAATGAACACTTAAACCCATTTACTGTACAAAGGAAAACCGTTTAACAGCCATCAAGGGCAATCTCCAGACCGATCAATATACGAACCGAGTTACGGTGGCAAAGAAAAAGACATTATCGGCCCAGGAAGGCCAATTAAGCTATCACCAGCTCCCGTTACAAAGACAAAGCGCCCCTGCAGAGATTTCTGCCCGCCAAAAATATTACAAAGACTGGACTATGATTTGGCGGGAGATAAGACTGTCCCAAAAAGGTATAACTGTGGATTGAAAGGTCCATCAGGGCGCTTCGCTTCAGATTCACGCTTCGGGAACACGATTCAGTAGTTACGATTCGATTCAGGACGTCTCTTCTTTTGAGAATGCTTCGGGACGGACTCTTCGGCCAAACAAGGCTCGGCCACGATGGGAAGGCGAAGGAGGGTGGCCCGGGTACCTTTGTCGGGAGATCATCGACGACCCAGGCCGAAGAAGAAGACACCCTCAGAAGGACATTATGACTGCATAAAGAAAGCTTTTTGGGACCAGCGTCCCGCCCCGAGGAAGACCATCGGGAGATCGACGACCCAGGCCAGAGAAGAAGACACTCAGGGCCCAGCACTCCAGTGTCTCAACATCACATCGGTAATGGATTCACCCATGTGCATCCAGTTCTTAAAGTCACGTCGGTAACGGATTCATCCGTGGCGAGCGCTCACCAAGGCTGTATCTGCTGCTTCATTGCGTAAGAAAAACAAACTGCGCCAGAAGTTTCCAAATCCACGTGGCGACGGAAAGCTGTGTCAAAAGGCTGTGAACCCCCTTTTCGTGAATCTGAAAGTGGTGAGCATGATCCCGAGTTCCTCAAGTCGAAACTTCGTTTAGGTCTAGGGAAGGGGGTTAAGGGTAATCGTAATGTGTTTCCCCTTTTTCGATGTGCCGTGTGTTTCCCATTTCCATAGAGTTAAGTTTATCGATATGTGCATGCTTGTAGTTACTTTAATCTGTGCTTATGACATGTATTATATAATGCTGCAAACTGTTTAATAATAAAAGCATCCATTTCGTGCTATTCAACCTGGTCTATTGAGTTTTTCTCTGCACTACAGTTCCCTGCACCTAAGTCCAAGGTCTAGAACCGTAGGGAAGAGTGGGTCGAACCACTCAAGGGTAATTATTGCACGAAGCCTGGTAGGAGACCAGAACGAGCAAGAGAAACCCCTTACAGAGATGGTGACCGCGGCAGGACCTTGGCAGCAGGAATGTAGTGTGTTAGATCAAGGTTTGAATAAACAAAATGTGATGGATGAGAGAATAGCGGATTATGTTGTTGGGAAGGTAAACCTTACAAAACAGTGGATATCTGACCTATTAAGAGATAGGCGCCCGCTAGACGCAGCCATCAAGTGGACAGAAAGCAAAGAGCATAAGAAATCGGTAGAAAAGGCAGTCTGGCTGATGTGCTACAAGAAGCAAGTCCAGCTTCTGGACCAGGTCGTTGTAGCACAGACGGCCCAGATAAAAGGGCTACTAACAGAAGTAGAGGAAAAGGTTGCAGGAGGTCAGAAACTGATTCAATCGCTTAATGCGCTGAATCAGGAACGCCAATCCATAACTCACCGCCATGAGACCAGGATAGATTACTTGGAGTGTCAGGTCGTTGAGGCCAAGGCCAGTGAAGGTAGAATGAGAGATAGGTGTTTCCGCCTAGCTAAGCAGGTAGCGACCCAGGAGGAAAGTATTTTGGGGGCTAGAGCAGCATATAAGATGGCCATGGAGGATAGGTCTGAGAACACCAACCATAGCGCTTGCCACAGGGAGCTAGAGGACCTGAGAACGGCCCTAGCAAAGGCAAACGGCTTGGTGTGTCTCATAAACCCACCAGCGAGCCAGCTACTGTTAGCCAAGGAATCCAAAAGACCGATTCCGCAAGAGACAGTTGGGGTACCAACCCCCGAGCCCTCGGCACCTATACTGAGTCTTGGACTCCGGGGAAGGAAATGGAGAAGTCAGACACAGAGGTTCTTGAGGTAGAGCAACACCAGGTAGTAGAGTCGGGACCGGCACCGATGTGTCCCATGCGACACCGGAGGCTCGGTCCGGACCAGGATGGCGAGGACGGACCCCTCGTGAATCAGATCATAATGCCCCATAGCGCACGACAGCTAAGGGAAATGATAAGTCACATCCCAAAACTCTCCGAGTCAGGAGATCCCTCAGTCCATTTTAGGGACGTGGAGCAGACCGCAGCAGTTAATGACTGCGACGGGGTTGAACAGTCCAACATGCTGCTGCTCTCCCTGGACAGCTCGCTCCTCCAGTGTCTCCCTGACGAGAGCAAGAGAGGGCACAAGGCGTATGAGAAGTTACGGGACGAGATCCTGGAGATTATAGGGGAGGGTGACGGAACTCCGTTCCTCCGATTGGAAAGGACGGTACAGCTAGAGGGAGAACCCCCACGGGTTTTCGCCGGAAGGTTGTGGCCAGTGTATCGGCGTAGCTGTCCGGGCGGGCTGGACCGGAACGGGCTGAATAATGACCAAAAGGCTCATTGGCTCCGGTGCCTGGTCGCCAATTGCTTGCCACAGGTGAGGGAGCAGGCCAAAACATGGTTTGACCCCACTAACCCCCGCTCCACGGAAGAGTTAGTACTTGATCAGCTCACGATAGGTTACAGGAACAACAAGAGTAGGGATGTGCCTTCCTCAAAGGGAAAGGTGCATGAGGCGAGGCCTGCAGCTCCTGCTAAAAGGGAATGGCATCAGGAGGGGAATCGCCCTCCCCAAGCCAAGAGCAGTTGTTACGGGTGTGGGAAGGAGGGTCATTGGCGCCGAGACTGTAAAAATCCCTGGAAGGATTTAAAGGGAAAAACTCCCCCAGCACCAGCCCAAACCCAAGCCGTAGCTCCTGCCCCAGCACCAGGAGCGGGTGCAGTTGTGGATCCCGTGCGATCGAGTCAGTGTTGGAGGCAATGCGGTCTCTAATGACCTTGCAGGGAAGGTGGCAGTTGCCAACAGCCCTGTTGTTCCCCCAGCCCCAACCGCTGTGCCCAATTGACTAGAGCCAGCGCAGCCTGTCGACCTGTGTCCCCTAGAAAGACATGCACAGGAAGAGACCTCCTGTAAACTGGAGGAATACCTGCAGTGCCAGGTTGCGGAGGCTAAGTTAGTTGAGCAGGTTTTAAGGGAGGAGAACGCTAGGTTAACAGCGAGGGCTGGCAGTTTAGAGGGTCAGCTAAAGGTTTTTAAAATGGTTCATGAAGATTTCCAGCCACCAGCAGCGGGTGGTGAGGGGATACCTGCCCCCAGTACAGGAGTGGGTAGGGAAGAGGAGATAAAACTAGATTACTGGCTAGCTGCCAGGTATATGAAGCGGTGTAAGCTGTTTAAGCCGGGTGCACAAGGGCCAGCAACAGGGGCCAAGTCTGAGGACAAAAATCCTCAGCCTGCGACAGAGTCACAGACCACACAGGCTGGAACTGTAGTCTGCGTGAAGGGAGGAGTCATCCCAATGGAGTGGGAGGTCTCCCCTCTAATGTGGGATTTGGACGAGGAAGAGCCCGAACAGCTCGACCCCGCCCTTGACCTGATCACGGTGGAGGAAGAGTCAGAGGACAAAGATCCCGCCCTCGACTCAAGCTTAGGGGAGGTAGGGATTGGGGGCGGAGACTCACCACCTGTAGGGACAGGTGAGGTGGGGTCGGATGCCACAAATCCCGGCCCCGGGGGGGCAGAGCCAGAGGGAAGGGAGCCGGAACCGGCAGCTGTGGTGGGACCACAGGCTGTGACGGTGAAGGTCCCGACCCCCGGTCCGTCAGCCCTGGGAGCCTCGCCCAAGGCATCCCCTCGTAGGTCGACTCGAACGCCTCAGCCCAGAAAGCATTGGCCAAATTCTCCTTATTTCCCCCAACCTCGGTCCAGAGCAGCCCAGGAAAGGCACGGTTCCCGTTCAGCAGCGACAGGCTGCGGGGGATCAAAGCCGAAGGTCAGTGCAGCCCTGCCACAGGGAGCGGCACGCTGCAACCCTCACAGGAATTAAGTAGGCCGCCCGAAGGAGGGCGGCGCTGTACATAGGTTTAGGAAATGATAAGTTAAGCTAGGTAATTATAATGATAGTTTAAGGTATGTAAAGTTTAAGAGGATGGGGACGTTTTAAAAGGTAGTTTTCGAAGTCTGCCCAGTATGTGTGTTTGTTTGGAAGCGGGGTCAAAGGACCCGCGCGTCCGTTTAATTAGGCCAGCACCTATTGGGAGCCTGGCTACATCCTCTTATCGATTACAGAAACCAGGGATACAATGGAAAGGATTCTCGTAGCGCTCGCGGCGATCGGGTGCGGGTTGGCCTACCGAGGCCGCACCAAGGACGTCATCGTGTTCGGATGTTCCGGGGACACAGCCCCCATCGCGACGGATGGGACGGGGAAGCGAGAGGTTGAGGAATCGCCACCTACTTCCACCAAGGGAGATGGCCAGGATGGCTGGGGACGAATTCTACGGAATATTCCAGCAATTTCGGTTTTGCCTACCAAGAGACTTCGTTATCGTGCCCTCGGGTGAGGATCCTTGCACCCAGAGTCAGCGTTACCGTGGGAAAGAGGATCTGTTTGGTGTGTAATGGGAACGTACCGCTAAGTAGATGGTGGTGGCTACGAAAGCTGGGAAAGGACATGAAGAGCTCTACTATCGAGTGGGAGCGACTGGGTAACAATACCCATCGGACAATTACGGGGACTGACGGACAATTACGTGTGTGTTGGGACAAATGGTGGGAACCAGATGAAGGGATATATGTCTGTATGTGGGGTTCAAAACGCGTTTGCCCCAAGGGCGTATCCATCTTTTTCCAGAGGCAGTGGCAGGATGAAGGGAAAGGGATGAGATGGGATGTCAGCACTCGGGCGTGCGGAGCCCCATTCTCCCCGATTCTGGTAAACGCCACTGAACTGATCACCCGCCCACGCAAGCCCCTGCCCACGATTCTGGTAGCGCTAGCCCAGAAGGAAGGGTGCCCCACCGCCACAAAGGGACCCGGGAACGGTTTAGTATTGGTACCCACCGGTCAGGTGCTGTACCAAGGGGTACACTACGTGGTGGCCTCAGTGATTTTAAACCTCACTGAGGTACGATTGCCGGAGTGGTGTCCCAAGGAGACGGAACAGTTGTACCAGGTCCTGTTAACCCGAATGTTCAGACAATTTTACGAGTTTGACTTTGCCGACATCGACAAGGCCAAATTATACACCACACCACAGGAAGTTTTGGATCGGGTAGGGAGGCAAAGAAGGGGTACTGTAAATGACATTTTCACTGCTTTTAACACCGGGACGTCTGTTGTCAACGCTCTAGACAACGTGGAGCTGCAGACACAGATCAATGGTTTAAAAGCCCAGTTAAGGAACATACTGACTAACGAAAATAAGGTAGTGGGTTCTGAGCTACATGAGGACCAGGCCATGACACTACACTTAAAAGAAATAATTGCTGAGCTGGAGAAACACGCCAGAACGGTAAATGCATTCATTAGGGAGGATCGGAATGCGTCCGATCAGGCTGCGCAGAACGAGGCCTGTGTGCTCTACGGGGCGTGGTTACTGGGCGAGGGCCGCAGTAATCTGGAGGATTTAAAACAAGGTTTGGTCCCGTCCTGGATCAGCAACAAGCACTTGCAAGCGCTCCACCCTTTTGAGAACGCATTAAGTCCGTGCCAGCTCAGACTAGCTGCAGAGGCGTATCCAGTCCCAGTGGACTGCGGACACTTGAATCACACTATCGTGGGAATAGTGGTAAGGATGCCGGTTTTGGGTCCCGCAGCAAAGCCTGCCCTGGTATACAGGGTGGAGAACATTGGAGTCATTCAGGGGAGTGCGCACATTCGTTACGCAGTGGTCCCGCCTTATGTCATCAGATGGGAGCGTACGATGACAGGCACCGACCTCTTGGGGTGTCGAAGCCGGGGAGCACACATCATCCTGTGTCCCCAGCACTTGAATGCCTTTTTGAAACCACAGTGCGGGTTCAGAGCCGCTAGCGCGAAGCCAATAAATTGCACCATGAAGGCAATGGCAAAGGACCATGTGCCCCCGCAGGTGGCATATATTGGAGGTGGGACATACTGTGTCACCACTGCAGCGCCTCACTACCGCCACGGACAGCACGGGTGGTGTCCGGTCAGTGACAGCAGCTTCTGTTTTAAACCCAGGGCTGAAGTTCAAGTGGCACAACAACGGATTGTCCCCATTCCTGTACCTTCCACCGTTCACCTCACTGTAAAAGAAAATTTCACGGACTTGTAGCGATTCGTCGCGCATTTTGGTTATATCATTCCCCCTCTTCCCGAACACCTCACCAAGATTTTAAAAGCCGTTATAGTTTCACAGAAGCATTTTTACACACTGGAGCAGAAGACATTAGAGATAGGGAAAGACATATTGGACATCGTCACCCCACCATGGTGGGACCTGTTCACTAATATTGAGATCCCGGCCTGGATTAGAATAGCATCCCATATCCTAGTAGTGTGTCAGGTTTTAATTGTAATATTCCTACTGTTCGTGCATTGCAAGAGAGGCAAACGCCTCCAGAGGCACGAGAACACAGGAGAATGGAGAGAACGCTATGTACGAGTGGGGGAAGAGGACACCCCAGTTTAAGCTGCTAAGTATTAAAAGTTAAAGTGTCCCTCCACTCTTGATTTTAGCCACTGCATGATTTAAGTGTGTGAATACTGTTGTGTTATAGCCGTTGATAAGATTTTCTGTTTTTTTGATTAATAAAAGGTGTATGCAGGTGGTGTAAGGGGTATCGGCCCCTTTACATCTGAAAGATGAATGTGTTATAGTTTAAGGTAGTACTGCCTATGATTGTCCAATTGTACACAAGGTAATTTTTCTGAAATGGGAACTGCATGTGTCGTGAGGGTCATAGATAGTTAATTACCAGGAATGTTTGGATGTGAGGAATCAGGGAAAATTTGCTCACCAAGGATTATTGATACTTTAAGCAAGCTCTCAGTATCACAGGGGGGACTGTAAGATTCGAAATTTTCAGTAATTAATCACGCAACAAAATAGGGTTAATGAGACAGTTTATTGACCAAAAGAAGCTTGTACAGAAAAACCTTTGGTAAAAGGGCATACAAAATGGCCGCCGAACCTCGTGATCAGTTTCTGGGACCATTTGATTTCTGTTACTGCAAGCCAGACAGGCTTTTGGATTGAGGACAGTAAGCCCGCGAAAGCCAATATCGGGAAACCGAAACTCATGGAACTGAGCATACATACTAATTAGATTCTAAGTACAGGACAATTTTGGGTAACAGGATGAGGCCCATCAAGAAATGGGCGGACATTTGAATGAACACTTAAACCCATTTACTGTACAAAGGAAAACCGTTTAACAGCCATCAAGGGCAATCTCCAGACCGATCAATATACGAACCGAGTTACGGTGGCAAAGAAAAAGACATTATCGGCCAGGAAGGCCAGTTAAGCTATCACCGGCTCCCGTTACAAAGACAAAGCGCCCCTGCAGAGATTTCTGCCCGCCAAAAATATTACAAAGACTGGACTATGATTTGGCGGGAGATAAGACTGTCCCAAAAAGGTATAACTGTGGATTGAAAAGTCCATCAGGGCGCTTCGCTTCAGATTCACGCTTCAGGAACATGATTCAGTAGTTACGATTCGATTCAGGACGTCTCTTCTTTTGAGAACGCTTCGGGACGGACTCTTCGGCCAAACAAGGCTCGGCCACGACGGGAAGGCGAAGGAGGGTGGCCCGGGTACCTTTGTCGGGAGATCATCGACGACCCAGGCCGAAGAAGAAGACACCCTCAGAAGGACATTATGACTGCATAAAGAAAGCTTTTTGGGACCAGCGTCCCGCCCCGAGGAAGACCATCGGGAGATCGACGACCCAGGCCAGAGAAGAAGACACTCAGGGCCCAGCACTCCAGTGTCTCAACATCACATCGGTAATGGATTCACCCATGTGCATTCAGTTCTTAAAGTCACGTCGGTAACGGATTCATCCGTGGTGAGCGCTCACCAAGGCTGTATCTGCTGCTTCATCGCGTAAGAAAAACAAACTGCACCAGAAGTTTCCAAATCCACGTGACGACGGAAAGCTGTGTCAAAAGGCTGCGAACCCCCTTTTCGCGAATCTGAAAGTGGTGAGCACGATCCCGAGTTCCTCAAGTCGAAACTTCGTTTAGGTCTAGGGGAGGGGGTTAAGGGTAATCGTAATGTGTTTCCCCTTTTTCGATGTGCCGTGTGTTTCCCATTTCCATAGAGTTAAGTTTATCGATATGTGCATGCTTGTAGTTACTTTAATCTGTGCTTATGACATGTATTATATAATGCTGCAAACTGTTTAATAATAAAAGCATCCATTTTGTGCTATTCAACCTGGTCTATTGAGTTTTTCTCTGCACTACAGTTCCCTGCACCTAAGTCCAAGGTCTAGAACCGTAGGGAAGAGTGGGTCGAACCACTCAAGGGTAATTATTGCACGAAGCCTGGTAGGAGACCAGAACGAGCAAGAGAAACCCCCTACAGTTTTCAAGGGGCCAACATTGCTCCTGACCACCTTCTTTTTCGTAATATAATTGTAAAAATTCTGTGTGTTGATTTTGATATCCCTTGCACGTTTCTTTTCATACTCCCTTTTTGTAGATCTTACTATCTGTTTTGTCACCCTTTGCTGTTCTTTGTATCTTTGCCATTCACCAGGATCAGTGCTATTTTTGGCTTTTATGTGTGCTTTTTCTTTTAGTTTTATGCTGTCTCTTACTTCTTTCATCGTCCATGGCTGTTTTTTTTGGCAAGTAAAGCTCTTGCCCCTCAGGGGCAGTCCCTCGGAACCGAGGATGACTTGTTTCCATATTAAAAATGAGTTCTCAGATGACCAATGAGTCCTATGCAGGACCTACAGTCTCTGTCACAGGTGGGGCAGACGGTGGTTGAAGGGGCGGGTGGGTGGGGTGCTTGGGTTGACGTGCACTCCTTGCGCTTGGCTTCTGCTTGCTCCCGGTAAAGAGACTCGAGGCGTTTGGCGCCTTCCCGGATGCTTCTCCTCCACTCGGGTATAAACTGGTTCTGTATCACATTAAATTATTTTCTGAACACCTCCTACTGATCTTCTGTCGTTTTACCCAGTAACAGATTTGCCCAGTTTACTGTGGACAGTCTCTGCCTCATCCCGTTGAAGTCTGTCTTACCTTAATCAAGAATCTTAGTAGCTGTTTCATGTTTCTCCCTTTTAAGCACTAGTTCAATGCAGGGAAGTGTGAGATCATCCACTTTGGACCTGAGAAAGATAAATCAGAACATTTTCTTAATGGTGATAGACCAGGAGCTGTGGAGGAGCAAAGGGATTTAGATATTCATGTACATAAATTATTAAAAACTAGTGCACAGGTACAAAAAGTAATCACAAAAGGCTAATGGAATATTGGCCTTTATCTCAAGGGGTTGGATTTCAAAAGTGAGGAACTGATGTTTCAGTTATACAAACCCTTAGTCAGACCCCATCTGGAGTATAGCGTTCAGTTTTGGGCATCGAACTTCAGGAAGGATATATTGGCATTGGAAGGAGTACAGTGCAGATTCACCGGAATGATACCAGGGATTCAAGGGTTAAATTATGAGGATAGGTTGCATAAACTTGGTTTGTATTCTCTTGAGTTATGATGGTTGAGGGGTGATCTAATCAAGGTATTTAACATGGGTCAATTCAAATTTTCAAGACTGAGTTTAATAGCTTTTTGGTAGGTAAAGACATCAAGGGATATGGGACAAAGATGGGTAAATGGAGTTGAGGTGCAAATCAGCCATGATCTAATTGAATGCTGGAACAGGCTCGAGGAGTTGAATGGCATACTCCTGTTCCTATGAATCCCAAAGAAATGTCAGTATCAAATACAGCAACCCACAAAAGGCTACTGCAAAAATACATAGAAACTGGGCCAGAGTCATGGGAGGTTGGACCCTATAGGGTCTGGGTCAGGAAAATCCAGCCTTTCCTTCCTCTCACTCTTATGAGGTTTGCCATACATTCCTTAATATGTTGGCTACTTGTTTCAAGACTCCTCATTGGTGCCCTGAAACCAGTCACTAGGAATTGGGTGACTGTGGCCCTCAATGGACATTCCTCCAGTTTACCCTCCCATTCTTTGGGATCTACTTGGCATCAAGACACTACAGCATGACTGAGATTGGTAATGTGCTGTCTATCACTCTAAAAAAAAAATACAATTTTCAAATGCTGGCTATGGTTATCTTACTTGACATTGATAATAAATACATAATATTCCTAAAACATGTGTCATTAATATTAATTAATAAACAATTTACATATTGTCACTGCACTTTCCCTATCCTTTGCAATGTATGGAAGTCGCAAATCTTAGCTTGGAAATCTGAAAAAATATGTTCTTAATGGATATACAGCCAGACATGAAACTGTTCCAAATTCAGCATTGCTCTGACAGGTTAGTAATTTCGAACGGATTCATTCACAGAATAACTACTAAAGCATCGATCTCATGCTCTACTGTTACCCAATGTAAAATTGAAACCCAGACAAGAATATGTTGCATCATTATACTGTATTCCATACTCATAACTAGAATATTAAAGCTCGATAAAACATTTATTTTTACAATTGTTGCATAACAGTAGTAATGAATAAATGCACTTATATGCTGGACAAGTTGTCTGCCTCAATGCTTTCCTTACCCTTTGTGTAACTTTATCTAACTGATAAGCCAAAAAATTACCATTGTCAACATTAACCAATGAACATTTAATGCACTTGTATAACATTCCTCTATTTTAATGCAGGTGCTAACCTCTGTTTTAAATGGGCTAGCATATGCACTAAAGTAGCAGACAGAGGTATGTTATAATAATGCATTTGGCATTCATCCACCAATATTATCAATAGTAGTTTCCAGTTTGTTAATAAATCTGGTGGATGTGCTGAGCTACCCAAAGGTGCTAGAATTGGCCTTCGCATCCTTGGGCTAGGGAAGAGAGAACTCTTCTGTTCTGTTCTGTTTGCTCTGCTCTCTCAGGTGGACATAAAAGATCCTATGGCACTATTTTGAGGAAGAGCAAGGGCGTTATCCCTGGTGTACTAGCCAATATTTATCTCTCAACCAACAGCACTAAAAGAGATTATCTGGCCATTATCACATTGTTGATCGTAGGAGCTTGCTGTGCGCAGATTGGCTGCCGCGTTTCCTACATTACAACAGTGACTACACTTCAAAAAGTACCTCATTAACTGTAAAGCACTTTGGGATGTCCGGTGGCCGTGAAAGACACTATGGCCTAGATTTTCAGTAGCTTGCGCCAGCAGTTAGCGCCTTAAGAGAAGTGATTTCCGGGCGCTATGCGTGTAGCGCCCGGGCGCAGCGCAGTTTGCGCTCCGCCCCAAATTAAGTTGCCCGTTAGCGCCGGCGCAAAGTTTAGCGCCCGCCCGGATGCGCGCGCAGAAAATGACGTCACATCCTCGTGCAACGCCCTTTGGCCGCCCCGATTGCAAACTTCAGTCGGACCGCCCCATTGTGCGGCGGGCGGCCGGAGCGTTTGGAAAAAGGAACGCAACACAACCAGCGCGGGCCCCGGGGGGCGCTAATTAAAGGGAACGTCCTCTCCAGTATAAAGGCCAGCCTTTTTTCAGAAAACAGTCTTGTGCAACGCATTTCTGGAGACACAACAAGGAGGATAGCTAACTGGTTTCAAGCAGCAAGAGCCAGGTATTTTTGGACTCAGGCAATAGCGCTGCAAGTGGCCATTTGGAAATTAGACTGTTTGCCAGGATTTGATGGGGGCTGCATGGGGTGCCAATGCGCAGCTGCAGCGCCATATCCGTAGGGCTCGCAGACGCATTGTGAGAGGGGCAGCCCTGGCTAGAGGCAGAGGGGGCTACAGGCGTCGGCCACGTAGGCCTTACCCAGTCAGGCTATACCGCCAGCAGCGCTCCTACCTAAACATGAGTGCCGCGCGATGTGTTAGAAGGCTCCGATTCCGAAAGGAGGTGATTGCAGAGATCTGCCACCTGCTTCGCCGAGATCTGCGGCCAAAGCTCAGGTGCAGGACGTCTCTGTCGGTGGAAGTGAAGGTGACGGTGGCATTGAACTTCTATGCCACCGGCTCCTTCCAATACGCTGCTGGGGACATAGCAAACATCTCCCAGTATGGCGCGCATCGCTGCATCCGCCACGTGACCGAAGCACTGTTCAGAAGGAGAAGCCAATTCATCTCCTTCCCCATGGCCCTCGAGAGCCAGCATCAGCGCGCATTGGGATTTGCCAGACTCGGGGAATTCCCCTTGGTGCAGGGCGCCATTGACTGTACGCATGTGGCTTTGCGGGCCCCTCTGGAGCATGGCGAGCAGTATCGCAACAGGAAGGGCTACCATTCTCTGAATGTGCAGCTGGTATGTGACCACAAGCAGCGCATCATGGCAGTCAATGCCAGCTTCCCAGGCAGCAGCCACGATGCCTTTATCCTGCGGCAGAGTACTGTGCATGACATGTTCCAGGCACAGCCTTCCCCAAGAGGATGGCTCATCGGGGACAAAGGCTATCCTTTGTGCACCTGGCTCATGACCCCGCTGCGCGCGCCCAGGACCGCTGCTGAAGAGGCCTACAACGAGAGCCATCAAACCACCCGCAACATCATCGAGCTAACTATTGGGGTCCTCAAGCAGCGGTTCCGCTGCCTTGATCGCTCCGGAGGAGCTCTCCAGTATTCGCCGGACCGGGTCTCCCAATTTGTGGTGGTTTGCTGCATGCTACACAACCTGGCTATCCGCAGGACTCAGGCACTGCCACCTGACGTTGGACCAGCACCTCAGGAGGAGGAGCAGGAGGAGCATGAGGAGGAGGAGGAGGAGCAGGAGTACGTTCCCAGGAGGGAGCGACCAGGGCCAAGGGCCGCACGACGCCACCTTATTACACGGTACTTCTAAGCCCCCTGTCAGGGAATGGCCAGGGGCCATGAGGGGAGATGAATGCAGCCGCTCCGCAAGCCCTCAGCCGGCGAAGCCAACAAACACTAAGAAGAACAACCATGGAGACTGCATGAATAAAGATAATTTTTTATTGCACAAAAATGAAAAGCCCTTCCCACATGAATCCTCAAAAACAATAAACGGGCCCCACAAAAAGCCCAACAAACGACTCACTCGCACAAACTGGGGAGGAGCCACTCCACCTTTATTGAAACCGGGCCTCAACGTCGGCCTAACGCAAAAAATAAGCCCTCCAAAAGCACAACCATGGGCAAAATAAAGATGGCCACCGCCATATTAAAGGAAAGCTGGCCACACCCTCTACTGAGTGGCCCGCGAGGGCGAGACCTTGGCCAGCATTTTGCCTCCCCTGCCCTGCCTGCTGCTCCTTCGCAAGCTCTGCCCAGTGGCTGCTGCGAGGCTGGGGGAAGGCGCCTGAGGCTCAGATGCCCTTCCGCCAGATGCCGCTGGGGGGCGGCCTACACGGCGTTTGGGCCTCGAGGGGCCGTCTGCTGAGTGGCGCACCTGAGCCTGGCCACCATCAGCTGCAGCCGCTTGCCGTCGACGCCCCAGAGGGGGAATGGCGGCGACGGATGGCGCAATGTGGGCCAGCTGGCGTCTGGGATGCGCTGGCTGGTGCTGTGGCGCGGTGGCACTCGGCCGGGCCCGCACTGCAGGATCCGCAGCAATCAGCCGACGGCCGGCTTGCTGGGATGGTCCAGCGCGGCGCCTGCCCTGGCGATGCCTGCCTGAGACAGCGCGTGTGGCAGCAGTGAGTGGCCCTGTGGTCCTGGTGTGCGCGCGCATCACATCCGCCAGGGTCTTGACGGCATCAGTTAGCATGCGGCCAGTCGCGGCAGTTGCTGCCCCGAACTCGCGCACACTGGTCGCCAGCGACTCGATGGCCTCAGGCATGCGCCCCACCACGCTCATGAGCTCCGTGTGGCGCCGGTCCGAGTCGTCGGCCATCTGATCCAGCTTCCGCACCTCCTCCGAAGTGAAGGTGTCCGGACTGGAGTCGCGACTCTCCCGCTGGGGAGGAGGGGGCCGAACTAGGGGACCCTTGCCGCGTTGGTGACGGCGAGTGTGCCGAGCAGCAGCACTCCCCTCTGATCCTTCCCCCCTTTGGGGGGAAAGCCGCGGGCCACGCGCACGGCTGCTGGGTGGCTGGACGCCACTGGTCCCAGAAGCTGCATTGCCCTGCGACAGTTCCTCCAGGCACTCATCCAGTGAGGAGGTGTCAAGCATTTCCTCCTCTCCTGCGGGACGTGACTGTTCCCCCGAAGGTCCGGCTTGCTCCTCCTCCTCCTCCTGGTCGGAGGTGCTGTCACTGGCAGCCTCAGGGTCCTGGTCGTCACCAGCTGAAAGCAGGAATGCACAAGAGTAGCTTCAGAGTGAGGAGACGGCGTCAGCGAGGGAGTTAGGACTGGTGGGATTCAGCGCATTGCTGGGACAGTGGCAAAGGAGGTAGCTCGGATGGGCCAGTGCGACGCGAGAGGGCCAAAAGGCGAGGTCCTTACCATTGCCGGGCAGTGGAGGGTCGGATACACCGCACGCTGTGGGGACAATCACACGGGCTCCCATGAGCACACACACGCGCTCCTCCAGCCGAGTGAGCTTCTGCAGCTTGGCGCGGCCACCCCTGGCACGGGCCTGGCGATTAAACGCTACTTTAGCCTGCAAGAGAAAGGACGGGCTGTAAGTGCGCAGTGAAGCCCTGATGTAGTGTGCACTGCCTCCCATGGTGGAATAGCTTGGACAGAGTGAAGCCCTGATGTACTGTGCACTGCCTCCCATGGTGGAATAGCTTGGACAGAGTGAAGCCCTGATGTAGTGTGGACTGCCTCCCATGGTGGAATAGCTTGGACAGAGTGAAGCCCTGATGTAGTGTGCACTGCCTCCCATGGTGGAATAGCTTGGACAGAGTGAAGCCCTGATGTAGTGTGCACTGCCTCCCCTGGTGGAATAGCTTGGACAGAGTGAAGCCCTGATGTAGTGTGCACTGCCTCCCATGGTGGAATAGCTTGGACAGAGTGAAGCCCTGATGTAGTGTGCACTGCCTCCCATGGTGGAATAGCTTGGACAGAGTGAAGCCCTGATGTAGTGTGGACTGCCTCCCATGGTGGAATAGCTTGGACAGAGTGAAGCCCTGATGTAGTGTGCACTGCCTCCCATGGTGGAATAGCTTGGACAGAGTGAAGCCCTGATGTAGTGTGCACTGCCTCCCATGGTGGAATAGCTTGGACAGAGTGAAGCCCTGATGTACTGTGCACTGCCTCCCATGGTGGAATAGCTTGGACAGAGTGAAGCCCTGATGTACTGTCCACTGCCTCCCATGGTGGAATAGCTTGGCCAAAGTGTAGAGTGCCGAATGGCCATTTGATGCTCATGACTGTCCCAATGCTGCTGGCTGAGGGCTGGCCAATAGGACTTTCAGGTCCCTTTGCCCATCATGTCAGGTGTACATGCAAGAATGAGGAGGAGACTGGAAAGGCTACTCACCCTCACAATCCTGGTCAGATCGTTGTATTTCTTACAGCATTGTTTGTGGGTCCTGGGGGCCTCGCCGGTGAACGTCACCCTCTGGGCGATCTGCTTCCAGGCTTTGGTGTAGTCGTGGTGGGTTGGATTCCTCCCACTCTCTGGAAACAAGATCTTGCGCCTCACCTCCAGAGCTGTGACCATTATGTCCAGATCACCCTCTGAGAAGCGCAGGGCACGCTGACGGGCCTTCTCTGGCGTTGCCATGACTCCCTGGGGCTGAGCAGTAGTGTTGAGGCCTCTTTGCAAGGCTGCAGTGTGCAGGGCGTGGCAGCAGACCAATTCGTCCCTTCCCCCTTTAAGAGCTGGTCGGCACCACGGGGTCTGCTGTCAGTGCAAAAATGACCGCACCCGTGCTGCGCCCCGCCTGGGCGCTATCCCTCTGGACCGCCGGCTTAGCGCCTAAAGGTAGGAGTGCAACGCCTCTTTTAGCGCTCCACCACTCTCTTAGGGCGAAGCCACTGAATTTCCGGCAACGGGGCGCTACTTTGGGGCGGGCGCTAACTTCGGGCGGGCGCTAAGGTTAGCGCCCCAAAACTGTCTGTACTGAAAATCTAGCCCTATATAAATGCAAGTCTTTCTTTCTTTCTCTGTGAAGCTTCCCATTCCTGACCATAATGAAGTGACTTCTGCTGAACAGGGCATGTGTGTGAATTCAAGAAGGATGTTTGCTTGGCTATAATGCACCCCAGAGTTGAATATCTGTCAACAATCACTGTTTTGGTGTATGTGTGAAGAATTGCTGCTTTGGTGAGGTATTGGGAGCAGCCAAGGCCTGTAGAAATATACCTCAGCACAATGTCTTTATGAGAAAATGAGAGAATATTGGAAGGAAAAAGCACAATTGCTCAAAAATATCAGCTGCAAAACCAATACAAATATTTAGACTAGCAAAAGTCATGTACTGCGTTGCTGTATCACCAAAGATGCCGTGTAATGTGAAGCAGCATGGGATAATACTGCACAGGAGCATGTGGATGCCATCATAACAGAGAGTGTTTTATTTATCTTCTTGCTTTGAATGCACTTGTTTTAGTCTCATCATCTCTTTCCCATCATCAACGTTTACACAGTCCCAGACAGCAGGCGTGATCTATCCCATCTGTTGGGCAGTGTGTTTGATATCTAGCAGATCGACATCTCACTGACCCGCTACTGAATTTTTATACATATACACAATCAAACATCTGTATGTCTATTTTATAACTGTTACCAAATGTTTGTCCTAGTTCAATAAGATAGTGTGTTCCTTCAGAAGCTGTAGGTTCCTGAAGCCGATTTATGTATGATTACAAACGTGTGATAATATTCAGTCACCAAAATGATTTTGTTCTAAACAGCGTTAAAAGCATAAGACGCTGTAACAAAACCAGGCCATCCACCTCAGCCTGCTCTTTAGGCTCATAACATAGAACCTGCAAAGAACATTTTCATTTCTCGCCTTGCTTTGCATCGAGTTGCTAATTCGTTGCTCCACCCTGAGTCAGCAAACTGCTCATTTATTTTTTGAATACTTTAATAGAGTTGGGACTTGCTAAGCCAGGTGGCAGTCTAATAGCCCCTTTATATGCACAAAGTGCTCCACTGATCCCATTTCAAGCCCCGTTGCCGTTAAAACCAACCTGTTTACTTTACTAGATGGTTTTAGCAGCCGTCAGGGCGGAATGGGTAGCAAAAGGCCGTTGGCAGTGTGAGCAGCTGAAGCACTACCGCTCCCTTCTGTACAGGGATTGAAACAATTTCAGCATCACCCACCTGTACAAAGGTTCCCCAGCCATGGTGGGGGGGGGGGGCGGGGCGGGGTGGGGGGAGTTAAAATACCGGGGATACTCTGCAAGGACAAAGTGTTGCTAGAGCCCCTTCATTTTCTGCATCTTCAGCTGCTCAGTCTAATAGCAGTGTGTTCTTTTGCTTTATTGGAAGTGCCATCTTTCAGATGAGATATTAAACCAACCCACCTGCTTGTTGAAGTGAATGCAAAAGGTGCCACGGCACTTTTTTTTGAAGAACAGGAAGATTTCCCGATTCCCTTGGCCAACATTAATCCTCAACCAAACACCCACCAAAACAAATTAACTTGTCAATCACCTCATTGCGGTTTGTGGAACCTTGCTGTGTGTAAATTGGCTGCCTCATTTGCCTACAAAACAACAGTGACTACACATCAAAATGTAATTAATTGGCTGTGAAGCGCTTTCGGATGTCTTGAAGCTGTGAAAGCTGATGTATAAATGTAAGTCTTTCTACACTGCAGTTATCGGCAACCTGCTGTCAGATGCGTAGGTGACAACCATCAACTTTGGTTGTACTTGCTGATTCCAAAGTTCCAGCAGATTGGGGATTTCCATAAATGGCCTAGGGTTACCGGTACTTTGCGCTGGTTTTACCAGTGCAATTCGCACAAATTCAGCCCAGTGTAAAAGATCGGGGAATTTTAAGCACACGTTATGTCCAGTGTAAATCCAGTTTCCGCAATCTTTAAAGCTGGTTTACAAAACAGCGTGCTGGATACCGGCTCCACCCGCAAAACTGGCCACACTCCCAGATTGAATTAATCAACATGGTGAGTTTCCGCCGATTGCATCCGTTTGCAGCCCTTCGAGGAGGCTCTTCAAATTAAGCTTTTTTTAGGCGCAGAGGCACGTTTAAAAAGTTTTAATTTAATTTATTAAGAAACTGACTAGTGTACATCAATGAAACTAGTAAATGGTTCTGTATAGTTTTTAAAGTAATTTTCAGTGATTTAAAATCAGGTTCCTCACAGGTGGTGCACTTATTAAAAATGCTTATTTTTTGGAATAAATCCATTTTCAGCTGCATTACTAAAACTGCACCAAGTTGCCACTCATAAATTCATCAAGGAATATTTTTTAATGCAAAAGAAAAAAAAACAATGACCTTCTATGACACTGCATTGGTTCAAGGAAGATGTTACTGTTATGCCTTCTAGCGCTCGTAGTGCTTTGTAAAGACGACTCTGGACTCGGTAGTTTGTAATTATAACTACTGTTTTATTTGTGCTGTAATGGCTGCCTGCCGCATGGTGTGGGTGATATTTCTGAGTGCTGTGCGATGCCTGCGCACTACTTTCCCAGCATCGTAGTGCTGCTACACTTGATTTGAGTGTTAGTACACTTGTACAATGTAGTCCCAACATAACTATGTAACACCCCTCTTTCCCAACAAAACTAATTACATCAATTTTCTATTTTACAATGTTTCCAGTTGAATAACGTTAACAAAATACAGAATGTGAGCTTTCTTTGCTCAATTTATATACAGATATTTGTCCATGTTGTTTTACTGTTCTGTGCGAATTATAATTGTCTTTATAATTATTCGCGATACCGCTCAGGTGATTGTATGTTACTCCTCCATCTTGTGGACTTGGCTGTAACTATTCCTTTCTGCGGTGTTTTGGTGTGTTCTTTTCTTGTTGCCGGTGCTGTCGTGTTTGGCTCTGGAGAGTGCATGTTTGCAGTTGTTGTATTTGAGGTGTTTGTTTCTGGCGTTATATTGTTTTCCGTGTCTGGTACCCTAACTGCGTTAATGTTGTCTGCTGTTTGACAGCTTCAGGTGAGGGTCTGATATGGATCCTGTTTCGCCTGTATTGGTTTCCAGGTTCTGTCTCTACCAAGTAAGATCTTAGAGTATCAGCTTTTCCAATAACCTTGGCTGGACTCCATGTTCTCAACAACGGATCTTGTATATGCACTGATTGCCCATTTAATAGCTCCGGTAGTGGTTTTGCATGCTTGTTATAGTGTGTGCTCCCCGTAGCTTGTGTTTCCACCAGCTTCTGCCGAACGTCCTCTTGGTCCTGGGGAGGATATACCTTTGCTGGTAGAGTTGTTTTGTATTTTCTACCGTTTAGTAGTTCTGCTGGTGATTTCGAGTCTGCTCTCAAAGGTGTCGATCTGATTGCCAAAAGGGCGAGGTCTTGGTCTTCTCCCATCTCCTTGCTTTTAATGAGAGCTCTTTTGACTGTTTGGATCTGTCTTTCAATAAATCCGTGTCCCCTTGGGTAATGTGGGGATGAGGTAATTATTTTAAATCCGTATTTTCCAGCCAGTGCTCTGAATTCGCTGGAGGTGAATTGTGTCCCATTGTCGCAGATGACCTTCTCTGGGATGCCCTGTTCTGCGAATAAGTTTTTCGCAATTTTTGTGATTGTTGTGGCTCTCATGTCGTTTATCCTTCTGACAAAAGGAAATTTTGAGTAGTAGTCTGCTACTATGATGTACCACTCCTGGTTGCACAGGAACAGATCTGTTCCGACTGTGTGCCATGGTCTCGGGGGTACTTCCATTTGAATCATCTCCTCCTTCTGCTGTGTGTTTCGGTATTTCTGGCATATGCAGCATGTGGAGATCATTTGTTCTATGCTTTTGTACATGCCTATCCAGTACACAGCTGATCTGGCTCTTAGTTTACATTTCTCCATCCCCATATGGCCTTGGTGTATTAAGCGGAGAAGTTCCGTTTGCATCGTTTTTGGTATTATGATTCTTGAGCCAGCAAGGAGAACACCGTCCTCCACCGAGATGTCGTCTCTGATTCTCCAGTACTGTCGGATTTGGTTTTGGACCTGCTGGATCTTCTCCGGCCACCCCTGTATTACCTGTTGCATGAGTAGTAGCAACTCCTCTTCTTTACCAGTCTCCTTTTGAATTTGGCTAAGCTTTGTGGGAGTAACATTTACAAGGTGGTGTATTTTTACTGTCAGGCCCTTTATCTCATGTTTTTCGTGTGGTGACAATCGAGACAATGCATCTGCCAGTGCCATTTCTTTCCCTGGCCGGTATTTTAATTCGAAGTCGTAACTTTGGAGTCTTAACAGTAACCTTTGCAGTCTTGCTGGGGCCTTGCTTAGGTTTTTCTTGTAAATCTGTTCGAGTGGATGATGGTCACTCTCTACCTCGAGTTTTCTTCCGTATAAGTAGGTGTGGAACTTTTCGCATCCGTATACTACTGCCAATAGCTCTCTTTCGATGCTTGCGTACCTTGTCTCTGCTGATGTCAATGCCTTCGATGCGAAAGCTATTGGTTTTCCTTCCTGCATGAGGGCTGCCCCTAGCCCCCTGGTAGAGGCATCTACCTGTAGGGTGACAGGTTTTTTTCTATCGTAATAAGACAGGCTGGTTTCTTTACATAATAATTCCTTTAGGTGTTTGAAGTTCCTCTCATGGGATTCTGACCATTGGTATTTGGTGTCTTCTTTTAGTAATTCTCTTAGGTTCGCTGTGTAGTCTGACATGTTCGGGATGAAAGAGCTCATATACTGGACCAAGCCAAGGTAGCTTCTCAGCTCCTTCTTGTCATTTGGAGGTTTCATCTCTGCTATCGCCTCGACCTTTTCGGGATTAGGCTTGACACCCTCCGGTGTGCAGATCATGCCAAAAAATTTGCATTTCGTATTTTTAATGATGCACTTCTCGGCGTTCAGCTTGATGCCAGCCGTTCTGGTGCGCTCCATGGCCTCGTGCAAGTGCACATCGTGGTCTCTTTCATTTGATCCGTACACTTGGATGTGATCAGCGATTCCAATGGCTCCTTCACAGCCTCTTTCATCGATATTTTGTTGGAAGATGTCTTGGCTGACTTTCAACCCGAATGGCAGCCGCAGGAATTTATAATTCCCCAATGGTGTATTAAAAGTCGTCAGGTTAGTTGATTCTTTGTCCAGTTTTACGTTCCAGTAGCCGTTTCTGGCATCCAGTTTGGAGAAGACTTTGGCTCCTGCCAGTGCTGGTGTGATTTCTTCTAATGTTGGTGTGGGGTAGTGGTCCCGCTTTATTTCCTGGTTTAAGTCTTTGGGGTCCAGACAGATTCTGAGCTGCCCGTTTGGCTTTTCCCGTACCACAATCGAGTTTACCCAGTTTGTGGGTTCAGTGACCTTTGCGATTATTTCTTTCTCTTCCATTTCTTTTAGTTCGGTGTATAATTTTTCTTTTAGCTCGATGGGTATTTTTCTTGGAGCGTGGATGACGGGTTTTACTTCTGGATCTATTGTTATATGGTACTTGAACCTCCCGAAGCATCCTACAGTGTCATCAAAACATTCTGGATACATGTCCATCAAATGTTTCGTGTCTATGATTTGTGGACGATTCTCCTGTGGGGTGTTGCTGTCGACTTTCAGTGATGTTTTTGTTAGTTCGTGGTTTACCGAGATTAACCCCAGCTTCTCGCAGCTGTTTAATCCCAGGATCGCTGGTCCCTCGGAGTCGGTCACATAGAACATGCAGTTGATGTTTCTGCTTTTGTGTGTTCCTTTTATATAGGTTGTTCCGAGCTGTCTGATCTCGCTCCCCCCATACGCTGTCAGCGTGACATTGTTTTCTTTTAAACATCCTCTTTTCGGGTATCTATCTTCGCCCAAGTTTTCGGGGAAGATCCTTTGGTATAGCCTCAGTGGAAGGATGTTGCTCTGAGCTCCTGTGTCCAACTTTACTTTTAGATTGACGGTTGTGGGCTGTCCTTCGATCCTGTGCCATTCTTTCTTTGGGGTGCTTTCCGCTCTGGACGTTTCGTGTAAGAGAACCTTTATGGTTTCAGTGTTCAGAGCTTTGTCGTACCCGCAGTCTTCATCATCTTGCTCACCCATGGTATGGATTTTGTTTTTCTTTTGTTGGTTCTGCTGCCCACCTCCGCTTTTGGTGTGTAGCCCCTCTCTTTTAGCTCTGCACATCTTTTGTCAGTGGTTTGCTTTACCACACGTGTTGCAGCTTGTTCCATACGCTGGGCATTTTCTTCTGTCTGTGTAGTCGTGTTGTCTTCCGCAGTTTCTACACGTATTCTTCCCGCTGTCATATACTTGTTTTTGTGTGCTGTGCTTTTCGTGCACTGCATCTACTCTGTGATCCGGTTCGGGAGTTGTCTGCACGTCAGCCATATGAGTATTCAGCATTTTCATCTGTTGTTTTGTGGCTTCGTGAGCCCTCTCTGTATCTATGGCTTCTGATATTCCGAGCTTTTCTTTTCCTATTAGTTCTTTTTGCACTTCTGTATGTGCTGATCCCCATATTAATTGGTCTACCAGCCTTTCTTCTAGTTCCGTAAACTTGCATTTGCTGGCTTCGTTTTTTAATCTCATCAGGAAATTGTCAGCCGTTTCACCAGGTTCCTGTCTTAAGCTTTGGAATTTATACCTGTGTATGCGGTGGTTTGATTTAGGCTCGAGATGGTTACTGAACTTTTCATAAATCTCTGTAGGGTTCGTTTTATCCTCTTCGGATAAACTCCAGCTGTTATAGAGAGCTAAGCCTTTTTCTCCCACCCACAGCAGAATGTAGCTGACTTTTTCCTCGTCGGAGGAGCCTTTCAGGAAACTTTTAAATGTAAGCTCGCATTTTTGCTTAAATTTCCGGAAAGCTTCCACGATATCATCGGCTTCCCAGTTCATGATGGGGAGCATATTTGCAGTCAGTGCATTGGACGCCACCATTTTAGCTGCCCATACGACTCGCGGTTACAATGCTGCAGAGTTTACTTTTAAATTTCTTTCTTCAATCTGATATCGTTTTTATTGCTTAAGATTTACTCACTTATACCGCTGCCACCATGCTATGTCTTCTAGCGCTCGTAGTGCTTTGTAAAGACGACTCTGGACTCGGTAGTTTGTAATTATAACTACTGTTTTATTTGTGCTGTAATGGCTGCCTGCCGCATGGTGCAGGGTGATATTTCCGAGTGCTGTGCGGTGCCTGCGCACTACTTTCCCAACATCGTAGTGCTGCTACACTTGATTTGAGTGTTAGTACACTTGTACAATGTAGTCCCAACATAACTATGTAACAGTTACGTTCGGCGATATGCAAATGGGTTTGAGTGCAAACTTGAACCATAACTTCACTTTTGAAAACGAATGCAATTTGAAGCGCAATTTGCACCTGGATTGCCGATTGCACCCGAAGCGGAATCTCTACCCCTACATGTTCACTGTTGCCACCAGCAGTGGCATTGGTGTAAGCTGCTAATGTAAAGGGGGGTAGTGTTCAATACTCCAGTATAAAGGAACCTTTGGTCCTATATGCAAACTTAGAACTAGCGTCCTAGCCATTAAACTTTGTAAAACAGGTGCAGTACCTCAAACTGGAAGGAAACTAGTGAGCTATAGAGGACATTGTTTTAACATTTTACTGTACCACAAATCAGCTGTTGAGAGCCACACTCTCAGCTAGCATCGACATGTTAAGTTATTCCCAATAAGTTTTTAACTTCTAATAGGAACATACGTTGTCTGGTTAAACTCTCTGGCTACATAATAGCTGATTTAATAGGGAGTTCCAAATCAGTCCCTAATCTTCTCCAGTCTAAACCAAAATCCCTGTATTTTCAGAGGTGTGTTCAAGATTCCAGTGCTAAATTATGCAAAAAGATTATTCCTTTCTCCTATATACACACCAATGGTGACAATATTTGGCCTTTAGTCAAAGCTAACAGCAGCACAGACCTTCCAGCCCTCACATATTGCTCTTGTCTCAATGATCCTGCCATCCACCATAAAGGGTTTTCCTGAAACCAACAGACACATGCAAAACTGTCCTTTCTGGTTCAAAAACTCTCACAGTTACAGCAATAAGGAACCTTTCAGAATTCATAAACAAAACTGTTTGGCCTACAATCTAAACTGCAGCCCTCTCCATTTATCACTGCTTTGTATGTGAATTATTCTGAATTCATAGAATCATAGAATCAGCATGGTTACAGCACAGAAGAAGGCCATTCAGCCCATCGAGCCCGTGCCGGCTCTGCAAGAGCACCTCAGCTAGTCCCACTCCCCCGCCCGTTTCCTGTAGCCCAGAAAATTAATACTATATTAAGTTAGTAGCTGTAATACTATAATATATTAATAACTTGAATTAGATACATCTTAGTTTGAAGTTTCTGTAAAGTTAGTTAATAGTCGACTAAATAAAGGCATGGCAGGACAGCTTAGTCCAGCGGAATGCACATCTTGTGCCTTGTCGGAAATCCAGGACGCTTCCCATATCCTGGACAACCACATGTGCAGGAGGTGTCGTCAGCTGGAGGAGCTCGAGCTCCGGGTTTCGGAGCTTGAGCAGCAGCTGGCATCACTGCGGTGCATCCGCGAGGCTGAGAGCTACGTGGATAGCACGTTTCAGAGGTGGTCACCCCGCAGCTAAGGAGTGTGTAGGCAGAGAGGGAATGGGTGACTGCCAGACAGAAGAGGAGGACCAGGCAGGTAGTGCAGGAGTCCCCTGAGTGCATCTCGCTCTCCAGCTAGTATTCTGTTCCAAGTACTGGTGAGGGCGATGGTTCTTCTGGGGAGTACAGCCAGAGCCAAGTCCACGGCCCTACGGGTGGCTCAGCTGTACAAGGGGCGGGGGGGGGGTGCGGGGGGAGGAGGAAGGCCAATTTCAGTGGGATGTGAACAGATCTGGCCCGGGTAAACTGAAATCAAAGATTGGCAGGCAAAACTGTAGTGGAAAAATGGGCTGCCTTTCAAGAGGAAATAGTTCGGGTACAGTTGAGGTACATTCCCACTAGAGGGAAAGGTAGGACAACTAAAGTCAGAGTTCTCTGAATGATGAAAGAGATAGAGAGTAAGATGAAGCAGAAAAAGGGGGCGTATGACAGATGTCAGGTCAAGAATACATCTGAGAATCAGGTTATGTATAGAAAGTTCAGAGGAGAAGTGAAAAAGTAAATAAGAGGGGCAAAGAGAGGGTATGATAATAGAATGGCAGCCAACATAAAAGGTAATCCAAAAGTCTTCTATAGGCATATAAATAGTAAACAGGTAGTAAGAAGAGGGGTGGGGCTGATTAGAGACCAAAAAGGAGACCTACGCATGGAGCCAGAGGGCATGGCTGAGGTACTAAATGAGAACTTTGCATCTGTCTTCACCAAGGAAGAAGATGCTGCCATAGACATAGTGAAGAAGGAGGTAGAGGAGATACTGGATGGGATAAAAATTGATAAAGAGGAGGTGCTAGAAAGGCTGTCTGTAGTTAAAGTAGATAAGTCACCAGGATCGGATGGGATGCATCCTAGGACGCCGAGGGAAGTGAAGGAAGAAATCACGGAGGTACTGGCCATAATCTTCCAATCCTCCTTAGAAAAGGGGGTGGTGCCAGAGGGCTGGAGAATTGCAAATGTTACACCCTTGTTCAAAAAAGGGTGTAAAGATAAACCCAGCAGCTATACGCCAGTCAGTTTAACCTCGGTAGTGGGCAAGCTTTTAGAGACAATAATCAGGGACAAAATTAACAGTCACTTGGACAAGTGTGGATTAATTAAGGAAAGCCAACACAGTTTGGTTAAAGGCAAATCGTGTTTAACCAACTTGATCGAGTTTTTTGATGAGGTAACAGAGAGGGCTGATGAGGGCAATGTGGTTGATGTGGTGTAAATGGATTTCCAAAAGGCGTTCGACAAAGTGCCACGAAATAGGCTTGCCAGCAAACTTGAAGCCCATGGAATAAAAGGGACAATGGCAGCATGGATACAGAATTGGCTAAGTGACAAGAAACAGAGAGTAGTGGTGAATGGTTGTTTTTTGGACTGGAGGAAGGAATACAGTGGTGTTCCCCAGGGGTCAGTACTAGGACCACTGCTTTTCTTGATATATATTAATGACTTGCTCTTGGATGTACAGGGCACAATTTCAAAATTTGCAGATGACACAAAACTTGGAAGTATAGTGAACAGTGAGGAGGGTAGTGATAGACTTCAAGAGGACATAGACAGGCTGGTAGAATGGGCGGATACGTGGCAGATGAAATTTAATGCAGAAAAATGCAAAGTGATACATTTTGGTAGAAAGAATGAGGAGAGGAAATATAAACTAAAGGGTACAATCCTAAAGGGGGTGCATGAGCAGAGCGACCTAGGGGTATATGTGCACAAATCATTGAAGGTGGCAGGGCAGGTTGAGAAAGCAGTTAAAAAAGCATACAGGATCCTGGGCTTCATGAATAGAGGCATAGAGTTCATAAGCATGGAAATTATGATGAGCCTGTATAAAACACTGGTTCGGCCTCAACTGGAGTATTGTGTCCAATTCTGGGCACCGCACTTTAGGAAGGATGTGAAGGCCTTAGAGAGGGTGCAGAAAAGATTTACGAGAATGATTCCAGGAATGAGGGACTTCAGTTACGTAGATAGACTGGAGAAGCTGGGGTTGCTCTCCTTAGAGCAGAGAAGATTGAGAGGAGATTTTATAGAGGTGTTCAAAACCATGAGGGGTCAGGCATAGTAGATAGAGAGAAACTGTTCCCATTGGCAGAGGAGTCAAAAACCAGAGGACACAGATTTAAGGTGATTGGCAAAAAAGCCAAAGGCGACATAAGAAAACACTTTTTACGCAGCAAGTGGTTAGGATCTGGAATGCACTGCCTGAAAGGGTGGTGGAGGCAGACTCAATCACGGCGTTCAAAAGGGAGTTGGATAAGTACCTGAAAGAAAAAAAATTACAGGGCTATGTGTAAAGGACGGGGGAGTGGGACTAGCTGAAGTGCTCCTGCAGAGAGCCGGCACATGTTCGACAGGCCAAATGGCCTTCTTCCATGCTGTAACCATTCTATGACTCTATGATGTGCCAGGCTGGCACCACCCCACACCAACACCATAAAGCATCGCTACAATGCCCAAGCCATTCCTTTCTCACTCATCACCGTTGCGGGGGGTACCGTTATGTCTCACCATTCACTGCAACTCACTAAGCCACATCTAAAGGTGCACACAAATCTGTCCAAGAATGCAAAGTGTTGAAAATAAAGGTTTCAATGTTTGACACCACATTACAGAAACTTTACATGAACATTGCATGAAACACCCAAGTGCCTACCCTTGTGTATACCTTTGGTATGATTGCACTAAGATGAGGGTGAGTGTGAGGGGTGGCTAGTGAGATGGTAATGTGATAATATAGATAGAGAGGGATGGATGGAGGTGACAGCTAAGTTGGTGTGAGTAAGGATGTGCAGGAGTAGGGTAGGGAAGGCAAAGTAATGGGGATGTGGTGAGAGTAGAAGATCAGCCATGATCTTATTAAATGGCGGAGCAGGCTCGATGGGCCAAATGGCCTACTCCTGCTCCTATTTCTTATGTTCTTATGAGAGGCACAGCAGGATAAGGTTGAGTGTGGCTTTGTACTAATGTTTCATGATCTACTGAGATCATTGAAATGTTTGCGGCACTGCACCCAGGTCCTCTTGATCACATCCTTGCTTGTGCCCTCCTGCGTTGGTCTCCTGGGGCGGTCTCTTCCACCCATGGGAAGGGAAGAGGACCTCCCTGTGTGCTGTGACTCCTTCCATAAGCATATGGAGGGAATCATGGGAGAGCCTGGGTGCAGCCCTATGCCTTTGTGCAGTCATTGTCAGTGTTTGCTGCACCTCAATGCAGTAGAACACTGGCAGCACAAATGTCAAAATAATGGTCTTTTTAAGGAAACCGGCTGATGACGCATCATCAAATGACGTCACCAGACCCGCTTCCTCTAACTAGCTGGGAAACGCACTGGGCAGGCTTAACAAGCCCAACCAAAGGAAATTCATTTCAGACAGCGGGATGGAGCCAGCAGCGGGGTCGGGACCTGCCACCGACATCGTCCGCCACGGACCCGCCGAGGTTAGTAAAATCGCGGCCAGTGTTTGGGCAAAAATATCAAGTCCATGCCCACACTTTTGTGAGAGGCTAAAGCATTCAAGTAAAAACTTTAATGAAGGCATTAAAAACACACAAGCTATTTCAATAGAGAAATTTAATCCTGTTATTGTGAAAAATTACATTTTTAACAATGTTTAGTTTGAACCCCTTTTTGGACATCAACATTTCAGTTGTTGCGGAAATAAATGATTGATGAAAAATTGATAAGAATGTTTTTTGAGCAATTGATGGGAACCTAATGCCCAACTTGCATAATCACAGGATGATAAACTCTCATTATAAAAAGGCAGCTATTGACTGTCACACAGTGTAACACTTCTAACACTGAAAATACCTATCACAGTGTCACCTACAGAAGTGACAGGTGCTACAGATGCCTGATGGGTTTTCAATGAAATGCACACCCTACGTACAAAATTAATACATAATATATATTGCTGTAGTATTCACTATTATTACTGAATTATACATCTTAATTATAAGAATTAATTGATAATTAGACCAAAACAGAGAAGATGTGTTGGCTGTCAATCTTGGTGACCTTCAGTTTATGAATTGTGCTCCCTAGAATGCATTAAACAATGAGTTGATTGATTTATTTGTTTGTCTCAGATTTAGAAGGTGTGTCCAGTGTCTATGCTAGATAGGATGTTCTAGAGCGGAGGGATATACACTGTGTGTCGAAAGTTACTGATTGACAGAAAGGTCTATAGTGGAAGGAAGTTGTGCTCACTGATTGTGTGTCCGATGTCTCCAATTGATAGGATATTCCCAGGGTGAAAATTTGCTTTGCTCTAAGGAATTGGAGGGATTTAGCAAGTAGTTTTGCAAGCTTCAAGTTCTATGAACAAAAGTATGGGTGGAGTGGGTTAAAAAAACAAAGACTTCTTACACCTGGTAGCCAGGTTTAAATCAGATGACATTAAAGTTCCCTCCTTTCATTGGCTGGTAGCATCTCAAGTAAAAGTTTGGACAGACTCAGTTCAATCTCTGTTGGAGGTGAATCCATAGTATAAACCAATTAGATAGGCAGGCATTGGTAGTGGAAGGTTACTTGATGAGTGACTTTTTTATTACTTCAGTGAGGTCAGCCAAATAACCTTATAAAAGAGTATTTTATCCTCATTCTCATCAAGTCTGCAGTTTTTACAAGTGCTATCAAAAAGTAAAAAGTCAGTTAGTATCTTTAAAATCTCAGCCTCAGGTGGGTGAGCAGCAGCCTGGCGCTCCTGCTGGTGCTGCTGTTGTTCCTGGTTCTGCTGGTGCTGCAGCTGGTGCTCAAGCTCCTCTAATGCCCAGATGGGAAGGAAATAAATGGCTCCCATGCTTCTGGTATATGCCTCAGTTGAGGAAGCGCTGAGGGAAGGTGGCGAGAGGGGTTTCCCAGGAGGTCACACTGGAGATGGGTGTCAGGCTCCAACCTTCCACGGGTGTTGTTAAGCCTTCTAAAAGTTGCCCCAGACCTGAGACCACTAAGTCCTGCCACCTGCAAGTGATGGCTGATCAAATCTTCTCTTTAATGGTTGACCTGCAGTTGATAGTCAGCAATCCAATAGTGCTCCCGCCAGGTTTCACCGTCGTGTTTCCCACCTGGCGTGTTTCACGTGGGAAAAGGGTTAAAATCGCAAGGGCCTTTTAAAATAGGATTATAGAGGCCATTTAGTGCTTTTTAAGGGCCTTAACGACCAGTTCCGCCTGTTGGATGCGGGACGGAGTCAGGACCATCAGACACGCCTGAGTTAAAACTGCTCAGAGTTGGGAACCAGGCGGGTGGTGGTGGGGGGGAGGGGTCCCGCACGCCAGTTTTTGTGATTTTAACCCCCCACACGCCTCCAATCCCGACTCCACAGCTCAATGAAAATCCTGCCCAAAAAGTTAGCATGCAGGTGCAGCAAGTAATCAAAAAGGCAAATGGAATGTTAGCCTTTATTGCAAGGGGTTGGAGTATAAAAGCAAGGAAGTCCTGCTACAACTGTAAAGGGTATTGTTGAGACCACACCTTGAGTACTGGGTACAGTTTTGGTCTCTTTATTTAAGGAAGGATATACTTGCATTGGAGGCAGTTCAGAGACGATTCACACTATTGATTCCTGAGGTGAGGGGGTTGACTTATGAAGATAGGTTGAGCAGGTTGGGCCTATACTCATTGGAATTTAGAAGAATGAGAGGTGATCTTATTGAAACATACAAGATACTGAGGGGGCTCGACAAGGTAGATGCAGAGAGGATGTTTCCCCTCGTGGGGAAATCTAGAACTCGGGGGCATATTTTCAGAATAAAGGGTCGCCCTTTTAGAACGGCGATGAGGAGGAATTTCTTCTCTCAGATGATTGTAAATCTGTGGAATTCTCTGCCCCAGAGAGCCGTGGAGGCTGGATCATTAAAAGTGGAGATAGACAAATTTTTACAAGATAAGGGAGTGAAGGGTTATGGGGAGTGAGCAGGGAAGTGGCTTTGAGCCCAAGATCAGCCATGATCTTATTGAATGGCGGAGCAGGCTCGAGGAGCCAAGTGGCCTATTCCTGCTCCTATTTTTTATGTTCTTATGTTCTAAGAGCTAGGGCCCATTGTGAATGACACTGCCAAGATATATTGTGAAATAGTAGATGAGTGATGCCAAGCTTGGGGTTTAAAAGCTTATTTTTTGTAGGAAGAAAGAAAGACTAAAAGAGGCAAGAAATTAGATAGTTTTGAGGGAAGGATTAAGTTATAGTAAGAGACAATGGGGAGATTCTCCTCCACAATCCCTCCCAAAGTCAAGAGGTATCACAGTCAACAGAGTCATAAAATGAGGGAAGTAAGGCATACCCCTACCCCTCTACCTTGACACGGATTATCGCCCCCCCCACTCCCACCAAGACTGCCGCTGGCCACTCTTTTCCCTGCTCACCACATGAAAATGATGATAAGGGAAATGAAGCTCAGGTCCTCGGCAGATTTTCCTTCTTTCTGCCCTACTTACTGTTGTTTTCTGGGGCTACCATGTGGAGGGAGAGGGCCTTGTAGCAGCCTCCTCTCCCCCAGTTGGTCCCAAAGGCTTGCCTGCTGAAGAACTTGGTCTCCGCCAAGGAATTTAGTGGGTCTTCATTTCGGATCTTCAGGCTGTTTCTGCCCCTTTAAGTGGTGTCCCCGCAGTAGCACCGCCAGGATTCTCTTCCTTTGCACCGGTGAGCTCCCTTTCGACAGCAGCAAGCATGCCAGGAGCCCACTGTGCATCTTTAATGAGCCCCAAGCCAGGAGAATGGGTTGGGGCTTAGTTCAATATAGAAGTATGGGCAGAAAGCCCACCCTACCAGAATTCTGCCGCAAAGAGGAGAAACTCCTTAAAAGTGATTTCAGCACAGTACAGAGGAAGAACATGAGGGATGGTGCATCTGGAGCTTAGGAGGGACAAGAGGGGAAAATTCAGAAGAGCAATAACTGTACCAATATTGATAAAATTGAGGGGGACAGGGAAATTTGCAATGAAGAGAGTGGTTGGAGTACACTAAAGAGATTCTGAATTTACCAACATCTTTAGATGCTCACAAGTGTTTATTTCCTTTTCTTTCTGATCCATTTTGCTCAGTTAGGAATTCCTCGGTTCTATGAGGAGAACCAATGTGAAATATTTTCTTTTCTACATTGCTGCCTGTTCATTTTTTCATACATATAAACCTAAGGGGAATTGACATCAGGGGAAAATGCTTGCAAGGCATTTTAACAATTTTGCAAACAAAAGTGTAAAGACATGACCCTCAGGAAAATCATGCAGATGAACAGATTTACACTTCAATTCTAATCAGGTTACAAACATATGTAGTTACATCAATTATTTTTCAGTTCTTTGGAATAAAAGGTGTAAAGTCTGTGGGTTGTATAGCGAAGTAATACACAGACTACAATAGTAACTTAAACAGGACTTTACTATTCGAAGGTCAGGGCGAATCTGCCCAATAAATCCTGACACAGCACTTATATACTGGTGTGGTCACCGTCGGTATTACAGTATACAGCAGCCAATATAAAGTAGTGCCACACCTAAAATAGTTCTCTTAAAGGTGAACGGTTACATACAATAGTTCTCTTAAAGGTAGAACAGTTACATACACTACAATCCTCCCTTTTTAGCTTACAACATACTTATTCCCCATTAACCATATCATTAGAACATATATACAAATTATGTAAAACAGTTCACAGATTCAGTCTCTCTGGAGGTCTCCTGACTCTGTCCGGATAACGCCTCGGTGGTGTAGTAGTTTTCGGCGGGGTAGTAGGTTCTTCCGGCAAGGCCGATTCAGCTTGAAGGACAGTGTCAGGATCATCTGATTCCAGTATTACCAGATCGGAGGTAGGTGCTCTGGGTATCTCTGTTTCTACATTAGCCGTGTAAGGTTGTGGAGTAGGTTGGCTCTTTGTGGATGACCCTATGATCTGGTCAACATGGCACCTTATTATGCTGTCACCAATGTCCACTGTATACAGCAGCGGCCCTAGCCTTTTTACAATAGTTCCAGGCTGCCATTTCTCGGTACGGTAGTCCTGGGCCAAAACTTGTTGACCTGTCTGAAAAGATCTAGTTGGCCTTTCATTCATGCCCTGGAATTGCCGGTTCTCTACGTCCCTTCTGATGTTTGGCTTAATCAAATCCAGCCGGCATCTTAGTCTTCTATTGAAAAACATCATGGCGGGAGTTTGATTTGTGACCGCATGTGTTGCATTCCTGTACGCCAACAAGAAGTTATTTACCTTATGTTGTAAGTTGATGTTCTCATTACCCGTGGCCTTTATGGCCTTCTTGAAGGTCTGGACAAACCTTTCAGCTAAGCCATTGGTGGCGGGATGGTATGGGGCTGACGTGTAGTGCTTGACCCCATTGCTTTTTAAGAACTTCCTGAATTCTTCGGACACAAATTGTGGTCCATTATCAGAACAGACCTGTTCCGGCAGCCCATTCCTGGCAAACATGGTCCTTAATACTGTGATGGTTTTTTCCGTGGTGGTGGAGGACATCTTTATTACCTCCGGCCACTTGGAGTGTGCATCCACCGCTATTAGAAACATTGAGTCCATAAATGGACCAGCAAAGTCGATGTGTACCCTTTGCCAAGGAGATGAGGGCCACTCCCATGGATGCAGAGGAGCTTGTGGTGGCGCGTTTTGGACCTTCTGGCATCCTAGACAACTCTTGGTTATTTCCTCGATGTCTCCATTAATACCTGGCCACCACACAAACGCTCTTGCTAGGTTCTTCATTTTCACTCCACCCAGATGCCCCTCGTGAAGTTCCTTTAGCACCTTATGCTGAAGTTTGGGTGGAATCACCACTCTCGATCCACACATCAAGGTTCCTCGGCACACTGGCAGCTGTTCTTTCCGTTGCGAAAATGCTGGCAGTGTTGGTTCGCCATGTGCTGGCCATCCCTCCACTGTTAGATCGTAGACCCGTGAGAGAGTCGGGTCATTTCTTGTTTCATTCTCGATCATCGAATTGGTTACTGGTAGACATTCTACTATGGATGAGTGGAACATCTCTACCGGGTCCATTGTAGCTGCCTCTTCTACTACCGGCAACGGTAGGCGCGATAACCCATCAGCATTTCCATGCTGTTTGGAGCTTTTGTATTCAATGTCATATTGGTGTGCCCCAAGTAACACGGACCACCTCTGTAACCTTTGCGCTGTCATAGTGGAAACGGCCTTGTTAGGGTTGAATATGGACACCAACGGCTGGTGGTCTGTCAGTAATGTGAACTTCTTGCCCTGCAGGTAATGATTGAATTTCTTTACTCCCCACACAAGGCTGAGGGCCTCCCTGTCTATCTGAGCGTAATTTCGCTCCGCGGAGGTCAACGATCGGGACGCAAATGCGACTGGCCTTTCTGAGCCATTTGGTAACTTGTGTGAAAGTACTGCTCCAATTCCATAAGGGGAAGCATCACAAGCTAGACGAAGAGGTAACGTTGGGTTGAAATGAGCCAACACTTCCTCAGAGGTAATCAACGCCTTGCTTCTGCGAAAGGCCTTTTTACAGTCCTCGCTCCACTTCCATGGCACTTCTTTCCGTAACAGAGCATTCAGCGGATGTAGCACCGTGGATAAATTTGGCAGAAACTTGTGATAATGATTAATCAACCCCAGAAACGATCTCAACTGTGAAACGTTTTCCGGAGCGGGGGCCTTCACGACAGCTTCTATCTTGTCAGGCGACTTGTGCAGCCCCTCTTGGTCAATGACATGACCGCAGTACGAGATCCGTTTCTGGAAGAACTCACATTTCTGGCGATTAACTCGAAGGCCATATTCCTTCAACCTGGTGAGCACCAGTTTCAAATTTGTGAGGTGTTCCTCCTCGTCTTCTCCCGTAATCAGGATATCGTCCAAGTAACACCGCGTGCTTGGAACACCTTGTAAGACCTGCTCCATTGCCCTCTGCCAAATTGCTGGAGCCGAAGCTACTCCAAAAACCAGTCTATTATAACGATACAAGCCTCTGTGCGTGTTGATTGTGAGATACTGGCGCGACTCTTCCTCGACTTCCATTTGTAAGTATGCCTGTGCCAGGTCTATCTTGGTGAAGTGTTGCCCGCCAGACAATGAAGCAAAGATATCCTCAATCCACGGAAGCGGGCATTGTACCGTGTGAAGCACCGGATTAACTGTGATCTTGAAATCTCCGCAGATGCGGACCTTCCCCAGTCCCCCTGGCTTGTTACTTGATGAAGACTTCATGACGGGAACAATGGGCGTGGCCCACTCACTCCAGTCCACCTTAGACAGTACCCCTGAACGTTCAAGCTCTTCCAGTTCTGCCTCCACAGCAGGTCGTATCGCGTAAGGTACCGATCTGGCTTTGAAAAATTTTGGGCTTGCATGTTCTGCAATCTTGATTTTTGCTTTAATTCCTCTCAGTGTTCCCAGTCCTTGCTGGAATACCTCTTTAGCTTCGTCCAATATTCTGGACAACCGTTCAGGTTTGACCTCTTCCTTCCCGGAATCTACCGTCATTGTGTTTAGTGAATGCCAGTCTATCTTTATTTTCCTGATCCACTCCCGTCCCAGAAGTGGTGGACCTCCCTCGGACAGCACATACAAGTCCATCCTTTGGTGATCTTTGTCTTTGTATCTCACCTTGACTTCTATCTTTCCGATGGGGTATACTTTGTGCCCCGTGTATGTCTGCAATACTATCTCCGTATCCCGTAGGGGAATATGTTTGAATAACTTTTTGTAATCATGCTTATTCATGACTGTCAATGCCGATCCGGTGTCCACTTCCATCTTCACTTGGACTTTTGCAATCTGTAGTGTGATCCAGATAGTTTGTCGGTCAGCTTGTTTACTCACATTATGAATCCTCAGACTACCCAGTGCCTTGCTGTTGGAGTCTGAGTCCGAATTCTGTTCATCTGGACTCTTCCCAGTCACCTCATGTACCTTTCTGTACTTCTTCTGCGGTGACTTATTATTGTTGTTCTTCTTTCCTGACCGGCATACCTTAGCTATGTGGCCAAGCTTGCCATATTTCCTACAGTCCTGGTTTTTAACCCAGCATTGGTTCTGGTCGTGTGTTGTCTTCCCACAACGAGAACATTTCGTTGTACCCGAAGTCATTTGATCCACACTGAGTACCGCTGTCTTCCGCTGCATTTCCGCCGTGCCTCTCGCTGCGGCTTCGTGCGATGCTGCAATAAGGACAGCCTTATCAAGTGTAAGATCGTGCTCTTCGAGTAGTCGTTTTTGCGTTCCTTCCTTCGACAATCCACACACGAACTTGTCTCGCAATGCCTCTGTCAGATTTCCTCTAAACTGGCAGTATTTCGCTAGTCTATGCAGCTCGACCAAGTACTCCGCGTTGCTTTCCACTTTTCGTTGCGTTCTCCCGTAAAATTTAGATCGTTCCGCTAACATCAGCGGTGCGGGGTTAAAATGATCCTTCAGGACAGCAACAATATTATCGAAAGACTGATCCGCCGGTTTAGCTGGTGATAGAAGATGCTTCAATAACCCGTATGTCCTCGCACCCATTGAGTTTAATAAGGTTAGAGCTTTTTCATAATTTGCTATCTTATTAGCCGTACAATATATCTCGATGCGTTCTACACACGTGGGCCAGTCTTCCACCTCGGCATTGAAACCGTTGCTGTTACTATGCTTAGGCATCTTCACACTCTTCCTGAGAAACAACAACAATATTCTTTAACTTTTTTTTTCCAGATGGCGGTTTCCCGCGCTTATCTTCTTTCCCCGCCCACTTTAAAAATGACGGTTCCCGCTTCTGTCTTCTTCCCCGCCTACTGGCGGCTTCCCACGTTTCTTCCCCTGGCAGGAGGGGTAAGCTTCCCTCGGGCGACGGCCGCTGGCTTTCGGTTTTGCAGCCTGCGCGTCGGCTTCAGCGCGTTCCCTTCTCTCGGCAGGGCAGCCGGTGCTGGGTACAACCCGTTGGTGGCGAACAGTTTCAGCCGCTGGGCTGGATCTCGCTCAGCCTTCCTCGCTCGGGCTCTGTCTCTCCCGCTCGCTCAGGCTCCCAATCGCGCCTCCAGCCCTCTCGCAGTCCGGTGCTTTCCTCCCCGGCTGCGACTGAGTTCTCCGTGGCTTATTTATTTTTATATCTTCCCGCGCCTTATGATCCCGGTCGCAGCGCCTCGTGGTCGCGGTAGTTGTCCGGCCTTTTTCGCCATCGCGGTCTAGCCGTCTCACGACGCTCCCCAGCCCGCTTGTACCGCGGCTTCTGCTCCACGCTGCCCCAGTCTCAGCGCCTCTGGGCCCGACTTCTGTCCGGCTCCTTTCCCCCTCGACCGTGGTCGAGTGCACCGCCCTTATCCTCCGTTTATTTGTTTCTATTTTCCCTTTACTCACAGTCACCGTGGCTGACTTGCTTCTCGTGTTGATCGGCTCACTCACCACCGTGGCAGAAGGGACAATCCGTGCCTGTTGCTGATGGAAGACTTCGTGTTTGAAATCTTCCTCCTTTCTTGGTCTGCAGACTCGAGTTTTCTCTCAGCAAAACGACGAGGGCGGGTGCCTCTTTTCGACGCTCGTTTACTTCTTCAGAAGTATTGTTGCCGCAGGGTAAGATCGAACTCGTCGCCACTGTAAAGTCTGTGGGTTGTATAGCGAAGTAATACACAGACTACAATAGTAACTTAAACAGGACTTTACTATTCGAAGGTCAGGGCGAATCTGCCCAATAAATCCTGACACAGCACTTATATACTGGTGTGGTCACCGTCGGTATTACAGTATACAGCAGCCAATATAAAGTAGTGCCACACCTAAAATAGTTCTCTTAAAGGTGAGCGGTTACATACAATAGTTCTCTTAAAGGTAGAACAGTTACATACACTACAAAAGGGTTGTAGGTCAAAGGTAGCAGGCACATAAAAACATCACCTCTAAGTTCCCCTCTAAGTCACGCACCATCGTGTGTTCCTTCAGGTCAAAATCCTGGGACTCCCTAACTAACAGCATTGTGGGAGTACCTTCACCATAAGGACTGCAGTGGTTTAAGAAGGCCCATCACCACCTTCTCAAGGGTATCTAGGAATGGGCAATAAATGTCGGCCTTACCAGCAATGCCCATATCCTGAGAATGAATTTTTAAAATCGTGCTGATAGGAGTCAGCCTTGGCTCATTGGTAGCACTCTCGTCTCTGAGCAAGAAGGTTGTGGGTTCAAGTCCGATTCCAGAGACTTGAGCTGACACCTGAGTGCAGTACTGTGGGAGCACTGCACTGTCAGAGATGCCTTCTTTCGGATAAGATTTTAAACCGAGGTCCCATCTGCTCTTTCAAATGAATGCAAAAGAACCCATGATGCTATTTGAAGAAGAGCAGAGGAGTTTGTTGAATCAATTGTTGATATACCTCCTTCCTTCTATGGTTATCAATGACACGCTTTGAGTAAGCACGAGACAACTGATAATGGAGTATACGGAACAGACTTTATTCATATACAGCATAGGTGATCAATCTATACAGTACAAAGATGTAGCTTTGGGTTTCTCTCTCTTTCCAGTTCTCCAAGTAACTCTGGAAAACCATCCTCTTATATATCTTAGTTTGCCTACTTCAAACGGTACATTTCACATGATTTATCTGTTCTCGGATCCTTTTAAGGACAATCTATTTACATAAACAGTCTTAGTTGTTTACTTCACAGATACGTTTTGATGAAGTAACAGCGAGGATTGATGAAGGGAATGCAATGGATGTTGTCTACATGGATTTTCGGAAGGCGTTTGACAAAGTACCACATAGAAGGCTGGTTAACAAAATTGAGGCTCATGAAATAGGCGCGGCTGTGGCAGCTTGGATAAGTAATTGGCTTAAGGACAGAAAACAACGAGTTGTGGTAAATGGCTGTTTTTCAGACTGGAGGATGGTAGACAATGGTGTTCCCCAAGGGTCAGTGCTGGGGCCACTGCTTTTTTTGATATGATCTGGATATTGCAATACAGAGTAGAATTTCTAAATTTGCCGATTACACCAAATTGGGGCTGTGGCAAACAGTGAGAATGATACCAATTGACTGCAGCAGGACATAGAAAGTTAAGTCTTAAGTTACCCTCTGTTCAACTAAATACCTGTTTTATTGTTCTCCTGCAGTCCGTGTATTATTGATACCCAGACACTACACCGGCGACGGGCAGGTTCGAACTCACCTGCAGTACTGCATCACCTCACAGGGATCTTTTCCCTGAAGAGAAGCTTCTTGGAGGTCGAAGTCAGAACGGCGGGCGTCGACCGCGGGCAACCGCCCAGGGATCCATCGGAGAGTTGCAGGGGAGGCTGTGGAGAGCTGGGCCTGGCTCCCCAGTCGAGGTGTTCCAGCAAGTCATGCTGGTAGCAGGTAGTGCGCTGACCCTTCCGGACTGCGGCGGGCTCGGGCTCGATCGAGCGGCTCTGCAAAGGGGCCGTGCAGCGTTGTCGGGAGGAAGAGAGAGAGAGAGGGTGGAGCGCACAGGGCACGGTCGGTGCTCAAGAACAGGGCAGCGTGGAGAGGATAGAACGTGGGGAAGGAAAAGTGATACGCGCCGAAGCCGCGGGTCGCCGCCATTACCCTGTAGAACGCTAGGAGCAGCGTGGCAGCAAGGGGAAGAAGGAAAAGCGTGGGAGGCGCCATTTTATTACATTGGGGAAGAAGGAAAAGCGCGGGAGGCGCCATTTTATTCCATTGGGAAAGAAGTAAAAGCGCGGGAGGCGCCATTTTAAATCACTCAAGAATGGCAGTATCACTGCTTTCGACAACGAGGTAGAAGACTGGACCACGTATGTGAAAAGAATTGAAGTGTACTGCAAGGCAAATGAGGTGGCCGATGGAAAGAAGGCGTCGGTATTATTAAATTTGATGGGCGCGAGAACGTACGGCCTATTGCGGAATTTAGTTACCCCAGCTAAACCAATGGAGAAAAGTTTTGAAGAGATTGTTAATATCTTACAGGAACACCTAAACACTACACCGCTGCTGATAGCAGAAAGATTCAAGTTCCATAAAAGAAACCAGCACAAAGATGAGAGCAATGCTGACTATCTTACGGAACTACGCAAGTTATCGAAGCACTGCCAGTTCGGAGCAGGACTGGCAGACACCTTGCGGGATAAGTTTGTCTGCGGGCTCCAGAGTGTAGGAACCCAGAAACGACTACTTTCGGAAAAGGACCTGATGCTAGAACAGGCTTTCAGCGTGGCAGTATCCTACGAAGCAGCAGCACGGGGAGCTGCGGAAATACAACAGAAACCACAGGAATACAGCACTAATGAAATGGCGTATGGAGCAGAAAAGTGCTATCGCTGCGGCAGAACAACCCATGATCAGAAGGACTGCTGGGTTAAGGACAAAGTATGCAGGCAATGTGGGAAAATGGGACATATAGCAAGAGCCTGCAGGTCGGGAAAGAAAACCAACACTACAAGAACTACTAAGGAAAAGTACAAGAAAGTAAAGAAATTGACAGACAGTAGTTCGGAAGATCAGGAGATTGATAAGGACTCCGGGAGCAGGAGACTAAGTTGTCTAAAGTTACACAACATGATCGCAAAGGAGGATCACCGAACCATTTGGGTCACCCTCATGATAGCAGGGTCCCCAGTAAAGATGGAATTGGACACAGGATCAGCCCTAACTGTCATGAATCGACGAGACTATGAGCGGCTATTCTCACACATACCCTTGAAGGACACGTCCATTGTATTGAAGACATACACGGGGCAAAAAGTCTACCCCAGAGGAAAAATAAGGGTGCCAGTTGAATACAACGGCAAGGAAACACAGAAACTGTACCTATATATACTACCAGATGGGGGACCACCATTATTGGGATGTCAATGGATCCGAAAAATACAATTGGATTGGCATTCCATTCAGGCGCTAACTGTGACTGATAAAAAGGATGATGACGTCACACCTGGGCGACTGTCAAAAATTCTAACTGGCGCGAAAGACGTGTTCCAACAAGGACTTGGGACTCTAAAAGGAGTAACGGCAACGATAAAAATCGAAGATAACGCAAACCCAAAATTTTTTATGGCCAGACCTTACGCGATCCGCCCAGCCGTTGAAGCAGAGCTGGAGAGTCTGGAGCATTCGGGTGTGCTGTCCAAGGTGGACTGGAGCGAGTGGGCCACACCCATCATTCCTGTAATGAAGAAATCATTGAGCAGCACGCCTGGGGAACCGAAGAAGGTTCGCATCTGTGGGGACTTCAAGGTAACTGTGAACCCAGTCCTGCACACAGTACAATATCCACTTCCACGGATAGAAGATATTTTCGCCTCACTATCTGGAGGGAAACGCTTTACAAAGATTGATCTGGCCTAAGCGTACCTACAAATGGAGGTGAAAGAAGCATCTAGGAAATACCTCACGATAAACACTCACAAAGGCCTTTACCAGTACAATCGACTGGTATTCGGGGTAGCATCAGCCCTGGCTATTTGGCAGAGAGCGATGGAACAAGTCCTGCAAGGGATCCCGGGGACCCAGTGTTATTTGGACGACATCCTGGTTACGGGCGAAAATGACAGTGAACACCTTGCCAACCTGGAGCAGGTGCTCACGAGATTACAGGAATATGGGCTACGAGCCAACCGCCCCAAATGCGAGTTCTTCAGGAGACAAATCTCGTATTGTGGCCACATGATTGATGAGGAAGGGTTGCATAAGTCGCCGGACAAGATTGAGGCTGTAGTCAAGGCTCCAGCACCGGAAAATGTGTCGCAACTGAGGTCATTCCTCGGGTTGGTGAACTACTACCATAAGTTCTTGCCGAATTTATCCACAATTCTGCACCCACTGAACGCCCTACTGCAAACTGGAGTAACATGGAAATGGAGTGATGAGTGTAAGCGTGCCTTTCAGAAATGTAAATGCCTAATCACTTCAAAAGAAGTATTGGCCCACTACAATCCAACACTACCGATTCAGTTAGCATGTGATGCGTCTCCCTATGGCATCGGAGCGGTGCTGTTGCACAAATTCCCTGACGGTTCAGAGAGGCCATTAGCCTTTGCGTCGCGCTCGTTAACCTCAGCCGAGCGTAATTATGCCCAGATTGACAGGGAGGCCCTCAGCCTGGTGTGGGGGGTGAAGAAGTTCAATCACTATCTGCACGGGCAGAAATTCACCCTACTGACTGATCATCAGCCCCTGGTCTCCATTTTTAACCCAAAGAAGGGCGTTCCGGTGATGACGGCGCAACGGCTGCAAAGATGGTCACTTTTTCTAGGGGCACATCAGTACGACATAGAGTACAAGGGTACGAAACAGCATGGAAACGCTGATGGGCTGTCGCGCCTATCGTTGCCTACGGTACAGGAAGCACCTGCAGTGGACCCTGTTGAGATATTCCATGCGACCATAATCGAATGTCTGCCTGTTACGAACTCAAGTATAGAGAAGGAAACCTGAAATGACCCAACACCCTCTCGGGTCTATGATTTGACGGTGAAGGGATGGCCAGCACATGGCTACTCACTGTTGCCAGCATTCTCGCCAAGGAGAGAACAGCTGTCAGTGTGCCGGGGGACCTTGATGTGTGGATCCCGAGTGGTAATTCCACCCAAGTTGAGAGATAGAGTGCTCAATGAGCTTCATGAGGGTCATCTGGGAGGGGTAAAAATGAAGAGCCTAGCCAGGGTGTTTGTGTGGTGGCCGGGAATCGATAAAGAAATCGAGGATATGACCAAGAGATGCAGAGGATGCCAGAAGGTCCAAAACACTCCACCACAGGACCCGCTACATCCATGGGAGTGGCCCTCATCTCCATGGCAACGGGTACACATTGATTTTGCTGGTCCATTTATGGACTCAATGTTCCTAATCGCCGTGGACGCCCATTCGAAATGGCCAGAGGTCATCAAAATGTCCTCCACCACCACGGAGAAAACTATTGCAGTCCTACAGACCATCTTCGCCAGGAATGGCTTGCCAGAACAGATTTGCTCCGACAATGGGCCACAGTTTGTGTCAGAGGATTTCCGGAGGTTTCTGAGGAATAATGGGGTGAAGCATTACACATCTGCCCCATATCATCCAGCCACAAATGGATTGGCTGAGAGGTTTGTTCAGACCTTTAAAAAGGCCATAAAGGCAATGCATAATGATGACATGCCACGACAACACAAGGTGGATCATTTCTTGTTTGCTTACCGGAATGCGACACATGCAGTCACCAACCAAGCTCCAGCCATAATGTTCTTCAACCGAAGGCTAAGATGTCGCCTGGATTTGCTCAAACCAAACATAAGATGAGATGTTGAGGATAAGCAATTCCAGCACATAAATGAGAAGCCAACCAGGAGCTTCAAGATAGGGCAACCAGTCTTGGCCCGCGACTACCGAACAGAAAAATGGCAGCCAGGAACGATATGCACACAGCAGGGACCACTAATGTACACAGTGGACGTTGGAGAGAGCATCGTGAGACGCCATGCTGACCAGATTCTAGAGTCACAGGAACAAGCCAAACCCATACCACGAGCAGGTGCACCTGGTAATCAACCCGAAGTACAGATTGCGTCTACCTCAGAAGCAGTGGTATTGGAAGCTGACGAACCAACCAATGACAATGAGCCAGAATCAACTCCGCCGCAAGAACAGGATACTCGAGAAAGGCGCTATCCAGTCAGGATCAGGAAGCCTCCTCCAAGACTGAACTTATAAATGATTGTTTCAGTTGATGTATATAGTACAGAGAAAATTGTAATTGTAATTAGTTATTATTTAGTTGTTAAATGAATGTTATGTACTGTTTATCTAAAAGGGGAGGAACTGTTGTGTATGTGCCTTTGAGAGAAGAACTGATTCTATACTGCAGTACCGGCAGTGACCACACCTGTATATAAAGCCATAGCAGGCTTCTGTATTTCAGTCTTAAGTTACCCTCTGTTCAGCTGCAAGCACGAGCAGAGGGAACAGCCAGACTTTGGAGAGTGGATTAAAGTGGTGGTCCCCTGACCAGGAAGAGGAGGAGAACGTTGGACCACCACCACCAACTCCACCATCATTACATCAACTGAGGTGCCTGGAGAGAGAGGACAGAGGAGGAGAAGGAGAAAGGAGGCCTACATCAACATCAACCAGGGGAGAGGCCTTTCTATCACTGCCTCCCCAATTTGGCCTCCACTTCAGGAGAGGGAGAGAGGGGAGAGAAACCAACTGCTTGAAAGGAGGGAAGAAAACTTCATCCGGAACATCTACAGGTGGGTGTTATTTGGGGCACTCTCCCAAGACTTTGTATTTTAGGTGGGGGGAGAAAAGAAGAAGCAAGGCCGGATCATCAAGGGGTGTAGTGTGTGTGTGCTCTTGTTAAAAGCTAGGCCACACACACCACTAATTAGCATCCCTTCTATTGCCTGCCCTGGGAGAGCTTGGAGCTGCCCAAGGTGAAGTCCTTAATTTAATTTAATTACATCGTTAAGACCTGTTGCAGGACTAAGCCTGGGCTTCTCCAGCTTTTCCAGGTGAAGACGTCTTCTCCCCCTGCCAGAAGACCACCATCACCAAAGACTTTTTCCATCGGAGAGTGCAACCCTGCCTACACCCACCCACCATCCTGAGTGGCAACACTGCCCTTTGCGGCCTCCCTCCTTCCCACCCCCCCACCTCTCTCTCTCTCTTTGTCTCTCTCTGCCTGTCTTTCTAAGGCACCTTAGTTTCATCTATTTTATTAATTGCCAATTGAGCAGAAGGGCGAGGGCTCCTCTCCCAATTTAAATCAATAAGGAGAGAGGTGTGTCCTCATTTTAATCATCTCCCTCTGCTCAATAGAGGACAAAAAAATATATATATACACCGAGGCCATTAACACCTTCAGGCCTGTGACTTGGGGTGAGTGCAGCCCTTAAAAAAAGCACCCCAGAATGGCGACTGCATCTTCGCCGGTGGCGGGGCCAGCCGGGACCTATGCGAGAGTGGTAGCCACAGCCACAGCTGCTCCCGCTGTTCCTGCTGCCCCGTCACCTTTTCGATTAATAACAAAAAAGCTTGGGGTGAAGAGCTACACTCACCCCACTATGACCATCGAGGCCTGCGTCAAGGCCATGGCTGGGGTTGTCGGCCCCTCAGCCATCGTCGCGGCCTCGAAAATGTATGGGAAGGCTGTGTTCTTCCTGGGGTCGGAGCGGGCGGTGTCCCTGGCTGTCGCCAAGGGGCTCACCGTGGGCGGGACCTTCCTGCCGGTGGATCCTCTCGAGGCCACCGCGCAGAGGATCATTATTTCCAACGTCCCGCCCTATGTTCCTGGTGAGCTCCTCCTTCCCCATTTGCGACAACTTGGGGAGGTGAGGTCGGGGATCACGCCCATCCCGCTCGGCTTCCGGGAGGCCAGCCTTCGCCACGTCTTCTCCTTCCGGCGCCAGCTGTTTATCCAGCTGGCGCGGGAGGAGGACACTGAAGGGGCGTTCGTCGTCCTCCACGAGGGGACCGCCTACCGCGCCTTTTGGACGTCGGACGGTGTGAGGTGCCATGCCTGCAGGGAGGTGGGGCACATCAGGAGGAACTGCCCTGCCTCCAAGGCCGCCGGATCATCTCGTGCGGCCGAGGCTGGCGCCGCCGCCGCCGCCCTTCCCCCCGGATCTGCCCGCGCGTCAAGTACGTCTGATGCGCGGTTGACGTCGGGGGCCGATGCCACCAAGGCCTCCGGCGGGGGGGAGGGAGCGTGTCCGGCCGGAAAGAAGGCGCGGGGAAAAAAGAAGCATCTTAGGGCAGGCCCCCCCGTGGATGGTGAGCCCTTGCCCCTTGAGCCCCTTACACCCGCGCTCCTCGCGGAGTTGATCAGGGCAGATGTGAGCGGGAGGGGCCCCGTGCCCGAGCCTGTGGCCGCAACCGCCGCAGCGGTAATGCCAATACCTGCGGCCGGGCTCGGGCCCGAGGAACCCGACAAACCTGCTCCGCCGGAGGGAGTCGAGGAGGAGGCCTTTGCAGACATGGAGGTCTCCCTCGCTCCCTCCGTGCTAAAAAGAAGGCGCGACCCCCTGGATGAGGAGGAGGACCGGGAGGAGGAAGGTCCCTCCGAGCAGGGGGAGTCGTCGCCCACCGCGGGTACTGCGCCCCCCCGCCCCCCCAGCGCTGTCGTCATCACCAGCGATCGGCAGGGGTCGCCTGTCCCTCGGGAGGCTGAGGCAGATGTGTCTGTCCAGCACGTGCCTCCCGGGGATGGGGATGAGACCCTGCCCGTGGGGGGGGTTGCGGAACAACCCGCGGCAGTAATTGAAGTTGACCTTTTATCGGTGTCATTACCCCTCGCCGGGTCGGGCAGCCTGGGGGCTGGGTCGGGCGAGCTCGAGGATAATGAGCTCGCCCAATGCGACCCGGACGTCTCCCAGGGGATGCTCGTCCTGGTAGAGCTTTTAATTCAAAACCCCCCGTCTGCTGGGTCGGAGGTTGGTGGCGGGGAGGAGGATGGCCCCCTGGCTGCGTCTCTGGTGCCGGACATACTGGAGGAGCTGGAAATTGTTCTCTCCCCGGTTTCTCCGGTCGTTCCGGCGTCTGAGGCGGAGGGGAGCTCTGAACCGCCGCCGTCTTCTGGCCCGGCACCCCTAGAGGAGCCCAGGGAGAAATCCTCTGCCGCCGATCCTGGGGGTGGGATCCGGGCGGAGGCGGGGCTGGCTGGCGCGGCCGAGTCGTTCGCTTCGCACTGCGCGGCGGACGGGTCGGCCGCTGGTGATGACCCCCTGGAGGAGGATGGGGACTCGGTGATGGGCACGGAGGACGATTCGGACTCCAGCGCCGACGTGGCGATGGATGACCTCGTGCCCCTTGCCGAGTCTCCCCTCATTTCCGTAAGGGAACTCCGGGATTTTATGGCCACGTGCCTGGGTCAGCGCAATAAGGTCCGGCTGGCCCTCGACAGGTGGTCGGAGCTGGCGCTGCTCATCGATTCCGTCCGCGCCGCCGTTAAGATCTTGGGCGCGGACGAGGGTGTGAACCCGCTCGAGCTGCGTCGGCTCACAACGTTTCTCACTGGGCTGCTGAGGAAGTGGCGGCAGACCAGCAGCTGCGCTTCCTCCCCCTGTTAGGTGTAGGTAGAGGTTGCACTATGCTTCTGACATGAAGATAACCATAGCCAGCCTCAACATCAACGGCAGCAGGGAGGCGCGCCGCAGATTCAATAACTTCTCGGTCCTTCGGGACGGGAAGTATGCGGTGTGCTTCCTGCAAGAAACCCACACCGTTCCGGGAGACGAAGCCACGTGGCTCCTGGAGTGGCAAGGAGGGGTCAGCATGAGTCACCTCTCCAACAATTCCAGCGGGGTGGCTATCTTGCTGGCCCCGCATTTTCAGCCGGAGATCTTGGGGGTCAAGGAGCACGTGCCGGGCCGCTTGCTCCATGTCACTGTTCGCCTGGGGGGCGTGCCGCTCCATCTAGTGAACGTGTACGCCCCTCAGACCAGTGCGCAGCAAGTGCGCTTCTTCGAAGAAGTGTCCGCTCTCTTGGGCTCCATCGACGTGGGCGAGTGCGTCATCCTCGGGGGGGATTTTAACTGCACCCTCGAGGCGAGGGACCGTTCGGGTCCCCCGCGAAGCCCGGCGGCGATGGAGAAGTTGAGGGACCTGGTTGGGTCCTTCGACTTGGTGGACGTCTGGCGAAATCTCCACCCCGACTCCAGCGCCTTCACTAGCGTGAGGTCTGGGGGAGGAAGGTCCAGAATCGACCGCCTCTACATTTCCCGGGCGTTCGTCTCCTGCGTTCCGGCAGCTTCCATGCGGCCGGTGCCGTGCACGGACCACCACCTGGTGTGGGCGGAGCTCGCTCCGCTGCGCGCGCGGGGGGGGTCCGTGTACTGGCATTTTAACAACCTGCTGCTGGAGGACGCACGGTTCCGGGATTCGTTTCGTCGATTCTGGGCCGACTGGAGAAGGAAGCAGGGGGGCTTCCCCTCCTTGAGGCTATGGTGGGATGTGGGCAAGGCTCACATCCGTCTCTTCTGTCAGGAGTACGCGAAGGGGTCGACCAAGAGGCGGGAGGCCCGGGTCGGGCGGTTGGAGAAGGAGGTGCTCGATCTGGAGTCCCGTCTCGGTCAGATCGTCGAGGACCCGGCCCTGCGGAAGGTGTACGAAGAGAAGAAGGGTGCGCTGAAGGACCTGCAGCTCGTCGGGTCCCGAGGCGCGTACGTGAGGTCGCGGATCCAGCTCCTGCGGGACCTGGACCGCGGCTCCCCCTTCTTCTACTCGCTGGAAAAAAGACGGGGGGTCCGTAAGCAGCTCTTGGGGCTGCTGGCCGACGACGGATCTCTGGTCTCGGATCCGGAGGGAATCAGCGCGGAGACCCGCGCCTATTACGGGGCTCTGTTCTCTCCGGATCCGTCCAGCGAGGATGCGCGCAGAGTTTTGTGGGAGGACCTGACGAAGGTTGGCCCGGAGGGCACCGAAAAATTGGACGCTCCGCTAAGTCTGGCGGAGCTGACCGGCGCCCTCCGCCAGCTCTCTAGGGGAAAGTCCCCGGGGCTGGACGGGCTGACCGTGGAGTTCCACAGGGCGTTCTGGGACGTCTTGGGGGGCGACTACGCGCGGGTCCTGGGGGAAAGTTTGGCGACCGGGGAGATGCCCCTCTCTTGGCGCAGGGCGGTCATTGTCCTGCTGCCTAAGAAGGGCGATCTCCGCCTCCTTAAGAACTGGCGCCCGGTCTCCCTCCTCAGCACGGACTATAAAATCTTTGCCAGGGCCATGTCTGCTCGCCTTGGCACCGTGCTGGCCCACATGATCCACCCCGACCAGTCCTACACGGTCCCGGGCCGGACCATCCACGATAACATCCATCTGGTCCGGGACCTGGTCCACCACTCCCAGAGGGCTGGTCTGTCGGTCGCCTTCCTTTCCTTGGATCAGGAGAAGGCGTTCGACAGGGTGGATCACGAGTATCTCTTCGGGACTCTGCGCGCATTCGGGTTCGGGACGCATTTCATCACCCGGATCCGACTTCTGTACGCCGCCGCGGAGTGTCTGATTAAAGTTAACGGGTCCTTGACGGCGCCCCTTCGCTTCGGGAGGGGGGTGCGTCAGGGATGCCCCATGTCCGGTCAGTTATATGCCATTTGCGTGGAGCCTTTCCTGCGCCTCTTGCGGAAGAGGTTGACGGGACTGGCTCTGCAAGGGCCGGGCGTGGAGGTGGTCCTCTCGGCTTACGCCGATGACGTGCTCCTCACGGTCACGGATCCCGCTGACTTGCGGAGGATGCGGGAATGCCAGCAGATTTACTCGGACGCATCCTCCGCCAAGATCAACTGGGAGAAATGTTCCGGACTCCTGGTGGGTCAGTGGCGGGTGGACTCCCTGCCGGAGGAGTTCAGGCCTTTCGCCTGGAGCACCACGCACCTCCTCTATTTGGGAGTCTACCTTAGCCCTGCTGAGGACGCTTGGCCGGCGAACTGGCAAGAGCTGGAGGCCAAAGTCACCGCTCGCCTAGGACGCTGGACAGGACTGCTCCGAGTGTTGTCCTACAGGGGTCGAGCGCTGGTCATAAACCAGCTGGTGGCCGCCATGTTGTGGTACCGGTTGGTCACTTTGATCCCTCCCCCTGCGTTTGTCGCCAAGATTCATAAGAAGCTCATCGACTTCTTCTGGGACAAAAGGAAGCACTGGGTCTCTGCCGTGGTTCTGTGTCTCCCGCTTAGGGAGGGCGGTCAGGCGCTGGTGTGCCTTCGCACCCAGGCTGCGACTTTCCGTCTTCGGACGCTGCAGAGATACCTGTACATCGAGAATCCTCCGAGATGGTGTGCGCTGGCGACGTTTTTCTTCCGCCAGCTGCATGGCCTCAATTACGACACGCAGCTCCTGTTTGCGAAAGTGGGCAGCAGGCGTGCCGGCCTGCGGGAGCTGCCTGTCTTCTCCCAGGAACTACTATGGGTTTGGAACTACGTCGCTTCCAGGCGGAGCTCTCCCCCGTCAGGAGCGGCGGCTCTCCTTCGGGAGCCGCTGCTCAGGAATCCGCACCTCCACGAACACGGGTTCGGGCGGCTGGCGGAGGGTAGGGCTGTGGCTGGCAAGGTGACCAGAGTCGGGGACCTGCTCGATGGCGGAGGAGCGGGCTGGATGGCGCCGGAGGAGCTGGCGCGGCGCCTGTCCTGGGCCAACGTCCAGCTCGCGGTCGAAACCATCGAATTGGTAAAAGCGGCACTGGGCCCCGACTCCACTAGGTGTATCGAGGCGGCTCAAGCACGTGGGGCGATCCCGTCCGAGCTTACCCCCGTTCGGACGGAATTCCTCATCGGCGCCCGGCCCCGAAACTCCCCTCGGGAACCGGCGCCTCACAACTTGAGCCGTCTCGAGGAAATACCCTCCGTGCCTTTTCATTCCGCGCGGAGGGGTTTCCTGTACGGGCTGCTCCTGCACACTCTCCACTTTGCCATCTTCGTCTACCGTCCGGACACGCCTTGGCGTGGCGTTTTGCCGACCGGCGGTAGCGGAGGTCCCCAATGGAGGGCTCTCTATGCGGGAGTCCTCCCTTGTTCCATCGGGGACTTGGCCTGGAGGGTGTTGCATGGAGCGGTCCCGTGCAATAAGGTTTTAAGTAGGTTCACGGACTCCCAGGCCGCCTGCATTTTTTGCGGCCTGGAGGAGTCCGTGTTTCACGTTTATATGGATTGTGAGAGGTTGCAGCCCCTCTTTCACTACTTGAAGGGGCTGCTCCTCGATTTTTGGTTGCACTTCAGTCCCACGCTCTTGATCTACGGTCACCCGGTGCGGAGGGGAGCGGACAGGTTGGAGGACCTCCTTGTGGGCCTGCTCCTGGGCCTGGCTAAAAGAGCCATCAATTGGTCCAGGCAGCGGGCGGTCGAGGGGGTCGTCCAGCCGGATTGCCTGCATCTCTTCCGCGGCCATGTTCGCGCCCGGGTGGCCCTGGAGATGGAGCACGCGGTGTCCGCCGGTGCGCTTGAGTATTTCCGCGACCGGTGGGCGCCGCGGGGACTGGAGTGCATCATCAACACGGAAAACCAAATTTTAATTTGATTTGTTAAGCTTTAGTTGAACTTTTGTTTATTTACAGTCGAATTGGGTTTTTTTGGGTCCAAATAAAAGAGTCCCCTCTGTTCAGCTGCAAGCATGAGCAGAGGGAGCAGCCAGACTTTGGAGAGTGGATTAAAGTGGTGGTCCCCTGACCAGGAAGAGGAGGAGAACGTTGGACCACCACCACCACCAACTCCACCATCATTACATCAACTGAGGTGCCTGGAGAGAGAGGACAGAGGAGGAGAAGGAGAAAGGAGGCCTACATCAACATCAACCAGGGGAGAGGCCTTTTCTATCACTGCCTCCCCAAATTGGCCTCCACTTCAGGAGAGGGAGAGAGGGGAGAGAAACCAACTGCTTGAAAGGAGGGAAGAAAACTTCATCCGGAACATCTACAGGTGGGTGTTATTTGGGGCACTCTCCCAAGACTTTGTATTTTAGGTGGGGGGAGAAAAGAAGAAGCAAGACCGGATCATCAAGGGGTGTAGTGTGTGTGTGTGTGGCTCTTGTGAAAAGCTAGGCCACACACACCACTAATTAGCATCCCTTCTATTGCCTGCCCTGGGAGAGCTTGGAGCTGCCCAAGGTGAAGTCCTTAATTTAATTTAATTACATCGTTAAGACCTGTTGCAGGACTGAGCCTGGGCTTCTCCAGCTTTTCCAGGTGAAGACGTCTTCTCCCCCTGCCAGAAGACCACCACCACCAAAGACTTTATCCATCAGAGAGTGCAACCCTGCCAACACCCACCCACCATCCTGAGTGGCAACACTGCCCTTTGCGGCCTCCCTCCTTCCCACCCCCCCACCTCTCTCTCTCTCTTTGTCTCTCTCTGCCTGTCTTTCTAAGGCACCTTAGTTTCATCTATTTTATTAATTGCCAATTGAGCAGAGGGGAGAGGGCCCCTCTCCCAATTTAAATCAATAAGGAGAGAGGTGTGTCCTCATTTTAATCAGCTCCCTCTGCTCAATAGAGGACAAAAAATATATATATACACCGAGGCCATTAACACCTTCAGGCCTGTGACTTGGGGTGAGTGTAGCCCTTAAAAAAAAAAAAAAAAAAGCACCCCAGAATGGCGACTGCGTCTTCGCCGGTGGCGGGGCCAGCCGGGACCTATGCGAGAGTGGTAGCCACAGCCACAGCTGCTCCCGCTGTTCCTGCTGCGACGTCACCTTTTCGATTAATAACAAAAAAGCTTGGGGTCAAGAGCTACACTCACCCCACTATGACCATCGAGGCCTGCGTCAAGGCCATGGCTGGGGTTGTCGGCCCCTCAGCCATCGTCGCGGCCTCGAAAATGTATGGGAAGGCTGTGTTCTTCCTGGGGTCGGAGCGGGCGGTGTCCCTGGCTGTCGCCAAGGGGCTCACCGTGGGCGGGACCTTCCTGCCGGTGGATCCTCTCGAGGCCACCGCGCAGAGGATCATTACTTCCAACGTCCCGCCCTATGTTCCTGGTGAGCTCCTCCTTCCCCATTTGCGACAACTTGGGGAGGTGAGGTCGGGGATAACACCCATCCCGCTCGGCTTCCGGGAGGCCAGCCTTCGCCACGTCTTCTCCTTCCGGCGCCAGCTGTTTATCCAGCTGGCGCGGGAGGAGGACACTGACGGGGCGTTCATCGTCCTCCACGAGGGGACCGCCTACCGCGCCTTTTGGACGTCGGACGGTGTGAGGTGCCATGCCTGCAGGGAGGTGGGGCACATCAGGAGGAACTGCCCTGCCTCCAAGGCCGCCGGATCATCTCGTGCGGCCGAGGCTGGCGCCGCCGCCGCCGCCCTTCCCCCCGGATCTGCCCGCGCGTCAAGTACGTCTGATGCGCGGTTGACGTCGGGGGCCGATGCCACCAAGGCCTCCGGCGGGGGGGAGGGAGCGTGTCCGGCCGGAAAGAAGGCGCGGGGAAAAAAGAAGCATCTTAGGGCAGGCCCCCCCGTGGATGGTGAGCCCTTGCCCCTTGAGCCCCTTACACCCGCGCTCCTCGCGGAGTTGATCAGGGCAGATGTGAGCGGGAGGGGCCCCGTGCCCGAGCCTGTGGCCGCAACCGCCGCAGCGGTAATGCCAATACCTGCGGCCGGGCTCGGGCCCGAGGAACCCGACAAACCTGCTCCGCCGGAGGGAGTCGAGGAGGAGGCCTTTGCAGACATGGAGGTCTCCCTCGCTCCCTCCGTGCTAAAAAGGCGCGACCCCCTGGATGAGGAGGAGGACCGGGAGGAGGAAGGTCCCTCCGAGCAGGGGGAGTCGTCGCCCGCCGCGGGTACTGCGCCCCCCCCCCCAGCGCTGTCGTCATCACCAGCGATCGGCAGGGGTCGCCTGTCCCTCGGGAGGCTGAGGCAGATGTGTCTGTCCAGCACGTGCCTCCTGGGGATGGGGATGAGACCCTGCCCGTGGGGGGGGTTGCGGAACAACCCGCGGCAGTAATTGAAATTGAGCTTTTATCGGTGCCGTTACCCCTCGCCGGGTCGGGCAGCCTGGGGGCTGGGTCGGGCGAGCTCGAGGACAATGAGCTCGCCCAATGCGACCCGGACGTCTCCCAGGGGATGCTCGTCCTGGTAGAGCTTTTAATTCAAAAACCCCCGTCCGCTGGGTCGGAGGTTGGTGGCGGGGAGGAGGATGGCCCCCTGGCTGCGTCTCTGGTGCCGGACGTACTGGAGGAGCTGGAAATTGTTCTCTCCCCGGTTTCTCCGGTCGTTCCGGCGTCTGAGGCGGAGGGGAGCTCTGAACCGCCGCCGTCTTCTGGCCCGGCACCCCTAGAGGAGCCCAGGGAGAAATCCTCTGCCGCCGATCCTGGGGGTGGGATCCGGGCAGAGGCGGGGCTGGCTGGCGCGGCCGAGTCGTTCGCTTCGCACTGCGCGGCGGACGGGTCGGCCGCTGGTGACAACCCCCTGGAGGAAGATGGGGACTCGGTGATGGGCACGGAGGACGATTCGGACTCCAGCACCGACGTGGCGATGGATGACCTCGTGCCCCTTGCCGAGTCTCCCCTCATTTCCGTAAGGGAACTCCGGGATTTTATGGCCACGTGCCTGGGTCAGCGCAATAAGGTCTGGCTGGCCCTCGACAGGTGGTCGGAGCTGGCGCCGCTCATCGATTCCGTCCGCGCCGCCGTTAAGATCATGGGCGCGGACGAGGGTGTGAACCCGCTCGAGCTGCGTCGGCTCACAACGTTTCTCACTGGGCTGCTGAGGAAGTGGCGGCCGACCAGCGGCTGCGCTTCCTCCCCCCGTTAGGTGTAGGTAGAGGTTGCACTATGCTTCTGACATGAAGATAACCATAGCCAGCCTCAACATCAACGGCAGCAGGGAGGCGCGCCGCAGATTCAATAACTTCTCGGTCCTTTGGGACGGGAAGTATGCGGTGTGCTTCCTGCAAGAAACCCACACCGTTCCGGGAGACGAAGCCACGTGGCTCCTGGAGTGGCAAGGAGGGGTCAGCATGAGTCACCTCTCCAACAATTCCAGCGGGGTGGCTATCTTGCTGGCCCCGCATTTTCAGCCGGAGATCTTGGGGGTCAAGGAGCACGTGCCGGGCCGCTTGCTCCAGGTCACTGTTCGCCTGGGGGGCGTGCCGCTCCATCTAGTGAACGTGTACGCCCCTCAGACCAGTGCGCAGCAAGTGCGCTTCTTCGAAGAAGTGTCCGCTCTCTTGGGCTCCATCGACGTGGGCGAGTGCGTCATCCTCGGGGGGGATTTTAACTGCACCCTCGAGGCGAGGGACCGTTCGGGTCCCCCGCGAAGCCCGGCGGCGATGGAGAAGTTGAGGGACCTGGTTGGGTCCTTCGACTTGGTGGACGTCTGGCGAAATCTCCACCCCGACTCCAGCGCCTTCACTAGCGTGAGGTCTGGGGGAGGAAGGTCCAGAATCGACCGCCTCTACATTTCCCGGGCGTACGTCTCCTGCGTTCCGGCAGCTTCCATGCGGCCGGTGCCGTGCACGGACCACCACCTGGTGTGGGCGGAGCTCGCTCCGCTGCACGCGCTGGGGGGGTCCGTGTACTGGCATTTTAACAACCTGCTGCTGGAGGACGCACGGTTCCGGGATTCGTTTCGTCGATTCTGGGCCGACTGGAGAAGGAAGCAGGGGGGCTTCCCCTCCTTGAGGCTATGGTGGGATGTGGGCAAGGCTCACATCCGTCTCTTCTGTCAGGAGTACGCGAAGGGGTCGACCAAGAGGCGGGAGGCCCGGGTCGGGCGGTTGGAGAAGGAGGTGCTCGACCTGGAGTCCCGTCTCGGTCAGGTCGTCGAGGACCCGGCCCTGCGGAAGGTGTACGAAGAGAAGAAGGGCGCGGTGAAGGACCTGCAGCTCGTCGGGTCCCGAGGCGCGTACGTGAGGTCGCGGATCCAGCTCCTGCGGGACCTGGACCGCGGCTCCCCCTTCTTCTACTCGCTGGAAAAAAGACGGGGGGTCCGTAAGCAGCTCTTGGGGCTGCTGGCCGACGACGGATCTCTGGTCTCGGATCCGGAGGGAATCAGCGCGGAGACCCGCGCCTATTACGGGGCTCTGTTCTCTCCGGATCCGTCCAGCGAGGATGCGCGCAGAGTTTTGTGGGAGGACCTGACGAAGGTTGGCCTGGAGGGCGCCGAAAAAGTGGACGCTCCGCTAAGTCTGGCGGAGCTGACCGGCGCCCTCCACCAGCTCTCTTGGGGAAAGTCCCCGGGGCTGGACGGGCTGACCGTGGAGTTCCACAGGGCGTTCTGGGACGTCTTGGGGGGCGACTATGCGCGGGTCCTGGGGGAAAGTTTGGCGACCGGGGAGATGCCCCTCTCTTGCCGCAGGGCGGTCATTGTCCTGCTGCCTAAGAAGGGCGATCTCCGCCTCCTTAAGAACTGGCGCCCGGTCTCCCTCCTCAGCACGGACTATAAAATCTTTGCCAGGGCCATGTCTGCTCGCCTTGGCACCGTGCTGGCCCACATGATCCACCCCGACCAGTCCTACACGGTCCCGGGCCGGACCATCCACGATAACATCCATCTGGTCCGGGACCTGGTCCACCACTCCCAGAGGGCTGGTCTGTCGGTCACCTTCCTTTCCCTGGATCAGGAGAAGGCGTTCGACAGGGTGGATCACGAGTATCTCTTCGGGACTCTGCGCGCATTCGGGTTCGGGACGCATTTCGTCGCCTGGATCCGACTTCTGTACGCCGCTGCGGAGTGTCTGATTAAAGTTAACGGGTCCTTGACGGCGCCCCTTCGCTTCGGGAGGGGGGTGCATCAGGGATGCCCCATGTCCGGTCAGTTATATGCCATTTGCGTGGAGCCTTTCCTGCGCCTCTTGCGGAAGAGGTTGACGGGACTGGCTCTGCAAGGGCCGGGCGTGGAGGTGGTCCTCTCGGCTTACGCCGATGACGTGCTCCTCATGGTCACGGATCCCGCTGACTTGCGGAGGATGCGGGAATGCCAGCAGATTTACTCGGACGCATCCTCCGCCAAGATCAACTGGGAGAAATGTTCCGGACTCCTGGTGGGTCAGTGGCGGGTGGACTCCCTGCCGGAGGAGTTCAGGCCTTTCGCCTGGAGCACCACGCACCTCCTCTATTTGGGAGTCTACCTTAGCCCTGCCGAGGACGCTTGGCCGGCGAACTGGCAAGAGCTGGAGGCCAAAGTCACCGCTCGCCTAGGACGCTGGACAGGACTGCTCCGAGTGTTGTCCTACAGGGGTCGAGCGCTGGTCATAAACCAGCTGGTGGCCGCCATGTTGTGGTACCGGTTGGTCACTTTGATCCCTCCCCCTGCGTTTGTCGCCAAGATTCAGAAGAAGCTCATCGACTTCTTCTGGGACAAAAGGAAGCACTGGGTCTCTGCCGCGGTTCTGTGTCTCCCGCTTAGGGAGGGCGGTCAGGCACTGGTGTGCCTTCGCACCCAGGCTGCGACTTTCCGTCTTCAGACGCTGCAGAGATACCTGTACGTCGAGAATCCTCCGAGATGGTGTGCGCTGGCGACGTTTTTCTTCCGCCAGCTGCATGGCCTCAATTACGACACGCAGCTCCTGTTTGCGAAAGTGGGCAGCAGGCGTGCCGGCCTGCGGGAGCTGCCTGTCTTCTCCCAGGAACTACTATGGGTTTGGAACTATGTCGCTTCCAGGCGGAGCTCTCCCCCGTCAGGAGCGGCGGCTCTCCTTCGGGAGCCGCTGCTCGGGAATCCGCACCTCCACGAACACGGGTTCGGGCGGCTGGCGGAGGGTAGGGCTGTGGCTGGCAAGGTGACCAGAGTCGGGGACCTGCTCGATGGCGGAGGAGCGGGCTGGATGGCGCCGGAGGAGCTGGCGCGGCGCCTGTCCTGGGCCAACGTCCGGCTCGCGGTCGAAACCATCGAATCGGTAAAAGCGGCACTGGGCCCCGACTCCACTAGGTGTATCGAGGCGGCTCAAGCACGTGGGGCGATCCCGTCCGAGCTTACCCCCGTTCGGACAGAATTCCTCATCGGCGCCCAGCCCCGAAACTCCCCTCGGGAACCGGCGCCTCACAACTTGAGCCGTCTCGAGGAAATACCCTCCGTGCCTTTTCATTCCGCGCGGAGGGGTTTCCTGTACGGGCTGCTCCTGCACACTCCACTTTGCCATCTTCGTCTACCGTCCGGACACGCCTTGGCGTGGCGTTTTGCCGACCGGCGGTAGCGGAGGTCCCCAATGGAGGGCTCTCTATGCGGGAGTCCTCCCTTGTTCCATCGGGGACTTGGCCTGGAGGGTGTTGCACGGAGTGGTCCCGTGCAATAAGGTTTTAAGTAGGTTCACGGACTCCCAGGCCGCCTGCATTTTTTGCGGCCTGGAGGAGTCCGTGTTTCACGTTTATATGGATTGTGAGAGGTTGCAGCCCCTCTTTCACTACTTGAAGGGGCTGCTCCTCGATTTTTGGTTGCACTTCAGTCCCACGCTCTTGATCTACGGTCACCCGGTGCGGAGGGGAGCGGACAGGTTGGAGGACCTCCTTGTGGGCCTGCTCCTGGGCCTGGCTAAAAGAGCCATCAATTGGTCCAGGCAGCGGGCGGTCGAGGGGGTCGTCCAGCCGGATTGCCTGCATCTCTTCCGCGGCCATGTTCGCGCCCGGGTGGCCCTGGAGATGGAGCACGCGGTGTCCGCCGGTGCGCTTGAGTATTTCCGCGACCGATGGGCGCCGCGGGGACTGGAGTGCATCATCAACACAGAAAACCAAATTTTAATTTGATTTGTTAAGCTTTAGTTGAACTTTTGTTTATTTACAGTTGAATTGGGTTTTTTTTTTGGGTCCAAATAAAAGAGTACCCTCTGTTCAACTAAATACCTGTTTTATTGTTCTCCTGCAGTCCGTGTATTATTTATACTCGGACATTACAAGGGGTACACAGATTTAAGGTTTTGGGCAAGAGATACAGGGGGGGCGTGAGGAAAAACCTTCTTACGCAGCGAGTGGTGAGGACCTGGAATTCGCTGCTGACGGGAGTGGTGGAAGCGGAGACACTCAATGTTTTCAAGGGGAGACTGGATAGGCACTTGAGGGAAATAAACTTGCAGGGCTACGGGGCTAGAGTGAGGATTGAGACTGACTGGATTGGTCTACAGAGAGCTGGCACGGACTCGATGGTCTGAATGGCCTCCTTCTGTGCCGTATGACTCTGTGGCCTAGAAATTCAGTTGGTTGCGCCAGCAGTTAGCGCCTAAAGAAAAGTGAATGTCGGGCGCTATGCGTGTTGCGCCCGGGCGCAGCGCAGTTTGCGCCTCGCCCCAAATTAAGTTGGCCGTTAGCGCCGGCGCAAAGTTTAGCGCCCGCCCGGATGCGCACGCAGAAAATGACGTCACATCCTCGTGCAACGCCCTTTGGCCGCCCCGATTCCCGTTTGAAAAAGGGAACGCAACACAGCCAGCGCGGGCCCCGGGGGGCGCAAATTAAAGGGGACGTACCCTCCAGTATAAAGGCCAGCCATTTTGCAGCAAACACTCTTGTGCAACGCATTTCTGGACGCACAACAAGGAGGATAGCTAACTGGTTTCAAGCAGCAACAGCTCAGGTATTTTTGGACTCAGGCCAGAGCGCTGCAAGTGGCCTTTTGGAAATTTGACTGTTTGCCAGGATTTGATGGGGGTTGCATGGGGTGGCGACGCGGAGCTGCAGCGCCATGTCCGTAGGGCTCGCAGACGCATTGTGAGAGGGGCGGCCCTGGCTAGAGGCAGAGGGGGCAACAGGCGTCGGCCACGTAGGCCTTACCCAGTCAGGCTATACCGCCAGCAGCGCTCCTACCTCAACATGACTGGCGCGCGATGTGTTAGAAGGCTCCGATTCCGAAAGGAGGTGGTTGCAGAGATCTGTCACCTGCTTCGCAGAGATCTGCGTCCAAAGCTCAGGTGCAGGACGTCTCTGTCGGTGGAAGTGAAGGTGATGGTGGCATTGAACTTCTATGCCACCGGCTCCTTCCAATACGCTGCTGGGGACATAGCTAACATCTCCCAGTACGGCGCGCATCGCTGCATCCGCCAGGTGACCGAAGCACTGTTCAGAAGGAGACGCCAATTCATCTCCTTCCCCATGGCCCTGGAGAGCCAGCATCAGCGCACATTGGGATTTGCAAGACTCGCGGCCTTCCCCTTGGTGCAGGGCACCATTGACTGTACGCATGTGGCTTTGCGGGCCCCTCTGGAGCATGGCGAGCAGTATCGCAACAGGAAGGGCTACCATTCTCTGAATGTGCAGCTGGTGTGTGACCACAAGCAGTGCATCATGGCTGTCAATGCCAGCTTTCCAGGCAGCAGCCACGATGCGTTTATCCTGCGGCAGAGTACTGTGCATGACATGTTCGAGGCACAGCCTCACCCAAGAGGATGGCTACTCGGGGACAAAGGCTATCCTTTGTGTACCTGGCTCATGACCCCGCGCCGCGCGCCCAGGACCGCTGCTGAAGAGGCATACAACGAGAGCCATCAAACCACCCGCAACATCATCGAGCAAACTATTGGGGTCCTCAAGCAGCGGTTCCGCTGCCTTGATCGCTCCGGAGGATCTCTGCAGTATTCGCCGGACCGGGTCTCCCAATTTGTGGTAGTTTGCTGCATGCTACACAACCTGGCTATCCGCAGGACTCAGGCACTGCCACCTGATGTTGGACCACCACCTCAGGAGGAGGAGCAGGAGGAGGAGGAGGAGGAGCAGGAGTACGTTCCCAGGAGGGAGCGACCAGGGCCAAGGGCCGCGCGACGCCACCTTATTACACGTTACTTCTAAGCCCCCTGTCAGGGAATGCCTTGTGGCCATGAGGGAAGATGAATGCAGCCGCTCCGCAAGCCCTCAGCCGGCGAAGCCAACAAACACTAACAAGAACAACCATGGAGACTCTATGAATAAAGATAATTATTTATTACACAAAAATGAAAACCCCTTCCCACATGAATCCCCAAAAACAATCAACGGGCCCCACAAAAAGCCCAACAAACGACTCACTCCCACAAACTGGGGAGGAGTAACTCCACATTTGTACAAACCTGGCCTCAACCTCGGCCTTAACGCAAAAAATAAGCCCACGAACCAAACAACCATGGGCAAAAGAAAGATGGCCACCGCCATATAAAATGAAAGCTGGCCACACCCTCTACTGAGTGGCCCACGAGGGTGAGACCTTGTCCAGCCTTTTGCCTCCCCTGCCCGGCCTGCTGCTCCTTCGCAAGCTCTGCCCAGTGGCTGCTGCGAGGCTGGGGGAAGGCGCCTGAGGCTCAGATGTCCTTCCGCCAGATGCCCTTGGGGGGCGGCCTACACGGCCTTTGGGCCTCGAGGGGCCGGCTGCTGAGTGGCGCACCTGAGCCTGGCCACCATCAGCTCCAGCCGCTTGCCCTTGACACCCCAGTGGGGGAGTGGCGGCGACGGATGGCGCAATGTGGGCAAGCTGGCGTCTGGGATGCGCTGGCTGGTGCTGTGGCGCGCTGGCACTCGGCCGGGCCCGCACTGCAGGATCCGCACCAATCAGCCGAGGGGCGGCTCGCTGGGATGCTGCAGCGCGGCGGGTGCCCTGGCGATGCCTGCCTGAGACAGCGCGTGTGGCAGCAGTGAGTGCCCCTGTTGTCCTGGTGTGCGCCCGCATCACACCCGCCAGGGACTTGACGGCATCAGTGAGCATGCGGCCACTCGTGGCAGTTGATGCCCCGAACTCGCGCACACTGGTCACCAGCGACTCGATGGCCTCAGGCATGCGCCCCACCACGCGCATGAGCTCCGTGTGGCGCCGGTCCGAATCCTCGGCCATCTTGTCCAGCTTCCGTGCCTCCTCCGAGGTGAAGGTGTCCGGACTGGAGTCGGGACTCTCCCGCTGGGGAGCAGGGGACCGAACTAGGGGAACCTTGCCACGTTGGTGGCGGCGAGTGTCCTGATCAACTGCATTCCCCTCTGATCCTTCCCCCCTTTGGGGGGAAGGCCGCGGCCCACGCACAGGGCTCCTGGGTGGCTGGACGCCACTGGTCCCAGCAGCTGCAATCCCCTGCGACAGTTGGTCCAGGCACTCGTCCAGTGAGGACGTGTCAATCATTTCGTCCTCTCCTGCGGGACCTGAGTGTTCCCCTGATGGTCCGGCTTGCTCTTGCTCCTCCTCCTCCTCCTCCTCCTGCTCGGAGGGGCTGTCACTGGCAGCTTCAGGGACCTGGTCGTCACCAGCTGAAAGCAGGAATGCACAAGAGTAGCTTCAGAGTGAGGAGACGGCGTCAGCGAGGGAGTCAGGACTGGCGGCATTCAGCGCATTGGTGGGACAGTGGCAAAGGAGGTAGCTCGGATGTGCAAGTGCGACACGAGAGGGCCAAAAGGCGAGGTCCTTACCATTGCCGGGCAGTGGAGGGTCGGCTACTCCGCACGCTGTGGGCACGATCAGCCGGGCTCCCATGAGCCCACTCACGCGCTCCTCCAGGGGAGTGAGCTTCTGCAGCTTGGCGCGGCCTCCCTTGGTCCTGGCACGGGCCTGGCGATTATTGGCAAGTTTAGCCTGCAAGAGAAAGGACGGGCTGTAAGTACGGAGTGTAGCCCTGATGTAGTGTGCACTGCCTCCCATGGTTGAATAGCTTGGCCAGAGTGTAGCCCTGATGTACTGTGCACTGCCTCCCATGGTGGAATAGCTTGGCCAGAGTGTAGCCCTGATGTACTGTGCACTGCCTCCCATGGTGGAATAGCTTGGCCAGAGTGTAGAGTGCAGAATGGGCAATTGATGCTCATGACTGTCCCAAAGCTGCTGGCTGAGGGCTGGCCATTCGGCCTTTCAGCTCCCTTTGCCCATCATGTCAGGTGTACATGCAAGAATGAGGAGGAGACTGGAAAGGGTACTCACCCTGACAATCCTGGTCAGGTCGTTGTATTTTTTCCGACATTGGGTGTGGGTCCTGGGGGCATCGCCGGTGACCGTCACCCTGTTGGCGATCTGCTTCCAGGCTCTGGTGTATTCTTGGTGGGTCGGATTCCTCCCAGTCTCTGGGAACAAGATCCTGCGCCTCTTCTCCAGAGCTGTCACCATTATTCCCAGATCACGCTCTGAGAAGCACAGGGCACGCTCACGGGCCTTCTCTGGCGTTGCCATGACTCCCTGGGGCTGAGCAGCAGTGTTGAGGCCTATTTGCAAAGCTGCAGTGTGCAGGGCGTGGCAGCAGACCAAATCGTCCCTTCCCCCTTTAAGAGCTGGTCGGCGCCACGGGGTCTGCTGTCAATCAAAAAATGACCGCACCCGCGCTGCGCCCCCGCCTCGGCGCTATTCCTCTGCACCGCCGGCTTAGCACCTAAAGATAGTAGTGGAACGCCTCTTTTAGCGCTCCGGCAACCTCTTAGGGCGAAGCGACTGAATTTCCGGCAAGGGGGCGCAACTTTGGGGCGGGCGCTAACTTCGGGCGGGCGCTAACGTTAGCGCCCCAAAACTGGCTATACTGAAATTCTAGGCCTGTGACTTTCCACAAACAAGACTTCATGATCTATCTGTTCTCTGATCCTTTGAGTCACACGACCCTCTTTTACATTGGTTAGTTATACTTCTGCTTTTATATCAATGAGAAGCAATGTCAGATGGACATTCATACAAAACCAGTTATTGTAAGTACAGAGTCTGGTTTCATGATTTCATTACCAAATGCACTAAAGCCAAGAGGTATGCGACCATCCCCAGTAGGTAACTTCACACTGCTGGGTGTAGCATAACTACAGCTTGATCCATACCCAAGTTCATAAAGTTCCACTGGACTACCAGGAAACATTTTAATCTTTCTGTTAAATGAAAAGCACAATAGCACAAACGCTTTCTACTTAACTCTCATATGTCTATTTGCTCTCCCTCCAGCTGCAGCTCTGTTTGCTCCTTCCTCCTCCTCCCAAAGTGGGATTCCTAGAAGGACCCCCATCAAAAAGAAATACCTGAAGTCCCACAACAGTTTAGAACATACAACAGCAACTACAAGCACTTTCAAATCCTTAAGGTCAAAAAACACACAAGCTACTGCAAGATTTACTTGAGGCTTCTACAACCCATGGTTGTTGGGCGGGAGCAGGAAGTGGTGTTCATCAAGTAAAGCGATAAGGTTGGAAATGGCAATGGCATTGCATTAATATCACTTGAGCCCAGTTATGAATTTATTCAAGAGGCTCCTAACTGGTCCAGATGCGAGCTCTAGGTGCCAGGATTAATGCCCCCTGGAAAATCAGGCCAGTTGTAAAAGCAGCAGTAAGTGGGCAGAAGGAACAGACATTTTATTTTCTGTCCACTATTAGCCTGTTTATGAGTACAAACAGGGCAGTAAGGAGAGAAAAATCATCCCCTCTAAATCAGAAAGCCTCCTCCCATTTAGTAACCAGTGGTTGTGAAAATTTACCCTTTTGAATTAAAAGTCAAGGATGAGTAAAATGCAATCCGGCCACCAGTTTATCGTTCTAGTACCTCAATTCTTTCAACTTAGCAAATGTTTTGAGGAAGGTGATATTGTGCCTCACAGCAGCATGATATATGTTCTTGGCCTATAATTAACTGTTCTAGTTTGTTAGTTAAGTGATATACCAATGTTGTACTTGAATTTGTTAGTATCATCATGGATGATCAGTCATTGTAACACCGGCCCTGAAATTCTACGGGGGTTTTCCCAGTTTACGCTGCTTACGCCTTTTCTCTGGGGGAGATTGGCAGAACCCCTGTGGAATTTCAGGCCAGTGTATTTATTCACCAATAAAAAAATGTAAATAGCAGCTGAAACAATGCTACTTGCAGGCATATCCACAAGGTGGTGCTGTAAATATAACTAAACACTGACATGCACACAATTTTTTAATTTATTCTTCTGTTCATTCTTTTTGATTAAGTATTTTATTACACAAAATTCCACTCAAAAAATGCACATTGGTAGCATCTCCTTTGGCCCCAACCTCCTCCTCATTCCCCACCCCATCCACTTTAACATTGACGGCCAATCCTTCAGCCACTATGCCCCCATCCTCTCAAACACCCTCTCTCAGCATTTCCGTCCTGTTACTGTATTGATTTCTTTGTGGGTTCAATGATGAGACATTTATGAAAGAGAATGGCCTAGAAATTCATTATAGCCACTTTTGGGGCGGTAAAGTCGGGCGGCCGCTAAAGTTTGCGCCCGGCGCAAATTCGAGGCCACTTCTCCGATATTCATTAGCTTCGCCCTAAGAGTTTGCTCGAGCGCTAAAACTGGCGATGCACACCTCTCCTTAGGCGCTAAGCCAGAGGTGCTGAGCGAGAGCGCCGAGGCCAGGCGCAGCGCAGGTGCGGCCATTTCTTGATTGACAGCAGACACCCTGGCGCCGGCCAGCTCTTAAGGGGGAAGGGTCGACTTGGTCTGCTGCCACGCCCTGGATAGTGGAGCCCTGCAGCTAGGCCTGAACACTGCTGCTGGACCCAAATAGCGCCTGAAACCATGGAGAAGGCCCGTGAACGAGCGCAGCACTTCTCAGAGCTTGATCTGAGGGTGCTGGTTGGTGCTGTGGAGAAGAGACGCCATGTTTTGTTTCCGGACAATGGCAGGAAGCCGCCGGCCCGCGTCTACCGGAGAGCCTGGAGGCATGTCGCCACCAAGGTGTCATCCAACAGCAAGGTCCCCAGGAGCGGTGTCCAATGCCGCAAAAAGCTGAATGACCTCGCCAGGATTGTCAGGGTGAGTACCTTTTCCAGTGTCCTCCTCATCCTTGCATGTGCACCTCACATTATGGGCAAAGGGACCTGAAAGCCCTAATGGCCAGCCCTCATGCAGCAGCTATGGGACACTCATGAACATCAATTGCACATTGTGCACTTAACACACTGGCCAGGCTATTCGACCATGGGAGGCAGTGCACACAAGATCAGGGCTACACACTGGCCAGGCTATTCGACCATGGGAGGCAGTGCAAACAAGATCAGGGCTACACACTGGCCAGGCTATTCGACCATGGGAGGCAGTGCACACAAGATCAGGGCTACACACTGTACTTAGAGGCCGTCCTTTCTCTTGCAGGCCAAGCTGGCCAATAATAAGAGGAGCCGGACTGCGACCGGGGGAGGCGGACCCCAGATCCAGCCACTCACCGAGCTGCAACATCGCGTGGAGCGCATCATGGGTGCCCGGGTGATTGGGCCCGTTGCATCTGGAGATGCCGACCCTGTTCTGGGCCCCAATGGTAAGGACATCATCTTTTGGACCTCTCTCGTCCCACTTGCGCATCAGATCTACATCCTTTGCCACTGTCCGACCAATGCGCTGAATGCCACCACTCATGCATCCCTCGCTGATGCCCTCTCCCCACTCTAAAGCTACTCTTGTGCCTTCCTGCTTTCAGATGGTGAGGAGGAGGTCCCTGAAGTTGCCAGTGACAGCCCCTCAGAAGAGGAGGAGGAGGGGGAGCAAGAGGAAGGCGGCCCATCAGGGGAACCCTCAGCCACGGCAACCCATGCCAATGTAGGGGACACGTCTTCCCTGGAGGGGAGCGTGGGGGAAGTGTCGGAGGGGAGGGTAGCTCCTGGGACCAGCGGCCTGCAGAAACGCGGGACGGGGGTGGAAGCTCAGCGGCCTTCTCCCCAGAGGGGGGAAGGGTCGGAGGGGAGTCCAATTGCTGGGCCCAGCGGCGTCCAGCAACGCAGGAAGGGTCGGCCAGCTCGGCGGCCTTCTCCCCAGAGGGAGAGTCCGGCCTCCAGTCCGGAGACGGCCAACGCCGAGGAGATACGCCGCCTCGAGGACTTGTCCATGGACTCGGAGCGCCGGCACACGGAGCTCATGGGGGTAGTGGCACGGTTGCCTGAGGCCATCGAGTCCCTGTCTCGGAGTGTGACTGAGTTCGGGGCCTCACAGGCCACCAGTCGGGCGGAATTCGGGGCAGCTCAGGCAGCGAGTGGCCAGGTGATCAGTGGTGCCGTGCAGTCACTGGGTGCTCTGATGTGGTCACTGAACAGGTCAACATGGGCACTCACTGCTGCCACACTCGCTGTGTCAGCCAGGCATCGCCAGGGCACCCGGCGCGCTGCAGCAGCACAGCGGTCTGTCCCTCGGCAAATTGGTGCGCATGCTGCAGTGCTGGCCCGGCCGAGTGCCAGTGTCTCAGGCGACCAGCAAGCGCCTGCCATCCGCCAGCTTGCCCCCATTCCTCCAGCCGCCACTGCCACTCCCCCAGTGGAGCTGCCAGGAGCTGCTGCAGCGACTGATGCTGGCCAGCCACAGCTGCAGCATTCACCAGCCGGCCCCTCGACAGCCAGACCTCGTCTAGGTTGACCCCCAAGGGCATCTGCCTTCACGACATGTGCCCCTCAGGAGCCTGCCCCCAGCCTTACAGCAGCCAATGGCCTCACTTTGAGGAGGAGCAGCAGGGCGTGCAGGGGCCGCCAAAGTTTGCGGAAGGCATCGCCCTCGCGGGCCACTAAGTAGAGGGTGTGTCCAAATGTTGTGTTTTCGGGAATGTGTGTTTTGTGAAGGCCGAGGATGAAGGCCATTTTTGTTTACATCTTTTGTTAATGCTCCCCAGGTTGTGGGAGTGAGTCATGTGTGTGAGTGTTTTTTGGGGGTTTCGTCTGTTTTTGGTTTTCATGTGGGAAGGGCCCTGAGTTTGTACAATAAACCATTTTATTTATTCACATTGTCCATGTTTGATCTTTGAAGTGTTTGTTGCCTTAACCGGCTGACGGCTTGCGGAGCGGCTGCAATCATGTTCTTTCATTGGCACAAGCCATTCCCTGACAGGGGGCCTAGAAGTGACGGTCAATAAGCCGCCGACGGGCAGCCCTTGGACGTTCTGCCTCCCTCCTGGGCTGGTACTCCTCGTCCTCCTCCTCCTCCTGCTCCTCCTCCTCCTGAGGTGGTGGTCCAACGTGAGGTGGCAGTGCCTGAGTCCTGCGGATAGCCAGGTTGTGCAGCATGCAGCAAACGACGACGAATTGGGAGACTCGCTCCTGCGAATACTGGAGGGCTCCCCCGGAGCGATCCAGACAGCGGAACCATTGCTTGAGGACGGCGATTGTTTGTTCTATGATGTTCCTAGTCGCTTGATGGCTCTCGTTGTATGCCTCTTCAGCAGGGGTCGTGGGCGCGCGGAGCGGGGTCATGAGCCAGGTACACAAAGGATAGCCTTTGTCCCCGATAAGCCATCCTCTTGGGTGAGGTTGTGCCTGGAACATGTCAGCCACAGTTGTCTGTCGCAGGATAAAGGCATCGTGGCTGCTGCCTGGAAAGCGGGCATTGACAGCTAGGATGCGCTGCCTGTGGTCACACACCAGCTGTACGTTGAGGGAATGGTAGCCCTTCCAGTTGCGGGAATCCTCGGCATGCTCCAGAGGTGCCCGCAAAGCCACATGCGTGCAGTCAATGGCGCCCAGCACCATGGGGAAGCCCGCTATTCTTGCAAATCCCACTGCACACTGCTGCTGCTTCTCCAGGGTCATGGGGAAGGAGATGAATTGACGTCTCCTTCTGAAAAGGGCATTGGTCACCTGGCGGATGCAGCAATGCACGGCGAACTGGGAGATGTTAGCGATGTCCCCAGCAGCGGATTGGAAGGAGCCGGTGGCATAGAAGTTGAGAGCCACCGTCCCCTTTACTGCCACCGACAGAGACGTCCTGCGCATCAGCTGTGGACGCATTCTCTGTGCAGCAGCTGGCAGATGTCTGCAACCAACTCCCTTCTGAATCGCAGCCTCCTAACACACTGCGCGGCAGACATGGTCAGATAGGAGGACTGCTGGCGGTATACCCTGGGTGGGTAAGACCTCACTTGGCGATGCCTGTTGCCCCCTCTGTGTCTAGCCAGGGCTGCCACTCTCTCACGGCGTCTGTAAGCCCCTCCGGCATAAGGCTGAAACTCAGCGTTGGCACCCAATGCAGCCCCCATTATATGCTAGCAAACACTGAGATCTCAATGAAGGCAAAGATAATTGCTAAGCTCTGGCCTGACCCAAAAATACCTGTCCTAGTGTTGGGCCAAAGCAGTAAGCTCTCCTCCTTGGTCACTCTCCAAAAAACCGTTGCACAAGAGTGAATGCAGCAAAATGGCTGGCCTTTATAGTGCAGGGTAAGTGCCCTTTAATTTGCGCTCCCCGCGGCCCGCCTCGGCTGTGTACCATTCCACTTCACAGTCGTTAGGGCCGCCCAGCGCACAATGGGGCGGCGCGAGTGAAGTTCCGGTTCCGGGCGCACAAAGGGCGTTGCACAACGAAATGACATCATGATCTGCGCGCGCAGCAGGGCGCGCGCTAAGACTTTGCGCTGGCGCTAAATGTCTGCTGAAGTTGGGGCGAGGCGCAGATTGCGCTGCGCCCGGGTGCTAAGCGCCTAGCGCTCGAGATCTACTCCTCCTAAGGCGCTAACGGCTGGCGCGCCCAACTGAACTTCTAGGCCAATGAGTTTTAATCTAAAGTCTGTTCAACTCTTTTATACAGCTTTTACAGGAGACACGATGTTGTGATGCATCTAGAACGAAACCGAAACTAAACTGACTGCCTTGCTTCTCTCGGTCACATGCCCTCTGCTGGTCAGGCACAAGCAATCAATACATGCAATTAAGGCATCATAATCGAACAGGCAAATACCATCTCTATTTGCTGATATCATTACATCTCCTTTTCTTAAAACAAAAGTATTTTACTTTTAACTAACAACATGTTTTCTTTGTATTAATCTGCATTTCAGCTGTAACACTTAATGAACTTACATTATCATTATCATGATCAAGGTTTTTTAACCTTGCGTTGTGTGTTCACATGAAATATGTCAATACACGAGAACTTGAAGAAAGAATAAGATAACATTACTTCCTTCTATAACAATAGTCCTTAAATTTGCTCAATGAGTCTCTCAGGAGGCTTCACATGTCTTGAGGAATTTCTGATTGATTGTCCTTGAATCTGAGTTGTTGCCTCAGATGATGTGTTCTCAGCTGTGTGATCAGGTTGTTCAACAGTATCAGTCTCTTGACCTGCTGTGGCTGGTCCCATGAGAAGATCTCGACGATTTCTTCTCAGAACAACACCCTCATCTGTCTGAATGGTGTATGATCTTGGTTGAACTTCACTCAGGACAGTTCCCTTCTGAGTCCATGGCCTAGAAATTCAGTTGGGCGCGCCAGCCGTTAGCGCCTTAGGGGGAGTAGATCTCGAGCGCTAGGCGCTTATCGCCCGGGCGCAGCACGATCTGCGCCTCTCCCCAACTTCAGGACACATTTAGCGCCGGCGCAAAGTCTTAGCGCGCGCCCTGCTGCGCGCGCAGATCATGACGTCATTTAATAGTGCAACGCCCTTTGTGCGCCCCAAACCGGAACTTCACTCGCGCCGGCCCATTGTGCGCCGGGCGTCCCGAGCAACTGTGAAGTGGAACGGTACACAGGCCAGCCGGGCCGGGGGGAGCGCTAATTAAAGGGCTCTTACCCAGCAGTATAAAGGCCAGCCATTTTGCAGCATTCACTCTTGTGCAACGGTTTTTTGGACAGAGACCAAGGAGGAGAGTTTACTGGTTTGGACCAACACTTGGACAGGTATTTTTGGCTCAGGCCAGAGCTTACCAATTATCTTTGCCTTCATTCAGAGCTCAGTGTTTGCCAGCATATAATGGGGGCTGCATTGGGTGGCAACGCTGAATTTCAGCCTTATGCCAGAAGGGCTTACAGACACCGTGAGAGAGTGGCAGCCCTGGCTAGACGCAGAGGGGGCAACAGGCGTCGCCAACTGAGGCCTTACCCACGCAGGGTATACCGCCAGCAGACCTCCTATCTGACCATGTCTGCCGCGATGTGTGTTAGGAGGCTGCGATTCCGAAGGGAGGTGGTTGCAGACATCTGCTGGCTGCTTCAGAGAGATCTGCAGCCACAGCTGATGCGCAGGACGTCTCTGTCGGTGGCAGTGAAGGTGACGGTGGCTCTCAACTTCTATGCCTCCGGCTCCTTCCAATCCGCTACTGGGGACATCGCTAACATCTCCCAGTTCGCCGTGCATTGCTGCATCCGCCAGGTGACCGAAGCCCTTTTCAGAAGGAGACATCAATTCATCTCCTTCCCCATGACCCTGGACAAGCAGCAGCAGCGTGCAGTGGGGTTTGCAAGAATAGCGGGCTTCCCCATGGTGCAGGGCGCCATTGACTGCACGCATGTGGCTTTGCGGGCACCTCTGGAGCATGCCGAGGAGTACCGCAACCGGAAGGGCTACCATTCCCTCAATGTACAGCTGGTGTGTGACCACAGGCAGCGCATCCTAGCTGTCAATGCCCGCTTTCCAGGCAGCAGCCACGATGCCTTTATCCTGCGACAGACAACTGTGGCTGACATGTTCCAGGCACAGCCTCCCCCAAGAGGATGGCTTATCGGGGACAAAGGCTATCCTTTGTGTACCTGGCTCATGACCCCGCTCCGCGCGCCCACGACCCCTGCTGAAGAGGCATACAACGAGAGCCATCAAGCGACGAGGAACCTCATAGAACAAACAATCGGCGTGCTCAAGCAACGGTTCCGCTGTCTCGACCGCTCCGGGGGAGCCCTCCAGTATTCGCAGGATCGAGTCTCCCAATTCGTCGTCGTTTCCTGCATGCTGCACAACCTGGCTATCCGCAGGACTCAGGCACTGCCACCTCACGTTGGACCACCACCTCAGGAGGAGGAGCAGGAGGAGCAGGAGGACGACGAGGATGAGGAGTACCAGCCCAGGAGGGACGCACAAGGTCCAAGGGCCGCCCGTCGTCGGCTTATTGAACGTCACTTCTAGGCCCCCTGTCAGGGAATGGCTTGTGCCAATGATAGAACATGATTGCAGCCGTTCCACAAGCCCTCAGCCGGTTAAGGCAACAAACACTTCAAAGATCAAACATGGACAATGTGAATAAATAAAATGCTTTATTGTACAAACTCTGGGCCCTTCCCACATGAAAACCAAAAACAGATGAAACCCCCAAAAAACACTCAAACACATTACTCGCTCCCACAACCTGGGGAGGATTAACAAAATAGGGCAACTAAAATGGCCGTCATTCTCGGCCTTCGTCCAAAACAAACATCACATCATCGGCCTTCAAAAAACAAACATCCAATTCTCGGCCTCAAGAAACAAACACAAATGGCCACACATTCGACCATTTGGCCCGCTAGGGCGATGCCTTGGCCATCTTTGGGTGGCCCCTGCCCGCCCTGCTGCTCCGCCTCAAAGTAAGGCCATTGGCTGCTGCAAGGCTGGGGGCAGGCTCCTGAGGGGCACATGTCGTGACGGCAGATGCCCTTGGGGGTCAGCCTAGTCGAGGTCTCGCCGTCGAGCGGCCGGCTGTTGATTGCTGCAGCTGTGGCTGGCCAGCATCAGTCGCTGCAGCAGCTCCTGGCAGCTCCACTGGGGGAGTGGCAGTGGCGGCTGGAGGAATGGCGGCAAGCTGGCGGATGGCAGGCGCTCGCTGGTCGCCTGAGACACTGGCACTCGCCCGGGCCAGCACTGCAGCGTGCGCACCAATCTGCCGAGGGACAGACCGATGTGCTGCTGCAGCGCGCCGGGTGCCCTGGCGATGCCTGGCTGACACAACGAGTGTGGCAGCAGTGAGTGCCCGTGTTGACCTGTTTACTGACCGCAGCAGAGCAGCCAGTGACTGGACAGCACCACTAATCACCTGGCCAGTCGCTGACAGATCTGCCCAGTATTCCGCCCGACTGGTGGCCTCTAAGGGCCCGAACCCGGCCACACTCCGAGAGAGGGAATCGATGGACTCAGGCAACCGTGCCACTGCCGCCATGAGCTCCGTGTGCCGGCGCTCCGAGTCCGCGGACAAGTCTTCGAGGCGTTCCATCTCCTCGGCGAAGAGCATCTCCTGACTGGAGGCCGGACTCTCCCTCTGGGGAGAAGGCCGCCGAGCTGGCCGACCCTTCCTGCGTTGCTGGAGGCCGCTGGGCCCAGCAATTGGACTCCCCTCCGACGCATCCCCCCTCTGGGGAGAAGGCCGCCGAGCTTCCACCCCCCTCCCGCCTTTCTGCAGCACGCAGGTCCCAGGAGCTCCCCTCCCCTTCGACACTTCTGCCACGCTGCCCTCCAGGGAAGACGTGTCCCCTACATTGGCCTGGGTGGCCGCGGCTGAGGGTTCCCCTGATGGGCCGCCTTCCTCTTGCTCCTCCTCCTGCTCCTCCTCGGAGGGTCTGTCACTGGCAAGTTGAGGGACCTCCTCTTGACCATCTGAAAGCAGGAAGGCACAAGAGTAGCTTTAGAGTGAGGAGAGGGCGTCAGTGCGGGATGCACGAGTGGTGGCATTCAGCGCATTGGTCGGACAGTGGCAAAGGATGTAGATCTGATGCGCAAGTGGGACGAGAGAGGTGCAAAAGGTGATGTCCTTACCATTGCTGCCCAGAACAGGGTCGGCATCTCCACATGCAACGGGCCCAATCACCCGGCCACCCATGAGGCGCTCCACGCGATGTTGCAGGTCAGTGAGTGACTGGATATGGGGTAGTCCTCCCCCGGTCGCAGTCCGGCTCTTGCGATTATTCACCAGCTTGGCCTGCAAGAGAAAGGACGGCCTCTAACTACAGTGTGTCGCCGTGGTCTTGTGTGCCCTGCCTCCCATGGTGGAATAGCCTGGCCAGTGTGTCGCCATGATCTGGTGTGCACTGCCTCCCATGGTGGAATAGCCTGGCCAGTGTGTCGCCATGATCTGGTGTGCACTGCCTCCCATGGTGGAATAGCTTGGCCAGTGTGTCGCCATGATCTGGTGTGCACTGCCTCCCATGGTGGAATAGCCTGGCCAGTGTGTCGCCATGATCTGGTGTGCAATACCTCCCATGGTGGAATAGCTTGGCCAGTGTGTTCAGTGCAGAATGTGCAATTGATGCTCATGCCTGTGCCATAGCTGCTGGATGAAGGCTGGCCATTAGAGCTTTCAGGTCCCTTTGCCCATAATGTGAGGCGCACATGCAAGGATGAGGAGGTCATTGGAAAGGGTACTCACCCTGACAATGCGTGTGAGGTCATTTAACTTTTTGCGGCATTGGGCACCGGTCCTGGGGACGTCGCTGTTGGCTGACAGCTTGCTGGCGACATGCCTCCAGGCTCTCCTGTAGACGCGGACCGTCGCCTTCTTGCCATTGTCCGGGTACAAAACATGGCGCCTCTTCTCCACAGCAGCAAGCAGCACACTCAGATCACGCTCTGAGAAGCGCTGCGCACGTTCACGGGCCTTCTCCATGTCTTCAGGCGCTATTTGGGTCCAGCAGCAGTGTTCAGGCCTAGCTGGAGGGCTCCACTATCCAGGGCGTGGCAGCAGACACAGTCGACCCTTCCCCCTTAAGAGCTGGCCGGCGCCAGGGTGTCTGCTGTCAATCACGAGATGGCCGCACCTGCGCTGCGCCCGGCCTCGGCGCTATCGATCACCACCTCCGGCTTAGCGCCCAAAGAGAGGCGTCCAGCAGCAGTTTTAGCGCTCGCCCGAACTAGTAGGGCGAAGCTAATGAATATCGGAGAAGTGACCTAGATTTGGCGGCGGCCGCAAACTTTAGCAGACGCCCCACTTTAGCGCCCCAAAAGTGGCGTCAATGAATTTCTAGGCCCATGTGTTTGTTTTGTCTTTGAACCTTACTTGGTCACCAGTGTGGAGTTCAGGTAGGTTTTGTGTTCCTCTGTCATAGTAATACTTTTGCTTTTCTTTCTGTTGCTCTTTGAACTTCCTCACTTTCTCCCCCTCTTTTGTTTTCAGGAGGTTCTCCGGGATGGGTAGGTTTGACCTTAGCCGACGTCCCATCAGGAGTTGGGCTGGTGACATACCACACTCGAGCGGCGTTGTGCGGTATACAAGTATGCTCTGGTAGAAGTCAGTTCCACTGTCTTTTGCCTTGTACATCAGTCTTTTCACTGTCTGGACCGATTTTTCTAGAAGTCCATTGGACTGTGGAAAGTGAGGACTTGACGTTGTGTGGACAAAGTCCCACTCTTTGGCAAAGTGTCGGAAACTTGCATTGTAAAACTGAGGTCCGTTGTCTGTGAAGACCTCACTTGCCACGCCATGTCTGGAGAATATGGCTTTCATACATGTTATCACAGCATCTGCAGTGGTGGTGTGCAGTCTACAAACCTCTGGATACAGGGAGTAATAGTCTGTGACTACAAGATAGTCCTTCCCTTGACATACGAATAGGTCAGCGCCTACCTTCTGGTAAGGTCTGTCTGGTGCTGGGTGTGGCTTTAGTGGTTCTACCGGATTGCTTGCTCGATATTTCAGGCATATTGTGAAGATTGACACCTCATTTGTCACATCTTGGTTGATTCGTGGCCAGTACATCACCTCTCGTGCTCTTTTCTTACACTTTTCGATTCCCAGATGTCCTCCATGGATCTTTTTTAGCATCTCTCTTCTCAGACTCTTTGGGATAACTATTTTACTTCCTTTGTAGATGATGTCTTCAACCACTGATAGTTCCGCCCTGCAGTTCCAGTACTCTGCTATATCAGGTGAGCAGTCTTGCTTCATGTTGGGCCATCCATCCAAGATGCTTTTTCTCAGTCGTCTCATTGTTTCATCTTTGTTTGTCTCAGTCTTTATGAGCTCCATTTTTGCATCTGCTATGGGCAGTGCACTTGTGATCATGTCCACGTAGGCGTTCACTTTTTCATCCATTGTGGTGTTTGCGGGCTCACTTGGGTCTACAGCTCTGGACAACGTGTCTGCTGTATACATCAGCTTACCCGGTGTGTACGCAACATTCAGTGTATAGCGTTGCAGCCTGATCATCATTCTTTGTATTCTAAGCGGACAGCTATTTAGTGGCTTTTGGAACAATGCAATCAAGGGCTTATGGTCAGTCTCTACACTGATTGCTTGTCCTGCCACAAACTGGTGAAATCTTTCACAGGCGTATGTGATGCTGAGCAGCTCCTTTTCTATTTGAGCATATCGCGTCTCCGCGTCTGTCATTGAGCGCGATGCATATGCAATAGGTTGCCAGTAGTCATATTGTTGCAGAAGAATGGCACCGAGCCCACTCTGTGATGCATCTGATGATATCTTGATGGGTCTCGCTGGGTCATAAAACCTCAGAACTGGTTCCTCTGTGAGCAGTTTCTTTAGATCGCTCCATGACTTCTCATGCTCATGATTCCATTCCCATTCTATGTTCTTTTCAGTTAGTCTTCTCAGTGGCGCCATCTTTTCTGAGAGGTTGGATATGAATTTCCCCATGTAGTTGATCATTCCATTAAACCTCTGCACGTCCTTTTTGCATTGTGGCTTTGGCATATTCTCAATGGCGGACACCTTTCTGGGATCTGGTCTGATGCCCTCACTGCTAAGGATATCTCCCACGAATGTCAGTTCTGTCACCCCGAGCTGGCATTTCTCTCTATTCAGCTTCAAGTTTGTTTTCCTTGTTGCTTCCAGCACTTTTTTCAGTCTCTCGTCATGCTCAGTTCTCGTGGTTCCCCATACTATGATGTCATCCATTGATGTATCAACTCCCTCCAGGTGCTCATAGATCATATGGATAGTCTTGTGATACACTTCAGGAGCTGAGGCAATGCCAAATGGTAACCTTAGGAATCTGTATCTGCCAAATGGACTGTTGAACGTGCACAGTCTTGAATTGGTATTTGCCTGTTCGATTATGATGCCTTAATTGCATGTATTGATTGCTTGTGCCTGACCAGCAGAGGGCATGTGACCGAGAGAAGCAAGGCAGTTAGTTTAGTTTCGGTTTCGTTCTAGATGCATCACAACATCGTGGGCCAGAAATTCCAGGCCAGAAGCGTGAGTGCGGTCGGCTTACTCACGCTTCTGGCCGTTGGAAATGCCGGCGTTCAGCATGAACAGCGCATGCGGGGAACGCCGGCATTTCCAGACCTCGAGCGCGTGCGACTGCACAGGCAGCGCTTGTGCAGTGAACTTCGTGGATTTCATTCATGAAATCCGTGAGGTTAAGTCCTTAGAAGTTACACTGAAAAAAAGCAAGTGTAAAGTGGTTCATTGGCTGCGGAGGAAGGTATATTTTATCGTGGAGCTTTTGAAATGCAATATTTTTGTTTGGGAAAGGGAGGGAAGTTATTTTAAGAAATTTTAAGTAAGTTTTAAAGTTAAAATTTTTTTTTTTTTTAAAAAGGGTTTTCAGAACGGTAGGTAGAAGGAGCAATTGTGGCTGTGTGAATGGAATGTGAGAATGAGTTATGTATGTATGTCCACATATATTCCTTTACGTATATGTATGTATGTTTTATATTCCTTTACTATGAATGTATGTTTTTAATTATGATTTTCCAATAAGTTACTTTCTCTGAAAGTCATAATTAAATAATACATTCATACACATAAGTAAAGGAATATATACATAACACGCAAAGGAATATATACAGACATACATACTTTCAGAAGCTCCACGATAAGAAATATCTTCCTCCGCAGCCTCTGTAGCAACTGTACCCATGCTTTTTTCATGTGTAAGTTGTAATGACTGGACCTCACTGAAAGCATTAATGAAAGCGGCGAATTATACTGCGCACGCGCTGCCTGTGCAGTCGCACGCGTTCTGCCTCTGAACCCCTTCGTTCAGAGGACAGGAAATGCCGGTTTTCCCCACATGCACTGTGCATGCTGAAAACCGGCATTTCATCCGGCCAGATGCGTAAGTACCCCGACCGTACTAGCGCATTTGGAAGGGAATTATTGGGCCAACATTTTACATGTCAATAAAATAAAAAATTTAACACTTGCACGACTTGCCCCCTCGCATCTGCGACTGAGGGTCCAAGGAGGTGCATTGCGCAAGAGGTCATCATCGCACGTATCCTCACACTGTTCCCTTTGGGGAACTGTATGAAGTGGTGGAAGGATTTATGGCCGTGATTAACGCTCATTCCGTGACCGTAACCATCTTTGAACCAGCCATTAGGGTGGTTAGTCCTATGGCGGGAGGGTTTTACGGGCTCCCACAACCCATCTGAGGGGGGGGGCCACCAACACCCACGGACGCAAGTATCCCGCTGGATGTCCACCCAGAATTTAAAGTTGGAGCTCCGACTCCACTTGCCGGGACTGTCTGGAGTGGGGTTCAAAACCCTACTCCTTCTGGCCCAACGGCAGGGATGCTTACTGCTACGCAAAAGGCCCACTCCGCACAAAAGGTGACACCCATACGTTTCCTGCGCCTTTTCCCTCCCCGTGACTGGAGCCCTATGCTGCCATTTCACGTAGCTAATCAGATTGGGCGTTTGTCTTAGCGGTAGGATCCCCGCCGCTGGGCCAGATCAGGGTAGGGTTTCGAACCCCGCTCCAGACAGTCCCGGCAAGTGGAGTCGGAGCTCCGGCTCTAAATTCTGGGTTGACATCCAGTGGGATATTTGCGTCCGTGGGTGTGGGTGGCCCCCCCCTCCTTGTATAGCTTGTGGGAGCCCGTAAAACCCTCCCGCCATAGGACTAACCGCCCTAATGGCTGGTTCAAAGATGGTTACGGTCACGGAATGAGCGTTAATCACGGCCATAAATCCTTCCACCACTTCATACAGTTCCCCAAAGGGAACAGTGTGAAGGCACGTATGACGACGACATTGCTAAATAAATAAATGGAATTAAAAAAATTCTTTTAGGGCTTTTAAAAGTCTTTAAATTGCTTTAATTCTCTTTAAAACTACTTCAGATTACTCAAAATAATGTAAACATTTAAAAAAGTTTATAAAAGTTACCAAAATCTTCAAAAAACTTCCAAAAACCTATTTAAACTGCTGCTTTGCATGTAAAAAAGCAAAGCAGCTTGACAGAAACATTGGGGGCGTGTCCAGTGAAACTGAGACCTCAAGGGGCGTGTCTCACTTACACTGCACGCTCCTGGGTCCGCGCTGGCTGCACTCCTGGGCGGCGTGACGTCATACGCTGCCCGGGAATGTGCTTTCAATTTCTCCAAGTTCAGGCGTCCCAGAAGCTGATCGGCAGGAGCGCGGGGTAAGTGCAAATATGGGGCTTGCACGCGCTGCAAGCCCCGTTCTGGAATTTCTGGCCCCGTGTCTCCTGTAAAAGCTGTATAAAAGAGTTGAACAGACTTTAGATTAAAACTCATTCTCTTTCATAAATGTCTCATCATTGAACCCACAAAGAAATCAATACATGCAATTAAGGCATCATAATCGAACAGGCAAATACCATCTCTATTTGCTGATATCATTACAGTTACTGTTCCCCCTGCTTCAAAAATCTCCTGCACACATTTCACTTCAATTGTGCTTTCACATCCTCAACCCCTCTTTTCCCTTTCTTCTTACTGCTTCACACTCATTTGTTGCACTGCCTTGCAAAGTGGTCCAAGATATCTCTTTGTTAGTGAGTAGTGTGATAGAAGTGTCAGTTAATATTGCTATTTAGGAGTTAAAGAGTCATTCTAGACAACACGTAGTGCGCAGGTTCACAGGGATAGACATTTCTATCTCAGAATTACCAGCGTTAAGTTTACTGTTCATGCACCAGATGATGCACTGGATTGTATGATCTTTTGCCATTTGATACTGGGTTTAAGTCCAGCGCAGACTGATGGGAATAAAGGCCGAGAAACTGGTTGTGTGATGGAAACTGCCGCAAAGTTGGCAGCATGCCTGGAGCGTACGCCCGAAGACATCGGCCCAAAGCTCACTCCAAATTGGGCTTTTGGCCTCATTTCCATCAAGCCAAAGAGTGCGGAAACCAATCAGGCATCTTGTTGCAGCTCGCTATCTCTAATCGGCTGGCTCAGTGGGAATGGGAGAAGCAGAAGCAGCCAGCAGTACTCCCACTTCTCCTGGCTCCACATTAAGAAAAGATTTACTTACCTTTTGTCAGCAGCCTCCACAGCCAAAACAAACTGGGCGGAGTATGCATGGTGCTATTCTGCCCATTTTCTGCCACATTTGGGAGTGGTGTTCTAAAACAGGCGTTAGGCCATTGACTAGGATAGTCAAGAGGCCAAATGCCTGTTTCAGGCAGGCACCTAGGACACTCGCAAGTCAACAGTGGGGGGAAATCGATCGTGGGATACTGCACTCCCCGAACACTCATTTAGGGCCGAGAAATCGGACATGACGCAGGTCAATTTCTCCAATATAGTCTTCCCTTTATTTTCAGGAACAACAACAGACATAAGTGAAGAAAAGGTCAACACAAATGGACTACTGTGTTTGCACAGCAGTATAACATGTATTTGAAATTCCTCTCTCCTTTAGCGATAAAGTTTGGGCAGTCTTGGCCCAGTTTCTAATAGGTACAGGTCCACTGCATGAAATTTCCCACAATTTGGCAAAAGTTTAAATTAAATGGGCAGTCTCAGTCAGAGAGATTGGTTATCCCTTCCAAAATCTGATGGTATAATGGCAACAAAGGTGGCAAAATTGGACAGAGAGCTCCTGCCATCTCACCACCTGACCTGAATTTCCCACCTCCCCGCTGAATCACCACTGGTCACTAACTCCCTACCCGCTGCATAAAAATGCTGGTGAGGGAAGTAGGACTTAGGTTCCTGGCTAATTCCTCCCTTCTGCGACAGCCTCCATTTTGTAATCAGGCAAAGGGCTGCAGGGGCCTCATGGACTCTATTGCTTTACCTGTTTTACCACTTTACTTCCTGTATCAAACTCTGCCACATTTTCTCATCAGTGCAGAAATGCCAGTAGATGTTGGTGTGTTGATGTCACAATGATTAGCACTTGTCATTTTTTTTCGTTTATGGGATGTGGGTGTCGCTGGCAAGGCCAGCATTTATTGCCCATCCCTAATTGCCCTTGAGAAGGTGGTGGTGAGCCGCCTTCTTGAACCGCTGTAGTCTGTGTGGTGAAGGTACTCCCACAGTGCTGTTAGGTAGGGAGTTCCAGGATTTTGACCCAGTGACGGTGAAGGATGGGCGATATACTTCTAAGTCAGGATGTTGTGTGACTTGGAGGAGAACTTGGAGGTGGTGGTGTTCCCATGCGCCTGCTGCCCTTGTCCTTCTAGGTGGAAGAGGTCACGGGTTTGGGAGGTGCTGCCGAAAAAGCCTTGGCGAGTTGCTGCAATGCATCTTGTAGATAGTACACATTGCAGCCATGGTACGCCGGTGGTGGAGGGAGTGATTGTTTAAGGTGGTGCCAATCAAGCGGGCTGCTTTGTCCTGGATGGTGTCGAGCTTCTTGAGTGTTGTTGGAGCTGCACTCATCCAGGCAAGTGGAGAGTATTCCATCACACTCCTTACTTGTGCCTTGTAGATGGTGGAAAGGCTTTGGGAAGTCAGGAGGTGAGACAATCGCCACAGAATACCTAGCCTCTGACCTGCTTTGTTGCCACAGTATTTATGTGGCTGGTCCAGTTAAGTTCCTGGTCAGTGGTGACCCCCAGGATGTTGATGGTGGGGAATTCGGCGATGGTAATGCCGCTAAATGTCAAGGGGCGGCGGTTAGACTCGCGCTTGTTGGAGATAGTCATTGCCTGGCACTTCTGTGGCGCCAATGTTACCTGCCACTTATCAGCCCAAGCCTGAACGTGGTCCAGGTTTTGTTGCATGCGGGCATGGACTGCTTCATTACCTGAGGAGTTGTGAATGGCACTGAACACTGTGCAGTCATCAGCGAACATCCCCATTTCTGACCTTATGTTGGAGGGAAGGTCATTGATGAAGCAGCTGAAGATGGTTGGGCCTAGGACACTGCCCTGGGGAACTCCTGCATCAATGTCCTGGGGCTGTGATGATTGACCTCCAACCACCACAACTATCTTCATTTGTGCTAGGTGTGACTCCAACCAGTGGAGTTTGCCCCCCAATTCCCACTGACTTCAATTTAACTAGGGATCCTTAATGCCATACTCGGTCAAGTGCTGCCTTGATGTCAAGGGCAGTCACTCTCACCTCACCTCTGGAATTCAGCTCCTTCGTCCATGTTTGGGCCAAGGCTGTAATGAGGTCGGGAGCCCAGTGGTCTTGGCAGAACCCAAACTGGGCATCAGTCAGCAGGTTATTAGAACATAAGAAATAAGAGCAGGAGTAGGCCATATGGCCCCTTGAGCCTGCTCCGCCATTCAATAAGATCATGGCTGATCATTGACCTCAACACCACTTTCCCACCCGATCTCCATATCCCTCGATTCCCCTAGAGTCCAAAAATCTATCTCAGCCTTGAATATACTCACCCAGCATTCACAGCACTCTAGGGCAGAGAATTCCAAAGATTCACAACTCTGAGTGAAGAAATTCCTCATCTCGGTCTTAAATGGCCTGCCCCTTATCCTGAGACTATGCCTCCTAGTTCTAGGCACTTCAGCCAGGGGAAACAACCTCTCAGCATCTACCCTGTCAATCCCCTTCAGAATCTTGTATGTTTCAATGAGATCACCTTTCATTCTTCTAAACTCCAGAGAGTATAGGCCCAATCTACTCAATCTCTCATCATAGGACAGCCCTCTTATCCCAGGAATCAATCTAGTGAACCTTCATTGCACTGCCTCCAAGGCAAGTATATCCTTCCTTAGATAAGGACACCAAAACTGTGCACAGAACGCCAATGTGGTCTCACCAAGGCCCTGTACAATTGTAGCAAGACTTCCTTACTCTTATACTCCAACCCCCTTGCAATAAAGACCAACATGCCATTTGCCTTCCTTCTTGCTTGCTTGCTGTACCTGCATGCTAGCTTTCTGTGTTTTTTGCATGAGGACACCCAAATCTCTCTGAACACCAACATTTGAAAGTGTCTCACCATTTAAAAAATATTCTGTTTTTCTATTCACTATTGGTGAGTAACACCTTCCATCACTTTGCTGATGATTGAGAGTAGACTGATAGGGCAATAATTGGCCGGATTGGATTTGTCCCGCTTTTTATGGACAGGACATACCTGGGCAGATTTCCACATTGTCTGATAGATGCCAGTGTTGTAGCTGTACTGGAACAGCTTGGCTAGAGGCGTGGCTAGTTCTGGAGCACAAGTCTTCAGCGCGACAGCCGGGATGTTGTCGGGACCCATAGCCTTTGCTGTATCCAGTGTGCTCAGCCGTTTCTTGATATCACGTGGAGTGAATTGAATTGGCTAAAGATTGGCGGGGTGGGGACCTCAGGAGGAGGCCAATATGGATCATCCACTCAGCACTTCAGGCTGAACATGGTTGCAAATGCTTCAGCCTCGTGCTGGGCTCCACCATCATTGATGATGGGGATATTCATGGAGCCTCCTCCTCCTGTTAGTTGTTTAATGGTCCACCACCATTCACGACTGGATGTGTCAGGACTGTAGAGCTTTGATCTGATCCGTTGATTGTGGGATCTCTTTTTCCTGTCTATAGCACGCTGCTTCCGCTTTTTAACATGCATGTAGTCCTGTGTTGCAGCTTCCCCAGGTTGGCACCGCATTTTTAGGTATGCCTGGTGCTGCTCCTGGCATGCTCTTCTACACTCCTTATTGAACCAGGGTTGGTCCCCTGGCTTGATGGTAATGGTAGAGTGAGGGATATGCCAGGTCATGAAGTTACAGGTTGTGGTGGAATACAATTCTGCTGCTGATGGCCCACAGCACCTCATGGATGCTCAGTTTTGAGCTGAAGTAAGCCCCCAAAGTGCGGACCAAGTGATATACAAGGTCGACGTCACCAGCTTGTTGTAAGAAAGACAGACCAACTAATTGAAGTCACAATGGTTTATTCAGGCCTGGGGAGAACCTTTCAGATCGCTGTCTGAATCCGACTCCACCGATTCCCTAGCAACAATCACAGTTATACAAAAATCAAACCCCTGCCCTAGGGGCGGGGGTAAAGCTTATCAGCATATACAGAGTTATAGCTAAATGGCAATTATAAACCGTAACATTTAACCCTTCCTGCCGCCTACAAACTCGCAGTTCTGTTATCAGTTGGTCCTGTCACTTTCTGTGACTGGGGCCTCATCTTAATTACTTTACAACCGTCCAGTTGCCCGTAGCCAGGTGGTTTTGCTTGTTACATGTTTTCTTAAGATAACAGTCCTCATTAAGGTGTGCAAAGTACAGATTCTGACCTTGTCTTGGGTTGCTTCTGCAAAGCAAGCACATTCTGATTAGTCCCACCATACTTTGATGTAATGGAACCCTGTTGTGAGTTTACAACAAACAAATTCTTAGATATGTTATCTTGTATATGTGCTGCCTCGCCTGGCCGAGCAGACATCCTCCCTAATCTTCCCACGAGTTGCTCTGCAGTTTAATTTCTCAGCATTCGAAGTCACTTAATCATGTTTTTAAAGCTTAACTGGGTAAATGCAATATACAGACCCATATATCGTTTAACTCAGGGTATGAATTAACTCATTACCTCCACCTTGTACATTGGTGCTACATTATACATATTCTAACATAAAAATCAAAGTATAATAGTAATTTGGTTACTTCAGAGCTGCTAGATCTGTTCTGAATCTATCCCATTTAGCACGGTGGTAGTGCCACACAACACGATGGAGGGTGTCCTCAGTGTGAAGATGGGACTTCGTCTCCACAATGACTGTGTGGTGGTCACTGCACCTGCGACAGGTATATTGGTGAGGATGACGTCAAGTCGGTTTTTCCCTCGTGTTGGTTCTCCCACCACCTGTCGCAGGCCCAGACTGGCAGTTACTTCCTTCAGGACTCAGCCAGCTCGGTGTTACATTGAAGTCCCCCACCCAGAGTATATTCTGCGCCCTTACAACTCTCAGTACTGATTTATCAGCTGAGGGAGGATGGTAGGTGGTAATCAGCAGAAGGTTTCCTTGCCCATGCTTGACCTGAAGCCATGAGGTCGGAGTCAATGTTGAGGATGATTCTGTGAGTATGACTATGTCAGGCTGTTGCTTGACTAGTCTGTGGGACAGCTCTCCCAATTTTGGCAGAAATCCCCAGATGTTGGTGGGGAGGACTTTGCAGGGTCAAGATCGATGCTGGGTGATCTGTCCGGTTTCATTCTTATTATTGTGTTTTGTTGCGCTTTGTTACAACTGAGTTCAAATGGCAGTTAAGAGTCAACCACATTGCTGTGGGTCTGGAGTCATATATAGGCCAGACCAGGTAAGGATGGCAGATCTCCTTCCCTAAAGGGCATTACTAAACCAGATGGGTTTTTACAACAATCCAATAGTTTCATGGTTACCATTACTGATACTAGCTTTTTATTCCATATTTTATTTAATTAACTGAATTTAAATTCCCCAGCTACCATGGTGGGATTTGAACTCATGTCTCTGAATCATTAGTCCAGGCCTACTGGATTACTAACCTAGTGACATTACCACTATGCTACCATTCCCTATGGGCCAACTCATCATTTGTCTCACCATAAATAGCATTCACACCAAATTGGATTCATGCCATTTTGGATACTGAAGTAGTTATTAATTTTTAGGTACTATAATAAAAAAGATGCGTGGATGAAGGATACTATTTCACATCAAACCTCATTTTAAAAATTGTAAAAATTGGATTCAAATGGAGGCGATCAACTAAAAAATTAAAGTACCAAATTTTAGAATGCTTCATTAAATCACTGTTGCTGAGTAGGAAGTGCAATTTATTTTTACTCAAAGTTGTGTTTTTTCTGCCCCAAAGGTATTATTATAAGCATTCTGGTTTAGAATGTGCAAGCGTGTCAGAACTAAATAAACACTAGTTTGCATTTTCTAGAGAATTGTTGATGTGCATGATACTCAGAATGATCACTCTGCCTTTGATTGTTTCAAGTGTCATTACAGGTAATTGCAAACTGATTTTTAGTACATCAGAAGCAATATTTTTTGGGGGGAGGGTAGTAACCCATAAAATTCTGCCATTTATAAAGTTCTAATTTAGCTGCTGATCACACCATCTCTCTAGACTGACATAGAACTGGAATGCATTTCTAGCTCCAGTACTGCCACTATATCTACACACACACATATATCCATGCATCAATAAGAATTGATGCAAACATTGATAGGGAAAACAGTCAGAAACTCCATTACTAGACCATCAAGGATCAGATATTGCTCATTAGTCTAACCAGAGAAAATGCACATATTCTTATGACAGATTCCCTGGGGTAGGGTGTCCAAACTGCGATCATTGGACCTCATTGGGAGGATAGATAACCATATGAGGGTATAGAGGGTTATGCTGATAGAGTTAGATGAGGAAAGACGAGAGGAAGCTCGAGTGGAGCATAAACGCCGGCATGGACTGGTTGGGCCGAATGGCCTGTTTCTGTGCTGTATATCCTATGTAACTCTATGTAATCATTGGCTTCTGAGCCCTGGCATTCTGGCCTCAAAGCCCAGGCAACATGGCCCTATTTCCATTTATATGTCTTACTTACTGGTTTGTTCTATTTGAATTTTATAGGCATGATGAAGGTTTGGAACGAACTATTCTTAATGCTGTTGTTTCAAATCAGAAAACCTACATTTGTTAAGATATATGAAAATTAACAAAAAAATTGCTGTAAACTCAACATGTGGCCTCTAACCCTCCATGACATGTACATATGCTGCGCACAAAGTCAAAAAGCTTGTACCCCCCCTGCCTTGGGGAAAATGGAGTTTGAGTGCAGTCCCAGACTTCCACAAACATAAAAACTGACTGTAAAAGCTTCTTTAGATATGTGAAGAGAAAAAGATTGGTGAAGTCAAGCGTAGGTCCCTTGCAGTCAGAATCAGGAGAATTTATAATGGGGAACAAAGAAATGGCAGACCAATTAAATACATACTTTGGTTCTGTCTTCACAAAGGAGGATACAAATAACCTCCCAGAGATGTCGGGGAACATAGGGTCTAATGAGAGGGAGGAATTGAATGAAATCAGTACTTGTAGGAAAATGGTGTTAGGGAAATTGATGGGATTGAAGGCCGATAAATCCCCAGGGCCTGATCATTTACATTCTAGGGTACTTAAGGAGGTGGCCCTAGAAATAGTAGATGCATTGCTGGTAATCTTCCAAAATTCTATAGACTGTAGAACAGTTCCCATGGATTGGAGGGTGGCTAATGTTACCCCACTATTCAAAAAAGGTGGTAGAGAGGAAACGGGGAATTATAGACCGGTAAGCCTGACATCAGTAGTGGGGAAAATGCTAGATTCCATTATAAAAGATGTAATAGCAGAGCACTTGGAAAACAGTGACAGGTCGGACAAAGTCAACATGGATTTACAAAAGGTAAATTGTGCTTGACTAATCTACTGGAATTTTTTGAGGATATAACTGGTAGAATAGATAAGGGAGAACCAGTGGATGTGGTGTATTTGGACTTTCAGAAGGCTTTCGCTAAGGTCCCGCATAAGAGATTAGCGTTTAAAGTTAAGGCACAAGGGATTGGGGGCAAGGTACTGACTTGGATAGAGAACTGGTTGGCAGACAGGAAGCAAAGAGTTGGAATAAACGGGTCTTTTTCTGAGTGGCAGGCAGTGACTAGTGGGGTACCGCAAGGATCGGTGCTAGGACTCCAGCTATTCACAATATATATTCATGATCTAGATGAGGGAACTAGATGTAATATCTCCAAGCTTGCAGGCGACACAAAGCTGGGTGGGCGTGTGTGCTGTGAGGAGGATGCCGAGAAACTCCAGTATAGAAACATAGAAACATAGAAGATAGGAGCAGGAGTAGGCCATTCGGCCCCTTGAGCCTGCTCCGCCATTCAAAGCGATCATGGCTGATCATCTAAATTCAGTACCCGGTCCCTGCTTTCTCCCCATACCCCTTGATCAGTTTAGTCTTAAGAAATATATCCAACTCTTTCTTGAATATATTTAATGTATTGGTCTCTAATGCCTTCTGTGGTAGAGAATTCCATAGGTTCACCACTCTCTGGGTGAAGAAATTCCTCCTCATTTCTGTCCTAAATGGCCTACCCTTATCCTTAGACTGTGACCCCTGGTTCTGGACTCCCCGACCATCGGGAATATCCTTCGTGCATCTAGTCTGTCCAGTACTGTCAGAATTTTATAAGTTTCAATGAGATGCCCTCTCATTCTTCTAAACTCCAGCGAGTACAAGCCCAATCGACCCAATCTCTCCTCATACATCATTCCTGCCATCCCAGGTATCAGCCTGGTGAATCTTTGCTGAACTCCCTCCATGGCAAGAACATCCTTCCTCAGATAAGGCGACCAAAACTGCACACAATACTCAAGATGTGGTCTCACCAAGGCCCTGTACAACTGCAGCAAGACATCCTTGTTCCTGTACTCCACCCCTCTCGCTACGAAGGCCAACATACCATTTGCCTTCTTAACCGCCTGCTGCACCTGCATGCTTACCTTCAGCGACTGGTGCACAAGGACACACAGGTCTCGTTGCACTTCCCCTTCTCCCAATCTATTGCCATTCAGATAATAATCTGCCTTCCTGTTTTTGCCACCAAGGTGGATAACCTCACATTTATCCACGTTATATTGCATCTGCCATGCTTTTGCCCAATCACTCAACCTGTCCAAATCATCCTGGAGTTTCTCGGCATCCTCCTCACAGCACACACGCCCACCCAGCTTTGTGTCGTCTGCAAATTTGGAGATATTACATCTAGTTCCCTTGTCTAGATCATTAATATATATTGTGAATAGCTGGGGTCCAAGGACCGATCCCTGCGGGACCCCACTACTCACTGCCTGCCACTCGGAAAAAGACACGTTTATTCCAACTCTTTGCTTTCTGTCTGCCAACCAGTTCTCTATCCAAGTCAATACCTTGCCCCCAATCCCTTGTGCCTTAACCTTACACGCTAATCTCTTATGCGGGACCTTATCGAAAGCCTTCTGAAAGTCCAAATACACTACATCCACTGGTTCTCCCTTATCTATTTTACAAGTTACATCCTCAAAAAATTCCAGTAGATTAGTCAAGCAAGATTTACCTTTTGTAAATCCATGTTGACTTTGTCCAATCCTGTCACTGTTTTCCAAGTGCTCTGCTATTACATGTTTTATAATGGACTCTAGCATTTTCCCCACTATCGATGTCAGGCTTACCAGTCTGTAATTCCCCACTTTCTCTCGACCACCTTTTTTGAATAGTGGGGTAACATTAGCTACACTCCAATCCATGGGTACAGTTCCAGATTCCATCGAATGTTGGAAGATGATCAGCAATGCATCTACTACTTCGAGGGCCAGTTCCTTAAGAACCCTAGGATGTAGATTATCAGGCCCTGGGGATTTATCGGCCTTCAATCCCATCAATTTCCCCGACACCATTTCCCAACAAATATTAATTTCTTTCAGTTCCTCCCTTTCATCAGACCCTATGTTCCCCGACATTTCTGGGAGGTTATTTGTGTCCTCCTCTGTGAAGACAGAACCAAAATATGTATTTAATTGGTCTGCCATTTCTTTGTTCCCCATGATAAATTCCCCTGATTCTGACTGCAAAGGACCTACACTTGACTTCACCAATCTTTTTCTCTTCACATATCTATAAAAGCTTTTACAGTCAGTTTTTATGTTCCCTGCAAGCTAACTCTCATATTCTATTTTCCCTTTCTTAATTCATCCCTTTGTCCTCCTTTGTTGAATCTTAAACTGCTCCCAATCCTCAGGTTTACTGCCTTTTCTGGCCAATTTATATGTCCTCTCCTTGGATCTTATGCTATCCCTAATTTCCCTTGTTAGCCACGGTTGAGTCACCTTTTTTGTTTTATTTTTATGCCAAACTGGGATGAACAAATTCTATAGTTCATCCATGCGGTCTTTGAATGTTTGACATTGCCTATCCACCATCAACCCTTTGAATGACATTCCCCAATCAATCCTACCCAACTCGCGCCTCAGGCCATCGTAGTTTCCTTTATTTAAATTTAGACCCTAGTCTCTGTGTCAACTACTTCATTCTCCATCTTAATGAAGAATTCGATCATATTATGATCGCTCCGACCCAAGGGGCCTCGTACAACAAGATTTCTAATTAATCCTTTCTCGTTACATAATACCCAGTCTAAGATGGCCTGATCTCTGGTTGGTTCCTCGACATATTGGTCCAGGAAACCATCCCATAAACACTCCAGGAATTCCTCCTCCACAGTATTGTTACTAATTTGGTTAGCCCAATCTATATGTAGATTAAAGGCACCCATGATGACTGCTGTGCCCTTATTGCACGCTTCTCTAATTTCCCTTTGAATGCCATCCCCAACCTCCGCATTACTGTTTGGAGGTCTATATACCACTTCCACTAACATTTTCTGTCCCTTGGTATTTCTCAGTTCTACCCATACAGATTCCACATCATCAGAGCTAATATCCTTCCTTACAATTGTGTTAATCCCTTCCTTAACCAGCAATGCTACCCCACCTCCCTTTCCTTTTTGCCTATCTTTCCTGAATATTGAATAGCCTGGATGTTGAGTTCCCAGCCTTGGCCACCCTGGAGCCATGTTTCCGTAATCCCAATCCCTCTATTTGCGCAGCTAATTCATCCACCTTATTACGAATGCTCCTTGCATTAAGATACAAAGCCTTCAGGCTTGTTTTTTTAACGCTCTTAGACCTATTAGAATTATTATTTCGTTCTGTAGTTCATCCATGCGGTCTTTGAATGTTTGAATATTTACTGTGGCCATGTTTGATTTAAACTGTTGATTTCTCTGACTGCCACTTTTGTTTTTCTCCTTCCTATCTTTTGCTTTTATCCTTGTTTCCATTTCCTCTGTCTCCCTGCTCAGGTTCCCAACCCCCTGCCATTTTAGTTTAAACCCTCCCCCAGAGCACTAGCAAACACTCCCCCTTGGACATTGGTCCTGGCCCTGCCCAGTTGCAAACCGTCCGGTTTGTACTGGTCCCACCTCCCCCAGAACCGGTTCCAATGTCCCAGGAATTTGTATCCCTCCCCCTCGCACCATTGCTCTAGCTACGTATTCATCTGAAATATCCTTCTATTTCTACTCTGACTAGCACGTGGCACTGGTAGCAATCCTGAGATTACTACCTTTTGAGGTCCTATTTTTTAATTTACCTCCTAACTCCCTATATTCAGCTTTTAGGACCTCATCCCGGTTTTTACCTATATCGTTGGTACCTATGTGCACCACGACAACTGGCTGTTCACCCTCCCCTTCCATGATGTTCTGCAGCCGCTCTGAGACATCCTTGACCCTTGCACCAGGGAGGCAACACACCATCCTGGAGTCTCGTTTGCGGCCGCAGAAACACCTATCTATTCCCCTTACAATAGAATCCCCTATTACTATAGCTCTACCCCTCTTTTTCCTCCCGTCCTGTGCAGCAGAGCCACCCCTGGTGCCAGGAAGTTGGCTGCTGCTGCCTTCCTCTGATAAGCCATCCCGCCCAACAGTACTCAAAGTATGATTTGGACAGATTGGGTGATTGGGCAGATGCATGGCAGACGCAGTATAATGTGGATAAATGCGAGGTTATCCACTTTGGTGGCAAAAACTGGAACCAGTCGCTGAAGGTAAGTATGTAGGTGCAGCAGGCAGTTAAGAAGGCAAATGGTATGTTGGCCTTCGTAGCGAGTGGATTCGAGTACAGGAACAAGGATGTCTTGCTGCAGTTGTACAGGGCCTTGGTGAGACCACACCTTGAGTATTGTGATAATAATAATAACTTCCGGGAAGTTATGTGCACATCACTTCCTGTGAACTGTGAACTGTGAACTCTGTGCATACATCACTTCCTGTGCATACGTCACTTCCTGTGTTTGGACTAGTATAAATACTGAACTGCCAGTATGGTAAAAGGGCTTCACCTAGAGGCATGGTGAAGACCGCTCTTGTATATAGTTTAATTATAAGTTGCTTAAAGCTTACTTTAAAGTTCCTTGATGTGTGAGACTCTTTTGTTACATCAATTTAAGCAACTTAGTATTTACACTCACAAATACTAGACCTTCGGACAAACTTGGAGTTAAGGATCCAGGGAACCACCCATCATGGAAAACATCCTTAAACCTACTCGTCTGGACTTGGACTTGGACCCAAACGCACCAGCAGCTGGCAGGGTATGGAAGCATTGGTACCGTACTTTTGAGAATTTTCTTGATGAATGTAAAGCGAATGCTTCTGCTAAACTGAGGATACTTATCAACTATGTGACCCCAACAGTGTTTGAATATGTTGATGAATGGGATAATTACGATGAGGTGATCCGGGCACTTAAAAAACTGTATGCCAAGACCGCAAATGAGGTCTATGCTAGACATCTACTGGCCACAGCCCGACAAGGGCCAGGGGAATCGATTAATGAATTCCTTCAAGAACTTCACAGGCTCAGCGTAGATTGTAACTTTCAGGCAGCCTCGGCTGAGCTGTACCGCGAAGAAATGATTCGTGATGCTTTCATCTGCGGGATTGCCTCTCCATTTATACGCCAGCATCTACTAGAAAGTAAAACACTTGCGCTACAAAAGGCTTTTGACCTGGCTTGTTCTCTGGATTTGGCAAAGAAAAATGCAGACATCTATCAGCTGCCCAGATCTCGATCTGCTGCTGTAACTGCAACCAGACGATTCAAGTGGCCTCAGGTGAACCCTATCATGGAGGAATCTAATCCTGATGATACTTCTGATGAAGAAGAGGAGTATGACCCCACTTTATCAGCCTCTTGGCAATCTAGGAAGGAATGCTTCTTTTGTGGAGATTCTTTTCACCCTAGGAAATTCTGCCCTGCTCGCAATGCGATCTGCAGTCATTGCGATAAAAAGGGACACTTTGCAAAAGTTTGCCAATCAAGAGCCTCTACGAGGGCCTATCCAGCTAAGGCCTACCGAACTGCCCCAATTAGGGCCTATCAAGATGCTCCGGCTAGGACCTATCAAGCTCCCTCTCGAGCTCTCTCCCGAAGAAGCACACCTAGAGTTTCAGCCACTCTCTGTGCAACCACACCAATTACAGCTGCTTGCCCACAGAACCTGTTTCATGCAGCTACAAAAGTTTCAATTAATGGGCATACCTTAGATGCCTTAATTGACTCAGGAAGTGCTGATAGTTTCATTAGAGAACAGATTGTTGCGAAATTGAAACTACATATCTTCCCATCGGACCAGGCAATTGCGATGGCTCAGTCATCACCTAATACCAGAATCTCCGGCTTTTGTATTATTGATATGACACTTAATGGTCGCATGTATCCCTCCACCCGACTTTCGGTGCTCAAGGACTTATGTAGTGATCTCATCTTAGGGCTGGATTTTCAAAAACAGCATAAGAAACTCACCATTGAGTTCGGCGGATCCAAACCTGGACTTACTATTTCTAATATACCGTTTTGTGCATTATCAGCAGCTTCACTTGATGAACCCTCATTATTTGCCAGTATTCCTCCTCGATGCAAACCAATAATAATGAAATCGCGGCGCTTTAGTCAGGAAGACCAATCTTTTATTGAGGCTGAAATCTCTCGACTTTTAGCAGAGGATATCATCGAACCATGTTCGTCGCCCTGGCAGGCTCAAATCGTCATCGTCAAGAACCCTCTAAAACCTCACAAACAACGACTATGCATTGATTATTCGCAAACCATCAATCAATATACTGACTTGGACGCCTACCCATTGCCACACATTGATGATATGGTTAATAAACTGGCCGAATACAAAGTGTTCTCAACTTACAATTTAAAAAGTGCTGATCATCAGGTACCGTTGAAGGTCTCAGATAAGCAGTACACGGCCTTTGAGGCTAATGGATGGCTGTACCAATTTCGTTGCCTCCCATTCGGGGTTACTAATGGAGTGGCTGTCTTCCAACGGGCAATGGATGGCCTGGTTAAGCAGGAAAACTTAAGGGACACTTTTCCCTATCTTGATAACATTACTATTGCAGGTCACGATCAACAGGAACACGACGCCAACCTCCAAAAATTTCGAGATGCCCTCCATCACCGTAACTTAACTTTGAATGAATCTAAATCTGTGGAGTCGCAGCCGACCATCAACATCCTTGGCTACTGCATAGGCAATGGTATCATTAAGCCAGACCCAGAAAAACTTCGCCCGCTCCAAGAGCTCCCGTCACCTAAGAATCCGGCTTCTTTACATCGGGCTCTCGGTCTGTTTGCATACTACGCTAAATGGATTCCTCATTTTTCAGACAAAATCCAACCCTTGCTGCATGCTCGATCATTTCCATTGGAAACAGTGGCTGTTGCAGCCTTTAACCTTCTCAAAAAATAGTTGGAGAAAGCGGCTCTTCACTCCATCGATGAGAATCTCCCTTTCATAGTCGAATGTGATGCCTCGGAGGTGGCGATCTCGGCTACTCTAAATCAGGAAGGTCGTCCTGTAGCATTTATGTCCAGGACCTTGCAAGGTGCCGAGCTACATTATCCTCCGGTTGAGAAGGAAGCCACAGCCATCATAGAGGCGGTACGGAAGTGGAACCATTTCCTAGCTTGCCAGCACTTTACATTAATCACGGACCAGCGATCAGTCGCCTTCATGCTCGATAATCGAAAACGAACCAAAATTAAGAATAATAAAATACAGCTTTGGAGGATGGAACTGGCCTCTTTTGGTTACACCATTCACTATCGACCTGGCAAGGAGAATGTGGCCCCGGATACCCTCACACGAGCATTCTGCTCCACTATGTCATCCTCTACTCTCATAGATGTCCATAATGGATTGTGTCATCCTGGCGTTACGCGCATGCTACATTTCGTACGATCACGGAATCTCCCTTTTTCTACTGGAGATGTAAAGAAAATGTGCTCAGAATGCCGGCTTTGTGCAGAATTAAAACCTCAGTTCTTCCGCCCCTCAGATGGTATGCTCATACACGCAACCCAACCGATGCAACGACTTAGCATTGATTTTAAGGGCCCAGTACCCTCTTCAACTCGGAACACATATTTGCTCACCATGATTGATGAATATTCACATTTTCCGTTTGCCTTCCCCTGCTCCAATATGCTGGCGTCCACAGTAATCTGCTGCCTTGAGCAGGTATTTTCTCTCTGTGGCATGGCGGCTTACATTCACTCGGATCGGGGTCCATCCTTTATGTCAAGGGAACTCAAGGACTACCTCTCAGAACGGGGAATTGCTACAAGCAAAACGACGCCATATCATCCCATCGGAAATGGGCAGGTAGAGAGGTATAACGGTATCATCTGGAATTCCGTACATCTTGCTTTAAGATCTCGGGGCCTACCAAACCAGCAATGGGAAACAGTGCTTCCAGATGCATTGCACTCTATACGGTCCCTTCTTTCTACAGCCACAAATACTACACCTCATGAGCGGTTCTTTGGATTCCAGCATCGCTCATCTTATGGGACATCCCTCCCGTCATAGCTAACTACTCCTGGACCTGTACTACTCCGAAGATACGTTCGGATGTCTAAAAATGACCCTCTCGTAGACGAGGTCGAACTAACCGATGCCAACCCCACCTATGCATACATACGATATCCCAACGGCCGAGAATCTACCGTATCATTACGAGATCTGGCTCCCTGCCCACCAGGACCTAGTGGGACATCGAGTGATGGTATTTTACCAGGAGCCTCTTGGAACCTACCGGGTACCCCTCTCCAGGATCCTGATCTGACACCAACTAGCTTGGTGCCGGTAGAACCCCGTACTCAAAGTTGCGACCCTCCCAGTACCGCGCACCAAAGTACTGATCCGCCACAGACCAGCTCTGCACCGCCCTCTGAACAGAGACAGACCGACTCTGCACCTATTGGGACTCGTACATGAAGCCATGATCTCCCCGACCCTTCACAGGGTAATCCAGGCCACACAGACTCTGACCAATGGCCAACAGCATGCAAGCGGACCAGCGACCCTCTACGACGGGAACCCAAATGGGTGCGACTCTTCCTCGTTCGGCGGCTGCGGAATAAAAGGAAGACCACAGCCTTCTAATCTCGCAGGAGGGAAGAATGTGATAATAATAATAACTTCCGGGAAGTTATGTGCACATCACTTCCTGTGAACTGTGAACTGTGAACTCTGTGCATACACCACTTCCTGTGCATACGTCACTTCCTGTGTTTGGACTAGTATAAATACTGAACTGCCAGTATGGTAAAAGGGCTTCACCTAGAGGCATGGTGAAGACCACTCTTGTATATAGTTTAATTATAAGTTGCTTAAAGCTTACTTTAAAGTTCCTTGATGTGTGAGACTCTTTTGTTACATCAAGTATTGTGTGCAGTTTTGGTCGCCTTATCTGAAGAAGGATGTTCTTGCCGTGGAGGGAGTGCAGCGAAGATTCACCCCAAATTATCTTTTATGTCAATACATGGTAAAGTTATGGTAGTTATGACTCTCCAGCAGTTGTTATTATCATTATAAGGGAAAAGCCACAACAGTTGACAGAATTGCTTAGATTAGAAAAGTACAAGCATTCATCTCTGTAGAAAAGGACAATGAGGCAGAGACATGGGGGGCAATCTTCGCCATGACTCAATACAAGTTGAGTTAATCTCCCTTCGCTCAATCTTTGATTGAATTCTTTTCTCCTCTTTTGCTTAGTATGAGACCTGAAGCTTTGGTCTTGGATCTTGACTGAGAATATGTAAGGATATCCAATTAGAGATATCCAATTAAGCCATGTATAGCTTGGTGCAACATAGGTATCACTTGCAGAGTAGCATATAATGTATTCTGGAAAAACATTGCCTGCTCCTCATGTTTGTATTTAAATAACCCGTTTGTGTTTTTTTTATTCATTCTTGGAATGTGGGCATTGCTGGCAAGGTCAGCATTCATTGCCCATCCCTAATTGCCCTTGCGAAAACTGAGTGGCTTGTAGACCATTTCAGAGGGCAGTTAAGAGTCAACCACATTGCTGTAGGTCTGGAGAAACATATAGGCCAGGTGGGGTAAGGGCGGCTTTCGATAAGGTTCCGCATAAGTGATTAGCGTGCAAAGTTAAAGCACATGGGATTGGGAGTAAGGTACTGACTTGGATAGAGAACTGGTTAGCAGACAGGAAGCAAAGAGTTGGAATAAACGGGTCTTTTTCTGACTGGCAGGCAGTGACTAGTGGGGTACCGCAGGGATTGGTGCTAAGACCTCAGCTATTCACAATATATATTAATGATCTAGATGAGGGAGCTAGATGTAATATCTCCAAGTTTGCAGATGACACAAAGCTGGGTTGGCGTGTGTGCTGTGAGGAGGATGCAGAGAAACTCCAGTATGATTTGGACAGGTTGGGTGATTATACTGCATCTGCCATGCATCTGCCCAATGTGGATAAATGCGAGGTTATCCACTTTGGTGACAAAAACAGGAAGGCAGATTATTATCTGAACGGCAACAGATTGGGAGAAGGGGAAGTGCAACGAGACCTGGGCATCTTTGTGCACCAGTCGCTGAAGGTAAGCATGAAGGTGCAGCAGGCGGTTAAGAAGGCAAATGGTATGTTGGCCTTCATAGCGAGAGGATTCAAGTACAGGAGCAAGGATGTCTTGCTGCAGTTGTACAGGGTCTTGGTGTATTGAGCATTGTGTGCAGTTTTGGTCGCCTTATCTGAAGAAGGATGTTCTTGCCATGGAGGGAGTGCAGCGAAGATTCACCAGACTGACACCTGGGGTGGCAGGAATGACGTATGAAGAGAGATTGGGTCGATTGGGCTTATATTCGCTGGAGTTTAGAAGAATGAGAGGGGATCTCATTGAAACTTAGAAAATTCTAACAGGACTAGACACAGGAAGGATGTTCCCGATGGCAGGGGAGTCCAGAACCAGGGGTCACAGTCTAAGGATAAGGGGTAAGCCATTTAGGACAGAGATGAGGAGGAATTTCTTCACCCAGAGAGTGGTGAACCTGTGGAATTCTCTACCACAGAAGGCAGTTGAGGCCAATTCATTAAATATATTCAAGAAGGAGTTAGATATATTTCTTAAGGCTAAAGGCATATGGGGAGAAGGCAGGGACAGGGTCCTGAATCTGGATGATCAGCCATGATCTCATTAAATGGTCAGAGCAGGCTCAAGGGGCCAAATGGCCTACTCCTGCTCCTATCTTCTATGTTTCCTTCCCTAAAGGACATTAATGAACCAGGTGGGTTTTTATGGTAGGGGTGAATGGTTACCATTACTGATACTAGCTTTATATTCCAGATTTATTTAATTAACTGAATTTAAATTCCACAGCTGCCATGGTGGGATTTGAACTCATGTTTCTAGATTATTAGTCCAGGCTTCTGGATTACTAGTCCAGTAACATAATCACTATGCTACCATTCCTATTTGTGTTCCTACCCTCCATCTAAACCTGAGAGAATGCCAAGCTCAAAAACAAAGTGCAAAACAAACGCCCATGCAAAACTCTTCCCTCAACCCCTTCTCCAGTTGCATAAGGGCCAGCAGTCCCAGAACGGTTTCAGAATATATCAAGGTCATCAAGTTAGAGCAGAAGCTATAGATCCATAGTTCAAAACTCATCAGTGTGTGTGAATTCCAGCTGTTAACTTAATACAAAATAACTTTGTAACTTGTTCACACCTGCAGTTTTGATGAATTATGGGTCTTTCAGTAGTTACAGTACAGTCACAAATAACAGTAGTTACTCAGCATACCTGGGGTGATAATTAATGACCTCCACCATCTGTTCTGCTTTGCTGGTATCTTGTTGACATCTTGAGCAAAATCATATAGGAGAGAGGCTTGGGGTAGTTTGGAAGGCTTGATTTGTTCCTGGATGCACCTGGAACTCCGTGCTGCCAAAATAAAAATCTAGAGTCAATATTAAACTAATTATCAGAATGTGGCGGAGCCACTAAGGGATTCCAGTCAATTGTATATAATTCCCTTTAATAATATGTTGGCTACAGCCTGAGTCTGTATCTTTGTTTTCACTGTTTACATGTACAGAGCGCGATCACTTTAATAGCGCAGGTAAATGCGATGACATCACGCCGTTCATCACGTATATTCGATGTTCTCCTGTAGTTATCTGTTAAACTCTGTTACTTTTCATTAAACCTCGTTTATTTGATCGCCTGAGTGGACCTCAGTCTTTTGGATAGGAACTAGACATTCCTACATTGGTGACCCCGACTTTTGCAAACGGTTTTCGCAGAAGTTACTGAACATGGAATTGAACGCTGTTGCTTTGAAGCTACCACAGTTCTGGGAGCAACAGCCAGCACGTGGTTCATCCAGGCTGGAGCCCAGTTCGCAATCAGGAACATCGTTGTGGATCAGACCCGTTACTTTCACGTGGTCTCCGCCCTCGACAGCGCCACAGCTTCGTGGATCGTCAGCCTGCTTGGTAATCCACCAGAAGATCGCAAGTATGATACGATAAAGGTGCGGTTGTTACAGGTCTTCGGGCTCGCGAAGTCGGAGCACGCCCACCGGCTGCTCAATATGCCCGGCCTCGGGGACTCCAAACCGTCCGAGCTCATGAGCCAAATGCTCACGCTCCTGGGCTCCGAACCGGAATGTTTCCTCTTCAGGGAGCTATTCCTCAGCCAGCTACCGGAGCAAGTTCAGGCTGCCCTAGCCAGGTCGGAGGTCACCGACTGCGCAGAGCTGGCTGCCGATGCAGACAAGATCTTCGCGGTGACACAGCAGTACTGCGCTGCCATGAGGCGCCCAACCCCCACAGACGCCGCTCCAGCCCCATAACCTGCGAAAACAAGATGCTGCCGCCCTCCCTGCAGTTTTTCACTCAAAAAAAAACAGCAGCCACCCTGTCGAAAGAGGAACGGTTATAACGAGCGCTCCGTGGCTGCGATGGCAATCGGTAATTCGGGAAAACTCCTCTTCATCAACGACTGCCTATCTGGTCGACGTTTCCTTTGCGACACCGGGGTGCAGTGTAGCATCCTACCCGTGTCAGATCTTGATCTACAAGTTGAAGGGCACGGCCCCTCCCTCCAGGCGGCTAATGGCGGGGCCATTCGGACCTTCGGAAGCCGGCGGGTCCAGGTGTGCTTCGGCGGCCAGCGGTTTTATTGGGATTTCATCACGGCCAAAGTCTCTGAAGCCATCCTCGGGGCGGATTTTGTGTGCGCCAACGGCCTCCTGGTGGATGTATGGCACCGTCGGTTGATCAATGCGGCCACTTTTCACTCCATCCCGTGCTACCGCGTTAACACCGTGGCGCGCACTGCCTCCTGCGCGTCCCCACCTCCGGATGACTTCACTCGCCTCCTCGGAGATTTCCCAGACCTGACCAGACCCACTTTCTCTTCCACGGCCACGAAACATGGTGTCGAACACCACATCACCACTACTGGCTCCCCGGTCTACGCACGGGCCCGGCGCCTCGAACCTGGCAAGCTCGCGGCTGCGAAAGCGGAGTTCGACACGATGGAGCGGTTAGGGATTATTCACCGGTTGAATAGTCCCTGGTCTTCGCCTCTCCACATTGTTCCGAAACCTAGCGGCGGATGGCAGCCTTGCGGCGACTACCGACGCCTGAACGACGCCACTACTCCTGATCGGTACCCGATCCCTCATGTTCAGGATTTCTCTGCACATTTGGCGGGAAATGCCATTTTTTCAAAAGTCGACCTCGTCCGTGGCTACCACCAGGTCCCCGTACACCCGCAAGACGCCCCGAAAACTGCAGTCAACACCCCATTCGGCCTGTTCGAATTTCTGCGGCTGCCGTTTGGATTGAAGAACGCTGCACAGGCTTTCCAGCACTTGATGGACTCCGTGCTTTGGGACCTCAAGTTTCTCTTCATCTACCTCGACGACATCCTCATCGCCAGCCCTAATAAAGAGGAGCACATCTGCCATTTGCGCACCCTCTTTAGACGCCTCAGTCAACACGGCTTGATCATCAACCCGGCCAAGTGCCAGTTCGACCTGCAGCAGATTGATTTTTTAGTCCATCGCATCACATCAGACGGCGCAATTCCCCTGCAAACGAAGGTGGAGGCAGTTACTTCGTTCCCGCGCCCGCAGTCCATCAAGGCCCTGCAGGAGTTCCTCGGGATGGTAAATTTTTATCACCGGTTCGTCCCTAATGCAGCTCTGCTCATGCAGCCCCTGTACGAGGCCCTCAAGGGCAAGTCCGGCAAGGATCCAATCAGCTGGACGGTCGATATGGACCGGGCATTTGTCGACACAAAAGGCGCTTTAGCCAACGCAACCATGCTGGCACACCCACTACCAGGTGCCACCATCGCCCTTACCACCGACGCGTCAGACTATGCCATCGGCGCAGTGCAGGAACAGTGGGTGCATGGGACGTGGCAACCGCTGGCGTTTTTCAGCCGTCAACTACAGCGAAACGAACGAAAGTACAGCACGTTCGACCGGGAGTTGCTGGCCCTTTTTCTGGCCATCCGCCATTTCCGGTTCTTGCTAGAGGGGCGCCCGTTCACGGCTTTTGTGGACCATAAGCCACTGACGTTCGCTATGGCCAAGACCGCCGAACCGTGGTCAGCTCGGCAACAACATCAGTTGACGTTTATCTCAGAATTCACCACTGACATTCAGCATGTGTCCGGTAAGGACAACCTGGTGGCGGATTGCCTCTCCCGCGCGACCGTTTATGCAGTCCAGCTCGGCATCGACTATGCCCTCATGGCTGCGGTCAAGCCTCGGATCTGGAGGTCCAATCTTACAGAACCAACCCCTCTAGCCTCCAAGCGGCCGACGTCAAATTCCATGCCGCGGGCACTATGCTACTCTGCGACGTCTCCGTAGGAGATCCTTGCCCTATCATCCCGGTCGCCTGGCGCCGAAAAGTTTTTGACGCCATCCACGGGTTGTCGCACCCTGGCATGAAGGCCTCGCAATGGTTGATGTCGTCCAAATTCGTGTGGCGGGGCATGCACATGGATGTTCGCCACTGGGCCAACACCTGCGTGGTCTGCCAAAAGGCCAAGGTGCAGCGTCACATCAAGGCTCCATTGGCCACTTTCGCCGTTCTGGAACGTAGGCTTGATCATGTGCATGTGGACCTGGTGGGGCCACTTCTGCCTTCGCAAGGGTTTACTCGTCTGCTTACAATGGTAGACCGCACCACTCGATGGCTGGAGGCGGTTCCTCTGTCTTCCACCACTTCCGCAGACATCGCCAGGGCATTCATCTCCTCTTGGGTTGCCCGCTTCGGGGTACCGGCAGACATCTCGTCCGATCGTGGGCCGTAGTTTTCTTCGGAGCTCTGGAACGCTGTGGCTCAGGGGCTCGGCGTCAAGCTACACCGCACCACCGCCTACCATCCACAGGCTAACGGCTTGTGCGAACGATTCCACAGGTCGCTCAAAGCCGCACTGCGAGCCAGCCTTCAAGGCACGGGCTGAGTGGACAGGCTTCCATGGGTCCTTTTGGGTCTTCGTACGGCACCCAAAGAAGATCTTCAATCGTCCTCGGCGGAGCTCGTATATGGCCAGCCGCTACGCGTACCAGGGGATTTCCTTCCGTCTCCAACAGAGCCATGGTCCGTGTCCCAGCAGCTCATCAGCCACCAGGAGGCAGCCAGAAGTTTCGCTCCAGTGCCTACATCGCATCACGGCTTGCAGAGCTCCCACGTCCCAGCTGAGCTGAAGAACGCCGACTATGTGTTTATCCACCACGACGCTCATCGGGACCCGCTCAAACCCCCTTACACTGGTCCTTTCCGTGTGATAGAGCCAGGAGACAAATCTTTTTCGGTCGATGTCGGTGGTAAACCGGACCACATTTCGGTTGACCGGTTGAAGCCGGCTCACTTGGACCTTGACCGCCCAGTCGAGATCGCACAACCGCCGAAACGTAGCCGACCGCCCACAGTCGCCATGCCAGATCAAATGCAACCACCCGCCAGCTCGCCCGCCGTCCATCAGCTTCCACTTCAAGGCTACAGAAGTCGTTCTGACAGGCTCCTCGCCGTTTTACTTTTGCTATTAAAGACAATTCTGGGGGGGGCATGTGGCGGAGCCACTAAGGGACTCCAGTCAATTGTATATAATTCCCTTTAATAATATGTTGGCTACAGCCTGAGTCTGTATCTTTGTATTCACTGTTTACATGTGCAGAGCGCGATCACTTTAATAGCGTGGGTAAACGCGATGACGTCACGCCGTTCATCACGTGATCCCCCACCGGCGGGAAAAACATGATGACGTGATGACATCAGCCACGGGACCGCCCTAGCAGTCCTCGTGGAGCCTCCGAACTGACTAAACCTATATTTGATGTTCTCCTGTAGTTATCTGTTAAACTCTGTTACTTTTCATTAAACCTCATTTATTTGATCGCCTGAGTGGACCTCAGTCTTTTGGATAGGAACTAGACATTCCTACAAGAAATGTAACTCATGTCTAGTTTGACCTGTATTCTGAACAATATTTTTTAAAGGAATATATGATCAAAGCATTGAAAATACATATTTATCAGGGGAATTTGTATATAACCTTTTTCAGATAATACCAAGAAGGGAAGAAATTCCACTGCAAATGACATACATGCTTGATTCAGCAACTGTTGCTATGGCAACACTTTCGCCGCTCAGTCAAGGTACATATGAAATATGTCAATCCATTTCTGCAGAAAACAACATTAAATTGCTTTACAAGTTATCTTAAGATAGGTAAATTAAACAAAAAATATTATCCCTAGCCACCGACTCCATCCCTCTCCCAAGAGATTGAAACAGACCATTCGCAACCTTGGTCTTGTGGCGACACGCCACCACTGGACATAATCCGCTCACGGCGGCACAGACAGTCTAAGCAGAAGCCCCCAGCCGGGGGCCCTTTCCTCCAGCAACTTGTTTCCCGCAGGGACAGGCTGCCGGGAGCACTTCCTGTCTGGGAAGTATTTAAGTGGATGTGCGGGCTTTTCTAGTTCCTGTTTGCCATGTGGTCAGAATAAAGCAGTTGTGTTTTCAATAGCTCTGTCTCGACTCCCACGTTTGCCGCGGTATCTCAACACTGGTGACCCCGACGCTCAGGACGAATCCTAAGCTAGCATGGCGGATACAAACGTAGTCACGGTTAAATTACCTGACTTTTGGGAGAACCTCGCCGAAGCCTGGTTCGTTCAAGCTGAGTCCAGATTCCGGCTGAAAGGCATTACAGTCGACGCCACGAAGTACGACTACCTCGTCGCCTCGCTCACCTACGCTACAGTCCCCAAGGTTTGGGCAGCGCTGCAGAATCCACCAACGGAGGGCAAGTACGAACATCTGAAGGCTGCGCTACTTAAAAAATTCCAAACGTCCTCTTACCAGCGCCACTGCCAACTCCTGGACCTCTCCGGCCTTGGTGACGCTTCACCATCAGACCTGCTTTCCCACATGCTGTCCCTCTCAGACAACAAAAACCCCGGCGCCCTTTTTCGCACGCTTTTCATTCGGCAGCTCCCCGCCAGCATCTGCCCGCTCATTGTGGAGTCTGACTCCACGGACCTGAATGAGATAGCCGAAAAGGCTGACCGGCTGCTCTCTGCACAGGCCGCTCGCGACGTCGCGCCCGACCTCACGGCAACGACCACGCGGTCTTCCCGGGCCGCTAGGCCCGACCGCCCTACCACTCCGGGTCACTGCTACTACCACACCCGTTTTGGCGCTAGGGCTCAACGCTGCACGCCACCGTGTTCCTTCAAACCCCCCCCCTCGCACCGGCCCCCGCGATGGCCGCGGGGCAGAAGGAGCCCCTACTGTACGTCACTGACGACAGAACCAACCGCCGATTTCTGTGCGACACAGGGGCCCAGCACAGCATCACCCCCGCCTCCGCCCTCGAGATCCAACGCGGCACACGGGGTATCACACTGGCTGCAGCCAACGGCTCTGAAATCCGCACATATGGCACCCGCATGGTCACGCTCGACCTCGCGGGCCGCCGCTACCGCTGGGAGTTCCTGACAGCCAAGGTCCTCTGCCCACTCATTGGCGCCGACTTCCTACGCGCCCACGGCCTCCTTGTCGACATTCCGAGGCACCGCCTCGTCGACATCAACACTATGGCCCCCACCCCGGCGCCTTTACCCCGGCCCGTTCGGCCGACCCGACGACCTACTGCCTCGCCAGAGCCACGGACGACTACTCAGCACTCCTAGCTGAGTTTCCCGCCCTCACTAACCCGACCTTTTCGGCCAAAGCCGCCAAGCACGGTGTGGAACACTATATCCCCACCACCGGCCCCCCAGTTTCTGCCCACGCCCGCAGACTCAACCCGGCCAAGCTGGAAATCGCGCGGGCCGAGTTTACCAACATGGAACAACTCGGCATCATCCGCCGCTCCAGCAGCCCTTGGGCCTCGCCCCTCCACATTGCCCCCAAGCCCGGCGGAGGCTGGCGCCCTTGCGGGGACTACCGCCGCCTCAACGACGCCACCACCCCCGATCGGTACCCGGTGCCACACATCCAGGACTTCTCGGCCCGACTGGCCGGACGAACCGTCTTTTCCAAAGTCGACCTGGTGCGCGGTTACCACCAAGTCCCCATACACCCCGCGGACATCCCCAAAACGGCCGTCATCACCCCATTCGGCCTGTTCGAGTTCCTGAGGATGCCCTTCGGCCTCAAGAATGCAGCACAGGCTTTCCAGCGCCTTATGGACTCAGTCCTCCGGGACCTGAACTTCCTATTCGTCTATCTAGACGACATTCTCGTGGCCAGCTCCTCCAAACAGGAACACCTCGAACACCTTCGCATCCTGTTCGGGCGCCTAGCCCAACCCGGGCTCATCCTCAGCCCGGCGAAGTGCCAATTCGGCCTAACCGAGATCGATTTTCTCGGTCACCACATCACCCCTGCTGGGGCCGTCCCCCTGCCCAACAAGGTGCAGGCCGTCCAGCAATTCCCCCGCCCCACAACCATCAAGGGCCTCCAGGAGTTCCTCGGGATGGTGAACTTCTACAACAGGTTCATCCCCAGAGCCGCAGCCCTTATGAAGCCCCTATACGACTCCCTCCGAGGAAAATCCGGCAAGATGGACGTAGCCTGGACCACTGACACGGCAGCCGCCTTCGACGCCACCAAAAACGCGCTCACCGACGCCACTCTGCTCGCGCACCCGAGGGCCGATGCCCGGGTCGCGCTCACCACCGACGCCTCCGACCACACGGTCGGGGCCGTGTTTGAGCAGTGGGTCAATGGCGTGTGGCAGCCACCTGCCTTCTACAGCCGCCAACTGCGCCCCCCGGAGGTCAAATACTCCACTTTCGACCGCGAGCTTCTCGCACTCCACCTGTCGGTCCGCCATTTCAGGTTCCTCCTGGAAGGCCGCCCCTTCACCGCGTATGTGGACCACAAGCCACTCACATACGCGATGGCCAAGCACACCGAACCCTGGTCCGCTAGGCAGCAACGCCAGCTCGCGGCCGTCTCCGAGTTTACTACGGACATTCAGCACATCTCCGGTAGAGACAACATGGTCGCCGACTGCCTTTCCCGTCCCGCTGTCTGTGCGAATCACCTCGCGGTCGACTACGCACAACTAGCAGCGGCCCAGCTCACGGACCCAGGCCTCCTCTCGGCGGCTACCAGCCTGCCAGGGCTACGCCTAGCCAAGGTCGCGCACGGGCCCGAAGCCACGGCAGTCACGTGCGACGTCTCACTCGGCCAACCCAGGCCGGTCGTCCCTGAGACCTGGCGCCGCCGCGTCTTCGACGCGCTCCACGGGCTCTCTCACCCGGGTTCCCGCGCATCCGTCAAACTCCTCTCCAAGCGCTTCGTCTGGCGCGGCCTTAGCAGAGATGTTCGGACTTGGGCCACCTCCTGCCTCGCCTGCCAACGGGCTAAGGTACAGCTGCACACCAAAGCACCCCTGGGAGACTTCGAGGTACCCAGCCGCCGCTTCGACCACGTACACGTCGACATCATCGGTCCCCTGCCGCCATCGCAAGGCCAAACTTATCTCCTCACGATGGTCGACCGCTACACACGCTGGCCTGAGGCAGTGCCGCTGACCTCCACCACCACAGCCGACATCGCCAGGGCGTTCGTTAACACCTAGGTTGCGAGGTTCAGCGTACCGGCCGACATAACCTCCGACAGAGGCGCCCAGTTCACCTCCGAACTCTGGACGGCCACAGCACGCAACCTCGGGGTGACGCTCCACTGCACCACGGCGTACCACCCGCAGGCCAACGGACTTTGTGAACGCTTCCACAGGTCACTCAAGGCCTCACTCCGTGCCGGCCTGCAGGACAGTACCTGGACTGACCGCCTACCGTGGGTGCTACTCGGCCTACGCACCGCGGTCAAGGAAGACCTCCAGTCCTCGGCAGCGGAGTTAGTCTACGGACAACTGCTGCGCGTCCCAGGCGAATTCCTTCCGGAGCCTACCAAGTCTTGGTCGGCCGAACAGCAGCGGCTCGACTCTTTCTCTTCCGCTCAGCAGTTCGCCCCACTTCCGGTCAACCGACACGGCGAACTCGCACCTCACGTCCCGCCAAATTTACAGCAGGCGCGCTTCGTCTTCGTGCGACACAACGCGCACCGCGGGCCCCTGCGACCCCCGTATGACGGTCCGTACGAGGTACTACAAACCGGGGACAAGGTATTCAAGCTGCGACTCGGCGACAGGGTCGAGACAGTCTCCATCGACCGGCTCAAACCAGCACACACAGAACCAGGGGAACAGGTCCCCGTGGCCCAGCCTCCAGCCAGAGGCCGTCCCCCCGGCAAGCCAGCACAGCCGGCGGCGAACCGCCCGACCCAACCAACCAGACCGGCGACCACTCAGAGCCGCTGCGGCAGAACCATTAGACCACCGTCACGACTCGTCCACTCCTCCTAAGCGGATTCTGGGGGGAGCTCTGTGGCGACACGCCACCACTGGACATAATCCACTCACGGCGGCACAGACAGTCTAAGCAGAAGCCCCCAGCCGGGGGCCCTTTCCTCCAGCAACTTGTTTCCCGCAGGGACAGGCTGCCGGGAGCACTTCCTGTCTGGGAAGTATTTAAGTGGATGTGCGGGCTTTTCTAGTTCCTGTTTGCCATGTGGTCAGAATAAAGCAGTTGTGTTTTCAATAGCTCTGTCTCGACTCCCACGTTTGCCGCGGTATCTCAACAGTCTCATATTTGACTCCGAGATGAGCTTCCGACCACACATCCACTCCATCACCAAGATCATCTACTTCCGCCTCCATAACATCACCCGACTCCATTCCTGCCTCAGCTCATCTGCTGCTGAAACCCTTATTCTTGCCTTTGTTACCTCTAGACATAGGCAGAAAGAGGGATGAGATCCTGCAGGCAGAGTTTAGGGAGCTAGGAGAGAGATTATAAAGCAGGACCTCAAAGGTAGTAATCTCCAGATTACTCCTGGTGCCACGTGCTAGTGAGTACAGGAATAGGAGGAAAGAACAGATGAATGTGTGGCTGGAGAGATGGTGCAGGAGGGAGGGCTTTAGCGTCCTGAGGCATTGGGACCGCTTCTGGGGAAGGTGGGACCTGTACAAGCCGGACGGGATACACCTCAACAGAGCCGGGACCAATATTACATAGAAGATAGGAGCAGGAGTTGGCCATTCGGCCCTGTTGCGTTTGCAAAGATAATCCAGAGACCGTAAGCAGAGTTCAGTTCATGTTGCTTTTTTAATGGCTGCCACACACACACACTTCCAGGCCAAAGCAATCGAATACCTATACACAATACAATGATAACAGCACTATCAAACTCCATGTGCTCAGGCCAAGGCAATCGAGTACCTATCACCAATGTCAGACATAACATTTCCTCCCCCCTCACAGAATTTCAAACATGAAATGTAGTGACAAAGTCCTGTAGGTGGCCAGGGCGAGAACGTGTACGAACAGGCCGAGGTGTGGACTGGTGAAGAGCAGGCCGAAGTGGGGACTGCTGAGGAGCAGGCTGAGGCACAACATCTGCTTGGGGGTTGGCTGGCTGAATCACATGTGCATCCCGCCACTCTGGGGGTAAGGCTTGGGGGTTAGGTCCATATAATCCCGCATCAGGGGGTGCTGGCACCTTCCGAAGGCGGCTGGCATGCCACCGAGAGCCGTCAGTGAAGCAGAAAGTGGCTGGTCCAAGTTGGCGGCTGATTTGGAGAGGGGAGGACCAGAATGACGCCATCTTATTATTGCGGTGAGGCCTGCGGACTCTGACCCAATCGGAGACTGAGATGTTGGGCGCCTTGGCCCTCTTCGACTGGTCGAAGCGGAGTTTCATCTTCTCCTGCTGTCTAGCGACTGTGGCTTGAGCCGGTGGAGCAGGGCTCTGAGCTAGCGAGGGGCGGAGCCTGCCAAGGGGCAGCATGAGCTCACGGCCGAACATGAGGGATGCGGGTGAGACCCCTGTAGTGGAATGCTGGGAGGCTCTGTAGTGCAGCAGTGTGTGGAGGAGGGCCTTGTCAAACGCATACCCCTGGGATAGGTGTGCTCTGAGGCCATTTTTCAGTGTCTGGTTAAAACGCTCCACCCCCCCATTTGACTCGGGGTGGTAGTACGCTGTGCGAATGTGATGGATGCCCTTGCTCTCAAGGTAAGAGGAGAGTTCCGAAGAGACCATTTGGGGGCCATTGTCTGTGGTGATGGCCTTTGGATGCCCCCAGCGGGAGAAGAGGGACTCAAGGATATCAATGATGACCCGAGAGGTGACGGAGCCCACGGCAGTGACCTCTGGCCATTTTGAGTGCAGGTCATAGGTCACCACTAGGAACCGTTGATGGTGGGGGACACCATGGATCTCCCCGCAGACGTCCAGCTGCAGGTGCTCCCAGGGCTGAGAGGGCCAGGCAAGGGGTTGCAGGGGTGGGGGAGCTTGGTGGCCAGTCTTGCCACTTACAAGGCAGGCTGCACAGTCCTTGACCAGGGCCTCGATTTCCCTGTCGATACCCAGCCACCACACTAGGCCTCGGCATCGTTGTTTGAGCTTCACTATACCCAAGTGGCCCTCATGCGCCATGGATAAAACACGCGCACGAAGGGCACTTGGGACCACAGTGCAGAGCCCACGTGCAACACAGGAGTCATTCCAGCAGGAGAGCTCCTCTTTAACTCTGGTGTAGGCAGACAGTTCCTCAGGCACCTTGCGAGGCCAGCCATCTCTGATGAAGGTGCACAGCTGGGAGAGGGCCAGATCCTGTTCAGAGGCCTCTTTGAGCTCCTGGAGAGAGACTGTGGTTTGGAGAGGCGTGTGCAGCATCTGGACGATATCCTGTTCCACATGTTCAGACCCGACGAGTGGGGCTGGGGCCGAGACAGTGCGGGAGAGCAGATCTGCAACAACATTGTCATGTCCTGGTGTGAACTGGAGACTGAAATTGTATTGGCGGAGGCAGTCAGACCAGCGGTGTAGATGCAGTGGTCTGTGGCCCGTGCCGGATGTCGACAGCAGGGCAATGAGAGCCTGGTGATCGGTTCGCAGGGTGAAGGCATGGCCATACGTGTACAGGTGCCACCGCTCACATGCCCAGACGCACGCCAGCACCTCACGCTCGCCTACTGAGTACTTCTGTTCGGTGGGGCTAAGGGCTCGGGAGGCAAAGGCGATTGGTTTCTCCACTCCATTCTGTATCTGCGATAACACTGCCCCCACAGCTGCAGCGGACGCGTCGCAGGTGACGAGGGTGGGGCTGGTGACGTCAAAGTGAGCCAACACTGGAGGCGATGTGAGCTGCGATTTGAGGAGGTGAACAGCTTCCGTACAGGCTTGTGACCACACCCAGGGCTCATCCTTTCGCAGGAGCTGGCGCAGTGGGACTGTGGTGGCTGAGTACTGGGGTAAAAACTTCAGGTAGTACCCAGTCATGCCAAGGAAGGAGGCAACCTGTGCTGCAGAGCTGGGTTCTGGGATGCTGTGAATGGCATCCACGTTTGACTGGAGTGGGGATATACCATCAGCCGACAACCGAAACCCCACAAATTCGATCTCTGAAACAGCAAAGACACACTTTTCGCCATTCAATGTGAGCTTGTGTTTTGCTAGAGCTGTGAAAACTCTGTGAAGGCGTTCATCGTGAGTGGAGGTCGAGGGCCCATGCACGACGATGTCATCCAGGTAGATGGCCACCCCAGGAATGCCCGCGAGCACAGAGGACATCACCTTTTGGAAGCAGCTGGGTGCAGAGCTAAGTCCAAATGGCATCCTGGTGTACCGAAAGATGCCAGCATGTGTCACAAAAGCAGTGAGGTCCCTGCTGCTGGGGTGGAGGGGCACCTGTAGATAGCCCTGTCGAAGGTCCAGTTTCGAGAACAGGATGGAACCATAGAACTGCGCTGTGAGTTCCTCTGACGTGGGCAGTGGATACTTGTCAGGGATTACAGCCTTATTCACTGCTCAAAGATCGACACAGACTCGTAGACCACCTGACTTTTTCGTTGCGACCACCAGGTTGGAGACCCATGGGGAGGCATCAACTGCTTCGATGATGCCGGCTTCCAGTAGCTGCTTTAGTGCAGCTGTGACCCCATCACGGAGAGCAAGCGGGATGCGGCGCAGTGGCTGAATGACGGGGTAACGGTGGAGTCAACCATGGGCTGGTGGGTGAAGGCAGTCAGGCAGCCCAGACCCTCGAAGAGTGCTGGCCATGTTTGGCGCCACGGTGAGGCGACATGCAGAATCGCAGACCCGCCGGTGTCCAAGAGAGAAAAACCCAGGTCAGTGAAAAGATCCAGTCCCATCAGGTTAGCTCCTTGGCATGCCACATGAAAACAAAAATCTGGCAAAACTTTTGTTCCATAGCGTACAGTGAGGTTGACTGAGCCCACTAGTCCAATTTTCGAATTACCATACCCGCAAAGGGTAGTGGAGGGCACAGAGAGTGGCAGGGAGCTGAAAAAGTGTTTGAATGTGTCCACATTCAGCAGTGAGACACTGGCACCGGTATCCAACAACAGCGGGGTGCACACATCATTCAGGTTAATTGTGCATGACTTGAAAGCCACTACTGGCCCAGAGCTCACGTTGTGAATTATAGTGCTTGAGGACTGAGAGTGTTCATTTGTAGCAACCGGGGCAGAGCAGCAGACATTGGCAAAGTGATTTTGTTTTCCACAATTGCGGCAGGCTTGGCCGCGTGCGGGGCAATTCTGCGCTCTGGTAGCATGTGAACGAGATCCGCAGTTTCCACACTGTTGCCGCAGTAGCGCACATTGCTGCTGTCACGCGAGCATTACCGTGTCAGAGCTGTCGGGGCCGAGGGCGCTGTCACTGGGTGTGTGTGCTAGTTTCGCTGCACATTCGGCTGCAGACTCCACTTGAAAGGCAATGTTGACTGCCTGTGACAATGACAGATCATCGGACTCGAGTAACAGTCTTTCACGCACTCTCACGTTGTTGGTGTGCTCTATTAGTTGATCACGCACCATCTCATCTTGTAGTGCACCAAACTTGCACGAGCTAGCTAACCGCCTCAAATTAGCCATGTATTGATGCACCGACTTGCTGAGGAGTTGGTGACGCTGTCTAAAAATGAATCGCCGCAGGAGGGCACTTTGTGGGGCAGAGAAGTGTGTGCTTAACAGAGCCACAGCCTCATCATATGTTTGAATTGAGTCTGCTGTGCATAATGTCCCAAGAACACGCTGGCCCTCCGCTCCCAAGCAATGGGATAACAGTGCCTTTTTCTGAGCCGTACTCACAGTTTCTAGTCCAAGAGCAATGAGGTAGGTTTCAAAGGACTGTAACCAGCGAACCCATGGGATCGGAGGCTCACCTGGTAGTGCAAGGAAGGGAGGAGGTGGTGGAAGAGAGATTTCAGCCATCCTTGTTGCCAAATGTTGCGTTTGCAAAGATAATCCAGAGACCGTAAGCAGAGTTCAGTTCATGTTGCTTTTTTAATGGCTGCCACACACACACACTTCCAGGCCAAAGCAATCGAATACCTATACACAATACAATGATAACAGCACTATCAAACTCCATGTGCTCAGGCCAAGGCAATTCAATGAGATCATGGCTGATCATCCAAATTCAGTACCCTGTCCCTGCTTTCTCCCCATATCCCTTGATTCCCTTAGCCTTAAGAAATATATCTAACTCCTTCTTGAATATATTTAATGAATTGGCCTCAACTGTCTTCTGTGTTAGAGAATTCCACAGGTTCACCACTCTCTGGGTGAAGAAATTCCTCCTCATCTCAGTCATAAATGGCTTACCCCTTATCCTTAGACTGTGACCCCTAGTTCTGGACTCCCCCACCATCGGGAATAGCCTTCCTGCATCTAGTCGGTCTAGTCCTGTTAGAATTTTATACGTTTCAATGAGATCCCCTCTCATTCTTCTAAACTCTAGTGAATATAAGCCCAATCGACCCAATCTCTCTTCATATGTCATTCCTGCCATCCCAGGTATCAGTCTGGTGAATCTTCGCTGCACTCCCTCCATGGCAAGAACATCCTTCCTCAGATAAGGCGACCAAAACTGCACACAATACTCAAGGCCCCGTACAACTGGGGCAAGACATCCTTGCTCCTGCACTCAAAGTCTCTCGCTATGAAGGCCAACATACCATTTGCCTTCTTAACCGCCTGTTGCACCTGCATGCGAACCTTCAGTGACTGGTGCACAAGGACAACCAGGTCTCGTTGCACTTCCGCTGTTCCCAATCTATTGCTGTTCAGATAATAATCTGCCTTCCTGTTTTTGCCACTAAAGTGGATAACCTCGCATTTATCCACATTATACTGCATCTGCCATGCATTTGAACAATCACCCAACCTGTCCAAATCATCCTGGAGTTTCTCTGCCTCCTCCTCACAGCACACACGCTCTCCCAGCTTGGTGTCGTCTGCAAACTTGGAGATATTACATCTGGTTCCCTCGTCTAGATCATTAATATATATTGTGAATAACTGGGGTCCTAGCACCGATCCCTGTGGTACCCCACTAGTCACTGCCTTCCACTCGGAAAAAGACCCGTTTATTCCAACTCTTTGCTTCCTGTCTGCCAACCAGTTTTCTATCCAAATCAGTACCTTACCCCCAATCCCATGTGCTTTAACATTGCACGCTAGTCTCTTATGCGGGACCTTATCGAAAGCCCTCTGAAAGTCCAAATACACCACATCCACTAATTCTCCCTTATCTATTCTACCAGTTACATCCTCAAAAAATTCCAGATTAGTCAAGCATGATTTACCTTTTGTAAATCCATGTTGACTTTGTCCGATTCTGTCACTGTTTTCCAAGTGCTCTGCTATTACATCTTTTATAATGGGCTCTAGAATTTTCCCCACTACTGATGTCAGGCTTACCGGTCTATAGTTCCCCATTTTTCTCTACCACCTTTTTTAAATAGTGGGGTTACATTAGCTGCCCTCCAATCCATGGGAACTGTTCCAGAGTCTATAAAATTTTGGAAGATGATCAGCAATGCATCTACTATTTCTAGGGCCACTTCCTTAAGTACCCTAGTGATGCGCTATCAACAATACCAAAGGCTACGAGATGGACTTGAAGTAGGCTTTAATTGACTAAGAACTAGAGCATGCCTCTGCTAGTGAATCCATCCTAAGAGCTCCCGGGGGAAGGGTGGTGAGTCACCTTTATACCCGGGCTTAGGGGTGGAGCCAGGGGCTGAGACATGCCTGGACTTGTACAGGGTTAACAGTGGTTTACCACACAGGCATGTACAGGTTAACAGTGGTTTACCACATTCACCCCTCGTTTAAAAAAGAGTCCGGCGGGGTGAAGTGTTTCAAAAGTTCGTATACGAAAGTCTCTTCGGGGGTCTTGTCTGCCGTAATGATCTTCGTAGTGCCGGTTGCGGCGGTTCTTTGCCCGCGGCCGCTTCTCGCATGGGACGGAGCACTGGCGTGTCGTCCTCTCGGGGTAGGGATGGCACCGGCATGTCGTCAGTTCGTGGTAGACACCCCGGTGGTGCATCGTGGGTAGTGGTGGTGGGTGGAGGTAGTGGATGGTGATCGATGGTGTTTCGGGTGGTACCTGAGGGTGCGAGGTCTCAAATTGAGACTGTGTCCTCCCGCCCGTCAGGATACGCCACGTAGGCGTACTGTGGGTTGGCGTGGAGGAGGTGAACCTTTTCGACCAGGGGGTCCGTCTTATGGCTCCTCACGTGTTTCCTGAGCAGGACGGGACCCGGAGACGTCAGCCATGGCAGTAGTGATGTCCCCGAGGTGGATTTCCTGGGGAAGACGAGCATCTTCTCGTGAGGGGTGGCGTTTGTGGCAGTACAGAGCAGTGATCGTATGGAGTGGAGTGCATCGGGGAGGACATCTTGCCAGCGGGAGATTGGGAGGCCCTTGGATTTTAGGGCGAGCATGGCGGTCTTCCATACCGTTGCGTTCTCCCTCTCTACCTGTCCGTTTCCCCGGGGGTTGTAGCTGGTAGTCCTGCTCGTGGCTATGCCCTTCTCGAGCAGGTACTGGCGCAGCTCGTCGCTCATGAACGACGAGCCCCTGTCGCTGTGGATGTAATTGGGGAAGCCAAATATGGCGAACAGGTCGTGGAGGCACCTGATGACTGTGGCGCTGGTCATGTCCGGGCAGGGGATGGCGAAGGGGAAACGGGAGTACTCGTCAATAATATTGAGGAAGTACGTGTTGCGGTCAGAGGAGGGAAGGGGCCCCTTGAAATCGACGCTGAGACGTTCGAAGGGGCGGGTGGCTTTAATCAGGTGTGCCCTGTCTGGCCTATAAAAATGCGGTTTGCATTTGGCGCAGACCTGGCAGTTCCTGGTCATGGTCCTGACCTCCTCGATGGAGTAAGGCAGGTTGCGAGCTTTAATAAAGTGGAAGAACCTGGTGACCCCCGGGTGGCAGAGATCATTGTGGAGGGTCCGTAGCCTATCGACTTGTGCGTTGGCACATGTCCCACGGGATAGGGCGTCTGGGGGCTCATTAAGTTTCCCGGGCCGGTATAAGATATTGTAGTTGTAGGTGGATAACTCGATCCTCCACCGCAATATCTTATCATGTTTGATTTTCCCCCTTTGTCTGTTGTTAAACATAAATGCTACTGACCATTGGTCAGTGAGCAGGGTGAAACGTTTACCGGCCAGGTAATGCCTCCAGTGCTGTACAGCCTCCACTATCGCCTGGGCCTCCTTCTCGACTGAGGAGTGTCGAATTTCGGGGCCCTGGAGGGTCCGTGAAAAGAAGGCCACGGGTCTCCCTGCCTGGTTAAGGGTTGCGGCTAGGGCGAAGTCGGATGCATCGCTCTCCACTTGGAAAGGGATGGACTCATCCACTGCGTGCATTGTGGCCTTCGCAATGTCCTCTTTTATGAGGGTGAAGGCCGCACGGGCCTCTGCTGTCAGGCGGAAGGAGGTTGACTTGATGAGGGGCCGGGCTTTGTCCGCATAGTTGGGCACCCACTGGGCGTAGTAAGAGAAGAACCCTAGGCATCTCTTCAGGGCTTTTAGGCAGTGGGGGGGGGGGGTAGTTCCAGGAGGGGGCGCATTCAGTTGGGGTCGGGGCCGATGACTCCGTTTTCCACCACGCAGCCAAGAATAGCGAGGCGCGCGGTGCGGAACATACATTTTTCTCTGTTGTATGTCAGATTCAGCCGTTGGGCCGTACGGAGGAATTTTTCTAGGTTGGCGTCGTGGTCCTGCCGGTCATGGCCGCAGATGGTGACGTTGTCTAGATAGGGGAAGGTGGCCTGCAGCGCGTTCTGGTCAACCATCCGGTCCATCTCCCTTTGGAAGACCGAGACCCCGTTGGTGACGCCGAAGGGGACTCGGAGGAAGTGGTAGAGGCGACCGTCAGCCTCGAAGGCCGTGTACTGGCGGTCCTCAGGCCTGATGGGGAGCTGGTGGTATGCCGACTTCAGATCAATCGTCGAGAATACCCGGTATTGTGCTATCTGGTTGACCATGTCAGATATGCGGGGAAGTGGGTATGCGTCTAATTGCGTGTATCGATTGATCGTCTGGCTGTAATCAATAACCAGGCGCTGTTTTTCGCCGGTCTTTACTACCACCACTTGGGCTCGCCATGGGCTGGTGCTGCCCTCGATAATCCCTTCCCTCAGGAGTCTTTGTACTTCTGATTTAATAAAGCTCCTATCCCCGGCACTGTGCCGCCTGCTTTTAGTAGCAATTGGCTTGCAGTCTTTGGCGAGATTAGCGAACAACGGGGGGGGGTTTGACCTTCAGGGTGGACAGGCTGCATACTTTGCGCGGCGCCGTGTTTAAATTCTGCTGGCTGCAGACTGTAAGTGGGGGCAGGGGCCCGCCATATGCCATCGTGACGCTCTCCAGATGGCACTGGAAGTCTAATCCTAGCAGTACGGGAGCGCAGAGCTGTGGCAGGACGAGGAATTTAAACTCTCTGTACTCCACGCCGTTCACTGTCAGAGTCGCTACACAGTAGCCGCCGACGTCCGCCGTATGGGACTTTGAGGCCATAAAGACCTGGTGGCGTGTGCGCATAACCGATAGGGAGTAGCGTCGCACCGTGTCGGGGTGGATGAAGCTCTCCGTGCTTCCGCAGTCGAAAAGGCAATTTGTGGCATGGCCATTTACCTTTACGTTCATCATGGACCTGGCTAGTTGATGGGGCCTAGATTGGTCCAGGGTGATGGAGGCCATCGTCGAGGTCGGTGGGTCGCTGTAGCATTCGCCCGCGCAGAGGGCCTGGTCCCGAGATGGTGTCCAAGATGGCGGCTCCCCCTCGGCTGGTGGTGTCCAAAATGGCGGCCCGCACGGCTCACACGTGGTTGGTGGGGTCCAAAATGGCGGCCTGTATGGTTCACACGTGGCGCTGCTGGAATTGGGGGTCGATTTCGCCTTGCACACTCTTGCGTAGTGGCCTTTCTTGCCGCATTTGGAGCAGGTCGCGTCCTTTGCTGGGCATTGCTGTCTGGGGTGCTTGGCCTGGCCGCAGAAGTAGCATTTCTGGCCTCTGGTCATTGCAGCTGTAGTTGGGCTGCTGGCGGCTTGTGGCCTTACTGGGTCCCAAGATGGCTGCTCCCGTGGCATCCACGTGGCCATCTGGTCAGGGGGGTAGGCGTCCATGTTCTGGAGGGCCACGTCTAACGAGTTAGCGAGGGCCACCGTCTTCTGCAGGTCGAGCCCCCTCTGTTCCAGCAGCCTCTGCCGAGTATAGTTGGACCTGATGCCGGCTACGTAGGCGTCTCGGATCAGGTGTTCCATGCATTCCTTGGCCGTCACCGCTTTGCAATTACAGTCCCGGCCAACGACTCTCAGTGCCAGTAAATATTCAGCGCCCGATTCCCCGGGGCGCTGTTTTCGGGTAGCCAGGAGGTGTCTGGCGTAGACCTCGTTAACAGGCCTCACGTATTGTTCCTTTAGCGTCGCGATGGCGGCCGCGTAAGTAGTGGCGTCTCGGATGATCGAGTAGACTCGGTGGCTCACCCGTGAGTTCAAGACAAGCCGTTTCGCGTCATCTGTAGTGACAGTAGTGCTGGAGGCCTCCAGGAAGGCTTCGAAACAGCTCAGCCAGTGTTCAAAGTTATTGGCTGCAACTGCTGCTTGAGGATCCAGGGCTAAACGTTCCGGCTTCAAGATTTGCTCCATGTTGAAAATTAGTCAATAAAATTGATGCGCTATCAACAATACCAAAGGCTACGAGATGGACTTGAAGTAGGCTTTTATTGACTAAGAACTAGAGCATGCCTCTGCTAGTGAATCCATCCTAAGAGCTCCCGGGGGAAGGGTGGTGAGTCACCTTTATACCCGGGCTTAGGGGTGGAGCCAGGGGCTGAGACATGCCTGGACTTGTACAGGGTTAACAGTGGTTTACCACACAGGCATGTACAGGTTAACAGTGGTTTACCACACCTAGGATGTAGATTATTAGGCCCTGGAGATTTATCGGCCTTCAATCCCATCAATTTCCCTTACACCATTTCCCTACAAATACTGATTTCATTCAGTTCCTCCCTCTCATTAGACCCTATGTTCCACGACATCTTTGGGAGGTTATTTGTGTCCTCCTTTGTGAAGGCAGAACCAAAGTATGTATTTAATTGGTCTACCATGTCTTTGTTCCCCATTATAAATTCCCCTGATTCTGACTGCAAGGGACCTACGCTTGACTTTACCAATCTTTTTCTCTTCACATATCCATAGAAGGTTTTACAGTCAGTTTTTATGTTCCCTGCAAGCTTACTCTCATACTCTATTTTCCCCCTCTTAATTAATCCCTTTGTCCTCCTTTGCTTAATCCTAAACTGCACCCAATCCTCAGGTTTGCTGCTTTTTCTGGCCAATTTATATGTCCTTTCCTTGGATCTTATGCTATCCCTAATTTCCCTTGTTAGCCAATGTTGAGTCACCATTTTTGTTTTATTTTTATGCCAAACAGGGATGAACAAATTCTGTAGTTCATCAATGCGATCTTTAAATGTTTGCCATTGCCTATTCACCGTCAACCCTTTAAGTAACATTCCCCAATCCATCCTAGCCAACTCGCGCCTCATACCATCATAGTTTCCTTTATTTAAATTCAGTACCCAAGTCTCTGAATCAACTACTTCACTCACCATCTTAATGAAGAATTCTATCATATTATGATCGTTCCTCCCTAAGGGGCCTTACACAACAAGATTGCTAATTAATTAATCCATTCTCATTATATAATACCCAGTCTAAGATGGCCTGATCTCTAGTTGGTTCCTCAACATATTGGTCCAGGAAACCATCCCATATATACGCTAGGAATTCCTCTTCCACAGTATTGTTACTAATTTGTAAAGACAAATCTATATGTAGATTAAAGTCACCATGATAACTGCTCTGCCCTTACTGCACGCATCTCTAATTTCCTGTTTAATGCCATCCCCAACCTCAGCATTACTGTCTGGGGGTCTGTATACAACTCCCACTAATGTTTTCTGCCCCTTGGTATTTCTCAGCTCTACCCATTCAGATTCCACATCATCAGAGCTAATATCCTTCCTTACTATTGTGTTAATCTCCTCTTTAACCAGCAATGCTACCCCACCGCTTTTTCCTTTTTGCCTGTCCTTCCTGAATATTGAATACCCCTGGATGTTGAATTAACATAGAAGATAGGAGCAGGAGTAGGTCATTCGGCCCCTCTAGCCTGCTCTGCCATTCAATGCAATCATGGCTGATCATCCAAGTTCAGTACCCGGTCCCTGCTTTCTCCCCATACCCCTTGATCCCTTTAGCCTTAAGCAATATATCCAACTCCTTCTTGAATATATTTAATGAATTGCCCTCTACTGCCTTCAGTGGTAGAGAATTCCACAGGTTCACCACTCTCTGGGTGAAGAAATTCCTCCTCATTTCTGTCCTAAAAGGCCTACCCCTTATCCTTAGACTGTGACCCCTGGTTCTGGATTCCCCGACCATCGGGATCATCCTCCCTGCATCTAGTCTGTCCAGTCCTGCCAGAATTTTATAAGTTTCAATGAGGTCCCCTCTCATTCTTCTAAACTCCAGCGAGTACAAGCCCAATCAACCCAACCTCTCCTCATACGTCATTCCTGCCATCCCAGGTATCAGCCTGGTGAATCTTCGCTGAACTCCTTGTGGTAAACCACTTTTATCGTTACACTATAGTTATCACTGTTGTATTGTTATCACCGTTATCACTGTTGTATCACGATACGAGGTCGCCTCTTGTCGCGCTGTTATACCTGGGCTGACCACCTCCGACTCCGCCCATGGCTCCACCTACCTGCCCAGGTATAAAGGTAGTCGACTGGCTGGTATTCCTCCTTGTTGGACCCGATCACCCACGAGGGTGGGCTCTGTTATTTAGTCAATAAAAACCTTTAGTTACGTTCCTAACTCGTCGCTTTTTATTGGACGAATTGATAGGTATATCAATTTTATTGACTAAATTTTAAAGATGTCTACTACTGGCCAGCCAGAAGCCCTCCCAGAAGCACAGCCACACCAGCCGGCTTGGCTGCAAGCCCTCAAACCACCGTACCTGGATCTAAACCCACAGGCAGCAAACGCAGCCCTCAACTTCAAACACTGGCTGGACTGCTTCGAATCCTACCTGGAAGAATCCGGCGCCCCGCAGAGATCCAAACTAAGACTTCTGAACGCCCAAGCGAGCCCGAGAGTATACGCACTCATACAGGACACGACTACGTACGAGGCCGCTATCAACCTACTGAAACAGCAGTACCGCAGCCCGGTAAATTACATGTACACCAGGCACCTCCTAAGATCCCGCCCGCAACAGCCAGGAGAGTCTGTAGCTGAATTTTTACGGGCGCTAAGAGCACTCGGCAGGAACTGTGACTTTAAGGCGGTGACGGCTGTTGAAAATACGGAAGATAATATCCGCGATGCCTTTGTGAAAGGCCTACGGTCCGACTACTCACGGCAAAGACTGCTTGAAGCTAAAGACCTCGACCTGGACAAAGCTGAAGCCCTCGCTCTCTCCCTGGAGGTGGCCCATCAGGACCAGGAGGCGTTTTCCAGGTACTGCTCGCGACCCTGGGACTCGGGCCCGACCCCTACCGCAATACCCTTCGCAGCGCCGCCCCCGGGACCTACCTCAGCGTCGGCGTCCCGGACCCGACCGGGCCCGCCACCCCCGGTACCGGCTCCGACATCGGGCACCCGCGATCGGGCCGCCGGCTGCTTCTTTTGCGGCCAGGAGAAGCACCCGAGGTCGCGCTGCCCAGCCAGGAACTCTACCTGCACAACCTGCAGGAAGAAAGGCCATTTCTCTAAGGCCTGCAGGAGCGGATCTTCAGAGGCCAGCAGTGCCTCATGCGAACTGTGGGGGCGGCCATCTTCTTTCTCGGCAACTGAGGCCAGTATCCCCACACGTGAGTCATGGGGGCGGCCATCTTTGATCAAGGCAACCGACCCCAATAGTGCCTCATGTGAGTTATGGGGGCAGCCATCTTCTCCGCCATTTTGTCCTACCTCGTGGGAGACGCCATTTTACCCACCACGCCCGACTGCCACCGGGCCCCCGGACCCGACGACCGCCTCGCCTGCAGACGACAACGACTCGCTTACCTACACGCTAGCCTCCGTCACTCTGGATCAAGCCCGCCCACACCACCTGTCCAAGTCGATGATGGACATCAAAGTAAACGGCCACGCCACGACCTGCCTGTTCGACAGCGGAAGCACGGAGAGCTTCATCCACCCAGACACGGTGAGCCACTACTCCCTCCCTGTCCTGCCAACGCGCAACCAAATCTCGATGGCATCGAGGTCCCACGCCACGGACATTAGCGGCTACTGTGCTGTGACCTTGTCGGTTAAGGGTACAGAGTATAAAAACTTTAAACTCCTCGTCCTCCCCCAGCTCTGCGCTGCCGTCCTACTAGGGCTGGACTTCCAATCCCACCTCCAAAGTGTAACCCTAGCATACGGTGGACCCCTCCCCCCACTCACAGTCGACAACCAGCGAAGGTTAAACCGCCCACCGCATAACACCTGCAGCCTATCCACCCTCAAGGTGCCGCCACCTTCCCTGTTCGCTAACCTCACCCCCGACTGCAAACCCGTCGCTACCAAGAGCAGGCGGTACAGCGCTGGGGACAGAGCTTTCATTAGCTCTGAGGTGCAGCGTCTCCTGAAGGAGGGCATCATCGAGGGGAGCAACAGCCCCTGGCGTGCCCAGGTCGTGGTCGTTAAGACCGGCGATAAAAATCGCCTGGTCATCGACTACAGCCAGACCATAAACAGATACACCCAGCTGGACGCATACCCCCTTCCCCGCATATCTGACATGGTCAATCAGATTGCACAATACCGCGTATTCTCGACCATCGACCTTAAGTCGGCCTACCACCAACTCCCTATCCACCCCGAGGACCGCCAGTACACCGCCTTCGAGGCGAATGGGCGCCTATACCACTTCCTTAGGGTCCCCTTCGGTGTCACCAACGGGGTCTCGGTCTTCCAAAGGGAGATGGACCGGATGGTTGACCAGAACGGACTGCAGGCCACATTCCCCTACCTAGATAACGTCACCATCTGCGGCCGCGACCGGCAGGACCACGACGTGAATCTGGAGAAATTCCTCCGTACAGCCCAACGGCTGAACCTCACCTACAATAAGGAGAAATGTGTGTTTAACACCTCGCGCCTTGCCATCCTTGGCTGTGTAGTAGAGAACGGACTCATCGGCCCCGACCCCGAAAGAATGCGCCCCCTCATGGAGCTACCCCTCCCCCACTGCCCTAAGGCACTTAAGAGAACCCTGGGGCTCTTCGCCTACTATGCCCAATGGGTGCCCAATTATGCGGACAAAGCCAGACCCCTCATGAAGTCCACATCCTTCCCCCTTACGGAGGAAGCGTGCGCAGCCTTCTCCCTCATTAAGGGAGACATTGCCAAGGCCACTATGCACGCAGTGGATGAGTCCATCCCCTTCCAAGTCGAGAGCGATGCATCCGACTTCGCCCTAGCCGCCACCCTTAACCAGGAGGGGAGACCGGTGGCCTTCTTCTCAAGGACCCTACAGGGCCCTGAGATCCGACACTCGTCGGTCGAGAAGGAGGCCCAGGCGATTGTGGAGGCGGTACGACGCTGGAGGCACTACCTGGCAGGCAAACGATTTACCCTCCTTACCGACCAACGTTCGGTCGCTTTTATGTTTAATAACAAGCTGAGGGGCAAAATCAAGAATGACAAGATCTTGAGGTGGAGAATCGAGCTCTCCACCTACGATTATGATATCTTGTACCGGCCAGGTAAGCTGAACGAACCCCCCGATGCTCTGTCACGAATTACATGCGCCAGCGCGCAAAGTGATAGACTTCAGACCCTCCACAACGACCTCTGCCACCCCGGGGTCACCAGACTTTACCACTTCATTAAGGCCCGCAACCTGCCCTACTCCATCGAGGAGGTCAGGACCATAACCAGGAACTGCCAGACCTGCGCCGAGTGCAAACCGCACTTCTTTAGGCCGGACAGAGCAAGCCTGATCAAGGCCACCCGCCCCTTCGAGCGCCTGAGCATCGACTTTAAGGGGCCCCTCCCGTCCTCTGACCGTAATGTGTACTTCCTCAACATTGTTGATGAGTACTCCCGTTTCCCCTTTGCCTTCCCCTGCCCAGACATGACCAGTACCACGGTCATTAAATGCCTGAACGACCTCTTCGCCTTGTTCGGGTTCCCAAACTATATACATAGTGACCGGGGCTCCTCTTTCATGAGCGAGGAACTCCGTCAGTTCCTACTAGCGAGAGGTATTGCAGCAAGTAGGACCACCAGCTACAACCCCCAAGGGAACGGCCAGGTGGAAAGAGAGAACGCGACGGTATGGAAGGCCGTCCTCTTAGCCTTAAAGTCTAAGGGCCTCCCAACCTCCCGCTGGCAGGAAGTCCTCCCGACAGCGCTGCACTCCATCCGGTCACTACTTTGCACTGCCGTTAACGCCACCCCCCATGAACGAATGTTTGTTTTCCCCAGGAAGTCGACTACGGGAACCACTCTACCAACCTGGCTGACCTCTCCGGGGCCCGTCTTGCTGCGAAAGCACGTGAGGGCCCATAAAACAGACCCCCTGGTCGAAAGGGTGAACCTCCTGCACGCCAACCCCCAGTACGCCTACGTGGCTTACCCAGACGGGCGGGAGGACACTGTCTCCTTACGAGACCTCGCACCCTCGGGCACTCCGGAGACACCACCTTTACCCCCCCCCACCACCCCCCCAATTCCAGCCCAGGTAGACGGCATGCCGGAACCCCACGAGCCTTCGCCGACCACGCAGACACCAGCACTAACACCGGATAATGCAGCACCGCCGCTGCGACGATCGGAGAGGCTTACGAGGCCTCCGGACAGACTGACATACCAGAACTGGTAGTACACTTCACCCCGCCGGACTCAAATCTAAACAAGGGGTGAATGTGGTAAACCACTTTTATCGTTACACTATAGTTATCACTGTTGTATTGTTATCACTGTTATCACTGTTGTATCACGATACGAGGTCGCCTCTTGTCGCGCTGTTATACCTGGGCTGACCACCTCTGACTCCGCCCATGGCTCCACCTACCTGCCCAGGTATAAAGGTAGTCGACTGGCTGGTATTCCTCCTTGTTGGACCCGATCACCCACGAGGGTGGGCTCTGTTATTTAGTCAATAAAAACCTTTAGTTACGTTCCTAACTCGTCGCTTTTTATTGGACGAATTGATAGGTATATCACTCCTTCCATGGCAAAAACATCCTTCCTCAGATAAGGCGACCAAAACTGCACACAATACTCAATGTGTGGTCTCACCAAGGCCCTGTACAACTGCAGCAAGACATCCTTGTTCTTGTACTCAAACCCTCTCGCTATGAAGGCCAACATACCATTTGCCTTCTTAACCGCCTGCTGCACCTGCATGCTTACCTTCAGCGACTGGTGCACAAGGACACACAGGTCTAGTTGCACTTCCCCTTCTCCCAATCTATTGCCATTCAGATAATAATCTGTCTTCCTGTTTTTGACACCAAAGTGGATAACCTTGTAGGAATCGTCAGATCCCTAACTGAAGCACTGAGGTCGAGTCAGTCCGATAATAAAACGAAGTTTAATAGAAACTAGAGCACAAACAATTGCATGCAGGAGAAATAATCAACAAGTCTTTTCTGGTGTTGGTTACACGAGGTCTGAGATGGGAACCTCTCCCTCTCTGACGTCATGACATCATCACGTTTCCCGCCATTCGGGGCGTCACGTGACCAACGTGATGACGTCATCGCGCTGATTCTGGGGCTTATCCAGAATGGCTATTTACATGCAGTAAACAAACATAGGTGCTGTAGCACTCTGTTAAAGGCAGTTATACATTTATACAGGAGTCCGTTGGTGGCTTTGCCACATGTGCCCCCCCAGAAGTGTCTTTAACCTCAAAAGTCAACCGCAGAGGAGGTCGGACAAGCCTCTCCAAATGACTCTGATATTCCCGGAGAGGAATGGGCTGGTCAGACGATGAGCTGGTCTGCGGAACAGTCGGGTCAGGCGAGGTGGTCACGGGCGGCCGCCCACGACGCGATGGCTGCGCTGCCTCGACCGGTTGCTCAACGTCCAGGTGTGCGGCCTTGAGGCGGTCCACGGAAATGTGGCCAGGCTTGCCCCCGATGTCCACTAAAAAACTCTTGGCGCCCGCCTGCAGTACCTGGAAAGGGCCTGTATATGGAGGCGTGAGAGGACTACGGTGGGCGTCATGCCGGACGAAAACGAATTTAGCCCGCATAAGCTCCGGCGGAATGTGGGACGCGGGCAACCCATGATGCGACGTCGGAATGGGCCGGCAAGATTGCGCTGCGGCCCGGTGAGCCTCTAGTTGTTCGGCCGCCGACCAAGGACGCGTTGGTGATGGAAGAAACTCGCCAGGCACCCGGAGCGGCTGGCCATAAACCAGTTTGGCGGCCGATGCCTGCAGGTCCTCTTTAGGCGCTGTGCGTAACCCGAGCATCACCCACGGCAGCTTGTCCATCCACGCGGTCCCCTGGAGGGTGGGCCTCAGCGAAGCCTTCAAGGACCGATGAAAACGTTCACATAATCCATTGGCCTGCGGATGGTAAGCCGTGGTCCGATGGAGCTTGGTGCCCAAACCCAAGGCTACGGTGTTCCACAAAGCGGACGAGAATTGCAGCCCGCAATCCGACGAAATATCAGATGGAACGCCGAAACGTGCAACCCAGGATGAAAGAAAAGCCCGGGCGACATCCGCGGAGGTGGTGGACGTCAAAGGAATGGCCTCCAGCCACCTGGTGGTACGGTCGACTATGGTCAGAAGATGTGTGAAACCTTGTGACGGCGGTAGTGGGCCCACGAGGTCGACATGGACGTGATCAAAACGCCTCTCCGGTACCTCGAATACGACGACGGGAGCTTTGACGTGGCGCTGCACCTTAGCCCTCTGGCACACGACGCAGGTGTTGGCCCAGTCACGGACATCTTTTCGCATTCCCCTCCAGACGAACTTGGACGTCAGCAATTTTTGTGAAGCCCGCACGCCCGGGTGCGCAAGCCCGTGGATGGCATCAAAAATGTTCCTACGCCAGGACAGCGGAACAATTGGGCGGGGGTCCCCCAAGGAGATGTCGCAGAGCAAGGAGGTGCCGGCCGAGTGGAAAAGCACATCCGCTGGTTGAAGGCAGGAGGAGTCGGTACGGAAAGCTTGCGTTTCCGGATCAGCCGCTTGGTCAGCAGCCATGAGTGAATAATCGAGTCCCAACTGGACGGCCTGGACCGTCGCACGCGAGAGGCAATCGGCGACCACGTTGTCCTTGCCGGCCACGTGCCGGATGTCGGTGGTGAACTCAGAAATAAAGGTGAGCTGTCGTTGCTGTCGAGCCGACCACGGCTCAGCCGTCTTGGCCATGGCAAACGTCAGGGGCTTGTGATCCAAAAACACAGTGAATTGGTGTCCCTCCAACAGAAACCGAAAATGGCGGATGGCCAGAAACAACGCCAACAACTCCCTGTCGAACGTGCTGTAGTTGCGTTCGTTACGACGCAATTGGCGACTAAAAAACGCCAGTGGTTGCCACATCCCGTCAACCCATTGCTCCTGCACGGCGCTTACGGCGTAGTCCGAAGCGTCAGTTGTAAGCGCGATGGTGGCGCCAGGCAGCGGGTGCGTCAACATCGTAGAGTGGCCGCATAAGCTGCGCGGCCCGGGGAACAAACCGAATTTACCATACTGAGGAACTCCTGGAACGCTTTAACGGATTGCGGGCCTGGAAAAGCAGCAATCGCCTCCACCTTCGACTGAAGTGGCACTGCTCCTTCCGCAGTGATGCGGTGGCCCAAAAAGTCGATCTGTCGCAGCCCGAATTGGCATTTGGCCGGGTTAATTATGAGGCCATGCTGATGGAGGCGGCGAAAAAGGAGGCGCAGGTGGCTGAGATGTTCCTCTTTCGAAGTACTGGTGACCAGGATGTCATCGAGATACACAAACAGGAACTTAAGATCCCGCAGCACTGAATCCATAAGGCGCTGGAACGCCTGCGCCGCATTCTTGAGCCCGAACGGCATTCGGAGGAATTCAAACAGTCCGAACGGGGTAATGACCGCCGTCTTCTGGATGTCCTGGGGGTGGACGAGCACTTGATGGTACCCCCGGACGAGGTCGATTTTGGAAAAAAACGATTTTCCCGCCAAATGTGCAGAGAAATCTTGGATGTACGGTATTGGGTACCGGTCGTGCGTCATGACCTCATTGAGGCGCTGATAATTGCCGCAGGGCCACCAACCACTGCCGGGCTTAGGGACGATATGAAGTGGCGAAGACCAGGGACTATCCGACCGACGAACTATCCCCAGCCGCTCCATGGTGGTGAACTCCGCCTTCGCGGCCTCGAGTTTACTGGGTTCCAGCCGCCGAGCCCGGGCATAGACCGGAGGGCCGGTCGTCGCGATGTGGTGCTCCACACCATGTTTAGTGGTAGTTGCCGAGAAGGTAGGTCGAGTGAGATCCGGAAATTCCCCGAGAAGGCAGGTGAAGTCGTCGGGCGCCGGCGCGGTGCAGGAAACCATGTGAGGCACTCCTGAACCCCGAAAACATGGGATGGAGGCAGACGTGGCGGCGTGAATCAGACGGCGATTTCGTAAATCAACCAATAGGTCATTGGTACAGAAGAAGTCAGCACCGAGGATTGCCTGTGCGATTTTGGCGGTTTTAAACTCCCATTGGAAAAGTTGCCCGCCGAAACACACCTGGATCCACCGTTTCCCGAACGTACGAATAGCACTGCCGTTGGCGGCCTGGAGTGGAGAACCACGCCTCCCTGCCCTGACATCGAGGAGCAAAGCGGCGAGGATGCTGCACTGAGCGCCCGTGTCACACAAAAACCGCCGGCCCGAAATGGAGTCGGTGATATACAATAACTTCCTGGAATCTCCAACCGCCATCATAGAGGCGAAACCGACCTCGGGGTCGTTCTTCCGTTCACACAGTCGGTGCTGTTGCTTTCTCGGTGCATTTGGCACGAAACTGCATGGGTGTCGGCAGCATCTGGCTTTTGGACCGAAACAGGCGTGGTAGTAGCAGAGGCCAGTCGGTGGAGGCGCCGAGGTGGGATTCTTCAGGGCGGGATGCTTCGAGGTGGCACAGTACTGCTGCATCACCGCATAAATGGTGTCGGCTTCGGCCGCAAGCGCTACACCGTCCGTAGCCTCCGACCTGGCGAGGGCTGTTTGCACCTGCTTGGGGAGCTGGCTCAGGAACAGTTCCCGAAACAGAAAACACTGCGGCTCAGACCCAAGGAGCGTGAGCATCTGGCTCATCAACTCAGACGGCTTAGCGTCGCCTAACCCGGGCAGTGTGAGTAAACGTCGCGCGCGCTCCGCTTTCGTGAGGCAGAAAACCTGCATAAGTCGCGCCTTAAGCGTATCATACTCGTTATCCACAGGTGGGGTCTCCAGCAGACTGATGATCCATGCAGCCGTCGAGCTGTCCAGTGCGGAGACCACGTAAAGATAACGGGTCTGATCCAGCACGATGTTCCGAAGCTGGAACTGAGCCTCCGCTTGGATGAACCAGGAGGCCGCCTGTTGTTCCCAAAATTGAGGGAGCTTCAAAGTCGCTGCATTAACATCCATCGTTTTGTTCTGCGCGTCCTCCGTGAAAATCGTCCGCGAAGTCTCGGGGTCACCAATGTAGGAATCGTCAGATCCCTAACTGAAGCACTGAGGTCGAGTCAGTCCGATAATAAAACGAAGTTTAATAGAAACTAGAGAACAAACAATTGCATGCAGGAGAAATAATCAACAGATCTTTTCTGGTGCTGGTTTCACGAGGTCTGAGATGGGAACCTCTCCCTCTCTGACGTCATGACGTCATCACGTTTCCCGCCGTTCGGCGTGTCACGTGACCAACGTGATGACGTCATCGTGCTGATTCTGGGGCTTATCCAGAATGGCTATTTACATACAGTAAACAAACATAGGTGCTGTAGCACTCTGTTAAAGGCAGTTCTACAGTTATACAGGAGTCCGTTGGTGGCTTTGCCACAACCTCACATTTATCCACATTATATTGCATCTGCCATGCTTCTGCCCAATCACCCAACCTGTCCAAATCATCCTGTAGTTTCTCGGCATCCTCCTCACAGCACACACGCCCACCCAGCTTTGTGTCGTCTGCAAATTTGGAGATATTATATCTAGTTCCCTTGTCTAGATAATTAATACATATTGTGAATAGCTGGGGTCCAAGGACTGATCCCTGCGATACCCCACTAGTCACTGCCTGCCACTCGGAAAAAGACCTGTTTATTCCAACTCTTTGCTTTCTATCTGCCAACCAGTTCTCTATCCAAGTCAATACCTTGCCCCCAATCCCATGTGCCTTAACTTTACACGCTAATCTCTTATGTGGGACCTTATCGAAAGCCTTCTGAAAGTCCAAATACACCACATCCACTGGTTCTCCCTTATCTATTTTACTAGTTACATCCTCAAAAAATTCCAGTAGATTAGTCAAGCACGATTTACCTTTTGTAAATCCATGTTGACTTTGTCCGATCCTGTCACTGTTTTCCAAGTGCTCTGCTATTACATCTTTTATAATGGACTCCAGCATTTTCCCCACTACCGATGTCAGGCTTACCGGTCTGTAATTCCCTGTTTTCTCTCTACCACCTTTTTTGAATAGTGGGGTAACATTAGCTACCCTCCAATCCATGGGTACTGTTCCAGATTCCATCGAATGTTGGAAGATGATCAGCAATGCATCTACTATTTCTAGGGTCACTTCCTTAAGTACCCTAGGATGTAGATTATCAGGCCCTGGGGATTTATCGGCCTTCAATCCTCTCAATTTCCCTAACACCATTTCCCTACAAATACTGATTTCTTTCAGTTCCTCCTTTTCATCAGACCCTATGTTCCCCGACATTTCCGCGAGGTTATTTGTGTCCTCCTTTGTGAAGACAGAATTCCCAGCCTTGGTCACCCTGGAGCCATGTCTCCGCAATCCCAATTATATCATATCCGTTTACATCTATTTGTGCTAATTCATCCACCTTATTACAAATGCTCCTCGCATTAAGACACAAAGCCTTCAGGCTTGTTTTTTTAACACTCTTAGACCTTTTAGAATTATTGTTTACTGCAGCCATGTTTAATTTACACCCTTGATTTCTCTGACTTCCACTTTTGCTTTTCTCCTTCCTGTCTTTTGCTTCTATCCTTGCTTCCCTTTCCTCTGTCTCCCTACACAGGTTCCCAACTCCCTGCCATTTTAGTTTAAACCCTCCCCAACAGCACTAGCAAACACTCCCCCTAGGACATCGGTCCTGGTCCTGCCGATAATATTCTCACGGGGAGGTTTCGTGCTGTTGGGGAGGGTTTAAACTAACTTGGCAGGGGGATGGGCACCAGCATATAGGAGTAGAAAAGTGAAATAAGGTGCATAAAAGAGTGAGTGTGTTGGATAGTATTAGAGGCAGTAGTAGAACCATATTAGATAGGAACAAACTAAGAAAGACTATGAAAAATTCAAAAGTGGGTTTAGAATGCATGTACGTAAACACACAAAGTGTGGTGAATAAGGTTGGTAAGGTACAAGCACAATTAGCTGTGTGGCAATATGATGTTGTAGCAATAACGGAAATGTGGCTTAAAAATGGTGAGGGCTGGGCACTTAATATTCAAGTGTTCAGAAAAGATAGGGAGAGAAAAAAGGGAGGTGGGGTGGCAGTGCTGATTAAGGAAGACATTGTAGTGTTGGAAAGGGAGGATGTTCTTGAGGGGACAAGGACAGAATCCATTTGGTTAGAGTTGAGGAGCAAAAAGGGTATGATCACGCTATTGGGGGTATTCTACAGGCCTCCAAATAGTGAGAGGGAGGGAGAGGAGCAAATCTGCAGGGAAATCGCAGAGATATGCAAGAGCTATAGAGTGGTGATATTGGGGCACTTTAATTACCCAAATATCAATTGGGATAATGCTAGGGTAAAGGGAAAGGAGGAGGAGGAATTTCTGAAATGTGTTCAGGAGAATTTCCTTGACCAATATGTTATTGGCCCAACTGGGAACGAGGCATTGCTGGATCTAGTGCTGGGGAATGAGGTGGGCCAGGTCGACCAAGTGTCTGTGGGAGAACACTTGGGTACGAGTGATACTTGTATCATAAGATTTAGGTTAGCAATGGAGAGGACCAAGGAACAATCCAGAATGGAACTTCTAAACTGGAATAGGGCTAACTTCAATGAGATGCGAAAGGATCTAGCCAGGGTAATTGGAACCAAAGACTGACAGGAAAAACTGTAACGGAACAATGGGTAATCTTTAAGGAGGAGGTGTTCCAAGTACAGGCTAGGTACATTCCAACAAGAGGGAAGGGTAAGGGAACCAAAGCAAGGGCTCCTTGGACGATGAGGGAGACAGAGAAAATGAAGAAACAAAAAAAGAGGGTGTATGATGCATGTCAGGTGAATTCTTCAAGGGAGAACCAGACCAAATACAATAAGTTGAGAGGGGATGTGAAGATGAAAATAAGATTGGCAAAGAAAGAATATGAGAGTAGAATGGCGGTTAACCCAAAAATCTTCTACCGGCATGTAAACAGTAAGCGGGTAGTAAGAGGCAGGGTGGGGCCTATTAGAGACAAAGAAGGTGATATATGCTTGAAGGCGCAGGGCAAGGCTAGAATACTCAATGAATACTTTGTATCGGTGTTTACTAAGGAGGTGGATGCTAACAAAATATAGGTAGAAGTGGAAAAGGTAGATGCAATGGAAGGGGTGAAAATTGATAAGACAGGATGTACTAGAAAAGCTGGGTATGCTTAGAGTGGATAAGTCGCCTGGTCCAGATGGCTTGCATCCCAGGTTGCTAAGGGAATTGGGGGAGGAGATAGTGGAAGGGCTGCCATAATTTTCCAATCTTCCTTAGATGCGGGGGAGGTGCCTGAGGATTGGAAAGTGGCAAATGTGACACAATTGTTCAAGAAAGGGTGTACTCTTTCAGATGGGATGATTAAACAAATGGACTGTAACTAAAATAACTTTAAATAAAACTTAACAAATTAAATTTAAATTTTGTTGGCCGGGGTGATGATGCACTCCAGTCCCCATGGCGCCCAAAAGTCGCGGAAGGCCTCAAGCGTGTCGGCAGACACCTTGCGCTCCATCTCCAGGGCGCGAACGTGGCCGCGGAAGAGAGGCAGGCAGTCGAGCCGAACAACCCCTTCGACCGCCCGCTGCCTGGACCAGTTAATGGCAACTTTGGCCAGGCCCAGGAGCAGTCCAATGAGGAGGTCCTCTGATCTGCCCGCTCCCCTCCGCACCGGGCGACCAAAGATTAGGAGCGTGGGACCGAAGTGCAGCCAAAAATCGAGGAGCAGCCCTTTCCGCCGGACAGCAAGATGGTACGCCAAGGCATGTCCGGATGGCAGACGAAGATGGCAAAGTGGAGAGTGTGCAGGAGCAGACCATACAGAAAACCCCTCCATGCAGAATAAAAAGGCACAGAAGGGATTTCCCAGAGACGGCTCAAGTTGTGAGGCGCCGGTTCTCAAGAAAGTGTGTAAGGACCTAATAACTACAGGCTGGTCAGTTTAACATCAGTGGTAGGTAAAGTTTTAGAAACAATAATCAAGGAAAACATTAACGGGCATTTGAAGAGGTTTCAGCTAATTAAGGAGAGCCAAAACGGGTTTGTAAAAGGAAGATCTTGTTTGACGAATCTAATTGCATTTTTTGATGAAGTAACAGGGAGGATTGATGAAGGGAATGCAGTGGATGTTGTCTACATGGATTTTCAGAAGGCATTTGACAAAGTCCCACATAGAAGGCTGGTTAACAAAATAGAGGCTCACGGAATAGGTGGGTCAGTGGCAGCTTGGATAAGGAATGGCTTAAGGACAGAAAACAACAAGTTGTGGTAAATGGCTGTTTTTCAGACTGGAGGATGGTAGACAGTGGTGTTCCCCAAGGGTCAGTGCTGGGGCCACTGCTTTTTTGATATATATATAAATGACCTGGATATTGGAATACAGAGCAAAATTTCTAAATTTGCCAATGTCACCAAACTTGTGGCAAACTGTGATGATGCTACCAATCGAAACAGGACATAGGAAGGCTAGCAGAATGGGCAGACAAGTGGCAGATGGAAATTAATAGAGTGAGGTGATGCATTTTGGCGGAAGGAACAGGGAGAGGCAATATACATTTAATGGCACAATTTTAAAGAGTGTGCAGGGACAAAGGGACCTGGGAGTTAATGTGCATTGGTCCCTGAAGGTGGTGGGACATATTGAGAGTGGTTAACAAAGCATATGGGATCTTAGGCTTCATAAAAAGTAGAGAAGCTATGCTGAACCTTTATAAAGCGCTGGTTAGGCCACAACTGGAGTATTGCATCCAGTCCTGGTCACCACACTTTAGGAAGGATGTGAAGGCCCTTGAGAGGGTGCAGAGGAGATTTACCACAATGGTACCGGGGATGGGGGATCTTAGCTACAAGGACAGGTTGGAGAGGCTGGATTTGTTTTCATTAGAGCAAAGGAGGTTGAGGGGTGATTTGACAGAGGTGTACAAGATTATAACGGGTTTGGATAGGCTAGATGGGGAAAGGCTGTTCCCACTAGTTGATGGTACAAGGACTAGGGGACACAGATTTAAGGTTTTGGGCAAGAGGTACAGAGGGGATACGAGGAAAAACTTTTTTACACAGCGAGTGATGATGACCATGGAATTCGCTGCCGATGGAAGTGATGGAAGCGGAGACACTCAATGTTTTCAAGGGGAGACTGGATAGGCACTTGAGGGAAATAAACTTGCAGGGCTACGGGGATACAGCGGGGGAATGGGATTGACTGGATTGCTCTACAGAGAGCTGGCACGGACTCGATGGGCCGAATGGCCTCCCTCTGTACGGTTATGACTTTATGACTCTCCTGGCCAGCTCCTATCTTCCACCCCCCATAAATTTAAGCTCATCCAAAATTCTGCTGCCCATATCCTAACTTGCACCAAATCCCATTCACCCATCACTCCTGTGCTCGCTGACCTACATTGTCTCCCGGTTTCGCAACCACTCAATTTTTAAAATTCTCATCCTTGTTTTCAAATCCCTCCATGGGCATGCACCTCCCTATCTCTTGTAACCTGCACCAGCCCTACCACCCTCCAAGATCTCTGCACTCCTTCAATTCTGGCCTCTTGTGCATCCCCTACTTTAATCGCTCCACTTCAGCCTTCAGCTGCCTAGGACCTAAGCTCTGGATTTCCCTCCTTAAACCTCTCCGCCTTTCTACCTCTCCTCCTTTAGGATGCTCCTTAAAACCTACTTCTTTGACCAAGCTTTTGGCCATCTGTCCTAATATCTCCTTATGTGGCTGTGGCTCGGTGTCAAATTTTGTTTGATAATCGCTCCTATGAACCACTTTAGGACATTTTACTACGTTAAAAGCGCTATATAAATGCAAGTTATTGTTGTTCTCGTTTTCAAATGTAATTTCCATAATTTCATTTCCTAGCTTTGCTATTTTTAAAATGTGTTGCTGTGTAAGGGAATCTTTATATTTGTTATTTCTTTTAATTTTGGGTCTATGCTTGCGAGCAATTCATGAAAGTTGAATCCCAGTATTAATCTGTGACAGCTAAAACCATGTATTCATCAATTAAAGGAAAGTGTAGGGTTTTGAAATCTTTAGTATTGTGCTCTGGCACATATGAGCTGTATTTCAAAACTATTGCCACTCAGGTTTCCTTAAGTCATGGATTATTATATTGATGTGCCATCAATAACTCAAAGACAAGGAGTTTAAAGGATTCAACTGAAGGCTTTTAATCACTAAGAACATTGCAGGTCTTTCCACATTGGGTTCGTCTGATAGAATGACTCATACAGCTCTTGAGACCTTTATATGACAAAAGACAGGGGCGTAGCCAATACACACAATAGGAAAAAGGGGGCGGTACACACAATACAAAGCAGGTAAAACACAGGGGCTGATGAAGGCATATATTTCATCACATTCACCCCTTCTACAGATTTAGTCTGTCCGGGGGTGTGATAGTCCTTCCTGAACGTCGCAACAGTACCTCGGGTTCCGACCGGGAGTCCATGGTGCCCTCCTGGGCATACCCATGTGTTGGGGGTGTTGCAGGTACTTCTGGGGGTGGTGAGCCTGGGGATGGTGGAGGTTCTTCTGGGGGTGGTGGTGATGGGTTGTCATCACTTCCTGCCGAGGCGAGGTCCTTTATGGACACGGTGTCCTCACGCCCGTCGGCGTGCTTGACGTACGCGTACTGTGGGTTTGCGTGGAGTAGGTGTACTGCCTCCACGAGGGGATCCATTTTGTGGCCCCTCACATGCTTCCGTAATAGGACTGTCCCTGGGGTGGAGAGCCACGAGGGTAGGGACACTCCTGAGGTTGATTTGCGGGGAAAAACAAACATCTTCTCGTGAGGAGTGGCGTTAGTAGCAGTACACAGTAGCGACCTTATCGAGTGGAGTACGTCTGGGAGGACCTCTTGCCAGCGGGAGGTGGGGAGGCCTTTAGACCTTAGTGCTAAGGTGACCGCCTTCCACACTGTCACGTTCTCCCTCTCCACTTGCCCATTACCCCGGGGGTTATAACTAGTGGTCCGACTCGTGGCTATCCCCTTCGACAGCAGGTATTGGCGCAGTTCGTCGCTCATGAACGACGCCCCTCTGTCAGTGTGGATGTAGTTAGGCATGCCGAACGTGCAAAACAGGTTGCCGAGGCACTTGATGACCGTGGCACTGGTCATGTCTGGGCAGGGGTAGGCGAATGGGAAGCGGGAGTACTCGTCCACAATGTTGAGAAAGTACACATTGCGGTCGGTGGAGGGGAGTGGTCCCTTGAAATCTAAGCTCAGGCGCTCGAATGGCCGTGTAGCTTTGATCAGGTGGGCTCGGTCGGGCCTGAAAAAACGGGGCTTGCATTCCGCACAGGTGCGGCAGTCCCTGGTCATCGACCGGACCTCCTCGATGGAATAGGGGAGGTTACGGGATTTTATAAAGTGAAATAGCCGGGTGACCCCCGGGTGGCAGAGGCCATTGTGGAGGCCCTGTAGCCTGTCCCCCTGGATGCTGGCACACATCCCTCATGATAGGGCGTCGGGGGATTCGTTGAGGGCCCCTGGCCTATATATTATGTCGTACTCAAATGTGGAGAGTTCGATCCGCCACCTGAGAATTTTGTCGTTCTTGATCTTCCCCCTCTGTTTGTTGTTAAACATGAAGGCTACCGACCGCTGGTCGGTAAGCAGGGTGAAGTGTTTGCTGGCTAGGTAGTGCCTCCAGTGCCGCACTGCCTCCACTATGGCCTGGGCCTCCTTCTCTACCGAGGAGTGCCTGATCTCGGGCCCTTGGAGGGTTCTTGAGAAAAAGGCTACGGGCCGCCCATCCTGGTTGAGGGTGGCTGCTAAAGCGAAGTCGGACGCATCGCTTTCGACCTGGAAAGGGATGTTTTCGTCCACTGCCTGCAGCGCGGCCTTCTCAATGTCGTGTTTAATGCTGTTGAAGGCGGCGTGGGCCTCGGCCGTGAGCGGGAAGGACGTTGATTTCAGGAGGGGACGGGCCTTGTCGGAATAATTGGGGACCCATTGGGCGTAATAGGAGAAGAACCCCAGGCACCTTTTCAGGGCCTTGGGAGTGTTTGGTAGGGGTAGCTCCCGTAGGGGGTGCAATCGGTCGGGGTCCGGACCGATTTCCCCGTTTTCCACCATGCAGCCCAGGATACAGAGGCGCGTGGTGCTAAAGACACACTTATCCTCGTTGTAGGTGAGATTGAGTCTGAGGGCGGTTTTCAGAAATCTCGCGAGGTTCGAGTCGTGGTCTTGCTGGTCGTGGCCGCAGATGGTGACGTTGTCTAGGTATGGGTAGGTGGCTGTTAACTGGTTCTCATCGACCATGCGGTCCATCTCCCGCTGGAAGACCGAGACCCCATTCATTACCCCAAAGGGGACTCTGAGGAAGTGGTAGAGGCGTCCGTTCGCCTCGAAGGCGGTGTATGGACGGTCCTCCAGCCTAATGGGGAGCTGGTGGTATGCCGATTTTAGGTCGATGGTGGAAAACACCCGGTATTGCGCAATTTGGTTAACCATATCCGCTACGCGGGGCAGAGGGTAGGCATCTAGCTGAGTGTATAGATTAACCGTCTGGCTATAATCTATCACCATCCGCTTCTTTTCGCTACCCTTAACTACTACTACCTGGGCGCGCCACGGGCTGGTACTGCATTCGATGATACCCTCCCGCTTGAGTCTTTCTACTTCCGACGCAATGAACCGTCTATCCTCCCAGCTGTACTGCCTACTCTTGGTCGCTATGGGTCGACAGTTGGGTGCGAGGTTGGCGAACAGAGAGGGCGGCTTGACCTTCAGGGTAGCCAGACCGCACACTGTGAGGGGCGGCTGGGACCCACCGTAGGTAAGCGTGATACTTTGGTGGTGGCACTGGAAGTCCAGACCCAAGATCACGCTCACACAGAGATCTGGCATTATCAATAGTTTAAAATCTCTGTAATCAGTGCCTTTTACCGACAACATAACCGCGCAGAAACCTGTAATTTTTGAGGTATGAGTCTTATCAGCCATGGCGATTTTGCCCTGTGTGGGGACTATCGTTAGTGAAAGTCGTTTTACCAGGCTAGGATGAATAAAGCTTTCGGTGCTCCCGCAGTCAATCAAGCATTTAACGTTGTTCCCGTTTACCTCTATGCCCATCATCGATTTAGACAACGGATGCGGCCTGGATTGATCCACTGTGATCGAGGCCACCAGTGGGTCCTGGAGGTCCGTGTAGTCGGGGCAAGATGGTGGACTCCATGAGGGTGGACAAGATGGCGTCCAAGATGGCCGCCCCCACGGCGCGCACGCGGCGGTGGTGGAGTTGGAGGCGGGGTTCCCTCTGCAGACTTTGCTGAAATGTCCTTTCTTCCCGCATTTAAAACAGGTGGTGCCCTTCGCTGGGCACAGATGCCTGGAGTGTTTGTCCTGGCCGCAGAAGTAGCATTTTGGGCCCCGATGCATCGCGGCAGTAGTGGGGCTCCTGGGTGGGGGCTGGGACTCCGATGGTGCTGGGCTGGCCTGAGACCTGGGAGGTGAAGATGACTTCCAAGATGGCGGCCCCCACGGCGCGCATGAGGCAGAGTGGGCCGCGTGGCCTGAGGAACAGGATTCAGAGTTCCTCTGGGCCATATTGAGCGATCGCGCTATGCCCATAGCCTGTTTTAAGTCCAGTCCCTCCTTTTCAAACAGTTTCTGCCGAATGTAATTTGAACTGAGGCCCGCAATAAAGGAGTCTCGGATCAGCTCCTCCGTGTACACGATGGCAGACACGGCCTTACAGTTACAGTCTCTGCCCAGTACTTTTAGGCTTAGCATGAAGTCCTCTAGTGACTCACCATGCCGCTGCGTGCGAGTAGTCAGAAGATGCCTGGCGTACACCTCGTTTATTGGCCGCACGTAGTGGGCCTTCAGAATGGTGCAGGCATCCCCGTAGCTGGTGGCATCTTGGATGAGAGGGGAGACCCGATGACTCACCCAGTTTCGCAGGATTCCCAGTTTTACGTCTCCGGTGGCGGTTGCGGCTGCTATGGCGGTGGATGAGTTTGCGATGAAAAATTCGAAGCATTGGAACCAGTGTCCGAACTGTGTGGCTGCGTCTGAGGCATGGGGGTCCAGATCCAAGTGCTCTGGTTTCAGGAGTCGATCCATCTTGGTGTTTTAGTGATTAAAATTGATGTGCCATCAATAACTCAAAGACAAGGAGTTTAAAGGATTCAACTGAAGGCTTTTAATCACTAAGAACATTGCAGGTCTTTCCACATCGGGTTCGTCTGATAGAATGACTCATACAGCTCTTGAGACCTTTATATGACAAAAGACAGGGGCGTAGCCAATACACACAATAGGAAAAAGGGGGCGGTACACACAATACAAAGCAGGTAAAACACAGGGGCTGATGAAGGCATATATTTCATCACATATATATGTAAGCTTTGATGAAGGTAAAGATAGTTTAACATTTTGGATGTGACCTCGTCAGACCTGAAGGGTCCTACCTAAAATGTTAACCTCTCCCTCGCTTAGATACTGATCTACATGTGCATTTCCCATGTCTATTTGAGATTACAAGCATTTGCGTTTTTTCTTTTTATCATTATTAAATGGTTCTATTAGTAAGGCCTGTAATGATTCACCACTCCAATCACCTGCCCACATGAATTCTGTAGGTATGTCCATATGAATATCTGTATTAATGCATTCAGATCCTCAGTGAACCTATTTTACTTGAAAGAGGAGTGAGGGAAGGCCATGCTGAGAATAGGTGCTATCGACCTTTCTACAATTACAGAAAGCAAGTGAAGTTTTGACACGAGGTATGCATCCAAACGGTTTACTTCAATGGTTGGGAAGTATAAGGCATGCACCGTAATGGCTTCCTTTGACCCATGTGTGAAGATTCAGGACCAAGCTGGGAGTTTGATTGTGGCAAAAACAGGAAAGGCTCCAGCCCTGTAAGAAGGGGGAGGGGAGGAAGGTGATCAGCCTCACAGCAGGCAAGTCTTTTTGCCAAAGCCTCTCACAAGAAAACCAATCGCATTATGTAGTTGGTGATAAGTAAGTCTGGTATACAAAACTGGACTGCAAGCTGTACTGCACAGGTCCTTACACCTTACTGAAAGCAAAGCCCTGATTTTAATGTAACACACACGATGGGAATTGGTCAAACATCCATTTTACACCCTGCCTGATTGTACTCTCCGTTGACTTTAATGGAGGGTAAAATCGGGCATGGTATAAAACGGGCGGCGGACCCGAACCCGCCCCATTGCCGCCAAGCGGGTTAGGTTAGAATGAAGACTCAAATGTCCGTCTTATAGATGGAGAAAAATTTGAGGCTTGGAATGATAGCAGCTGAAAGGTATTAAATGGAGGTCAGGTATGAAAACAAGTGCTCACGATAATTGGGTTGCAGAGGCAAGGTCTTCACTTCCAACTGGTGGAATCAACATTCAACATGATGTATGAGTTTACACACTAGTCAGAAGAGTGGTGGAAATTCACTCATATTTTGGTGAATTTCTGGTATCTGTTGTCCACCTAATGAGGGTTGAAGCTCATAGTTGTCCAGTGACTAATTAGTGATTATGCTTCTTGTGGGAAGTTAAGGAATTCTTGACTGCCTCCAAGAATTCACACCTGGTGATGGAAGGTTGGAAATGAACCTTCTGTGCCAAGTTTGGTAATCAGATCCTCAAACCAGACGGGTCATTGATCTCTAGACGGGTCAATACTAAAGCATTGATCGAGACCTGTCTGTAATAAAGCATTGTTTGGCAGATCAGTACTCATACATTGATCTAGATCGGTCAGTACTGAAGCATTGATCTCTGGACAGTTCATTACTGAACCATTGATCTACACTCGTCAATAATGAAGCATTCATCTAGAATGGTCAATATTTATTTTGATCTAGATTGGTCAGAACTGAAGCATTCAGCTAGACAGGTCAGTACTGAAGCATTGATCTAAAGTCATCAGTAGATTGATTCCTGGGATGAGAGGGTTGTCCTAAAAGGTGCGATTGATTAGAATGGGCCTATATTCTCTGAAGTTTAGAAGAATGAGAGTTGATCTCATTGCAACATATAATATTCTTAGAGTGCGCTACAGGGTAGCTGCTGAGAGGCTGTTTCCCCTGGCTGGAGAGTCTAGAACTAGGGGTTATAGTCTCAGGATAAGGGGTCGAGCATATAGGACTGAGATGAGGAGAAATATCTTCACTCAGAGGTTTGCGAATCTTTGGAGTTCTCTACCTCGGAGGGCTGTGGATGCTCAGTCGATGAGTATATTCAAGACTGAGATCGATAGGTTTTTGGGCACTAAGGGAATCGAGGGACATGGGGATGGGGTGGGAAAGTGGAATTTGTAGATGATCAGCCATGATCTTATTGAATGGCAGAGCAGGCTCGAGGGGCCGTATGGCCTACTCCTGCTCCTATTTCTTATGGCTCCACAGTGCTCCAGGGCACTGTTCATGATTAGAACCTAGAGGGTACATCTATCACTGGGAGGCAGGATTCTTTTTCTGCTCTATTCCAGATAACCCTAAAAGCTAATGTCCAATCAATAGGATGGCCTTAGCTGGACAAGTAGCATAACCTGGGAGTGAAACAATGTGAACTTGTGTATATAATCTTGATATATGAACTATTGTGTTCCTCGTATATGACCTCAAATGTACTTCGCCAAGCTTCCAAAGAGTAGACTGATTTTAACCTTAGTAAGATGAGGTTAGGTACAAAGCATTAAGTTGTTTTATTTTACAGTCAGTAAGTGAGAATATATAGTAACAGTTATAGAAAATGTCACCTTAGCACAACTTAGCTTCAAGCCCTCCTTGTAAATAAGAAAAATAATAAGAAAACACTGCCTCGTTAGCAGTCTAAATAACGCTTTCTTTCAATCAGTCGTATCACTGAATCAGACCAAGACCAAGGCTCATCAACTCCCTTAAGGTAGACTGGCCTAGGCTTTACCTGCCTCTCTCAACAAACCTTGCCAACTGACCTGGTTTTTTTTGTGGCTTTCCCAGTGGACAAAAAGTTGAAGATTTGACCTACAGTCTTTTCACTGTCCAGGGATCGCCCAGCAGAACTGCCAATTAAACCACCTACTACCTCCAAAGTGATCCCACCACCAAACGTATCTTCCCCTCCCCTCCCCTTTCAGCATTCCGTAGGGACCGCTCCCGCCGAGACACCCTAGTCCACTCCTCTATCACCCCAAACAGCCCTTCCCCTTCGCCTGGCACCTTCCCGTGCAAGCGGAGGAGATGTAACACCTGCCCCTATACCTCCCCCCTTCCCACTGTCCAGGGCCCCAAACACCCCTTCCAGGTGAAACAGCGATTTACTTGTACTACTTGCAATCTAGTATACTGTATTCGCTGCTCACGATGCAGTCTCCTCTACATTGGGGAGACCAAATGCAGATTGGGTGACCGCTTTGTGGAACACCTCCGTTCAGTCCGTAAGGGTGACCCCGAGCTTCCGGTCACCTGTCATTTTAATTCACCGCTCCATTCCCACTCGGACCTCACCGTCCTTGGCCTCTTGTATTGTTCCATGGAAGCTCAACGTAAACTCGAGGAACAGCACCTCATCTTCCGATTAGGCACTCTTCAGCCTTCCGGACTCAATATCGAGTTCAACAATTTCAGATCATAACCTCGGCCCCTATTACACATTTTATCTTGTAATTTTTCCACTCCTTTCCCACCCCCCCACCCCCCCACCTTTCCTTTTGTTTCTCTCTCACACCTGGCAGCTATCTCTTGCCCTGCCAGTACATTTTACACCTAATCTCAGCCTATTACCATCTCGTCTAGCTCTTTTATTTCTTTCACTTCTTTTGTCCGATCACAGCCCTGCCTTCGATCTATTTTCTTTTCTTTCCAGTTTTGAAGAAGGGTTCGACCCGAAACTGTAACGTATGTACCTTTAAGGGGAGAACTACTTTTTACAGCTCCTGTATACTGTAGTACCGGCAGTGACCACACCTGTATATAAACCCTGAGTAGTGATCTGTACAGATAGTTCTAGAGTAACCCTCATTCAGTAAACACCTGTTGATCATTCCCTGCAGTCTTTTGTCTGATTATTGAAGGACACAACATTAAGATACACGGATCTAACATTGGCGACAACGCAGATTCGAACCTACCTGCAACTCTGCATCACCTCCCAGGGATTCACTCCTGGAGAACAGTGGAAGGAGGTCGAGTCCAGAAGCATGGGCGTCGACCATGGGCAACCGCCCAGTCATCCAGCGGAGATTTGAGCATCGCAGGGGAGGCTGTCGAGAGCCAGGCTTGGCTTTCCAGTCACGGTGGTCCAGCGAAACGGGCTGGCAACAGGTACTGCGCAGACCCTTCCCAGACAGCGGCGGCTAGAGCCGACCGAGCGGCACAGAAAAAGGCCGAGCAGCGTCGACGGGGGAGAGAGAGAGGGCAGAGCGCATTGGGCGCAGCCGGTGTTCAGGACCGAGCGGCGTCAACGGGGAGAGAGACGAGAGAGAGCAGAGCGCAGCCGGTGTTCAAGGGCCGAGCAGCGTCAACGGGGGAGAGAGGCGAGAGAGAGCAGAGCGCAGCCGGTGTTCAAGGGCCGAGCAGCGTCAATGGGGGAGAGAGGCGCGCAGGAAAACGCGAGGCACTGCCATTGCCACGAGGACCGCAAAGAGTGGCATTGGCAGCAGCGCAGGAGCAGCGCACGAAACCCACAGGGCATCGCCATTTGCCACAAGGACCGCCGAGAGCGGCGTTGGCAGCAGCGCGGGAGATGCCATTTTAAGCCGCAATGGGGAAGAAAGGAAAGCGCGGGAGACGCCATTTTAAGCCGCAGCGGGGAAGAAAGGAAAGCGCGGGAGACGCCATATTAAGCCAGTCTAACCACACTCAAAAATGCCGACGAGTGGCAGTATCACAGCATTCGACAATGAAGTCGAAGATTGGACGACATATGTCGAACGCATAGAAGTATACTGCAAGGCGAATGAAGTGCCAGATGACAAGAAAGCGCTGCTTTTGTTGAATTCAATGGGTGCAAAAACGTATGGCGTACTACGAAACCTAGTAACCCCAGAGAAGCCAGTAGAAAAGGATTTTGAAAACATAGTGTCAATCCTACAGGACCACTTAAACCCCACACCGCTGCTGATAGCAAAAAGATTTAAGTTTCACAAAAGGAACCAGCATAAAGATGAAAGTAATGCTGAGTATTTAACAGAACTGCGCAAGCTATCGAAAGACTGCCAGTTTGGAACGGGACTAGCAGATACTTTAAGGGACAAGTTTGTGTGTGGGCTTCAAAGTGAAGGAACCCAGAAATGGCTTCTATCAGAAAAGGATCTTACGCTGGACAAGGCTTTCAGCATTGCAGTATCACATGAAGCAGCCGCACGGGGTGCTGCAGAGATACAATGGAGACTGCAAGAATATGGCACAAATGAAATGTCATACGGAACAGTGAAGTGCTATCGCTGCGGCAGAACAACACACGGCCATAATGATTGCTGGTTCAAGGACAAAGTGTGCAGACAGTGTGGAAAAGTAGGACACATAGCAAGAGTCTGCAGGTCGGGAAAGAAAACCAGCAGCAAGAAATCTCCACAGGAGAAGTACAAGAAGGTACATAAGGTGACGGAGAGTAGTTCAGACGAACAGAAAAGTGATACAGACTCCGGAAGCAAGGAGCTGGGTTGTCTGAAACTACATAATGTGATCAAAACGGAGGATCACCAAACTATCTGGGTCACGCTCAAGATAGCAGGAGTACAAGTGAAAATGGAATTGGACACAGGATCAGCCCTAACAGTCATAAACCGAAGGGACTACAAGCGGCTATTCTCACATATACCCTTGAGAGATACAAAGATTGTCTTGAAGACGTACACGGGGCAAAAAGTCTACCCCAAAGGAAAAATAAGGGTGAACGTTATATATAACGGCAAGGAAACACCAAAAATGGACCTATATGTATTGCCAGATGGAGGACCACCACTACTAGGACGTGAATGGATCCGGAAGATACAGCTAGATTGGCATTCCATACAAGCACTGACTGTAGATGCCAAAAAGGATGACGACGTCACACCTGGACGACTGTCAAAAATGCGAACTGACGCACAAGAAGTGTTCCAGCAGGGACTCAGAACACTAAAAGGCATAACAGCGATGATCAAAATAGAGGAAAATGCAAGCCCAAAGTTTTTTAAGGCCAGACCGGTACCTTATACGATCCGCCCAGCCGTCGAAGCAGAGCTGGAAGGTTTGGAACGTTCAAGAGTACTGTCCAAAGTGGACCGGAGCGAGTGGGCTACACCCATCGTTCCTGTAATGAAAAGGTCGTTGAGTAATATGCCTGGGGAACCAAAGAAGGTTTGCATCTGTGGGGACTTTAAGGTGACAGTGAACCCAGTCCTTCACACTGTACAATATCCGCTTCCGCGGATTGAAGATATTTTTGCCTCGCTATCTGGAGGGAAATGCTTCACTAAGATTGATCTGGCCCAGGCATACCTGCAAATGGAGGTAGAAGAAGCCTCGAAACAGTACCTCACGATCAACACTCATAAAGGTCTCTACCAATACAACCGGCTGGTGTTCGGGGTAGCATCAGCTACGGCTATTTGGCAAAGGGCAATGGAACAAGTCCTGCAAGGGATTCCAGGGACCCAGTGTTATTTGTACGACATCCTGGTCACGGGTGAAAATGACAGTGATCACCTCGCCAACCTGGAGCAGGTGCTCACTAGATTGAAGGAATATGGACTCCGAGCTAATCGCCACAAATGCGAGTTTTTCCAGAAGCAGATCTCATATTGTGGCCACGTTATTGATAAAGAGGGGTTACATAAGTCCCCTGAAAAGATTGAGGCAATAGTCAAGGCTCCAGCACTGGAAAATGTGTCACAACTGAGGTCGTTCCTCGGGCTGGTGAACCACTACCATAAGTTCTTGCCGAATTTGTCTACCGTACTGCACCCACTGAACACCCTACTGCAAACGGGGGTACCATGGAAGTGGAGTGACGAATGTAAACGAGCTTTCCAGAAGAGCAAAGCATTGATCACATCAAAAGAGGTGTTGGCTCATTTCAACCCAGCACTACCAATTCGGTTGGCGTGTGATGCATCACCCTATGGCATTGGAGCGGTGCTGTCGCACAAATTCCTGGACGGCTCGGAGAGGCCAGTAGCCTTTGCGTCTCGGTCACTAACCTCAGCCGAGCGTAACTACGCCCAGATTGACAGGAAGGCCCTCAGCCTAGTGTGGGGAGTGAAAAAGTTCAATCACTATCTGCACGGGCAGAAGTTCACCTTGCTGACTGACCACCAACCACTTGTCTCCATCTTTAATCCAAAGAAGGGCGTTCCGGTGATGACTGCGCAACAGCTACAAAGATGGTCCCTTTTTCTAGGGGCGCACCAATATGAAATTGAGTATAAGGGCACGAAACAGCATGGAAACGCTGATGGGCTATCATGCCTGCCACTGCCTACTGCGGAGGAAGCACCACCAGTGGATCCTGTCGAAATATTTCATTCGACTATAATTGAATGCTTGCCAGTAACTAACGCTGGTATAGAGGAGACCCGAAATGACCCGGCGCTGTCTCGGGTATATGATTTGACAGTGAAGGGATGGCCAGCACATGGCGACTCACTGTTGCCAGCATTCTCATCCAGAAGAGAACAGCTGTCAGTATGCCAGGGGACCTTGATGTGTGGATCCCGAGTGGTAATTCCACCCAAGTTAAGGGAGAGTGTGCTCAATGAGCTTCACGAAGGTCATCTGGGAGGGGTGAAAATGAAAAGCCTTGCTTGGGCTTATGTGTGGTGGCCGGGGATCGATCAGCAAATCGAGGACCTGACAAAGAGCTGCTCAGGATGCCAGAAGGTCCAAAATGCACCACCACATGCCCCTCTACACCCATGGGAGTGACCCTCATCTCCATGGCAATGGGTGCATATTGATTTTGCTGGTCCATTCATGGACTCAATGTTTTTAATAGCCGTGGATGCGCTCAAAATGGCCTGAGGTTATCAAAATGTCCTCCACCACCACGGAGAAAGCTATTGCAGTCCTACGGACCATTTTTGCCAGGAACGGCTTGCCAGAGCAGATTTGCTCTGATAACGGACCACAGTTTGTGTCCGAAGAGTTTCGAAGATTTATGAAAAGGAATGGGGTAAGGCATTACACATCTGCCCCGTATCATCCAGCCACAAATGGATTGGTTGAGAGGTTCGTACAAACCTTTAAAAAAGCAGTAAAGGCCATGTGCAATGACGACATTCCACTGCAGCATAAGGTGGACAATTTCCTGTTAGCCTACAGAAATGCGACACATGCAGTCACCAACCAGGCCCCGGCCATGATGTTCTTTAACCGAAGGTTGAGATCTCGTCTGGATTTGCTCAGACCAAATGTACGAAGAGATGTTGAGAGTAAGCAATTCCAGCACATCAATGAGAAGCCGACAAGGAGCTTCAATGTAGGGCAACCAGTCTTGGCCCGCGACTACCGAACAGAGAAATGGCAACCAGGAACGATATGCACACGGCAGGGGCCACTAATGTACACAGTGGATGTTGGGGAGAACATTGTGAGACGCCATGCTGACCAGATTCTAGAGTCACAGGAACGAGTCAACCCCATGTCTCGGCCATACGTACCTGGTGAGGAACCCGACGTACAGGTCGCATCTACCTCAGAAATAGTAGCATCGGAAGCTGATGAACCAACCGATGACAGAGGGCCAGAATCGCCTCTGCACCAAGAGCAAAACACTTGGGAAAGGCGCTATCCAGAAAGGATCAGGAAGCCTCCCCAAAGACTGAATTTATAAATAGACTATTTTCAGCTAATGTTGCATGTTAAAAGTGTTAATTGTAATTAGTTTGATATTTAATTGTTAAATGAGTGTTATGGTACTGTTAATCTAAAAGGGGAGGAATTGTAATGTATGTACCTTTTAAGGGGAGAACTACTTTTTACAGCTCCTGTATACTGTAGTACCGGCAGTGACCACACCTGTATATAAACCCTGAGTAGTGATCTGTACAGTGAACCCTCATTCAGTAAACACCTGTTGATCATTCCCTGTAGTCTTTTGTCTGATTATTGAAGGACACAACATTAAGATACATGGATCTAACAGAAACGTCAACTCAAATTTCTCTCCACGGATGTTGCCTGACCTGCTGAGTTTTTCCAGCATTTTCTGTTGTTATTTCGGATTTCCAACATCTGCAGTATTTTGCTATCGTAATAGAGCTTCTGGTGTCTTATATAAAGAAAACTAGATATAACAAATTGAAAATATTTATTATAAAAATACATATGAGTTGACAGGAGTGTTCCTCAACATTCTCCTCCGAAAGACACCCATTTCCAAAAGTGTATAATTCACCTCACTCGGTGTTTAGAAAATCTCACTCCAGTAAGCGTGACAAGATTGAGGCTACACAGCTTCAGTGAGCGCACCATTAGTGTAAAATGGATCAGGCAGACCGGGGCCGAGCTAACAGGTGGGAACCATAGTTGTGAGCCGCTATTACGGTGAGGACTCGGTCCGTGCGCTGAACACTTCCGGGTTCTGCAAATGGCGTCACCGTGGAGCGCGCGGCTTTGGCGGGCTGTGACGTAAGTATCGCCACAAGATTAAAACCGTTAAATATCCACAATTCAAACAGCGGCTCGAGCTGTGCGGCCCGTCCGGGGGGTAAAGGGTCAAGGGGGAGAGCAACAGCGTGGGGACAGACAGAGCGAGACAGGGATAGACAGAGCGAGCGAGGAACAGGAATCGAGACAGACAGGGATAGGCAGGCAGACAGAGAGAAGGAGAGACACAGAGAGAGCAACATTGGGGCTTACTGCATCCATGCTGAAACCAGTGTGTACCAGTCAGGGTAACTGGTTAAATTGTTCACGTCACTAATTGGAGGGCAGTCCAGGGACCTCCAAAAAGTTTTAAATTAAAGTTTTAAAAGAGTGAATCACATCAGTTGCAGTTATTCCCAAATTTGATGTACTATTGACTAAGTCAGAGAGCATCAGTGACTCTGACCCTCTGTACTGCCAGTTAGATTATAGTATTTGCTTTGATGTAACATGCAAACCAAAGTGTCATGTGAAAAATAAAGCCCATCTGTCCAAGTAAACATGATCAACACATCTAGAGTTAAACTTTCCTTCTGATCTCTGCCATGTATTTGCCTACTTTGTTGGAGCAACTGATTCTACACAAACTACTTGATAAGGAAAGCGGTATTCGTGCAAAAGTATCTGCTGCTATTCAACAGTGCTTTTTGTTAGCATGCATTATTTACTTTAAAAATGTGGTCTGTGTTGATGTCGGTTCCTTTGGAAAAATAAATGGATTCATAGCTTTAAAGCGGTTTGCAATCCTTTGGGGTTCAGAATTAATCTGATATGACATCCTTTTTTGCTCATCATTTTCCAGAATTTGGAACCATTATTGTATCTTTGGACACTATACAACTTTGGAGGGGAGGGGGGTTTAAGAGAAGAACCATGGGGATACCCAAGATTACCAGATTTCTGCATGCCTAGCATCTGATTTCTGTATTTGTTAACTTATTAGCACATTATTTGTGTTGCTGGATGTTAATGACCTTTGATAATAGTGAGAAACAATGGTTGGAGGTGGTGGAGCAAAGGTTGCTTATTGATATAAGAATTTTTAGTAACAAGAAAATGGCACTAAGTGCAACAACAAAATGTCTTACCTATGCAGCTTCCTACTATATCCTTTAAGCCATTCTCTCTTGTTGAATTTATACTGTCTATTTCAGTGTTGTTCCCTGGTAACTAATTCTACAGCTCCATTGCCCTTTGGATAAAAAAGTTCCACCTGAATCCCCTTTTTATTCCTAAATAAGTCAACTCACTTAAAACAGTTTGTGAAAATATAAGGTGTGTGATACAGAAGTTTCATATCTGCAGTCAGCCATCTGCATTGCTCGTATACCTTTACTGAGCTAAGTGCTAATTGGATCAATGGTTGACTGTCAAAGAAATGCCCCATGCTAAATAAGGAAAATAGAAAGATTCTTAGAAATAAAATCTTAAATGTTGTTTCTCCACCATGGATTATTTTTTCCATGGCTCAGTGGTAGCACTCTAGCCTCTTAGTCAGAAGGTTGTAGGTTTAAGTCCCACTCCAGAAACTTGAGCACAAAATCTAGGCTGACATTTTAGTGCAGTGCTGAGGGAGTGCTGCACTGTTGGAGGTGTCGTCTTTCAGATGAGACGTTAAGCCAAGGTCACATCTCAGATGGACATAAAAGATCCCATGGCACTATTTTGAAGAAGAGCAGGGGAGTTATCCCTGGTATCCTGGCCAATATTTATCTTTAAACCAACATAAAAAATATTGATTATCTGGTCATTATCACATTGTGGGGGCTTGCTGTGTGCAAATTGGCTGCCACGTTTCCTACATCACAACAGTTACTACACATCAAAAGTACTTTGGCTGGACAGCACTTTGGAACATCCTGAGGTCGTGAAATGCACTATATAAATGCAAGTCTTTCTTTCCCAAAAAAGTAATAAATAACTAGAAATATATGATTATTTGACCTCCCTGTATCCTGTAGCATATTAACCTATCTGAAGGGAACCAAAAGTCTGAATTTTAAGTAAGAAATTCATTGTTTTTGTAGAAGTAATTTTACTAATTTGATTATACATTCAAAGCCAACCTCTTCCACCATGACTGAATTTCACACACAGGATTGGTATGTTGTTGATTTTGTATGTGCTTTAACTGTTTGAGTAATCATTGCTTTAAATTTATTTGTAAATAATTTTACTTTTAATAGTTCTTTACAGCTAAATGCTTCTGAAAGATTGCTTCCTGCCATGTATCCCGTGCACAGCATGCCCAGGCGGAACAATTCTAATAGAACTTCAATAGTTCGCTGTGGAAGACAGGTCTATGGCAGGCTGTATCCTGTTTTGCTGGTTCGACCTGACGGATCCACTATCAATATCCGATACAAGGAGCCTAAAAAAATTATTACTGTAAGGATTGAATAATTATTGTTTGAGGAGGGACAGGAATTTTGTTGAAAAAAACAAAGTTAATTCATTGTTTGCCAAGTGCTTTATAATATTTACAAGAGACGTAATAAGGTACCATATAAATGCAAGTTTGTTTCTTCATAATCTGTCATTACAGCAACTACAGCATTTTCACACATTTTAACTCAAAACTATTTCACAAGTCATTTTGAAATGAATATTTTCATAGGATATGACTTTTTAGGTTAAATATTCTTTTCGATGTTCATGGGTTTCCCACACCACACATTATCCTGAGTAGCTGGCTTCCAATGTAATCCTGAAACTAGGCATTAGAAAATAAGACCCTGGAGGGGGCTGTATGTGCATCTCTTTATCTATCTACCTACTTACTTACGTATATCTCTTTATCCAGATAGTCTCGAGGAGTATAGGGAATATAAGTATTTGGACTAGTAACTCAGCCCTTGATCATTTAACTCAGAGCGCAGCACACCACAAATTAATAAATACCTTTAGCATTTTGTTCAATGCAATGCTTGATTTAGAGGGGGTGAACTTTAACGGTCACATCTGTTACCTTTAACAAAAACATTTCCTGTATTACTACTTGCTAAGTTTAAGTAAGATGCTGTTTAAGGTAAAGCATGAAATTGTACAACGAACATGATGTTCATACTGCATGTGATGTATGCTTACAGTACAGTTGTTGTATTTTCTCCTATGAAACTAAGGTGTTAAAAGTCTCTGCAGTGGTTGATGCATTTATGAAATACAGAAACCCAGATACACTTGTTACAGTACATATTTGCGGAAGACTATTACTGTTTATTCAAGGAAAGGAATATGTGACAGGAAATGGGCTTCCACTCATTATAAGAGTAGTTCTCTCAGACCAACAGAAACAAGCTCCAGATTGAAGTATTCTGTAATGCTCTGTAATTATTTTCCTGCCCTTTGATTCTCCTGAATCTACACTGGGGGATACATTTCCCCTCGCTGACTAATATTGGCAATAAATGAGGACGCTCCATCTTGTAGTGATGCTGACTTCTTCACATTAGCGAATAGGGAAAATGTTCTGTGTAATTCCGCATGTACCACTGCAGGTGCTCTGTATGAGTTAAAGGACTTACTTTAACTAAAACATAGGTACCAACGTGACTTAGACCTCCACTCCTTTTTTTCCTGAAACCTGGGGCATTGACTCTACTTAATAGAGGTGAAATCTAAAAAGGAAGATCAGTGGCTGCTGTAGATTTCCTGCAGTAGTAAATAAATATCAGCAAGAGCATCAAGGAGTTTCAGAGCATAGTGAGGGACCATAGTTCCTTTCTTACTGAGCAATAAAAAATTACACAGCACGGTGGCATAGTGGTTAGCACTGTTGCCTCACAGCGCCAGGGACCCGGGTTTGAATCCGGCCTCGGGCGACTGTCTGTGTGGAGTTTGCACATTCTCCCCGTGTTTGCGTGGGTTTACTCCGGGTGCTCCGGTTTCCTCCTACAGTCCAAAGATGTGCGGGTTAGGTTGATTGGCTATGATAAATTGACCCTTAGTGTTAGGAGGATTAAATACGTGGGGATAGGGTGGGATATGTGTTGGTGTAGGGGTTACGGGGATCGGGTGGGATATGTGTCGGTGCAGGCTCGATGGGCCGAAATGGCCTCTATCTGCACTGTGTGGTTTCTGTGATTTCTGTGAATAGTTAGATTTAAAGTCAAAATTAATAAGCAGTAATCTTTCTACACTAAATGTTTTGTAGAGTTGATGTATTAGTTATGCTTTACATCCCAGACTTACTTCATTAACTGCATTAACAAGAGCACCAGGGAACATAGGAACAGGAGTAGGCCATTCAGTCCCTCGACCTTGTTCTGCCATTCAATTATCATGGCTGATCTGTATCTTAGTACACTTGTCTAATAAAAAGCTATCAATCTCAGTTTTGAGATTTTCAATTGACTTAGCCGCAACAGCATTTTGGGAAGATAGTTCCAGATTTCCACGACCTGTTGCATGAAAGTGTTTCCTGGCTTCACCCCTGAATGGCCTAGCTCTAATTTTAAGGTTATACCCCTTTGTTCTAGATTTCCCCACCACAGGAAATCGTTTCTGCCGTATCAAATCTTTAAATTATCTTAAAACACCTCAATGAAATCACCCCTTAATTTTCTATACTCAAACCCTGCTTCTATGTAGAGGTGAAGTCAAATATAAATAACTGCTACAGCTGCAAAGAAGCTGCACAGCATTCTCACAGTAATTTTATTATAGTGGCCATTTCACTCATTGTGAATGATTCTTCATATCCCACCTATATTTTTAAACCAAAACATCTTTTGTTCATTTGTATCGCATGTTGGCCCCGATCGCATGTTTTCCTGTTATAACTTCTTTGTAGTTCTATGCATTAACACAGGGTAATCGGGCCACCCAGGTTGTTTGACAACAATTTCCAGAATACTAATAAAATGATTTGTTACAGATGCCAGTCGATGTTTCTCTTCTGCCAGAAGCTGAACGGAAAGCGAGAATGCGCAAACGTGACCCCAAGAGACACAAAATGAAAGAGGAGCAATTTGAAGATGAATTTAAAGTTGACGATTATAGCAAATTCTGGAAGAAAAAGTAGTCTTCAGTTTTTTGGCTTTTAGAAACACGAAACGATCAGTGAACTGTTTGCCTGGTGTTGATGTCACTAAACCTTGACAGTTGGACAGTGCACATATCTATAAATCTCAATAAATTAATGACGAGTAGTTTTGTATGATCTAATCCATTAAGTCAAGTTTGTGTTTCTACAGGAAAGCCTCAAGGAATGAATCAACAGATTTCTGTTTTTATTTCTAGTATGATACGGCTTAAAGACTACATGCTAGGGGGAAAATTGTGAATGTAAACAAACCTTGCCCCCAGTATCAGCATACCCATTCATTCTGTGCCTACATGGATTTGACATGCATGTAACATATTTTGTTAAATTGCTTAAAGTATCATGAAAACTTAGCCACAGTAAAATGGACTTGAGCATTATGTTAGATATTTATTATCTTATTTACGGAACATTTAACTGGAGGATTACAAGTGCTTTCACTTAATTATTATTATCCTAGGAGTAGAACGATATTTACAACAATCTCAATAATGAATGGTTTGGCACGAAAAGTAAAATCTTTACACTTTGAAGTTCGGTTAGTAAGATTTGACCAGAAAACCTCTGATACGAAGTTTACATCAGGACAAAGTACTTTTGAGCAGTTTAGCCATATTAATCTAAACCATGCCATACCTAAGGTACTAAGGTGTAATTTTTAACTCTACCCGCGTGACAGCTTAAATCGCATCAGTTAGTTACCCACCCAGGAGCTGACGGATTGCGATTTAAGCACGGGGCGAGGACACCTGCCCAAAAGCTGCCAGGGTCCTTTTTTAGATAAGCATGTCAGGTCCCGATGGTATAATTTTAACTCGTTCTCCTGAGCACAAAGCTGCAGTGAGTTTCCCACCAGGCCAACCTAGTGGGGATGTGGATCGGGGCCAGAGGCCCAAAAAGGAAAATTTTAAAATGTTGTTTTGCTTTACTTGGGCCAGGAGGAGCAGGAAAGGTTACACCTCCCCTGAGGAGGATTTGCCCCTCCACCCACTTCGTAACCGTGAGACCACCACTCGACGGTCCCGGCAGCCAATTCTGGCACGCTCCTTGTCTCGGCAGATGGCTTCCGAGCCGCACAATTTTACGCTGCTTACCGCCCAGAATGGGTTGGAGGTCGACCAGCAGGATGTAAACTGGGCCCAGGAGTTAAAATACCCTGGCCCTCATTTCTGGATCAGTGGTTTCTAACTCACTGCTGCTCACCCACCTAAAATTGGCCTGGAGTTAGTATGAATGCCTGTACTTGTTATCACACTGCTTTTCTGGTCATTTAAATGTGTCGTCATCTTTTGTGCAACTCTGCCTCCTCCAATTTTATGGACAGAATGAGAGGCATCCACAAAGAGGCTATAAAATACTATTACTAAAACATTGATACGATTTTTAGCACTGCTTTAAAACAACAAATTTGGAATGGTCCATGCTATAAAGCGAAGACACCTGAGGTAAGACATCTGTAATTGCCTAACATCACCAACTATCCTAACCAATATTGCCTAAGTATCCTTTCCCAATCCATCACACAATAAAACTTCCTACATTTACTATAAATAAAGCACTGCAATATAATTTGTAGATTGCGCATTGTATATTCAGCACTACTGGTAATTTAAAAAATGGTGGTGATCATTTGTGTTGTATTCTAGCAGGAAAGCAATCGAGAATCTGAAACCACGAGGACAATTTTAACTACACTTGAAATCTTAAATAGTTCTGGAATTTAAAATTAGTTTACAAAGACCCCAGTTCAATAAGCTTCTGAAGTTGAAAAGTGAAGGTTTTACCTAATCTTCTCCAACACCTAGTATCCTGCAAGAGAAACACATTACAGTCAATAAATGCGCCCACATCCCATAAACAAATGTTTAAAAAGTTGCACAGAGTTGTTCATACTGTCAGTCACGCATAACACTAATGCTTCTGTGCTCAGGGAAGGACTATCATGGTAATTGTAATTCCAGTTTTGAACTTTGAGTTGGCATTTGCCTGGGTGGAGCTATGATTCCCTTTTGCTACATAATTCAGTTAAACATTGTTGGCAGTTCTCAAGATAATGAAAGTTAGTTGACTTAACTTGCCAAGATTTAGCTGAGGAAATTGGCTTTCAGAGTGAAATGGTATGGATACATGATGTACTTTACACAGAAGAGACCATTGATTTGAAGTAAGGGCAGTTTTCCTGGCCCAGCCTTTCATAAACATTTAAATATTGAACACAAGATTCAAAATATACTACCTGCTCATGGCCATAGAAAGATATATCTTCCTGAAGCTGAGCTTCAAAACTACCATATCCCATCCCCAACTAGTGATGAGGCTGATGGTAAACCTCCACAGGTTGATGGTGGCCTCTGACAATCACCTTTTTTGAGAAATTCAGGGGGGAAAATTTGGTCGCGCCCCCTTTGGGGCGATAACTTTTAGCGCCCCAAAAAAGTTAGTGCGCCCGAAATTCAACGGTAGCGCCCCAATCAGGAAGCAGGGCGCTACTGGAAGTTCCCCCCCCCTCCCTCTTGGGGCACATCCATTGAATATGGTGGCGCTACGTGCTGCAGTGCCACGCACGTTGGCACATAGTGCTGCGGTAGTGGTGCTGCAGGCCTCCCTCCCCTGATTAAAGGGGAGGGGCCTAGCGCACCGGGGCCCTGCTGGACCATTGGGGAGCGGGATGCCAGCAAAAGATCGTGGCCGGCACCCCGCAGCAGGAGGCCAGAGGGGGCAGGTGCTGGCAGGCGGCCCAAGAAAAATGGCCGCCCAGCACTTGCCCTTTAATTATCGCCACCCCAGCTGCAATAACACCCCCCTGGCCCTGTCGGACATGGCGTCCGGCAGTTGGTCAGAGGGTGCAAGCCAAGTTTGTGAGCGGGGCGCTACGCATGGCGAGGACATCATTGCCGGAGGCACAGCACTGCGGGGCACTACCGGCTACCGCCGCCACTAACCTGCTGAATTTTGCGGGAGGTGTTAGCGGTGCTGCGTCCGGGCGCTAGTTGCTTTGCGCCCCACAAAGCAACCAAATTTTCCCCCTCAGAAATTTACGTCAGCTCCATTTTTCAGTTATGGAATTGCCCCATAATAATGTTTATGTTGTCCACTTATGCTCAGAACTTTTCTCTTTTTAATTGATAAAGTATATTCAAAAGTTAGAATTTCAGTTGTCATCCGCTGAAGTTGCAATGCAGCAAATCCACTTCAAGCACGGTGAAGAATATCACTCACCATCCTTAACAAGGAATTGTTTTGCTTGACCTCCACGTATAATTAAAACAGGGCAGTCTTACAACAATGCGCTCTTTCTTTGGCAAACCTGAATGTTGTTGTAGCCGTTAACAGGAAGTATATTAGTAAAAAAATCAATTGTCACATCTTGCCAGATAACTACACCACTTTACTTCAATGTGTTAATAATTAAATACGTCCAAAGTTCAGCTTAAAAGTGTTGCAGCTTACAAAATTAATTAATAGTGATGGACCACAGAATGGAACCAGCAACCAAAGTTTCGAGAATGTTTGCTTTGGAGATACCAGACATCATTGTGATCGTCATTTACTTTGTGTTTGTTATGAGTGTTGGAATATGGGTGAGTTCAGAGTACTCTGGGTTAAGCAGTCAGTTTATTTCTCAGTTTACAGTTAGTGAAGGGTGTAATCTTGAACTCTGACGTTTATTAATGTAGATTTGTGCTGTTTAAATAAAATTAATGATTGTATATATCTTGTACTTTATGATGTTTCACTTCGTAGTCAAAGCCCCCCTTTGGCTAATGTTGTAAACTGGCTTGTCCTACAATATGATTGCGCTATAAACAACACTGTCTATCCACAGAGGCATCACTCTTCGTGAACTTATGAATTTAGAAAACCTAATCAGTTTTCAATAAAGAAGCATTTTTAGGCGAAAGTAATGCAGTTCTGATTTTTTTTAGCATTCTTCCATTTTTGTTAGCTTTTATCTGTGGAATCGTTTTGGAGACTTGCAGGCGCATAAAAAAAACCAGTTGCCGATTGCCGAACTTTTATATTGCGTTCTTAAAACTTTTCGTATTTTTAGTGATTATATATGGATTGCATTTCAAAATTTCGAAACCAAAATTAAACACATATTACATGTTTACAATCCAGTGAAAATGAAGCTGTTAAAGAATTTCATTAACCAGCCCACCCTGTGCTGGAATCACTGCAAAATATGAGGAACTCTTTGATTATTACAGTATATATTTAAAATAAGTTTGTATGTGGAAAGTACTCATGGGGCTCGCTAACTTACACGGAAGTTTATAGAAATTCAATTAAATTAAACAGACAGGTCGTTTTTACCATGAGCTTGTTTCGACACTGTTTTCAAGCAGTTCCTGGTTCCCGTACGCCAAGTCTGGACCGCGTTCCAACGACCTTGGGGCATGCAGTTTATTTTTAACCTGGCTATATTCTATTTCATTTGGACTTCGATTCAGAAAATTGACATCTACATCTTTCTGCATTACAGTCATCTGTGAGAGCCAACCGGGACACAGTGGGAGGATATTTTCTTGCTGGAAGATCCATGACCTGGTGGCCTGTAAGTATTATTAACGTTATTTTTTGAAGTATGTTAATATTTGATGTGGATTAGTGTAGTGTTCAAATAATATATCAACTTTTTAATACATACACGTTTTGTTAATAAATGTTATTGCTTTTATTTACCACATCAGCAGTAATAGTATGATGAAAACAACCTCCTCTTTTAACTTTTAAGTATAGTATTAATGTCAAAGACTTCATAAAATCATCGAATGATACAGCACAGAAGGAGGCCCTTCCTCCCATCATGCCTGTGCCTTTGGTAGAGCTATCCAATTAGTCCCACTCCCCTGCTCTTTCCCCATAGTGGGTGTAACATTTTCAATCCTCCAGTCCCCTGGCACCACTCCCATATCTAAGGAGGATTGGAAGATTGTGGTCACAGTCACCGCAATCCGGACCAGGTGACTTTTCTACTTTGAGTGCTGCCAACTTATTAAATACCTCTTTATCTATTTTATCCTATCCAATATCGCTACTACCTCCTCCTTTACTGCTACATTGGCAACGTCCTCTTCTCCAGTGAAGGCAAGTGTAAAGTATTCATTTAGTACCCCAGCCATGCCCTCTGCCTCCACAAGAAGATCTCCTTTTTTGATCCCCATCCTTCCTATGACTATTTATATGTTTATAAAAGACTTTTGAGATCCATTTTATGTTAGCCGTTAATCTATTATCATATTCTCTCTTTGCCCCTCTTATTCTCTTGTTAGATCTCCTCTGTACTTTCTATATTCAGCTTGGTTCTCTACTGTATTATGAACCTTGCATAAGCCTCCTTTTCTGTTTCTTTTTAATCTCCATGGCCTAAAATTCGCCGCATTTGCGCTGGCCGTTAAGGGCCGTTTCGGAAAAAAATGGCGCCGCCATTTTGGTAAGGGCCATAGTGCTGTTGTTGGCAGCGCTGGCCCCTGAAATGTAAATGAGCACAACGTGACATCACGCTGACTTGATGCCACATTTGCAAATTTTGACCTTTTCACTCTGTTTACTGCTAGGTCACACACATCTTTCAGGTAAGTTTGGTTTTAAGCTTTTGGACTTTAAAAAAATATTTTATTGAAGTACTGGCTTGGTGCAATAGATGTTAAAAGTTTTTAAAGTGTGCAGGGAGTGCTGCTGGATGCTTGCAAGGCTTCAGATGGTAAAGGAAGGCCTCTCAGAAGACAGAAAATGCTGGAAATACTCAGCAGGTCAGGCAGCATCCGTGGAGAGAGAAACAGAGTTCACGTCTCAGGTCAAAATGCTGCCTGACCTGCTGAGTATTTCCAGAATTTTCTGCTTTTATTTCAGATTTACGCATCTGCTCACAGAGGGAAGAGGAGGACGCAGAAGAGGAGGACTCAGAAGAGGAAGATGCAGAAGAGGAAGACACAAAAAAGGAAGAAGCAGAAGAGGAGGTAGCGGAAGGAAGGATGCAACCCAGACAGTCCCTTTCTTGCAGCGATATCCAGGATGGAATCATCTGCCTGTGGTACCAGTGACTGCAACCCCAATTCCTCTTTCAACATTTGCCACACACCTTAACTTCCCTCTGTTACTGATCATCACAGTGTCTTACTGCCACAATGCTGAAATAAAATCCACCACAAAACAAACGTCCCAATCCAACTTTATACATCTATCCATCCAATATGACATCAAGAAATCAACTAATCACCCTTGTGCATTCCCTTAGTGAATGTCTTGTGTGTGCCTTTGCCTATCCTATTGATGTTATGCAGTGTTACGCCAATGGCTGCAGCATGGCTGGCGGAAGACTGCTGACTTTCAGTGGGGGACACTGCAGATGGCCTTGCAGGATGGCCTCGAGGAGCTGGTGGCTGGAAGTGTCAAATCGAGTGATGGTGTTTCTTCTTCACTCTCCTCTCCCTCTTCTTGGTCAACCACTGCCTGGGCAGGCTGGATTTCTTGGGTGTCTGAAATGAGGAAGGATCAAGGGTAGAATTGTGGTGAGGGGAAGATGGGAAAGCAAGAGCTGCATGCTTACACCATGCACACCTTGTAAATCAGAAGATATTGTGGGATGTGAGAAGGACGATAACGTATGAGGATACCAGCATCTTGTATCCCTTTAGTCCTGCCACTGGCCAAGGGCTCAACTATGCCCCTGCCAAGAATGGCCAGCACCGTCTCCTCCAAGGCAGTGAGATGAAGCTAGGAATGTGAGGTGTGCCTCGTGTTTGGTACAGATTGTTGGTAGGTGAGTGATTGTGTGTGTGGGGGGGGGGGGTGTTCGTGCGATGAGCAGTGTATGAGGCTAGTGGTGCAATTGGTAGGGGACGGCTTTTGAAGATGCATTCACTGACCTTGACCACTGGTCTGAGGTCATGAAGCTTCTTTGGGCACTGGAGCCAGGTTGTGTTAGTGCTGAAGCACTTTTACCATTTTTTTAGGTGCGAGTTTTTATAGTTATATAAAAAGAAAAAGGGTGGCTAAAGTAAATGTTGGTCCCTTAGAGGATGAGACCGGGAAATTAATGGTGGGAAATGTGGAGATGGCAAAAACACTGAATGAATATTTTATATCAGTCTTTACAGTAGAAGACACTAAGAATATCCCAACACTGGACAAACAGGGGGCTAAAGGGGGGGAGGAGCTAAACACGATCAAAATCACTAAGGAAGTGGTACTCGGTAAAATAATGGGACTCAAGGCGGATAAATCACCTGGACCTGATGGCTTACATCCTAGGGTCTTGAGGGAAGTGGCGGTAGGGATTGTGGATGCATTGGTAATAATTTTCCAAAACTCCCTGGACTCGGCAAAGGTCCTGGCAGACTGGAAAACTGCTAATGTAACACCCTTATTTAAAAGGGGCAGTAGACAGAAGGCTGGAAACTATAGACCGGTTAGCCTAACATCTGTGGTAGGTAAAATTTTGGAGTCCATTATTAAGGAGACAGTAACAGGACATTTGGATAATCATAATTTAATAGTACAAAGTCAGCATGGTTTTATGAAGGGGAAGTCATGTTTGACAAATTTGCTGGAGTTCTTTGAGGAAGTAACATATAGGGTGGATAAAGGGGAACCAGTGGACGTAGTGTATTTAGACTTCCAAAAGGCATTTGACAAGGCGCCACACAAAAGATTATTGCTTAAGATAAAAAATCACGGGATTGGGGGTAATATTCTGGCATGGATAGAGGATTGGCTATCTAACAGAAGGCAGAGAGTTGGGATAAATGGTTCATTCTCAGACTGGCAATCAGTAACTAGTGGTGTTCCGCAGGGGTCAGTGCTGGGTCCCCAACTCTTTACAATCTATATTAACGATTTGGAGGAGGGGACCGAGTGTAACATATCAAAGTTTGCAGATGATACTAAGATGGGAGGGAAAGTAGTGAGTGAGGAGGACATGAAAAACCTGCAAGGGGACATAGACAGGCTAAGTAAGTGGGCAGAGATTTGGCAGATGGAATACAATACTGGAAAGTGTGAGGTTATGCACTTTGGCAGGAAAAATCGTAGAGCAAGTTATTATCTTAATGGCAAGAAACTGGAAAGTACTGAAGTACAAAGGGATCTGGGGGTCCTGGTGCACGAAACTCAAAAGGTTAGTATGCAGGTGCAGCAAGTGATTAAGAAGGCCAATGGAATGTTGGCTTTCATTGCTAGGGGGATAGAATATAAAAATAGGGAGGTATTGCTTCAGTTGTACAAGGTATTGGTGAGACCGCACCTGGAATACTGCGTACAGTTTTGGTGTCCATACTTAAGAAAGGACATACTTGCTCTCGAGTCAGTACAAAGAAGGTTCACTCGGTTAATCCCGGGGATGAGGGGATGGACATATGAGGAGAGGTTGAGTAGATTGGGACTCTACTCATTGGAGTTCAGAAGAATGAGAGGCGATCTTATTGAAACATATAAGATTGTGAAGGGGTTGGATCGGGTGGATGCGGGGAGGATGTTCCCGATGATGGGTGAAACTAGAACTAGGGGGCATAGTCTTAGAATAAGGGGCTGCTCTTTCAAAACTGAGATGAGGAGGAACTACTTCACTCAGAGGGTGGTAGGTCCATGGAATATGCTGCCCCAAAAAGCTGTAGAAGCTACATCATTACATAAATTTAAAACAGAAATAGACAGTTTCCTAGAAGTAAAGGGAATTAAGGGTTACGGGGAGCGGGCAGGAATTAGGACATGAGTCTAGGTTCGGATCGGTCATGGCCCTGTGGGTAGCGGAGCGGGCCCAGGGGCCGTGTAGCCTGATCCTGCTCCTATTTTGTGTGTCTAATTCTGTTAGATTCAGGAGATGGTTCTGTGATAGTGGATTGGCGGTTAGGATCAGATCAGCCATGATCTTATTGAATGGCGGAGCAGGCTCGAGGGGCCGATTGGCCTACTCCTGCTCCTATTTCTTATGTTCTTATGTTCTTATGAAAGGCAGTTCAGCTTTAAGAGCCGAAGACTGCCATTTGGGAGTTATTTTTAATGTTTTTTTTTCCAGAAAGCAGTTGAGCTCTAAGGGCTAAAGACTGCCTATTTTAAAATGATTTTTATTTTTTCCATTTTAGAAGGCAGTTCCCCTTTAAGGGACTGACACTGCTTTCCAAAATGACAGCCTTGCTTTAAGACAACGCTGCTCTTGCTCCAGGGATGCTACGGCCATGCTACATTGGGCCTCCTGCTGAGAGTACCACTGGAAAACCATCTTGCATGGTAGGTTTAGCACTGTGCTAATTGAAATTAGCAGGCAGCACCCGCAGTGGCACTGGCAGGTTTTCGGCCGACTCCAGTTTCTAGGCCTATATCTTCCGTCATCCAGGGAGCTCTTGCTTTGGATATCCTTGCTTTTGCCCTCATGGGACTATGTCTGCTCTGTACCCAAGCCATTCCCTCTTTGAAGGCCTCCCTCTTTGAAGGCCTCCCATTGTTCAATTACTGTTTGGTCTTCCAATATTTGATTCCAATCTACCTGGACCAGACCCCTTTTCAACTCACTGAAATATCCCTCCTCCAGTTAAATATTTTTATGCTTGATTGTTCCTTGTTCTTTTCCATAACTATTCTAAACCCGATGATATTATGATCACTGTTCCCCAAATGCTCTCCCACTGAAACATGCTCCACTTGTCCCATTTCATTCCCCAGAACTAGATCCAGCACTGCTTCCTTCCGCGTTGGGCTGGAAGCACACTGATTAAAAAAGTTCTCTTGTACACATTTCAGGAAATCCTCTCCCTCTTTGCCCTTTACACTGTTATAATTGAAGTCCCCCATTATGACTACTCTGTAGTTCTTGCATCTTTCTGTAATTTGCCTGCAAATTTGCTCCTCTATATGGGGTACGGTAGCATAGTGGTTATGTCACTAGGTTAGTAATCCAGAGGCCTGGACCAATGATCCGGAGACATGAGTTCAAATCCCACCACGGTAGCTGGGGAATTTAAATTATGTTAATTAAATTAAATGTGGGATTAAAAAGCTAGTATCAGTCATGGTGACCATGACACTACCGGATTATCATAAACGCCCATCTGGTTCACTAAGGTCCTTTAGGGAAGGAAATCTACCATCCTTACCTGGTCTGGCCTATATGTGACTCCAGACCCACAATGTGGTTGACTCTTAACTGCCCTCTGAAATGGCCTAGCAAGCCACTCAGTTGTATTCAATAAGACGGCTTCTTGAGGGCAATTAGGGATAGGCAATAAATGACGTCCACATCCCGTGAATGAATTTAAAAAAATCTCTTTCCCACTATTTGGTGGCCTATAGCATATACCCAGTATCATAATAGCTCCTCAATTCTAACCAAATAGATTCTGTCTTTGACTCCTCAGTTACATCATTTCTTTTCAGTGCTATAATAGTTTCTTTGATTAATACTGCCGCCCCCCTCCTTTTTTTCTCCCCTGAATACCTTGTAGCCAGGAATATTAAGATCCCAATCCTCCCATTCTTTGAGCCAGGTCTCAGTTATTGCCATCATATCATAGTCCCATGTGGTGACTTGTGCCTACAGCTCACCAACCGTATTCAGCATGCTACGTGCATTTACGCACATGCACTCCAAACGCATCTTAGACTGCCTCACATTTACCTCCTGTCTGATCCCTCCAATTTTCTGTGCATCTTGTTTCTCCTCTCCAATGTTTCATCCTGGCACCATCCTCCTGCCAAATTAGTTTAAACCCTCCCCACAGCACTAGTTAACCTCCCCACGAGGATATTGATCCCAGCTCTGTTGAGGTGTTACCTGTCCATCTTGAACAGTTTCCTCCTGCCCCAGAACTGGTCCCAATGTCCTGATGACGGCTAACTGGCTGCATTTGCCACCATTTCGCCTTTGAAACTGACCACAACTTCAGGATTTAGTGGTTTGTCATTCACAGCTCCTCCACAGGCTGCGCTGTGCCCCACCCCCACAGAGCCGGCAATCAGTGAAATCTCTCAAATCAGGGAAACTGATGAAAACTTCTCCATTTTAATAAAAATTAACATTTTTAATAAACCTTTTACAATTTTTAAACTTTTTTTAAAAGTTTGTCCATCTTTATTTCAGGTTTGCCGTTTCCCCATGTGAGAGCCCCGATCTTTGTTTTGCTCTCTCTAATATTTTTTAAAAGTCAAAATTTTAAGAGTTTACCCACTTCCTTGTTCACTGTCTGAGAATTCTGCGTTTTCATTGGTTGCTTAGACAGCTTGTTGACGTCACAGCAGCTCGGAGATCTCCACTATGCTCCGTTGATTTGAAATACGCGTCGGAAAACACAAACTTCTCGACACAGAGATCACAAGATCTTTGTGCGAAGCTTACTTCGGGGCCAGCGGCAAAAGCCTTTGCTTCGCCGCTGACCGCAATTTCCGGGCCAATACAAAGGTTTACATTTAGGAAGGATGCTATCATCTTCCATACCAGAGTATGAATTCCAACTTGTATTTGGAATCCATCTCTTTGGTTTCACGTTAAAGAAAAAAATAATGAAAGTAATTGTTAAAAATAAGTTTCTATTGTCTGAATAGATGTACTTAAAGTTGCAATTAAAGAACAGAATTAACACTGATGAATTTCACAGACGTTGCAAGCCTCAGGAAATGAAATGTATGCACATTATAAAATTGTTTAACATTGAATCCAGTATAACCTATTTGTTTTATCATTTTATTTTCAATATATTAACAGATTGGAGCATCGCTTATGTCCAGTAATGTGGGCAGTGGCCTGTTTATCGGTCTAGCAGGCACAGGAGCTGCCGGAGGTATTGCTGTTGGAGGTTTTGAATGGAATGTAGGTTTGGCTGTTACAGTTTCTATATTATTATATGCACAGTCTTATTGATAAACTGCATGTTCTATTTTTTTAATCTAGTCAGCCTATAGTCTGGTCTCCTGCTCTTCCACCCACAGAATTGATTCAAAAGCTTCCCATTGCTGAAACAGAAATTTCTCATGTACTGTATGGTTCAGTCTGTGTTGAGCTGCAGTCGATTACTGTTTCTAAATATTAGAAGCTGCAGAACAAAATTAATGAATTATACATCATCAAATCTTTGATGTTTTTCTTCCTGCACTTGTCTTGATTTCATGATGTGTATTGGATTCTGAATTAGTTAGTACATTGGAGCTGACACAACTTTACTCCAGTACTGAGTTACTTCCTTGGGAGGCACATTGAAGAGTGTACAGACAAATCAAAATGGGATTTGCGTGCTCTTTACTATGATTTTCTTGCAGAGGTTATGAAGATTGTAGTATAAAGCAGTGAAATCCCATCAGATGAGCCGTAAAATAACAAAGATATTAATTATTTCAACCCACTACTCAGTAGGCCAATCTCACAGAGGCATTGCTAATACGCTAAGGCAGTGGTGTCCAAGCTTTCGTGGGTGGCGTAGGAATCTATGATGGAGCCTTGGGTGCCACATATGAAGTTTAAATCCGTGTTCCCGCTGATTTACTGATAACTGACAGATCTTGGTATTCTGTTTAGGATTATTCAATAGCGTAGATATGGAGAACCTGTTTCCACTTGTACGTTAACTCATACTCAGGAAGTCATCCCCTATATTCTATGTTACACTTGTCATGAAAGGACTGATGGTAGATGACCCAGACGATGCCAGGGAGGCTGATGACGACACTGCTGATGCCGAACACCTGGCCCATGTAGAAGAGGAAGCAGGTGCAGTGGCAGTGGCTGCTCGACAGCTGAGGGACAGACTCATTTGGCACACCTTCATAGATGAATACAGCACTATTGTATTGAAGTGTCAGTCAATTACAGATCTGCATCCTCTCACCAAACTCTCTAGGGTCTATTTAAAATCATACTCCCCATAGTTAGCTATCACTTCCTAATCCTGATCCTGAGGCCCATTGTCATATAAGAGAAACAAACACTAAGCAGTCCTTACCTTACGTATTCCAGTGATTTATTCCACTGTGTTACAACTATTTAAAAAAGCATAATTTGGATCTGTCATTGTGCATACCCCTTTGTGACCCTGTAAGTTTTTCTGCGCCATATCCTAACACATCTTCTACGGACATGGAACAAGCTGACTTTCATGGGCTCCTTGGCACCCTGGTTCTGCAAAGCTGAAGGCTTCTGCAGGGAGTTGATAGAGTACAGTACTCCTCTTTGCTCCTCCCGAAATATCAACTTGTCTATTCTCTCCACAGATGCTGCCTGACCTGCTGAGTGTTTCACACATTCTCTGGTTTTGTTTCAGATTTCCAGCATCTGCAGTATTTTGTTTTTTGTTGAAATCTCACAGCTTGTTTTTGTTTGAAGGAGGTTTGGCTGATCCCTCAGCTTTACAAGCAACTGAACTAAACTTGATACTTTGGTTATCAAGCTTGGGCCAAGTTTCTGTCTGTAGCTAGTTGTTTTGAAACTTCTGAATTGTGAATTGATTTAAAGTAACAGCCCCCAAGCTAAAATGAGACAAACAAAAATATTTCATTTTGTCACAATGGGCACACTAACTGTTTGCATTACCCCCATGTCTCATGTTGACACAAGGTGAAACTAAGGGGTAGATTTTCATAAAGCTGTCGGGAAGGAGGCGGGACTACAACTTTCGGGTTTTAGTCTCGCCTACATTGATGTTCAGCCAATCCACACGATTTTCCCTTGATTGACCTTGTTAAGCCCGCCCAGCGGGCTCAGCAGGCCAATTAAGGGCCACCCGGCAACAGGTGACGGCACAGACTGAAATTTCATCTGTCAAGAGGTCTTGACAGATGAAATATCAGTGTTTCACAGCTGTTTGAAGCTGTCAAACACTGACAGTCTGACTTCTAACCTGAGTCCTTCTACACAGACTCAGTTAGAAGTCTCACCGGCAATGAAAGCTGAAGCTGTCACTTTTGACAGCTCGCAGCCATTTTGCTTTCAGTGCCGGCTGAGTGATGGACTCGTGAAACCTAGAGGAAGAAAGGCTGTTAAGGTAAGTACAGGTAATTTAAACTTCTTTACACACTTTAGACACACCAAACACACTTACCTTTGCACTCATGCACCCATCACTCACCTGAACACCGACATCGCGATCCCTCCAAGTCCTTCAACCTGACGGCCCGCCTGCTCTAACCTGGCGTGGTTTGGAGCCATCGGGAATCCCACACGACACCCCTCAAAATAGGGATTAGACTAAAAACTGCCTGATAACTACCTGTTAACAGGCAGTTAATTGGCACTAATCCCTTCCTGCCTCGGGTCGGTGGGTCCCAATGCGGGGCGGGTACCCGTCTCCCCTGAAACTTACATGGAGGCGGGCTTTGGGCAGGATGGTGTCGGGACCCCCGAAATCAGGATTTCCCCCCCCCCCCCCCCCCCGACACGCCTGAAACCCCGCCTGACGGCTCCAGGAAAATCGACCCCTAAGAGTTGAAGTGGACAGCAACATGGTTTAAAATAAAGCATAAAACTAATATGTACATGTCTTTGAGTTCATTATGGCTTAAATATATATTTTTCATAATCATTAGCCAGGGGTTAATGCAATTTATCAAAATATTGTTACTCTTAACACAAATAGAGATCTGACTTCTGACCTCTCTGATTGCATCTTCTTCTTGTTTTAGGCTACTTGGCTTCTGCTGGCACTTGGTTGGATTTTTGTCCCAGTGTACATTGCTGCCGGTGTGGTCACTATGCCTGAGTATTTGAAGAAAAGGTTTGGAGGACAGAGAATCCAAATCTACATGTCCGTACTATCTCTAATCCTGTACATATTCACTAAGATATCGGTAAGTAGGAGAGGTGTTGTCGAGCTATCAGTCCATTACTAGATCATGCCTGGAGCAGCTCCATGAGTTGTTGGCACCTAAGTCAGATTTCCACATTTTATGTCACAACACAAGAACTGCTGCAGCTACACCCCAACATTCCATATCAATCTCAAAAGTTCATATGGAATACCAGCATGAAGCTATCCACACTACTCCTGTCTGTACAACCCTCTCCCAACTCAAACTGGCCTTTCTTGGCTTTGCAATCTTACTCTGTTTAATCAAAAACCAAAAAGTTGCAGCTGTTGCAAATCTGAAACAAAACAGAAACTGCTGGAAACAGTCTGCAGGTCAGGCACCATCTCTAGGAAGAGGAGAGGAGTTAAATGATTTAGCATCGCAGATGAACAACATTTAAAAATAAAACAGAACAAAGGGAACGGGGAGGGAAACACACACACACACACGTGCGCACATTCACTCAAACGCCAATGAGAGAAGACATAGAAGTGGAAAAAGGAGATAGTTAAATGACAAAAGTGAAATTAGCGTGAGATAATAGAAGGTATAATGAGAAAAATTAAAGACGCAGAGAATGTGTGAATAGGCCAAGAGGCGGTGGGTAAAGCAGGTAGAAATGGAAGCAGGAAACACTGCAAAGCAGAGAAGGGTCGAGTGGTCCAGGAGCCTGGGAGAAAAAATAGCAGGTTGACACCAAGAGTGCAGATTACCCCGCCAGACAGAGGGTCCCCACCCAAAGTATCAACTTATTCTCTCCCGCCCAACCTTGGAGATGCCGTTTGTTTAATCAAATCCTCCTCCTGATCTGGTCTTTATTACTTTCCTATTTTTATCTTTAATGTTTCCTACACCCTTTGCTGCTTTTTTCTTGCCTTTCTGAGTCTCATCTTGTTTTATCCCTGCTCCTGCCATATTAGTTTAAACCTACAGTGCTAGTTCCTAGTTACATTGGTCCCAGCCCTGTTTACATTGGGACACAGATGATTGATGGCGTTGCATGCAACTCTTGTCTCTTGTATAAACAGTTCAAATATAAAGTTAACTATCACTTGCTGAGAGTTATTGGATTGTGCATTAAGCTATAGAAAAGTTCTGTTTTGTCAATTGACAACCCAGTACACATTCCCAAGGTCTTTCTGTATTTTCACCAACTACCAGGGTCAGTTTGCCCTTCTACACGTCTCTTGATGTGATTGATTTTTTTGAAACCTGAAGCAGTGCTATTATTTTCAGTAAAATAGTGCCGTACGTCAGTCGTGCATGAGCACAACTCACATTCAAGGAAAGAAATGACAAATCCATAAATCTTGTAAATGGGCATTATAGTGCAGAGAGCAACTAAACTGGAACACTCAGCAGGAAATACAAGTCACCTCAAACTTAGCCAGTTGTTCCTCTCTAGTGGAACAATATACTTTTTTTATATATTCTTATATATAAATCATCCCCACAATTTTGTTTCCAGGCATGCGCAGGTGATCTAGTCTCAAGCTTTTGCTTTTGGCAATATGTAACCAGCAGTTAGAAGGCGCTTTAGACTGGTTTAGATAACTATTGATCAGCTGCTGATTTTCCCAGTCTCTTTCTCCTGCAGAAGAGAAGTGTGCAATTGACATAGCCCACTCCCCCACCAACAGGGAAAGTCATCCTAGACCAAGCTTTAGTATCTTCAAACAGATATCAAAAGAAGCCTTGAAGCAGTTGTTCTAGCCGGCAAATGATAAAACGGGCAAATATGCTTTACAAACAATTTTCTTAAATTGATTTTGGAGGGGATTGATTATCTTGAATAGAAGCACCCTTGTCCCCATTGGGCGCTGCAGGGGGACGGGGAGTGAAATCCTACCTTGTTCATTGGAGTGTTCCTGGGCCTTGCTTCTGCCCTCAGAGCAGCATGGAGCCATTATGACTTTCCTGGCCTCCATCAGGGCAGGTGTTGGGATTTGGCATCTGGTCTGCATCCTAGCGCCTGTAATCAACTGCAAGTTATTTACCCATAAACCTTCAGTAATAGAACGACAATCATCAGTCCTTATGTTTACATCGTTGTGCACCAAAGACCTGGAAAGTACTGAATGTTGCTGCCAACACAAAGCCGGCCCAAATAAAATAAGTCACCCCACATAAAGTGCACACTGTAAACAATAACAAATGATTTTAAAATTGGAATCTAATCTTAGGGTTTAGTGAACAATTGCAAATTATTGAAAATTTTTATGACATCAGCGCAAACCCTTGATTAGATTTTCTCCTTGTACTCAGTAGCTTAAAAACTTTGGTACTGATGGAAAATTATCACCAATATCTTTTTTTTACGTGGCTTCTTACAGCATCTAAAAGCTTTTGTTATTGTGTGTCTACCGTCACTAAGTAGATTATTAATGTAAGTTACATATTGTTATTTAAAAGCAACAATTATATAATTATATTCCTGCTTTCAGACTGACATTTTCTCTGGAGCGCTTTTTATCCAAGTCTCGCTGGGTTGGAACCTCTACATTTCTACAGTAATCCTGCTGGTGGTGACTGCCATTTACACAATAGCTGGTAATTATTTATACCACACAACATGTACCTTTGAAAGTACAAGAAAAATGTTGCTGTCTGTAGGACACAAGTCATCCACATATCACTTTTAGTAACAGACAATTTCTAGTACCCACGTGCTATGAATTGTTTCATAGCCAAGAAAGCATACAGGTGATATTCTCCCACACCTTATGCTAATGCTGCTCTATAATCACACTAATACTTCATGGGGAATTGTTTCATATCTGCTGTGCTGGTTCCCTGTGTGCCCAGAGTAACATCAGGAACGCTCCATGGGGAAAAGTGCTCTTTTCCGATGGACAGGGTGGTTACAACAACAACAACTTGCATTTATATAGCGCCTTTAGCATCAAAAGTCCCTCGGTGCTTCACAGGAGCATAATCAGACAAAAAATAACATTAAGCCAAAGAAGGAGACATTAGGACAGGTGACCAAAAGCTTGGTCAAAGAGGTAGGTTTTAAGGAGCATCTTAAAGGAGGAGATGTGGAGAGGTTTAGGGAGAGAATTCCAGAGCTTAGGGCCTAGACAGCTGAAGGCACAGCGCCAATAGTGGGTTGGAGGAAGTGGGAGATGCACAAGAGGCCAGAGTTGGAGGACTCTGTACTAGTTTCTGCATCACCATTTTAAGGCCTGAGTGATAGGCATGCAGTCTGATATTGATTTGTTCATCCATGGCAACAGCAATAACATTATCCAAAAAAATCATTAAAGCTGAGAAATCAGTTGAGAAACAACAAAATGAGTGTTTTAGGCAGTTATTGCCTGTGAAATCAAACCACTGATCCAGATAATAGCTGGCTACCTGGAGAATGGTAAACAAACCCTTCTTTAGCTTGAAACAGTCATCTGTTGCAAGAGCTCTTCCAAGTGTCAATTCATTGAACTAGTATTCTCATCAAATTAATATTTACTTTTCTTTGAAGAAGTTAATCATGGAGGATTGGTAGTTTATTTCAATTCTTATAATGTGTTCCTAGAAAAATAGCGTCTATTGGAGATAATAGAGATAGAAGTGCAGCAACATGGCTTCTGTTCTCTCTCCATCGTCATGATCTTTAAATTGCTACTTTATGTTTGTAGTGTTTGCTCCTCTTCAGTTGACAGGAAGCACACTCACAGAGCTGGCAGGTTTCTAAGGATCCTGTCAGCTGCTGAAAGCCAAGTCAGTCAATTTGTAGAACTAGTTCAAAAGGATCTTTCTCCATGTAAAAAACGCATCTTAACAGTGTGTGAGGCTCCATGTAGTAGAACTCTTCCATATGTCTCCTTCTAGTTGTCCCTGAAAAATATCAGCGGACTCAAAATACTATTGTAGGAGAAGTGACTAATGCACTACTGTACAGTTAGGTTCTCTTATGTGATTTTGGTACCATAAGGGAAGCTGGTGCTTGAAGTTTATTTGAACCTTGCACAGAGATGGGCAAAGTAAAACAAATCAGACAAAGGGGCATTTCTTCTCTTATTATAGTCAGCAACAGTGGGGTTTTGGATAATTTATCAGTAACAATGTAATTCTTTTAATGTGAACAAAACAAGGAAACAATAAGATATACCTTGTTAACTTTTAATTAAGCACACATGCTAAGCAGCTGGAGAGATAAGATAGTTGGACAACAGATGGTGTGCCATTTTAATTGGAATCTTATCATTAATCTGTTGATTCTAAAGAGATACTGCTAGCAAAGGATAAAGCCAGGCATAGGATCCTTTGTTGTCTATTGTCAGTAAGGACTGATAATACCCAATGGAATGATTTTAAGAATAATAGATACTTAACTTTGAATTAAGTACACATATGTTTGTACAGTTTTAATTGGATTCTTAAACTTGGTGTTGTGTTTGACCCCAAGATGGGCTTCCGACCACATATCCACTCCATCACCAAGACTGCCTACTTCCACCTCCGTAACATTGCCCGACTCCAACCTTGCTTCAGCTCATCTGCTGCTGAAATCCTCATCCATGCTTTTGTTACCTCCAGACTTGACTATTCCAACGCACTTCCGGCCAGCCTCTCATCTTCCACCCTACATAAACTTGTGCTCATCCAAAACTCTGCTGCCTGTATCTTAACTCGCTCCAAGCCTCATTCACCCAACACCCCTGTGCTTGCTGATATTCTCTGGCTCCCGGTCTGACAACGCCTCATCCTTGTTTTCAAATCACTCCATTGCCTCACCCCTCCTTATCTCTGTAACCTTCCCAACCCTACAAGCTGCCGAGATCTCTGCACTCCTCCAATTCTGGCCTCTTGCATATCCCTAATTTTAACTGATCCACCATTGGCAGCCGTGCTTTTAGCTGCCTTGGCCCTAAGCTCTGGAATTTCCTCCCTAAACCTCTCCATCTCTCTAGCTCTCTCTCCTCATCTGTCCTGATATCTCCTGCTGTGGCTCGCTGTCAAAAATGTTTTTGCTGATATTGCTCTTGTTAAGCGTCTTGGGATGTTTTGCTACATTAAATGCGCTCTATAAATGTAAGTTGTTGTTGATGGGAGTCGTTAATTAATTAATCTTCTGATTGAATGCTTTAATTTTGATAAGGGAAGATATTTAAAGGGGAAGATTTTACTTTAGAAGTACGAATTTTGAACAGAAGTTAAAGAATACGAGCAGAAGGAAAATTGTAGATAAGTTTGGAGAAGATGACTTTAGAACATTGTAGAAACCTTTTAGAAGGTTTGGGGAAGAGTGAAGAATGTTAAATAGAAGAAGTATAAATTAGTTGAATCATAAGAAATAAATGCCAGGAATTTCCTCGAGAAGTCACTGGAATAGTGAATGAAAACAGACAGGATGTAAAATGGGTGGCCGGTTCGCCTGCTTTGAGCTACCGCCAAATACTAATTTCACCCCTGTTAAAGATGTGATACTGCAATTCTAAACTGAGTTGTGGTATATTAAGTTGAACTCACCTAATTTTGATATCAAATTATTATACCATTTATGACATTCACCTAGATAACTGTATTATCATTGACAGTGTAGAAGTAGGGAAATAAATAAAGTTGTTAGCAATATGCCAAATTGTGTTCAGTTCAGTTCTTGAAATCCTTGAAGCAGCTATGGGATAAATGGTACTTCAACTAATATTGTATTGTATTGCATTCCTGCTGACGTCTAAGCCATGCCTGAATATTTTCAATTTGAGTTGGTTTACATATGGGAATTCAAGAGCCAGATTAGGTATCATAATAAGCCCCTAGATGCAAGTATAATTTTATTCCTATATCATCAACTTTACAGCTCCATTCTATATTGAATTTTGTAAACTGTTTTCTGCCTTTTATCAACATGTTACAGTGGGTTGATACACAGAGAACTACAGGAGTTGGACATAAATTTGAACCTTCGCTTTCCCCACATGGTGATTTCCAGATTAAGCAGTTCATTAGGAGAAAGAACCAAGGGAAGGCAGCGCATTTATGAGAAAAAAATAAATAGATGAGTCACCCTGAGTCAAATCTCCAGCAACCAATTCTAGAAATGTACAGTCAGAGGCCTGGGAGTACATTCCCCCCCCACTCAGCTTGGAAATGATATGGAGCCAAAAAAGGGATCAATTTATAAAAAAAATTCTCCCTTCTTCTGTCAATGTTATATTTAGACAAAAAGGTGGGTGTGAAACCTGCTCACAAACCCTTATCTATGCCAGCCTGAAATTGTCTCTAGATTGTGCCCGACAATCGTTCAGCATGACTTACTCTCCAGTCTTTCTTCCTGCTCCATAAAGAAGTGCCTTGCTTGAGATTAGAATCCCATCACATGAGGTCTTTCAGAATCAAACCTGTGTTGTGCCACTCAGCGTTACAGTACATTGGAGCTCCGCCATACTATAGCACTCAAAAAAAAAAGCAGGAAAATAAATTAACTAAAGCAGAATGCTGCCCACGTTTCATTAAACAGAGGGTAATCATTTCCCCCGTTCCCCCACAATTAGACTTGCATTATCAGCTGACGCTCATCAATATAACAGTTAACCTTTCAGAGATCTGATTAGTCATGCCACAAGAACACTCGTCAGGGGTTGAATAGAGATCTAGTCATGTTCAGCAGCAGTGTTAGAAAAGACCAGCAGTAAATTATCTTCCAGTTTGTGCGTGGCACAGGAAGACCTAAAAAGATGAAAAAAACCCAGAACAAGGTACTGTAGTTTATCTTGAACCGACATATATAGGTATAAGACCCAAAGTCGAACAGATTAATATTTCAAATTCCCTGCTAGTAAGGAATGAAATAGTTAAGGAGTGTTAAAAAACCCCTGAGCTCTCACCACCTCCCCCACCCTCCTTTATTTAGGCTTATGCACAGAACTGGCTCAAACCTTGCTCCCAAACATCTCCCCATCTACTCCCCTTTGAATCGGAAATCTGTCCCGATAGATCTACTGCATTGGAGCCTTGGTAGGTTCTTGTATAATTTCCAGTCATAAATGTATTAAAATAAGTTGAAAACTAAACTATGACGAGTATAATTGCTGGCACACAGCCCCACAGGCTGAGTGTTCAGAAAGATTTATCTTAATTTAAATTCATCTAAAAGCTTCAGGGAGTAGCATGACTACATTTATATCAGATTTATTATGTACAGTCTGGGATTATTTGCTTGGAAAAAAAAATCGGTAAATGGCTATTTTTGCCTTCCCACTGGCAGGTGGTTTGACCGCTGTGATTTACACGGATGCCCTTCAGACTGTGATTATGGTGGTAGGAGCTCTCATCCTTATGTTCATAGGTGAGTCTTTCGGTATGAACAAATATACAAATTGTACACATAAGGTAAAGTATTATGGAGATGAATGAGTCCATACTGAAGAGCAGATTCAGCTTCCTGACTTTGAACCAAACACATCTACCACTTATCTGTTAGTTGGAATATGATGGCTTCAGGCTGAACATTAATAAGCTTTTAATATAAACAGAGTCTCAATAGCTTCAGACTACATTTTCCTCTATTATTTTGTAAGTCTAATCTAGTATTCATGTGTCTCAGTCATATGATGTAATTTATCTTCAGCCCATATGTCCCTATCATTGTTATTACACTTCCAAATACAGGTAGACTATCCTTTATCCGAACTTCCGAAAACCGAAACCCTCTAAAAACCGAAGGTTTTTTCGTTCAGCGTAAGTCGTGCGCACGACATGACCAGAGTGGCGCACGACTTACGCTGAGCAGGGCAGAGGGTCACTGAGTTCCCTCCTGGGTAGGAGATTGCAGGCCGAGCCGGGCAGTTGTGAAGGAGGTATATCGGGAGAGTGAACCCAACAATACAGCGGCCCGTCCGATAGCTGCAGCGGCCTGTCCGATATTCTTTTCTCCCCCCGCCGACCCCCACCCTTTCGGATAAGGGATAGTGTATCCTTTATCCGCACTTCCGAAAACCGAAATCCTCTGAAAACCGAAAGTGTTTTCGTTCAGCGTAAGTCGTGCGCACGACCCTGACCCCCGCCGACCCCGACCCCCGCCGACCCCCACCCCGACCCCCCGCCGACCCCCGACCCCTCGCCGACCCCCACCCCCGACAAATTTCCCAGTCTTATAAAATACCTTCTGAAATCCGAAATTTTCCGAAAACCGAAACACGGCTGGTCCCGAGGTTTTCGGATAAAGGATAGTCTACCTGTACATGATGCTGTCTCTACTGCACAAGCACACAGCTACCCTCTGTGCCTCACTCAGCATTCTTCAATGGGCCAGTCGTGAAACCCATCAATGCCTTCTTAAGAGCCGTAATCTCAATTGCCCCTTGCTATCTTGCTAACCTTCCTGCCCGGCATGTCCATTGAAAGTTAATCTCACCAACCTCGTTCCCATCCCACTCCCATGCCCTACCTCTGCTGACAGATCAATAATCACTACCCTCTACTCATTTCCCTTCAGAATCTCTGCTCACTCTTCAACAAGTCCCTTGCTATCCATGACATCATTGGGGATAATTGTATTGACATCCTGGCTTTGATTGAAACTTGGTTTGCTGGTGGAGGCACCTTGCAAAGCATCTTACAGAAGCATCTCCACCTTATTATACTTTCCACCACCTGCCCCACTCAAACTCAAACAGCAATGGTGCGCTTACCACAAAGTTGCACCTTGACCTCTTCCGCTCTCCACTGGCACCTTTTCCTCCTTTGAACATGTTACCTCTACTCAGCAGTGAACCTATGGCTCCAACTCACTGCACAGAAAGGTAAAAAGTAATTTTAGTCTATATTTGTCCAAATACTGACCAAAAAGTATTAAATTACTGGCCCAAAGATTCATAAATGTCCACAATGCTGCATTCTACAACCTCCTGCCCTGAGTACCCTTTCCCTCTCCCTTCTACCACAGAGCGCTCCAACCACCCATTCCTTCATGCTCTTGTCTTTTCTCTGCCTCTCCTCTCACCTCCTACCTCTGACCAAATCCCTCCCATCATTTGCCACGCGCCAGGGACCCGGGTTCGAATCCGGCCTCGGGTGACTGTGTGGAGTTTGCACATTCTCCCCGTGTTTGCGTGGGTTTCCTCCGGGTGCTCCGGTTTCCTCCCACAGTCCAAAGATGTGCGGGTTAGGATGATTGGCTATGATAAATTGACCCTTAGTGTTAGGGGGATTAAATACGTGGGGTTACGGGGATAGGGTGGGATATGTGTTGGCGTAGGGGTTACGGGGATCGGGTGGGATATGTGTCGGTGCAGGCTCGATGGGCTGAAATGGCCTCTATCTGCACTGTGGGGTTTCTGTGATCTGTGATCCCTCCCCCATCCATGACCTGTGGCCCAAAAGGCACCCAAAGCTTGTCAGCCTGCAGTCATGGCCAGATCCCTTCCCACCCAGCACCCCGTAGCTACCACCAAGAAATGCTACCTTTCCCGTCACCATCCATCCATCTATAAGAGAGGGTGGGAAGCAGAAGAAGATAGAAAGAATAGTGGAAAAGAGGAGAGAGAACCTGAAGACAAGCAAAGGCTCAGAGAAGCAGAAGAGGAGAGAGGGAAAAGCAGCAACGTGAAGATGACAGTGACAGATAAGGGAGAATATTGGGCTAGAAATTCGGTGCCTTAGTCCCTCCATTAGCATCTCTGGGGGGCAATAATGGGGCGCTAAGGACATACCGCCCGGGCGCGGCAATATTACCACTGCCCATGAAATTCACCTGGTGGTTTGTGGTGACGGTAACCCCTAGCACCACGATCTCCTGCGCCTGGAGATCGTGATGTCATCAGGCTACACATCGCCCCAGTAGCGCCCCGGAACCGAAACACATCGCCCCAGTTCCGCCCCCTGCAGGATGACACCGACAGCTGCAGGATGCATTGATTGGGAGGCCGGGCGCTTTGGGGGCGAGACTTAAAGGCGAGGTGGCCAAGGTAGGTGAATAATAAATCTGAAATGTTGTTTGCAGTTTTTTTTCCTTCGCCAGCGATCGATCAGCCCAGCACTCTGCTGCAGTGCATCGGGCTGATCGGGTCGGATCACGGCTGCCGTCGGGGACCAGGTAAGTTTTTTCCTTGCAGAGCCTGCAGCGATGGCCCTTCCCTTTAAGGGAGGGAAGGAGCCTTCCAAAGTGGCAGTGCTGCACGGCCCATTGTGCAGCGCTGCACGCCTACCACCCCGCCTGCTGCCTGTTGCGCTCCAGGAAAGAAGTGGAGTGTTTGATTTAGCGCTCCACTTCCTTCCTGCAGCGCAAAGCCAAATTTTTTAAAAAGTTGAGAAACATTAACGCCTAGCGCTAATTTTCTCAACTTGTAAAAGTTAGGGCCTCAGACGGGTCTACAATGAATTTCTCCCCCAATGCGTTCTTTGACTTACTGTGAGCAACACCACGGGAGAACCACTATTAAGTAATTAAATAGCAAGTGTGCTGTAATATACCTTTCTTTAATTATTAAATTACTAGTTAATACATATTGCCTAACTGACCAAAAGAATTCTGTACACATAATTCATTGTCACTGTAATTATCATTGATAATTAAAGATACTTCTTTCACTAAGTTTGCAGCCCTGTGAAATACGTTCTTAGAAGATATACTTTAACTGCCTATTTGGCTTCTTAATCCTTTAAAGTGCCAACAATTCCATGTCTTCTGGTAACTACATGGAGTTTGTATTTATTCAGCAGTGTGAGAATATTCAGTTCAGATCCTGCTTCACAGGGGTAGTGGCTGGGTATTGTAGGAATCATAACCATCAGGGGTTCCCTTACAAACCCCACAAATCGTGAATTGAGAGGCCTTTTATTTAACTAACAAATTTAAGCCGAAGATTTCAGCTGCAAAATATGAATTAACTGCAGTGACCTCTGGAAAGCCAATTATCTAAACTGTGTAACCTACATTTGTGAGAGTGCTGCTTTTCAATAATTACTTCAAGTACCACAGAAGTGCTGATACCACACATTGCATCAGATTATTTGAAAATAGCTCAAGGTCAGTGATACCATGGTGTAAGTTTCCTTACAGAGTATTGACGTGCATTTTCTCAAAAAAAACTACCAGGATTCCAAACCAGTCAATTGGCTGTCTGAGTATATCATATTGAAGCATGCAGCTGATTCCACTGGAGGGCAGAAGCAAAGCAGCTGTGGTATTTAAGGATGATTAATGGAATATGAAGCATAAGAGCAGCCTTAAGTTTTTTCCCCACTCTAATTCTCTTCCCTCCTCTTCTCAAGGTGTTGCCTCTTGTTGGGGTTCGATTCCACTTGCAACAACCACTTTCTAATCAACACCCCCCCCCCACCGCACCCCCGCCCAAATGGCCATTCCTCATGTTTCAGCCAGGAGTGAGGGCTGGATTCTCCTCTTGCTGGCAGGGTAGTAGGGAGGTCTGGACTTACACCTGCCGCAGTGACCCCGCTGTAACCCCAACTAATTTTCCTGGGCCGAGGCTCATTTGTCATGCAGGGTGGGCTCTTGGCGGGATCCCCGTTACCAAGAAGGAGCCCATTGCCACCAACATGGAAAATTCTGATGGCGCTGCAGTGACACTGCTACCGCAGTGACCATGAAGAGAAAGACAGGGGCCTAGAAATTGTATAAGGCCCAAAAACGGGCAGGGGCATTGCCCAGCGCTATTTGCGTGCACCTGTTCTAAGTGGTGCAGGCAGCACAAACAATTCATGCTGCCTGCTCATTTACATGATTGCAGTACTCCTCTCCATGCTAAACGTGCTGCTGATTGGATCAACGGGGAGGGGGCAATATCGGGTGCAGTCTACTGGCCAATAAAGTTTGGCTTAGGCTTTCTCCACTACTTAAAGGAGAGGTGCTTTGTTGCAGAAGCACCTCATTGTCAGGTGAAAGGAAGCCATGGCCCAACAGCCGAGAGAAAGGGCAAAAAGATTTTCTGATGCAGCACTGGAGGCCTTGGTCCTGGAGGGTCCAATGACAATGGAACATCCTATACCTGCATGGGGGCAAGAGGCCTTCAAGGTTGACCACAAGAAGGATCTGGGAGGAGATCGCTCAATCCGTCACTGCGATGAGTGTTATCCCCAGGACCTGGATCCAATGTGGCAAAAAGTTTAATGACCTCACACGGCTCTTCAAGGTGAGTGAATGCATCATTAAATGCCATATCCCACCACCTGCACCACAAGCCTCACACACTGCTCAATACACCACACCCCCATCACTCACCTACCAACAATCTCTAGCAATCACCACTCATACCTCACAATAATAGCTTCGCTTCACCCTCACACACTTACCACTGCTGCAACACTCACACCCACATCTCACACCTTGGTCACAATGACAGCTATTCAACCATGGCAGGCACATCACCCAAACACATTGCACCACACTCACTGACACACTTCCCTTTCTCTTGCAGGCCAAGGTGGCACACAACCGGAAAGAACAACAGCAAATGGAAGGTAGCCAAGCAAGACTTGACAACCTGACTGACCTGGAGGATACTGTGCTGGACATAATTAGAGGGGCAGTGACAGAGTCTGTGACGAGCGGAGAAGTGGAAAGCATGGCTGATGATGATGGTATGCTCATGCCTAATGTTGAGTTTCTGGGTCCATGCCAATTAACCCTTTCACTCCTAAGTTCCGAAAGATTTGACTTGACCTGTATTGGTGACAGTAATTATATTGTATTCAGTGAAAGTGAGACTTGAAACATTACAGCATCTGAGCAGTAGTTAAACAAGGCGCAATCAAGGTTTATATTACCTGTTGGGCCCTGGGTAGAAGACGTGATCTCCACGGGTCAACCCCCGTCGGCCCTGGCCTCTAGGCTTGCTCGTCCACCCAGTGTGACATGTGTGGGTCCTCTGCAACCCAAAACCCTCCTTGGCTCATAAGAACATAAGAAATAGGAGCAGGAGTAGGCCAACTGGCCCCTCGAGCCTGCTCCGCCATTCAATAAGATCATGGCTGATCTGATCCTAACCGCCAATCCACTATGACAGGACTATCTCCTGAATCTAACAGAATTAGACACACGAAACAGGAGCAGGATCAGGCTACACGGCCCCTGGGCCCGCTCCGCTACCCACAGGGCCATGACCGATCCGCACCTAAACTCATGTCCAAATTCCTGCCCGCTCCCCGTAACCCTTAATTCCCTTTTCTTCTAGGAAACTGTCTATTTCTGTTTTAAATTTATGTAATGATGTAGCTTCGACAGCTTTTTGGGGCAGCATATTCCATGGACCTACCACCCTCTGAGTGAAGTAGTTCCTCCTCATCTCAGTTTTGAAAGAGCAGCCCCTTATTCTAAGACTATGCCCCCTAGTTCTAGTTTCACCCATCATCTGGAACATCCTCCCCGCATCCACCCGATCCAACCCCTTCACAATCTTATATGTTTCAATAAGATCGCCTCTCATTCTTCTGAACTCCAATGAGTAGAGTCCCAATCTACTCAACCTCTCCTCATATGTCCATCCCCTCATCCCCGGGATTAAATGAGTGAACCTTCTTTGTACTGACTCGAGAGCAAGTATGTCTTTTCTTAAGTATGGACACCAAAACTGTATGCAGTATTCCAGGTGCGGTCTCACCAATACCTTGTACAACTGAAGCAATACCTCCCTATTTTTATATTCTATCCCCCTAGCAATGAAAGCCAACATTCCATTGGCCTTCTTAATCACTTGCTGCACCTGCATACTAACCTTTTGAGTTTCGTGCACCAGGACCCCCAGATCCCTTTGTACTTCAGTACTTTCCAGTTTCTTGCCATTAAGATAATAACTTGCTCTACGATTTTTCCTGCCAAAGTGCATAACCTCACACTTTCCAGTATTGTATTCCATCTGCCAAGTCTCTGCCCACTTACTTAGCCTGTCTATGTCCCCTTGCAGGTTTTTATGTCCTCCTCTCTCACTACTTTCCCTCCCATCTTAGTATCATCTGCAAACTTTGATATGTTACACTCGGTCCCCTCCTCCAAATCGTTAATATAGATTGTAAAGAGTTGGGGACCCAGCACTGACCCCTGCGGAACACCACTGGTTACTGATTGCCAGTCTGAGAATGAACCATTTATTCCAACTCTCTGCCTTCTGTTAGATAGCCAATCCTCTATCCATGCCAGAATATTACCCCCAATCCCGTGATTTTTTATCTTAAGCAATAATCTTTTGTGTGGCACCTTGTCAAATGCCTTTTGGAAGTCTAAATACACTACATCCACTGGTTCACCTTTATCCACCCTGTATGTTACTTCCTCAAAGAACTCCAGCAAATTTGTCAAACATGACTTCCCCTTCATAAAACCATGCTGACTTTGTCTTATTAAACTATGATTATCCAAATGTCCTGTTACTGTCTCCTTAATAATGGACTCCAAAATTTTACCTACCACAGATGTTAGGCTAACCGGTCTATAGTTTCCAGCCTTCTGTCTACTGCCCTTTTTAAATAAGGGTGTTACATTAGCAGTTTTCCAGTCTGTTGGGACCTTTGCTGAGTCCAGGGAATTTTGGAAGATTATTACCAATGCATCCACAATCCCTACCGCCACTTCCCTCAAGACCCTTGGATGTAAGCCATCAGGTCCAGGCGATTTATCCGCCTTGAGTCCCATTATTTTACCGAGTACCACTTCCTTAGTGATTTTGATCGTGTTTATCTCCTCCCTCCCTATAGCCCCCTGCTTGTCCAGTGTTGGGATATTCTTGGTGTCCTCTACTGTAAAGACTGATACAAAATATTCATTCAGTGTTTTTGCCATCTCCATATTTCCCACCATTAATTCCCCGGTCTCATCCTCTAAGGGACCAACATTTACTTTAGCCACCCTTTTTCTTTTTATATAACTATAAAAACTCTTACTATCTGTTTTTATATTTTTTGCTAATTTACTTTCATAATCTATCTTCCCTTTCTTAATCAATCTTTTTGTTATTTTTTGCTGTCTTTTAAAGTTTTCCCAATCCTCTATCCTCCCACTAGATTTGGCTACCTTATATGCCCTTGTTTTTAGTCGAATACTATCCTTAATTTCTTTACTTAGCCACGGATGGCTGTCTTTTCTTTTACACCCTTTTCTTCTCAGTGGAATATACTTTTTTTGGAAGTTGTAAAATAACTCCTTAAATGTACACCACTGATCATGTATCGTCTTACCCTTTAATCTATTTTCCCAATCCACTTTGCTCAATTCTGCTCTCATACCTTCATAGTCTCCTTTATTCAAGCTTAGCACGCTTGTTTGAGATACAACCTCCTCACCCTCTAATTGAACATGGAATTTAACCATGTTATGGTCACTCATTCCAAGGGGATCCTTTACTAGGACATTTATAATTAATCCTGTCTCGTTACACAGGACCAGATCTAAGGTTGCTTGCCCCCTGGTCGGTTCAGTTACATACTGCTCAAGAAACCCATCCCTAATACACTCAATGAACTCATCCTCAAGGCAGCCCTGCCCAATTTGATTTGTCCAGTTAATATGATAGTTAAAATCCCCCATAATTATAGATGTTCCCTTATTACAAGCCTCAACTATTTCCTGATTGATACTCCGTCCAACCGAGTTGCAACTGTTCGGAGGCCTATAGACTACGCCCACTAGTGTTTTTTTCCCCTTATTATTCCTTATCTCCACCCAAACTGTTTCATTATCCTGATCTTTTGACCCAATATCATTTCTCTGTATTACAGTGATTCCTTCCTTTATTAACATAGCCACCCCACCTCCCCTTCCTTCCTGCCTGTCCTTCCTGATCGTTAAATAACCTGGTATGTTTAATTCCCAGGCATTGTCACCCTGCAGCCATGTTTCTGTAATGGCCACAAGATCATACCCATATGTAGCTATTTGTGCCATTAACTCATCTATTTTGTTACGAATGCTACGTGCATTCAGATAGAGAACTTTCAAATGTGTTTTTTGACACTTAGTTCCTGCTTTTGCCCTTTTTATTACTTTACCTTTTACTCCATACCTTCTACCCCTTCCTGACACGCTCTGGTTTTTCATTTCCCCACTGCTACCTAAGTCTATGACCTTCTCTGTTGTCATTTTTATTATTTGTTCTCTAGGAACCTCCCCCCCACTAGTTAGTTTAAAGCCCTCTCTACAGCCCTAGTTATATGATCCGCCAGGACCCTAGTCCCAGCACTGGCCAAGTGAAGCCCGTCCCAACGGAACAGCTCCCTCCTGCCCCAGTACTGGTGCCAGTGTCCCAGGAAGCAAAACCCATTTCTCCCACACCAGTCTTTGAGCCATGCATTTAACTCTCTGATTTTATTTGTCCTAGCCAAATTCGCTCGTGGCTCAGGTAATAATCCAGAGATTATTACCCTTGAGGTTCTGTTTTTTAATTTGACCCCTAGCTGCTCATACTCCTTTAACAGAACCGGCTTCCTAGTCCTATCTATGTCGTTTGTACCAACATGGACCACGACGACTGGATCCACCCCCTCCCACTGCAAGTTTCTTTCCAGCCCAGAAGAGATGTCCTTAACCCTGGCACCGGGTAGGCAACACAGCCTACGGGACTCTCGCTCTTGGCTGCAGAGAACTCTATCTATCCCCCTAATAATACTATCCCCTACCACTACAACATTTCTATTTACTCCCCCCTCTTGAATGGCCCCCCATTCCACGGTGCTGTGGCCAGGTTGCTCATCCTCCCTGCAGCCCCTGCTCCCGTCCCCACAGAGAGTAAGAACCTCGAACCTGTTGGTCAAGAGCAAGGGCTGCGGCTCCTCCAACACTACCTCCTGGTTCCCCGTACCTGCCTCACTCGTAGTCACACCGTCCTGACCCTGGCCATGGACTACATCTGAATTAATTAACTTCATAGGTGTGACCACCTCCTGATACACCGAGTCCAGGTACTTCTCCCCCTCCCTGATGTGTCGCAGTATCTGAAGCTCAGACTCCAGCTCATCAACACGGAGCTGGAGATCCTGTAGCAGCAGACACTTGTCACAGATGTACTCACCGTTAGCCTCAATGGGGTCTACCGGCTCCCACATCTCGCAACAGTAACACATCACCTGCTCCATTCTATGTAATTAATTTTAAAAAAAATTGTTAGTTATGGACACCCTCTTCCCGATTATAGATGCTAGTATCCCCTTTAATTAATTGGATTTAAATTAAATCAATCCCTCTAATTACACCAGTTAAATGGTTTACCAACTGTCTCCACTACAGCACAGAGACCCTAGAAAAAAACTGCAGAATTTAAGATTGTAATAAAAAGAAGAAATACTCACCAACCAATCACTTACCTCCTCCCTGGTGACGTCACACTTCGATTACTTTTTACCTCTCTCCCCTGCTGTTGAATTGGTATGCCTCGCCTCGCCCCTCCTTTTAAAGTTGCCGCGCTGCCTCTACCTCACGCAGGTCCACTCTGGTCGGGCGTCGCTGCTCACTGCACTCCCAGGTCAGCCGCTGTGGTCGGGCCTCGTCTCGCCCCTCCTTTTAAAGTTGCCGTGCTGCCTCTACCTCACGCAGGTCCGCTCTGGTCGGGCGTCGCTGCTCACTGCACTCCCAGGTCAGCCGCTGTGGTCGGGCCTCGCCTCGCCCCTCCTTTTAAAGTTGCCGCGCTGCCTCTACCTCACGCAGGTCCGCTCTGGTCGGGCGTCGCTGCTCACTGCACTCCCAGGTCAGCCGCTGTGGTCGGGCCTCGCCTCGCCCCTCCTTTTAAAGTTGCCGCGCTGCCTCTACCTCACGCAGGTCCGCTCTGGTCGGGCGTCGCTGCTCACTGCACTCCCAGGTCAGCCGCTGTTGCATGTTCCCAAGCTTCTTGCCGAATGCCTCTACAACCTAAGTGTTTGAGAGACCGCCTTCTTGTACTTCCTCTTCCCAGCAAACCCTATGGGGACCAGTTAACACAATCATTGGCTTACACCTGAACCCCCCCCTCCCACCTTCCCCGTCCAATTACAGGGATGCCATGTACCTAATGATCCCGTCTGCTCTTGTCAGGTCCTCACCTCATGACACCCTGACATCACCTGATGTTTTTGACCATCAAGATTCATATCTGGGGTAGTTATGGCAACACAAACGGAACATGTCTCCATGTGTAGAGATAGCGGGGGGGAAATTCGTGTGGTTTGCGCCATATATTAGTGCCACATGATGGCGCTAAAATGTCATTGACAGCTGTAACAACAGCTGATGTCGGTACCAAGCCGCACGCCATAACGGTGTTGTCGGTAGCGCTGCCGGTAAACTCGATTGCCAGGGACTTCGTCATCATGTAGATTGTGACGTCAGTGAGGGTGCAACGCTCACTGGACTTCCGAACTCCCAACTTCGTTATAGCCACTTACCTTAACAGCAGCACAGAAGAACGACAAGGAGAGCTGGCATCTACCTGCAGAAAGCAAGCGGCAGCAACGATATTTAAAAGCACCATCCCCAATTAGCTCCAACTAACATGGTTCTGCAGTTTCAGTGCCTGTTTGCTACTTCCTGCATCTGAAACAGCTTTCATTAGTTATTTCAAGTTTTTTTGGTGACAGGGAGTGTTGATTCAAGTGCAGAAGTCACTCATTATTTGTTGAAGGCTTCTGCTCACAACACTTCCTCACAGTCATGGGGGCTGCAGGATTGCGGGATTATCTCAGGAGGATAACAAGGCCGAGGAGGAGAAGGACAAAGAGGAAGAGGAGGAGGAGGACAAGAAGGAGGAGGACAAGGAGGAGGAGGAACAGGAGGGATTGGAGGCAGCAAGACAATTGGCCTTCTGGATGGGCTGTGCATGACCAGCTCATCAGACTCTGATTCGCATGAATGAAACCCCAGATCTCTGTAGCTCACCACATCCCCATCATACCATCCCTGTCTCATGCCATATCACAGTGTCCTCCTGGGCATAAAGGTGAAATAAGAGAGACCACAAAATATTCCAAACACACTTAATAAATTTAGTTATAAACATATCACACATATCACATGAATTCTAATAATTAATGATCCTTGTGCCTACCATAGTTAAATAGCTGTCATTGTGTGCAAGGTGTGAGATGTGGGCGTTAGTGTTGCTAGGTAGAGATTGTTGGTGGGTGAGTGCTAGGGGAGTGGTGCATTGAGCAGTGGTTGAAGCTTGTGGTCCAGATGGTGGTATGTAGCATTTGTTGAAGCCTTCACTCACCCTGACCATCCATGTAAGCTCACTAAATTTCCTCCTGCACTGTGTGTGGGTCCTGAGGAACACAGTGCTGCCCGTGACGTGGTGTGTTACCTTCCATCCACATAGTCTGGCAGATTTGTGGCGAGGGCTTCCTGCCAGTTGGTGGCTACAAGACTGCCCACCTTCTCTCCACCGCTAAAACCAATACCTCCAAAGCTTCCTTGGAAAACCTCCGGGCTCTCTCCCTGGGGCAGAGATCTGCCATCAGGATTTGTAACTAAGTGTTCCTTCTCCTTCCTCTTATGGTTGTTGAGGCAGCTGCACACCCAGCAATGCCGAGAATTAGGAGCTGCAGCATCAATGAACCTTCCCTTTAAGTAGTGAAAAAAGCCTGTGGCAATCATTACTTATGTTTTGACTGCCCCCAATATTGGTCCATCTTTTCAGTGTAACACCAGTGAGCTTGAGCTTTTAGACGAGAATCATGACTGCAATCATTTTAATGAGGAGTGAGGATGAATTTTGCGTGCAGCCCAGACAATTTTCTACTTAACGGTGCTACTTAATGATTTTTAGTCTAAACACTGCCCATTTCTTAGCTAAAATGAATTTCTGGCCCAAGGTGTCCTTGCCGTTTGCCTAAGTTTTTAATTCCCTGCAGATGTTACAACATTCCACACAGTGGCAGCCACAAATGACCTTGCTTCCCAGGCTAGCTGTCTGCTGTGTGTCTGCCAGGAAGGTTGCTGCCTGTATCTTTAATTTGACCAAGCAAGGCCCAATGACATTTTAAAATCCAACCGCTTCTACCCAGGGCATATTACACTAGTTTTAAAAGCATGATTATTCAAGCATAATTGTGCATTGTGTATTAGTTACATAATAAAAACAATACAAACTTAAGACTATAACTAATAATGCTTATTTCATTTAGTCCAGTTAGTAGGGAGACTCAGAAATGAAGATTTCCCCCATTCTTACACTAATCTTTCGTCCCACTTACCCCTCATCCCACAATCATAGAATAGTACAGCACAGAAGGAGGCCATTAGGCCCATCGAGTCTGCACCGGCTCTTTCGGAGAGCAATACAGTTAGTCCCACTCCCGTACTCTTTCCCCATATCCCTGCAATTCTTTCTCCTTCAAGTATTTATTCAATTCCCTTTTGAAGGCTACTATTGACTCTGTATCCAGCACCCTATCAGGCAGTGCATTGCAAATCCGAACCACTTGTTGCGTAAAGAAGTTTTTCCTCATGTCGCCTCTGGCTCTTTTGCCAATTACCTTAAATCTGTGCCCTCTCGTTATCGACCCTTCAGCCATTGGAAACAGGTTCTCTTTATTTACTCTATCTAAACCCTACATGATTTTAAACACCTATCAAATCTCCTCTTAGCCTTTTCTGCTCTAAAGAGAATAACCCCAGCTTCTCTAGTCTATCCATGTAAATATAATCCCTCATCCCTGGAACCATTCTAGTAAATCTCTTCTGTACCCTCTCCAAAGCCTTCACGTCCTTCCTAATCTCTTCCCACTTACAAGCTGCTGATGGTGTACACATAGTTATCTTGCTTTCCCCCCTCCCCTCACCACAACCCAACCCTTGTGCCTTTCTGGTTTCAGATACACAAGAACTGCAACCTGGCCAATCTGTCCTTGAAGTTGTGGAGGAGAGTGATGGAGGAGAAGACACATCGGGCACGAGTGGGCTGCAGCCAGATCTGGGGGAAGGGATAGCTCAGGTGCCAGCTCCCCGGAGGGCGAGTTCGTGCACGAGTTCTGCACCACAGGACTCAGATGATGACCTCGATGGGCGGCCTTCAGAAGAAGGGTGATGGGCATGCACACGGAAATGCCAGGTGCAATGGCAAGCCTGCCAGAGAGCCTCTTGTCAGTGTCAAGGAGCATCGAGGAGTCCGGCTGCAACATCGCATGGGGCTTTGCGCAGAGCTTGGAGCCCAGGATTTCTAGGATGGAAATGAGGGGCAACTCCATGAGAAACCCTGTGGACCCAAAGATGATGTTGGGCGTGGTGGGCGATCTCGCAGCTTCTATTGCAGCACAGGTGGAAGGAACCCAATGCCTCAGTGCTGCCATGCAAGCTCAGACTGCTGTCATCGTGGCTGGGTTTGCGAATGTCGAAATGGGCTTTCAGGGTGTCGCAGCAGTCCCGCAATCTGTGATCCAACAGATGGCTAGGAATGCTAAGGCGCCGCCCCGGGGGAGTGGCAGTGGGTCTGTGGAGCAAGAACCAGCTGTCCTGTCTCAGGATGACAGCATTCCTACTCCCACCACTGCCACTCTGCTAGTGCCCTTACTGTTGCCTGTCAGCCAGCCAGCCCAGACTGTTGCCACACATGCTGAGGTGGTGTAGTCTACAGCCAGGCCTGTTAGGACCAGAGATGCTCGAGGTTGTCCTGCAAGACTGTCTAGTCTCCGCCACAGTAAGTCAGCAGCCTTCCACCATTCATATTGCAGCCACTGGGGGAGCAATTCATAGGAGCACTAGAGTAGGAAAAGGTACATGAAAGACAGACACTAAGGGAATGCACAAGGGTGATTAGTTGACTTTGTTCTTTTGATTTGAATTTGATAAATTTATAAATTTTGTTTGGAATGTGTGTTTTGTGGTGACTCTCACTTCAGCTTTGCTTCCAGGAGGACGCTGTGATGTTCCGTGACACAGGGATGGTGTGATGGGCAAGTGTTGAGCCACGGGGATCTGGGGTTTCATTCACTGGAACCAGAATCTGATGAGGCACTCACAGACAGCCCGACTGGAATGGGGATGTGCTGCCTGACTCCTCCCTTCCTCCTCCTCCTCTTCCTCTTCCTCCTCCTACTTCTGAGCTGATCCCAGAACCCGTGGTGGCAAGGGCTGCGTATTCATGATGTGGAGGATGCAGCAGACCACCGCAAATTGGGACACCTGCTCCAGCGAGTACTGGAGGGCTCCTCCCGAGCAGTCAAAGTAGCGGATCCATTGTTTGAGCGCCCCAATGGTCTCCTCAATGACATTCCTCATGGCAGCATGACTGCCATTATACGATTACTGGCCACGAGTGGTGGGGTTGCGGAGGGGAGTCATCAGCCAGCTGCAAAGAGGGTAGCCCTTGTCTCCGAGCAACCACCCTCAGGTTTGATGTGGCTGGAAGATTGCTGGCACACTGGACTGTGCAGGATGAAAGCACCATGACTGCTGCCAGGATAGCGGGCATTGACCATCATGATGCGCTGAGCGTGGTCACACAACAACTGCACATTAAGTGAGAGGTAGCCTTTGCGTTTACGGAACATCTCAGGATTGGTATGCAGCACCTGTAAAGTCACGTGTGTGCAGTCGATGGCACCCTGCACCATAAGGAAGCCCGCTATCCTGGCAAAGCCACGTGCGCACTCGTCCTGCTTCTCTCTGTTCAGAGAGAAGACAATGAAGTCCCTTTTTGTGGAGTACAGAGCCTCAGTGATCTCCGGATTCAGCGATGGACGGTGAACTGGGAGATGGTAGCTATGTCAACAGGAAGGATCCGGTGGTGAAAAATTGAGGGCCATGGTGACCTTGAGGGCCACTGGGAGAGCTGTCATCGCCCTGCTATGAGGCTGCAGGTTTGGTTGCAGGAGGTGGCAGAGTTCTGTGACCACCTCCTTGGTGAAGCGGAGCCTCCTAATATACTGCTCCTGGCTTAAGTGCAGGTAGGAGAATTGCTCTCGGATGTCCCTAGGTGGGTAAGGCCTCCTGCTGAGAGCCCTCCTGACCCTCCTCCCTCTGCAAGCATCTTGTCCTCTTCTTCGCTGCCTCCACTCCATCTCCCTGTCATACTCGAGTGTGAGGGGGGCTGCAAGTAGAGCCCCCATGACTGGGAGCAAGTGGTGTGAGCAGAACCCTTTAAATGAGAATCAAGACGTTCTCCACTTGCAGCAACACTCCCTGTCATCTCAGCAACTTTAAACAACTCTAGAAAGCTCCAAACTGTTTCACAAACTTAGACAGAGCCAGCAGAACTGAAAAAGCAAGTCAGCTGCAAGTTGTTAATAATGCCTTTAAATAGCGTTGCTGGGGGGTCCTTCCGGCTGCTGAACGCATAGTTAGCTGGTCATGATTCGGAGAGGGCATTAAATGGAGCGGCGACGTCCAAAATGGCAGATGGTGCATCAAATCAGCGTTGCACACTCACTGATGTCACGATCTGCCTCATCTAAATATGTGGAGCGAGTGCTGGCAATGTCAGCGCTACCAACCTCCCCAAAATGGTGGCCGCCGCAGGACCTGCCTGAAGCGGGTGGAAGCGAGGCAGCCGCCATTTTATCAGCAAAACCGTCCTTAACGGCCGGTGCTAAACCCCCGAATTCCACGGCCAGGAAGTTTATTTTAGGCTCTGGCTGAGATGGAGACCTAAAAAGTCTACAATTTGCTGGGTGAACAAGCAGGGGATTGGGACTAATTGGATAGCTCTTTCAAAGAGCCAGCACAGGCACGATGGGCTGAATGGTCTCTTTCTTTGCTGTAAGGTTTTATGATTCTAGTGGGCCATTATGGGGGGAGAAGAGGCCACTACAAGGTGTGGCTTTTGGGTACTTACCATCGCTACCTTTACCTGATGGTCCAAGATCAGCAGAGACAGTGGCAATAAGTAGGAAAATAGGGTGCTTGCTGAGTGCTGTCTCCTCGCCAGCATTTATATGCTGCAGGCGGCAAATCGGTGGGCAGCAACCATTCCAATGGAGGTGGAGATAGTTCAGTTGAGGTCGGGGGAGGGGTGGGGGTGAATTCAGCGGTAGGCCTCACATCCAGATTTTCTCACTGCTATCCTGCCTGATTTTGTGTGGGATTGTGGACGAAATTGCAGACCTAAATATCAGTGGGTTATTCAATGATTGGGTAGGAATCGGAGATCACAGCTAAGGCTGCACAGACATAGACTGTCCAGCGGGAGTCACTGGTTAACAAACTCAGTACAGGCTAGTAGTCGAACGGGGGACCTTGTAATCTGTATGGTTTAATGCAACAGTGATTTAGGGCACTGGTGAAGCTTCTCACTTTGAATTTTAAAGCAGAATGTAATTCATACCTATACGGATTTCAGTTAGTATTTTTACCTCATCAGTTCAATGCACTGAAGCAGCACATTTTTGAAGCTATCTTGTGTGTACAGGATGGAGGGGTGCTTAGAGTTTTTTCATTTTAATTTCCCCACTTTTTATTTCTATCTGAGTGTCTGTGTAAATTTCCCTTTTATTTTTGTATTTTGATTTTCTCTTCTGTTCCTTCCTGTGTGCTTTTTGCTAATGTTTTCTTTCTCTTTCCATTATTATGACTGTTCTTTCCCTGTACTATGGTCTCGTACCAGTGGCTACCCCATCAATAGAAATTAAAGATATTTGATACCTTACCGGTATCCTTCAAAACTGCTGTCTTCACTGACCTATATTGGCTCCCAGTCTCCTAACACCTAAAATTTTAAATTCTCATCCTTGTGTTTAAATCCCTCTGTGGCCTTGCCCTTCCCCATTCATGTAACCATCTCCAGCCTTACAAAGGCCTCCTTCCCCATACTATTCATTCCTCTGACTCCGGCCTCTCGTGCATCCTGTCCATTCTTTACCCCGCCATTGGTGACTATACCGTTAGCTGTCGGTCCCACTCTCTGAAATTCTCTCTCTAAATCTCTCCACCTCCCTCTCCCCTAAAATGTACCTCATTAACCAAGCTTTTGGTCACCCTCCTAACCTCTCTTTCAATTGAGCACATTGCCTGCCATAGTCCTCAATGACTGGAGCATGCATGATGCTCAGAATGTTTCCTTCTTTTAAAAACAGATCCCGAGAGGTCCAAATCCCCATGTGGGATGCAAGCTGGCCCTCTGGACGGCAGGGTTCCAGCTTTTCCTTGGCCACTGTCACCTCATTTACTTGACACTCAATTTCAATCCACTAGTGAAAGCAGTTTCCCTCTTCATTAAATGAAGTGCGACCTTATGTCACCAAACAAACAGAGGCTCAAGTCCATGGTCTAAAGAGTTTACATATATATTACTGTTACATAATACAAAGAGATGATTGTGATCTCTGTCATTACTGGGAGAGATACAGATAGATGGTACCTATTGTTTGTAGCATTCTCAGGATTTACGGAATGCATTATAACTCACAGGGGCTATCAAAACCCTTTGGACATTGAGGAATTAACAGTTGACCTTAAAATCAGTTCCACAGTAAGCATTCTCCTTTTAGAGGTAAAAAATCGTAATGATATCAGATTCAAAGGAAAACTGGATGGGAAATATTAGACCCTGGAAAAGCATAAGCCAGGAATGTATGGGCAATTTGTTTTTAAAAAATTCATTCTTGGGATGTGGGCAATGCTGTATTTATTGCCCATCCTTAGTTGCTCTGAGGGCATTAGAGTGAATAATGTAGTGCAGGACTCGAGTCACATGTAGATCAGACAGGGTAGGGGTGGGTGATTGTATTCCCTGAAGCACATTAGTGAACAACAATCTGGTAGATTTCACAGTTATTTTCTGGTGGTACCCACAGATTGCCAGATTTATTGAGTTCAATTTTACAAGGTGGGATTTGAACTTGTGATCTCTAGGTTGCTAGTCTAGCAACATAACCACTAGGTTCCTGTAATTAACCAATTCGTTTTACCTCAGTTGTGGATAGAGCCCATAATTTGAGACTAAATTAGTGAAATAGAAAGGCATGGACTAATCAAGGATTTGTAATGGGCAAATTGTGCTTGCTTAATTTAATTGAATTTCTAAGGAAATCTCAGAGTTTAATGATAAAGGGAATGTGGTGGATGTTGTTTATATGGATTTTTAGAAGGTATTTAATACGATGCCATAGAAAAGACACGTTCCAGAGGATCAGCTTCCTGGACATGACTGAACAGCAATGCCTCAGGAGGCTCAGGCTATCGCTTCAGGCCATGGCAGACATTTGTAGCTTGCTAGAAGAAGACTTGCTGCCAGTTGGACCTGGTGGACACGCGTTACCAGTGGCTGAAAAAGTGACCACCACCCTCAACTTCCTCTCCTCAGGTTCATTCCAGGGATCTGCAGGAGATATTTGCAAGATCCTGCATTTGGCTGCCCACAGATGCATCACCCAGGTTTGCTGTGTTTGCCAGGGCAGACAGTTAAGTACACTTTGCCACCGATGAAGCCAGTCAGAATGAGCAAGCACTTGACTTTGCGGCTCTGGCTGGTTTCCCACAGGTGCAGGGCATCATTGACTGCACACACATGGCCATCAAGGCACCCCCAGATCACCCAGGAGTATTTGTGAACCGTAAGGGCTTCCACTCCATCAATGTGCAGCTCGACTGCAACCACAAAAAGATCATCATGCAGGTGTGTGCCAGATTCCCAGGGAGCTGTCATGATTCATTCGACCTGCGCCAGTCCACCCTCTCTCAGCTCTTCGCACCTCCAACCAGACTTGCCAGCTGGCTGCTTGGAGACAAGGGATCTCCACTGAAGATGTGGCTGATGACACCCTTGAGGAGGCCAAGCAATGAGGCCGATGAGTGCTACAATCAAAGCCAAATGACGATGAGATGTGTAATAGAGCAAGCAATCGGGATGCTGAAGATGCGCTTAGATGCCTGGACAGACCTGGAGGAATCTCTCAATACACACCAGCCAGGGTCCTTAGAATGATCATGGTATGCTGCGCTCTGCACAACATAGTGCAGCAGCAAGGATTGGAGCTGCTGGAGGAGCATGGTGCAGAGCATAGAGCCTCTTCGGAGGAGGAACAGGAGGAGGAGAAGCAGGAGAAACTTGATGTGGATACGGCACCAGCAGCGGCGCAGATTACTGCTCGGATGCCTGGGATGGTCTCACAATGGCATGATTTAGTTAGGTTGCAGCCACCTGATACCCAGATGCTGAACCAACTTTCCGCCCCCCCCCCCCCCCAACCACAAAGCAGTCCTAAAATGACCAAACCAATCCTGTCACACACACCCATTGCTCACAGTTAATTCATGTCTTACCATTCATTACAAGTGATAAGGTCACTTGCCAGGCAGCAGGCAAAAATGGGCAAGACAGGAAAGTTGTGGAAAAAAATAATTTTATGTGCCTCCAAATAACATAACCTTAACAGTGCAACATTGCCGAACATGCCCATGTTCACACCCTTGTGCATCTAGAATTATTTAATCTTCCTCTTCCTACCACCTGTACGTCATGCAACCACTGTGTCTTCAGCAGAGGTAGAGGCAGGCTGCTCACTTCCCTGCTCTGATTGCTCAGATGCTTTTGGCTGATGTCCTCAGGGTTTTGGAGCCCGTGAGGGCCCCGCCAAAGATTGCTCCTCCTGCACCTCTGCCGGGGCAGACTCGGCCATTAGGGTCCGAGGTAGCATGTGAGGCTCTGACTGAGTGGAGGGGCAATGGGGGAGAAGTGGGAGCGCTTTGAGCAGAGCCCCCACTTCCATGTACCCTTTCGCCATCATCCCTCTCATAGCCCACCTGCACTTCCCTGCTAGCAATGAGCTGGAGAGCACTTTGCTGCACATCAGTGGGACGATGAACGGCCAAGTCTAGGTTTCTATCCATCCTAGTTAAGGTTGCATTCAGAGTGTGCAAGCTGTTGGTGAGAGCACGCATGCATTCATTTGATGCTCCATGCAGGTGGCCACCCTTTCCATGGATGAACACATTATAGCCATGACCTGCAACATCATGCCAGTCACGCTGGAGATGGATTCCTCCATTTTCCCTGCAAGCGAGCACATTGGTGTGAGGAGTGATGTGCAGGAGTAGACTTGGGAAGACAAGAGTGCTGGGGTTGGGGTGACACACGCACAATAGGATGTAGTTGAATGTGGCATTGTGTTCACCTTTCCTGACCTCATGAGATTATTAAATCTCTTCCTGCACTGTATCCAGGACCTGGGAACCACACTCCTACTGCTCACTACTGCTGTTATCTCCAGCCATGCCTTCTTGGTGTCTGTGGCTGGCCTCTTCCTCCTGTCAGCAGGAAATAGGACCTCCCTGCGGGCCCTATCTCCTTGCAGCAGGAATTCCAGGGAGGCATCACTAAATCTAGGGGCAGCTTTCAGATACTGAGACTGCATTCTTTCTTCTACAACAAACCACTCTCTGTACAAACAAACCACTCTCTGTACAAACAACTCTCTCTACAAACAAACCACTCTACAAACAAACCACTCTCTCTACAAACAACTCTCTCTACAAACAAACCACCCTCTCTACAAACAAACCACTCTCTGTACAAACAAACCACTCTCTCTCCCACCAATGTCTCTTCAACCTCCAGACCAACCTTCAACTGTCATCTTTGCATTGCTCCTTTAAAAACTTGAGCTGAATTGGACCCATGCGTGACATCATCTCGTCCGCTCCCGTTAATTGGTTGGGAAGCCTGGAAGTCAGATGCAAATACAGTGGCTTTGTGAAAAAGCTACTGCATAACACTCACTTAAATTCTGGGTTCCCCACGCGATCCAGGTCGCCCCCTCTGCCAGCTCTTCTGTGTTTCTATGTGTAGTGTGAAGAAACATTGGCCCAGAATTTGCGGTCAGTGGCGAAGGGATGGCAATCATAGAAACATAGAAGATAGGAGCAGGAGTAGGCCATTCGGCCCCTCGAGCCTGTTCTGCCATTTAATGAGATCATGGCTGATCATCCAAATTCAGTACCCTGTCCCTGCTTTCTCCCCATATCCCTTGATCCCTTTAGCCTTAAGGAATATATCTAACTCCTTCTTGAATATATTTAATTAATTGGCCTCAACTGCCTTGTGTGGTAGAGAATTCCACAGGTTCACCACTCTCTGGGTGAAGAAATTCCTCCTCATCTCAGTCCTAAATGGCTTACCCCTTATCTTTAGTCTGTGATCCCTGGTTCTGGACTCCCCCGCCATTGGGAACATCCTTCCTGCATTTAGTCTGTCTAGTCCTGTTAGAATTTTATAAGTTTCAATGAGATCCCCTCTCATTCTTCTAAACTCTAGTGAATAGAAGCCTAATCGACCCAATCTCCTCATACATCATTCCTGCCATCCCAAGTATCACCTGCCATCCCAAGTATCAGTCTGGTGAATCTTCGCTGCACTCTCTCCATGGCAAGAACATCCTTCCTCAGATAAGGTGACCAAAACTGCACACAATACTCAAGGTGTGGTCTCACCAAGGCCCTGTACAACTGCAGCAAGACATCCTTGCTCCTGTACTCGAATCCTCTCGCTATGAAGGCCAACATACCATTTGCCTTCTTAACCGCCTGCTGCACCTGCATGCTTACCTTCAGCGACTGGTGCACAAGGACACCCAGGTCTCGTTGCACTTCCCCTTTTCCTAATCTATTGCCGTTCAGATAATAATCTGTCTTCCTGTTTTTTCCACCGAAGTGGATAACCTCGCATTTATCCACATTATACTGCATTTGCCATGCATCTGGCCAATCACCCAACCTGTCCAAATCATACTGGAGTTTCTCTGCATCATCCTCACAGCACACATGCCCACCCAGCTTTGTGTCGTCTGCAAACTTGGAGATATTACATCTAGTTCCCTTGTCTAGATCATTAATATATATTGTGAATAGCTGGGGTCCTAGCACCGATCCCTGCGGTACCCCACTAGTCACTGCCTGCCACTCGGAAAAAGACCCGTTTATTCCAACTCTTTGCTTCCTGTCTGCCAACCAGTTCTCTATCCAAGTCAGTACCTTACCCCCAATCCCGTGTGCTTTAACTTTGCACACTAATCTCTTATGTGGGACCTTATCAAAAGTCCGAATACACCACATCCACTGGTTCTCCCTTATCTATTCTACCAGTTACATCCTCAAAAACTTCCAGTAGATTAGTCAAGCATGATTTACCTTTTGTAAATCCATGTTGACTTTGTCTGATCCTGTCACTGTTTTCCAAGTGCTCTGCTATTACATCTTTTATAATGGACTCTAGCATTTTCCCCACTACCGATGTCAGACTTACCGGTCTATAATTCCCTTTTTTCTCTCTACCACCTTTTTTAAATAGTGGGGTTACATTAGCTATCCTCCAATCCATGGGAACTGTTCCAGAGTCTATAGTATTTTGGACGATATCCACTGCAATTGCCGCTGACCTTGAAGAAAGCTGCCCATAAAGATCTTGCGACTTTAATTTGATTGTAGCGCTGTCAACAGGGGATCCCCAGCATAGAGCAGCAGTGATGTCATCAAGCTGTCTAAGCAGCCAATCACCTTGAAGAACTCTCACAGACAGAAAACCAGGAAATAAAAAGCACTGATTATCAATTCACTTTTAAAATTTTTTACAGAGAGCGAAATAAAGATTGGACATACACATGGAGTTAAGGTAGAAGCTGAACAATCATAAACAAACTTTAAAAAAATTAAAGAAATATTTTTATTATTTTAAAAATCTAGCAATTTTTTATCATAATGGAGAAATTTGACATTCCACAAATATGAAGTTAGTTTTTCAGGGCCAGAACAGTTGTTCAGCAGTCAATACGCTGTTAAAACCCCAGTTACACCTATTCCAACAAGGCTTAACTTTTTATGGGATGTTTAACAGCTATATGAGAGCAGAAAATGTGTCAGTTTTTGTCAGTTCAACTGATTTCATGATTACCGGCTATGGGGAGTTCCACAGTGCAGCCTATGGCAGAGCAATGAATGACTGACCGCAACTTCAGAATTTCCATGTTTATCTGTGTGGTAAACCACTGTTATTGTATCCTACTGTTATCGTTATTGCATATTGTTACCTCTGGTTGGCGCTGTGTACCAATGCATGCCTCAGCTGGCTCCGCCCACATGACCAGGTATAAAGGTGGGTGTTTCGGCAACCCACTTCCTTCTTGGAACCAGTTGGCCACGAGAGGCATGCTCTGTTCTTTAGTTAATAAAAACCTCTTCATTACTTTCCTAATTCATCGCCTTTTATGGAGTAATTGATAAGCGTATCAATTTTATTAACTAAAAGTAAAATGTTGACACCTGAACAGCAACAACAGCAGGTGTTGCTGTGAGCCCTCAGACCAGCATGCCTGGACCTCGACCCTCAAGCAGCGGGTTCATCGACCAATTTCGAACACTGGCTGAGCTGCTTTGCATCCTTCCTAGAAGCCTCCGCCGTGACATCGGAGGAGAACAAACTAAAAGTTTTGACCGCCCAGGTGAGCCCTCAAGTATATACACTCATCCGGGATGCTACTACATACACGGTGGCCCTCGAACTACTAAAAGGGCAATACACGCGCCTAGTGAACACGATTTACGCCAGGCACCTCTTGGGATCCCGCAGGCAGCAACCGGGGGAATCGGTAGAGGCATTTTTACGGGCGTTACACTCTGCAGGGACTGCGACTGTAAGGAGGTAACGGCTGCGGGGCACGCGGAGGGACTTACCTGTGATGCCTTCGTTAGGGGCCTCCAGTCCGACTACTTCCGGCAGAGACTGCTCGAAAGCAAGGAGCTCGACCTGAAGATGGCCGTAGCCCTTGCGCTCTCATTAGATGCGGCCCACCGAAACCTCGAAGCATACTCACGTAACGGCGCCGCGCCATGGCCATCGCGACCTTGGGACATGGGACCGCCGCCCCCGGTACCAACTGCTGCAGCGATGTCCCGAAATCAACCGGGACCGCCGCCCCCGGTACCAACTGCAGCGATGCCCCGTAACCAGGCCCAAAAATGCTATTTCTGTGGCCAGTTAAAACACCCTAGAGCGCGCTGCTCGGCTAAGACCACTACCTGCTCGGGCTGCGGGAAGAAAGGCCATTACGCCAATGCCTGCAGGGGGAAACCTGCGAACGCCAGCAGCGCCGCATGCGAACCGTGGGGGCAGCCATCTTATCCGCCATTTTGTGCACCTCCGGCCGCGTGGGGACCTGAATCATGGCTGCCGCCATTTTGTCCGCCGCACTCAACTGCCATTTTGTCTCCGGACTCGACCACCGTCTCGTCGGACGACCATATCGACTCACTAAGCCATACACTGGCCTCTGTTACGCTGGATCAAGCCCTGCCTCATCATCTGTCCAGGTCCATGATGGACATCATGGTAAATGGCCGCGCCACCACTTGCCTATTTGACAGCGGGAGCACAGAGAGTTTTATTCACCCCGACACGGTACGTAGCCACTCCCTCACGGTCCTGCCAACGCGCCATCGGATTTCTATGGCGTCTAAGTCCCATTCAATGGACGTCGGCGGCTACTGTGTGGTGACCCTTTCAGTTAGGGGCACAGAATATAAAAATTTTAAACTTCTTGTCCTGCCCCATCTTTGCGCTGCCGTGCTGCTAGGGTTGGATTTTCAGTGCCACCTTAAAAGTGTCACATTAGCATACGGTGGACCCCTCCCCCCACTCACAGTCTGCAACCAACACCTTTTAAATCGCCCGCCGCACACCACTTGCAGCCTTTCCACACTCAAAGTCCCCCCCCCCTTGTTCGCTAACCTAACCCGCGACTGTAAACCCATCACTACCAAGAGCAGGCGGTACAGCGCCGGGGACAGAGCTTTTATTAACTCTGAGGTGGAGCGGCTCCTGAAGGAGGGCATTATCGAAGGGAGCACCAGCCCCTGGCGAGCCCTAGGGTACTTAAGGAGGTGGCCCTGGAGATAGCAGATGCTCTAAGGATCATCTTCCGGAACTCCATTGACTCGGGAACAGTACCCGTGGATTGGAGGGTAGCTAATGTTACCCCAATATTTAAAAAGGGGGGTAGAGAGAAAGCAGGGAATTATAGACCAGTAAGCCTTACATCGGTTGTGGGCAAAATGCTAGAGTCCATTATTAAGGATAAAATAGCGGAGCACTTGACAAATGGGGAAAGGATCGGACAGAGTCAACATGGATTTACAAAGGGTAAATCGTGTTTGACTAATCTGCTGGAATTTTTTGAGGAAGTAACTGGTAAAATAGATGGGGGAGAGCCAGTGGATGTGGTGTACCTTGACTTCCAGAAAGCCTTCGATAAGGTTCCACACAAAAGATTATCATGCAAAATTAAGGCTCATGGGATTGGGGGCAAAGTATTAACGTGGATAGAGAACTGGCTGGCGGATAGAAAACAGAGAGTTGGAATAAACGGCTCATTTTCGGAGTGGCAGGCAGTGACCAGCGGGGTGCCGCAAGGATCTGTCCTGGGACCCCAGCTGTTCACAATATATATAAATGATCTGGATCAGGGAATTGGATGCAATATTTCCAAATTCGCTGACGACACTAAACTAGGAGGAGGGGTGGGCTCTGATGAGGATGTCAGGAGGCTACAGTGCGATTTGGACAGGTTGGGGGAATGGGCGGATACGTGGCAGATGCACTATAATGTGGATAAATGCGAGGTTATCCACTTTGGGGGTAAAAACAGGAGGGTAGATTATTATCTAAATGGCAATAGATTGGGAGATGGGGAAGTGCAGAGGGACCTGGGTGTTCTTGTGCACCAGTCACTGAAGGAGAGCATGCAGGTGCAACAGGCGATTAAGAAGGCAAATGGTATGTTGGCCTTCATATCAAGGGGGTTCGAGTATAGGAATAGGGATACCTTACTACAGCTGTACAAGGTGCTGGTGAGACCGCATCTGGAGTATTGTGTACAGTTTTGGTCGCCCCATCTGCGGAAGGATGTTCTTGCCATGGAAAGAGTGCAGCGGCGATTCACCAGGCTGATACCTGGAATGGCGGGAATGACCTACGAGGAGAGATTGAATAGTTTGGGCTTGTACTCACTGGAGTTTAGAAGATTGAGAGGGGATCTCATCGAAACATATAAAATTATGGCAGGCCTGGACAGGCTGAATTCAGAGAGAATGTTTCCAATGGCAGGGGAGCACAGAACCAGGGGCCACAGTCTAAAAATAGCGGGCAAATCATTTAAAACAGAGATGAGGAAGAATTTCTTCACTCAAAGAGTGGTGAGCCTGTGGAATTCCCTGCCACAGAGGGCTGTGAAGGCTAATTCAATAAATATTTTCAAGAGAGAATTGGATATATTTCTGAAGGCTAAGGGGATTAAGGGTTACGGAGAAAAGGCGGGGACGGGGTACTGAACTGGTAAGATCAGCTAAGATCTCAGACGAAGATCAGCCATGATCTCATTGAATGGCGGAGCAGGCTCGAAGGGCCGAATGGCCTACTCCTGTTCCTATCTCTATGTTTCTATGTTTCTATGTAGTCGTTAAAACCACCGATAAACGCCGCCTGGTCATTGACTACAGCCAAACCATAAACCGGTACACTCAGCTGGACGCATACCCACTTCCTCGCATATCTGATATGGTCAATCAGATTGCGCAATACAGAGTATTCTCCACCATTGACCTTAAGTCAGCATACCACCAACTCCCCATCCGCCATGAGGACCGCCAGTATACTGCCTTCGAGGCGAATGGCCACCTCTACCACTTCCTTAGGGTTCCCTTCGGCGTCACCAACGGGGTTCCGGTCTTCCAAAGGGAGATGGACCGGATGGTTGACCAGAACGCGCTGCAGGCCACCTTTCCCTACCTGGATAACGTCACCATCTGCGGCCACGACCAGCAGGACCATGACGTTAATCTAGAAAAATTCCTCCGTACGGCCCAGCGGCTGAACCTAACGTACAATAAGGAGAAATGTATGTTTCGCACCAAACGCCTTGCCATTCTCGGCTGCGTAGTGGAGAACGGAGTCATCGGGCCCGACCCCGACAGAATGCGCCCCCTTATGGAGCTCCCCCTCCCCCACTGCCAAAAAGCACTGAAGAGATGCCTGGGGTTTTTCTCTTACTATGCTCAGTGGGTGCCCCACTATGCGGACAAAGCCAGGCCCCTCATCAAATCCACCTCCTTCCCCCTGACACCAGAGGCGTGTGCAGCCTTCACTCTTATCAAGAGCGATATTGCGAAGGCCACAATGCACGCAGTGGATGAGTCCATCCCCTTCCAAGTGGAGAGCAATGCATCCGACTTCGCCCTAGCTGCGACCCTTAACCAGGCGGGGAGACCCGTGGCCTTTTTCTCAAGGACCCTCCAGGGCCCCGAGATTCGACACTCCTCTGTCGAAAAGGAGGCCCAGGCTATTGTGGAAGCGGTGCGTCACTGGAGGCATTACCTGGCCGGAAAACGGTTTACCCTTCTCACTGACCAGCGTTCAGTTGCTTTTATGTTCAATAATAAGCAGAGGGGCAAAATCAAGAACGACAAGATCTTGAGGTGGAGAATTGAACTCTCCACCTACAATTACGATATCTTGTACCGGCCCAGGAAACTCAATGAGCCCCCAGATGCCCTATCACGTGGTACATGCGCCAACGCGCAGGTTAATAGACTGCAGTCCCTCCACAATGACCTCTGACACCCGGGGGTCACCAGGTTCTTCCATTTCATCAAATCCCGTAACCTGCCCTACTCCATCGAGGAGGACCATGACCAGGAACTGCCAAATCTGTGCCGAGTGCAAACCGCATTTTTATAGGCCAGACAGAGCAAGCCTGATCAAGGCCACTCACCCCTTCGAGCGCCTGAGCGTTGATTTTAAAGGGCCCCTCCCCTCCTCTGACCGCAACGTGTACTTCCTCAACATAATTGATGAGTACTCCCATTTCCCGTTCGCCATCCCTTGCCCAGACATGACCAGTACCACGGTCATCAAATGTCTGAATGACCTCTTCGCCCTGTTCGGGTTCCCTAGCTATATACATAGCGACAGGGGCTCATCTTTCATGAGCGACGAACTTCGTCAGTACCTGCTCGCGAGAGGTATTGCTATGAGCAGGACCACCAGCTACAACCCCCGGGGGAACGGCCAGGTGGAAAGAGAGAACGCGACGGTTTGGAAGGCCGTCCTCTTAGCCTTAAAATCTAAGGGCCTTCCGACCTCTCGCTGGCAGGAGGTCCTCCCTGCGGTGCTCCACTCCATCCGGTCACTGCTTTGTACTGCCACTAATGCCACCCCTCATGAGCAAATGTTCGTTTTCCCCAGGAAGTCCACATCGGGAACCTCGCTACCGACATGGCTGACTTCTCCTGGGCCCGTCCTACTGCGGAGGCACGTGAGGACCCATAAAACGGACCCCCTGGTCGAGAGGGTGAACCTCCTACACGCCAACCCCCAGTATGCCTACGTGGCGTACCCAGACGGGCGGGAGGACACGGTCTCCATACGAGACCTCGCACCCTCGGGTGCCCCTGAATTACCACCGTTATCCCCCACCACTTCTCCCAACCCAACCCCTGCAGACGGCATGCCGGAGCCCCAGGACCCTTCGTTGACCACCCAGACACCAGATTCGACGTTGGATACTGCACCACCACCGCCGCCACCATGACGATCAGGATGTCATACAAGGCCTCCTGATAGACTTACCTACACGAACTTGTAGTACACTTCACCCCGCCGGACTAAATTTTAAACAAGGGGTGAATGTGGTAAACCACTGTTATTGTATCCTACTGTTATCGTTATTGCATATTGTTACCTCTGGTTGGCGCTGTGTACCAATGTATGCCTCAGCTGGCTCCGCCCACATGACCAGGTATAAAGGTGGGTGTTTCGGCAACCCACTTCCTTCTTGGAACCAGTTGGCCACGAGAGGCATGCTCTGTTCTTTAGTTAATAAAAACCTCTTCATTACTTTCCTAATTCATCGCCTTTTATGGAGTAATTGATAAGCGTATCAATCTGCACATGCACTAAATCCTGAAGTTACGGTCAGTTTCAGAGGGGTGATGATGGTGAACGCTGACACTTTCGCCATTATTACCACTGCAAAATCTGGGCCATTACATTCAGCAACAAAGATCTGTATAAGTGACTTGTTTTTTAAATTGAAAAAATACTTTGCAAAACTTAACAATAGAAAGCACCTTATCACATCTTGTGTAGATATCCCAAAGCTCTTCACAACAAATTAATTCCTGTCACATATAGGCCAAAAGAGCAGCCAATTTACACATAGCAAAATCCCATAAACTGCCATTGACATGAATAACAAGTTAATCAGCTTGTTGGATGTGGAAAAAATGTTAACTAAAGATAACAGAACTACTTTATTTTCAAACGGTGCCATGGAATCTGTTACATCCACCCGAACAGGCAGATCAGCCACTCGGGCCTTGGTTTAATATCTTATCTGAAAGGCAGCACCTTTAGCAATGCAGTATGCCCTGAGTACTGCACTGAATTGTCAGTCTAGGTTACTTGCTCAAGTTCTGGAAAGAAGTTTGAACCCACAAGCTTCTGACTTATAGGTGAGAGTGCTACCAGCTGACTAAGCCAACACTTATCACACTTAATGCAGCAGTTTGTGTCTGCTACGATGCCAACTTAAACTACATTCCAATGCTGGAGACTTTTCTGGTAAAGGTTATTCCTGGCTGTTCAAAGAATTTAGCCATCTTGAAAACTCCACAACATGGTGATGCCAATTCTTAAAACCCTGTAAACTTATATTTTTGAAATGATTAAAGGGAAAGAAGCATCATTTCAGGGCCATTCTGTCATAGTCCTGAGGCAGACACAGCAAGCTATCACAGAATTGATATATATCCAGAACTGATCTACTGTAGTTCATGATGCAAAATATATAACATATTAAGAAGTATCATTCTCTTTTACTGTAATTTTAATGTACTTTTCAAGTGAAATTTACGAATGAACTGTAAAAGTCCTCATGGCATGTGGAAGTAAAATATGTATCTTTTTGAATTCAGGTTTTAACAAAATTGGTTGGTACTCAGGGTTGGAGGAGAAGTATTTCCAAGCAATTCCCAACGTCACTGTGGCAAACACTTCATGTCATATTCCACGTGCTGATGCTTTCCATATGTTTCGAGATCCAATCAGTGGTGACATTCCTTGGCCTGGACTCATATTTGGTCTCACAGTGCTTGCCACATGGTGTTGGTGCACTGATCAGGTAACCCACATCAGCCTGAAGACATCAACATGGAAAATGTGATAACAATTGTATACTTGAAATGATTTATCCTCCATATGGTTGGATACCTCACAATTATTGTAGAAGCTATTTATGTGATTTTTTATGGACTCCTTAAAACAATTTTCTTTTTTTCTCATTTTTCTAACCACCTTTTATATTTCCCTTGTTACTGACTCTCATACCCATGTGTCCATTCATTATACACAGATAAGGGGTTCCCATATCTCTGGGAGCATAAGGACTTCCTTAAGTTTGAAGGGACAGACTGTTAGTTGTGGAGTGGGAGCATGAACTAAACAAACCAGGATTCTGTATTACATTGATCTTCACACACCTCCTCAAATGAACCGAAGCCACCATTGACGGAGAGCTCAGACTTTTCTGTTTGTCACACAATAGTCTAATTATTAGGCTAGAAATTAATGTTGGTGATAATAGCAGATGAATGCTGAATGAATTTGTATTACATTTCTCTGTTATTTTAACAAGCATATAGTAGACATGTTAAGCATTTTTCCACTATTATTACCAACAGTAATTGCTAGCCTACTGACACTGAAATTAAGCTGCGGGATGCCAACATGCGAATTTTATGCATCTGAACTTTTTTTCTGTTATCTTACTGGAAATGCTAACCCAATTAAAATAAATGGATTAAAGCCTCTAACAACAACAGAAAGAGGAATTTCAAACAAAGCCATTAAGAGCTTGTATGTTAGTATTCCACAGTGTAATTTTAGGAGCATTATATCATAGTCCTGAAGGCAGACACATAGAAATAAAGCATTCTGTCAATTCAGTTAAATTTAATATGACATTTGGCATTCTCTACACAATTGATTGTGCCTCTGTGAAGTGCCTTGGGACATATATTCTACGTTAAAGATGCCGGGGGCTATTTTTGAAGTTGGGCGCGAAGTCGGTGGAGTGGCCACTTTGCCCACCTGTTCTAGCTGGTATGTGGCCCCCCATTTTTCAGAGAAGAATCGGGTGGCTGGCAGTTGAAAATCGCCCTACTATATAAATGCTGCTTGTTGTTCTTGTTAATAGACAAAACTGAGATGATAATTTTAAGACACCCTTTGAAATGATTTCATTTATTTACAGTTGTCTTTTTTAAATAGGTAATAGTACAGAGGTCCCTTTCAGCAAAAAATATTTCTCATGCTAAAGGAGGATCAGTTTTGGGAGGTTACCTGAAGATGTTGCCCATGTTCTTCATTGTTTGGCCGGGCATGATTAGTAGAGCACTATATCCAGGTGTGTACAATATTGGTGTGAATTTATTTAAAAGGAACAGGAGGCTTTGCTTTGAAACCATCATTCAAAGAATTTCAGCCTGTAACCCCTGCTTTGCATAGAAAGCTCAATTAAATATTTAAATGATGTTCTCGTGATAACTGTGTAGTCAATCTATATTAGTAAAGTGATAGAAGGATGAATAACAATGCTTTCATTAGATCCATAATGGAGAGAAAATTCTATTCAGCAAGTTTTGTGAAAATAGCACACCTGTGGCTATCGGTGACAAATTCACAACACAATAGGGGCGAACGTTGCATTTATGTTGTATATTGTTTTAAGAGTTAAAGGGGGCAAAATTCTGTTGCTTTGCGCCTCCCAAGGGGGCGATAATGGGGCGCAATGCAACTAGCGCCTGGGCGCGGCGCCAGTAACACCTCCTGCAAAATTCAGCGGGAGGTTAGCGGCGGTGGTAGCTGGTAATGCCCCATTTTGCTGCGCCTCCAGCGATGACATCATCGCTGTTCGCAGCGCCCCGCTCGCACCCCGGCCGCAAACTTGGGTTGCGCCCCCTGACATACCTCCAGATGCTATGTCCAACAGGGTCAGGGGGCCGTACGTGCGGCCAGGGCAGCGATATTTAAAGAAGAGGTGCCGGGCGGCCATTTTTTTTTGCTGGCCACCTGCCAGCACCAGCCACAATCGGGCAGCCCAGCACTCCTCTTGAGTGCCGGGCTCTTTTGCTGGCACCCTGCTCCCTGGTGGTCCAGCTAGGCCCCAGTTCGCGCTGTGCAAGGCTGCTGCACGTAGCGCCGCGATATTGAACAGGAGCGCCCCAAGAGGGAGGGGGAGCGCTTCCACTAGTGTCCCGCCTCCTGCTTGGGGCAGTACCATCCAATTTTGGCTGCGGGGGTTCTAACTTTTTCAGGGTGCTACTTTTAGTGCTCCGGCGAAGTTAGCGCCCCTAAGGGGGCGCGACCCAATTTTTTGCCCAAAGAATGCATTGACCTTAATTGTATAATTACTGACTTAATTTCCTTTGGTATAAATGTAATTTTAACATTTCCAGATCAGGTGGGCTGTGTGGATCCTGATATCTGTGAGTCAGTCTGTGGAGCCAGAGTAGGATGTTCAAACATTGCATACCCCAAACTGGTAATGGAACTTATGCCTGTAGGTGAGACTGTGCATTTATTCTTATCTTTTAGTTTCAGAAATGTATATCTCTGAGCAATGAGACTATTCTTTGTTCCTTTGTCTACTGCTTGGTGTTTATTGTCTTTCACTGGGCCTATCCACAAGAAAGACTGTTGAAACTGTTAGCTATCATTATGGACCAGTGTCATAATTAATTTATTTCATATCACATTTCTTCCACCTTCCAGTTATTCACCATGTGAGCAAAGTGCCTATTTTCCAGCAGAGATCAGGCAGGCAAACCACTCTGGCCAATGGGGCTCTGTAACTCACTGCGAGACCAGTGGCACAGTGCAACTTAGCTTTCCTTTTTCTCCATGTAGGGAGCCAGCTAGCCTCCATTCAGGCCATTTCCGTGGATGTAGAACGTACAAAATTAATTCATTCCAATGAGAAGATTTTGTTTTTATTTGAGATATTTGGGAAATCTAAACAGGATTCATTAATTTTCTACCACCTGCAAACTTCAAAATCAAGGACACAGGCTCTAAATATCAGGAACCAATGACCTAAATCAGAGATTCGTTAGGGAGAATTTTAACTCCCCCCGCCCTGCAGAAATGCAGCGGAGCAGGAGTTAAAATGGAGCTGGACAATTTCCCCTCCATTTCACCCTGCAGCCATTTCAACGCTGCTGTTTTTTCTGTTTGCTGAGGTGCCTACCTGATTCAGGCAGGGGCCTCATACATTTCTACCAATGGGGAGAGCTGCTCCAAATTTGGGCAAGGACAAAAATTCACCTACTAAATAAGGACTAATTACTGTTCCTATGCCTATCGATCTGCTACAGCTTCACAAATCTGTCACACAGAAACAGAAGAATATAGAAGAATACAGACTTAATCTACCCTTGACCCGAGGGACTCGGGTGGTCTCCACTTCCTGTAAGCCCTGCTTTTATTTATTATTATTTCGTCCCTTTTTTTGGAGGAGGAGATTTTTCATCGTCCTTCTTTTGTGTTGCCCCGGGAGCAGCGAGCTTTCTCAACTGCGTAAGCTTCAATGCTGTGCTATGAAATTCTCTTTGAATTCAATTCTGCCGATACCTCGTAAGCTGGAGTTCTGAAGCGAGCTCTTGTGATTTTTGCTTTGCTCGCTTAATTTGATCCCAAATCATGAACTCCCCTTTCTGCACTCATCCCTTCGGGCTCCAGTCCCTAAACCCCCTTTCGCCCCCCTCCCCCCAATTCAACTACTCTGGTGTCCTGGCCAATATTTATCCCTCAACCAACATAACAATAACAGATTATCTGGTCATTATCACATTGCTGTTTGTGGGACCTTGCTGTGTGCATCACAATAGTGACTCCACTTCAAAAGTACTTCATTGGCTGTAAAGCGCTTTGAGACGTCCGGTGGCCGTGAAAGGCGCTGTATAAATGAAAGTCTTTCTTTCTTTCCAGATGGATGCATCGCTGATTTGGGGGTCATTAACTCCAACCCACAAATTCCTGCATGTAGATAGTGTCTTATTTACAACAGTAATTATAAGATTTAATCCCTTGCATTTCTTTGAAGTTGCTGAAAAAGATTGTGATTGGCATCAATTTACATTATAGGGATTTCTGGTTTCATGCTAGAAGTTCTGAATGTTGGCTGCCTCTTTGCCACTCCACCAAAAAATACTTTATCTTAAATATGATTGCCTTTATTTTCTTTTTTTATTTTGAACCAGGCCTGAGGGGGCTGATGATAGCAGTAATGATGGCTGCTTTAATGAGTTCACTCACCTCAATCTTTAACAGCAGCAGCACACTCTTCACCATGGATATCTGGCAGCGAATCCGCAGAAACGCAACCGAACTGGAGCTGATGATTGTTGGCAGGTACCTTCGCATTTCAACAGGACTGATAACCAATAAATAATCTACAGGGGGATATTTTTGTTTCCCTTCCGCCCCATCTTTTGGTAGTGGGCCAAAATTAAAAAGAATCACCAACTAACCACCATTGTTCCCTGTAAGTTGCACTTCATTCTGCGCGGCCTGTTTCTTTCAATGCGCGGCCCCTTTAAATTTCTGCACACGTCTTTACAATGTAAAAGCCAGTGAGCGGGCAGCCCGGGCCCTTTCTCATTACTGCACGGCTATGCAGCTTAGAGGGAACATTGCTTTCTGCACCGCTGATTTAAGCAGCCAGTGCTCCCACTGAGACCAGCTGGGAGCTTTATTACCATATTCAAAGGGCGTGTGCAGAATGGCCCCAGGGCTGTGCTGTACACTGAAGGGTAGATTTTCAATTTACTGCCCAGGCATAAAACTGACATTGCAGATCGGCCGTCTGTTATAGAAACCACCCGATTTTCATTTTCAGCGGAAGCATAACAGGTTGTCTTGCTGCGAGAGAGGTGCTCTGTTCTCTTCCATCCTCACTTACGTCCCAAAATCTGCAGAGAGAGGTTAGCAAACCTCATTTTGGCAAACCTTATTGGTAGAGGCTCCTCTTTCCAATGACAGCTATGCTGGCAATCGTCCCGGTGGCATTACAATGAGATGTAAATTCCTGTCTACTCCTTACGCTGCAGTTTTAAAAAAATATTTGTTCCTGGGATGTGGGCATCGCTGGCAAGGCCAGCATTTATTGCCCACCCCTAATTGCCCTTGAGAAGGTGGTGGTGAGCTGCCTTCTTGAACCGCTGCAGTCTGTGTGGTGAAGGTACTCCCACAGTGCTGTTTGGGGGGGAGTTCCAGGATTTTGACCCAGTGATGATGAAGGATTGGCGATATATTTCTAAGTCAGGATGGTGTGTGACTTGGAGGGAAACTTGGAGGTGGTGGTGTTCCCATGCGCCTGCTGCCCTTGTCCTTCTAGGTGGAAGAGGTCGCGGGTTTGGGAGGTGCTGCCGAAAAAGCCTTGGCAAGTTGCTGCAGTGCATTTTGTAGATGGTACACACTGCAGCCATGATACGCGGGTGGGGTGGAGGGAGTGAATGTTTAAGGTGGTGGGTGGGGTGCCAATCAAGCGGGCTGCTTTGCTCTGGATGGTGTCGAGCTTCTTGAGTGTTGTTGGCGCTGCACTCATCCAGGCAAGTGGAGAGTATTCCATCACACTCCTGACTTGTGCCTTGTAGATGATGGAAGGGGTTTGGGGAGTCAGGAGGTGAGACACTCGCCGCAGAATACCCAGCCTCTGACCTGCTTTTGTTGCCACAGTATTTATGTGGCTGGTCAATGGTGACCCCCCAGGATGTGTTCTTAAGAAGCATCCCAATCACAACATGTCATGGTTTACATGGTGTTGCATATAAGAAGGCACGCCAGGGTGATCAGGAGCTGGCGTTGCTCATTTGGTTGCACCTGCCAAGATGTGGGCTCGAAAAACCCACCTGGGAATGACTGGTAGCCTACCTTGCCAGTGTCCAGATGAGAAGAGGGGAAGATGTTGAGCTCTGCTATCTGGTGCAAGGACTCTAGCGTGACCATGCAGCATAGAACTTGCACATGTACAGGGACAATAACGGTCAGTTGTAGCCTGAAACCTGGCTTCAGTTTCTTGTAGGCCTGCTGCAGTGCTGACCTATGGGATGGTGCTGTCGAGAGACGCAAGTGGAAACCCACCTTGCAAGCATTTGGTACAAGAGCCAGTGAAGAGCAGGCCAGGTATTGGGCTGTCACTTTTCTGCCACAAATTTTTGTTCCCTTGTGACATTCCCTGTTAATGGTACCAATCACTTTCAAAATTGACTAGAATTAATAGAGTTTACACTTGGAATTATGAATCATTCACCAGAACTTTCAACTTTGGCGGGGATGTAAAACGGACGATATTAATTAGCCTGCACATTATACACCCTGCCCGATTTTCTTTACCATTAGAGTCAATGGATATCACTCGTATTACACACCCGCGGAAGTTGAAAAATTCCAGCCATATGTAAATTAATTTAGACAAGAAAATTGAATGGGATTAGTACTAGAATTCTGGCAGGTATTAAAGCAGTGCAAACTAGGGAGTAGATTTTCGGGTTGGGCACTGAATTGGCGGGGCGCCAGTCGGGCCCATCCAATGCAGCAGGCGGGAGGCCCGAACTATTTTCAGGTTCGCCCCTCATTAACAAATGGGCACCTCGCTGCTGCTCACCACTTTGGTGAGGAAGAAAATTTGGTCGGATACTGCATGCAGCCGGCCAGCAGGTCGGGGCTGTTGCGGGAAATGATGCAGATGCTGAGTGATGGGGGCGGGCGGGGGGAACAGGCTCAGGGTGGCCTGGAGAAAGTGGGACTAGCATGCACTGTGCATGCTTCCCCCTCATTGCACCTTGAAAGTTGCACTCAGTGTTCCATAACAGGCGTAAGACCCTGATTTGCTTATTTAAACAACCTCTTGCCTGTTTTGGGTGGGGGTGCTGGGCGCCCATTTAAAAGCCTGCCTGAAATTTGATTCATGTGGGCAACTGGGTGCTCAAGCTCCCCACCAGAATTTTAACTGCCCGTCGTACATTTTTGAGGTGCGAAATGGGCGGCTAACGGAGCGTTGACATTCAGCTCACTGATTGGGGGGGGAGGAGGAGGGGAGGGGGGATCTGACAGCTCCTCCATGAAGCTGAGCTGGCAGCGACACTTTGGGGAGAACAGGTGATAGTGAGTGAGGATGTTCTACGTTCAATTCCACTGGCCGGAAACCCCCAAATTGCATCTGGATCCCAAATATTTTATAGGGCCCCGATTAAATATATTAATGAGGCTCACCTCTTTCAGGCGGGAGTGCAGGCCACCTATTTCAAAGCCCCTCCCAAATTGCAGCAGGCAAAAAGATGGTGGGACGTTGTCGGGAAGTTTTATTTTTCGGATTTGCATCTCGCGACCGGCCCGTTTCTTAGTGTGAACAGGGCGGTAACGAGATGAAGATTAGTCCCCTAGTTATACTGCAGCTTTTAAATTGAAGTGATTCAAATACAACATCGTAGGCCGAAAGAATGCAAACTTCAGCATAACTTGGTCATAGAATGAAACTTCCTGTTGCTTAGATCTAGGTGTGTGTGTGTGCCTGTGATGGGGACAGGGAGGAAATTGAATACATCTAATGAGGATCTACCTGCTAACACCCACAAAGAAAAATGCATTTCCCATGGTTTACACATGCAGCCTATGATGCTTGGTCTTCATCTCAAACTTACTTTATACCTTTTGACCATTTTCTGCATTAAATCGCTTACATGTATTCGTGGATTAATACTCTTCTTCTGGTTTACAGTGCATGCGAGTAGCTTCTGTTAATATAGGATATTCTGAGCACACCCAGTCTGACACATATGAAGCACAGCTTATTGTGTTGCTCTAACCTATAACAGCTATTAGTCACATGCTCAAATACTTACGCATACTGCTTCCGCTATTTAGCATGTATGTAGTCCTATGTTGTAGCTTCACCAGGTTGGCACCTCATTTTCAGGTATGTCTGGTGCTGCTTCCGATGATAGGTTTTGTTCACTAATGGACATTAGTGAACCAATTGGATTTTTATGACAATCTGACAGCTTCACGGTCACTTTACTGATACCAGCTTTTATTCCAGATTTATTTATTTTAACTGAATTCAACTTCTCAATATCTCTTCAACCAAGTTTTTGGTCACTCTTCTAATCTCTCCTTTATTGGCTTGGTGTCCATTTTCCATATGCTTATTCTGTGAAGTGCCTTGAGATTCTTTTTTACTTTAAAGGCATATATAAATGGAAGTTGTTGTTGTACATCTTTCACTCTGCTTAATATGATTGTTTAGAGATTCATGGAGAATTATTTATGCAACTGTTACACAAAAGGAAAGGCATGTGTCCAGTTATTTATAAAGATCTTTTAGTTTTCAAAAACTCCATAACTGCAGGAATGAGGAGCACTCATATTGAATAAATGATTTACTCCACTGCCCTTTTTGCTTGTAATAATAAAAAGACCTCTTGAGTGCTTTGGTCATTATTAAGAAAGTGTCTATAAATAAAGAAGGTGGTTGGTGGACACACACAAAACAGCACAGAGACCATGTAGTTGTCTTATGGAACCCCTGACCTGTACAGAAGATGTGCCTGAATGTTGTTTCCCATTATTTATCAAGGCATTTTAATTACTTTTCTCAAGCATGTGCATTATTTTTTTTCTTTTGGCAGGATATTTATTATTTTCCTAGTTGCCATCAGTATAGTGTGGATCCCTATTATCCAGACAGCTAACAGTGGCCAGCTCTTTGACTACATTCAGTCTATTACCAGTTACCTAGCACCGCCGATCACCGCACTTTTTGTTATGGCAGTATTCTGGAAGAGAGTCAATGAGCCGGTAAGAAACAGTACCAGTGAGAGCTGTTACAATTACTGTCATTTAATACCCCATTAATGTGGAAAATCTGCTGAAGCTAGCCTCAAATCTTTATGGATGATGTCTTTCAAAATATATAAATGTAAGTTGTTTTACAAAAGTAATCCATACTGCTGAAGGAGCACTTTTCTTTCAGCAGAAGAGTACTGTACTTAGAATGGTTCCAAATCAGCAATGTCCCACCCCACTTGCTGGGATACAATCCCATGGGCTCTGACAGCTCTTCAGTAGTTCAGCCAAATGGCTATTCTTCAGATACAATTATAGACATTATTAGAAGGATATTTGATATGGGGTCATTACAGTCAAGCCCAATCTTGCTTTTATCCAACTTCTATGAGTACATATTTTCCAAAGGTGCCACTGAAAAGTGATCAAGACCCTGGCTGTTTTTACCCGCTCTAGCCTGATGACACCGAGCCGAACTGGTGGCTCCATCATCACACCAGTTGAGATCATGGATCCTTCAGCCAATTTCTCTTTTCTGTGCTGTTAGTTTCCAAGTGGGCAGAACGGTATCTGAAAAACATATGGACTATAAAACTGCTTAGCTTACATATAGATCAGCTAAAAGACGCTCTTGTGGGTAGTTAGGAGCATAAATTTTACCATTGTTTACCTATGACATAGTCTAACACACGCAGACCTATGGTAGCAGTAGGCTTTCTCTCATAGCATTACACAAAGGACTCAATATCTGGCATATCATGATATCTTCAGTGACACAGTGAATTGACAATATTAGTGCAGATAGCATTGAAAAGGATAAACATGAATATAGTAAATTTCAGGGACATTAGCTTAAAGGCCTTTCTGGCCTGCAAAACAGGAGAATTCCTATTTGAAACTAAAGTAGCAGATTAGTAACACCATGGCAGATTGTATACAGCTGCATTTCAAGCATAAAAAGTTATGACATGGTTATCTAATATAAACACATATTAAGAGTTACATTTTTGCACTATAGGGTGTTCTAAGCTACTTTCCTAAAGAAACTCTTACCTTGAGTGTGACAACATAAGGGCTGTAAATGTTATACCTGGATTATAAATTGTCTTTGCTGGGAATTAATATGTAGTAAAAGCATTGGGATGTGTTTTTGTATATCACAGGGTGCTTTCTGGGGCCTGATAATAGGGCTGGCTGTGGGTCTTGTTCGAATGATCATGGAGTTTGTTTATGGAGCACCATCATGTGGTGAAGAGGATAAAAGGCCTTCTTTCATCAAGGACGTGCATTACCTTTACTTTGCTTTGATTCTATGTGGAATAAGTGCAATTGTTATCACTGTCATCAGCCTAACAACTCCAGCAATCCAGGAAGAAAATGTAAGTAGCAGGCATTCAGTATTTCATCAATCCTTTAAAGAAACTGCATCTTTTTTTTAGTGTCTGTGTGTAAAACTGGCTTTTCCACTACTGGAGAGTATTCCAAGCTCTTACCTGGAACTCTCTTTAGATTTTTCTTAAAAGGAATCTGAATTGATTGTTCATAAAATCTATGCAATACATGTAGCCAATTAAAAACATGGATTAACCTTGTTATTTCATTCTTAGTTTGTAGTCTTCCTATCTCCCGTCTACTGGCTTTTAAAACCGAACCCTGGCATCAGCTAACCACTACTTCTTGTCTGAACTCCTCTACTACACTTTTTAACCTTGGTGCCCATCACTATGAGCCTACACTTAGATTTCTCTATTAGAAGAAAACTAATTTGTTCTACAAACGTGAGGGATAACTCGATGATCAGGACTACCTATGTGAATCTTTGGAATTCTCCACCCCAGGAGGCTGTGAATGCTCAGTTGTTGACTATATTCAAGACTGAGATCGCCAGGGTGGGAAAGTGGAGTCGAGGTAGAAGATCAGCCATGATCTTATTGAATGGCAGAGCAGGCTCGAGGGGCCATATGCTGCTCCTGTTCCTGCTCCTATTTCTTACGTTCTTATGTTCTCAAAGATGCTTGCATTGATTTATGACATAATATCTCAGCGCCCATGAAGAAAAGGATTCATGGAGCTGGCTTGAGCCAATCTATTCCACTGCGAAATGGGGAATGGGATTTGATTTGATATCAAGACCAAAAGATGTTAAATATGTTTTATAATCAGACTTTAGCTGCTGCACAGAACTGAAGCAGTATTGAATCTTTTTTTCCCCACTCATGGAGCCAAAACAGCACTTTAACTTCATGACCTTAATGCTTCATTTTTCTTTGTTCTTTATATATGGACAAATTTCTGTATTCCACAGCATCCCTGCAGAATACAGGAATTGCTCCATATATAAAAAGCTAATCCATGGAACTATAGACTAGTTAGCCTAATGTCAGTGGTAGGATAGATACTGTAATCTTTGCTAAAAGATGAGATAAGATAATAAAACATCTCAAGGCAGAGAGTATAATAAAAACTAGTCAGCATGGAATTCTAAAAGGATGGCCATGTTTAGTCAATCTTACTGATTTAAAAAAAATAATAACAGTAGATGAAGTGGATCTGGTATACATGGACTTTCAGAAGGTCTTCAATAAGGTGCCACATAAGAGACTCATGACAAGGATCAGGGCATGTGGAGTCAGGGGCCAGGTAGCAGAATAGATTGAAATATGGCTACAAAATAGGAAACAGAGGGTAGGAGGTTAAGGGATGTTTCTCGGACTGACAAAAAGTAGGAAGTAGTGTCCCTCAGGGATCCGTGCTGGGACCACTGTTGTTCAACCATATATATATATATATAAATGATTTGGTCTCAGAAATTGGAGGTATGGTGTCGAAATTTACAGATACCAAAATGGAAGATATAACTACAGTACTAATATGAAGGACTGAACCAAAATACAGGAAGACATAAACAGGCTCGCAGAGTGGGCAGAAAAATTGCAAATTAAATTCAGTATAGCAAAGTGTGAATTGGGTCATTTTCATAGGACGAATAAGGAGGCTAGATATTCCTTAGAAGGTAAGAAACTAAATGGCGCAGAGGAGCAAAGAGATCTGGGAATATAGATACATAAAATGCTAAAAGTAGCAACACAAGTTGATAAGGCCATAAAGAGTGCAAACAAAGTCCTGGGGTTCATTTCTAGAGGAATAGAACACAAAAGCAGGGAGTCAATTTAAAATTTATATAGAACTTTGGTTAAACACATGTGGAGTACCGTGTGCAGTTCTGGTCTCCACATTACAAAACGTATATTGAAGAACTGGAGAAAATGCAGAAAGGATTTACAAGGGTGTTGCCAGAATTGAGAGGATGCAATCTATCAAGAAAGATTGAGCAGGCTGGGGCTGCTTTCTCTGGAAAAGAGGAGACCTGATAGAGGTCTTTAAAATCATGAAGGTGTTCGATAGGGTGAATATAGAGAAACTGTTTCCGTTTGTGGATGAGTCCAGAACAAATCAAATAAAGATCTTAGGAGGAATTTGTTTACATAGAGAGTGGTGAAAATGTGGAACTCGCTGCCAAATGGGGTGGTGGAAGCAGAGAGCACTGATTCATTTAAGAGGAGGCTTGATGCATACACGAGGAAGAAAGAAATAGAGGGATCCGGGGCAGGATGGGAAGAGGTAATTATAGTGGGAGGCTTGCCTTCTGTATAAACACCAGCATAGACCAGTTGGGCCAAATTGCCTGTTTCTGCACCTTAGTTTCCATGGCCAGAATTTTAATCAGGAAGCAGGCTAGGAAGCGTCGGGAAACCTGGGAGAATGGTTTTCCTGCAGGCCCTGCTAAATTTAATGGCAGAGCCTGATCTGCATTTCAAACCTCTTTTTCCCATTCGTAGCCAGACAGATGGAGAGGCTGCCTGGCTACGAGCAGGTAGGCCGGCAGCACTAGGCTGCAGAGAGGAGGGATGGAGGGATCGGGTGGGGGCTGGGGGGTGGTTGGGGGCCGGAGGAGAATCGGGGGGAGGGGAGAGAACATTGGAGTCTAGAGCATCAGGCGGGGGTGAGGGAGAGAACATCAGACTCCAGAGCAACGGGCGGGGGTGAGGGAGAGAACATCGGGCCGGACTTTGGAGGAGAATCGGGAGTAAGGGAGAGAACAGCAGACTCTGGAGCATCAGGCGGGGGTGAGGGAGAGAACATCGGGCCAGACTTCGGAGGAGAATCGGGAGTAAGGGAGAGAACAGCGGACTCTGGAGCATCGAGGTGGTGGGAGGGAGGGAGTGAACATCAGACTCCAGAGGCCTCCTGGGGGTCTCCGATCGCGGGGGTTGGGTGAGGCAGGGACGCTGGATCCAGCAGTCCTCGCCTTACTTTAGCTGACGGGTCCCCCGAGGCCTGCGAAATCTGACCAGCCATAGTTAAATTTGTAATGCTGGTTAAATCTGAGGCACGCCAGCCTGATTATGATATTTGAATGGAAGACCCGCCTCCTGGGAGCGGGTTGGCTGCCCACCCCCTGTCCGGCCTCTGTTAAAACCAGAAGTGGGTGGGATGTGTTATGTTCATTAATAAATAGACATTCTTATTATGAACACAGCTAGCTTCTAGCTAGTCATTTATTCAGTACACGTTCTCTAGGTACAGTATCTGTAGAGATGCAGCATGTGTGCTCCTGTGTGTAGGCTGCCATCTTGACTGTTGCCTTGTGGGTACTAGTGCCTCATGGCTAATGTAGTCTTAATATATATACAGCTGGGTAGTGTAGTCTTGTACATACAGCTATGTCCAGTTCTACAGCTCCACCTAGTGTCCACTATAGAATGACATGTTATTGATCGTTACATCCCCCTTCCTTTGAGGTTTAACAAAATCAATATCAATCAAGATAATATCAGTAACACTTTTGTTAGTGCTCTATAAACATAAACATTTTCAAAACAGTCAACACATTTTCAAAGCTTTACATTGTACTCAAAGATTAAGTCTATCAGGCTTTTTTACTTCACGTGTGGATCTTCTCAACACGGGTAAGTCTGATGTGTCTTCATGAGATTGTTCTGGCGGTGAATGACAAGATGCAGTTGCGGCATTGTCATCAATCTGCTCTTGTATAGATCGAGGTCTCCTTGCAATCTTTGCTTGGAGAGGGTTTCAGTGTTTCCTTCACTCTTCATGCCATAATTCTCAATGTAGTCAATGCACTCTCGAAAAACTGCTGGCAGCTGGATCCCATCATACAGCATAGTCCTCTCAGCAGCCTCGGCTAATGGAACACCAAAGATTGGCCTGAGGGAAGAAGGAGTATCCACCGGAACTGCTTCCTGCTCTGGTGCAGGCTTCTTCTTTTTCTCTTTCCACTGCTTAACAACATCTGCTGCGGTTATATCTTTGGACTTTTTCTCCTTGTGTTTTTCCTGTTTGTGCTTTTCTTCCTTTGGCTTCTCTTTGACCTTAAAGTCTTTTTCTTTCTTCTTGGAGAAACCAGGCTTTTTGAAGACATGGATACCCTTTGGCCTTTTCATCCTTGATGGGCTCTCTGCTTCATCACCTGAGTCACCTGGTCTGCTTATGGCACAGTTTATACGGTAGACTCTCTTGACCAGTTCTAAGTCTTCACAAGCTTTGTCACCTAGTATCGAATCAAGTCTTTCAGCCACAACAGAAAACATGAGATGATGCACTTTGACTTTGACTGTCACTTTAAGTCTGCATACACCTAAGCTATCTATTTTCTGTCCATTATAGCTCTTCAGTAGTACTGACTTTTTCTGTATTTTGGGCTTTTCTTTCATATTGTTAATGTCACTCATACTGATTAAGTTTGCTTTTGCCCCAGTGTCTAGTTTCAAGGTAACTAATGCTCCATTTACCTGCAGTGGGATCATCCATTTGTCCACTTTTACTGCATTGACTTTATGTTCAGCATTGTCCATTTCTGAGGGCTGCACATTTTCTGTATCTTTTTTGATATCGTCACATGACACCATTCCGACAAAAAATGTCTCACTTAAATCAGTGTCCTCAATTACATTAACTCGTTGCCCTTTCTTAGTTTGTACTTTTGGAAAGCATTGTTTGGCAAAGTGATTCTTTCCATTACACTTTGTGCACATTTTTCCAAACGCTGGGCATTGTCTTAACTGGTGTTTGTAACCACAGCGTTTACAATTAAAAATTTCAGCCTCCGATTGCTTTTCATTTCTGTTCTGCCCACGTTTCTTCCCTTTGTAGGACACAGCACCGACAGCAGCACTTACTACAATCGCATCATTATTGATTTCACTGAAAGTCTTCGCATGCTTTCGAGCTAGCTCGCTGGCTTGGCATATTTTCACTGCATTTTCCAAATTTAGTTCGGTTTCTCTCAACAGACGTTCCCTGACTTTTTTATCATGAATACCAAAGACAATCTGGTCACAAATCATGGATGCTTTGAGCTCAGAGAAATTACATGTCTGTGCTTTCAGTTTTAGATCAGTTATAAAGCTAACAAAAGTCTCATTTTGTTGCTGTGTCAGAGAACGGAAGATGTATCTTTCATACGTCTCATTCTTTTTGGGAGAGCAATGTGCATCAAATTTTTTTAGTACATCTTCTAATTTTTCTCTGTTCTCCACTGGATTAAAAACAAATGTATTAAATACCTCTATCGCCTGTGGGCCTGCAACTGTAAGCAGCAACGCTATCTTCCTTGCGTCTGGCTTTGTACCGAATCCGATGGCTGCAATGTAGAGTTCGAATTGCTGTTTAAAAGTCTGCCAATTGTAGTCGATTTTTTCTGTGAGATTCAAACGCTCTGGTGGCTTCAAATTCTCCATGTCGCTTTTCACAATTTTCAGCAGATCTTTACCACCCTGGTACCATGTTATGTTCATTAATAAATAGACATTCTTATTATGAACACAGCTAGCTTCTAGCTAGTCATTTATTCAGTACATGTTCTCTAGGTACAGTATCTGTAGAGATGCAGCATGTGTGCTGTGTGTAGGCTGCCATCTTGACCGTTGCCTTGTGGGTACTAGTGCCTCATGGGTAATGTTGTCTTAATATATATACAGCTGGGTAGTGTAGTCTTGTACATACAGCTATGTCCAGCTCTACAGCTTCACCTAGTGTCCACTATAGAATGACATGTTATTGATCGTTAAAGGATGCGGTCGGGATTCAATTTTTTAACACTTTAACCTCCCACCCGACCCCAACCAACCCTTTTTTTGGGATTAAAATTCCCCTATAATTTGGTACCTTCTGTTTCATGACCCAAATGTATAAAAGGTACGTACCAGCATATCTCACTTCCGACTGTCCCTTGGAACTCAGGAGCTGCCCTTCTCAATAAAATATATGTATATATTTAGTGTTTGAACAGTTAGATACTTCAAGCATTTAAAACACTCTATAAGCCTGTTACATTACAGGTTTGAATTACAGACTGATATTTTCAAAACTCACAGACTAGAGTTATATTGCCAGCTGTGGGTTGTATTCTACCCAGTGACAATGGACCATTTTTAAAACTTATTGCAGTGCTGTGCTGTGTGAGACTACTTCCTGCAGGTGGTTCTGCACCTCTTGGCTTTAGTGCAGTCGAGAGTTAAATTGTCAACCTACATTACTTCTGATTTCACGTGCAACAAAGTGCAAAAAACCATAGTGGCCCATGTAATGTCAGAGGGAATTTGTTGTGACAGAACAGTGTGATGCCTTGAAAAAAACTTTTGAGGAAAAATCAAACATCAGTTTTTATTCAAATACATCAGTCTCCCATGATTCATATATGTTGGATGTCTGGCAACATTCTGAATATTTGTGGAGTATATTTGGGTTGTGCTCTCTCTGGGCTGCACATAGACAAGATATAGGCTATGTTACTGGCTCTGGGACAAATATTACATAATATTACATTGTATTTACAGCACAGAAACAGGCCATTGGCCCAACAGGTCTATGCCAGTGTTTATGCTCCACATGAGCCTCCTCCCACCCTACTTCACCTAACCCCATCAACATATCCTTCTATTCCTTTCTCCCTCATGTGTTTACCTAGCTTCTCCTTAAATGCTTCTATGCTAGTCGCCTCAACTACTCCTTGTGGTAGCGAGTTCCACATTCTAACTACTCTCTGGGTAAAGAAGTTTCCCCTGAATTCCCTATTGGATTTATCAGTGACTATCTTATATTTATGACCCATAGTTCTGGTCTTCCCTGCAAGTGGAGACATCTTCTCTACGTCTACCCTATCAAACCCTTTCATAACCTTAAAGACCTCTATCAGGTCACCCCTCAGTCTTTTATCGAGAGAAAAGAACCCCAACCTGTTGAATCTTTCCTAATAGGTATAACCTCTCAGTTCTGGTATCATTCAAATCTTTTTTGCGCTTTCTCCAGTGCCTATATATCCTTTTTATAATATGGAGATCAAAACTGTTTACAGTACTCCACGTGTGGTCTAAGGTTCTATACAATTTTAACATAATCCTCTGCTTTTCAGTTCTGTCCCCCTAGAAATGAACCCCAGTGCTTTGTTTGCTTTATTTTATGGCCTTATTAAACTACGTCACTACTTTTAGTGATTTATGTATCTATACCCACAGATCCTTCTGCACCTCTACCTCATTTAGACACTTGGGGCTCGATTTTGCAATTGGGGGCGGGCTGGGGTGTGTCAGGTGGTTTTCGTGTCAGGACCCCGACTCCGATGTGAAGTGGGAAAAAGTGCAATTTTGCCCCAATGGGGCATTTGATTTCCAGCGTGTGGAAATCCCTGGCCCAATGAGTCTTTTCATACAGAAAGTCGCCACCGATGATGTCATCAATGCTGCTGGATTTAAGGCCTGCAAGCAGTCTTGCTTCTTCTGGAGACTTTAAACTTTATGCCCATTGTTGTGATTGCTTCATGCAGCAACTATGTCCAGCAGTAGGCCAAAGTGTGCTCCAAGGTTCGATGAGCCCTCCCTCCAAGCTCTGGTGGAGGGAGCAAGATCAAATAAGGAGGTGCTCTTCCCTTCCTCAGAGAGGAAAAAGCCTCCCCAGCAGACTAAAGCTGTGTGGATGCAAGTGGCCCAGGACGTCAACTCAATCTCTATGTGCCGCAGAACCTGGCTGCAGTGCAGGAAGAGGTTTCATGGCCTTCTCTGCACAGGAAAAGTGAGTATGACTTTCCCATCACCATCAATCTGATCCCCATCGCCTCCCCTCACTAGCTCTCTGCTTTGCCAATCTCTTCCTCCACATCCCACTTGACACTGACATCCTTGCACCCTTACCCATTCCCTCTCTCTCTATGGTCATATTCACTTAACTATTCGACCATGCGGCCCTCACACTCCCTAGCACTGTGATGCAATGACAACAACTTACAACACACAGGGAGGGCCCTTTGTCTCCTTCTAAGCATCTATGCTATGGATTCTCTACACTCACTCCTTCATTCTCACTCAAACTCCACTTGTGTCCCTCATTGCAGGAAAAGAGAGCCCACAATAAGAGGGAAAGAGCGAGGACAGGAGGACGGCCACCCTCAGTAGCTCAGCTCACCACCTCGGAGGAGGCGGCCCTGGAAATAACCGGTGTCGAGGAAGATTCGCAAGTGAGGGACGGACAGATGGGCGCATCACAGCAAGCTGGTGACAGAACAGTTTAGCATCTCTCTCATTGACATTGCATGAGTGACTGATAATGATTCTGATGCTCTAACAGATTGACTTATGATCATCTGCACAATTCAATGAGCATGCAACCTTTACCTCACATCTCTAACTCTTTCCTTTACTCCCCCACAGGACCATCAACAGCCCCCATCCGCACTGTCCAGGAGGAACAGCCTGAGCTTCAAGATTCCTCAGAGGAAGCTGCAACCTCTGAGGGCGTAGCATCAGCAGAATTCAGCACACCCAGCACCAGCGCAGATACTCACACCTCAGTGGGACCTTTGCGAGATAGAGTAGTGTTGTCACCTGGTGTATCACAAGTGAGCATCAGCAGATGGTGGAGACGGGCAGCAGTGGAGAGTCCTCGTCTGAGGGCGCAGGACTCTTCCAGCTCGGCTCAGCTGCATGTCAACCCTGTGCCTCCGGGTCCATCCAGAAGGAGAGTGGTGCTGGAACTCCAGGAACAGGTGCAGGAGTCTCTGGCAGGTTTTGTCTCCAGGGTCACTGCACGTGTGGAGCGAATGGAGGAGTCCATCGACAACATGAGCAGAGCCTTTGTGGAGGCATTGGTGCATGAACGCATCACCACGGAAAGGATGGCAACCTTTGTGGAAAGGATGGCTATGGTAGAGGAGAGGATGGCTATGGCCATGGAGGAACTAAGTTGCCAGAGTGTTGAAAACATGGTCATTGTTCAGAATAGACTGGCATCTCTTGAGGAGCGATGGTCAGCAATTGAGCATAGAAACCAGACCTTCATGGAAGTCCTCTGGAGTAGGACTTCCAGTGCAGAAACGGGCCCTCATGGCCCCCCTGAAATGCAGCAAGGTGCTGTCAAGCCACTTGCTAGCTCTGAAGTGGGGCCGACCCATGAGAGGGATGTTGGTGGCAGACAACAAGGAAGTGGGAGCTCCTCTCCAAGTGCTCACATGACCATGCCACTGCAAAGCCCTCAGTCAGAGCCTCACCAGAGTCCTCACCCAACTGAGATGGGCGTCTCATCCACTGCACAGCCGCAGGAGCAGCAGACTGTTGCCGAGCCCTCACAGGTTCACAACCCCAGAGAGACAGGAGCAGCAAAAAAGTGAGCAAGGGGCCTCCACATCTGCTGAAGCCACAGGGGAAGCACCACGTAGAAGCACGCGTAAGAGGAAGATAATGCACAAGTAATCTCAAGGGTAGTCACTTGGGTGTTATGTTCTGTTTATGTTTGAAATGCCATCAGTTGCTTGTTGTGATAAAAAATTATGATGGCAAACTGTTGAAGTTGTGGCCTGTGTCATTTCGCAAATGGGACTTCCACATTGAGGGCTTAATGCGACTTGCAATTGTCAGTATGGTGGTCAGAGTGATAGGAATCCGCAGGTTCTTGTCCATTGTCGATGCTCTGGTAAGAAGGTGCGAGGCAAAAGCGTTTGATTGTGCAGGCTAAGCAAATCTGGCCAACATGAGTGCGTCCCTTGCATCCCGGGCAGCAATGTGGTCGCGCGTTGGCACCTTCTGGCCTGTGCAGCTTCAGGTGGGTGAGCAGCAGCTTGGCGCTCCTGTTGTTGCTGCTGCTGTTGGTGCTGCTGTTGTTCATGGTTCTGCCATGGCTGGTCTTCATCCAAATCTGATGTCCAGGAGGAAAGGAAATAAATGGTTCCCATGCTTCTGGTATATGCCTCAGTTGAGGAAGCGCTCAGTCAAGGTGGGGAGAGGGGTTTCCCAGGAGGCCACACTGGAGATGGGTGTCAGGCTCCAAACTTCCACAACAATGAGTATGCCTGCTAAAAGTTCCCCCAGACCTGAGATAATAAAGATTTGTCACCTGCAAATGATCATTGGTGAAAATGCCTTTTTAATGGTGGAGCTGCAGCTGTTAGTAAACAATCCACTTATGAGGCCACCAGGATTAACTGGCGTGTTCCAGAGGAGACGTGCAGGATGGGGGAAAAGTGTTAAAATCAGAAAGGCCTCCCAAAATGGGATTATAGAGACAATTAACTGATTGTTAAGGGCCTTAAGGGCCTATTCCGCCTCTTGGAGGCGGGATGGAAACGGGGTCTGAAACACCGATTTTGGAAAAATTGCTCGGAGGCGCGCTGGAGGCGGGATCGGAGCGCCCGCCATTTTTTGCAATTTTAACACCTCACACGCCTCCTATCCCGCCTCCTCAGGTCTGGCAAAATCGAGCCCTTATTTTCCAAGTAGTATGTAGCCTCCTTATTCTCCCTACCAAAATGTACCACCTTGTCTATATTAAAGATCATTTGCCAATTGTACGCCCATTCTGCAAGTTTATTAATGTCTTCCTGTATTTTGTCGCAGTCCTCCTCTGTACTAATGATACTCCCCAATTTGGTGTCTTCTGCAAATTTTGAAATTGTACTTATGATTCCCGAGTCCAAATCATTTATGTAAATGGTGATCAACAGCAGCCCCAGCACCGATCCCTGTGGAATACACCTTCCCACCTTTTGCCAGCCTGAGTAACTACTTTTAACCCCTACTCTGTTTTCTGTTTTGTAGCCAGCTTGCTATCCATTCTGCTACTTATCCCCTGACTCCACATGATCTGATCTTTGTCATGAGTCTACTATTTAGTACCTTATCGAAGGCCTTTTGGAAATCCAAATATATTACATCTACTACGTTACCCTATCTACCCCTTTCTGTTACTTTTTCCAAAGAATTCAATAGGGTTGGTCAAGCATGACCTTCCTTTTTGAAATCCATGTTGACTACTCTTCATTACATTTTCAGTTTCTGGATGTTTTTCTATTACATCTTTGAGTAAAGATTCTATTACCATTCTTATAATCTTTAATAAATATGCATTAAAAATCATTATATGTTGGCAAACAGTGAGTTGAGTTTAATTCTTCTGCTTCAAAAACTCTGCTTTATACTAATTTGCAGAGTACCCATGTATTCTATCTCCATTCAGGTTGCATACTGGCTGCAACTGTCTTAATTCCAAACACAAGATTCCATCTCTGAGTGACATGTAGGTGGGGCAGAACTGCAAAACATTTAATTTTTATTAAGATCTTATTTACATAGGCTCTGCTGCTGCAAACAGTAGTACTCTTTCTTTTATTCCCCCGTCTAACCCAAAGACAAAACGGCCACCGTATTTGACCAGTATTTCGCCAATGAAATTCCAGCACACAAGTGAATTGTTCATTTTATTATTGTGTAATGTTGACAACAAAAAAGAAACTGTGCATAAATAGTTTCCTGAAGTCAGAGAGTAAGTGATTGTATTGTTTTATATTTCCAAAGCTGATTCGATTAACATGGTGGACTAGACACAGTAAAACTTCTAAGAATGACTTGGATGATCCCTGGAGCCAGCCAAAGACAGTTGCCAAATCCGTTGAGAGCAATGGTGAAGGGCTATCTATTACAGAGAGCGATGTACTACAAGAAACAGGTAGACGAGTGATGAGTTTCTGAAAAGGGCCAATGCTGATGGTATTGTCACATGCTAAATATTAGCTATGGTAGTAGTGGTTCATCCAGTGATTCCAGTCCAAAGAGGACATGCATCCTCTGCTGAGTGATCTGCAAATATCAGTGACCTGCAGTTGAAATTGTCTGCTTGTCAGCCAGGAAATTCACTATAGCAAAAGGAAGAGACTGAGAAGGGGGGAGGAGGTCTGGATCAAAAAGTATAAAGGTAGAAAAATGGAAAACAGCAAGAAATATTGTTGATTGTTTCAGGAAGTAGGGAATAAAAGACTGCCGTAAAATATTGTGGTGTAACTTGCTGGAAGTGCAAGCTTATAACGGCATGACGAGGGCAATAGGGTATCTGGGACCTTAGGGAATGTTGGGACCAACAGTGTATCTCCTTAACCAATGAGATTTAAGGATTGAGAAAGAAACAGAGGATGACGGAGAAGCAGGATGAATTAGAGTGGGTGAATTAGAGTCAAATCAAATACAGAAAGCGAAATAAATAGAGGGATAGATAGGATTAAGACAGAGAGGAAAAAGGAGACAGAAAGGAAAAGTAACAAAACAAAATTAATTTAAACTTTGACATTTTTAAAATCTCTAACAACAATTTACTACATGCAGGAATGAGATTGAACAGTTTAAATTATTCCCTTTCTGGGCCAGAGAGGTTGATTAGCATTGCATTAACAATTATCATGTCACTAAAAAGGTACTTAGGCTGTTAAATTCCAGCCCTAACTGTCTGCGGCAAGTATAATGGGCAATTAATGTGCAAATCCAGAAAGTTCTTAAAAATAACAAGGAGGGGGGCGAGCTGCATTTGTATAAAACAAACAGTAGAGTGGCGTAAATCGACCAGCAACTTTTGGAGATTTGCAACTCACATTGTATCTCTTAATCTCTTGAACTAGCTGGCCAATTAGTGCATTAATAACACCGCGTGTGTCATCAACACACAGTCATGTTTCCAGCAAGGTTATTGTTGACCCCCAAAATTTCGTATTTCTTCATTGCATTTCTTTTGAGAAACATAACAGCAGCGCTGCTTGTTTAATACAGTTGAAGCTGTTTATTTCATTTAATTTTGCTGTGCTTACTTCTGTTCAAACAGTGGCACTTTCCTGGTGGAAGAAAACATGTTTTTGTCTCTGTGGCCTCTCTATGCAGCAAAAACCTGAACTCACAGAAGAAGAAAATGATGCCATACAGGAAAGCTTAACCAGCATTGAAGAGGACCCTTTGTGGCGAAATGTGTGCAACACAAATGCTTTAATCCTGTTGGCAATTAATGTCTTCTTCTGGGGATACTTTGGATAAGAAGAGTTCTTGGGATCCTAGTTACTGCAGGATTTGTTTTGTATCTCATTGGTGAAATAATTGTTTGTAACAATTGGTTTATGGCAACAGTTATATACGTGTTAACTTTTGTATTACTGATAGGTGCAGTGTGCCAGACAGTTTTGCAAGGTTTCAAGTGACACTTTGCTGAAATAAACACGTTGCAATAATAATGGCAGGAGTAGCTCAATTACCCTCGAGCTGAAACATTAAAAAAAAACAGAATTTTATATATAAACAGAACCCCCCCCCACTAATTTTGCTCCATTTTTGTCTCCTCTTTCATATTCTCTTTCATTTTAATGTTTTAAACTTAAATTTTACCTTTCCTGTCTTATCTAATCTAAACTGTTATTTTTCTACCCCTTCTTCCTCATAAAAGCTTTTAAATATTTACCACTGAATCAATAAAGATCACTGCTTTGCATTTTTAAAAATATCTCATTAAAATGTTTTTAAATTTAGAATTTCATATTTCCATGTGTATACACGCATACGTATTTATACATACATATACACTGCATACATTTAAAATATCCGAAGCTCAGATTTAACAAAGCAAATAAGATTGACTTTTTATTTTTAGTTAACATAAATTTTGTTAATTAGCACTTCATCGCTAACCAGTCAAGGATGAGCCCTTTCGTCAACTAGGTGCTGTTGCTGTTGCAGATTCCATTAAATTAGCAGTAAGTTCCAGTTGATGGGTTTTTTCATTTTGTTAAATTTTAAATATAGTGTCATCCATTTAATTCACAAAAATGTTTCAGAGTTGTGAAATTATATTTAATAAAGAAAGAAAACAGTAGAACCAACAGAATGTATGTGGCAGAGATGTCGCTAAGTTGCAGGAGTCCATGATCCTGCAAGAAGTTCATCAGGCCATGCAGAACACCTTAGAGAGTATGGCAGTCCATGTTATGCCAGCAGCAACAAAGCATCAGGAGGTTCTGAAGGCAATCATGGCTTCCAGAGTAGCAGGTTCAACTGCTTTAATAGATTCCTTGCAAGAGACGCTTAACAGCTTAGCGATTTCAGAATTTATTTGGAACGATTTGGTTTATTCTCATGCCACTTGAGCCATGCCCAGCACCATTAGGCTGCAAGGAGTGGTTATGGATCTCTCTGTCTCTCAGAATAGTGACCCCTTCTGATGTCAGCGTAGGAGAGACCTTTATGTCGGGGATACCAACTCTTACAAGTGCATGTTAAGTACAGCCGGAAGCTGGTCCGTCAGGGCCAGCAACATCACCTGAGTCTTTGAGACTCTAATGAGACTTCACTCTCCTCTGAACCTTCTGTACTCAGCGAGAACCACATAGAAGTAAGAGGTTAGGAACACACATTAAGAATGTAGGCACAAGGGGTATACTTGACATTTTGTAATAAGTAAAATTGATATTTGTCAGTCAAAGTGTGTGCGCATTATGATCCTGGAGTAGTTTTGTGAAAGAAAATCCAGACTTAAAAGACTCCCACCCGAGGAGGATATTGTAAAATGGTCTATCTGGCTTTCAGTTTGATTTAGATATGTCAAGCGGAATTTCAATATCATCTAACATGATTAAACAGCATCTTGTCTGTACATTCTTAAGGAATGACAAAGAAACAGATGCCTTCCAAATGACCTTATTCACCAAGTGACTTTCCTTTAAATGTAAAATCTTTGAAAGGTTTTGTAAGTAATACTTTCAGCTCTAGTACACTTTCAATTGTACAATCCTTTTAAGTACTCACCCTAATCCTACAATTGATTTATTCTAGTTGTTTATAACAGTAATAAATGCAGCTGTCAGTTCTTTTTTTACTAATGGTTTTCAAAGAATTTTGGCTAGCAATAACCTAATTTCATTATTATCTTCATGAGACAGGTTGTGAATAATAAAGTAAACTTATTGGCCCAGAAATTCGGGTTGGGGGCTTCCCGCGGGTGTAAGCCCCCGATCTGCACTTACCTTACGCGCCGGCCGTTGAGCTCAGGGTCCCCGGGGAATTCCGATCCGGGGCCTGGTCCAGCTGCCGGCACGCAGTGCTTGCGTATCCCAGGGGCGCAGTTAGTTTGATGCGTCCCCTGGGATCACGTGGGCCACGGGGAGCCAATCGGAGCAGGGAATGCTCCATTCATAAGTCTGACAGGAAGTGCTGTCAAGACTTATAAATACTACGGCCCCAAAAGAGCACTAAATCTTCAAATAATTTTTTTTTTTAAATCACATTTTTAAAATAAACTATAAATTACATGAAATAACTATTTTAAACACTAATTTAAATTTTTGAAAAAAATAATTTTATTTTCTAATGGGGCTAAATATAAACTTACCTTGCTTTAAAGTATTTAAAAATAATAAACCTGTGGAAAAAATGTTTTAATTTTAATTAATTCACCACTTACCTTGTAAAAAGCAGGCCTTACGCCTGCTTTTTACATTTCTAACTTCTGCAGGCTTACCCTCGCGGGAAAACCTGTAAAAAAAAACAAAGTTCGATGCGCACGCGCAGCCTCTCCCGTGCACGTGTTCGACCTTTGAACCCCTTCGTTCAGAGGAACAGAAGTGCCGGTTTCCCGCGCATGCGCAATGCATGCAGGAAACTGGCACTTCCATTGGGCCTACGAGTGAGTACCGCATGCGTACTCACCTGTGGAGATCCGAATTTCTGCCCCAATATAAATAGAAACGTAATGGAGTCTGGTTAGTAATTATTTTATTGATCTCTATTATGTGATCAATAAGGTAAACATATTGTGCCCAGAAACAAAGCTTAAGCAACCAAAATTCATGAATAGCTTTTCTGTGTAATTTACATGGAATCTGATGTATAGGATCAGCAATGTACACCCCATCCATCAGCACAAATTAATCTTGAGTGTTGCTGAGTCAATGGTTAGCAAGAGCTGGCTTCATTAGGGATTTGCATTCATATTTGCCATCTATTAATACAATATGGTACGTAACTTTTCATCATACTCCCACAGTAATAAAAGTACTTGCATAGAAAAAAACTGTAATGGTTCTTACGAAGCTGAAAGTCCAGCATTGTCCAGAAGATGGAAGCAGCACCAGAAAGTATACACTACTTAAGTGCGATAGTAAAATAAGCAGTTTTATAGGACTATTTATAAATGCCAAATTGAGTTTCAGAAATGCATATCCTGTAATGTTCCTGAAATGTGTGCTCTTGATCTAAATACAGGCATATGCCTTAATCAAAATTCAGGTATATTTTGCAGTTGTATGAACAACAATCAATAAATAAAATATTCCTAATAGATTTAGGGCGGGAATTTCTTCGGAGCTTCAGCCACTCTTTCTCTGGATATTGTATTGATAGAGTTATAATTGTAGGGGATTTTAATGATCTTAATTATAGGATAGAGAAATGCTAATGATGAGAAAAATAATGTTTTCTGCAGTGTGTTCAGAACAGTTTTCTTAATATGAAAGAAAGGAAGCACTGGTTCTTCATAATGAATCAGAGGAGGCAACATGAAAGTAGGGGAAAATTTAGACAATAATGGCATCAATATAATTAGCTCCAATGTTAAAGGAAAAAATATTCAAGGATAAGATTTGACTGGAAAAATATGATCCTTTCACAGACTAATGCACAGTGGCATAGTGGTTAGCACTGTTGCCTCACAGCGCCAGGGACCCGGGTTCGAATCCGGCCTCAGGCGACTGTCTGTGTGGAGTTTGCACATTCTCCCTGTGTTTGCGTGGGTTTCCTCCGGGTGCTCCGGTTTCCTCCCACAGTCCAAAGATGTGTGAGTTAGGTTGATTGGCTATGATAAATTGACCCTTAGTGTTAGGGGGATTAAATACATGGGGTTACAGGGGATAGGGTGGGATATGTGTTGGTGTAGGGGTTACGGGGATCGGGTGGGATATGTGTCGGTGCAGGCTCGATGGGCCGAAATGGCCTCTATCTGCACTGTGGGGTTTCTGTGATTCTGTGAATTGAAAGGGAAAAGTGGCAAATAAGACAATATATTAGCAATGAGAATTACGTAAGCTGTAGATGGAAAGGGTAGAAATCAGTTATATTTCAGTATGACATTTTGTAATGTTTGCCTGTACAGCCTGGAAGGGATTTTATTCTAATTCATGTTATACAAGTAAAGAGTGTCATGGGTTAAAGGGAGCTGCAGTGAGGGGGAGAGAGAGTGAGAAAGTGTCATGCGGACAAGTAGATTGAAGCCGACCTTCATGCCTGAGACATCTCTGTGCGAAACAAACAGCTTTATCTTCCTTAAGTACAATAGCAGAATCAAATGCAGCTGGAGTAGATGTAATTAACTGTATTCCTGTAATCTGGGTTTAGACAATAGTCTTAGATGAAATTTATATCACATGACATTGGTAGTACACAAGTCAAAATAGGCAAGTTTTCCATGGAACAGACCAGACTAAGTATAATGGAAAGTACTGCTAGAAGCTCAAAGACAATAACCTTGAGTAAAAGTTATGAGATGGGGCCTCAGGGCTAACAGTTTCATGCCGAAAGTAATCAAGTGATATACTACAGAACTAGACATGCAAGAATATATATATATATTATTAAATTACTTTTATACAGAACAGTTAATATAGCAGAATGGGTTCAAACCGTGTGCTCGCAAATCCTATCTTTTCCCTCCAATGACACTGATAACATTGGAGAAGGACATTGTACTGTAAGGATAGGCACACATAGATTATTAAATAAATAAGTAGTTGCCATTAATGCAATATGGAGCTAAAAGGGTTGTTAGGTTGAAAAACAGGCTTTTGATCACAGCAGAGGGGAGTATAAGAGAAGGAAATTACTGCAGTGTAGGAACTGGGGTTCCTAGCCGAAGAACTGAGATCGACTCAGAAAATCAAAAACAATAAAATTTAATGAACAAACGAAGCTGTATAGGAAACTGTAGGATACAATGCAAATAGGTCTGGTCTGCTTGAAAGCCTCCCTGGAACTGCTAGAAGGTTCCGAGCTCAACTGCTAGCAGGTTCCGAGCTCAACTGCTAGAAGGTTCTGAGCTCTACTACTAGAAGGTTCCGAGCTCTGACGTCATGACGTCATCATGTTCTTCCCGCCGTTGAGAGATCACGTGACGGACGGCATGACGTCATCACGCGGAGTACAGGAAAGAAGTCCTAGTACAGTTAACGGATACATTAAAGGTGCAGCCCCCAGCTGTACTACATTGCTGTAAAAGGAATTATATACAATTGTCCATAATCCTCTGGTGGTTCCGCCACATGCGCCCCCCCAGAATTGCTTTTAAGAGAGAAGGTAAGGCGAGAAGGGGATCTGATGAGTCTGTCCGACCGACTGCGATACCCCGGCAGCTGGAACGGAGCACTAGAAGATGAATTGGCCGTTGGCTGTGGTTGGGATGACCGCCGCAGGCGGAGGAGAAGAAGAGGCCGGCTGTGGTCGACCCGGTGAGGCGGGCACTGGCGACTCGGCGGATGACTGTGGCTGTACTGGACCGGCAGTCGACGGTGGACGACCATGACGAGGCGGCTGAGCGGTGATGACTGGTTCGCTCAGATCCAGATGCGCCGGTTTCAACCGGTCAATGGAGATGTGGTCAGGCTTACCGCCGATGTCAACTGTGAAGGACTTGTCACCTGACGAGATGACGCAGAACGGACCTGTGTAAGGCAGTTTGAGCGGGTTTTTGCGAGCATCCTGCCGAATGAACATATATTCTGCGCTCTTAAGATCCACCGGGACATGGGAGCGCTGCAGGTCATGATGCGACATAGGCACTGGGGTGAAATTCCTAGCCGCTTCCTGGTGGCTGACGAGCTGCTGAGCTGGGGACCAGGGTTCCGTGTGAGGAGGAAGAAAATCGGCAGGCACTCTGAGTGGTTGGCCATAAATCAGCTCTGCTGAAGAAGAATGCAGGTCGTCCTTAGGCGCCGTGCGAAGACCTAGCAGCACCCAAGGGAGCCTGTCCACCCAACTAGGCCCACGGAGACTAGCACGCAGTGCGGCTTTAAGGGACCTGTGGAATCTTTCACACAGACCGTTCGCCTGTGGATGGTAGGCAGTGGTACGATGAAGCTTGGTGCCCAAACCTTGAGCTACGGCGTTCCAAAGCTCAGAGGTAAATTGAGGCCCCCAGTCGGAGGAGATGTCAGCCGGTACCCCAAACCGAGCTACCCACGACGAGATGAAGGCTCTGGAGACGTCTGCCGCTGTGGTGGCAACCAAAGGAATTGCCTCTGGCCACCTGGTGATGCGGTCTACCACGGTGAGGAGGTGAGTGTACCCGCGAGAGGAAGGGAGAGGACCAACCAGGTCCACGTGCACATGGTTGAAACGACGCTCCGGAACCGGAAAAGTGGCGACTGGGGCCTTAACATGGCGTTGTATCTTGGACTTCTGGCAACTCACGCAGGTATTGGTCCAGTCACGGACGTCGAGATGCATGCCCTTCCAGACAAATTTCTTTGCCATGAGTCATTGTGACACTCTCATGCCAGGGTGTGACAGCCCGTGGATAGTGTCGAAAATTCTCCTGCGCCATTCGACTAGAACGATTGGACGTGGGATGCCCATCGAGATGTCACACAGGAGTGTGGTCCCTGCGGCCTGGAAACTGACATCAGCCACTTGTAAGCTGGAAGGTATGCCTGCACTTCAGGGTCTGCCTTCTGTTCTTTTGCCAAACCAACATAGTCGACTCCCAGGTGTACTGCGTGGAGCTGGGCGTGGGAGAGACAATCCGCCACCAGGTTGTCTTTGCCCGAGACATGTTGTATGTCGGTTGTAAATTCAGATATGTACGTAAGATGACATTGTTGCCGTGCCGACCATGGTTCTGCTGTCTTTGCCATCGCAAAAGTAAGTGGCTTGTGATCTACAAAAGCCGTGAATGGGCGTCCTTCCAGTAGGAAGCGAAAATGGCGGATGGCCAGAAACAATGCCAACAACTCCCTATCAAAAGTACTATACTTGCGTTCGTTCTTCCGCAATTGGCAGCTGAAGAAAGCCAGTGGTTGCCATGTGCCGTCGACCCACTGCTCCTGTACTGCCCCGATGGCATAATCTGATGCGTTGGTGGTAAGGGCAATGGTTGCGCCTGGAAGGGGATGTGCCAACATGGTCGCAGCAGCCAAAGTGTACTTAGTGTCGAGGAAAGCCTGGTCCATCTGGGGTGTCCAATCGATTGGGTCTTTGCCCGATTTACCTCTGAGGGCCTCGTACAAAGGTTGCATCAACAATGCCGCCTTGGGGACGAACTGATGATAAAAATTGACTATTCCCAGAAATTCCTGGAGGGCCCTGACGGTCTGAGGAAGAGGGAACGAGGTGACTGCTTCCACCTTCGTGGCCAGTGGGACGGCGCCTTCTGAGGTGATTCTGTGTCCCAAGAAATCAATGCTGTGCAACCCAAACTGGCACTTGGCCAGGTTGATAATAAGGCCATGTTGGCTGAAACGAGAAAAAAGGGTACGCAAGTGCGTAATGTGTTCTTTCGTGCTGTTACTGGCAATAAGGATGTCGTCTAGGTAGACGAAGATGAACGGCAGATCGCGCAACACGGAATCCATGAGACGTTGGAAGGCTTGTGCTGCATTCTTCAGCCCAAACGGCATATGAAGGAACTCAAAGAGCCCGAAAGGTGTGACGACAGCAGTTTTGGGGACGTCCTGAGGATGCACGGGCACTTGATGATAGCCTCGGACGAGGTCTACTTTGGAAAAGATGGAATTCCCTGCCAGATGGGCCGAAAAATCCTGAATGTGAGGAATTGGGTACCGATCCGGTGTGGTAGCCTCATTAAGGCGAGTGTAGTCACCGCATGGTCACCATCCACCGCCCAGCTTAGGAACAATGTGTAATGGCGAGGACCAAGGACTATTCGAACATCGAATAATACCCAGGCGTTCCATTATATGGAACTCCGCCTTGGCGGCCGCGAGTTTACCGGGTTCCAGCCTTCGAGCTCTCACATAAACGGAGAATCCTGTTGTGGTAATGTGGTGCACCACACCATGCTTCACGACTGAAGATGAAAATGTGGGCCTGGTGAGCTCAGGGAACTCAGAGAAGATGAGAGAACTCATTTGGAGATGGGACTGCACAGGCAACTGACCAAGACATCGCAGTGCTTCGGTGGCAGGGGACCGAGTGAAAAGTGGAGGCAATGATTAGCCGGCAGTGTCGGACGTCAACAAGAAACCCGTTTGCGCAGAAGAAATCTGCCCCCAGGATGGCCTGTGAGACTTTCGCCGTGATGAACACCCAAACAAAACGTTGGCCGCCAAAACTCAACTGGACCCTACGCTTTCCGAACATGCGAATGGCCGCACCATTGGCTGCCTCGAGGGGGGGACCTTGACCGCTGGATTGAAGATCTAGCTTCGACGCTGATAGGATAGTGCACTGGGAGCCAGTATCACAGAGAAAACGTCGCCCCGACAGGGAGTCTGTAATGTATAGGAGTTTCCCTGTGGACCCGACGGCCATCGCAACTCCAGCCTTATTGATCTTCTCAGAAACCGTTGGTTTGAGGTAGGTTTTTTTTTTGGTGAGGAACTGCAGGGCGGACGGCAATTTCTGGCCTTCATGCCAAAATGAGCGTGGTATGCACACCAGCCTGCAGGAGGAGTCGGATTCGCTCTTGTGGGGGATGGGCGCCTCGCGGCTGCACAACATGGATGTGTGCAGGAGCATATTTTATCCACCTCTGCGGCGAGTTCAGCATAGTTTTGGTGCTTCGTGGCTGTACAAGATTGTTGTGAGACGGTGAATATTTTATCCGCTTCTGCGGCGAGTTCAGCACAATCCGTGATCGTGGAATTGGCCAAGGCCGTCTGTACTGGCTCTGGTAGTTGACAGAGAAACAGCTCGCGGAACAGAAAACATTGCGATTCCGAGCCCAAAAGCGTGAGCATTTGGCTCATGAGCTCTGAGGGTTTTGAGACCCCGAGGCCGGGCATGGAGATAAGTCTGCGAGCGCGCTCCGACTTGGACAGACCGAAAATCTGCAGTAAACGTGCTTTTAAAGCTTCGTACTTGCCATCGTTCGGTGGACTCTCGAGGAGGCTGACGACCTGCGAGGCTGTGGCGCTGTCGAGGGCGGCGACCACGTAATAATAATGGGTCGAATCTGCTGCTACTCCCCGGATTGCAAATTGGGCTTCCGCCTGGAAAAACCACGCGGCCGGTTGTTGTTCCCAAAATTGCGGCAGTTTGAGGGTGACGCCGTTCGTGTCCATGATGTAACTTCAACGAAAATTGTTCAAAGAAATCGGGGTCACCAATGTAGGAACTGGGGTTCCTAGCCGAAGAATTGAGATCGACTCAGAAAATCAAAAACAATAAAATTTAATGAACAAACGAAGCTGTACAGGAAACTGTAGGGTACAATGCAAATAGGTCTGGTCTGCTTGAAAGCCTCCCTGGAACTGCTAGATGGTTCCGAGCTCAACTGCTAGCAGGTTCCGAGCTCAACTGCTAGAAGGTTCCGAGCTCTACTACTAGAAGGTTCCGAGCTCTGATGTCATGACGTCATCACGTTCTTCCCGCCGTTGAGAGATCACTTGACGGATGGCATGATGTCATCATGCGGAGTACAGGAAAGAAGCCCTAGTACAGTTAACAGATACATTAAAGGTTCAGCCCCCAGCTGTACTACATTGCTGTAAAAGGAATTATATACAATTGTCCGTAATCCTCTGGTGATTCCGCCACAGCAGTATAAATAAGGTAATAGGTTCCTTTTACCATAGAGCATAACATCAAAAGTTTTGTATAACTAAGACTGTGGCCGTAACTTTCTTTACCTGGGTGGGTCGGGTGCCGGCAGTTGGCATGGCGGATCAGGACTCCGTTCTTTTTATCGTGCTCCTCAGAGCGACTTTCCCTTAATGGCGCATATTAATGCAGGCTTGCGCATTTCCCAGCCCTATTAAATGGTGCGGGTCTGATGACATCATCGATGACTCATTTCCAGCCAGGATATTTAAAGGAGCCTTGGCCACATTGCATTTGAAGGTTCATCTAGGAGTGTGCAGGCTGTACATTTTAGCTTCAGGGTCTTGTTCAGCCTTGCACACATGACTGCACAGAGGCAGAGGGCTGCACCCAGGTTCTCAGGTGACTGCCTGCATATGCTTGTGGAGGGAGTGAGAGCACGCAGGGAGGTCCTGTTCCCTTCTGAGGGGCGCAAGAGACCTCCCCAGGAGACCAAAAGAGCCTGGCTGGAGATAGCAGAGGAGGTCAACAGCAAGGGTGTTGTGAGGAGGACCTAGGTGCAGTGCCAGAAGCGCTTCAATGATCTCATTAGATCAGGAAAGGTGAGTGCAAAGCCACCCTCAAATTTATCCTGCTGTGCCTCTCATCGCACAGAATCATAGAATGGTTACAGCACAGAAGGAGGCCATTCGGCCCATTGAGCCCATGCCGGCTCTCTGCAAGAGCACTTCAGCTAGTCCTACTCCCCCGCCCTTTCCCCATAGCCCTACAAATTATTTTCCTTCAGGTACTTATCCAATTCCCTTTTGAAAGCCATGATTGAATCTGCCTCCACCACCTTTTCAGGCAGTGCATTCCAGATCCTAACCACTCGCTGCGTAAAAAAGTTTTCCCTCATGTCACCTTTGGTTCTTTTGCCAATCACCTTAAATCTGTGTCCTCTGGTTCTCAACCCTTCCGCCAATGGGAACAGTTTCTCTCTATCTATTCTGTCTGGACCCCTCATGATTTTGAACACCTCTATCAAATCTCCTCTCAACCTTCTCTACTCTAAAGAGAACAATCCCAGCTGGTGTCTCACAAGTCACAAGTGAGCAAGATCAGATGTTGGAAACAGGGACAGCAGTGGAGGCTCCAGCCAGAAAGTCTGTTTGGAGGTGCGAAGAGCTGAGGGATGGTGGACTGGCGCATGACGAAAGAGTCATGACAGCTGCCAGGGAATTTGGCACACACATGAATGATGATCTTCCTATGGTTGCAGACCAGCTGTACAATAAGGAAGTGGAAGCCTTTGCGGTTCACAAACTCACCTGGGTTATGATGGGGGGGGCCCTGATGGCCACATGTGTGCAGTCGATGATGCCCTACACATGTGGGAAGCCAGCCAGAGCGGCAAAACCCACTCAGTAACACTGGCATCATCAGTAGTAAAGTTGATGTAATTGTCTGATTTGTCAAGCAGGGTATCGGTGACCTATGTGATGCATCTGTGGGCGGCCAACTGTGAGATGCCACAAATGTCTGCTGCAGAGCCTTGGAAGGAGCCTGAGGTGAAGAGGTTGAAGTCGCTGGTGACTTTGACAACCACTGGTAAGGCATATCCACCTCTGGGCTGGAGGTCTTGCTCCAGCAAGGTGCAAATGTCTGCGACGACCTGGCGCAATAGCCTGAGCCTGCTTTGGCACTGCTGCTCAGTCATGTTGAGGAAGCTCATCCTCTGCCTCTATACCCTGTGTTGGGGGTATCGCCTCCGGAGCGGTGCAGCCCTGCGCTGATACCCTCTGTCCTGTGAATCATCAGAACATTGAGTAGAAGGTTGGTGGTGCTGTTGTTGCTGCTGCTGCTGTGCTTGCTGCTGCTGCTGTTGCTGCTGCTGATGTTGGGGTTCATGGTGGTCCGATTCTGAGGACCAAGGTAAGACAGTATAAATGGCACCCCTGCTGATGTAATATGTTAGATCCGTGATTCTGAGAGTATGATGTTTTTCAATAACCACATGGATGCTGTAACTTAACAATAAACAGGTATTTACTGGAGGAGGGTAGTCTCAAGACTGGGGGTACAGAGGCATGTGCAAGGCTTATATACAGGTGTGGTCACTGCCAGTACTACAGTATACAGGAGCTGTAAAAGTAGTTCTGTCTTAAAGGTACATACACTACAATTCCTCCCCTTTTAGATTAGTAGTACCCCTAATATTCAAATAACAATTAACACTTTAACATGTACATTAAACAACAATAGTCCATTTATAGATTCAGTCTTTGGGGCGGCTTCCTGACCCTTTCGGGATAGCGCCTTTCCTGAGGTTCTTGTTCTTGGTGCAGAGGCAATTCTGGCCCCTTTTCATCAGGTAGTTCATCGGGTTCCACTGCTACTGGTTCTGAGGTAGATGCTACCGGTATGTCGGGTTCATCCCCAGGTACTCGAGACATGGGTTGACTCGTTCCTGTGACGCTAAGATCTGATCGACGTGGCGTCTCACAATGTTCTCCCCGACATCCACTGTGTACATTAATGGCCCCTGCCTTGTACATATCGTTCCGGGTTGCCATTTCTCTGTTCGATAGTCACGGGCCAAGACTGGTTGTCCTACATTGAAGCTCCTTGTCGATTCTCATTGATGTGCTGGAATTGCTTGTTCTCAACATTTCTTCGCACATTTGGTCTGAGCAAGTCCAGACGAGATCTCAACCTTCGGTTAAAGAACATCATGGCCGGAGTCTGGTTGGTAACTGCATGTGTCGTGTTTCGGTAGGCTAATAAGAAATTGTCCACCTTATGCTGCAGTGGAATTTCATCGTCGCACATGGCCTTTATCGCCTTCTTAAAGGTTTGTACGAACCTCTCAGCCAATCCATTTGTGGCTGGATGATATGGGGCGGATGTGTAATGCCTTACCCCATTCCTTCTCATAAATTTTCGAAACTCTTCGGACACAAACTGTGGTCCATTATCAGAGCAAATCTGCTCTGGCAAACCGTTTCTGGCAAATATGGTCCGTAGGACTGCAATCGTTTTCTCTGTAGTGGTTGAGGACATTTTTATCACCTCAGGCCACTTCGAATGAGCACCCACTGCTATTAAGAACATTGAGTCCATGAATGGACCAGCGAAATCAATATGCACCCGTTGCCATGGAGAGGAGGGCCACTCCCATGGGTGTAGAGGGGCATGTGGTGGTGCATTTTGGACCTTCTGGCATCCTGAGCAGCTCTTAGTTAGGTCTTCGATTTGTTGATTGATTCCCGGCCACCACACATAAGCCCTAGCAAGGCTTTTCATTTTCACTCCCCCCAGATGACCTTCATGTAGCTCATTTAGTACTCTCTCCCTTAACTTGGGTGGAATCACCACTCTGGATCCACACATCACTGTCCCCTGGCATACTGACAGCTGTTCTCTTCTGGATGAGAATGCTGGCAACAGTGAGTCGCCATGTGTTGGCCATCCCCTCACCGTCAAATCATATACCCGAGACAGCGTCGGATCATTGCGGGTCTCCTTCTCTATATCCGCGTTCGTTACTGGCAATCGTTCAATTATTGACGAATAAAATATCTCGATAGGGTCCACTGCTGGTGCTTCCTCCACAGTAGGCAGTGGCAGGCGCGATAGCCCATCAGCATTCCCATGCTGTTTCATGCCTTTATATTCTATTTCATATTGATTCGCCCCTAGAAACAGGGACCATCTTTGTAACCATTGTGCAGTCATCACTGGAACGCCCTTCTTAGGATTAAAGATGGAGACAAGTGGTTGGTGGTCAGTCAGCAAGGTGAACTTCTGCCCATGCAGATAGTGGTTGAATTTTTTTACTCCCCATACTAGGCTGAGGGCCTCCCTGTCAATCTGGGCGTAGTTGCGCTCGGCTGAGGTTAGTGACCGAGACGCAAAGGCTACTGGCCTCTCCAACCCGTCTGGGAATTTGTGCGACAGCACCGCTCCAATGCCATAGGGTGATGCATCACATGCCAAACGAATTGGTAGTGCTGGGTTGAAATGGGCCAACACCTCTTTTGATGTGATCAATTCTTTACACTTCTGGAAAGCTCGTCTACGTTCGTTATTCCACTTCCATGGTACCCCTGTTTGCAGTAGGGTGTTCAGTGGGTGTAATACCGTGGACAAATTTGGTAAGAGCTTATGGTAGTAGTTTACCAGCCCGAGGAACGACCTCAGTTGTGACACATATTCCGGTGCTGGAGCCTTGACTACTGCCTCAATCTTTTCAGGGGACTTATGTAACCCCTCTTCATCGATGACGTGGCCACAATACGAGATCTGTTTCTGGAAATACTCGCACTTGTGGCGATTAGCTCGTAGCCCATACTCCTTTAATCTGGTGAGCACCTTCTCCAAGTTGGCGAGGTGATCACTGTCATTTTCGCCCATGACCAGGATGTCGTCCAAATAACACTGGGTCCCTGGAATCCCTTGCAGGACTTGATCCATTGCCCTTTGCCAGATAGCCGGAGCCGAGGCTACCCCAAACACCAGCCGGTTGTATTGATAGAGACCTTTATGAGTGTTAATCGTAAGGTATTGTTTCGAAGCTTCTTCTACCTCCATTTGCAAGTACGCCTGGGCTAGATCAATTTTGGTGAAGCGTTTACCTCCAGATAGCGAGGCGAAAATATCCTCAATTCGTGGAAGCGGATATTGTACCATGTGAAGGACTGGGTTCACTGTCACCTTAAAATCCTCACAGATGCGGACCTTCTTTGGTTCCCCAGGCATATTACTCAATGACCTCTTTATTACAGGAACGATGGGTGTAGCCCACTCGCTCCAGTCCACTTTGGACAGTACTCCTGAACATTCCAACCCTTCCAGCTCTGCTTGGACAGCTGGTCTGATCGCATAAGGCACTGGTCTGGCCTTAAGAAACTTTGGGCTTGCATTTTCCTCTATTTTAATCGTTGCTGTTATGCCTTTTAGTGTTCCTAGTCCCTCCTGGAACACTTCTTTTGCGTCAGTTAACATTTTTGACAGTCGTCCAGGTGTGACGTCATCATCCTTTTTGGCCTCAACCTTCAGTGCCTGTATGGAATGCCAATCTAATTGTATCTTCCGGATCCATTCACGTCCTAGCAGTGGTGGTCCTCCATCTGGCAATACATATATATCCATTTTAGGTATTTCCTGGCCTTTATATATCACTTTCACCCTTATTTTTCCTTTGGGGTAGACTTTTTGCCCCGTGTACGTCTTCAAGACAATCTCTGTAGCTTTCAAGGGTATATGTGAAAATAGCCGCTTGTAGTCCCTTTGGTTTATGACTGTTAGGGCTGATCCTGTGTCCAATTCCATTTTCACTTGGACTCCGTCTATCTTGAGTGTAACCCAGATAGTCTGGTGATCCTCCATTTTGGTTGCCTTATGTAGTTTCAGACAACCCAGCTCCTTGCTTCCGGAGTCTGTGTCACTTTTCTGTTCATCTGAACCACTGTCCATCACCTGGTGTACCTTTTTGTACTTCTCCTGTGGAGATTTCTTACTGTTGGTTTTCTTCCCAGACCTGCAGACTCTTGCTATGTGTCCTGCTTTTCCACACTGTCTGCACACTTGGTCCTTGAACCAACAATCCTTCTGGTCATGTGTTGTTCTGCCGCAGCGATAGCACTTCCCTGTTCCATAGGACATTTCATTGGTGCCATATTCTTGCGGTCTCCGTTGTATCTCTGCAGCGCCCCTTGCGGCTGCTTCGTGTGATACTGCCATACTGAAAGCCTTGTCCAGCGTAAGATCCTTTTCTGATAGAAGCCGTTTCTGGGTTCCTTCACTTTGTAGCCCACACACAAACTTGTCCCTTAATGTATCTGCTAGTCCCGCTCCAAACTGGCAGTGTTTTGATAGCTTGCGCAGTTCCGTTAGGTACTCAGCATTGCTTTCGTCTTTGTGTTGGTTCCTTTTATGGAACTTAAATTGTTCTGCTATCAGCAGTGGTGTGGGGTTTAAGTGGTCCTGTAGGATTTCTACTATGCTTTCGAAATTCTTGTTCACCGGCTTCTCTGAGGTTATTAGATTTCACAGTAACCCATAAGTTTTTGCACCCATGGAATTTAACAAAACCAGTGCTTTCCTAGCATCTGGCACTTCATTCACCCTGCAGTACACCTCAATACGTTCCACATATGTCACCCAATCTTCGACTTCATTGTCGAACGTAGAAATACTGCCACTCTTCGGCATCCCTGGGTGTGATTTACTGTCAAAAATGGCATCTCCTGCGCTTCCCCTTCTTCTCCGCTGGCACAAAAGGGCACGGTGGCATAGTGGTTAGCACTGTTGCCTCACAGCGCCAGGGACCCGGGTTCAAATCTGGCCTCGGGCGACTGTCTGTGTGGAGTTTGCACATTCTCCCTGTGTCTGCGTGGGTTTCCTCCGGGTGCTCCGGTTTCCTCCCACAGTCCAAAGATGTGCAGGTTAGGTTGATTTGGCTGTGATAAATTGACCCTTAGTGTTAGGGGATTAAATACGTGGGGTTGCGGGGATGGGGTGGGATGTGTGTCGGTGCAGGCTCGATGGGCCGAAATGGCCTCTATCTGCACTGTAGATTCTGTGATTCTGTGATTCTGTGATCTCCCGCGCTTTCCTTCCTTCCCACGCTCGCCCTTCTTCTCCGCTGCGGCTTCTAAAAATGGCGTCTCCCACGCTCTTCCTTCTTCTCCGCAGTTCAATGGCGTCTCCCGCACTCTCCCTTCTTCTCCCCGCGGACACTGTTCAGCCCTTGAGCCCTGGCTGTGCTCTGCGCGTTCTTTTTTTTTTCTCGACGCCGCTCGGTCCTGAACCCGGCTGTTGCTTTACCCTCTCTCCGTTTTTTTTTTCTCTCGACGCCGCTCGGTTTTCAACCCCGGCTGCGCCCTGTGCGCTTCACCCTCTGTCTTACCCTGTCGACGCTGCTCGGCTTTCTCTCCGCCGTCGGTCGGCTCCAGCCGCCGTTGTCTGGGAAGGGTCTGCGCTGGACCCGTCATCAGTCTCTTGCTGATCGTCGTGGCTGGGGAACCAAGCCCGGCTCTCCACAGCCTCCCCTGCGATGTTCACTCTCTGCCGGACGACTGAGCGGTTGCTCGTGGTCGACGCCCGTGTTCCTGGCCTCGACTTTCTTACACCGCTCTCCCGGAGCGAATCCTCGAAGGGAAATGCAGAGTTGCAGGTAGATTCGAATCGACACTCGTCGCCACTGTTAGATCCGTGATTCTGAGAGTATCATGTTTTTCAATAACCACACGGATGCTGTAACTTAACAATAAACAGGTATTTACTGGAGGAGGGTAGTCTCAAGACTGGGGGTACAGAGGCATGCGCAAGGCTTATATACAGGTGTGGTCACTGCCAGTACTACAGTATACAGGAGCTGTGAAAGTAGTTCTGTCTTAAAGGCACATACACTGCATAATAGATAGCAGGTCAAGTAGAGATTAGGGAAGCAATCTGTCAATGGTGTGATAGGGGGTAGCAAAGAGGTGACAGTGGGTTCCGAATTTGCAGAAAAGACTGGCAAACTCTAGAGAGACCTAAATCTGTGCTGAAAATACACTCATCAACAGTATTTCTCTTAGGAAAGCAAGCAGGTGTCAGGTATTTATTGTGCTTTCCACGCTCTGCCGTAATGACTTCGATCAATGGCCACTGAACATCCACCTCAGCTTGACAGACGTGGTTCCCGAGCTGCGTGATTCCCGTGGTCATGCAGTGAAATTGAAAAGGTAGGGTTAAAAAGATGGTTAAGGGGCTGACAACAAGCTGATAATGAGCTAAATTAGGTCGCCCGCCTCTGCCGTTTGGGTCACTGCCGTCCTGGCAAATGTGCACAAGTTAAAGGCGCAAGGAGGCGGGATAACTGCAGGTTCCCGACTCGCTCCGATTTATTTCCACTTTCACTCTCAACCTGCCTCCAATCCCATACGCACGGACGAATGAAAATTCCGGCCAATGGTTCGGGAAAAGCAAGGATAGGAAGCGTCAGTACAGTGTGGGGCTCCTCATCTGTGACCAGCAATCTGTTCAAAGATCTAAGAGCCGTTAGTGTTAAATGCAGCAGGAACTAGACCATAAAAGAAAAAAATTATAAAAAGTGATACAACATTTCACTCAGTAGGAACTTGACTAACGTCAAGACCAGGTAACGTGAACGGGCTTGAATAAGCCATTCTCACGATTTCCCGCTAAAGATCCTGCATGAAAGTTTTAGACTTACTGCTGATAAGTGCTGCTCTGTACAGGGTTTTAGCATGAATATTTTGAAACAACAAATGAAGCTAATTGTCAGACAAATTACTTTCCCCAGCTTTTCAAATCTGTTAGAAGGATAAGGAAGGAATTTGATTTGAGTCAGTTTTCAGACAAAGGGATAGCACATTAGTTACATCAAATCTTATGACCAAAAGTAGGTGTGTTATGGTAAAAGTATAAATGTAGAATGCAATGCATCTTCCGGGGGTACTTCTGACCAGGAACTGGATTGGATTGGTAACGCTTATTCTTGACAGGTATCCTACATGCAAGTATAATAGATGTATTTGCTTGCCTGAAATCAAATATATGTTCAATAAATCTTGAAAGTTAACTTGTCTCTACAGTCCGAAGTTTTCTTAGGACTGGGCAGGAAGTCCACTTAAAGGGAGTGACCAGTGACATCAGACACAGAGAATATCAAGTGTAGCCAAAGTAATTTGTAACATCCAGTAAAGACTTACATTTAAACAACACCTTTCACAATCTCAGGATGTCCCAAAATGTTTCATAGCCAATTAATTGCTTTTGAAGTTACTATTGTAATGTAGGGAAACATAGCAGCCAATATGCACACTGCAAGGTCTGATAAATAGCAATGAAATAAATGCCCAATTAAACTGTTTTAGTGGTGTTATTTGAGGAACTGCTCTGTTCTTTGAATAGTGCCATGGCATCTTTTACATCCACTTAAAAGGACAGAACCTCAGTTTAATGCTTCATCCAAAAGATGGCAACTCCAACCGTGCTGCACTTCTTCAGCCGAGATTATGTGGTCAAGTCCTGGAGTGAGGATTACATAGGATATACCCATTCAGCTCAACCAGTCCATGCAGCATTTATGCTCCACTCGAGCCTCCTCCCATCCTTCCCCATCTAACTCGATCAGCATAACCCACTATTCTCTTCTCCCTCATATGCTTGTCCAGCCTCCCCTTAAATGCATCTATACTATTTGCTTCAACCACTCCCTGTGGTAGTGAGTTCCACATTCTCACCACTGTCTGGGTGAAGAAGTTCCTTCTGAATTCCCTATTTGATTTCTTGGTGACTATCTTATACTGATGGCCTCCAGTTTTGCTCTTCCCGACAAGTGGAAACAGTCTCTCTGTGTCTACTCTATCAAAACCTTTCATAATTTTAAAGACCTCTATTAGATCACCCCTCATCCTTTTCTTTTCAAGAGAAAAGAGACCCAGCCTGTTCATCCTTTCCTGATAGGCATACCCTTGCATTTCTGGTATCATCCTTGTAAATCTTCCCTGCACCCTCTCCAGTGCCTCTATATCCTTTTTATAATATGGCGACCAGAATTGTACACAGTTCTCCAAGTGTGGTCTAACCAAGGTTTGATACAAGTTTAGCATAACTTCACTGCTTTTCAATTCTATGCCTCTGGAAATAAACCCTAGTGCTTGGTTTGCCTTTTTTATGGCCTTATTAAACTGCGTCACTACTTTTAGTAATTTGTGTATTTGTACGCCGCGATCCCTTGGCTCTTCTGCTCAATTTAGATTCTTATTATCCAAGTAATATACGACCTCCTTATTTTTCTTACTAAAATGTAATACCTCACATTTATCTGTGTTGAAATTCATTTGCCAATTATATACCCATTCTGCAAGTTTATTAATGTCTTCTTGTAATTTGTTGCAGTCCTTCTCAGTATTGACTATTGGGGATTTGGTGTCATCCGCAAATTTAGAAATTGTGTTTTTGATTCCAAAGTCTAAGGGGGAAAAGTTGGGTTGATTTGCGCCTCTCGCTAGCGCCCCCGGGGGCGCTAACAGAACACAAATCCCCTAGCCCCTGGGCGCGGCGCCGCTAACACTTCCCACGAAATTCAGCGGGAGGTCAGCGGTGGTGATAGCCAGTAGTGCCCCGTGGCGTTGCGCCACCGGTGATGATGACATCACCATGCGCAGCATCCCACTTGCGCCCTGGCCACAAACTTCCCTTGCGCCCCCTGACCTATCGCCAGACGATATGTCCGACAGGATCAGGGGATGTTTTTGCAGCGACGGCGGCATTTGAAAGGGCAGGTGATGGGCAGCCATTTTTATTTTGGCCGACTGCCAGCACCTGCCCCCTTTCCCTTTCTTTTTGGGGTGCCAGCCATGATTGCTCAGCCCGGCACTCCTCTTGAGTGCCGAACTGTTTTCACAGCACCCCACTCCCTGGTGGTCTAGCAGGGCCCTAGTGTGTGTAGTGCTAGGCCCCTCCCCTTTAATCAGAGGAGGAGGTCTGCAATGATGTGGTGCTATGTGCCGCTGCGCATAGCGCTGGTGCATGTAACACTGTGATCTTCAGTAGTAGCGCCCCAAGAAGGAGGTGGAGCACTTCCAGTAGCGCCCCACCTCCTGCTTGGGGCGCTACTACTGAATTTCCGGCAGAGGGGCGCTAACATTTTCCCCCCAAATCTTTAATATAAATTGTGAACAACACTGGTCCCAGCACTGATCCTTGTGGGACCCCACTTTCCATCTTTTACCACTTTGAATAGCTACCCTTTACGCCTACTCTCTGTTTTCTGTCTTGAAGCCAGTTAGCTATCCATTCTGCTACTTGTCCCCTGACTCCGCATTCTTTGACCTAATTCATTAGCCTATTATGGGGTACCTTATTGAAAGTCTTACGGAAATCTAGATAAATTACATCTACTGCATTACCCTTGTCTACTCTCTGTTACCCCTTCAAAAAATTCAATGAGGTTGGTCAAGCAAGACTTTCCCTTTTGAAATCCATGCTGACTATTCATTATTATATTTTTGGTTTCTTGATGTTCTTCTATTTTTTCCTTTAGTAGGGATTCCATTATTTTTCCGACTACCAAGGTTAAGCTGGCTGGTCTATAGTACCCTGGACATGTTCTATCTCCCTTCTTAAATATAGGTATTATGTTAGCTATCCACCAGTCCTCTAGTACTACACCTTTTTCTAACAAATTATTAAATATGCGTAATAGTGCCTCTGCTACCTCTTCCCTAGATTATTTTAAAATGCACAGATGTAATCTGTCCGGACCAGGGGTTTTATCCTCTTTGAGTTTGATTAGTTTATTTAATATTCCTCTTTTTATTTTAAATGCAGTTATATTATTTCTAATCTCATCTTCCAATGTCATGTCCACCTGAACTGTCTCCCTGGTAAATACTGAAGCAAAGTAATTATTTAATATTTCTGCCATTTTGCTCTCACTGCCTGTGATTTTATCCCTTTGTGGCCCTATTCCCATCCTGACTTTCCTTTTTTTTAAATTTATGTGCCTGCAGAATATTTTACTGTTTTGTTTTATGCTCCTTGATAATTTAATTTCATAGTTCTTCTTTGCCTTCCTAATTGTTTTTTGACTTCTCTGCTAATCTCTTCATATTCTCCCTTGTCATGCACTTCCCTGTTATCCATGTACTTAGTGTATGGCTATTTCCTTACACTCAAATTTTCCCTTAAGTCTTTATTCATCCATGGTGTCTCACTAGTGTTTAGTTTGTTCTTGTTTTTTAGCAGAATATATTTTTCCTGGACTCTGTTAAACATAGATTTAAATATTTCCCATTGCTGTTCTACATTGTTGTTTGCCAATATTGTTGTTTTTATTTATTTTCCTAAGTTCTATTCTCAGCCCCTTAAAATTGGCTTTTCTCCAATCTATTACCCTGGTCTTAGTCACACTAATGTCCTTCTGAATTATTATCTTAAAGCGTATTATATTATGATCACTATTGCCTGGATGTTCCCCTACTTTCACTTCTCTTATCTGCTCTGGTTCATTCCCCATTACTAGATCCAGTAGCAAATCCTCCTTTGTTGGGCTTCTTACATATTGGGTTAGATAGGAGTCCTTGGCTTGAAATCAAGACCTTCTGACTCAGACGTGAGAGTACTATCAGTGAGCCAAGGCTGACACCTAATAGCTAAAATAGTTTGCAGCTTTTTAAAAAAAAATGTTGAATTGATTTAGCGTGTATAACTAAAATTACACATACATTACACTTTAAAGATACTTTATTTTTTTTAAACTTGGTTTAGTGTAATATCTAAACTTTAGTTTATATATTATGATTACAAATTACAATAGCGTAGAACAGTTATAGTAATATAACACATCTTTCAAGTGCAAAACAGTTCAATGCAATTAATTGGCAAGCACCAGTCCTATATCTATAGCCAGTTATTGTAGTGGGTTCAGCACTCCTCTAACAGTGCTGCAGCCTTGGGGTTTACAAGACACACAGTTGAATGTTGATAGCTGTTTCACAAACTTAGAGGAAAACTGACATAGTCTTCCTTCCCTAATATAGAATGGACTTCCAGATAGTGTAGGTGAAAGTCTGGAATAATTGAAGAACCAATTAAGTGCTGCAGTGGGAGGACTTCAAGGTCATTCTGGATGGATGAATGAAGATGGACCAAATGGCCTGCTCATTACCTCACCAGTGATGGCACTTTTTTTTTTAATGAGCATTGTTGCACTGAAACTGTGTAGGCATCCTATGTCTGAAAGAAATTACACAGTTTTGACTAATTGACTAATGAAGACAGTCAAAATGCCTTTTTGTAAATTCTAAAGTATAGATCAAGCATGTATTTTTGTTTGTATTTAATGTTTTAGACTATTATTACTATTGCAGATTAAAGACAAATTGAACAAAATGTACACATGAAGTTATCTGATGCCTTTTTAAAGTTTGTTTATGTGCAGAACAAAAAGAAAGCCCTAAAGGTGTAAATTGAGCTTTCATGCTGCACTGCAAAACTAATTGGAAACAGTTTTGTCAGCACACTAACATCTGCTGTGTGGTTACCTAGAGCTTTCCATTTTCCCTCCTCTGGGCTCTGGCAATGCATCAGTCCTGATTGTTTTTTAAGCAGTTTATAGAAGGTAATAACCCTCATCACCCAAACATGCTGCACCTCTGAATTAACTCATAGGCTATGCTTAAACAGGTTTGTTAATAAGACTGATTACTTTAACTATTCAGAACCGAGCATACTTTAACTATTCAGAACCGAGCATAGAATGATAACAAACAAAAGCATTTGCTGGCTTTACAGAAAACCTGCTCAATTATGCTTCATACTAAGTATTTTAAAAAGATTGTGGCTCACAACAATCACCAGTCTGCTGAGCCTTCGTGAGAAGCATGACCTGAAAGACATGCTGGCATTGACAAGTTTTAGATGGAAGCAAGTGTGGAGTAAATTGCCTCTGCAAAATGCTTGCTCAAGTGCCTTATATATGGCATCTAGAGAGTTTCACTACCAGTTGGATGACTATAAGTAACACATTTATTTCACCTAGAGGGCCAACTACTGAATGCATGGATTTTTTTGATGAAACATGCACACAGCAGAATTTTATTAATGACCCTCCATATGAACCCAATTTATAATTAAAGATCACAGCCTTGATACTTACAAAATGGGATTTATGCATTAATATTGAATAGAAACTAATTTACAGGTAAACATTATGAAGAACATACAATTATATGTCACTAAGTAAGCAGGAATTAATATTTCCATTAGTCGATTTGACAACACGATCAAGTACTTTGGAGGAAAGGAAGGTTGTAAATGGGCAATAGTTTCAAGTAGAGAGGTTTTTTTTGAGGAGTATGGTAATGATGGAGTGCTCCTCCGGGCTCCATAACAACAACCTGGTCCCTCCCTTTCCACCGCCTGAGAACAGACCTACCTTCTTCAGGCCCGGAGATTGGCTGGGCCGACCAATATTGCGGTGACCTGGAACCGACGACCTGTTCCAGAGTGCTCATTTTCCACCCGCAGCCTGCTGGCCCAATACTAATGAGGAACAGCCATCAAAATGGACCGGGCCTCCCGTCGAGATCATTGGGTGATTGGTAGGTGTGCTCCGCTGGCTGGCCACCCAAACTCTGATCGGGGGAGAGTCTACCCCATAATGTCAATGCAATCATCCACAATAAGACCCTGGATAACAAGGGCCATGATTGTGAGCGAACGGACGTTCTGGTCATTGATTGTTGATTCGCTGGCAGTGTCCAATTGGGTATGGTGGGTGAAATGAGCGAGATAAGAATGAGGTTGGTGAGTTTAGCCCCCAGTGCATGCGCTGGCTGTGAAAGTCAGCAAGAGAGGAAGATGGGGCAATTGGGGTTGCTGCTTGTATGGAGGCAACGATGTGTGCTTCAGTGAGCCCTTCGCAAAATGCCAAAAGAGGCACCGTGGGTAGCATTGGGCTTATCCACAGAGATTCAAGTCCGAGACAGTGGCAGTAGAGTAGGAAGGCAGAGGTCTAGTGATAGGTTGGAGTCAGCATTGAGAGGGCAAAGTGGGGTAAAGAAAAAGAAAAAAGGAGATAAAAGTTTTGGGCTCGGGTACGGAGCGGTAGCTAAAATGCGCACATAAATGGACAAAGGAAATTCAGGTTACTTAAGCATGGCAAAGATTAGGATAGATATGTCCTGGTAGTAAATGGAGGAGAGGAGACAATAGGAGAGAGTCCAGAATTAAAGTTAGAGGTCTCATGGTGGGATGAAGTTAAATTGTACATAAGAATATAAGAACATAAGAAATAGGAGCAGGAGTAGGCCATTTGGCCCTTCGAGCCTGCTCTGCCATCAATAAGATCATGGCTGATCTTCTACCTCATCTCCACTTTCCTGCACCATCTCCATATCCCTTGATATTCAAAAATCTATCAATCTCTGTCTTGAATATACTAGATAGGATGGATTCAGTTTAAAGCACTGACGGACTAATATTCAGGTTCAGAGACAGGTGTGGAGAACGAGTGAAGCCAGGAGCTGTTTTAGGGGTAAGTATCAGTGAGCACACTGCTAGAGGTTTTCCTGTGGAAAATGGAGAGCCAGGGCGGTGTGGAGAATTGACCAAGAAACAAGACCATGTTGATCCAAGGATCTAGCAGAGGTGAGTAGTAGCCTGATTATTAGTAGTGCACACCAACAGATCCAGTATACCAATGGAGGCATATCAGCAACAATAAGAAGCAAACGGAAAGCAGCAAAGCAATGGTCTGGTGGCAGAGGAATCTGGGAGTCTGGGAAATCAATTTGGAGCAGAGCTCCATCCATTGAAAATAGCACACTGTTCAAGGCAAATATATTGTATCTGGACACATTTGAAGACACCCACATGTGGACTCAAGCTAAGACTTTCCTCTGCCGCCGTAACTTCGTCAGAAGTACATCAGAAACCCCGTTTATGTGTGTAGATGGAGAAAATTACCGGAATAAGATTCCTGAAGAACTATGCACATCCTGCAAACAGACTTAGGAACCACTTCCAGGAGAGGGATGGTTCTGACAGTGGTTGTGAAGGTCACAGCTGCTTTGAATTGTTATGTGGCAAGCTCCTTCCAACTGCAGGAGATCTTTGTCGTATTGCCCAACTTTAAGTGTACACTTCAATCAGGCAGTTCACCAATTTTGTTTGCCAGTGAATTCATCAGTTTCTTTTTGTAAAGGAGCCAACAGCAGGAAAGAACCCTCCATTTTTCTGACTTGTGGCAGGATTCTCCAGAGTGCAGAGAATTAATTGATGGTACTTAAGTGGCTCTACCCTCATTCATAAACAGAAAGGGCAAGCACTCCATGAACATTTAGCTGCTCTGTGATCATGGGAACAGAATTGTGTACATAAATGCCCATTATTCTGGAAGTTCCCATGATTCCATCATCTTATGGCAAACAACTGTGCCAACACTAACTGAAGGAACATGAACACTGCAGGGGTAGCTATTGGCGGTCCAAGGATATGCACTGCATCCCTACTTCAGGATTCCACTGTATAACTGAAGGACAAAATCTGAGAGGATTTTAACTAGTTTTAACTAGTATTTTATTCAAGCACACCATCTGCATCCTCAAGCAATATTTCAGGTGCCTGGAAAGGTCAGCAGTACACGAGAGGTGCTACGTACAGGCTAGCCAAAGTCTCCAAGGTTTGGACCCTGCTGTGTCCTGTACAATTTAACCCTGTAAAAGGGCATAGCCAAGGACCAGGCAGGAGGAGAAAGGCAGAAAGCAGAGGAAGATGAAGATGGGCATGAGGCAGAACACATACCTGTGTGAAGAACAGCTCAATCAGTCATTAGGCAAGATCTAACAGACTAAGGGGGTGAAATTCGATAAGGCTCAAACGGGCGCGTATATATCTCGCAGCGCGATGTTCACACCTGTTCAGAAAGCGCAGGCAGCACATCAATTTGGTGCTGCCTGCTAATTTAAATGATTGCAGTGCACAACCTAACGACTAATGCTCTGCTGTAAGGCTGTGCGCTCAGCAGGGGGCTCAAGTTTGCGTCGATGGAGCGAGGCTGCCTTTACTTAGCCTGTTCCTTTTCAAGGTAGTCTCTAGTCCTTAAAGCTGAACTACCTTCTGCAAAAAAAATCTTCAGAACTAGGTGGTCTGCAGCTCTTAAAGCTCAACTTCCTTCTGCACATAAAAATGCTAAAAGTGCTTTAGCACTAACACAAATAGCTCAACAGGTCAGGGGAAGGGCACACAGGGTCTTGGATGCAGCACTCAAGCTTTGGGCAGGGGGTCAACACGGGAAGAGAGGCCCTCCAGTAAGAAGGATGTGGACTCAGGTCACCAAGGTGGCCACTGCCAGCAGTGTCACCCCTAGGACCTGCTCCAGTGCCCAAAGAAGTTTCATGACCTCGGATGAGTGGTCAAGGTCAGTGAATGCATCTTCAAAAGCCATCTTTGACCAACTGCACCACTAGCCTCACACACTGCTCAATGCACGACACCCACCGCCCCCCCCCTGCTCACTCACCTACCAACAATCTGTACCAAACATGAGGCACACCTCACATTCCTAGCTTCATCTCACCCACTTGGAGGAGATGGTGCTGGCCATTCTTGAGAGGGGCATGGCTGAGCCCTTGGCCAGTGGTGGGGTTTAAATAATACAAGATGCTGGTATCCTCATATGCTATCCTCCTTCTCACATCCCACTTCACCCTCATCCCACAATATTTTCTGATGTACAAGCTGCGCATGGTGTAAGCATGTACCTCTTGCTTTCCCGTCCTCCCCTCACCACAAACCTACCCTTGTGCCTTCCTCATTTCAGGCACCAAAGAAATGCAGCCTGACCAGCTAGTGGGTGACCAAGAAGAGCAAGGGGAGAATGAAGATGAAGAAACACATGCCAGCCACCAGCTCCTCAAGGTCATCTTCAGTGTCCCCCATTGAAAGGCAGCAGCCTTCTACCAGCCAGGCTGCAGCCACTGGGACAGCACCACGTGACATCACTGGGATAGGCAAAAGCAGATGCAAGACAGTCTCTAAGGGAATGCACAAGGGTGATTAGTTGATTTTTTGATGTAATAATGGATGCATATATGGATAAAGTTGGATTGGAAAGTTTGCTTTGTGGTGGCTTTTATTTCAGCATTGTGGCCAAGAAGAGGCTGTGATGGTCAGTAACAGAGGGAAGGTAAGGTGTAGGTCAAATGCTGAAAGAGGAATGGGGTTGTGGTCACTGGTATCGCAGGTGATTCAATCCCGGATATCCTGGCCAGAAAGGAGTTGTCTGGATTTCCTCCTTACTTCCGCTTCTTCCTCTTCCCTCTGCAAGCAGCTTGTCCCCTTTGCTGCCTCTGCTCCATCTCCATGTCATGCTGCAGCCCAAGCGGGACTGCAACTACAGCCCCCAGGACTGGGAGCAAGTGGTGTTCTCTGTGGCCTTCCTTTAAAATCCAAAGCTTTGCAAGTGTCCAGCAGCACTCCCTGCACATTTTAACAACTTCTTAAATGTATTGCACCAAGCCACTACTCCAATAAAATGTAAAGAAAAATCCAAAAGCTAAAACCTAAACTTACATGAAAGATGTGTGTGTCCCTTTAAGAAGCACTGGCAGCATCTCTGTAGTACTGGTGCACGCATGTTCTTCTGTGCATGGTTTGGAGAGGGCATTATGGTGGGCAGCAACATCCAAAATCACAGTCGTGCATCAATTCAGGCGTTGCACACCGATTGATGTCACGATCTGCATAATTTACACGTGGGCGGCGAGCTGCTGACCTTCCTAAAATGGCAGCCACCCGTGTTCCACACCTGAAGTGGGCGGAAGCGAGGTGGCCACCATTTTTCAGCAAAATTGTCCTTAAGGGCTGGCGCTTGACCTCCAAATTTTGCGGGCTAAAAGTTTACTTAGGTGTTTTCTATCTCCAGTGCATAATAGTCGTCTCTACACTTACCCAATAAACTTGCTGAATAAAGCATCACCTCCATTGGGCCCAGCCATACATTATGACCATGACCCATCAGTCGTGCCCATTTTTATTAGCTTTCATATTCTGATGTGCAGATGTCTTTTACCCTATTGTTTTTTCATGAAAGTGTGTGCTTTGTGACTTCTACTTCCTAAACATTTGCTCCTTTCAAGTGTTCCCTCAGTGGGAAGAGAAAGTGAAGTGATTAGCTACTAGGTGTCAGTGGCTGGCTCTAGGGCTACAGGTGGCCCAGTCCTTGTGTTGGGTCAGTAGATTGCCCTGAAATACATGTGTCACAGGGATTGATCAATAGCTGCCTGTATGCTTGGGAACATAGCTGTAGCTATTTGAGGTGGCTAGGAAGAACAGATGTGGTTTCAACCTGAGAGACAGCTCCTTGATCCATCTATGCCAGCTCTTGCCATTTACACTGCTGCTGGGCATGCCATCAGCACTGAGCGCTGCACAACAATAAAGTTTCTGATGCTCTTCACTATGGCTGTCTCAATCTGATTACCCGACATGGTGAATCCAGACAAGACTGGCTGCTGTAGATTGGAGCTCAAGGTCTATAGGGCCTCAGGTAAGAATCTTGGTTAATGGGAGCTTCACTGCAGAGGGCCGCAGGGTGGTCTCTTTTTACCATGGTGGTCAGCAAGCTAGTCATGGGCACTGCACAGATGCAGGTTGTTGACACTTCCATTTACACCCCAAACTTTACAGACTGCTTAGTATACTCTAAAAGGAGCCCACAAGGTGCTGATGTTGAACTAACAAAGTACATTTGTTGGCAAACACTCAAGTCTGAATCCCTGAAGGAGTCCTTGAGCTGGTTCTCTAGACAACAGGTTACATCTCCTGCAGTTCTGTCTGTTCTTAATCCTTCTTGTTCATACTTCTGTGCTTCACCAAATGATCCCTTCTGCAGTGGGTATATCCGTGGTGGTGCTTAGCACTGTAGAAGTGGGTAACAAAGGACTCCATAAGGTGCACAGTTGAGGCTGTACATTCGCACTCCTACCTCTTCTTGGCCACTGAGAGGAGCACAAGAAAATGTATTTTACAATACTTGTAGTAAGATAGCCTTGCACCATAGCTGTGCATTACATGAATTACTGGCATGTCTGCCTTTGTGTCATGGAGTGAATGGGTGAGTGAATAAAAGTATAAAGAATGAAAGGCAAAGGATGCTAGCCAAGAGCTCAAAGGAGGTCTGCAACCACACCATTCCCCACTCCCTTCATTGACTCCACGTCCAGAATCTCCATGCGCTTCCCTGATAAGGAGTCATGTTTGCTGCTTTGGTGAGCCCCCTTTTGTCTGTATGCATTGCCTCTTGTTATGTCAGCCTTCTCTTATAAACAAATATAAAAGGGACACTTGTTGGAAAGAGGAATTTCAGAGATGTGTGTCGCCCAAGTACGCAGAACTTCAGATAAGGTAACATAGTAAAAGCAAGTCACATGTCAGCATACTTTTTTTTATTCTTGGGTGTAGCAACACTGACAAGCCAGTATTTATTTCCCCATTTTTAGTTGCTCTGAGGGCATTAACAGTCAACCACATAGTGTGAGAATGGTAGGAATGGCAGGCTTCCTTACCTGAACAAGAATAGTGAACTGGTTGGAGTTTTATGGCACGACAGCAGCTTTCATGACTATATTTTAGTGACTACCAAATTAATTAAATTCAATCTCTCAATTTGCTATGATGGGATTCTGAACTCACAACCTCTGGATTGCTAGTCCAGTACCATAAACACTAGGCTACCATACTATTTCCCTTATCTTGACAACCTTGCATAGCCCAGAACATTTCTTCCTCAGTTGCTCCTAGGTTTGAGACACAGATAAGACATCATTCACCTCCATGTATGCTGGTTTGACATTGCTTTCTATTACAGCATGGCCCTGTAATAAAAAGCAATGCCAGAAAAGAACCACCATTCTCTGCAGGACCTCAGAAACCTCTCTCTCTAATTCAGTAGTGCTCATCCTTTTCTGCCTCCATATATTTTCTCTTCGGTTACAGGACAGCTTTAAGGTTGATCAGCGGCCCTTTAAGAGCTGATGGCATCTAATATTATGCCCACTGAGCAAGTGTTCACTGTGATAAAATAAATTGTAGTGGTAATTTCATCAACAGAAAATTACCTCAGTGGTAGTCTATGCTGTGGCGAACATAGAAACATAGAAGATAGGAGCAGGAGTAGACCATTCGGCCCTTTGAGCCTGCTCCGCCATTCAATGTGATCATGGCTGATCATCCAAATTCAGTACCCTGTCCCTGCCTTTTCCCCATATCCCTTTAGCCTCAAGAAATATATCCAACTCTTTCTTGAATATATTTAATGAACTGGCCTCCACCGCCCTCTGTGGCAGAGAATTCCACAGGTTCACCACTCTCTGGGTGAAGAAATTCCTCATTTCAGTCGTAAATGGCTTACCCCTTATCCTTAGACTATGACCCCTGGTTCTGGACTCCCCAGCCATCAGAAACATCCTTCCTGCATCTAGTCTGTCCAGACCTGACAGAATTTTATAGGTTTCGATGAGATCCCCTCTCAGTCTTCTAAACTCCAGTGAGTATAAGCCCAATTGACACAATCTCTCCTCATACGTCATTCCTGCCATCCCAGGTATCAGCCTGGTGAATCTTCACTGCACTCCCTCCATGGCAAGAACGTCCTTCCTCAGGTAAGGTGACCAAAACTGCACACAATACTCAAGGTGTGGTCTCACCAAGGCCCTGTACAACTGTAGCAAGACATCCTTGTTCCTGTACTCGAACCCTCTTGCCATGAAGGCCAACATACCATTTGCCTTCTTAACTGCCTGCTGCACCTGCATGCTTACCTTCAGCGACTGGTGCACAAGGACCCCCGGTCTCTTTGCACTTCCCCTTCTCCCAATCTATTGCCATTCAAATAATAATCTGCCTTCCTGTTTTTGCCACCAAAGCGGATAACCTCACATTTATCCACATTATAGTGCATTTGCCATGTTTCTGCCCAATCACCCAACCTGTCCAAATCGGACTGGAGTTTCCCGACATCCTCCTCGCAGCTCACCCCCCCGCCCAGCTTTGTGTCGTCTGCAAATTTGGAGATATTACATCCAATTCCCTCGTCCAGATCATTCATATATATTGTGAACAGCTGGGGTCCTAGGACTGATCCTTGCGGTACCCCACTAGTCACTGCCTGCCACTCGGAAAATGACCCGTTTATTCCAACTCTTTGCTTTCTGTCCGCCAACTGCTTTCTGTCCGCCAACCAGTTCTCTATCCAAGTCAATACCTTGCCCCCAATCCCATGTGCCTTAATTTTGCACGCTAATCTCTTATGCGGGACCTTATCGAAAGCCTTCTGAAAGTCCAAATACACCACATCCACTGGTTCTCCCTTATCTATTTTACCAGTTACATCCTCAAAAAATTCCAGTAGATTAGTCAAGCATGATTTACCTTTTGTAAATCCATGTTGACTTTGTCCGATCAAGTGCTCTGCTATTACATCTTTTATAATAGACTCTAGCATTTTCCCCACTACCGATGTCAGGCTTACCGGTCTATAATTCCCTGCTTTTTCTCTACCACCTTTTTTGAATAGTGGGGTAACATTAGCTACCCTCCAATCCATGGGTACCGTTCCAGAGTCTATCGAGTTCTGGAAGATGATCAGTAATGCATCTACTATCTCTAGGGCCACTTCCTTAAGTACCCTGGGATGTAGACCATCAGGCCCTGGGGATTTATCGGCCTTCAGTCCCATCAATTTTCCTAACACCATTTTCCTACAAATACTGATTTCTTTCAGTTCCTCGCTTTCATCCGACCCTATGTTCCCCGGCATCTCTGGGAGGTTATTTGCGTCCTCCTTTGTGAAGACAGAACCAAAGTATGCATTTAGTTGGTCTGCCATTTCCTTGTTTCCCATTATAAATTCCCCTGATTCTGACTGTAAGGGACCTACGCTTGACTTCACTAATCTTTTTCTCTTCACATATTTATAAAAGCTTTTACAGTTTTTATGTTCCCTGCTAGCTTACTCTCATATTCTATTTTCCCTTTCTTAATTAATCCCTTTGTCCTCCTTTGTTGACTCCTAAACTGCTCCCAATCCTCAGGATTATTGCTTTTTCTAGCCAATTTATATGTCCTCTCCTTGGATCTTATGCTATCCCTAATTTCCCTTGTTAGCCACGGTTGAGTCACCTTTTTTGTTTTATTTTTACGCCAAACTGGGATGGAGAAATTCTGTAGCTCATCCATGCAGTCTTTGAATGTTTGCCATTGCCTATCCACCGTCAACCCTTTGAGCGCCATTCCCCACTCAATCCTACCCAACTCGCTCCTCAGACCATCGTAGTTTCCTTTATTTAAATTGAGGACCCTTGTCTCTGAGTCAACTACTTCATTCTCCATCTTAATGAAGAATTCGATCATATTATGATCGCTCTGACCCAAGGGGCCTCGTACAACAAGATTGCTAATTAATCCTTTCTCATTGCATAATACCCAGTCTAAGATGGCCTGATCTCTGGTTGGTTCCTCGACATATTGGTCCAGGAAACCATCCCGTAAACACTCCAGGAATTCCTCCTCCACAGTATTGTTACTAATTTGGTTGGCCCAATCTATATGTAGATTAAAGTCACCCATGATGACTGCTGTGCCCTTATTGCACGCTTCTTTAATTTCCCTTTTAATGCCATCCCCAACCTCCACCTTACTGTTTGGAGGTCTATATACCACTCCCACTAATGTTTTTTTCACCTTAGTATTTCTCAATTCTACCCATACAGATTCCACATCATCAGAGCTAATATCCTTCATTACAATTGTATTAATCCCTTCTTTAACCAGTAGTGCTACCCCACCTCCCTTTCCTTTTTGCCTATCTTTCCTGAATATCGAATACCCCTGGATGTTGAGTTCCCAGTCTTGGCCATCTTTGAGCCACGTTTCTGTAATCCCAACCAAATCGTATTCGTTTACCTCTATTTGCGCAGCCAATTCATCCACCTTATTACAAATGCTCCTTGCATTAAGACACAAAGCCTTCAGGCTTGTTTTTTTAACGCTCTTAAACTTATTAGCATTATTATTTACTGTGGCCACGTTTGATTTAAATCGTTGATTTCTCTGACTGCCACATTTGTTTTTCTCCTTCCTATCTTTTGCTTTTATCCCTGTTTTCCTTTCCTCTGTCTCCCTGCTCAGGTTCCCAACCCCCTGCCATTTTAGTTTAAACCCCCCTGAACAGTGCTAGCGAACCTCCCCGCAAGGATATTTGTCCCGCTCTGGTTCAGGTGCAACCCGTCCGACTTGTACAAGTCCCACCTTTCCCAGAAGCAGGTCCAGTGATCCAGGAAACTAAAGCCCTCCCTCCTGCACCAACTCTTTAGCCACGCATTCATCTGCTCTATCCTCCTATTCCTATACTCACTAGCACGTGGCACCGGGAGTAATCCAGAGATTACAACCTTTGAGGTCCTGCTCTTTAATCTGCTACCTAGCTCCCTAAATTCTTGTTGCAGGACCTCATCCCTCTTCCTACCTATGTCGTTGGTCCCAATGTGAACCACGACCTCTGCCTGTTCACCCTCCCCCTTGAGAATGCCCTGCAGCTGTTCAGTGACATCCTTGACCCTGGCACCAGGGAGGCAACAAACCATCCTGGAGTCACGTCTACGGCCACAGAACCGTCTATCTGTTCCCCTTACGATAGAATCCCCTACCACTATTGCTCTCCCACTCTTTTTCCTCCCTTCCTGAGCAGCAGCAACACCCCCGGTGCTAGGAAGTTGGCTGCTGCTGCCTTCCTCTGGTGAGTCATCCCCCTCAACAGTATCCAAATTGGTATACCTGTTTGAAAGGGGGATGGCCACAGGGGTCTCCTGCACTAACTGCCTGCTTCTACTGCTCCGCCTGGTGGTCACCCATTTCCCTTCTGCCTGTGCCGCCCTACCCTGCGGCGTGACCAACTCATCAAATGTGTAATCCATGACCCTCTCAGCATCGTGAATGCTCCACAACCCATCCATCCGCAGCTCCAGTGCCTCAATACGGCCCGTTTGTAGCTGCAGCTGGATGCATTTCTGGCACACGTGGTCATCAGGGACACTGGCAGCGTCCCTGAATTCCCACATAGAGCAAGAGGAGCATAACACGGGGCTGGGCTCTCCTGGCATGACTTACCCCTTTAATTACAATTAAATACTGCTGAAATACTTGACTGGGAATCACATAGGTGAGCAATATATTGAAGGCTTTACAGTACACACTGCAGCTCACAATTCCAACCCAGATGCAAGAGAACAGATAAAATGTGCATTTTTATAGGACTTTATCACATTGCTCAAATTTTTTTACATGCAATCAAATACTATAAAATGTAGTGACTGTCATGTAGGGAAATATATCAGCCATATTGTACATAATACACAAACAGCAATGACCAGTTAATCTGTTTTTGGTGGTAATGCTTGAAGGAGGAATAATGAATGATGACATCCCTAACTTTTTCCAGTTCTGACGAAGTGTCACAGACCTGAAACATTAACTCTGTTTCTCTCTCCATGGATGCTGCCTGGTCTGCTGAGTGTTTCCAGCATTTTCTGTTGTTATTTCAGATTTCCAGCATCCGCAGTATTTTGCTATTGTAATAATGAATGAACGTTGGGAGACTATTGAACTGTAAGGGCACAACAGCGGAGTTCAATCCCATCATCACCCAAAATCCATGCATGCACACTTGTAATATGGGACCAATTCGTAGCAATGAGAAATGGGACTCCCTCTATTTTTGTCAACTGCATCTCTAGATAAGACCATAAACCAGGGATTGAACTTGGGACCTCCCTGGTCTGTTATATTGCAATACCTCACTGGGGGGGGACCTGCATTTACTAACTTAGCTATTGAGGGAGCTCAATTTTTTTCTGCTTGCTATGTGCTTCTTATCCATTACATAGCAAAGTAGAAACTGACCTTAAAATCAAAGTTAAGCTTGATCTCATTAAGATATATTCCTTGCAAAGTCTAAAATCCTGGTATTTGCTGTCTACTTAGCGAGGGCTCAAACCCACGCTTCCCAGTTGTTTAATGACTATCCCACTGGAGGGATGAGAGAGATCATCAAGGTCACTTTGATGTTGAGTTGGCTCCAAGATGATATTCCTGACAATGGAAGATTGGAACCATGTCAACTATACATGGAATCTGATACCTGAGCTAGGTAACCCTGCAGGACTCCAGGATACTATTTATGATTGTATGATTGGACAGCCAGCCTGGTTCATTAATGGGACCTAGAAGGCTAGATCTATCACTGGGGATTGAGATTCTTTCCAATCAGTTCCAAATGGGCTTGCAAGCCAATGCCTTAATGAATAGGATGGATCTAGCTGGACAAGCGGCAAGAAGCTTCTTAGTGCTCTGTGTTGGCAAGCTGCATGGTTTTAGCTGGTAAATCTTCACTAGCATCCCTTGGGGTTTCCCTAAGCCGTGGCTGTTGCCAACCTGTGCCTAAGCTTTATGGACTTAAATAAGAGGAGTATGTCCCTATGGGAGAAAGTGCCCACTCCATATCAAGCAGACAGAAACACTACTTATGTGAATTCCTCGGTAACTTCATTTGGAGAATATCAAACACCTTGATGGGTTTCTGTGCATGTCAGACATTCTCCTAACCCAAGAAAAAGGCAAAGTCTAGAAAAACCATTTTAAGTATTTTCAGAACAAAAATCACAGTAGGTGCAGATTAATAAATAGAAAACTCACCAAGGAAACAGGATTCAAGACAGCTCTGGAAGAAGCTCATGTAATTGGGTTACGCCATGAATAGGCTAACTGTGTCAGCATTAATCCAGTATTGGTAGTAATGGGATGTAATGAAATATAAGGAACACATTTATTAAAATCCTACATAGGACAAACAGAATTGCAATTGCTGTGAAAAAAAGTTGTGGTGTTCCTGGTGATGATATTCATAAAAAGTGATGATTTTGATCCCTGATTTATTGATACAGTACTGCATCTAGCATGCTGTAAAATTGCTGGTCAAACTCACAACAGAATTGGAATACATTAGTGTGTTCTTGCATAATTTAAACCTTTTCTTTACTTCACATTCCTTTTGATAATAGAAAACTGGTTAAAATATATTATACTAAGCTCTTATTTTCTTGATCAGCCACACCTTGCATAATTTTTTCTCCATGACTTTCATTTTCCAATTATAATGAATGAGTGTATCTGATTGGAACAAAACACTGGAGATTAGACAAGCTAGGTTCAATGATCTAGGAAACCATAGGTAATGCTTCCTATTGTTGCTTTCGATGCACCGATGTCAGGTGATGCTGATGCACGTGGCACCGGTGCTCCTACATTGTACTAAAGCTCTGTGCATCGTCAGAGTTTGTTTTTATAGGCTAAAAAACCCTAACAAAATATTAAAGCCATAGAGCATGTACAGTGTAGATTCACCAGGAGGATGCCAGTGATGAGAAATGACAGTTATGAAGAAAGACTTCAGACATGTCACTAATTTCACTGGAACAGAAAAGGCTATGGGGAGATTTGATTTTATTTATTCTCAGGATGTGGACGTCACTGGTAAGGCTGGCATTAATTGCCCATCCCTAGTTGCTCTTGAGAAAGTATTAGTGGTCCTTCTTCTTGAACTGCTGCAGTCTGTGTGGTGAAGGTGCTCCCAGAATGCTGTTAGTTAAGGAGCTAGGAGGTGGAGGCCATTAAGTATGGAATTGCACCATGAAATAATAGTGGATCTGTGCTATACAAAACGTATTTTAATGAACAACCAAATAATAATTAAAATCATGAAAATTAGGTCCATAACTAAAGTTGGTTTTAATAATAATATTGCACACTTCTATTAAATTATATCATACTCACTGCTTATAAATTTAAGCTCCATTTCCTGACATTTTAACTTTATTTAAAAATTTATAAGTGTTGTCTTACAACAGAAAACAAATTGCAAATCATTTTCATTACATTAAACAAAATCAGCTTGAAGTTACATAAAAATTGTACAAATGCATTTAAAAGTGCATTATTGTCACCATGTTAATGAAGATACAAAGCTACAGTTATACTGTAGTTATTAGACTGGTATCTCTGAAATGTCAACCGTCAGTAGACTACAGTTGTGCTACTAATTGTAAATCAGCTAATGTCACAGATCAGGCACAGGAATTTTTAATGTTGACCGAGAACAAATAGGACCACCCAGTCTCTCATAACATTAAAACATTCTGTGCAAAAAAAACAAGTGGTGCATTGAACCACTTAAGTGCAGCTTTGCACCAGGCTGGAGTTATACTACAGCTGCTGCAAACTGGTTGTGAGATGGTTTCCTAGTGGAGGTCTCACTTTGCTTGACTTCAATACAATCAAGCATCAAATCTGAATCTGACACCTGAGTTATACTGTCAGCTCTGTGCTAATGTACAAAAACCACTTTGCAAAGATGTAAAATTACATCCTGCAAACTTAGATATGGTTTAATAAACAGTGTAATTGCGTTCTTTATATTGCATATTACTTGTAATGAATGTGCTTCAATTTTAGATTTATTGGCCAGGATTCTGCTTCTAGCACCAGTGTGCTCCGGCTGAGTGGAACATCCGCTTGTCACCAACACTACCGGAGCCCCAACCTAATTTCCTCGGTTGCGGATCATTAAGGATGCAGGGCGGGCCCCTGCAAAGAATTCCCACTGCTGCTGCAAGGGTGCAAAATCATAGCAGCGCTGCAGTAGGTCTGTCACTGCAGCAGCGGAACACTTGGGAGTGCCGTTAAAGGGACAGGAGCGCCCCAAAGATCAGACTAGTTGTCCCAGAGACTGCCTCGACTGAGAATGGGGACTTCAGCAGCTAAGTGTTGTGGCTGGAACGGTAGGAAAAGAGACCACTACAGATGCTCTCTCTCCCTCCATGGGAGCAACTCAGGGCTGTTACCACTGCTTCTCAGGGACACTTTTCCCATTGTGGCCCCTTGAAGCAGCGGTAACACAGGCGGATGGGAGGGAAATCTGCCAGGGGACCTGGCCCTGCCCCTGCTTCCAATTCCAAGCTGTGAGCTAGGAAGGGAGGAAAATACAGGTCAGATGGTGAGTTGGTGATAGATCTCACTCCCCGCAATTTCCTTTATCCTCTGTTGCTATCCAGTCCAATCATGGAGAAGCATCCAGCCCATTATATGATTTGTCCTTCAGCTAGGAACAGGATTGCGTGTTAGATCGTAGATTTTGAATTAATCATATGCATACCGAAAGAACTTATTAATTAGGAAATCTATTCAGTAATTCACCTGGGATTTTGGTATGTTCTTAGCTGTTGCTATAAACAGTAATCTTATTACTGACTGCTTGGAGTATAAAGTAAACAAATGTTCAACATTGTTGTACTTCTATGGTGTCCTGATAAATAGAACTTCATAAAAAATATTTCTACAGCAATTCATATCCACTGTAAAAATAAATATTTTCATGCCCTAAATATTTTGCCTTGGCGATTTCATTTTACTTATTAAAAAAAACCGTGGGGTGATTTTCAAGTGCCCGTTTCTTGTCCAAGAAACAGTTGCCTGGCAGTGGAAAATTGGGGTGCACAAATGCCGCCTCTTGGGCACCCAAGATCCGCCTGACTTTCAGGCAAGCTTGTAAATCAGGAATAGGCAATTATTTGGGCTGGAGGGCCACTTAACAAGTTCTGGTGAGCTGTTGAGGGCCGCACAAATAAAATGAATTGTGTTAACAGCTACCATTCAAATTTGTTATGCCATTTATTGTATAAAGAACCTTTCATGTTGTTTCCACACTTAATAAAAATAACACTTATTAACATGCTAACGAACATGATACAGGTTTACCCAAAACTTATTTTAGCTATTGATATTATTCCATAATTAAAACTGTAAAACTGGTTACTCGACAACTGCTGTAAGATTTTGTAATAAAAAGAAATTTAAGCAATTGTAAACTTTCAGAAGATTCCAGCATATTTTTCTGGTCGGAGACCTGGCAACACTATGTAGTAACATCAAAATCAACGACCCCCAGCGAGACCCAAATCAATAAACACTCAGTCAAACAGTTTATAAATTACTGTACACACAAAAAAAGTATTACAGTGCTATAAAAGAGATGCCAGAGATCAGATTTCTCACCACCTTCTCCCAAGGGTATTGGGATTCAGTTCTGTTGCCCTCTGCTACATTACGCAAGTGGCTATTTTTCGCAAGGGTTGATGGGAATCACTGCTTAGCCAATTCCTGTATGTATAAGCTGCACACAACACGCACCCCATCGCAATTGAAAGCGAGCACCTCAGCTGATCTTCCCCTAGCTAAGGGAACAGGGGCTGACTGTTGTAGCCCCCCCACAACACTGCCTCTTTTCTACTCTTTCAGATCCCCTCCCCCTTAACCCCTACCTCCTCATGAGGCCACCAGAAATGGGTCAAAGCCAGGAGGGGGCAAACGCTTGCTGCAGGTCCAGAGACAAACAAGTCTCATTCTTTCCACTCCCCTTCCCCTCCTCCGAGGCCACGTGCAAATTATCGGAGTAGACGGCACCAGTCCCGTGCTGTTTGCCGCACTGTGAGGAATCAAGCAGCTGTTGGCTGCCGCTTCTGAGAAAACCCGGACACTGGCACTCTTCCCCCTCTGCTGCAGACTGCCATTCCTGGCAAAAACAGAAAAGAACCTGGTCGCTTTCAATCTCCGGCCAAGACTCTCCACAAATTTTGAAACTTTGGACTTTTCTATTTCCGGGCGCTCGGACCTCTCCCTCCCCGTTACCTGCCCCAGTAAAGAATAATATATGCCGATCCCAGGAGACGACAGACCTCAGTCAGAGGGGCAGATCATGCAAGGATTTATTAAAACAGCCGGGCCCCAAGCTCTGAAAATCATGGCACCAGGATGAATAAATTTTCCCGCCCTGCCCTCAGGTTTCATTGTCTGATAATCAAAAAAACTTACCAAGATAATCTCCTCAAGCAGTGAACTCGCCCAACACGCATTGCAAATGGAGTCCAACAGTGCGCATGCACAGTCTTTGTATCTGAGACTATTCAATAGTCTCAAATACACAGGGGAGATTTCTGATGGCAAAACCAACTCGTGGGACGCTACTGATGGAAGAAACCAAACTCGCGGACCCCGACCTTCGGTTAAGGACACACATTTTCCAGCAGCGACCAATCACAGGAGGCACGGTGAAGATAAAGACAGCAGAAGCAAAAATCGTGAGTTTTTGCTGTGGAGTTTAAGAATCGGTTGACAGGCCAGATAGAATCTATTGGCCGGATATGGCCTGCGCGGGCCATATTTTGCCCACTACTGTTGTAAATGAATGCACAGCAAGCCTGCCCAAAACTGATGGGAGGCTGCTTATATGTGCAAATAAAGAGTTCTGTGCTGGCTGTAGGACCCCGTGGCAATTTTCAGGTACAAATAGGTGCCATGCATACTCTGCCCATTGGTAGCAAGTGGTAAGTACCCTAAACAGCAGTCCTTAAGGGGTCTGCTGGAGGCCGTTCCAAATACAGCCTGGAATGTTTTTGGAGGAAGTAGGAATGTTCCTCTTGGCCTCACAAAAATACTGCAGGCATTGCTAGCCACTGGGTACGCCCCTCCAGTGCACCTCGTCCCCTTTTGGTGCCAACAATCTGGCTTGATTCACTCATGGAGCTGCCAGATTTTTGGCCTCTAAGTATAGCAAGCTGCCGTGCAGTGCTCAATGAGTGCTCGGCATCTCACCTGAATAATGCTGATGAGGCCCTTACCTGAAAGCTCGGGTCCGGGGTGCTACTGGGGCGATGCGCACGGCAATGATGTCACGATCTCCGGGCGCAGGAGACGGTGGCGCAGAGTGTTGCTGCCGCCGCAACCCTCCCGGCCAAGTTAGCGGGAGTTGTTCATCTCGCCGTGCCCGGGCGGTAAGTCGTTAGCGCCCAGTTATTGCCCCCCGGAGGCGATAATGAAGCCAATTTCTAGCCCCAAGGTTGCAAAAAGTCTGGTTCAGCCTCAGACAATTGCCAGGGACAGAGATGGAGTCGGTGGCTAAGGAACAGAGTTTGTGGTGGGGACTGAAGACAATGGCTTCAGTCTTCCCAATATTTAGTTGGAGGAAATTTCTGCTTATCCAGTACTGAATATTGGACAAGCAGCCTTGAGAGGTGTGGTGGTGAGGTAAAGCTGGGTGTCGTCAGCGTACATGTGGAAATTTTAGTTAGTAACTATAGCAAGGAGACTGCATTTTTAAAACTTGTCAGCTTAATCATCTGTGAATGCTGCACTTTTTAACTGCTAAAACATTTAAATATCAGTGGGAAATCATCTGTACTATTCCAGTGATTTCAGGCTAGGCAGGTCGATATCTTAGGATGCGACTGCACATTAAATGCGTCAAATCTCTGTATCGCTGTCTGTTATTGAAACATGTCACAGTCATCTTCTGTTATTAAACATAGTGCTCAATCCATTATTAAATATAGTGATCATCACCCTGTTATTAAACACAGTGAGAATCACCTTCCATTATTAAAACATAATGCAATCACCCTCTGTTATTGAACATAATGCAATCATCCTATTATTAAACATAGTGCAATTACCATGTGTTATTAAACATGGTACAATCACCCTCTTAATAAACATAGCATAATCACCTTTCTGTTATGAAAACATAGTACAGTCACCCGATGTCATTAAACATTTTGCAATCACCCAGTTATTAAACATAACACAATAATCCCATTACTAAACATCGCACAATGACCCTATGTTATTAAACATAGTAGCCTGGAATTTCCTATGTGAACCCAACCCAGAAGTTAGACCTGAAAATATGCCCATTCTCATGCCCATTCTACTGATGTCAAGTTATGCTCAAATTTCCTGCCAATCTCATTAGAATACACCTGAATGTCAAAATGGGCATAAATCAGCGTAAACAATTGGAAAATGTCAAACTCACCCATATTTACCTTCTTTAAGTATGAAAATTAAAGTTTTTAATGCAACTTATGCTATAAAAATGCATTAAAGAAATAGAAAATATAATGCAGGTGACGGTGAGAATAGTTTTTTTTTTTAAAAACACTCGAAGAATTGCAATAAAACACCAGAAAAATGACTGTTTCCTGCTGTACCTGAAAATCTGGTCTTAATTTTAAGAAAGCATTTCAGCAAGTGCAGTTGCCAGAAACTCATAAATGAGGCTCTGTTAACTTGGGGGCAGCGCCAGTTTTATGGGCAGAGATGCGTTCAGGCGGAGGGTTCGATAGAAGGCTGTAAAAGGTCGAGGAGATTTGGGCTTATTGTACTTACGTACATGAGTCACTTATGTCCAAAAGTTCACAATCTTTTAGGCTGAGTAAATGATTGAAAACAGCCCGGTTACACGTATCTCTGGGCGCAAATACGGAGGAAATTTGAGTAAAACCACCCTCTTATTAAACAAAGCATAATCATAAAGCATAATAACTCTGTTACTAAACAAAATGCCATCACCCTGTCATTAAACATAACACAACTATATTATTATTAATAAACATTGTGCAATCACCCTTCTGTTATTAAAATAATCACTGCCTTGTTTTTGTGGGTCTTTGTAGCATTTTTACTGACTGGCCCCAAAGCTGTGGCAGAGAAGTCTGCTGATGGTAGCATGCTGTAGCGGTTGACCTGTACCTCAGTGTCTTGTGAGGGTACCCTTCAATCAGACCTGAGCATCAGCCAATAAGAATGCTATATTTTCAAACAATGACTGCATTTATTTTTCAGTACACTAATCAGGAAAATAGACTCGATCTCATCTGAATTAATCTTCAGTGGCATTTTATTGTCATTATTGCTGATTCACATTGCAACAGACTATGGCCTAGAAATCCGATAAGGCCCGAAAACGGGCAGTGACACCTTGGGGCGAGGTTTGCTCACACCCGTAAAAAGATTGCAGGCAGCACCGTTATTTTGGTGCTGCCTGCTGATTTGAATGATTGGAGCGCAAACCTAGTGTGGAACGCGCTGCCTCAGGTTGTACACTCAGCAGGAGACCCAATGTAGCGTGGCTGTAGCGTCCCTGGAGCGAGGCAGCCTTTTCTTAAAGGCTGTAATTTTAGAACACAGTCTTGAGCCCTTAAAGGGGAACTGCGTTCTAAAATACAAAAAAAAAAATTTTAAATAGCAGTCTCTAGCCCTTAAAGCTGAACTGCCTTCTGCACGTAAAAAATGGTAAACGTGCTTCAGCACTAACACAAATGATTCAACAGGCCAGGGAAAGGACACCAGAGTCTCGCTGCAGCACTCCAGCTTCGTGAAGGGGGTCAAAAGTGGAAGAGAGGTCCTCTACGCACAGGGGGCCAGGAGGCCCACCAGAAAGAAGGAGTGGGACCAGATCGCCAAGGTCGTCAATGCCAGCAGTGTCACTCCAGGACCTGGCTCCAGTGCCCAAAGAAGTTTCATGACCTCAGACCAGTGGTCAAGATCAGTGAATGCATCTTCAAAAGCCGTCTCCTACCAACTGCACCACTAGCCTCACACACTGCTGCGTGACCCCGCCCTCCTATCACTTACCTACCAACAATCTCTACCAAACACGAGGCACATCTCACATTCCTAGCTTCACTTCACCCCCTTGGAGGAGATGGTGCTGGCCATTCTTAGCAGGGGCATGATGAGCCCTTGGCCAGCGGTGGGGCTGAAAGAATACAAGATGCTGGTATCCTCATACGTCATTCTCCTTCTCACATCCCACCTCACCCTCACCCCACAATCTCTTCTGATGTAAAGCTGCACATGGTGTCAGCATGCACCTTTTTTTTTTATCCCCTTCCCTTCACCACAACCCTACCCTTGTGTCTTCCTCATTTCAGGCACTCAAGAAATCCAGCCTGTCCAGCCAGTGGGTCAGCAAGAAGAGGGAGAGGAGAGTGAAGAAGAAGGAAAAGAAACACTGTCACTTGATTTGAAACTCCCAGCCACCAGCTCCTCAAGGTCGTCCTGCAAGGCCATCTGCAGTGCCCCCACTGAAAGTCAGCATGCTTCCACCAGCCATGCTACGGTCATTGGGAAAGCACTGCGTGACATCAGTAGGATAGGCAAAGGTACACAAAGACAGTCACAAAGGGCATGCACAAGGGTGATAAGTTGATTTCTTGAAGTCATATTGGATGCATATATGGATAAAGCTGGATTGGAAAGTTTGCGTTGTGGTGGCTTTTATTTCAGCATTGTGCATTCAGCAATAGAACGCTGTGATGGTCAGTAACAGAGGGAAGGTAAGGTATGGGACAAATGTTGAAAGAGGAATTGGGGTTGTGGTCACTGGTACCGCAGGTAGATTATTTGATCCCGGATATCCCGGCCAGAAAGGGGCTGTCTGGGTTACATCCTTCCTTCCTCTTCCTCCTCTTCTGCATCTTCCTCTTCCCTCTGTGAGCAGCTTGTCCCCTTTGCTGCCTCTGCTTCATCTTCATGTGCCCCCAGGACTGTGAGCGAGTGAGTGGTCTTCTCAGAGGCAAAATACTGCAGATGCTGGAAATCTGAAATAAAAGCAGAAAATGCTAGAAATACTCAGCAGGTCAGGCAGCATCTCAACCTGAAACGTTAACTCCGTTTCTCTTTCCACAGATGCTGCCTGATCTGCTGAGTAGTTCCAGCATTTCTGTCTTCACAGAGGCCTTCCTTTACCATACAAAGCCTTGCAAGCGTCCAGCAACACCCCTGCACACTTTAACAGCTTTTTAAATGTATTGCACCAAGCCACTACTTCAATAAAATATTAAAAATAGTCCAAATGCTGAAATCCAAACTTATCTGAAAGATGTGAGTGTCCCTTTAAGAAGCGCTGACAGCATCTCTGCAGTGCTACTACACGCATGTTCTTCCGTGTGTGGTTTGGAGAGGGAGTTATGGCGTGCGGCGACGTCCAAAATCGCAGTTATGCGTCAAATCAGGCATTGTATGCCGACTGACGTCACGATCTGCTCATCTGAATTTGATAGTCCACGCTAGTAATGGCAGTGCTATGGACCTCACCAACATGGCGGGCGCTGTGTCCTAGCCCGGAAGCAGTCAGATGTGAGACGGCCACCATTTTTTGCAGAAATACGGCGCAAACAGACGGTGGTAATGTAGGGAATTTCTAGGCCAATGTTTTTCAATAGATTCTCTATATCATGCAGTTTTGGAGAAGTATTTACCTTTTCTGCAAAAAGTAAATTGACAGCTTAATAGGACAATTATACAGCACACATCAGTTTAACCATTTTGGAGCTGTGAGAAGTACGGAATCAGGCAAAGCATAGCCTTCAACTGCTGGTGACATTTTTAAAGTTAGAAACTAGCTGACTATCATGTTAGTTTATATTGTTAAAAAAGAGCTAACAGTATATCTTAAGGAAGTTCAGTGGACAGCCTGAAAAGTTTCAAAATTCTACTGACTGTACGAGCCAAAGTGATGTGAGACCACATCTGTAGGCTTCATCATTACAGTAAATTCAAATCACTTCTAGTTTCTTACTGAGAAACTTCTTGCTTAATGCAATGAGAGAACGATTGTCACCAATGCAGGACATGCTGCATAAGGTCCCTTATAGACTAAATTATTCCTTTAACCAGATGAGATCTCTCATACAATTAGATTAATGAAAATGTAAGTTAGTTAAAGTAACAGAAGTAATTCTTCTGCTTATTTGCATAAAAAAGAAATTACTGTTACATATAGTTTGTTCCGACATTTAGAGCTTACAAAAACATTAAAAGCACTAGTGAAATGAACAGAGGGTTTGCCAATGTAACTTAACAGTTTCTCTAAAGTTGAACTATCTGTATACTTTCTTAACTCCTCAGATTCCAGTGTTCAACGCTTCTCAGTAAAAGCTCACTGTGGCATTGTTTCCCAAATCAGTCACATTTTAGCATCATCATAATTTTATCTTTGTTTAAAATAAATGGGGGTAGAATTTCCATGGTGGTTCCCCGATCTCCCGCCATAACTTCGGCGCAAGATCGGTGGAAACCCCAGCAAAACAGCATAAATGGCCGTTTACGCGGTTTCTCCAAGGTTTCTGCTAAAGTTATAATGGACAATTGAGAGAGCCCTTGTGGAAGTTACTGGCAAACATGTATTTCTACAAATACAACAAAAAAATGTAGCATATTCGTTGTGCTTAGGAATTATTTGTCAGACTCCAAATTATTCTCCCACAAAGTTGTGATTAATGAAAAAGATGTGAAGACTTAAGGAACAAAACTAGTAGTTAGAGACAGCCACTATCTAAATTTTAAGAACTGCAAGAGGTTATAATATATTGAAAGAAAGACTTGCATTTATATAGCGCCTTTCACGATCACCAGACATCCCAAAGTGCTTTACAACCAATGAAGTACTTTTTTGAAGTGTAGTCACTGTTGTAATGTAGGAAACGCAGCAGCCAATTTGCGCACAGCAAGCTCCCACAAACAGCAATGTGATAATGACCTGAAAATCTGTTTTTTTTGTTATGTTGATTGAGGGATAAATATTGGCCAGGACACCAGTGATAACTCCCCTGCTCTTCTTCAAAATAGTGGCATGGGATCTTTTATGTCCACTTGGGAGAGCAGACGGGGACTCGGTTTAACGTCTCATCCGAAAGATTGCTCAATAGAATTGCCTAAACTGTAAATGTTAGAAAAAGTATATACTTTTTGGGGAATTCTAAAATGATTTAAATATGGATACATAATGGTTAGTATACTACAACAAACTGGGAATTATTGATTAGAATTGAACTTTTCTGTGAACCAGGACTACATAAAAACAGACTGCTATCCTTCACCACCACTGCAGCTGACATTTAGCACAGCTAACCAATGTGAAGTGCTATATTTTTCAATGGATATCATTTTGATTTCAAGCAGAGGTTAATGGCACAATGTTCATTTTTCACAGATACAGCCTTTGATCCTAACATTAACTTAGTATTGGTCTAAGAGAATGTGCATAGTTCAAGCAAGCTTAGTTATCCAATACCAATTCCTTAAACTCTCCAAGTAGTAACCCATCATACTTTTCTACTACAAAAATATTTTGGTACAAAATCTGAGCATGTCAATTTTTTTTGCTATTTCTAAAACTAATTTGGTGGGCTTTATATTGGGTGCAAAAGTTAAAATATTTTAACAAGTACTTTAATTATCCTGGTAAAGTCTAATTAAATAGGACCCCCCCACTTCTAACACGCAAGTGAAGTTGTAAAGTAGAATATATTTTCAAAATCAATAGGGAATCTACCGACAGTCTCAATTTTTTCTTGATAATATCAAAAACCACAGCTAATCATGATTACTATGGACATGAATTCTTGCTACAGGTGGAAAACATACTAAAAATACAATTAATTATTGGCCATCATTTATGAATCCTAATACCTGTACAACACAAACAAGTTGGAAAAAAGCCCCAAACCTGGTATGAACACAGTAAAAGGCTGAAATATACTGGTCTATGTAATCTTTATGTGCTATCTGCAGCTTTCTTGTACATATTTCTGTAGATCTTTTCTAAACTTTCTTCAAAGATTGCCCTGTGAGGCTTTCCTTTGTAAACAGCAGCACGATTCGACCAATAATCACCATCACCCAGATGTACTGTTGCATTGTGCTGCAGCGTTGAACTGTGCGGAGAGAAAGAAGTCCAAATTGTACATTTGTGCTACTAATTTAATGAAGCTTACAATTTATCAATTTTAAAACAGTTAATGAACTCACTTCAGAAATTGATAACTTTTTATAAAGTAAGCAAAATATTTTAAAAGAAAAATTATAAAACCTGCGTATACTATTTTCACAGTGCTTTCAATTTCAAAAGCTAGAATATTAAAATGTCATAGGTTGGATACTAAATAAGTTAGGGTGTATCCCTCAGGGTAAAAAAGAGAATCATTGCAAGACCTAGGCCACAGAGGCTAAATGAGGAGGTGAAAATTAATCTAAAGGGCAAGCAGAAAAAGAAATAAATGCCAGGAATTTCCTCGGGGGTTCCTCTAATCAGCCGCTGTAATTTAGACTTCCACCAAAGTTATGGTGGCCAATAAGGAGAACCCCGGAGGACATTCCTGGTGAAAAAAGTAGAAACAAAATTTGATAGCGGGGTATAAGAAGTATTATGGGATATAGTATTTCACTAACACTGGAACTGGCCAAATGGACTGCAATAATCTTTTCTGATCCTGTGCATTCGTATACCGCGAGGAATGGGAGTCATATGAAGCTCAGTTGAGGATAACTAAAGCTAATATTAGCAGATATAAAGCACCAATAATAAGGCAGACTGTAGAAAGCAGCATGAGGGGTTCAAACCTTTTTTTCAGCCAGATATTTAATAGTAACCATGTTAAAAGACCACTTAGGTATTTTACGAGGTACATTGACTAGAGTGTTTTAGATGATCGGGAAATGGCAGATTTGAATAATTCCAACTACCTCTGGTACACTGTCTTAACTCAATGATGATGGTAGGTTAAGGAGTACTAAATTGAAGTATGCCAGTGTTAATGGCTAGGTAGTTAAAATAAGCCCTGCCACTTGGAAACTGTCTGAAGTGCCTCAACACCCAAGAGTTTCAAAATAGGCCTCAAAGTGTTTTAGAATATTAAAATCCATCTGTACCTGAGATGCTCTGTAGTGTCACACAATGAATCAATAGATGAGGCAGATCTTCTGCCTGAACAATAATCTACTTCAGCAGAAGAATCCTAGAACATGAGGCAACAGTGAAAAAAACTGATAATTATCAACAGTTCTAATTCATTACTTTAGCCAACAAAGACATGTCAACAGCACTCCTAGAGGTCCATAGCTTTATGCTAGAGTTATAAGTAATTGGCTAACTTCATGGGGGCAGATTTTAACCCCAAAAAACGTGTAGGTTGGGGTCGGGTGGGAAGTTAAAGTGTTAAAGATCTGAATCCCGTCACCAACCTGCCCACTTCCGGTTTTAACGGAGGCGGGATGGGGCGGGAAACCCACTCGCAGGAGGCAGGGGTGGCACTTTAAATATTATAATGAGCCTGCGTGCCTCATTTTAAACTTAACTGTAGGCGGTCGGGTTTCCAGAGCCATGGGGAACCTGCCAGCTAAAGCAAGGCGAGGGCTGCTAGATCCAGGGGGTAAGTGCCTTTCCACTTACCTGCTAGAGCCAAAGTTCCTGCCTCACCAACCTCCACGATTGGAATCCCCGTGACCCTTACGACCTCCTCCCAACCTCCCCCCCACCCCGGCCTCCGATTCCACTCCCCCCCACGAGGCCTCCAATCGTCCACTCGGCCTCTGATAACCGCACCCCTCCTGGCCTCCGACACTCACTCCAGCCTCCGATTCCCCCCTCAGACCGATCTCTGAACCCCCCTGCCCCACCCAACAATCCCTGGCCCCAACCCAATGTTCCCCCTAAGGTGCGTGGCCAATTGGGAGGCCCCGTGCAGGCCGCTCACCAGCTGCTGCCACTGGAAGACACCATACAGCAAATTTAAAGGGACCGCGCACTTAGACTGCAAATTAGAGGGAACATTGCCCCCAACGCCCTCCGACGATCCCTGGCTCCTACCCCCTCCAATGATCCCTGGGCCCGACCCCCTCCGACGATCCCTAGGCCCTGACCCCCTCTGACGGTCCCTGGCCCCCGACGGTCCATGGCCCCGACCCCCTCCGATGCTCCCTGGCTCCAACCCCCTCCAATGATCCTGGCCCCCTGCCCACTCCGACGATCCCTGGACCCGACCCCCTCCGACGATCCCTGGGCCCGACCCCCTCCAACAATCCCTGGCCCCTGACCCCCTTCAACGATCTCTGGCCCTCAACCCCCTCTGATGATCCCTGGCCCCCGACGGTCCCTGGCCCCAACCCCCTCCGATGCTCCCTGGCTCCAACCCCCTCCAATGATCCTGGCCCCCTGCCCACTCCGACGATCCCTGGACCCGACCCCCTCCAACGATCCTGGCATTCCTCCTCTCTGCTTCCCAGGGCTACCCACCCGACAGCCAGCCAGCCTCTCAATCTGGGAAACAGATAAAAAAAAAATAATCAGTCCCTTCCCTGAAATTCGGCAGAACCCGAGGGAAACCCGTTCTCCCAGGTTTCCCTTCTGCATTCCAGCAACCCCTCCGACTCATTTTCAAGATAAAATTCCAGCTCATGTCAGACCTGAAACGTTAACTCTGTTTCTCTTTCCACAGATGCTGCTTGACCTGCTGAGTGTTTCCAGTATTTTCTGTTGTTATTTCAGATTTCCAGCATCTGCAGTATTTTGCTATTGTATTGTATCATCTTGGTCTGTTTAACTCCATTATCAAAGATTATTTTTCTATTTGCTCATCATAGAAAAGGTTGGAATAGTCTCCCATTTGGAGGGCCCAGTAACTGCATCACTTACAGTTTGACGCAGAGTAAAGTCCCCTCTAATCTATCTCAACAATCTATTTTACCTCAAGTGTCAGCTTGGCTTTGTGGAAATACTTTCACCTCTGAATCAGAAGATTATGGGTTTCAAGCCTCACTCCAGGATTTAAGAACATAATCTAGGTTTTTAATTCAGTACAGTATTGAGGGAGTGCTGCATTGTGGGAGGTGCCAACCTTTTATCAGATGTTAAGTGACTGGTGAGAGTGACTGCCCTTAACATCAAGGCAGCATTTGACCGAGTATGGCCTCAAGGAGCCCTAGTAAAACTGAAGTCAATGGGAATTGGGGGGAAAACTCTCCACTGGCTGGAGTCACACCTAGCACAAAGGAAGATGGTTGTGGTGGTTGGAGGTCAATCATCACAGCCCCAGGACATCGCTGCAGGAGTTCTTCAGGGCAGTGTCCTAGGCCCAACCATCTTCAGCTGCTTCATCAATGACCTTCCCTCCAACATAAGGTCAGAAATGGGGATGTTCGCTGATGACAGCACAGTGTTCAGTGCCATTCACAACTCCTCAGATAATGAAGCAGTCCATGCCCGCATGCAACAAGACCTGGACGACGATCAGGCTTGGGCTGATAAGTGGCAGGTAACATTCGCACCACACAAGTGCCAGGCAATGACTATCTCCAACAAGTGAGAGTTAACCACCACCCCTGACATTCAATGGCATTACCATCGCTGAGTCCCCCACCATCAACATCCTGGTGGTCACCACTGACCAGAAATTTTACTGGACCTGCCAGATAAATATTGTGACAACAAGAGCAGGTCAGAGGCTAGGTATTCTGTGGCGAGTGTCTCACTCCTGACTCCTCAAAGCCTTTCCACCATCTACAAGGCACAAGTCAGGAGTGTGATGGAATACTCTCCACTTGCCTGGATGAGTGCAGCTCCAACAACACTCAAGGGCCTAGAAATTCATTATGGGGCGCCCAGCTCGCCTGGGCGCCGGAATTACCGCTGCGCGCAGATCCACTTGCGCAAGCGGGATATTCAGTGTCAGCGCACCAAGTGGAAGGCGGCCGCTAAACAGGGGTTTCGGCGCCCCGCTTGGGCGCTGAAACTGATTATCGGCGCGCTAGTGGCCGCAGCGCCACCCGCAGCAGAGCGGCAGGCTGCGGTACTGCAGGCCTTCCTCCCTCTCTTAAGGGGGAGGTGCCTGCAGCAGCCGGAGCCCCGATCGCGAGTGCCGGCAAAAGAGCCCGGCAGAACGGAGAAGTGCCGGGCTCCCGGAAACCAGCCGGCAATGCCGCGGGGGGCGGGGGGTGGAGGAGGCCGGGGAAGGAGGTGCGGGCAGGCGGCCGCCGAAAAAGCGGCCGGCCGCACCTCCACTTTAATTACCGCCACAGGTAGGCCCTGTGTACCGGTCGCTGTTTGCGGCCGGCGCTGAAGAGGCGGGCGCGACTTAATATGGCGTTCTTCGCGGAAACGGGGCGCTGCGCACACTGATGACGTCATCGGTGGCGGCGCAGCGCTACAGCCTAACGCCGCCATTAGCGCCCTGCTGAATTTCGCCTGAATTTTGCAGACTGGTGCAAAAGCCCTCTTTGGGCGCAAACTGGTGGCGCAGGCCACTGAATTTCTAGGCCAAGATGTTCGACACTATCCAGGACAAAGCAACCCGCTTGATTGGCACCCCCATCCACCACCTTAAACATTCACCATACCGTGGCTGCAGTGTGTACCATCTACAAGATGCATTGCAGCAACTCACCAAGGCTTCTTCAGCAGCACCTCCCAAACCCGTGACCTCTTTCACCTAGAAGGACAAGGGCAGCAGGTGCATGGGAACGTCATGACCTCCAAGTTCCCCACCAAGTCACACACCATCCTAACTTAGAAGTATATCGCCGATCCTTCATTGTCATTGGGTCAAAATCATGGAACTCCCTAGCTAACAGCACTGTGGGAGTACCTTCACCACACGAACTGCAGCGGCTCAAGAAGGCAGCTCACCACCACCTTCTCAAGGGCAAATAGGGATGGGCAATAAATGCTGGCTTTGCCAGTGACGTCCACATCCCATAAACGAATTTAAAAAAACCCTGTCTGTTTGTTCAGGTCAACATAAAAGATCTTACGGCACTATTCAAAGGAGAGCAGGGAGTTCTCCAAGGGTCTGAGCCAATATTTATCCCTCCAATGCTTACTGTTTGTGGGGCCATGCTGTGGCATAAATTGGCTGCCACATTTGCCTACAAAATAGTGATGGCACGTCAAAAGTAATACATGGGCTGAAATTATATAAAGATATTTAACCAGATTAAAAAAAAAAGATTTAAGTCACATAGGCCTAGAAATTGGAGGGTATAGCACTGGCCTTTAAGGTCCGTTTTGGTGAAAAAAATGGCGGCTGTCTCACTTCCGCCTGCGTCTGGTGGGTCCCGCAGCGGCCACCATTTTCCACAGGTCGGTAGCGCTGCCGATGCCCACGCTCGCTGGAGATATTTAGATTAGGCAGATCGTGACGTCAGTGAGTGTGCACGTTAACGTTCACCGCTCCACTTACCGGCCTGTGTTAATTACGACCAGCTGACCAAGCGTTAACTAGCAGGAAGGAGCCACCAGCAGTGCGATTTAAAGGGATCATCAGGAACAACTTGCAGATGACATGCTTTTTCAGTTTGACTGGCTCTGTGTAACTTTCTACAACTCTTCCAGCTTTCTAAAGTTCTTGCATGTTCATAATAACATAAGAAGCAAGAGCAGGAGAAGGCCATACGGCCCCTCGAGCCTGCTCCGCCATTCAATAAGATCATGGCTGATCATCCACCTCAACTCCACTTTCCTGCCCGATCTCCATATCCCTCGATTCCCCTAGAGTCCAAAAATCGATCTATCTCAGCCTTGAATATACTCAAAGACTCAGCATTCACAGCCCTCTGGGGTAGAGAATTCCAAAGATTCACAACCCTCAATGAAGAAATTCTTCCTCATCTCAGTCTTAAATGGCCTACCCCTTATCCTGAGACTATGCCCCCTAGTTCTAGACACTCCAGCCAGGGGAAACAACCTCTTAGCATCTACCCTATCAATCCCCTTCAGAATCTTGTATGTTTCAATGAGATCATCTCTCATTCTTCTAAACTCCAGAGAGTATAGGCCCATTCTACACAATCTCTCATCATAGGACAGCCCTCTCATCCCAGGAATCAATCTAGTGAACCTTCGTTGCACCGCCTTCAAGGCAAGTATATCCTTTCTTAGGTAAGGAGACCAAAACTGTGCACAGTACTCCAGGTGTGGTCTCACCAAGGCCCTGTGTACCATTGTAGCAAGACTTCCTTACTCTTATACTCCAACCCGCTTGCAATAAAGGCTAACATGCCATTTGCCTTCCTTATTGCTTGCTGTACCTGCATGCTAGCTTTCTGTGTTTCTTGCATGAGGACACCCAAATGTCTCTGAGCATCAACATTTGAAAGTTTCTCACCATTTAAAAAATATAGTTTTTCTATTCTTCCTACCAAAGTGAATAACCTCACATTTCCCTACATTATACTCCATCTGCCACCTTACTGCCCATTCACTTATTCTACCTATATCCCTTTGCAGACTCTTTGGGCTCGATTTTGTCACTGGGGCGGGCTGGGGTCGTCTAATCCGCTTTTCGTGTTAGCCACCCGATTCTAAATCGATGTGGGAGAATGATGCAATTTGTGATAAGTGGACAATTGAGTTCCAGCGTTTGGGAACCCATGGCTAATGAGTTTTTCCAGTCTGAGACTCGCCTCCGATGACATCATCATTGCTGCTGCATTTAAGGTCTTGCTTCTTCTGCAGACTGCCAACCTTTTGGCCTTTCATGTTAGAGGGACCTGGAGACAGAATGACCAGCGAGAGACCTAAGTCTGCTCCCAGGTTTGATGACGTTGTCCTGCAAGCTTTAGTGGAGGGAGCAAGAACCAATAAAGAGGTGCTCTTCCCTTCTTCAGGGAGGAAGAAGCCTCCCCAGCAGACCAAGGCTGTGTGGATCCAGGTGGCCCAGGAGGTTAACTCTTTGTCGATAACCTGCAGAACCTGGCTTCAGTGCAGGAAGAGGTTTCATGACCTTCTGTGCACTGGAAAAGTGAGTATGACTTTCCCATCACCCTCAATCTGATCCCCATTGCCTCTCCTCACCAGCACTCAGCTTTAGCAATCTCTTCCTCCACATCCCACTTGACACTGACATCCTTGCACCCTTACCCATTCCCTCTCTCTCTATGGTCACATTCACCTAACTATTCGACGATGCAGCCCTCACACTCCCTATCACTGTAATGCTATGAAAACAACTGACAACACACAGGGAAGGCCCTTGGTCTTGCCACCTCACTCCACCTTTGTCTCCTTCGAAGCATCTATGCTATGGATTCTCTACACTCACTCCTTCATTCTCACTCAAAATCCACTTGTCTCCCTCATTGCAGGAAAAGAGAGCTCATAATAAGAGGGCAAGAGTGAGGACAGAAGGAGGGCCACCCTCAAGTAGCTCAGCTCACCCCCTGGGAGGAGGCGGCCCTGGAGATCGTGGGAGTGGAGGACGATGCGCAAATGGGGGACGGACAGACGGGTGCATCACAGCAAGCTGGTGACAGAAGAGTTTTCCATCTCTCTCATTGACATTGCATGAGTCGCTGATAATGATTCTGAAGCTCTAACAGATGGACTTGTAATGTGCATGTAACCTTGGCATCGCATGTCTGACTCTTTCCTTTACTCACCCCACAGGCAAGCACCCATCCCCACTAGCCAGGAGGAAGAGCCTGAACATCCAGACTCCTCAGAGGAAGCTGCAACCTCTGAGGGCGCAGTGTCAGCAGCACCCAGCACCAGCTCAGACACTCGCAGCTCGGTGGGACCTTCGCGAGATAGTGCAGTGTTGTCACCTGGTGTATCACAGCTCACAAGTGAGCATCAGCAGATGGTGGAGACAGGGACAGCAGTGGAGAGTTCAAGTCGGAGGGCGCAGGACTCTCCCAGCTCGGCTCAGCTGCATGTCGACCCTCTGCCACTGGGTCCATCCACAAGATCAGCGGTGCTGGAATGCCAGGAACAGATGCAGGAGTCTCTGGCAGGTTTTGTCTCCAGGGTCGCTGCGAGTGTGGAGCGAATGGAGGAGTCCATTGCGAACATGAGCAGAGCCTTTGTAGAGTCATTGGTGCATGAATGCATCACCATGGAAAGGATGGCAACCTCCATGGAGGTGATAAGTCGCCAGAGTGCAGAAAACATGGTGATTGTTCTGAATAGAATGACATCTCTGGAGGAGCGATGGTCATCTATTGAACAGAGAAACCAGACCTTCATGGAAGTCCTTCTGAGTAGGACTGCCAGTGCAGATACGAGTCCCCATGGCTCCCCTGATGTGCAGCAAGGTGCTCTCAAGTTACTTGTAAGCGCTGAGGGGGACCTGACCCATGAGAGGGAAGTTGGTGGCAGACATCAAGGAAGTGAGGGCTCCTCTCCAAGTGCTCACACTTCTATGCCACTGCTGAGCCCTCGGTCAGAGCCCCACCAGAGTCCACACCCAGCTGAGATCGGCTTCTCAACCCCTGCACAGCCACAGGAGCAGCAGACTGTTGGCGAGCCCTCAAAGGTTCGCAACCCCAAAGGACGCCCGCCAAAGGTGTCGAGACAGGAGCAGCAAGAAAGTGAGCAAGGGGCCTCCACATCTGCTGAAGCCACAGGGGAAGCACCACGTAGGAGCACACGTAAGAGAAAGATACTGCACAAAAAATCACAAGGGTGAAATTTGATGTTTAATGTTAAAAAGCCATCAGATGGTTACTGTAAATAAAAAATCTGATGGCTACTGCTGCAGTTGTGGCGCTAATGGGACTTCCACAATGAGGGCTTAGGATTACTTGCAATTGTCAGTATTCAATTCAATTCAATTTTATTTGTCATATATGCAGCAGACGTGTGTACTGCACAATGAAAGGTTGATTTTTTTTATGAGTGGTGGACAAATTGTTAGGAATCCGTTGGTTCTTGGCCATTGTCGAAGCTCTGGTAAGCAGCTGCGAGGCAAAAATGCTTGATTGGCTAGGCTAAGCAAATCTGGCCAAGGTGAGTGCGTTCCTTGCATCCCGGGCAGAAATGTTCTCGCGTACTGCTGCCGCTGGTTGATGGGCCTCTGCAAGATGTTCGTTTTCGCTCTCCTCCTCCTCCTCCACCTCCTCCTCAGGAGGATATGTGAGGAGCCACTTGGTCCTCAGGAATCTGCAAGCCATAACGCTGTGCCACTTTGCGAAGTGCACAGCAAACTACGACGATTCTGGTGACCCTGGTGCTCCTGTTGTTGCTGCTGATGTTGGTGCTGCTGTTGTTCATGGTTCTGCCGGTGCCATGGCTGTTCTTCGTCCTCATCTGATGTCCAGAAGGGAAGGAAATAAATGGCTCCCATGCTTCTGGTATATGCTTCAGTTGAGGAAGCATCAGTCAAGGTGGCGAGAGGGGTTTCCCAGGAGGTCACACTGGAGATGGGCGTCAGACTCCAAACTTCCACAGCTATGGTTATGCCTTCTAAAAGTTCCCCCAGACCTGAGACAACAAAGTCCTGCCACCTGCAAATGATGGCTGATCAAATATCCTATTTAATGGTGGAGCTACAGCTAATAGTCAGCAATCCAATTGTGCTCCCGCCAGGTTTCACCGTCGTGTTTCAGAGCAGGTTTGCTTCACGTCGGAAAAGGGTTAAAATCACAAAGGCCTTTCAAAATGGGATAATAGAGGCAATTTAGTGCTTGTTAAGGGCCGTGAGGGCCTATCACGCCTCTTAGAGGCGGGCCGGAGACGGGAGCAGTAAACACGATTTCTTGAAAATTGCTTGGAGGTGGGATGGAGGCGGGGTTGTGCCCCCCCCACCACTTTTTGCAATTTTAACACCCCACACGCCTCCATTCCCGCCTCCAAGGCCCTGGGAAATTCGAGCCCTTTGTGTTCTCCTCACAGCTTACTGTCCCCACCTAGTTTTGTATCATCAGCAAACTTGGATACATTACACTCGGTCCCATCATCTAGGTCATTAATATAGATTGTAAATAGCTGAGGCCCCAACACTGATCCTTGCGGCACCCCACTAATTACAGCCTGCCAACCTGAAAAAGATCCGTTTATCCCTGCTCTCTGTTTTCTGTCCATTAACCAATCCTCTATCCATGCTACGATATTACCCCCAACCCCATGAGCCCTAATCTTGTGTAATAATCTTTTATGTGGCACTTTAACGAATGCCTTTTGGAAATCCAAATATACTACATCCACTGGTTCCACTTTATCTACCCTGCTAGTTACATCCTCAAAAAACTCTAAGGATAGTATTAGATCCAAAGAGGAGTCATATAAAGTTGCCAGAAAAAGTAGCAAGCCTGAGGATTGGGAGCAGTTTAGAGTTCAGCAAAAAAGGGCCAAGAGATTGATTAAGAGGGGAAAAATAGAGTATGAGAGTAAACTTGCAAGGAACATAAAAGCGGACTGTAAAAGCTTCTACAAGTATGTAAAAAGAAAAAGATTAGTGAAGACAAATGTAGGTTCCTTACAGTCAGAAACAGGAGAATTTATAGGGGAACAAGGAAATGACAGAGCAATTAAACAAATACTTTGGCCCCGATTTTCTGGCCGCCGTTGGGCGGCTTTTCATGCGGCCGGGGGCTGAAAATCGGCGAAAAAGCGGGTCGGGACCCCCCCCCCGCCTGATTCCCCGCCCCGTCCGACTTTCGGACTGCCGTTTCCGCGCGCCCCGCTTCAGTCCCGGCCGCCGCTGGCGGGACTGGTCGTCGGAGCACTAACAAGCAATTATCTGCTTGTTGAAGTGGATTTACCCGTGCCGTTGCGACTTTGGGGCTTTCCCCACCTGAAACCCGCCTGCGGGGAACCCCGCTGCTGAGAGCTGGCGTGAAAACAGCTGGCTTGCTTGCTTGCAGCAGCAGGTCGCTGAGGGCTGAAGAGATTTAAATAGGCAGCATTTGCAGGCTGCAGGACCTTGTTGATCAAGGCTTGGGGGGAACTTTTTGAAGCCTTAGGAGCAGCTGCAGAAAGTTGGAGCCTCACACACTTCTCCAGTGTGAGCTCCTGGGAAGCCCCTCTCACCACCCTAACTCAGCGCCCCCTCAACGGAGGCATCTGCCAGAAGCATGGGAGGCCTTTGGGACGTTCCCTTCCTGGCATTAGAGGATCTCCAACAGCAGAGGCGGCAGCAGCAGAACCAGGAACAGCAGGATGAGCACCAGGAGCGCCAGGCTGCTGCTCACTCACCTGAAGCTGCACAGGCCAGAAGGGGCCAGCGCTTGGAAGTGGCTTGAGAGCACCTTGCTGCGCTTTAGGGGGCCAGTGGGATCCGTTTCTGCACTGGCAGTCCTACTCAGAAGGACTTCCATGAAGATCTGGTTTCTCTGTTCAACAGATGGCCAACGCTCCTCAAGAGATGTCATTCTCTTATGAGCACTCACCATGTTTTCCATACCCTGGCGAGTTATCTCCTGCATGGAGGTTGCCAACCTTTCCATGGTGATGCGTTCATGCGCCAATGACTCCACAAAGGCTCTGCTCATGGTCGCTATGGACTCCTCCATTTGCTCAGCACTCGCAGTGACCCTGGAGACAAAACCTGCCAGAGACTCCTGCATCTGTGCATGGAGATCCATCACCTCTTCTCTTGCGGATGGACCCAGAGGCAGAGGGTCGTCATGCAGCACAGCTGAGCTGAGCTGGCAGAGTCCTATGCCCTCCGACGAGGACTCTCCACTGCTGTCCCTGTCTCCAGAATCTGCTGAGGCTCACTTGTGAGCTGTGAAACACCAGGTGACAACACTACTCTATGTCCCGAAGGTCCCCCCGAGGTGTGAGTGTCTGCGCTGGTGCTGGGTGCGCTTACTTCTGCTGATGCTGCGCCCTCAGAGGTTGGAGCTTCCTCTGAGGAGTCTGGCTGCACAGCCTCTTCCTCCTCCACAGTGAGGATGGGAGCTCTGGATGGTACTGTGGGGGAGTAAAGGAAGGAGATAGAGATGTAATGCCAAGGTTCTTCTGGTGACTCCCAGCGAGTTGGCATCTGCTGACACCTGCATCCATGCAGCATTGGTCTCAGTGGGAGGCCTCTTCCTCCCTGACCTAGGGAAGAGGGCCTCCCTGTGGGCCCTAACCCCATCCAATAATGCCTGCAGTGAAGCCTCGTCGAATTTGAAGGCAGCTCGGCCTCTGCCGCTGGCAGCAGCTGGTGCAGGCTCCTCTGCCATTGTGCAAGAGTGGTTGAGAAGCCTGCAGAGGTGGAGAAGCTTGCTGGACACTTTGAAAGCACCACGAATGATGACATCATAGTGTGGGGATTTCTGACTCAAATTGGACAATTAGTAAGGCTTCCCACATGCTGGGAATTAATTGGCCACTTGAGGGAAAATTGCGTGGAGCTGGCTGACACTTTTTTGTGTGTGTCAGAAACCCCACATTCGGGGAAATCCGACCATTCCCCACACAAGCCGAAAATCGGGGCCTTTGGTTCTGCCTTCACGGAAAAGGACACAAATAGCTTCCCAGAAATGCTAAGGAACCAAGGGTCTAGTGAGAAGGAGGAGTTAAAGGAAATTAGAATTAATAAAAAAAATAGTGCTGGAGAAATTAATGGGACTGAAAGCCGATAAATCCCCACGGCCTGATAATCTGCATCACAGAGTGCTAAAAGAGGTAGCCATGGAAATAGTGGATGCATTGGATGTCATCTTCCAAAATTCTATAGATTATGGAACAGTTCCTGCAGATTGGAGGGTGGCCAATGTAACCCCACTATTTAAAAAAGGAGGGAGAGAAAACAGGGAACTACAGACCGATTAGCCTAACATCAGTAGTAGGGAAAATGCTAGAGTCTATTATAAAGGATGTGATAACAGGTCACTTAGAAAATATCAATAGCATTAGACAAAGTCAACATGGATTTATGAAAGGGAAATTGTGTTTGACAAACCTATTGGAGTTTTTTGAGGATGTAACTGGTAGAATAGATAAAGGAGAACCAGTGGATGTGGTGTATATGGATTTTCAGAAGGCCTTTGATAAAGTCCCACATAAGAGGTTAGTGTGCAAAATTAAAGCATATGGGATTGGGGGTAATATACTGGCATGGATTGAAAATTGGTTAACAAACAGGAAACAGAGTAGGAATAAATGGGTCTTTTTCGGGGTGGCAGGGATCAGTGCTTGGGCCCCAGCTATTCACAATATATATCAATGATTTGGATGAGGGAACCAAATGTAATATTTCCAAGTTTGCTGACGACACAAAACTAGGTGAGATTGTGAGTTGTGAGCAGGATGCAAAGAGGCTTCAAGGCGATTTAGATAAGTTGAGTGAGTGGGCAAGTACATGGCAGATGCAGTATAACGTGGATAAATGTGAAGTTATCCACTTTGGTAGAAAAAACAGGAAGGCAGAGTATTATTTAAATGGTGATAGATTGGGAAATGTTGATGTACAAAGGGACCTGGGTGTCCTTGTATACCAGTCACTGAAAGCAAATATGCAGGTGCAGCAAGCAGTTAGGAAGGCAAATGGTATGTTGGCCTTCATTGCAAGAGGATTTGAGTACAGGAGCAAGGATGTCTTACTAGAGTTATACAGGGCCTTGGTGAGACCTCACCTGGAGTACTGTGTGCAGTTTTGGTCTCCTTACCTAAGAAAGGATATACTTGCCATAGAGGGAGTGTAGCGAATGTTCACCAGACTGATTCCTGGGATGGCAGGACTGTCGTATGAGGAGAAATTGGGTCGACTAAGCCTGTATTCACTAGAGTTTATAAGAATGAGAGGGGATCTCATTGAAACGTATAAAATTCTGACAGGGCTAGACAGACTGGATGCAGGGAGGATGTTTCCCCTGGCTGGGGGGTCTAGAATGAGGGGTCACAGTCTCAGGATACGGGGTAGGACATTTAGGACTGAGATGAGGAGAAATTTCTTCACTCAGAGGGTGGTGAACCTGTGGAATTCTCTACCATAGAAGGCTGTGGAGGCCAAGTCACTGAATATATTTATGAAGGAGATAGATAGATTTCTAGACACAAAAGGCGTCAAGGGGTATGGGGAGAGAGCGGGAATATGGTATTGAGATAGAGGATCAGCCATGATCATACTGAATGGCGGAGCAGGCTCGAAGGGCCGAATGGCCTACTCCTGGTCTTATTTTTTTTCTATGTTTCTAATAAATTTGTCAAACAAGATTTCCCTTTCAGAAAACCATGTTGACTCTGCCTAATCATGTTATGATTTTCTAAGTGACTTGATACCACTTCCTTAACAATGGATTCCAGCATTTTCCTGACGACTGATGTCAGGCTAACTGGCCTGTAGTTCCCTGTTTTCTCTCTCACTCCTTTCAGAATCGAGGGAATTTTGGAAGATCAAAACCGATGCATCCACTATCTCTTCAGCCACCTCTTTTTAGAAGCCGAGGATGTAGGCCGTCAGGTCCAGGGGATTTGTCGGCTTTTAGTCACATTAGTTTCTCTAGTACTTTTTCTCTAGTTATATTAATTACGTTAAGTTCCTCACCCTCATTAGACCCTTGGTTCCCCACCATTTTTGGTATGCTTTTTGTGTCTTCTACTGTGAGTGGATACAAAATATTTGTTTAACGTTTCTGCCATTTCCTTATTCCCCATAATAATTTCTCCTGTCTCAGCCTCTAAGAGACCAACGTTTACTTTTGCTACCCTTTTCCTTTTTACATACTTGTAGAAACTCTTACAATCTGCTTTTATATTTCTTGCTAGTTTTCTCTCATTCTATTTTTTCCCTTTTTATCAATTTTTTGGTCAACCTTTGCTGGTTTCTGAAACTCTCCCAATCCTCAGGCTTACTAATATTCTTTGCAACATTATAAGCTTCTTCTTTCAATCCAATTTTATCCTTAACTTCTTTAGTTAGCCACGGTTGGATCACTTTTCCTGTAGAATTTTTGTTTCTCAATGGAATGTATTTTTGTTGAGAATTATGAAATATTTCTTTAAATGCTAGCCACTGCTTATCTACCGCCATACCTTTTAATCTATTTTTCCAATCTACCATAGCCAACTCGCCCCCATACCTATGCAAATGGCTTTATTTAAGTTTAAGGCCTAGAAATTGGGTATAGCCCCGCTTGGGGCGTTAGAATTGGCGCAGCGCAAAGTTTATAGCCAGACGCAACTTATCGCCGCCTGGCGCGATATTGGGTTGCATCGCCCCTAAAGGTGATTGAGGCGCGAATTCAGGCGTTACACGGGACTCCTAAGGCACTAAACTTCCGGCGCAACCCAATATTGGAGCGGACGGGTGCAGCGCAGGTGCTCTCAATTACCGATGACCACGAGACTTCCAGGCGCCGGCCAGCTCTTAAAGGGGTGGGTCAGTCAGCTTCAGCATCCACACTCTGCGCCTTGAAGGCCTCAGAATCGGCGCAGGCCTATCTCTGGCGCTAAAAACTTGGACCAGATGGAGAAGGTGAGACGGAGAGCAGAGCGCTTCACCAATGAGGCTCTGCAGCAATTGGTGGCCGCAGTGGAGCGCCAGCGAGATGTTCTCTACCCAGACAATGGCAGGAGGCCGAATCATAAGGACTACCGACGAGCTTGGAGGGATGTATGCCAGAGGGTCAACTCCAGCAGCATGGTGACCAGGAGCCCTGTCCAATGCAGAAAGAAATTCAACAACCTCACTCGGGTCGTGAGGGTGAGTGTTGTTTCTGCAAACTTCTGCATCCCTTCATTTGCACCTGATTTTATGGCTACAGGGTGGGCTGTGCCCCATTGGCCATCTGCCAGCAAGCACCCATGGCCCTTTCTGGGCACACACATGCACATTTGACTCAAGGCGTCATGTAAGGGCTCTTGCACCATGGGGGGCATGAGATGATCACTCAGGGCATCATGTAAGGGCTCTTCCACCATGGGGGGCATGAGATGATCACTCAGGGCATCATGTAACATAACTTCCCCTCCTTTCCCCTGCAGTCCAAGCTGGCGAGGATTCGCAAAGACCAGCTTCGCACCGGTGGAGGACCTCCACAAGTGGTCACGCTCACGGATCTCGAGGAGAGAGTCCACCAGATTCCTGGAGGACGTCTGAGTGGTCCTGTAACCACTGCAGCTGCCGACCCCATTGTTGACAGCGATGGTAAGGTTCTCACCTTTAACTGTCTCCTTCCACTTGTTCCCCCCGCCAGCATGCTTTCTCACTGTGGACCCATGTCATAGCCTTGCCGCAATCTGGCATCCCTTGCTGCCAAGCTGTCCTTTTGCTAAAGCCACTCTTCCACCTCCCTGCTTTCAGATGCTGCATCACCAGCTTGGGAGCCGGGCCCTCAAGCTGCCAGTGCCAGTGCCTCCAAAGGCTCAATGAGAAAATTACTGTCCAACAGAAGGTCAGCAACTCTCTCCAGCAACGATCAGAATGGCCAGCCCAAATGGCTGCAGCTTTTATACTAGTGCTGTCCCCTTTAAAGAGCGCCCCCCGAGTCCAAGAAGGGCCTGGGAACGCTCCATCCAACTGTCACTAATAGCGCCAGGCGGAAAGGTTGTGGGCGCCACCGAATATCCGGTCTGGGGCGCCAAAAAGGCGTTGCACACTGAAATGACGTCATGATCTGCCTGCGCCCGCGGGCGCGCGCAAAGTGTTAGCGCCGGCGCTAAAAGGATACTCAATATGGGAGGTGGCGCTATATTCACTGCGCCCGCCCGAAAATTGGGTAACGCCCCAATTCTCGGGCTCTTTAGGCGCTAATCGCTGGCGCTACCAACCGAATTTCTAGGCCTAAGACTCTAGTTTTGGACTTAGGCAAGCCATTTTCAAAATTAATGTAAAATTCTATCATATGATGATCACTCTGTCCCAGAGGATCCTTTACTATGAGATTGCTAATTAACCCTGTCTCATTACACAAGGAGGTTCCTGAGGTGACAGGGAGTGTTGGTGCAAGTGAAGAACGCATTTATTCTTATTTAAAGGCTTCTGTTCACAACACTTGCTCACAGTCATGGGGGCTCTACTTGCAGTCCCCCTCACGCTCAAGCATTTTTGGGAGAGGAAGCAGAGGCAGCGAAGAAGAGAAGATGCACGCAGAGGGAGTAGGAGGAGAGTAAGGAGGGCTCTCAATAGGAGGCCTTACACACCTATGCTCTGCTGAGAGCACGTCTCTTATCTCCACTTAAGCGACGAGCAGTGTATTAGGAGGCTCCGCTTCACCAAGGAGGTGGTTACAGGGCTGCAGCCTCAGAGCAGGGCGACCACGGGTCTCCCAGTAGCCCGCAAGGTCACTGTGGCCCTCAATTTCTTCATGAGTGGATCCTTCCAGTCTGCAGCAGGGGACATAGCTAATGTTATAAATCTCATCATCATGAAGAAACGACTCATGAAATAACACTGGACGGCCAGCTGGTGGTGCCGTCCAAGGAATATAAATACTCGGGCGTGGGCCCAGCTTGCCCAGGGACATTTTGTAAGACAGGAACTGGTGAAGTACAACTGGACCTCCATGTTCTGAAACAAGTTGATTAAAGCCTTGCTTTATACTCGAACCAAGTGCATAGTGAGTTTTATTACATCAGCTAACATCTCCCAATTCACCATCGCTGAATCCAGGAGATCACAGAGGCTCTCTGCACCAGGAGAAGGGACTACTCTCTAAACAGAGAGAAGCAGGAGGAGCACGCATGTGGCTTTGCAGGGCGCCATCGCCTGCACCCACATGGCTTTGCGGGAGCTGTACACCAATCCTGAGTTCGTAACCGCAAAGGCTACCACCCACTTAATGTGCACTTGTTGTGCGACCACACCCAGTGTATCCTGATGGTCAATGCCCGTTATCCTGGCAGCAGTTATGATGCCTTCATCCTGCATCAGTCCGGTGCACCAACAATCTTCCAATCACCATGTCAAACCAGAGGGTGGCTGCTCAGAGACAAGGGCTATCCGCTCTGCACCTGGCTGATGACTCCCCTCTACAACACCACCACTCCCGAGCACTCATATAATGAGAGCCATGCTGCAACCAAGAACATAATCGAGCAGACTATCGGGCTACTGAAGCAATGGTTCCACTGCTTTGACCGCTCGGGAGGAGCCCCCAGTACTCACCGGAGCGGGTGTCCCATTTTGTGGTGGTCTGCTGCATGCTTCACAACTTGGCCATCATGAGGGCTCAGCCCTTGAAACCAGGGATTGCGGGACCATCTCAGGAGAAGGAAGAAGAGGAAGCGGAAGAGGAGGATAAGGAGGAAGGGATGAGGCAGGCAGCAAATCCCCCTTCCGGATGGGCTGTCCGTGAAAGCCTCATCAGGCTCAGATTCGAGTGAATGAAACCGCAGATCGCTGTTGCTCACCACATCCCCCTCATACCATCCTCTTTCACAGAACATCACAGCAATCTCCTGGGCACAAAGCTGAAATAAGAACCACCACAAAACAAACTTTATCAGTATTCAATTAACATTACAATATGAACTAATCACCCTTGTGCAATCCCTTAGTGCCTGTCGTTCATGTGCCTTTTGCTACTCTAGTGCTCCTACGCAGTGCTTCCCCAGCGGCTGCAGCATGGCTGGTGGAAGGTTGCTGACTTTCCGTGGATGAGACTACAGATGGTCTTGCATGATAGCTTTGACCATCTTTTTTTTATTTGTTCCTGGGATGTGGGTGTCGCTAGCAAGGCCAGCATTTATTGTCCATCCCTAATTGCCCTTGAGAATGTGGTGGTGAGCCGCCTTCTTGAACTGCTGCAGTCTGCGTGGTGAAGGTACTCCCACAGTGCTGTGAGTGAGGGAGTTCCAGGATTTTGACCCAACGACGATGAAGGAACGGCGATTTATTTCCAAGTCAGGATGGTGTGTAACTTGGAGGGGAACTTTCAGGTGATGGTGTTCCATGCGCCTGCTGCCCTTGTCCTTCTAGGTGGTAGAGGTCGTGGGTTTGGGAGGTGCTGCCAAAGAAGCCTTGGCGAGTTGCTGCAGTGCATCTTGTAGATGTTACACACTGCAGCCACAGTGCGCCAGTGGTGGAGGGAGTGAATGTTTAAGATGGAGGATGGGGTGCCAATCAAGTGGGTTGCTTTGTCCTGGATGGTGTCAAGCTTCTTGAGTGTTGTTGGAGCTGCACTCATCTAGGCAAGTGGAGAGTATTCCATCACACTCCTGACTGTGCCTTGTAGATGGTGGAAAGGCTTTGGGCAGTCAGGAGGTGAGACACTCGCCGCAGAATGCCCAGCCTCTGGACCTAGAAGGCCCGGCTGTAGACTGCAGCACTGTGGCATGGGCTGCAGCAGTCTGGGCTGGCTGACAGGCAGCAGAAAGGGAATGGCTGAGTGGTGCTCCAGAGACCCACTGACACTCCCCCGGGGCGGCGCCTCAGCATTACTAGAAATCTGTTGGAGGACAGATTGCAGGTCTGCTGCAACACCTTGCAAGCTCCTTTCGACACTTGTAAACCCAGCCATGATGGCAGCAGTCTGATCTTGCGTGGCAGCAAGCTGAGCCTGCAGGAGAGCAGTCTGCGCTTCCACTGCCTCACTGAGATGTTGGGTCACTTCCGCCTGTGCTGCAATGGAAGCCGCGATATCGCCCATCACATGCAGCATCATGGCTAGGTCGACAAGGTCTCTCCTGGAGTTGTCCATCAATTCCAGCCTGGAAATCATGGGCTCCAAGCTCTGCGCAAAGCTCTGTTGGAGCCAGACTCCTTCATACTCCTTGAGATTACCAAGAGACTCTCTAGCAGGCTTTCCATTGCACCTAGCATTTCAGTGTGCATGGCCATCATCCTTCGTCTGAAGCCTGCCCCATCGAGGTCATCATCTGAGTCGTGCGCAGTACTCATGCGTGAACTCGCCCTCCAGGGAGCTGGCCTCCGAGCTACCCTTTCCCCCGTCCTTGCTACAGCCCACTCGTGCCCGGTGCCTCACCATGTGCAGATCCCGCGTCTATACTACCCTCTACATTCAGCGCCATGCCAGTTTCTGAGCTGGTGTCTGTGAGTGTCAGATGCAGTGAAGGTGTCTTCTTCTTATTCTTCACTCTCCTCCATTACTTCAGGGACAGGCTTGCCTGCTGGCAGTTCTTGGCACTCTGAAAGCAGAAAGGCACAAAAATCGGGTTGTGGTGAGGGGAGGGGGGCAAAGCAAGATGTCCATGCATAGAGCATCAGCAGCTTCTATGTGAGAAGAGATTGTGGGATGAGGGGAAGTGAGATGTGAGAAGAAGGATTAGGAATGACCATACCGTCATTTTCAGTAAGGGCTTCAACTTTGCCCGTTGCCACAGCCTCGGTGACTTCCCCTCCAATGATATCGAGCACCGACTCCTCCAGTTGGCTCCAGGTATGTACAGTGGCTTGACTGCCTCCCATCTGCCGCTGCTCCTGGCAGTTGTGAGCCACCTTGGCTTGCAAGAGAAAGGGAAGTGTGTCAGTGAGTGTGGTGCAATGTGTTTGGGTGATTTGCCTGCCATAGTTGAATAGCTGTCAATGTGTACAAGGCGTGAGATGTGGGTGTAAGTGTTGCAGCAGTGGTAAGGTTGTGAGGGTGAAGTGAAACCATGGTTGTGAAGTATGGGTGGTGATAGGTAGAGATTGTTGATAGGTGAGTGATGGGAGTGTGGTGCAGATAGTGGGGTATGGCATTTGCTGAAGCCTTCACTCACCTTGACCTGCCGTGTGAGGTCATTTGACTTCTTTCGACACTGTATCCAGGTCCTTGGCACGACACTGTTGGCTTTGATGCAGGTAGCTATCTCTTGCCAGAGCCTTCTGCAAGTGGCCTTTGATGGCTTCCTGCCACCCTACGGGAACAGAACACCCCTCCTTCTCTCCACTGCCATAACTAAGGCCTTGACAGCAGCACCCGAAAATCTTCTGGCTCTTTCTCCGTGTTGTTGTTGCTGTGTCACGGCTTCAGACTTCAATGACAATTAGGTGCTGCTACATCAAAACACCTCCCCTTTAAGCAACGGAGAGAGCCTTGGCCATTAGCCTGCACCCGATATTGGGCCACCTGTTCGCCGCTAAGCCAGTCAGCAGCACGTTTAGTGTTGAGATCAGTGCTGTAATTATTATAATGAGCAGGCAGCACAAATTTTGCGTGCTGCCTGGACCACGTTTGACGGACACAGGCAAATAGTGCTGGCCCATGACACTGCCCGTTTTCGGGCCTAATCCAATTTCTAGGCCATAGGTTTTTCTGAAGTGCTGATATTAATCCTACCTATACAGAGGAAACCAGGTGAGTATAAAATCAATTGGGTGACTTACCAACCTATGCCTGAAACCAGCAGGCCCTCCTTGAATATGAAAATATGCCTCAGGGAGAGAGCGATCGAGCCTCGGGGAGGGAGAGATCGGGTCTCGGGGTGGAGAGCGAACGAAGCCTTGGGGGGCGGTGGGGTGGACGATCAGAGCATTGCTGGGGGGAGCGATAGGAGCCTTGGGGAGGTGGGGAAGGGAGCGATCGGAGCCTTGGGGGCAGGGGGGAGCGATTGGAGGTTAGGAGAGGGGAGTGATTGGAGCCTGAGTTGGGGGGATTGGTGTGGGGGGGGATGGCGAGGGAGCGATCAGAGCCTTGGGGAGGGAAATTGGTGGTCAGAGTGAGGGAAATTGAGGGTTCTAGAGGATGGGGTCGGGTTGGGATCTTGTGTCTGGCAGCAGCAGCGTTCAGGTTGTTGATTGTGATAAGTAACGTACGTTTTTTTAAAGTAGGTGGTCTTTAGGGTTGGTTTTCCTGAGTGCAGCCAGCGATGGCAAACCAATGTTGGAGTGGGGACCTGTAGCAGGCGTTAGGCCCCTTATTTGCATATGCAAACGGCCTAACGCCAGCTTCTTTAAGTGTGAGGAAAAGATGCCTCTTGTTTGTCCTTAACCAATCTAGCAGGCGGCGTACTCTCGATGGGAAGTGTGCACGCACCTTCTGTCTGGGCAGCAAGTTCAAAATCTAGCCCATGCTGCCTTGATGCTATCTGGTTTATTTGACTGTACCCATGACGTGAAAGCACAGCAAACATGAATTATTGAAATTTATAGTTTTAATAGAATGAAGTTTGTGCCCTTCATTCCCAATCTCTGCTGGGCCATCAAGGCACTGGGCAGAGCTTGGATGCTGCACCACAGGGAGAAAAGGGGAGACTGGAAATTTGGGGAGGGGACAGTCAGCCAAGGTGCTCTCAAAACATATCTTTGTGGCCAATTACAAAAATGTAAGAGAGCTCGAGCACAGAGCTTGGAGAGCTAGGAGAACGCAATCAGTGTGGATTGCAAGCAGTGTGAAAGAATTTGGTGAGAGCAGGAATTCAGTGGAGAGGAGGAAGGCGGTTGAGACGTCTAATTGAAAAGGAGGAGTGGATCCACATAACTCAAGGACTCTAAGTTAATAAACACAGAGTGGACCTGCGGGAGAGCGAGAGGAGCGGCCGCAGATAAAGCTGGCCCAAGAGCTCGGAGCCCGGAGGGAGCGCAAGCGTCAGGGAGCGGTAAAAACCTAAAGTCTCATCAGCTCAAGGGAAGGAGCTGATTGACAAGTAACTGGTGATTGTTTTTAAGTCTTGAGTTTATTTCTGTTAAGTTAGTTAATCATCTATTAAGTAGAGGCATGGCAGGGCACCTCAGTCCTGTGGAATGCACATCTTATGCCATGTGGGAACTCCAGGGCGCTTCCCATGTCCTGGACAACCACATGTGCAGGAAGTGTCGTCAGCTGGAGGAGCTCAAACTCCAGGTTTCGGAGCTTGAGCAGCAGCTGGCATCACTGAGGCATCCGTGAGGTTGAGAGTTACGTGGATAGCACATTTCAGGAGGTGGCCACCCCACAGCGGATGAGTGTGCAGGCAGAGAGGGAATGGGTGACTGTCAGACAGACAAGGAGGACCAGGCAGGTAGTGCAGGAGTCCTCTGAGTGCATCTCACTCTCTAACCAGTATGGTTCCTCTGGGGAGTACAGCCAGAGCCACGTCTACGGCACCACAGGTGGCTCAGCTGTACAGGGGGGGAGGAGGAAGATCGGGAAAGCAATAGTGATAGGACATTCGATAGTTAGGGGAACAGACAGGCGTTTCTGCAGCCACAGACGTGATTCCAGGATAGTATGTTGCCTCCCTGGTGCCAGGGTCAAGGATGTCACTGAGCAGCTGCAGAACATTCTGAATGGGGAGGGTGAACAGATGGAGTTTGTGGGTCCACGTCGGTATCAACGACATAGGTAGAAAGAGGGATGAGGTCCCGCAAGCAGATTTTAGGGAGCTAGGAAAGAGATTAAAAAGCAGGACCTCAAAGGTAGTAATCTCCGGATTACTCCCGGTGCCACGAGCTAGTGAGTATAGAAATAGGAGGACAGAGCAGATTCGGAACTAAATATTCCAGGATACTTAACTTTTAGAAGAGATAGGCAAATTGAAAAAGGAGGTGTGGTAGCCCTGATAGATAAAGGATGGATAAAAGACAATGTGGCCCAGAAATTCGGGTCGGGGGCTCCTGCAGGTGTAAGCCCCCGATCTGCACTTACCTTGCGCGCCGGCCGTTGAGCTGTGGGCCCCCGTGGAATTCCGATCCGGGGCCTGGTCCAGCTGCCGGCGCGCAGTGCTTGTGTATCCCAGGGGCGCAGTTAGTTCGAAGCGTCCTCTGGGATCACGTGGGCCATGGGGAGCCAATCGGAGCAGGGAATGCTCCATTCATAAGTCTGACAGGAAGTGCTGTCAAGACTTATAAGTACTACGGCCCCAAAATAGCACTAAATCTTCAAATAATTTTTTTTTTTTTTTAAATCACATTTTTTAAATAAACTATAAATTACATGAAATAACTATTTTAAACAATAATTTAAATTTTTGAAAAAAATAATTTATTTTCTAACAGGGCTAAAAATAAACTTACCTTGCTTTAAAGTATTTAAAAATAATAAACCTGTGGAAAAAATGTTTTAATTTTAATTAATTCACCATTTACCTTTTAAAAAGCAGGCCTTACGACTGCTTTTTATATTTCTAACTCCTGCAGGCTTACCGTCCCGGGAAAACTTATTAAAAAAAACGAAGTTCGATGCGCACAGCGCAGCCCCTTCTGCGCAAGCGTTCGACCTCTGAACCTCTTCGTTCAGAGGAACAGAAGTGCCGGTTTCCCGTGCATGCAGGAAACCGGCACTTCCATTAGGCCTACGGGTGAGTACCCCGTGCGTACTCAACCGTGGAGACCCGAATTTCTGGGCCAATAGAGAGAAAGGATCTTAGCTCCGAAAATCAAGAAGTAGAATCAGTTTGGGTGGAGTTTGGTTAGAGTTAAGAAACAATAGAGGAGCCATTACACTACTAGGTGTACTCTATAGGCCACCAACTAGTGGGAAGGATAAAGAAGAGCAAATTTGCAAGGAAATTACAGAGAGGTGCAAGGGCTATAGAGTAGTGATAACGGGGGATTTCAACTATCCTAATATAGACTGGGATAGTAATAGTGTAAAGGGTAGAGAGGGGGAAGAATTTCTGAAGTGTGTTCAGGAGAACTTTCTTGATCAGTATGTTTCCGGCCCAACGAGGAAGGAGGCATTGCTGGATCTGGTTCTGGTAAATAAGATGGGTCAAGTGGAGCAAGTGTCAGTAGGGGAACATTTAAGGAACAGTGATCACAGTATCATAAAGTTTAGATTAGCTATGGAAAGGACAGGGAGCAATCTAGAGTAAAAATACTTAATTGGAGGAAGGCCAATTTCACTGGGTTGAGAATGGATCTGGCCCAGGTAAATTGGAATCAAAGACTGGCAGGCAAAACTGTAATTGAACAATGGGCTGCCTTTAAATTGGAGATGGTTCGGGTATAATCGAGGTACATTCCCACGAAGGGGAAAGGTAGGGCAACCAAAGTCAGAGCTCCCTGGATGACGAAAGAGATGGAGGTAGCAATATATATAAACACATAGAAGATAGGAGCAGGAGTAGGCCATTCGGCCCCTCGAGCCTGCTCCGCCATTCAATGAGATCATGGCTGATCATCCAAACTCAGTACCCTGTCCCTGCCTTCTCCCCTTCAGCCTTAAGAAATATATCTAACTCCTTCTTGAATATATTTAATGAATTGGCCTCAACTGCCTTCTGTGGTAGAGAATTCCACAGGTTCACCACTCTCTGGGTGAAGAAATTCCTCCTCATCTCTGTCCTAAATGGCTTACCCCTTATCTTTAGACTGTGACCCCTGGTTCTGGACTCCCCCTCCATCGGGAACATCCTTTCTGCATCTAGTCTGTCTAGCCCTGTTAGAATTTTATAAGTTTCAATGAGATCCCCTCTCATTCTTCTAAACTCCAGCGAGTATAAGCCCAATCGACCCAATCTCTCCTCATACGTCATACCGGCCATCCCAGGTATCAGTCTGGTGAATCTTCGCTGCATTCCCTCCATGGCAAGAACATCCTTCCTCAGATAAGGTGACCAAAACTGCACACAATACTCAAGGTGTGGTCTCACCAAGGCCCTGTACAACTGCAGCAAGACATCCTTGTTCCTGTACTCGAATCCTCTCGCTACAAAGGCCAACATGCAATTTGCCTTCTTAACCGCCTGCTGCACCTGCATGCTTACCTTCAGCGACTGGTGCACAAGGACACCCAGGTCTCGTTGCACTTCCCCTTCTCCCAATCTATTGCCATTCAGATAATAATCTGCCTTCCTGTTTTTGCCACCAAAGTGGATAACCTCGCATTTATCCACATTATACTGCATCTGCCATGCATCTGCCCAATCACCCAACCTATCCAAATCATACTGGAGTTTCTCTGCATCCTCCTCACAGCACACACGCCCACCCAGCTAGAGTTTAGAAGAATGAGAGGGGATCTCATTGAAACTTATAAAATTCTAACAGGACTAGACAGACTAGATGCAGGAAGAATGTTCCTGATGGCGGGGGAGTCCAGAACCAGGTGTCACAGTCTAAGGATAAGGGGTAAGCCATTTAGGACTGAGGTGAGGAGGAATTTCTTCACCCAGAGAGTGGTGAACCTGTGGAATTCTCTACCACAGAAGGCAGTTGAGGCCAACTTATTAAATATATTCAAGAAGGAGTTAGATATATTTCTTAAGGCTAAAGGGATCAAGGGATATGGGGAGAAAGCAGAGACAGGATACTGAATTTGGATGATCAGCCATGATCTCATTAAATGGCAGAACAGGCTTGTGGGGCCGAATGGCCTACTCATGCTCCTATCTTCTATGTTTCTATGGCCATGGGGAGGCCATCCCTGGCAGCAATGTGCTCAGGTGCTGATGCCGTGTCCTGTGCAGCATCAGTTGATTGCGGAGAAGGTTGGTGTTGCTGTTGGTGCTGCTGGTGTGCCTGGTGCTGCTGGTGTTGGGGCTGATCGTGGCGGGATTCTGAGGACCAAGGTGAGATAGTTTCAAGGGCACTGATGCTGATGGAATAGGTGGCAGGTGAAGTTGAGATGGCAGAAGCGACCTGTCAATGGTGAGAGAGGTTGTTCCAATGAGGTGGCACTAGATACAGAGGTTGCTCCAAACACTTGCAAGCTGCATAAAGCTCAATCTGTCTTCCAAATGCAGTAAGCAACAGCTTCTGACCTTAGAAAGTGAACAGCTTTGAAATGGGAGCTTTTATAGCACATTTGCAGCTGCCAAGTTGAGAAGTGACCCCATGGCGACACAACTCCTGACCTGCTTACCTGATGTAATCCCCAAGCATTGGGGAACCTGTGTGTGAACTCGTAAAATTTAAAGGTGAGCTTAAAATAGTTTTTGAGTGCCTGTGAACAAGCTCTTAATTATTTAAATTGTCTCCCCCGCCGCTTGGTGTTGGGTCTGTTCAGTGATAACAGACCCGACATCTGGGAAACTAGCGTGGCGACGGGTTGACAGCGGGTTCCCTACCTGCTGTAAAAAAAAAAAAATTCACACTCGACCCACAACCAAACTCGTCCGCTGACCTCCCAAAAAATTTCCCCCATAGTTTTTAAATCTATATAAATCAAATTATTACAGTACTTACAAATTTCAGCCTTTGTCTTGCACTGTTTGTCTTCAAAACTTTTATTACTCGCTGATGGATCTCCTCCCATTTTGTTGGTGTAGAGGGTTCTGGATTAAATCTAAATTACACAAAGCAATGTGAATGCTTCATATATCACTAGTAACAAGAGCAAAATTCACAAAAATGGGAAGATGTTGATAGAGATGGCTGTCAAAATCATTCAAAAAAGTCAAAATACCATGAGGAAGAACGAAACACAAGAGGTGTAAAATGGTACTGTAAAGGAAAAAGCCCAAGTTTTTAAAAAAAAGATAGCACCTTTGCACTGATCTGTGTATGATCTTGTGCAGAAAAACAATAGGATTTAAGCTGATGCCTTGGAAAAAAACAATTAAATAAATAAGCCCATTTTCTGAAAAGCAAAAGCAAAATATGCTTGTTCTTCAATTTAAGTGTGGATTATGCACTAACACTATGCACTTGGGTCTGATTTTCTGATTATGGCAAAAATGGGCTTGAGCTGGTCCATGGTACAGCTGCACCTGCACCCAAAGAATGATGCCCCTATTTGGAGCTGAAGGTCACCCTCCAGTAAAAGCACAGGTAGAAGCTGCATGCAGGAAGGTTGCCGACTGAGCCGTTACAATTAGCCAGCTCTCTTATACCTGGCTCCAAATGAGGATGAAGTTTGATGGTATATGGGGGAAGGTGAAGATAACTGTACTCAATTTTGCTCACATTTCTTTCAGTCCATCAACCAGGCACAAATTTAAGTTGGGAAATGCCACACCTTTGTGGAGGTTGCATTTGAAGCATCATTGCCCTTTTAAACACATTCAGCAAACGGTTATAGAGTTTCTCATTGGGGTAACAGCTATTAACACAAAAAATAGCCCCATTTTCCTAAGATGTATCCACCTAATGTTTCCTCTCTGTCAAATAATTTGGGCATTGTGGTTGCTGCACAATTAAGGTGTTGTGGCTGCTTCCCGTCTCATCTGATATGTCCAGGCAGGTTGTAAAAATGCAGATCCTGGGGTTGTGACATTGGAAAGGCATTTCTTATGATTTCCTTAGCTGAATCATGTAACATCATTGGGACCCCAAAGGAATTCCTATTCTCACCACTTGGTATGGTGTTATTTAAATGGGAGCAGCAACCAAGAAGTATGAAAGAAAGCACTGGTGGGAAAGAAACCCCCAAAAATGGCACATGATCCAGAAAAAATAACTTATGCATGCAGTAAAGTGCAACAAAATACACAAAAACACCTCTTCATAACAACTGTGCAACATTATACTACCTAAGATGGATACTTGAGCAGGTCAGGCCCCAGGATTCCCAATGTGCCCAGTTTATAAAGGTGCGCTACGTGCTGTGGGTGGAGCCCTGTCCAAAGTTGAAAAAATTGGCAAGGGATAGTATTTAAATAATTATTCAATTTAAATATATCCTAGTAGCGCAGTCTGGTCTAAGTGCAAAACTTTTACATTTTATTTGAAGTTGTTCCCATGCTGGTCTGCTGCACTCAACAACATTCAATCTCTTGGATCAACTGCCATTTGGATACAGCACTTTGTGGCCCACTTATAGTTCTTGCATGGTAAGTATGTTTGTTTCATGCGGAAACAGCTCCTGCGCCTCTGCTCCCATTACACTGAAATTACACCTGTCCTGTCCAAGCGGCAAATCTTCATGTGAGAGCTTAAACAATGAGTGTCGGCAGGCTATTCAACCTCAGGAACGCGTCATAAACAGATCCTCAATGCTCTATTCTCCCAATATCCACACACACACACACAAACACCCACACACATGCAGACATCCAGTAGGCATCAAGATTTCCTCTCCATAACGCCAAATCTTGAGGATTGGAAGGAGAACATCAGCAAGAATTCTCTCTCCAGATAGCTATCCACTGAGAATAGGTGTGTGGCTGTCGAGTGAAGACAGAATCAGGTTCAACCCACCAGAGTTGAAATGCCTGCTAAAACACTGTCTAGATTCGATGACAAATACATCTGCTTCATGCGGAAATGGGTTCTGCCACTCTGGTCCGTTGCACTGAAATCACATTACTCAAAATCCAGGAATTTTAGGGATGTGCGTTTCAAACTTGCTGCAAGAAAAACATAAGTAAGACTAGACAGTAGACACCAGTGTCAGTTTTCATTACTAAGGCCGCGATTTTGCCTACCGAGGTCGGTGGCGGGGTGACCCCACTGCCCATTTAAGCCCGCTCTGTGAAATGAATTTTACGCTGATTGGGCTTGTTAAGTCCGCCCAGTGCATTTTCCGGCCAATTGAAGGAAGCGGGTCTGATGGAGACAGCCACAGCACGCAGAGAGGTCCTCTTCCCTTCCCATGGGCAGGAGACACCTCCCCAGGAGATCAACACAGCCTTGTTGCACATTGCACAGGAGGACACAAGCAGGGATGTCGTTAGGAAGACTAGGCTACAGTGGCGCAAACCTTTCAATGGTTTCAGTAGATCACGAAATGTTACTGCAAAGCCACACACAACCTCATCCTGCCGTGCCACTCATCACATTCCCATCACTCTGCCTTCCCTACCCTACTCCTGCACATCCTTACTCACACCAACTTACCTTGCACCTGCACCCATCCCTCTCTATCTACATTATCACTTCCCCATCTCACTAGCCTCCCCTCACACTCACCCTCATCCTAGTCCAATCATACCAAGTAACAACACACAAGAGTAGGCACTTGGGTGTTTTAGCCAATGTTCATGTGAAGTTTCTGTTAATGTGCTGTCAAACATTGAAATCTTTATTTTCAATTCTTTGCGTTCTTGGGCAGATTTGTGTGCACCTTTGGAAGTGGCTTAGTGAGTTGCAGTGAATGGTGAGACATAACGGTACCCCCCGCAATGGTGGCGATGAGTGTGAAAGGAATGGCATGGACATTGTAGGGATGCTTGTGGTGTTGGTGTGAGGTGGTGTCAACCTGGCACATCATGTGGCAGCCAAGGTGTACAACATCAAGTGAAGTAAATCTGGCTATGGTAAGGCCATCCCTGGCGTCCCGGGCAGCAATGTGGTTGGGTGCTGATGCCCTGTGTAATGTGCAGCACCAGCTGATTGCGGAGAACGTTGGTGCTGTTGTTGGTTCAGCTGGCGTTGTGGCTGATCATGGTGGGATTCTGAGGACCAAGGTGAGCTTTTTTCAAGGCCACCGATGCTGATGGCAGGTGAGGTCGAGATGACAAAAGTGATTTGACACTTGCAAGCTGCATAAAGCTCAATCTGTTTTCCAAATGCAGTAAGCAACAGCTTCTAACCTTGGAAAGTGAACACCTATGAAATGAGAGCTTTTATAGACCATTTGCAGCTGTCAAGTAAAGAAATCATCACACGCTGACACAACACCCGACCTCCTTACCTGACATGATCCCCGAGCAGCAGGGAAGCCATTGGCGAACTCTAAAAATCTAAAGGTGAGCTTAAAACAGTTTTAAATGCCTGTCAACAGGCTGTTAATAATCTAAATCCTCCCCCCCACCCCCCCGCCGCTGCTTGGTGTCTGGTCTGTTCAGCGACCTGGCATCTGGGAGACTAGCATGGAGGCGGGTTGACAGCGGGTTCCCTATCTGCTGTCAAAAAAAATGTTCCCACTCGACCCCCCTGAAAAATTTCCCTCAAGACTGTGTTTTGAATTTTTTGAGAGAAAAAATTCTTGAAATAAGATATTAACAATTTATTTTGACAGCATATTTGTGTTCAACTTTATAAAGTTTGCTGATGAAAGGGTTCCAATAAATTCTTGACATGTCCGTGAAATAATTTTCTTCTCATTTTTAAAATAAAATGGTAATTTCCCAATAAATCACAGCATTTACTTAAAGTATTGACAGAAAGTAGTTTGCATTTATGTGTTCCTGCCAATGTCATTAATGATCAATAGGCAGTTGTTTTTGGATCTTTGGCAGACTAGGGAAGAGGAGAAAAAGTATTTTTAGGAGGCACAACCAGTGAAAGTGTTGACTGCTACCACATAAGCTTTATTGCACAGCCTCAGTTCTGGCTGGTGCACTAGTGATGGCATTTGCTAAAAAATATTCTCAACAATAATACTAGTCTTTAACACCTGGCTGCTAGGCAGATTCAAAACTGCTTTTGTTTAGCTATACACTGCAGGAAACCCCCTATTCAATTCCTAAATATCAGACATATACTGACTACATGTAATATAAAGTGTATATATATAAAAATATTTTAATAGTCAGGCATGATATGAAATATTTAGCTTTTCTTATCCTCAGCTTTGTGAAAGGGATGGCTATTTACTTTGATAATAATAAAAAGGGATTTTGTTCCCACCCTGACCTAACTGCACTTGGTTGGTTGTAAACATCTTTCACTGAGTGTCCCATAGGATGCATTGTCAAGGTACTGCAATGAAATCTCAACTACTGCTAACAAAAAGCTCCACCTGGAAATTAAGCATTAATGATTAGATGTCTGAAATGTTTCTTGTATCCAAGAGTTGTTAGACCAAGAAGCACGGAACCAATGTTTTATTGGAAGCAGATGTTAATGGTGTTTGTTGAAAGTAAAAGTATCTGGGAAAACCAGTCAAGCTCTTTGTATGAACCGCTGATGTGTGCAAATTTTTGTTGTATCAAAGGCCCTCCATGTCCTGTTACATTTCTAATAACATATAGTCAATCCCGTTGCATGCAATATTTTTGGCTGTCCAATCTATTTCATGGAACAAGTCTCCACTGGAACTATTCTTTTATTCGACAAATAGAGAATGATGGTTCAGCCATTTGCCATTCCTATCCACTAGTCTGCGCTATTGTATAAAGCAAGCACATTGAAACTTTGTTTCTTGCAAGTTAAGATTTTCAAAGTCAACGTGACATTTCGGTTAGATCTAGGGTTGCCAACCCTCCCAGATTGTCCGGGTGTCTCCTGGAATGAACGATTGAACTCCAGGGCACTGCTGTTGGAAACCTGGGTTATGTTACTGGACTAGTAATCCAGAGGCCTGAACAAATGATCCGGAGAAGTGAGTTCAAAGCCCACCACAGCAGCTGGGGAATTTAAATTCAGTTCATTAAATAAATCTGGAATAAAAAGCTAATATCAGCAACGGTGACCATGAAACTATCGGATTGTCGTAAAAACCTGTCTGGTTCACTAATGTCCTTTAGGGAAAGAAATCTGCCATCCTTATCTGGTCTGGCCTATATGTGACACCAGACCAACAGCAATGTGGTTGACTCTTAACTGTCCTGTGAAATGGCCTAGCAAGCCACTCAGTTGTAACAAACTGCTACGAGAAACAATAAGAATAAAATCCGGCATCAATCGCGGCACCGGCTACGGACATGACAATGGCACACTCAGCCCAGTCGACCCTGAAAAGTCCTCCTCACCAACATCTGGGGATTTCTGCCAAAATTGGGAGAACTGTCCCACAGACTAGTCAAGCAACAGCCTGACATTGTCATTCCCTGGATACGTCCTGTCCCACCAGCAGGACAGATCCACCAGGGGTGGCGGCACAGTGGTATACAGTCGGGAAGGAGTGGTCCTGGGAGTCGTCAACATTGACTCCGGACCCCATGAAGTCTCATGGCTTCAAGCATGGGCAAGGAATTCTCCTGCTGATTATCACCTACCGCCCTCCCTCAGCTGATGAATCAGTGCTCCTCCATGTTGAACACCACTTGGAAGAAGCACTGAGAGTAGCAAGGGCACAGATTGTACTCTGGGTGGGGGACTTCAATGTCCATCACCAAAAGTGGCTCGGTAGCACCACTACTGACCCGAGTCCTGAAGGACATAGCTGCCAGTCTTTTGTGATGCATCTGTTTGCTATGTGTACTAGCTGCTCTGTATAATAATTTGAATTTAAAACATATCCATAATCCAATATAAATATTCTTTTTAAAATATGTTAAGCTGCAAGAATATTCAAACATTTTAAGTGCTTTCCACATTTAGTCAGTAGAGATGATAAACCACTATTCTTTTTCAGGGCTTTTTTAAGAATTTATATTTCCCTTTTATTTATCTAATTTTATACAGATGAGATGGACCTAGGGCTATAGAGATCCACTGACATCAATAGGCTTCCTGCTGACTTTAAGTATGTATACAACATTGAGCTAAGAGTATGTGTTCTTTCCAGCTCCCCATGTGAGTGATGGGAGGGATAAGGAAAGATACCATGGATTTTATGTGATGTCCCATATAATGGCCAAGCTGAGTGCTAACATAATTCCCGTACGTAGCTGCCAGACTGTAGTGTCAGCAGATGATAAAATAAAACTCAAACTCATAGGGTTTTGAAACAAACATCTTCAGTAAGCCACTTTGTAAGATATCATACTGACAGCTGTAAAAATATATAACATCTAGCCTGAATTTTTGGCAGCATGGGTTAGAACATGTTGCTTTCACTTTTGGGCCTAAGTAACAGAATCTCAGCAGAATCAATTCAAATGTTAGTAAATTATATTAAAATAATCAATCCACAGCAGAAACTGTTCAAAGCTCTGCACTAAACTGTAATTTCACTCAGAGGGAATAAGGATGGCTGGCATAGAAATTGAAACAGACACTGAGGCCGGGATTTTCCTTACCTCGGCGGGTCTGGGGCAGGCGCTGTCGATGGCGGGTCGCGGCACCGCTGCTGGCTCCATCCCACATCCTAAAAGGAACTTACGTTGCTGGGACTTGTTAAGCCTGCCCAGTGCATTTCCCGGCCCAATTAGAGAAAGCAGGTCTGGTGACATAACTTATGACGCGTCACAAGATGGTTTCCTTAAAGGGACCATGTCAATGTTTTGACATTTGTGCTCTCAGTGTTCTACACCATTAAATTGCTGCAAACACTGACAAACACGGCACTGAGGTTCAGGGCTGCACCCAGGTTCTCCCATGACTCCCTCCATATGCTTATGGAGGGAGTCACAGCACACAGGGAGGTCCTCTTCCCTTCCCATGGGCAGAAGAGACCTCCCCAGGAGACCAACACAGCCTGGTTGCACATTGCAGAGGAGGTCACAAACAGGGATGTGGTCAGGAGGACCTGGGTGCAGTGGCGCAAACCTTTCAATGATCTCAGTAGATCACGAAACATTAGTACAAAGCCACACTCACCTTCATCCTCCTGCGCCTCTCATCACATCCCCATCACTCTGCCTTCCCTACCCTACTCCTGCACATCCTTACTCACACCAACTTACCTTACACCTCCACCCATCCCTCTCTATCTACCTTATCACATCCCCATCTCACTAGCCACCCCACATCCTAGTGCAATCATACCAACTAACAACACACAAAGGTAGTCACTTGGGTGTTTAATCCAATGTTCATGTAAAGTTTCTGTTAATGTGCTGTCAAACACTGAAACCTTTATTTTCAACACTTTCCATTCTTGGACAGATTTGAGTGCACCTTTGGAAGTGGCTTAGTGAGTTGCAGTGAATGGTGAGACATAACGGTAACCCCCCTCCCCCCCCCCGCCGCAATGGCGATGAGTGTGAAAGGAATGGCTTGGACATTGTAGGGATGCTTTATGGTGTTGGTGTGGGGTGGTGCCAACCTGGCGCATCATGTGGCAGCCAGGGAGTACAGCTTCAAGTGAAGTAAATCTGGCCATGGTGAGGCCATCCCTGGCAGCAATGTGCTCAGGCGCTGATGCCCTCTGCCCTGTGCAGCATTAGTTGATTGCGGAGAAGGTTGGTGTTGTTGTTGGTGCTGCTGGTGTGCCTGGTGCTGCTGGTGTTGGGGCTGATCGTGGTGGGAGTCTGAGGACCAAGGTGAGATAGTTTCAAGGGCACTGAAGCTGATGGAATAGCTGGCAGGTGAAGTTGAGATGACAGAAGCGATCTGTCAATGGTGAGAGAGGTTGTTCCAATGAGGTGACACTGGACAGAGAGTTTGCTCCAAACACGTGCAGCTTGCATAAAGCTCAATCTGTCTTCCAAATGGAGTAAGCAACAGCTTCTGTGCTTGGAAAGTGAACAGCTGTGAGGTGTGAGCTTTTATAGTGCATTTCAAGCTGTCAACTAATCAGTTGATTCAATGGCCATTCAACTCCCACCTCAGGTTAACATAAGAACATAAGAAATAGGAGCAGGAGTAGGCCAATCGGCCCCTCGAGCCTGCTCCGCCATTCAATAAGATCATGGCTGATCTGATCCTAACCGCCAATCTACTATCACAGAACCATCTCCTGAATCTAACAGAATTAGACACATGAAATAGGAGCAGGATCAGGCTACACGGCCCCTGGGCCCGCTCCGCTACCCACAGGGCTATGTCCGATCCGAACCTAGACTCATGTCCAAATTCCTGCCCGCTCCCCGTAACCCTTAATTCCCTTTACTTCTAGGAAACTGTCTATTTCTGTTTTAAATTTACGTAATGATGTAGCTTCTACAGCTTTTTGGGGCAGCATATTCCATGGACCTACCACCCTCTGAGTGAAGTAATTCCTCCTCATCTCAGTTTTGAAAGAGCAGCCCCTTATTCTAAGACTATTCCCCCTAGTTCTAGTTTCACCCATCATCGGGAACATCCTCCCCGCATCCACCCGATCCAACCCCTTCACAATCTTATATGTTTCAATAAGATCGCCTCTCATTCTTCTGAACTCCAATGAGTAGAGTCCCAATCTACTCAACCTCTCCTCATATGTCCATCCCCTCATCCCCGGGATTAACCGAGTGAACCTTCTTTGTACTGACTCGAGAGCAAGTATGTCTTTTCTTAAGTATGGACACCAAAACTGTATGCAGTATTCCAGGTGCGGTCTCACCAATACCTTGTACAACTGAAGCAATACCTCCCTATTTTTATATTCTATCCCCCTAGCAATGAAAGCCAACATTCCATTGGCCTTCTTAATCACTTGCTGCACCTGCATACTAACCTTTTGAGTTTCGTGCACCAGGACCCCCAGATCCCTTTGTACTTCAGTACTTTCCAGTTTCTTGCCATTAAGATAATAACTTGCTCTACAATTTTTCCTGCCAAAGTGCATAACCTCACACTTTCCAGTATTGTATTCCATCTGCCAAATCTCTGCCCACTTACTTAGCCTGTCTATGTCCCCTTGCAGGTTATTTATGTCATAGAGTCATAGAGTAATACAGCACGGATAGAGGCCCTTCGGCCCATCGTGTCCGCGCCGGCCATCAAGCCCTGTCTAATCTAATCCCAGTCGGGACCAGCGGGAGCAGCGAGGAGGAGCTCGGGAGAAAACCCGGTGACCAGCGAGGCCCGAGACCAGTCGGGAGCAGTGAGTCAGAGCCCGGTATAAAAACCGGAGAGAGGCGAGGCCCGAGACCAGTCGGGACCAGCGGGAGCAGCGAGGAGGAGCTCGGGAGAAAACCCGGCAACCAGCGAGGCCCGAGACCAGTCGGGAGCAGTGAGTCAGAGCCCGGTATAAAAACCGGAGAGAGGCGAGGCCCGAGACCAGTCGGGACCAGCGGGAGCAGCGAGGAGGAGCTCGGGAGAAAACCCGGCGACCAGCGAGGCCCGAGACCAGTCGGGAGCAGTGAGTCAGAGCCCGGTATAAAAACCGGAGAGAGGCGAGGCCCGAGACCAGTCGGGACCAGCGGGAGCAGCGAGGAGGAGCTCGGGAGAAAACCCGGCGACCAGCGAGGCCCGACACCAGTCGGGAGCAGTGAGTCAGAGCCCGGTATAAAAACCGGAGAGAGGCGAGGCCCGAGACCAGTCGGGACCAGCGGGAGCAGCGAGGAGGAGCTCGGGAGAAAACCCGGCGACCAGCGAGGCCCGAGACCAGTCGGGAGCAGTGAGTCAGAGCCCGGTATAAAAACCGGAGAGAGGCGAGGCCCGAGACCAGTCGGGACCAGCGGGAGCAGCGAGGAGGAGCTCGGGAGAAAACCCGGCGACCAGCGAGGCCCGAGACCAGTCGGGAGCAGTGAGTCAGAGCCCGGTATAAAAACCGGAGAGAGGCGAGGCCCGAGACCAGTCGGGACCAGCGGGAGCAGCGAGGAGGAGCTCGGGAGAAAACCCGGCGACCAGCGAGGCCCGAGACCAGTCGGGAGCAGTGAGTCAGAGCCCGGTATAAAAACCGGAGAGAGGCGAGGCCCGAGACCAGTCGGGACCAGCGGGAGCAGCGAGGAGGAGCTCGGGAGAAAACCCGGCGACCAGCGAGGCCCGAGACCAGTCGGGAGCAGTGAGTCAGAGCCCGGTATAAAAACCGGAGAGAGGCGAGGCCCGAGACCAGTCGGGACCAGCGGGAGCAGCGAGGAGGAGCTCGGGAGAAAACCCGGCGACCAGCGAGGCCCGAGACCAGTCGGGAGCAGTGAGTCAGAGCCCGGTATAAAAACCGGAGAGAGGCGAGGCCCGAGACCAGTCGGGACCAGCGGGAGCAGCGAGGAGGAGCTCGGGAGAAAACCCGGCGACCAGCGAGGCCCGAGACCAGTCGGGAGCAGTGAGTCAGAGCCCGGTATAAAAACCGGAGAGAGGCGAGGCCCGAGACCACAGCTGGGGCAGTCGGGAGAGCAGGAGGCCAGTAACTGCTGGGGCAGTCGGGAGAGCAGGAGGCCAGTAACTGCTGGGGCAGTCGGGAGAGCAGGAGGCCAGTAACTGGTGAGTTTAAAAGCTCACCTTTCGCGGGCTTTTTCTTTCACAGCTGGTGCAGTCGGGAGAGCAGGAGGCCAGTAACTCTTATATAGGTGGAGCTGTTGCTAAACCCGAAACACTACAGTGTAGTGTCTCCCACCCTTCCACCTCCTCTAACCTTTTAGGGGTTAGGGGAAGTTGAAAAGGTAGGTTCAATTTATTTTATTTCAGGAGCCTAACCTAGGTGGAAAAGGTTCCAGGACAGGAGGCGGCAGTGAAAATACAACACCAGAAAACAGGTAGGTGACTGGTTGGTGAGTACTTTCACAAACTTATTCTAAGTAGAATTCAATAATTAAGCTAAATCGTAGTAAATAAAAGGGTATTGTAAGGGTTAAGTCATGGAAGGGCAGCTCGGACCCGTGTCATGCTTCTGCTGTGCCATGTGGGAAATCAGGGACACTGTCCCTGACAACTATGTGTGCAGGAAGTGTGTCCAGCTGCAGCTCCTAGCAGACCGCATGGCGGCGCTGGAGCTGCGAATGGACTCACTCTGGAGCATACGCGATGCTGAGGATGTTGTGGATAGCACATTCAGTGAGTTGGTCACACCACAGGTAAAGGCTAGCTCAGACAGTAAATGGGTGACCAAAAGGCAGGGTAAAGGCAGGAAGGTAGTGCAGGAGTCACCTGCGGTCATCTCCCTCCAAAACAGGTTTACCGTTTTGGGTACTGTTGGGGGAGATGACTTATCAGGGGAAGGCACCAGCAGCCAGGTTCAGGGCACCATGACTGGCTCTGCTGCACAGAAGGGCGGGAAAAAGAGGGATAGGGCTATAGTGATAGGGGATTCAATTGTAAGGGGGATAGATAGGAGTTTCTGTGGCCGAGACCGAGACTCCAAGATGGTATGTTGCCTCCCTGGTGCAAGGGTCAAGGATGTCTCGGAGCGGGTGCAGAGCATTCTGAAGGGGGAGGGGGATCAGCCAGTTGTCGTGGTACATGTAGGTACCAACGATGTAGGTAAAAAGAGGGAGGAGGTCCTACAAGCTGAATTTAGGGAGTTAGGAGCTAAATTGAAAAGTAGGACCTCAAAGGTAGTAATCTCTGGATTGCTACCAGTGCCACGAGCTAATAAGTTTAGAGAGAGTAAGATAGATAAGCTAAATACGTGGCTTGAGCAGTGGTGCAAGGGAGAGGGATTTAAATTCTTGAGGCATTGGAACCAGTTCTTGGGGAGGAGTGACCTGTACCAAGGGGACGGTCTACACCTGAACTGTGAGGGAGCCGATGTCCTCGGGGTAATATTTTCTAGGGCGGTTCGGGAGGATTTAAACTAATTTGGCAGGGGGATGGGAACCTAGGTAGTGGAAAAGAGGGAAGTCATATGAAGTCAGAAATAGATGGTAGAAAGGTGAGAAGCAATAAGCAAAGGAGAGAAACACAAAGGGCCAAACTAATTCATAATGAGAGTGTGAAAAAAGCAAGCCTGAAGGCTTTGTATCTTAATGCTAGAAGCATTAGGAACAAGGTGGATGAATTAGTTGTGGAAATAGAGGTAAACAAGTATGATTTGATTGGGATTACAGAAACGTGGCTGCAGGGTGGGCAAGGCTGGGAACTTAACATCCAGGGATATACAATATTTAGGAAGGATCGGCAAAAAGGTAGGGGAGGTGGGGTAGCATTGCTGGTAAAGGAGGGGATTAATGCATTGGAAAGGAAGGATATTAACTCGGATGAAACGGAATCTGTATGGGTAGAAATGAGAAATAGCAAGGGGAGGAAAACGTTAGTGGGTGTGATATATAGGCCTCCAAATAGTAATATGGAGGTGAGGGAAGGCATAAAAAGGGAAATTAGAGAAGCGTGCGATAAGAGCACAGCTGTCATCATGGGTGACTTTAATTTACATATTGATTGGACTACCCAAATTAGTAAAAATTCTGAGGAGGAGGAATTCCTGGAATGTTTTCGGGACGGTTATCTGGACCAATATGTCGAGGAGCCGACTCGAGATCAGGCCATTTTAGACTGGGTATTGTGCAATGAGAAGGGACTTATCAACAATCTTCTTGTACGAGGCCCCTTGGGTCAGAGCGATCATAATATGATCGAGCTCTCAGTCGAGATGGAGAGTGAGGGAATTGAATCAGAGACTAAGGTCCAGAACTTAAATAAAGGGAATTACGAGGGTATGAGACGGGAATTGGGTAAGATTGATTGGGTGGTGTTTCTGGGGGGATTGACAGTGGATAGACAATGGCAAGCATTCAAAGATAGAATGGAAGAATTCCAGAACATGTTTATACCGGTTTGGCATAAAAATAAACCTAAAAAGGTGGCTCAACCGTGGATAACGAGGGAAATTAGGGACAGCATAAAATCAAAAAAAAGGGCATATCAACTGGCAAAAAAAAGCACCAGACCGGAAGATTGGGGGCAGTACAGGATACAGCAAAAGAGGACAAAGGGATTAATCAGGAAGGGGAAAATAGAATACGAAAGTAAACTTGCAGCAAACATAAAGACAGACTGCAAAAGCTTTTATCGGTATATCAGGAGGAAAAGACTGGTAAAATCCCAAGTCGGTCCTTGCAGTCCGATTCGGGAGAATATATAATGGAGAATAAGGAAATGGCAGACCAATTAAACTCATACTTTGGTTCTGTATTCACAAAGGAGGACACAAATAACCTCCCAGGAATATCGGCAAACATAGGGACTAATGAGAGGGAGGAGCTGACAGAAATTAGTATCTCTAGGGATATGGTGTTGGGTAAGTTGAGGGGACTGAAGGCCGACAAATCCCCGGGGCCTGATAAACTACATCCTAGGGTACTTAAGGAGGTGGCCCTGGAGATAGCAGATGCTCTAAGGATCATCTTCCGGAACTCCATTGACTCGGGAACAGTACCCGTGGATTGGAGGGTAGCTAATGTTACCCCAATATTTAAAAAGGGGGGTAGAGAGAAAGCAGGGAATTATAGACCAGTAAGCCTTACATCGGTTGTGGGCAAAATGCTAGAGTCCATTATTAAGGATAAAATAGCGGAGCACTTGACAAATGGGGAAAGGATCGGACAGAGTCAACATGGATTTACAAAGGGTAAATCGTGTTTGACTAATCTGCTGGAATTTTTTGAGGAAGTAACTGGTAAAATAGATGGGGGAGAGCCAGTGGATGTGGTGTACCTTGACTTCCAGAAAGCCTTCGATAAGGTTCCACACAAAAGATTATCATGCAAAATTAAGGCTCATGGGATTGGGGGCAAAGTATTAACGTGGATAGAGAACTGGCTGGCGGATAGAAAACAGAGAGTTGGAATAAACGGCTCGTTTTCGGAGTGGCAGGCAGTGACCAGCGGGGTGCCGCAAGGATCTGTCCTGGGACCCCAGCTGTTCACAATATATATAAATGATCTGGATCAGGGAATTGGATGCAATATTTCCAAATTCGCTGACGACACTAAACTAGGAGGAGGGGTGGGCTCTGATGAGGATGTCAGGAGGCTACAGTGCGATTTGGACAGGTTGGGGGAATGGGCGGATACGTGGCAGATGCACTATAATGTGGATAAATGCGAGGTTATCCACTTTGGGGGTAAAAACAGGAGGGTAGATTATTATCTAAATGGCAATAGATTGGGAGATGGGGAAGTGCAGAGGGACCTGGGTGTTCTTGTGCACCAGTCACTGAAGGAGAGCATGCAGGTGCAACAGGCGATTAAGAAGGCAAATGGTATGTTGGCCTTCATATCAAGGGGGTTCGAGTATAGGAATAGGGATACCTTACTACAGCTGTACAAGGTGCTGGTGAGACCGCATCTGGAGTATTTTGTACAGTTTTGGTCGCCCCATCTGCGGAAGGATGTTCTTGCCATGGAAAGAGTGCAGCGGCGATTCACCAGGCTGATACCTGGAATGGCGGGAATGACCTACGAGGAGAGATTGAATAGTTTGGGCTTGTACTCACTGGCGTTTAGAAGATTGAGAGGGGATCTCATCGAAACATATAAAATTATGGCAGGCCTGGACAGGCTGAATTCAGAGAGAATGTTTCCAATGGCAGGGGAGCACAGAACCAGGGGCCACAGTCTAAAAATAGCGGGCAAATCATTTAAAACAGAGATGAGGAAGAATTTCTTCACTCAAAGAGTGGTGAGCCTGTGGAATTCCCTGCCACAGAGGGCTGTGAAGGCTAATTCAATAAATATTTTCAAGAGAGAATTGGATATATTTCTGAAGGCTAAGGGGATTAAGGGTTACGGAGAAAAGGCGGGGACGGGGTACTGAACTGGTAAGATCAGCTAAGATCTCAGACGAAGATCAGCCATGATCTCATTGAATGGCGGAGCAGGCTCGAAGGGCCGAATGGCCTACTCCTGTTCCTATCTCTATGTTTCTATGTTTCTATATTCCAGCATTTGGCCCGTAGCCTTGTATGCTATGGCATTTCAAGTGCTCATCCAAATGCTTCTTAAATGTTGTGAGGGTTTCTGCCTCCACAACCCTTTCAGGCATTGAGTTCCAGACTCCAACCACCCTCTGGGTGAAAAAGTTCTTTCTCAAATCCCCTCTAAACCTCCCGCCCTTTACCTTGAATCTATGCCCCCTAGTTATTGACCCCTCTACTAAGGGAAAAAGCTCCTCAGCATCCATCCTATCTATGCCCCTCATAATTTTGTACACCTCAATCATGTCCCCCCTCAGCCTCCTCTGCTCCAAGGAAAACAAACCAAATCTGCCCAGTCTCTCTTCATAGCTGAAGCGCTCCAGCCCTGGTAACATCCTGGTGAACCTCCTCTGTACCCTCTCTAACGCGATCACATCCTTCCTGTAGTGTGGCGACCAGAACTGCACACAGTATTCCAGCTGTGGCCTAACCAGTGTTTTATACAGCTCCATCATAACCTCCTTGCTCTTATATTCAATGCCTCGGCTAATGAAGGCAAGTATCCCATATGCCTTTTTTACCACCTTATCCACCTGTTCCGCCGCCTTCAGGGATCTGTGTACTTGCACACCCAGATCCCTCTGACCCTCCGTCTTGCCTAGGGACTTTCCATTCATTGTGTATTCCCTTGCCTTGTTAGTCCCCCCAAAGTGCATCACCTCGCACTTTTCCGGGTTAAATTCCATTTGCCACTGTTCCGCCCATCTGACCAACCCATCTAAATCGTCCTGCAGACTGAGGCTACCCTCCTCGCTATTTACCACCCTACTCACTACTTTCCCTCCCATCTTAGTATCATCTGCAAACTTTGATATGTTACACTTGGTCCCCTCCTCCAAATCGTTAATATAGATTGTAACGAGTTGGGGACCCAGCACTGACCCCTGCAGAACACCACTAGTTACTGATTGCCAGTCTGAGAATGAACCATTTATCCCAACTCTCTGCCTTCTGTTAGATAGCCAATCCTCTATCCATGCCAGAATATTACCCCCAATCCCGTGATTTTTTATCTTAAGCAATAATCTTTTGTGTGGCACCTTGTCAAATGCCTTTTGGAAGTCTAAATACACTATGTCCACTGGTTCCCCTTTATCCACCCTATATGTTACATCCTCAAAGAACTCCAGCAAATTTGTCAAACATGACTTCCCCTTCATAAAACCATGCTGACTTTGTCCTATTAAATTATGATTATCCAAATGTCCTGTTACTGTCTCCTTAATAATGGACTCCAAAATTTTACCTACCACAGATGTTAGGCTAACCGGTCTATAGTTTCCAGCCTTCTGTCTACTGCCCTTTTTAAATAAGTGTGTTACATTAGCAGTTTTCCAGTCTGCCGGGACCTTTGCCGAGTCCAGGGAGTTTTGGAAAATTATTACCAATGCATCCACAATCCCTACCGCCACTTCCCTCAAGACCCTAGGATGTAAGCCATCAGGTCCAGGTGATTTATCCGCCTTGAGTCCCATTATTTTACCGAGTACCACTTCCTTAGTGATTTTGATCGTGTTTAGCTCCTCCCCCGCTATAGCCCCCTGTTTGTCCAGTGTTGGGATATTCTTAGTGTCTTCTACTGTAAAGACTGATACAAAATATTCATTCAGTGTTTTTGCCACCTCCATATTTCCCACCATTAATTTCCCGGTCTCATCCTCTAAGGGACCAACATCTACTTTAGCCACCCTTTCTCTTTTTATATAACTATTAAAAACTCTTACTATCTGTTTTTATATTTTTTGCTAATTTACTTTCATAATCTATCTTCCCTTTCTTAATCAATCTTTATGTTATTTTTTGCTGTCTTTTAAAGTTTTCCCAATCCTCTATCCTCCCACTAGATTTGGCTACCTTATGTGCCCTTGTTTTTAGTCGAATACTATTGTTAATTTCTTTACTTAGCCACGGATGGCTGTCTTTTCTTTTACACCCTTTTCTTCTCAGTGGAATATATTTTTTTTGGAAGTTGTAAAATAACTCCTTAAATGTACACCACTGATCATGTATCGTCTTACCCTTTAATCTATTTTCCCAATCCACTCTACTCAATTCTGCTCTCATACCTTCATAGTCTCCTTTATTCAAGCTTAGCATGCTTGTTTGAGATCCAACCTCCTCACCCTCTAATTGAATATGGAATTCAACCATGTTATGGTCACTCATTCCAAGGGGATCCTTTACTAGGACATTTTTAATTAATCCTGTCTCGTTACACAGGACCAGATCTAAGGTTGCTTGCTCCCTGGTCGGTTCAGTTACATACTGCTCAAGAAACCCATCCCTAATACACTCAATGCCCAATTTGATTTGTCCAATTAATATGATAGTTAAAATCCCCCATAATTATAGATGTTCCCTTATTACAAGCCTCAACTATTTCCTGATTGATACTCCGTCCAACAGAGTTGCAAATGTTCGGAGGCCTATAGACTACGCCCACTAGTGTTTTTTTCCCCTTATTATTCCTTATCTCCACCCAAACTGTTTCATTATCCTGTTCTTTTGACCCAATATCATTTCTCTGTATTACAGTGATTCCTTCCTTTATTAACATAGCCACCCCACCTCCCCTTCCTTCCTGCCTGTCCTTCCTGATCGTTAAATAACCTGGTATGTTTAATTCCCAGGCATTGTCACCCTGCAGCCATGTTTCTGTAATGGCCACAAGATCATACCCATATGTGGTTATTTGTGCCATTAACTCGTCTATTTTGTTACGAATGCTACGTGCATTCAGATAGAGAACTTTCAAATATGTTTTGTGACACTTAGTTCCTGCTTTTGCCCTTTTTATTACTTTACCTTTTACTCCATACCTTCTGCCCCTTCCTGACACGCTCTGGTTTTTAATTTCCCCACTGCTACCTAAGTCTATGACCTTCTCTGTTGTCATTTTTATTATTTGCTCTCCAGGAACCTCCCCCCAACTAGTTAGTTTAAAGCCCTCTCTACAGCCCTAGTTATATGATCCGCCAGGACTCTAGTCCCAGCACTGGCCAAGTGAAGCCCGTCCCAATGGAACAGCTCCCTTCTGCCCCAGTACTGGTGCCAGTGTCCCATGAAGCAAAACCCATTTCTCCCACACCAGTCTTTGAGCAGCGCATTTAACTCTCTAATTTTATTTGTCCTAGCCAAATTCGCTCGTGGCTCAGGTAATAATCCAGAGATTATTACCCTTGAGGTTGTTTTTTAATTTGACCCCTAGCTGCTCATACTCCTTTAACAGAACCAGCTTCCTAGTCCTATCTACGTCGTTTGTACCAACATGGACCACGACAACTGGATCCACCCCCTCCCACTGCAAGTTTCTTTCCAGCCCAGAGGAGATGTCCTTAACCCTGGCACCGGGTAGGCAACACAGCCTTTGGGACTCTTGCTCTCGGCTGCAGAGAACTCTATCTATCCCCCTAATAATACTATCCCCTACCACTACAACATTTCTATTTACTCCCCCCTCTTGAATGGCCCCCCGTTCCACGGTGCTGTGGCCAGGTTTCTCATCTTCCCTGCAGTCCCTGCTCCTGTCCCCACAGGGAGTAAGAACCTCGAACCTGTTGGACAAGAGCAAGGGCTGCGGCTCCTCCAGCTCTACCTCCTGGATCCCCGTACCTGCCTCACTCGTAATCACACCGTCCTGTCCCTGACCATGGGCTACATCTGAATTAATTAACTTCATAGGTGTGACCACCTCCTGATACACAGAGTCCAGGTACTTCTCCCCCTCCCTGATGTGTCACAGTGTCTGAAGCTCAGACTCCAGCTCATCAACACGGAGCTGGAGTTCCTGTAGCAGCAGACACTTGTCACAGACGTAATCACCGTGAGCCTCAATGGGGTTCACCGGCTCCTACATCTCGCAACAGTAACACATCACCTGCTCCATTCTGTGTAATTAATTATATTTTTTATTGTTAGTTATGGACACCCTCTGCCCGATTTTACATGCTAGTATCCCCTTTAATTAATTGGAATTAAATTAAATCAATCCCTCTAGTTACACCAGTTAAATGGTTTACCAACAGTCACTCTGCACCAGAAAGGCCTTATTAACTACAACCCACAGAGTTAAAGTTTGAAAAGAGCACCTAACACCCCACTTACCCGAACTCACACTTACCGAAACTCACAGCACTCTTTGATGACTCGCACTCAGTGCTTGCTCGCACTAGGACTGGTCTTTTTATACTGTTTGTTTGTTTACAGCCAAATGAGTCACCCCTGCTGATTGGTTAGAAAACTGGTTTCCACTGCCTGCTGTGCCAATTTACTCCTACTGCAGTGTAACCTTGTTTTACTCTTCTTAAACCAACAGAATCCCAAATATTTAACTTTTCCCCTTTACTTAAACTGCTTAAGTAATCTTATCAAGAATGATTTAGAGAAATAACAATTAAAGAACTCTCACACTTACTCAAACTCACAGCACTCTTTGATGACTCACACTCAGTGCTTGCTCGCACTAGGACTGGTCTTTTTAACAGGTTAACAGATGTGATCCCCGAGCAGCGTGGACCCCGTGGGCGAGCATTTAAAGTGAAAACGTAATAAAATGCGCTATTAAGGGTTTGTCAACCGGCAATAATTCAGTTAATTGGGTCGCCCACTTCTGCGGGTCGGGTTGGATAGCGCACACGCGCCACTGGGAAAGGCGCGTTGTGGTGGGTTGACAGCAGGGGTCCCGACCCGCTGTCAAAAAAATCAAATTTCCCACCCGACCCACCACCGATCCCGTCAGCTGACCCCCTGGAAAATTCCCCCCTTTGGCATAGTAGGAGAGATTTTCAGTGTTTTCAACACAACAGCATACTCTTCTATAACAGGGGATGAAGAAAATCTAGGGGCTTGAAGCAAACAATGGCGGTAAAGCAGCATTGCCAGGCATCACAATTCACGTCTCTAAACTGATTCCTCAGGCACCATAGAGCAAACATTTTCCTAATAGCACTATATATCTTTAGTGTGGATGATTTACAAGGTACTAAAAATTTACCACGAAGAAACCTTCACCTAATATGTGGGAATGGTAGCATAATGGTTATGTTACTAGACTAGTAATTCGGAAGGCCTGGACTAATGATCCAGTGACGCGAGTTCAAATCCCACCATGGCAGATGGGGAATTTAAATTCAGTTAACTAAATAAATCTGGAATAAAAAGCTTGTATCAGTAATGTTGACCATGAAACTAGCAGACTGTCGTTAAAAACCCATATGTGACTCCAGACTCACAGCAATGTGGTTGACTCTTAACTGCCTTCTGAAATGGCCTAGCAAGCCACTCAGTTGTAACAAACCGCTACGAAAAACAGCAATAAGAATAAAACCGGACGGACCACCCAGCATCGACTTCGGCACCGGCTACGGACACAACGGCACACCCAGCCCAGTCGACCCTACAAAGTCCTCCACACCAACATCTGGGGACTTGTGCCAAAATTGAGAGAGCTATCCCACAGACTAGTCAAGCAACAGCCTGACATAGTCATACTCACAGAACCATACCTTTCAGCCAATGTCCCAGACTCCTCCCTCACCATCCCTGAGTATGTCCTGTCCCACCGACAGGCTAGACCAATCAGAGGTGGTGGCACAGTGGTATACAGTCGGGAGGGAGTGGCCCTGGGAGTCCTCAACATTGACTCCGGATCCCATGAAGTCTCATGGCTTCAGGTCAAGCATGGGCAAGGAAACATCCTGCTGATTACCACCTACTGCCCTCCCTCAGCTGATGAATCAGTGCTCCTCCATGTTGAACACCACTTGGAAGATGCACTGAGAGTAGCAAGGGCAAAGAATATACTCTGGTTGGGGGACTTCAATGTCCAGCACCAAGAGTGGCTCGGTAGCACCACTACTGACTGAGCTGGCTGAGTCCTGAAGGGCATAGCTGCCAGACTAGGACTGTGGCAGGTGGTGAGAGAACCAACACGAGGGAAAAACCTACTTGACCTCACCCTTACCAATCTACCTGTCGCAGATGCATCTGTCCATAACAGCATTGGTAGCAGTGACCACCACACAGTCGTTGTGGAGATTAAGTCCCGTCTTGACACTGAGGACACCCTCCATCGTGTTGTGTGACACTACCACCGTGCTAAATGGGATAGATTCAGAACAGATCTAACAGCTCAAAACTGGGTATCCATGAGGCACGGTGGGCCATCAACAGCAGCAGAATTATATTCCACCATAATCTATAACCTCATGGCCCGGCATATCCTTCACTCTACCACTACCATCAAGTCAGGGGACCAACCCTGGTTCAATAAGGAGTGCAACCATCAAGTCTGTTTCAATAAGGAGTGCAGAGGAACATGCCAGGAGCAGCACCAGGCGTACCTAAAAATGAAGGTGCCAACCTGGGGAAGCTGTAACACAGGACTACATGCTTGCTAAACAGCGGAAGCAGCATGCTATAGACAGAGCTAAGCGATTCCACAATCAATGGATCAGATCAAAGCTCTGCAGTCCTGCCATATCCAGTCGTGAATGGTGGTGGACCATTAAACAACTAACGCGAGGAGGAGGCTCCATGAATATCCTCATCCTCAATGATGGCGGAGCCCAGCACCTGAGTGCAAAAGATAAGGCTGAAGCGTCTGCAACCATCTTCAGCAAGAAGTGCCCAGTGGATGATCCATATCGGCCTCCTCCTGAGGTCCCCACCATTACAGAAGCCAGTCTTCAGCCAATTCGATTCACTCCACGTGATATCAAGAAACAGCTGAGTGCACTGGATACAACAAAGGCTATGGGCCCCGACAACTTCCCGGCTGTCATGCTGAAGACTTGTGTTCCAAAACTAGCCGTGACTCTAGCCAAGCTGTTCTAGTACAGCTACAACACTAGCATCTTCCCATGAATGACCTTCCCTCCATCTTAAGGTCAGAAGTGGGGATGTTCGCTGATGACTGTACAATGTTCAGTGTCATTCGCAACTCCTCAGATAATGAAGCAGTCCATGCCCTCAGGCAGCAAGACCTGGATGACATTCAGGCTTGGGCTGATAAGTGGCAAGTAACATTCGTGCCACGCAAGTGCCAGGCAATGACTAGCTCCAACAAGCGTCGCTGGGTCAAAATCCTGGAACTCCCTCCCTAACAGCACTGTGGGAGTACCTTCACCACATGAACTGCAGCAGTTCAAGAAGGCGGCTCACCACTGCCTTCTCAAGGGCAATTAGGGATGGGCAATAAATGCCAGCGACACCCACATCCCATGAACGAATAAAAAAAAAAAAAATCTATCCTTTTATAATCCAAGCCAGTTGCTGCAATGTACTGGCTTTGACTTCATGCAGAGGAGTGGATCATGCCTCTGACCAACACCAAGAGCTCAACGAAAACTCACTTCCAGAAGATCCAAGAACCAAGCTTTCTTCAACAATTGTGGGGGTTATTGGAGGTACTGCTGTCACATCTGTAGAATTTAGACTCAAAGCATGGAAAAAGTAATATATAAAGGGACAAACCCTTTCTTGAAGAATCAGAAACTGCTGGCGATTACATTTTAATGGCTTTGAGTAATTGTAGTTATTTTCTCGTTATAAGCAAAAATATATATAGGAATTGCATCCAAGAGACATCACATAAACATTTAGACTATGATTTGCTGCCTATAAAAATTCATAGTTCAACATTGTTCTCTTCCAAAGAAATAACATCCCTCACCTTGATGAGCCCCCGTCAAAAATAAAAATTTGAAACAAACAAATATATAAGGCTCAAGTTAAAACTGTATATCTTGCTATCAATACTGTCAAAGACCATCTGCAAATCAATGCAGAACTGTTGATTTTATGAAACAGGAGGGTGAAAATCACATAGCTTTAATTGTGTATTTGTAAACTGTCCTAGGAAATAGATGACTGTCTCTAAACTATAGTTTGCTGCGGTTGCAATGTTGATCAGATCATATAGGAGGCAAAGGATTTTGAAATGGAAAAAATATCAGGTGGTTACGCATTGTGGCCTTAGCAATAATTTTCATTTATCTTCGAGTGACAAATACTGGTATTTTTAATTGGTTATTGATAAATATCAGCATGTGTACATTGGAAACACTGTTCACCAAGCAAGTAAAGCAGGTCAGTCAAATGATTCCCTGGATTCATCTGAGCAACATCTGGCCAAAACCCTAAGCATACTGACCCACACAAGAACTGAATCAATAACAATTTCTTGCAAAAGAAATGTAATTTCAAAATGTATGATCATGTAATCAATATGGGAGCTGCAAAATAGGTCACCAATCAATTTTAAAAAAAAATGACATTTGTGACCCATGAATTCAGAATCTTACATTGTTATACTTTTTTACTGAAAACACATGGCTTGAATACCTCACTTTTTATTTCAGAACCATTAAGATTCGAGCAGGATGCTGCTCAAATTCTTATTTTTAATTTTAGGCATACAAGCCTTGAATTTGTGTCAGCCTTAAGCCTAACACCAGTGATAATGGAGTGTTACTATACAGCAATTGAGTGACAGTTAGCACTCATGTATTGCCCATTTCACAGATGCTGCAATATTGCCAGTCAGGTTTTGAGCACCGCAGTGCTCCAGACGTGCGTTACAGTGAGTCAGTTTCTTATTGCTAGCAGGATACCTTAACAACTGAGCAGTCCTTATTGCAAAGCCAATACATCAAATACACATTAATTCATATAAAATCAGCATTGCTACAGAGGCTGCAGTTTGTGATGTCAAATTTTTGGAATGCTGTGGGAACTATATTCAGTGCTCCAATAGCACTGCATATAGCAGAGTGGTATCAGCAAGATTAGGAAAAGGTTGCCTGAGGTGTCATGTGGCATGAAAGGCATACCAACAGATCCCACTGCTACGCAATACAGTGCCTACTGTACTAGGCAGAGTTTAATGACAAAGGTGCTGAGATTTAACAGAGAGACTGTGGCATTGTTGTGCCATCTCCTCCAGGAAGATGTCCAGGCCACATCTAATATGTGCACAGCAAAGTATTGCCAGTGACTGTCAACGTCACCTTGATCTTCAATTTCTATGCATCTGATTTCTTCTAGGCTAGCGCTGGGGACATTGTTTCATTAGCCAGTTTGCCATCCACAGGTGTATCAAGGAGGTCACTGATGCATTAGTCAGCAGGGCCAATGACTTTATGACTTTCATCACTGACCAACAACACCAATGAGAAGTCAATACAATTTTACAGAACTGCTGGCTTTCCCAGAGCACAGGGGTCATTGATTGTACCCATTCAAGCAAATCTGTACAATGCTGTGCCCTATAAGAATCAAAGGTACTATTTTCTCTCAATGTCTAGCTGATGTAGAACATACATATAATACAATAATCTAAAATAGAATCCACGTGGATAGAGATAAAAGATAATAAAGGATCACTCACACTAATAGGGGCAGTCTACAGACCACCTAATAGTGGAAGGGAAGCGGAGGAAGAAATATGCAAACAAATTAGGGACATGACTAAAAAACAGGATAATAATCATGGGGGATTTCAACTACCCAGAGACTTACCAATCTCGCAGACAGGCGGCGGCGTTCCAGAGTCACGTCACGACTCAAAAAGTGACACGGGCAAAAGGAAGCAGCTGATTGGGTGAGTACTTATACTACTCTATAGGTTGACAGTTAAGGTTAATTGTTTATAAAGATTAGAAGGTCTTAATTTTTGTGGTTTATAGTTTCTAAGGTTTCTGTTGTGTAGCAGGGAGTGCTAGTAAACAAGGGCCCTTGAGTGTATCATTTAATTGTAGTGTAATTAGTGGTATTGATTTGATTTAATTTAATTTGAATTAATTAAAGGGTAAGTCATGGCAGCACAGCTTGGCCCCGTGGCATGTTCCTCCTGCACTATGTGGGAAATCAGGGACACTTTCTGTGTCCCTGACAACCATATGTGCGGGAAATGTATCCAGCTGCAGCTATTGGCAGACCGCATTGCGGCGCTGGAGCTGTGAATGGATACATACTGGAGCATTCGCGATGCTGAGGACGTCGTGGATAGCACGTTTAGGGAGTTGGTCACACCGCAGGTAAAGGTTGTACAGGCAGGAAGGGAATGGGTGACCAACAGGCAAAGTAGTAGACGCAGGCAGGTAGTGCAGGGGTCCCCTGTGGCCATCCCCCTCTCAAACATAAACCGCTTTGGATATTGTTGGGGGAGATGGCTTATTGGGGGAAGGCAGCAGCAGCCAACTTCCTGGCACCATGGGTGGTTCTGCTGCACAGGACAGGAGGAAAAAAAGCAGGAGAGCTATAGTGATTAGGGATTCTATTGTAAGGGGAATAGATAGGCATTTCTGCGGACGCAAACGAGACTTCAGGATGGTATGCTGCCTCCCTGGTTCAAGGGTCAAGGATGTCTCGGAGCGGCTGCAGGGCATTCAGGAGGGGGAGGGTGAACAGCCAGTTGTCGTGGTGCATATAGGTACCAATGATATAGGTAAAAAACGGGATGAGGTCCTCAAAGCTGAATAAAGGGAGTTAGGAGGTAAATTAAAAAAAAGGACCTCAAAGGTAGTAATCTCAGGATTGCTACCAGTGCCACGTGCTAGTCAGAGTAGAAATAGAAGGATATTTCAGCTGAATATGTGGCTAGAGGAATGGTGCAAGGGGGAGGGATTCAAATTCCTGGGACATTGGAAGCGGTTCTGGAGGAGGTGGGGCCAGTACAAACTGGACGATTTGCACCTGGGCAGGACCGGGACTGATGTCCTAGGGGGAGTGTTTGCTAGTGCTGTTGGGGAAGGTTTAAACTAAAATGGCAGGGGGTTGGGAACCTGTGCAGGGAGACAGAGGAAAGGGAAGCAAGGATAGAAGCAAAAGACAGGAAGAAGAAAAGCAAAAGTGGAAGGCAGAGAAATCAAGGGTGTAAATCAAATAGGGCCACAGTAAATAATAATTCTAAAAGGACTAAGAGTGTTAAAAAAACAAGCCTGAAGGCTTTGTGTCTTAATGCGAGGAGCATTCGTAATAAGGTGGATGAATTAGCTGCGCAAATAGATGTAAACAGATATGATATAATTGGGATTATGGAGACATGGCTCCAGGGTGACCAAGGCTGGGAATTCAACAACCAGGGGTATTCAATATTCAGGAAAGACAGGCAAAAAGGAAAAGGAGGTGGGGTAGCAGAGCTGGTTAAAAAGGAGATTAACACAATAGTAAGGAAGGATATTAGCTCTGATGATGTGGAATCTGTATGGGTAGAGCTGAGAAATATCAAGGGGCAGAAAACATTAGTGGGAGTTGTATACAGACCACAAAACAGTAATGCTGAGGTCGGGGATGGCATTAAACAGGAAATTAGAGACGCGTGCAGTAAGGGCACAGCAGTTATCATGGGTGACTTTAATCTACATATAGATTGGGCTAACCAAATTAGTAGCAATACTGTGGAGGAGGAATTCCTAGAGTGTATACGTGATGGTTTCCTGGACCAATATGTCGAGGAACCAACTAGAGATCAGGCCATCTTAGGCTGGGTATTATGTAATGAGAAAGGATTAATTAGCAATCTTGTTGTGCGAGGCCCCTTGGGGAGGAGCGATCATAATATGATAGAATTCTTCATTAAGATGGAGAATGAAGTAGTTGACTCAGAGACTAGGGTCCTGAGTTTAAATAAAGGAAACTACGATGATATGAGGCGCGAGTTGGCTAGGATGGATTGGGGAACGTTACTTAAAGGGTTGACAGTGGATAGGCAATGGCAAACATTTAAAGATCGCATGGATGAACTACAGAATTTGTTCATCCCTGTCTGGCATAAAAATAAAACAAAAAAGGCAGCTCAACCGTGGCTAACAAGGGAAATTAGGGATAGCATAAGATCCAAGGAGAGAACATATAAATTGGCCAGAAAAAGCAGCAAACCTGAGGATTGGGAGCAGTTTAGAATTCAGCAAAAGAGGACAAAGGGATTAATTAAGAGGGGGAAAATAGAGTATGAGAGTAAGCTTCCAGGGATCATAAAAACTGACTGTAAAAGCTTCTATAGATATGTGAAGAGAAAAAGATTGGTGAAGTCAAGCGCAGGTCCCTTGCAGTCAGAATCATGGGAATTTATAATGGGGAACAAAGAAATGGCAGATCAATTAAATACATACTTTGGTTCTGTCTTCACAAAGGAGGACACAAATAACCTCCCAGAGAGAGATGTTGGGGAACATAGGGTCTAATGAGATGGAGGAGCTGAATGAAATCAGTATTTGTAGGGAAATGGTGTTCGGGAAATTGATGGGATTGAAGGCCGATAAATCCCCAGGGCTTGATAATCTACATCCTAGGGTAGCTAATGTAACCCCACTATTTAAAAAAGGTAGTAGAGAGAAAACGGGGAATTATAGACCGGTAAGCCTGATATCAGTAGTGGGGAAAATGCTAGAGTCCATTATAAAAGATGTAATAGCACAGTACTTGGAAAACTGTGACAGGATCGGACAAAGTCAACATGGATTTACAAAAGGTAAATCATGCTTGACTAATCTACTGGAATTTTTTGAGGATGTAACTGGTAGAATAGATAAGGGAGAACCAGTGGATGTGGTGTATTTGGACTTTCAGAAGGCTTTCGATAAGGTCCCGCATAAGAGATTAGCGTGTAAAGTTAAAGCACATGGGATTGGGGGTAACGTACTGACTTGGATAGAGAACTGGTTGGCAGACAGGAAGCAAAGAGTTGGAATAAACTGGTATTTTTCCGAGTGGCAGGCAGTGACTAGTGGGGTACCGCAGGGATCGGTGCTAGGACCCCAGCTATTCACAATATATATTAATGATCTAGACGAGGGAACTAGATGTAATATCTCCAAGTTTGCAGATGACACAAAGCTGGGTGGGCGTGTGTGCTGTGAGGAGGATGCAGAGAAACTCCAGTATGATTTGGACAGGTTGGGTGATTGGGCAGATGCATGGCAGATGTAGTATAATGTGGATAAATGCGAGGTTATCCACTTTGGTGGCAAAAACAGGAAGGCAGATTATTATCTGAACGGCAATAGATTGGGAAAAGTGGAAGTGCAATGAGACCATGGTGTCCTTGTGCACCAGTCGCTGAAGGTAAGCATGCAGGTACAGCAGGCGGTTAAGAAGGCAAATGGTATGTTGGCCTTCATAGCGAGAGGATTCGAGTACAGAAGCAAGGATTTTGCTCCAGTTGTACAGGGCCTTGGTGAGACCACACCTTGAGTATTGTGTGCAGTTTTGGTCGCCTTATCTGAGGAAGGATGTTCTTGCCATGGAGGGAGTGCAGCGAAGATTCACCAGACTGATACCTGGGATGGCAGGAATGATGTATGAGGAGAGATTGGGTCGATTAGGCTTCTATTCACTAGAGTTTAGAAGAATGAGAGGGGATCTCATTGAAACTTATAAAATTCTAACAGGACTAGACAGACTAGATGCAGGAAGGATGTTCCCGATGGCGGGGGAGTCCAGAACCAGGTGTCACAGTCTAAGGATAAGGGGTAAGCCATTTAGGACTGAGATGAGGATTAATTTCTTTACCCAGGGAGTGGTGAACCTGTGGAATTCTCTACCACAGAAGGCAGTTGAGGCCAATTCATTAAATATATTCAAGAAGGAGTTAGATATATTTCTTAAGGCTAAAGGGATCAAAGGATATGGGGAGAAAGCAGGGACGGGGTACTGAATTTGGATGATCAGCCATGATCTCATTAAATGATGGAGCAGGCTCGAGGGGCCGAATAGCCTACCCCTGCTCCTATCTTCTATGTTTCTATGTAAAATAGCCAGAAGAGGTAGGTAAAGGGGATAAGGGAACGGAGTTCCTACAATGTGTACAGGACTCCTTTCTAACCCAATATGTAAGAAGCTCAACAAGGGAGGATTCGCTATTGGATCTAGTAATGGGGACTTAACCAGAGCAGATAAAAGAAGTAAAAGTAGGGGAACATCTAGGCAATAGTGACCATCATATAATACGCTTTAAGATAATAATTGAGAAGGACGTAAGAATGACGAAGACCAGTGTAATAGATTGGCGAAAAGCCGATTTTGCGGGGCAGAGAATAGAACTTGGGTAAATAAAATGGACAACAATATTGGCAAACAGTGATGTAGAACAGCAGTGGGAAATATTTGAAACAAGTGTTCAACAGAGTCTTGGAAAAAAGGCAAAAAAGGACTATGAAATTAAATTATCAAGGAACATAAAACAAAACAGTAAAATATTTTACAGGCACATAAACAAAAAAACGGAAGTCGGGATGGGAATAAGGCCACTAAGGGATGGACAGGATAATATCACAGGCAGCGACAGAGAGATGGCAGAAATATTAAATAATTACTGTGCTTCAGTATTTACCAGAACAGGTGGACATGACATCGGATGAAGAGATTAGAAATGAAATAACTGGATTTAAAATAAAAAAAAGGAGAAATATTAAATAAACTAATCAAACTCAGAGGATAAAACCCCAGGTCCGGACAGATTACATCTGCACATTTTAAAAGAATCCAGGGAAGATGCTTTACTACACATATTTAATAATTCGCCAGAACAAAGTGTAATGCCAGTGGACTGGCAGATAGCTAACGTAATAGCTATATTTAAGAAGGGAGTTAGAACACGTCCAAGGAGCTATAGACCAGTCTGCTTAACATTGGCAGTAGGAAAAATAATGGAATCCCTACTAAAGGAGGAAACAAAAGAACATCTGGAAACCAAAAATATAATAATGAATAGTCAGCATGGATTTCAAAAGGGAATGTCTTGCTTGACCAACCTCATTGAATTTTTTGAAGTGGTAACAGAGAGAACAGACAAAGGTAATGCAGTAAATGTAATTTATCTAGCTTTTCAAAATGCTTTCGATAAGGTACCACATAATAGACTAATGAATAAGGTCAGAGCATGCGGAATCAGGGGACAAGTAGCAGAATAGATAGCTAGCTGGCTTCAAGACAGAAAGCAGAGAGTGGGAGTAAAGGGTAGTTATTCAGAGTGGCAGAAGGTGGGAAGTGGTGTTCCACAAAGATCAGTGCAGGGACCACTGTTGACTATTTATATTAAAGATTTAGGGGGCAAAATTTGATTGCTTTGCGCCTCCCGTTATCGCCCCAAGTGGCGCTAACGGGGCGCAAAGCAACTAGCGCCCGGGTGATGCGCCGCTAATGCCTCCCGCGAAATTCAGCGGGAGGTTAGTGGCGGAGGTAGCTGGTAGCGCCCCGCGGCGCTGTGCCTCCGGCGATGATGTCATCGCCGCGCACAGCGCTCCGCTCACGCCCCGGCCGCAAACTTAGGTCGCGCCCCCTGATGTACTGCCAGACGCTACGTCCGACAGGGTCAGGGGGCATACTTGCGGCCCGGGCAGCGATATTTAAAAGGGAGGTGCCGGGCGGCCATTTCTTTTGTGGGCTGCCTGCCAGCACGTGCCCCCTCTGCCCTCCCGGCACTCCTCGAGTGCCAGGCTCTTTTGCCGACACCCCACTCCCTGGTGGCCCAGCAAGGCCCCAGTTCGTGCTGTGCAAGGCCCCTCCCCGTTAATAAGGGAGGCCTGCAGTACCACGGTGCTACGTGCTGGCGTGCGTGGCGCTGCGGCAGGTAGCGCCACGATATTGAACTGGAGTGCCCCAAGAGGGAGGGGAGCACTTCCAGTAGCGCCCTGCCTCCTGCTTGGGCGTTACCATTCAATTTCGGGCGCAGGGCACTCACTTTTAGCGCCCCCGCGAGCCAATTTTTCCCCCTTAGACTTTGGAATTAAAAACACAATTTCTAAATTTGCAGATGACACCAAATTGGGGGGGACAGTCAATACTGAGGAGGCCAAAACAAATTACAAGAAGACATTAATAAACTTGAAGAATGGGCATATAATTGGCAAATGAATTTCAACACAATGTGAGGTATTACATTTTGGTAAGACAAATAGGGAGGTCACATATTACTTAAAAAATACGAATCTAAGTGGGGTAGAAGAGCAATGGGATCTCAGAGTACAAATACACAAATCACTAAAAGTAATGACACAGGTTAACAAGGCCATACATAAAAGCAAACCAATCACTTGGGTTTATTTCTAGAGGGATTGAATTGAAAAGTAGGGAAGTTATATTAAACTTGTATCGAACCTTGGTTAGACCACACTTGGAGTGCTGCGTACAATTCTGGTCACCATATTATAAAAAAGATATAGAGGCATTGGAAAGGGTGCAAAGAAGATTTGCAAGGATGATACCAGAAATGTGAGCGTATACCTATCAGGAAAGGATGAACAGGCTGGGTCTCTTTTCTCTTGAAAAGAGAAGGCTGAGGGGTGACCTAATAAAGTTCTTTAACATTATGAAAGGTACTGACAGAGTAGATACAGAGAGAGTGTTTCCATTTGTGGGGAAGAGCAAAACTAGAGGCCATCAATATAAGATAGTCACCAAGAAATCAAATCGGGAATTCAGAAGGAACCTCTTTATCCAGAGAGTGGTGAGAATGTGGAACTCGCTACCACAGGGAGTGGTTGAAGCGAATAGTATAGATGCATTTAAGGGGAGGCTAGATATGCATATGAGGGAGAAGGGAATAGAGGGTTATGCTGAGTTAGAGTTAGATGTGGAAAGACGGGAGGAGGCGCGAGTGGAGCATAAACGCTGGTATGGACAGGTTGGGCTGAATGGCCTGTTTCTGTGCTGTATATGCTATGTAAACCTATGTTCAATTACAATGATTTCTAGGACAGGAAACTCTCGTTTAAACAGCACCTAAATATCTGGAATTCTCTATTGACCGGCAAAATTCATACTCCGAAAACAACACCTCAATAACCGGAAATGTTGCCGAGTCCGAGTCAGTCAGTGGGGGTAGTTCTCCAAACTGCCACTACTCGGCTTCTTGGCGCTGTCGGAAGTCCGAACACCTCAATAACAGGAGTCTGACTCTCCCGCGCTGCCTGTAGTCTATTCTGATCCGCCATTTTTCTGTTTACTGTATAAGTTTTGTTTTACTGTTAAGTAATTAAAGAGTTATGGATTACCCTCAACTGGCAGTACTGTACTTAATCAAGCATCTTCCACCATCCATTTAACACAACATTCTGTAGGTGAGTACCCAATTACTGTATACTGCACATTTCTTGATTTTTAAATTTTTGTTTGTTAAAAATAGCCTCGGTAGATAACCCTCTCCGTCATCCGAATTTTTAATTAACCGGCACTGTAGTGTATGTATTTTGCAGAAGGAACTATATTCTGCAGCCCCTGTATACTGCAGTACCAGTAGTGACCACCCCTGTATATAAGCCTGTGTAGTAACTTTGCATAGTAGTTCCAGTTTGTCTCCACTCAGTAAAGACCTGTTATAACCAACTCCTGCAGTCCGTGTCTCAATTACACACGGACATAATACTGCCGATGAGCAGATCCGAACTTACCTACAGTCTGCACCACCACCTGAAGCGAAGTTGTCAGAGGTCGAGGCCAGAAGAAAGAAAAAAAAATAAAACAAACAGAAGAAACGGGCGTCGACCGTGGGCAACCGCCTCTGATTCATCGGAGTTGAAGATTTGCAGGAGAGGCTGCCAAGAGCGGGGCTTGGTTATCCTGTCGATGGTGTTCCAGCTAATCGGGCTGGTGGCAGGTAGTACACTGATCCTTCCTGGGCTGCGGCGGGCTAGAGCTCGATCGGGTGGCTTTTCAACGGGGCCGAGCAGCGTTGTCGGGAAGAGGAGAGAGAGAGAGAGGGTGGAGCACACAGGGTGCAGCCGGTGCTACGAAGCCGGGCAGCGTACAGACCCGAGAAGAGGGAGGAAAGTGTCCCGCAGGGTTGCTCCGACGACGGGGAAATAAAAGAAATTAGAAGCGCAGAAAGCCCCGAAGAGCTGCAGTTTGCCACGGGAACCGCGGAGAGCGGCGTTAGCAGCAGCGCGGGGGGAAGTGCGCGAAGACCATAGGGCGTCGCCATCAAGGCATAAAACGGCAGCAACAGCGCTAGCAGCAGCGGAGAAGACGCAAAGCGCGGGAGGCACCATTTTGTTAAATCGGGGAAGAAGGCAAAGCGCGGGAGGCGCCATCTTAGATTTCCAAGATGCCGAAGACTGGCAATATCACTGCCTTCAATAATGTAATAGAAGACTGGCCCACGTATGTGGAAAGAGTCGAAGTATATTGCGAGGCAAACGAAGTAGCCGATGAGAAAAAGGCATCGGTACTACTAAACTTAATGGGCGCAAGAACGTACGGCCTATTGCGGAACCTGATTACTCCAGCCAAACCGATGGCGAAGAGTTTTAACGAAATTGTTGACATCCTACAGGAACACCTAAATCCTACACCGCTGCTGATAGCAGAAAGATTTAAATTCCACAGGAGAAATCACCACAAAGATGAGAGCAATGCTGATTATCTTACGGAACTACGCAAGCTATCAAAGCACTGCCAGTTCGAGCAGGACTGACAGATACTCTACGGGACAAATTTGTCTGTGGACTCCTGAGTGAAGGAACCCAGAAGAGGTTACTCTCAGAGAAAGAGCTGATGCTAGATAAGGCTTTCAGCGTGGCAGTGTCGTACGAAGCAGCAGCAAGGGGAGCTGCGGAAATACAGCAAAAGCCACAGGAATACGGCACCCACGAAATGACACGGGGATTTGAAAAATGTTATCGCTGCGGCAGAACAACCCATGACCAGAAGGACTGCTGGTCCAAGGACAAAATATGCAGGCAATGCGGAAAGATGGGACACATTGCACGAGTTTGCAGGTCTGGGAAGAAGACTAACGACAACAAAAAGGCTACTAAGGAACAGTACAGGAAAGTACAAAAGATGACGGACAGTAGTTCCGAAGACCATATGAGCGATAGTGAATCCGGGAACAAGAGACTAAGCTGTCTCAAACTTCACAACGTAATCGCAAAAGAGGATCACCGAACCATTTGGGTCACCCTCACGATAGCAGGGTCCCAAGTCAAAATGGAATTGGATACAGGATCAGCCCTGACCGTCATGAATCGACGAGACTATGAGCGGCTATTCTCACACATACCCTTGAAAGAGACATCCATTGTCTTGAAGACATATATGGGGCAAAAAGTATACCCCAGAGGGAAAATAAGGGTGCCTGTCGAATACAACGGCAAGGAAATACAGAAATTGTATCTGTACATACTGCAAGATGGTGGACCACCGTTATTGGGACATGAATGGATCAGAAAGATAAGTTTAGACTGGCACTCCATTCAGGCACTGACTGTGGCTGGTAAAAAGGATGACGACGTCACACCTGGACGATTGTCAAAAATCTTAGCTAACGCTAAAAAGAGGTATTTCAACAAGAACTGGGAACTCTTAAAGGCGTAACCGCCTCGATAAAAATAGAAGAGAATGCAATTCCCAAGTTTTTCAAAGCAAGACCAGTATCGTATGCAATTCGCCCAGCCGTCGAAGCAGAGCTGGAGAATCTGGAGAATGCAGGCGTGTTATCTAAGGTAGACTGGAGCGAGTGGGCGACACCCATCGTTCCTGTCATGAAAAAAACGTTAAACAATAAGTCTGAGGAGCCAAGGAAGGTTCGCATCTGTGGGGACTTCAAGGTGACGGTGAACCCAGTCCTTCACACAGTACAGTATCCTCTTCCGAGGATAGAAGATATTTTCGCCTCACTATCTGGAGGGAAGCGTTTTACAAAAATTGACCTAGCACAAGCATATTTACAGATGGAGGTTGAAGAATCCTCTAGGAAGTATCTCACGATAAACACTCACAAAGGTCTTTACCAGTATAATCGACTGGTATTCGGAGTAGCATCAGCTCCGGCGATATGGCAAAGAGCGATGGAACAAGTCCTGCAAGGGATTCCGGGGACTCAGTGTTACTTGGACGACATCCTAGTGACAGGTGAAAATGACAGTGAACACCTTGCCAACCTAGAGTAGGTGCTCACTAGACTAAGAGAACACAGGCTACGAGCCAATCGCCCCAAGTGCGAGTTTTTTAAGAAACAGATATCGTATTGTGGCCACGTGATTGATGAAGAGGGGTTACATAAGTCCCCTGACAAAATTGAAGCGGTAGTTAAGGCTCCAGCGCCTGAAAATGTGTCGCAACTGAGGTCATTCCTCGGATTGGTGAATTACTACCATAAGTTTTTGCCGAATTTGTCCACAATTCTGCACCCACTGAACGCCCTACTACAAACTGGAGTAGCATGGAAATGGAGCGATGAATGTAAGCGGGCCTTTCAGAAGAGTAAGGATCTAATCACTTCAAGAGAAGTATTGGCTCACTACAACCCATCACTACCGATAAGACTGGCATGTGATGCGTCTCCCTACGGCATTGGAGCGGTACTGTCACATAAATTCCTTGATGGTTCAGAGAGGCCGATAGCTTTTGCGTCACGCTCGTTAACTTCAGCCGAGCGTAACTACGCCCAGATTGACAGAGAGGCCCTCAGCCTGGTGTGGGGGGTGAAGAAGTTCAATCACTACCTGCACGGTCAGAAATTTACGCTACTAACTGATCATCAACCTCTTGTCTCCATTTTCAACCCTCAGAAGGGCGTCCCGATAATGACAGCACAACGGCTACAGAGGTGGTCCCTTTTCCTAGGGGCACACCAATACGACATCGAGTACAAAGGAACTAAACAGCATGGGAATGCTGATGGATTGTCGCGCCGACAGTGGAAGAAGCACCTGCAGTGGATCCTGTGGAGATATTCCACTCGACCATAGTCGAATGTCTACCTGTGACGAATGCAAACATAGAAAAGGAAACATGAAATGACCCGACACTCTCCAGGGTCGATGATTTAACGGTGAAGGGATGGCCAGCACATGGCGAACCACTGTTGCCAGCATTCTCGCCGAGAAGAGAACAGCTGTCAGTGTGCAGAGGAACCTTGATGTGTGGATCCAGAGTAGTAATTGCACCCAAATTGAAGGATAGAGTGCTCAATGAGCTTCATGAGGGTCATCTGGGTGGGGTAAAAATGAAGAACTTAGCCAGAGCGTTTGTGTGGTGGCCGGGAATCGATAGGGAAATCGAAGAGATGACCAAGAGCTGTACAGGATGCCAGAAGGTCCAAAACGCCCCACCACAAGCCCCTCTACATCCATGGGAGTGGCCCTCATCTCCATGGCAAAGGGTGCACATTGATTTTGCTGGTCCATTTATGGACTCGATGTTTTTAATTGCGGTGGATGCACATTCAAAGTGGCCAGAGGTAATAAAAATGTCCTCAACCACCACAGAAAAAACTATCACAGTCTTACGAACCATATTCGCCAGAAATGGGCTGCCTGAACAGATTTGCTCCGACAATGAACCACAGTTTGTGTCTGAAGAGCTCCGGAGGTTCTTAAAGAACAATGGTGTTAAGCATTACACATCCGCCCCATATCATCCAGCCACCAATGGATTGGCTGAGAGGTTCGTTCAAACATTCAAGAAGGCTATCAAGGCAATGTGTAATGAAGACATACCCCTACAACACAAGGTGGATAACTTCTTGTTTGCCTACCGGAATGCGACACATGCGGTTACCAACCAAACTCCAGCCATGATGTTCTTCAATCGAAGACTACGATGCCGCTTGGATTTGGTTAAGCCAAACATCAGAAGAGATGTGGAGAACAGGCAGTTTCAGAATATGAATGAAAGGCCGACCAGGAGTTTTAAGATAGGTCAACCAGTTTTGGCCCGGGACTACCGCACAGGGAAATGGCAGCCAGGAACAATCTGCACACGGAATGGACCTCTAATGTATACCGTGGACGTTGGCGAAAGCATTGTAAGACGCCATGCTGACCAGATTCTAGAGTCACTGGAAAACGTCAAATCCACACCACGATCCGATACACCTGGTGATGAAACCGAAGTACCAATTGCATCTACCTCAGAATCGGTGATATTGGAAGCAGACGAACCAAACAACGACGTTGATCCCGAATCAACTTTGCCAGAAGAACCTGATACCCCAAAGAGGCGTTATCCAGACAGAATCAGGAAGCCTCCTCAAAGACTGAACTTATAATTGCTTAACTTCAGCTAATGTATCTAGCAACTGTAATTGTAAATATGTTATTCAATTATTAATCGAATGTTATGTACTGTTTAGCTAAAAGGGGAGGAATTGTAGTGTATGTACTTTGCAGAAGGAACTATATTCTGCAGCCCCTGTATACTGCAGTACCAGTAGTGACCACCCCTGTATATAAGCCTGTGTAGTAACTTTGCATAGTAGTTCCAGTTTGTCTCCACTCAGTAAAGACCTGTTATAACCAACTCCTGCAGTCCGTGTCTCAATTACACATGGACATAATAGGCACCATCCCGGTCCCGTCGGTGCCGGATACCAAAGAGTTTCCTGTACTTTCAATTAGTGCTGAGCATAATGATATTGGCCCAGAAATTCGGGTCCCAACCCGTGAGTACGGCCGGAGTACTCACGCGTGGACCCGATGGAAGTGCCGGAATCTTGCATGCACTACGCATGCGCGGGAAACCGGCACTTCCGATCCTCTGAACCAAGGGGTTCAGAGGTCGAAGGCGTGCGCGCGGGAGTCTGCGCGTGCGCGTTGAACTTCCTTTTTTTTTGCAGGTTTTAACGTGCGGGTAAGTCTGTACATTTTGGAAATGTAAAAAGCAGCCGTAAGGACTTCATTTTCAAAGGTAAGTGGGCAATTATTTAAAATTCATACATTTTTTCCACAGGTTTTTTACTTTTAAATACTTTAAAGCAAGGTAAGTTTATTTTTAGCCCTGTTTTTTTTTTTAAATTATTTTTTTCAAAAATTTACATTTTTGTTTAAAATAGTTATTTAATGTCATTTATAGTTTATTTACAAAGTGTGATTTAAAAAAAAAATTATTTGAAGGTAAAGTACAGTTTTACAGCCTCAGCATTTATACATTTTGACAGGTCTATCTGTCAAGGCTTATGAATGGAGCATTCCCTGCTCCGATTGGCTGCCTGTTGCTCACGTGATCCCAGGGGACGCATCGCACTAACTACGCCCCTGGGACACGCCAGCATAGCGCGCCGGCCTCTGGGACAGGCCTCGGAGAGGAATTCCACGCAGGCCAAGAGGTCAACTGCCGGCGCGCTAGGTAAGTGTAGGTCGGGGGCTTGCACCCATTGGAAGCCCCCGACCCGAATTTCTGGGCTATTAAGTGAGATTCAAATGTTCATTATATTAAATACTATTTCTGCCATATTTTTCATAATTGTAAATTTCCTTTTTTCTTCACCATATCCTTTCTGTGCCATACAACATCCGATGATAAGTTCCTACAGAATTAATTTCCAATTTCAGCTATTTTGTCAGGGGTAAAGTGAAGACCCAGAGAATTCCAATGCATCTCTGAAAACTCATGTATTGCCACCTGCCAGTACAGTTTGCTTTCCCCTTGCAGCTTTTTCTCTTCTCTTCCCAGTTCTACAAATGCAAGCAGCCCAAGTCGCCATTCTTCATGTGTGAGACTATATCCAAATCTGTTCAAGATTTGAATGTTGCTTCCATATCTATAGGGAACAGTAGCATTGTGGTTATGTTACTGGACTAATAATCCAGAGGCCTGGACTAATGATCCAGAGATGTGAGTGCAAATCCCACCACGGCACGTGCGGAATTTAAATTCAGTTGCTTAAACAAATCTGGAATAAAAAGCTAGTATCAGTAATGGTGACCATGAAACTACTGGATTGTCATAAAAACCTATCTGGTTCAATAATGTCCTTTAGGGAAGGAAATCTGCTATCCTTACCTGGTCTGGCCTATATGTGACGCCAGATCCACAGCAATGTGGATGACTCTAAACTGCCCTCAGGAATGGCCAAGCAAGCCACTCAGTTGTAACAAACCACTACAAGAAACAATTTCAAGAATAAAACTGGACAGGCCTTCCAGCATTTGCCTTGTCACCGGCTTCAGACCTCACTAATATCTGGGGACTTGTGCCAAAACTGGGAGAGCTGTCCCACAGACTAGTCAAGCAACAGCCTGACATAGTCATACTCACAGAATCATACCTTTTAGCCAATGTCCCAGACTCCTCCATTACCATCCCTGGGTATGTCCTGTCCCACCGGCAGGACAGGCCCACCAGACGGGCGGCACAGTGGTATACAGTCGGGAGGGAGTCGCCATGACAGTCTTCAACATTGACTCCAGACCCCATGAAATCTAATGGCATAAGGTCAAACATGGGCAAGGAAACCTTCTGCTGAGTACCATCTATCGCCCTGCCTCAGCTGATGAATCAGTGATCCTCCATGTTGAACACCACTTGGAAGAAGCACTGAGGGTAGCAAGAGCAGAGAATATTCTCTGGGTGGGGGACTTCAATGTTTATCACCAAGAGTGGCTCGGTAGCAACACTACTGACCGAGCTGGCCGAGTCCTGAAGGACATAGCTGCTAGACTGTGCCTGCGGCAGGTGGTGAGAGAACCAACACGAGGGAAAAATCTGCTTGACCTTGTCCTTACCAATCTACCTGTCGCAGAGGCATCTGTCGATGGCAGTATTGGTAGCAGTGACCATCGCACAGTCCTTGTAGAGATGAAATCCCGTCACATTGAGGACACCCTCCATTGTGTTGTGTGGCATTCCACCGTGCTAAATGGGATAGATTCAGAACAGATCTAGCAGCTCAAAACAGGGCATTCATGAGGCACTGTGGGCCATTAGCAACAGCAGAATTGTATTTCACCACAATCTGTAACCTCATGGCCCGGCACATCCCTCACACTGCCATTAACATCAAGCCAGGTGACCAACCTTGGTTCAGTGAGGAGTGCAGAAGTACATGCCAGGAGCAGCACCAGGTGTACCTTAAAATTAGATGCCAACCTGGGGAAGCTGCAACACAGGGCTACATGCATGCTAAACAGCAGAAGCAGCATGCTATAGACAGAGCTAAGTGATCTCACAACCAACGGATCAGATCAAAGCTCTGCATTCCTTCCATATCTAGTCGTGAATGGTGGTAGACCATTAAACGACTGACAGGAGGAGGAGGCTCCATGAACATCGCCATCCTCAATGATGGCGGAGCCCAGCACCCAAGTGCAAAAGACAAGGCTGAAGCATTCGCAACCATCTTCAGCCATAAGTGCCGAGTGGGTGATCCATATTGGCCTACTCCTGAGGCCCCACCATCACAGATGCCAGTCTTCAGTCGATTCGATTCACTCCACGTGATATCAAGAAACGGCTGAGTGCACTGGATACAGCAAAGGCTATGGGCCCTGACAACATCCCGGCTATCGTGCTGAAGACTTGTGCTCCAGAACTAGCCGCACCTCTAGCCAAGCTGTTCCAGTACAGCTACAACACTGGCATCTACCCGACAAAGCCCAGGTACATCCTGTCCACAAAAAGCAGGACAAATCCAATCCAGCCAATTACCACCCCATTAGTCTACTCTCAATCATCAGCAAAGTGATGGAAGGTGACATCAACAGTGCTATCAAGCGGCATTTACTAACCAATAACCTGCTCACTGATGCCCAGTTTGGGTTCCACCAAGACCACTTGGCTCCCGGCCTCATTACAGCCTTGGTCCAAACATGGACAAAGGAGCTGAATTCCAGAGGTGAGGTGAGAGTGACTGCGCTTGACACCAAGGCAGCATTTGACCAGGTGTGGCATCAAGAAGCTCCAGTAAAACTGAAGTCAATGGGAATCAGGGGGAAAACTCTCCACTGGCTGGAGTCATACCGAGCACAAAGGAAGATAGTTGTCGTGGTTGAAAGTCAATCATCACAGCCCCAGGACATCGCTGCAGGAGTTCCTCAGGGTAGTGTCCTAGGCCCAACCATCTTCAGCTGCTTCATCAATGACCTTCCCTCCAACATAAGGTCAGAAATGGAGATGTTCACTGATGACTGCACAGTGTTCAGTGCCATTCACAACTCCTCAGATAATGAAGCAGTCCATGTCTGAATGCAGCAAGACCTGGATGACATTCAGGCTTCGGCTGATTAGTGGCAAGTAACATTCGCGCCACAAAAGAGTCATAACGGCACAGAAGGAGGGCATTCAGCCCATCGAGTCCGTGCCGGCTCTCTGTAGAGCAATCCAGTCAGTCCCACTCCCCCGCTCTATCCCCGTAGCCCTGCAAGTTTATATCCCTCAAGTGCCTATCCAGTCTCCCCTTGAAAATATTGAGTGTCTTCGTTTCCGCCACTTCTGTCGGCAACGAGTTCCAGGTCCTCACCACTCGCTGCATAAAAAAGTTTTTCCTAACATCCTCCCTGTATCTCTTGCACAAAACCTTAAACCTGTATCCCCATGTCCTTGTACCATCAACTAGTGGGAACAGCCTTTCCACGTCGAGTCTATCCAAACCCATCATAATCTTGTACACCTCTATCAAACCACCCCTCAACCTCCTTTGCTCTAATGAAAACAAATCCAGCTTCTCCAACCTGTCCTTGTAGCTAAGATCCCCCATCCCCGGAACCATTCTGGTAAATCTCCTCTGCACCCTCTCAAGGGCCTTCACATCCTTCCTAAAGTGTGGTGACCGGAACTGGACACAATACTCCAGTTGTGGCCTAACCAGCGCTTTATAAAGGTTCAGCATAACTTCTCTACTTTTGTACTCAATGCCTCTACTTATGAAGCCCAAGATCTCATATGCTTTGCTAACCACTCTCTCAATATGTCCTGCCACCTTCAGGGACCTATGCACATTAGTTCCCAGGTCCCTCTGTCCCTGCATACTCTTTAAAACTGTGCCATTAAGTGTATATTGCCTCTCCCTGTTCCTTCTGCCAAAATGCATCACCTCACACTTCTCTGTATTAAATTTCATCTGCCACTTGTCTGCTCATTCTGCTAGCCTTTCTATGTCTTGTTGCAGTCGTTTGCTAACATCCTCACTGTTTGCAACACCCCCAAGTTTGGTGTCATCGGCAAATTTAGAAATTCTACTCTGTATTCCAATATCCAGGTCATTATTTTATATATACATATAATATATATATTAAAAAAAAGTGGCCCCGGCACTGATCCTTGGGGAACACCACTGTCTACCATCCTCCAGTCTGAAAAACAGCTATTTACCACAACCCGCTGTTTTCTGTCATTAAGGCAATTCCTTATCCAAGTTGCCACTGACCCACCTATTCCACGAGCCTCAATTTTGTTAACCAGCCTTCTATGTGGTACTTTGTCAAAAGTCATCCTAAAATCCATGTAGACAACATCCATTGCATTCCCTTCATCAATCCTCCCTGTTACTTCATCAAAAAATTCAATTAGATTAGTCAAACACGATCTGCCTTTTACAAATCTGTGTTGGCTCTCCTTAATTAGCTTAAACCTCTCCAAGTGCCTATTAATTTTTTCCTTGATTATTATTTCTAAAACTTTACCCACCACTGATGTTAAACTGACCGGCCTGTAGTTACTAGGATTGTCCTTGCACCCTTTCTTAAACAATGGTGTCACATTTGCCATTTTCCAATCCTCAGGCACCTCCCCCGCATCTACGGAAGACTGGAAAATTATTGCAAGCTCTTCTGCTATATCCTCCCCCAATTACCTTAGCAACCTGGGATGCAAGCTATCTGGACCAGGCGACTTGTCTACTCTAAGCATACCCAGCCTTTCTAGTACATCCTGTCTATCAGTTTTCACTCCTTCCATTGCTTCTACCTTTTCCACTTCTACCGATATTTTGTCACCATCCACCTCCTTAGTAAACACTGATACAAAGTACTCATTGAGTATTCTAGCCTTGCCCTGCACCTCGAAGCATATATCTCCTTCTTTGTCCCTAATAGCCCCCACCCCACCTGTGCCAGGCAATGACCATCTCCAACAAGCGAGAGTCTAACCACCGCCCCTTGACATTCAATGGAATTACCATCATCGAATCCCCCACCATCAACATCCTGGGGGGTCACCATTGGCAAGAAATTTAACTGGGCCAGCCACATAAATATTGTGGCTACAAGAGCAGGTCAAAGGCTGGGTATTCAGTGGCGAGTGTCTCACCTCCTGACTCCCCAATGCCTTTCCACCATCTGCAAGGCACAAGTAAGGAGTGTGATGGAATACTCTCCACTTGTCTGGATGAGCGCAGCTCCAACAACACTCAAGAAGCTCGGCACCATCCAGGCCAAAGCAGCCCGCTTGATTGGCACCCCATCCACCACCTTAACCGGCTACTCCCTGCACCACCAGCACACCGTGTCTGCAGTGTGTACCATCTACAAGATGCACTGCCGCAACTCGCCAAGACTTCTTGGGCAGCACCTCCCAAACCCACGACATGAACCACCTAGAAGAACAAGGGCCGCAGGTGCGTGGGAACACCATCAACTGCAAGTTTCCCTCCAAGTTACACACCATCCTGACTTGGAAATATATCGCCATTCCTTTATCGTCGCTGGGTCAAAATCCTGGAATTCCCTCCCTAACAGCACTGTGGGAGTATCTTTACCACAAGGACTGCAGCAGTTTAAGAAGGCGGCTCACCATCACCTTCAAGGCAATTAGGGATGGGCAATAAATACTGGCCTTGTCAGGGACGCCCACATCCCAGGAATGAATTTTAAAAAAACGTGGCTCAGTGTCAAATTTTGTTTGAAAGCATTCCTGCGAAGCACCTTGGGACATTTTACTAGGTTAAAGGTGCTATGCAAATGCAAGTTGTTGTTGTTATTGATGCCACCACATCAACCAGTGTTTCCTGATTTTCCTCATCTCTTATTCCTTTTAACCATGGTAGAATTATGCGCTGTGGGCTTTGGCCCATCACCTTGGTTTCTCAAAGATATCATACAGCACAGAAGGAGGTCATTCAGAGGAGAGTATGAGCAGCTAGGGGCTAAATTAAAAAGCAGAACCACAAAGGTAATAATCTCTGAATTACTACCTGAGCCACGAGCGAATTTGCATAGCATAAATAAGATCAGAGAAATGAACGAGTGGCTCAAGGACTGGTGTGGGAGAAATGGGTTTCGATTTGTGGGGCACTGGCACCAGTACTGGGATAAAAGGGAGCTGTTCCGTTGGGACGGGTTTCACTTGAACCATGCTGGGGCTAAAGTTCTGGCGAATCAAATAACTAGGGCTGTAGAGAGGGCTTTAAACTAAATATTTGGGGGGGGGGGGTTATCCAGGTGAGCGGGAATTTAAAAAGTCAATGAGAAATAAGAAAACAATAGAGCAGGATAGAGATGGGGGAAATAATAACCAGAGTGTGACAGGAAGTGACAGGATGTTTAAAAATAAGAGTGCAGCAGAAAATGGGGCCAAAACAAGGAGAAATGGTAAAAAGACAAAGTTAAAAGCTCTATATCTGAATGCACGCAGCATTCATGACAAGATAGATGAGTTGACGGCACAAATAGATACAAATGGGTATGATCTGATCGCCATTACAGAGACGTGGTTGCAAGGTGATCAGGGCTGGGAACTGAAAATTCCAGGGTATCTGACAATTCAGAAGGACAGACAGAAAGGAAAGGGAGGTGGGATGGCTTTGTTGGTAAAGGATGGGATCAGTGCAGTGGTGAGAAATGATATTGGATCAGAAGATCAAGATGTAGAATCAGTTTGGGTGAAGATAAAAAATAATAAAGGGAAAAAGTCTCTGGTGGGCGTAGTCTACAGGCCCCCGACCAGTAGCAATACTGTTTGACAGAATATAAATCAACAAATAATGGAGGCCTGTAAAAAAGGTACGGTATTAATCATGGGCGATTTTAATCTCCATATTGATTGGACAAATCAAATTGGCCATGGTAGTCTTGAGGAGGAGTTCATAGAGTGCATCCGGGATGGTTTCCTAGAACAGTATGTAATGGAACCAACCAGGGAGCAGGCTATCTTGGATCTGGTACTGTGTAATGAGACAGAATTAATAAATGATCTCATAATAAAGGATCCTCTAGGAAAGAGTGATAATAGCATGGTTGAATTTCAAATTCAGTTGGAGGGTGAGAAAGTTGTATCTCAAACCAGTGTCCTGATCTTAAACAAAGGCAATTACAATGGCATGGGGGCAGAACTAGCTAAAGTGGACTGGAAACATAAATTAAAGGGTAAGACAGTTGAAATGCAGTGGCGGACATTTAAGGAGATATTTCATAACTCTCAACAAAAATATATTACAGTGAGAAAGATAGATTTTAAGAGCAGGGAGCACCATCTGTGACTAACTAAGGAAGTAAAGGATGGTATCAAATTGAAAACAAAGGCATACAATGTTGCCAAGATTGGTGGGAGAAAATAATAGAGAGAAGATGAATTATGAGAGAACACTGACAAGAAACATTAAAACAGATAGTAAGAGCTTCTACAGGTATATAAAAAGGAAGAGGGTAGCTAAAGTAAACGTTGGTCCCTTAGAGGATGAGACTGGGGAATTAATAAATGAGAACGGGGAAATGGCAGAGACTCTGAACAAGCATTTTGTATCTGTCTTCATGGTAGAAGACACTAACAACATCCCAATAATGGATAATCAAGGGGCCACAGGGAGGGGGGGAACTAAAGACAATCACTATCACAAGGGAAATAGTACTTGGTAAAATAATGGGACTAAAAGACAACCAGTCCCCTGGGCCAGATAGCCTGCATCCCAGGGTCTTAAAAGAAGTGGCTGCAGAGATAGTGGATGCATTGGTTGCAATATACCAAAATTCCCTGGACTCTGGAGAGGTCCCAGCGGATTGGAAAACCGCAAATGTAATACCCCTATTTAAGAAAGGAGGGAGACAGAAAGCAGGAAACTATAGACCAGTTAGCCTAACATCTGTCATTGGGAAAATGCTGGAGTCCTTCATTAAGGAAGCAGCAGCAGGGCATTTGGAAAATCATAATGCAGTCAGGCAGAATCAGCATGGTTTTATGAAAAGGGAAAACAAATTTGCTGGAGTTCTTTGAGGATGTAACGTAGAGGGTGGACAAAGGTGAACCAGTAGATGTGGTGTATTTGGATTTCCAGAAGGCATTCGATAAGGTGCCACACAAAAGGTTACTGCATAAGATAAGAGCTCACGGAATTGGGGTAATATATTAGCAGAGATAGAAAATTGGCTAACTAACAGAAAGCAGAGAGTCGGGATAAATGGGTCATTTTCCGGTTGGCAAACGGTAACTAGTGGGGTGCCACAGGGATCGGTGCTGGGGCCTCAAATTTTACAATCTACATTAATAACTTGGATGAAGGGACCGAGTGTAATGTAGCCAAGTTTGCAGATGATACAAAGATGGGTGGGAAAGCAAGTTGTGCAGAGGACTCAAAGAATCTGCAAAGGGATATAGACAGGCTAAGTGAGTGGGCAAACATTTGGCAGATGGAGTATAATGTGGGAAAGTGCGAGGTTATACACTGTGGCACGAAAAATAAAAAAGCAAATGATTATTTAAATGGAGAGAGATTACAAAATGCTACAGTTCAGGAGGGACCTGGGGGTCCTTGTGCATGAAACACAAAAAGTTAGCATGCAGGTACATATGGGTATGATCTTGTGGCCATTACAGAAACATGGCTGCAGGGTGACAATGCCTGGGAATTAAACATACCACGTTATTTAACGATCAGGAAGGACAGGCAGGAAGGAAGGGGAGGTGGGGTGGCTATGTTAATAAAGGAAAGAATCACTATAATACAGAGAAATGATATTGGGTCAAAAGATCAGGATAATGAAACAGTTTGGGTGGAGGTAAGGAATAATAAGGGGAAAAAAACACTAGTGGGCGTAGTCTATAGGCCTCCGAACAGTTGCAACTCTGTTGGACGGAGTATCAATCAGGAAATAGTTGAGGCTTGTAATAAGGGAACATCTATAATTATGGGGGATTTTAACTATCATATTAATTGGACAAATCAAATTGGGCAGGGCTGCCTTGAGGATGAGTTCATTGAGTGTATTAGGGATGGGTTTCTTGAGCAGTATGTAACTGAACCGACCAGGGGGCAAGCAACCTTAGATCTGGTCCTGTGTAACGAGACAGGATTAATTAAAAATGTCCTAGTAAAGGAGCCCCTTGGAATGAGTGACCATAACATGGTTGAATTCCATATTCAATTAGAGGGTGAGAAGGTTGGATCTCAAACAAGCGTGCTAAGCTTGAATAAAGGAGACTATGAAGGTATGAGAGCGGAATTGAGCAGAGTGGATTGGGAAAATAGATTAAAGGGTAAGACGATACATGATCAGTGGTGTACATTTAAGGAGTTATTTTACAACTTCCAAAAAATATATATTCCACTGAGAAGAAAAGGGTGTAAAAGAAAAGACAGCTATCCGTGGCTAAGCAAAGAAATTAACGATAGTATTCGACTAAAAACAAGGGCATATAAGGTAGCCAAATCTAGTGGGAGGATAGAGGATTGGGAAAACTTTAAAAGACAGCAAAAAATAACAAAAAGATTGATTAAGAAAGGGAAGATAGATTATGCAAGTAAATTAGCAAAAAATATAAAAACAGATAGTAAGAGTTTTTATAGTTATATAAAAAGAAAAAGGGTGGCTAAAGTAAATGTTGGTCCCTTAGAGGATGAGACCGGGAAATTAATGGTGGGAAATATGGAGATGGCAAAAACACTGAATGAATATTTTGTATCAGTCTTTACAGTAGAAGACACTAAGAATATCCCAACACTGGACAAACAGGGGGCTATAGGGGGGGAGGAGCTAAACACGATCAAAATCACTAAGGAAGTGGTACTCGGTAAAATAATGGGACTCAAGGCGGATAAATCACCTGGACCTGATGGCTTACATCCTAGGGTCTTGAGGGAAGTGGCGGTAGGGATTGTGGATGCATTGGTAATAATTTTCCAAAACTCCCTGGACTCAGCAAAGGTCCCGGCAGACTGGAAAACTGCTAATGTAACGCCCTTATTTAAAAAGGACAGTAGACAGAAGGCTGGAAACTATAGACAGGTTAGCCTAACATCTGTGGTAGGTAAAATATTGGAGTCCATTATTAAGGAGACAGTAACAGGACATTTGGATAATCATAATTTAATAGGACAAAGTCAGCATGGTTTTATGAAGGGGAAGTCATGTTTGACAAATTTGTTGGAGTTCTTTGAGGATGTAACATATAGGGTGGATAAAGGGGAACCAGTGGACGTAGTGTATTTAGACTTCCAAAAGGCATTTGACAAGGTGCCACACAAAAGATTATTGCTTAAGATAAAAAATCACGGGATTGGGGGTAATATTCTGGCATGGATAGAGGATTGGCTATCTAACAGAAGGCAGAGAGTTGGGATAAATGGTTCATTCTCAGACTGGCAATCAGTAGCTAGTGGTGTTCCATAGGGGTCAGTGCTGGGTCCCCAACTCTTTACAATCTATATTAATGATTTGGAGGAGGGGACCGAGTGTAACATATCAAAGTTTACAGATGATACTAAGATGGGAGGGAAAGTAGTGAGTGAGGAGGACATAAAAAACCTGCAAGGGGACATAGACAGGCAGAGTGGGTAAGTGGGCAGAGATTTGGCAGATGGAATACAATACTGGAAAGTGTGAGGTTATGCACTTTGGCAGGAAAAATCGTAGAGCAAGTTATTATCTTAATGGCAAGAAACTGGAAAGTACTGAAGTACAAAGGGATCTGGGGGTCCTGGTGCACGAAACTCAAAAGGTTAGTATGCAGGTGCAGCAAGTGATTAAAAGGCCAATGGAATGTTGGCTTTCATTGCTAGGGGGATAGAATATAAAAATAGGGAGGTATTGCTTCAGTTGTACAAGGTATTGGTGAGACCGCACCTGGAATACTGCATACAGTTTTGGTGTCCATACTTAAGAAAAGACATACTTGCTCTCGAGTCAGTACAAAGAAGGTTCACTCGGTTAATCCCGGGGATGAGGGGATGGACATACGAGGAGAGGTTGAGTAGATTGGGACTCTGCTCATTAGAGTTCAGAAGAATGAGAGGCGATCTTATTGAAACATATAAGATTGTGAAGGGGTTGGATCGGGTGGATGCGGGGAGGATGTTCCCGATGATGGGTGAAACTAGAACTAGGGGGCATAGTCTTAGAATAAGGGGCTGCTCTTTCAAAACTGAGATGAGGAGGAACTACTTCACTCAGAGGGTGGTAGGTCCATGGAATATGCTGCCCCAAAAAGCTGTAGAAGCTACATCATTACATAAATTTAAAACAGAAATAGACAGTTTGCTAGAAGTAAAGGGAATAAAGGGTTACGGGGAGCGGGCAGGAATTTGGACATGAGTCTAGGTTCGGGTCGGTCATGGCCCTGTGGGTAGCGGAGCGGGCCCAGGGGCCGTGTAGCCTGATCCTGCTCCTATTTCGTGTGTCTAATTCTGTTAGATTCAGGAGATGGTTCTGTGATAGTGGATTGGCGGTTAGGATCAGATCAGCCATGATCTTATTGAATGGCGGAGCAGGCTCGAGGGGCCGATTGGCCTACTCCTGCTTCTTATGTTCTTATAGCAAGTAATCAAAAAGGCAAATGGAATGTTGGCCTTTATTTCAAGGGGGTTGGAGTATAAAAACAGGGAAGTCCTGCTAGAACTGTACAGGGTATTGGTGAGACCACACCTTGAGTACTGCATACAGTTTTGGTCTCCTTATTTAAGGAAGGATATACTTGCATTGGAGGCAGTTCAGAGACGATTCACTGGGTTAATTCCAGAGATGAGGGGGTTGACTTATGAGGAAAGGTTGAGCAGGCTGGGCCTATACTCATTGGAATTTAGAAGAATGAGAGGTGATCTTATTGAAACATATAAGATACTGAGGGGGCTCGACAAGGTAGATGCAGAGAGGATGTTTCCCCTCGTGGGGAAATCTAGAACTCGGGGGTACAGTTTTATAATAAAGGGTCGCCCTTTTAGAACTGAGAGGAGGAGGAATTTCTTCTCTCAAAGGGTCGTAAATCTGTGGAATTCTCTGCCCCAGAGAGCTGTGGAGGCTGGGTCATTAAATACGTTTAAGGCGGAGATAGACACATTTTTGCAAGATAAGGGAGTGAAGGGTTATGGGGAGCAGGCGGGGAAGTAGCTTTGAGCCCAAGATCAGCCATGATCTTATTGAATGGCGGAGCAGGCTCGAGGGGCCAAGTGGCCTAATTCTGCTCCTATTTCTTAGGTTCTTATTCAACCCATCGTGCCTGTGCCAGCACTTTGAAAGAGCGATAAAATTATCCCACACCCCTCTTTCTCCATAGCCCTGCAATTTTTTCATTTTCAAGTATATACCCAATTTCCTTTTGAAAGTTATTATTGAATCTCGTTCCAGCAACCTTTTAGGCAGTGCATTCCAGATTTCTCAATTTAAAAAGCCAGTGAATATCAGCAGGCTATTTGACTGCAGGGGCAAATTGAGCCATATCCTGTCATCACCCAACATCCATACATGCACACTTTCCAGTAAGATTCACTGGATAGCGATCAAGAGCAGCAACCTTGGATGATGATCTTTTCTCTTCTTTAGCAAAGGAAAGCTGAAACCAATTATAGTGCCCCCATTACTGTCCATGCTGAAGTCACCTATCCAAGCACAAAGTAGGGTACGGTAGAGTAGTAGTTATGTTACTGGACTAATAATCCAGAAGCCTGGAATAATAATCTAGAGAATGTAACTATAAATCTCACTATGGCAGTTTGAGAATTTGAATTCAGTTTCAAAACAAAATCTGGAAATAAAGAGCTGCTATCACTAAAAGTGACCATGAACCTATTGGATTGTTATAAAAACCCCAACTAGCTCACTAATGTTCCCCTTTAGGGAAGGAAACCTGCCATTTCTACCCAGTCTGGCCTCTATCTGACTCTGAACCCAGACCAATGTGGTTGACTCTTAACTGTCCTCTTAAGTGTTCTAGCAAGCCACTCAGTTGTATCAAACTAGGAACGGGCAATCATTGCTGGCTTTGCTAGCAACGCCCGTATCCTGAGAATGAAAAAAGACGAAGGATCAAAGTTGAGATCAACAGGTGTGAATGGCTTTGTACAAATCCGTGTTGTGGATTGAGCCATGGGGAAATTATATATATAAATATATCTATTGTATATTAAAAATCTTGAGTGTGTGCATACTTCACTTCCCGGTGTCATGATTTTTGTAACATTGTTATGTCAATATTTAAAATGGAAATTCTATTTAAACACTTATCATTGAATCTCCATATGTAAACAGTTGCCTGTCACTGTTTGTTGATGAACCAATCGAATCACTCTAAATGATTTTTTAAAGAAAATCCCCATAACTGAAATTAGTAATATCCAAAACAAGGGTTTAAATAAAATAAGAAATTATAAAAAATACACATTTCACAATACCATGATTAAATTTACCCACTAAATTGTCTTTAATGTCTTTTATAACTTCATTAAAAAATTAATTTAAGGCTTAAGCCTCCTTCAAAAGCCTATGATCGAATTGCATATTTTTACCTCACAACAATTGTGTAATATTTTCAGTTACACGGGCAGTTTGCTCAATTTTCCAGCATGCAATCTGTGCACCAACAGGAGTTGAAAAGTAGAAGTGTGTGTCTGCTCTGCCTGTGAGAATTTGAGATTGTTTATAGAGAATGGAATGCTGTTTATTGCTGTTGAAAATTCAATTAAAAACATTCTCTTCTTTACTGAGGCTAATTTTTTTTGTATGTAAAAACATGAATACTGCATAAATAGTGAACTTCTGAGAATTTTAAGGTCATTTTTATTTGTTTATAAAAAAACATGTTTATTAAATTAATAGTACACTAAATTTTCCACTTCTGTGGTCTTGGTGAATATAAGTAGTGCATGTCAAGAAATTGCTTATTCCCAGCCCATGATTTTCCATCCATTAATTTTAAGGAAAACATTTATGCTTAATTGCTTTAATGCAGGAACATAAGGACAGAAATTGATTGACAAAGGGGAAAATGGTGGTGGAAAGTATGAGATTGTAAATGGGCTGTGATTGGGTTTTGGAGGAAGCTGATGAATGAAAACATGATGGAGAGTTGGGGCTTGATGGTTCAAAAGGGGTCAATGACTGTTTGGGCCTCATTCTCCTGGACCATTAGACTCTGTTACTCACAATACTGCCAGATGTACTACTAGCACAGCCAGACACTGCTTCATGCCCATGCTCTGAAACACGCTCCTAAATCACAGTTGACCCCAGGACACCCTTCCCTAGACTTACTCTCCACTTCACAGTGCTTCCACGACCCAGGGTCACCAGCAGTGCTGGTAAATCAGTGTACCTAGTAATACTGTTTGGGATAGCACCCCTGTTCTTAAAAATCTCTGTGAAAAATACCATATGGTACCTGCTAATTTTATATATATTAAAAATAAAAGGTCTTCCTTTACTTTGAATGAAACCATCAGGAAATGTTTCAAAGAATTACTGAATGCAATGGTGTGATGTTACTAGTTCAACCTACACAATCAAAATGGCAAGATTGCTGAAGTGCCTTGGGTTAATGACTACTAAATCAGCTTCTTCACATTAATGTCTCAGTAACTGCGCCCAGTCACTTCCACTGATTAGGCCAGGATTTTCATTATATCTTACTACAATGTATAGGGCTGGATTTTGCGGCAGGGTCAGTGGGCGTGATCGGTGGCGGGTCGGGTGGGAAATGCTTTTTTCCCCAGCAGGTCGAGGCCCCGCTGTGAACTCACCACCACGCGCCTTTACCAAATGTCGGGTCTGTCAGCGCTGAGCAGACTCGACACACAGCGGCGGGGGAGGCAATTAAAATCATTAGTGGCTTGTTTACAGCCACTTATCAATGTTTTTTCCCGTCTTTTTGGATTTGACAGGTCGCCCACCGGTTTCCCGCTGTGCCTAGACTTCATCTGTGAAGCTGAGGCGGGAGGTCAGTGGCCATTGAATCAGCTGATGAGTTGACAGCTTCAAATGTCAAGTCAAAGCTCCCAGCTGATTGAGACATGTTCCCTTAACCACTAGCTTCTCTAAACTGCATTTCCACTACAGATTCAGGATGCTGCAAGTCTTTACACTAGTCTCCATCCAGTCTGACCTTATTACCTCTCCCACCATTGACAGAACGCTTCCGTCATCTCTACTTCACCTGCCATCTATTTCATTAGCATGGATGCCCTTGAAGCTCTCTCACCTTGGTCCTCAGGATCCCACCACGATCAGCCCCAACACCAGCAACACCAGGCACATCAGCAACACCAGGCACATCAGCAGCACCAGGCACATCAGCAGCACCAGGCACATCAGCAGCACCAGGCACATCAGCAGCACCAGGCACAACAGCAGCACCAGGCACAACAGCAGCACCAGGCACAACAGCAGCACCAGGCACAACAGCAGCACCAACAACAACACCAACCTTCTCCCCAATCAACTGATGCTGCACAGGACACAACAATAACAACAACAACAACTTGTATTTATATAGCGCCTTTAACATAGTAAAACATCCCAAGGCGCTTCACAGGAGTATTAGAAGACAAAAAATTTCACACCAAGCCACATAAGGAGAAATTAGGGCAGGTGATCAAAAGCTTGGTCAAAGAGGTAGGTTTTAAGAAGTGTCTTAAAGGAGGATAGAGAGGTAGAGAGGCGGAGAGGTTTAGGCAGGGAATTCCAGAGCTTAGGGCCTAGGTAACAGAAGGCAAGGCCACCAATGGCCGAGCGATTATAATCAGGGATGCTCAAATGAGCAGAATTAGAGGAGCAGAGATATCTCGGGGGTTGTGGGGCTGAAGGAGATTACAGAGATAGGGAGGGGCGAGGCCATGGAGGGATTTGAAAACAAGGATGAGAATTTTGAAATCGTGGTGTTGCTTAACCGGGAGCCAATGTAGGTCAGTGAGCACAGGGGTGATGGGCGAACGGGACTTGGTGCGAGTTTGGACATGGGCAGCCAAGCTTTGGATGACCTCAAGTTTACATAGGATAGAATGTGGGAGGTTAGCCAGGAGTGTGTTCGAATAGTCAAGTCTAGAGGTAACAAAGGCATGGATCAGCAGCGGATGAGCTGAAGCAAGGGCGGAGACGGGCGATGTTAAGGAGGTGGAAATAGGCGGGCTCAGTTATGCAGGGCATCAGCACCCGACCACATTGCTGCCCGGGAGGCCAGGGATGGCCCCACCAGGGCCAGATTTACTTCACTTGTTCCTGTACATCCTGGCTGCCACATGATGCGCCAGGTTGGCACCACCCCACACCAACACCATAAAGCATCCGTACAATGCCCAAGCTATTCCTTTCACAGTCAACACCATTGCAGGGGATACCGTTATGTCTCACCATTCAATGCAACTCACTAAGCCACTTCCAAACGTGCATACAAACCTGTCCAAGAACGCAAAGTGTTGAAAATAAAGGTTTCAATGTTTGACACCACATTAACAGAAACTTTACATGAACATTGCATACAATACCCAAGTGCCTATCCTTGTGTGTTGTTAGTTGGTATGATTGCACTAGGATGAGGGTGAGTGTGAGGGGTGGCTAGTGAGATGATGATGTGATAATAATATAGATAAAGAGGGATGGGTGGAGGTCCAAGGTAAGTTGGTGTAATGATGTGCAGGAGTAGGGTAGGGAAGGCAGAGTGATGGGGATGTGATGAGAGGCACAGCAGGATGAGGTTGAGTGTGGCTTTGTACTAACGTTTCGTGATCTATTGAGATCATTAAAACATCAGGTCCTCCTGACCATTTCCCTGCTTGTGCCCTCCTGTGCAATGTGCAACCAGGCTGTGTTGGTCTCCCGGGGAGGTCTCTTCCGCCCATGGGAAGGGAAAAAGACTTCCCTGTGTGCTTTGACTCCCTCCATAAACATATGGAGGGAGTCATGGGAGAGTCTGGGTGCAGCCCTGCACCTCTGTGAGGCGCTTGTCAGTGTTTGCAGCATCTCAATGCTGTAGAATACTGACAGCACAAATGTCAAACTAAATTTGCGCATGGTCCCTTTAAGGAAACCGGCTGATGATGCTTCATCAAATTACGTCATCAGACCCACTTCCTCTAATTGGTCGGCAAATGAGCTGAGCGGGCTTAACAAGCCCAATCTCGGGAAATTAATTTCAGAGGCTGGGATGGAGCCAGCAGCGGGGTCGGGACCTGCCACCGACGTCACCCGCCACAGTTAGTAAAATCACAGCCTCAAATTTTATTCAACCACCTTAAAAAAGGTGAATTTACATGCACATATAATACTTACACACACACACACACAAACAGAACATCACTGGTCTTAAAATATATATGGATTTGAAAAGAAAAAGAATGCATAAGTACCTTTCTCGAAGAGATATCCGCTTTAACACAGGGCTTTGTTTCAGGAAAGATGAGGGTGTTGAATAGCCCATTAGAGTCGTGGTAGGAGAGAATTGTCTGCCAGCTGGTCCTGACATAATATGCTCATCAGTGTCTTCAGAAGAATCATCTAGAAGATCTTTCTCATGTGGTTTCTTGATGGCCTAGAAGATAATAAAACAACTGTAATTATTATCACTAGAAACACACAAAGGAAGCTTTGTCCTTGGCAAATAACAGTCTTTAGAAATTCAACTGTATCTAACTGTATCTTAAGCATGCAGGTGCAGCAGGCGGTTAAGGCGGCAAATGGTATGTTGGCCTTCGTAGCGAGAGGGTTTGAGTACAGGAACAAGGATGTCTTGCTGCAGTTGTACAGGGCCTTGGTGAGACCACATCTTGAGTATTGTGTGCAGTTTTGGTCGCCTTATCTGAGGAAGGATGTTCTTGCCATGGAGTTCAGCGAAGATTCACCAGGCTGATACCTGGGATGGCAGGAATGACGTATGAGGAGAGATTGGGTCGATTGGGCTTATACTCGCTGGAGTTTAGAAGAATGAGAGGGGATCTCATTGAAACTTATAAAATTCTAACAGGACTGGACAGACTAGATGCAGGAAGGATGTTCCCGATGGTCGGGGAGTCCAGAACCAGGGGTCACAGTCTAACGATAAGGGGTAAGCCATTTAAGACTGAAATGAGGAGGAATTTCTTCACCCAGAGAGTGGTGAACCTGTGGAATTCTCTACCACAGAAGGCAGTAGAGGCCAATTCATTAAATATATTCAAGAAGGAGTTGGATATATTTCTTAAGGCTAAAGGGATCAAGGGATATGGGGAGAAGGCAGGGACAGGGTACTGAATTTGGATGATCAGCCATGATCTCATTGAATGGTGGAGCAGGCTCGAGGGGCCGAATGGCCTACTCCTGCTCCTATCTTCTATGTTTGTATGTTCTGAAGGATGCTACAAAATTAAGCTCTGTCCATGCTTTTTAAATGGCAGAAACTATAGTAAAACAGCAGCTCTATTTTGCTAATTAACAAATTACCAATGGTCTGATTTGTGTTACTAAGTTATCAAAGGTCGCTTTTGCCTTTCTAATTCTGAACCTGTTTTAGTAGACAACAATGTCTAAACAGTGGTAAAGTGAAGTTTGGTGCAGTATTTTCTGATTATACTGTATAACGCTCCTGTCATAAATCAGCACACTCTCTGACCTGCCATTAGCAGTGTTAGGGGCGATGTACTAGTGTACAAGGAAAGGTCTGGGGCCTTTTGTGCATTTTTTTCAATCCAATTCAGGCATTATGCATGCACATATGCAAATTTCAGTGTCACACTTTTACCTGATTAGCTTAAATTACATATCATGAACAAATTACAACTAGAGAGAGGAACATGCAAATCCAACTCAAGGAAAGCAGATAGAAAAACTACCAACAAAGAACTACTAAGGAAATATGAAACAACAAATCAAGCATGTGCAGTCAGAAAAGTCTACCAATTAAAAACAATCAGATCACTTAAAATACTTCTTGAAAAAAATTTCGACCACCACCTTGCTTTGTCCGCTGCAACTGAGAAAATACTACTAGAAATAAAGTTTTAACATAAAATTTATACATTATATTAACATTTACAAGAAAATAACATTATTTTTTGTTTTCAGTCAGAGGCAAGCGCCCCTCTGAGAAACTTGTGACTGGAGTTCATGGGCTTTCCCAAACCCATCACTGTCAGATGAAACCTCTAACATAACAGACTACAGCTCCCAACATGCACCTGCGCCTAGAGCTCCCAGAATGTTTATATACGATTGATAATAGGAATGACCATTCACAGAGTGTTAGGACTAGCTGTATCTAAGCCCCATCCATCACCCGCAATCCTGTGCATCATGGAAAAACTACTGAAAACAAAAAAAAAACTCCAGGCAATCCCTTTTTAATAGTGAAAGTAACCAGATTTTTTTTAGTGTAAAAAAATTAGAAGTAAAGTAAAACATGAATTATTCCATATTTCCTGAGCTAATTCTGCTTAAAAAGACAATGTAGGTTATTCAATTAAAGGGCTTGTGTATTTAGCAAATGCAGCATGTGTGATAAACCAAAATGAGCTAAACAAAGAGTATAAACAGAAGAAGTGTACAATTATTCGTGTTTGGAGAAGGCTCTGAACAAAAGCTCTGAAGTTAAACATGTTTATTGAAGCAAAACTTTTTATTAACATTAAGTACTGTTGCAGAGATAATTGATAAATAAGATGCAAATTAGTTTAATCTATTTGTTAAGTTTCATTTATTTCTTGAACTTCAATACAAAAGCTAACACACGGGAGCAGATGTACGCCAAAAGCTGCTCCCCCATATTACATGCAGAGATTGATTGATTTGTGCAATTTTGATGGGTAAGGACAACAAATATGTTATCCACCTGCAGTAAGAAAAAAAATATTGTACAGGAACCAAACATTTCACTGGTGATTTATAAACATCTTTTCAAATTATTTTAGTGGAGACATGCACCCCTTCATCATTTCTACATCACCCCCCCCGCCCCCAACCCTACCATTTCAACAGTGTTAGCTCTGAGTTACCATGCGCAACACCACAGGAGTGGCTAGTTTCTAAAAAAAAAGTCCACATTGGCATTATTTTATTATGGGAGACCATTTTAAAAGGGGCGCTAAACTCCAGTGATTAAATCAGTCCTTTCATTCTTTGATTTAAACTTTGTGATCAATTTTCATCTTTGGGCCTAAGTCAGTTCTAATTTGATTTGTACTGCTTTAAGACCCACCTCAATCTGAAGTGCAAACTCAATTCTTTGGTCTAAGCTCATTTGCATAATTATTCACAAACTTAGGTCATAGAGTGATAACAGCACAGAAGGAGGCTGTTCGGCCCATCGAGTCCATGCCGGCTCTCTGTAGAGCAATCCAGTCAGTCCCATTCCCCCGCTCTATCCCCATAGCCCTGCAAGTTTATTTCCCTCAAGTGCCTATCCAGTCTCCCCTTGAAAACACTGAGGCCGCGATTTTGCAAATGGATGCGGCTTGGGAGCGGGTCAGCTGGTTTCCGGCTTCCAGTCCCGCCCCCAACTGCTTCCGGCCCACGGACATGATTTTACGTCGACTGGCCTTGATAAGCCCGTCCCTGCGGGCTTGCCGGCCAATTAAGAAGAAGCAGGTCAGATGACGTCATTTGATGACACGTCATCTGCCGATTTTCTTAACGGGACCACGCATAATTTTTCTTTGACAGCTCATTTCGCAGTGTTTGACAGCATTGAGGTGCTGCAAACACTGACAATCACTGTACAAAGGTGAGCTCTTGCACCCAGACTCTCCAATGACTCCCTCCATAGGCTAGAACAGATGGCAGCTGCAGGTGAGGTTACAGAAGCGATCTGTCACTGGTGAGAGAGGTTCTCTGGATGAGGTGGCACAAGACAGCCAATTCAAACCTTGTTACCTACAGAAAAGTGTAAATGCATTAAAAATGATTTTCTCGATAATTTCGTACCTCTGAAAAGCACCAGTGCACCACTGGATCCTTCACACCACTTCTGCAGCTGTCATCAATGCAGAAACACTACAGCAGACTCACAACACGCCACACTTACCTGGCGTGCTGTCCGGACGTCGAGGAACCCGAGGCAGAAGCAGCAAAATTGAAAAAGAGCCTGTTAACAAGTATCAGTTACCTGTTAACAGCCTGTTAACAATGGCTATAATCCTCATCCCGCCGCTAGGTGTCGGGTCCATGCGCAAATCGGGGACCTGACACTTGGGAAGATTGATTGGAGGCGGGTTGACAGCAGGTTTCCTACCTGCTGTCAATCTTTGTGACTTTGACAGCGGTCCCGCCTCCAATCCCACACTCTGAGGACCGGCAAAATTCCGGCCTGTGTGTCTCCGCTTCCACCACTTCCGTCGGCAACAAATTCCAGGTCATCACCATTCACTGCGTAAAAAATGTTTTCCTCACATCCCCCCTGTATCTCTTGCCCAAAACCTTAAATCTGTGTCCCCATGTCCTTGTGGGTCTTGGAATGACACCAGTGGTAGAAAAAGAAAACTGTGTGCAAGTTATGTTTAAAGGGATGGGGACAATTAAAGGGCAGTTATATAAGGCGGGGCATAGAAATTCAGGAACCTTCTAGAGAGGCTAAGAGAGCATGTCAGCCTTTCAGCAGCCTTTGCCAGGGATGGCAGACAGCAAACTAAGAAGTGGCAGACCAAGATAAAGGAAAAGGAAGCCCTAGGTGCAGGCATGAGTCTGCAGACAAGAGATGGCACAGCCCAACACCTGCCCTCCTCTTTGATGCTGAAGTTGAAATAGTGCAGCATGAGATGCCGGCAAGGAGGGCTGCTTTCTGTACGAGACCAAGGCGCCATCCCATAGGTCAGAATTGCAGCATGCTGGCACGATGGTGCAGCCAAATCTCAGCCACAGCTGACTGTTACTGTCCCTGCAGATGTGTTGCACGACAGCTCCAGGAGTCCTTGCAGCAGTTCGCACTGCTTGACAGCTGCCTCTCTGCCGATCCAGGAGCTGAGAAAGCAGACTACCACATCATTCCCAGGTAGGTTTACCAGGGCCCGCTGATATGCTTGGTGACTCCTTGTTTGCAAAATTATGCTGGAAGTACAAGTGTCTGCAGAATATAAGCCAAGTGGCACAGGATTCTAACAAAAGGCCGGAATTTTGCCAGCGCTCCGAGGGCGGGTTTGGAGGCGGGTCCGTTGTCAAAATAGCACTGATTGACAGCGGGTAGGAAACCCACTGTCAACCCGCCTCCACGCGGGTCTCCCAGGTGTCGGGTCTGTCAGCGGAGAACTGACCCGACACCAAACAGCGGGGGAGACAATTGAGCTGATTAAATGGTTTGTTAAGAGCCAATCTAATGGTATTTTGAGGCTTCCTTCCAATTTTACGTGCTCCCCCACAGGTTACCCGCTGCTCGGGGAACACGCCAGTTCACCCTGGTGTGAGTTGAATCTGCTCTGATGTATCCGATAAGCTGACGCCTACAGAAGTGGTGTAAAGGATGCCATGATGCAGATGGTCAGTTTCAGAGCGTAGAAACTGTTCGTTACCCAATTTGTAATACATATAGAGATTTCTTTAGCTTGCAAGTGTTTAGAGGCAACTGTATGTTCAGTGCCACCTCATTGGAACAACCTCTCTCATCATTGACAGATCGCTTCTGTCATCTCACCTGCAGCTGCCATCTATTGCAGCAACATTGGTGCCCTTGAAAAAATCAGACCTTGGTCCTCTGAATCCTTCCACGATCAGCCCCAACACCAGCATCACCAACAACATCACCAACCTTCTCCGCCATCACCTGATGCTGCACAGGACACAGGGCATCAACCCCTGACAACATTGCTGCCCGGGAGGCCAGCAATGGTATCACCATGGCCAGATTTACTTCATTTGACGCTGTTAACCCTGGCTGCCACATGATGCGCCAGGTTGACAGCATCCCACACCAGCACTATAAAGCATCCCTTTAATATCCAAGCTATTCCATGCACACTCATCACTATAGCTGGGGGGGGGGGGGGGGGAGCGGAGGGGAAGTTATGTCTCAACATTCACTGGAACTCAGTAAGACACTTCTCAAGGTGCGCACAGATCTGTCCAATAAGGGGCAGTGTTGAAAATATAGATTTCACTGTATGACAACACATTACCAGAAACTTCACATGGACATTGGCTATACCTCTCAAATGCCTACCTACCCTTGTGTGTTGTTGGTTGGTATGCTTGCAGTAGGATGAGGGCGAGTGTGAGGGGTGGCTAGTGAGATGGGGAAGCGATAATGTAGATAGAGAGGGTTGGGTGGAGGTGCAAGGTAAGTTGGTGTGAGTAAGGATGTGCAAGAGAAGGGTATGGAAGGCAGAGTGATGGGGATGTGTTGAGTGGTACAGCAGGGTGAGTTTGAGTGTGGCTTTGCAGTAACGTTTCGTGATCCACCGAGATCATTGAAAGGTTGACGCCACTGCAGCCAGGGACTCCTGACGACATCACTGCTTTTGCCCTCCTGTACAATGTGCAACCAGGCTGCGTTGGTGTCCTGGGGAGGTCTCTTCCACCCTTGGAAGGGAAGAGAACCTCCCTGCCTACTGTGACTCCCTCCATAAGCATATGGAGGGAGTCACTGCAGAGCCTGGGTGCAAGCGTCCACCTTTGTGCAGTGCTTGTCAGTGTTTGCAGCACCTCAATGTTGTCGAACACTGAGAGAACAACTGTCAAACTGAATGTGGCCGTGGTCCCTTTAAGGAAACTGACTGATGAAGCGTCATCAAATGACATCATCAGACCCGCTTCCTGTTAATTGGCAATCAAGGGAAAATCCCTTTGACAGAACGGCTGCAGCTGGGAGCAGGACCAGAACCTGGAAACCAGCTCTCCCGCCACCATCCCAACACCGCTAAGAAAATCGCAGCCTTAACGTTGATGTCTGTTCAATAACTGATACTTATAACAATATTATCTCGATGACAGCAATGTCAATAGGTCAGTCTTTACACAGCAGTCAACCATGAAGAGTGTTGCCCTATATCCTGTTTTTTGGCAGGAAAGGAGCAAATCAGGAGATATACAGAATATGCAAACTTTAGAAATTGGAGAAAAGGAAACAATGTAAAGAAAGGACCATTTTTACTATTTTGGTTTGCTTAGCCTTTAAATAAATCAATATAATGTAACACCTACTACCAATTAAGTTCACATTATTTAAGAGAAACTTTAGAAACATTTAAATCAAAATACATTTAATGAAGTCCTGCTGGGTCTGTAGCTGCCACGAAGCGACAGATCTGAAAAGAAAAAACACACAAGACATAATGACTGACCCATCACACAAAAACCTAGCAACACAGCTCTTCCCATTATCTGTTAATTAAGTGATGTCTGGCAAAAGGTTCATCCCTAATGTTAAAAAATACCAGTAAAATTGCAAACTGCAAAACAAATAAAAATAATTATTAATGTGCACCTTAATACATAGAAACATAGAAAATAGGAGCAGGAGTAGGCCATTCGGCCCTTCGAGCCTGCTCCACCATTCAATATGATCATGGCTGATCCTCTATCTCAATACCATATTCCCGCTCTCTCCCCATACCCCTTGATGCCTTTTGTGTCTAGAAATCTATCTATCTCCTTCTTAAATATATTCAGTGACTTGGCCTCCACAGCCTTCTGTGGTAGAGAATTTCACAGGTTCACCACCCTCTGAGTGAAGAAATTTCTCCTCATCTCAGTCCTAAATGTCCTACCCCGTATCCTGAGACTGTGACCCCTTGTTCTAGACCCCCCAGCCAGGGGAAACATCCTCCCTGCATCCAGTCTGTCTAGCCCCGTCAGAATTTAATACGTTTCAAGAAGATCCCCTCTCATTCTTCTAAACTCTAGTGAATACAGGCCTAGTCGACCCAATCTCGCCTCATACAACAGTCCTTCAATCCCAGGAATCAGACTGGTGAACCTTCGCTGCACTCCCTCTATGGCAAGTATATCCTTTCTTAGGTAAGGAGACAAAAACTGCACACAGTACTCCAGGTGAGGTCTCACCAAGGCCCTGTACAACTGTAGTAAAACATCCTTGCTCCTGTACTCAAATCCTCTTGCAATGAAGGCCAACATACCATTTGCCTTCCTAACTGCTTGCAGCACCTGCATGTTTGCTTTCAGTGACTGGTGTACAAGGACACCCAGATCCCTTTGTACATCAGCATTTCCCAATCTAGCACCATTTAAATAATACTCTACCTTTTTGTTTTTCCTACCGAAGTGGATAACTTCACATTTATCCAAGTTATACTGCATCTGCCATGTATTTGTCCACTCACTCAACTTGTCTAAATCGCCTTGAAGCCTCTTTGCATCCTCCTCATGACTCACAATTCCACCTAGTTTCGTATCGTCAGCAAACTTGGAAATATTACATTTGGTTCCCTCGTCCAAATCATTGATATATATTGTGAATAGCCCAAGCACTGATCCCTGCGTTACCCCACTAGTCACTGCCTGCCACCCTGAAAAAGACCCATTTATTCCTAAATAACAACAGAAAATGCTGGAAAAACTCAGCAGGTCAGGCAACATCCGTGGAGAGAAATTTGAGTTGACGTTTCGGGTCGAAACCCTTTTTCAAAACTGGAAAGAAAAGAAAATAGATCGAAGGCAGGGCTGCGATCGAACAAAAGAAGTAAAAGAGACAATAAAAGGTATTCGAAACCAGACGAGATGGTGATAGCTGCCTTTTGTCTCCACTGGCCTGAGATTAGGTGTGAAGTGTACTGGCAGGTAAGAGACAGCTGCCAGGTGGGAGAGAGAAACAAAAGGAAAAGGGGGGGGGGTGCGGAAAGGAAGACCCAAAACAAAGGGGTGGAAAAAATTATACGTAAAAAAGTAATAGGGGCCGAGGTTATGATCTGAAATTGTTGAACTCAATATTGAGTCCGGAAGGCTGCAAAGTGCCTAATCGGAAGATGAGGTGTTGTTCCTCGAGTTTACGTTGAGCTTCCGTGGAACAATACAAGAGGCCAAGGACGGTGAGGTCCGAGTGGGAATCGAGCGGTGAATTAAAATGACAGGGGAATGGAGCGGTGAATTAAAATGACAGGCGACCGGAAGCTCGGGGTCACCCTTACGGACTGAACGGAGGTGTTCCGCAAAGCGGTCACCCAATCTGCGTTTGGTCTCCCCAATGTAGAGGAGACCGCATCGTGAGCAGCGAATACAGTATACTAGATTGCAAGAAGTACAAGTAAATCGCTGTTTCACCTGGAAGGGGTGTTTGGGGCCCTGGACAGTGGGAAGGGGGAAGGTATAGGGGCAGGTGTTACATCTCCTGCGCTTGCACGGGAAGGTGCCAGGCGAAGGGGGAAGGGCTGTTTGGGGTGATAGAGGAGTGGACTAGGGTGTCTCGGAGGGAGCGGTCCCTACGGAATGCTGAAAGGGGAGGGGAGGGGAAGATACGTTTGGTGGTGGGATCACTTTGGAGGTAGCGGAAATGGCGGAGGATGATCCGTTGAATATGGAGGCTGGTGGGGTGAAAGGGGAACCCTATCGTGGTTCCGGGAGGAGGGGCAGGGGTGAGGGCAGAAGTGCGGGAGATAGAACGGACACGGTCGAGGGCAGTGTCAACCACAGTAGAGGGGAATCCTCGGTTGCGGAAAAAGGAAGACATGTCGGAAGCACTGGTGTGGAAGGTGGCATCGTCGGAGCAGATACGGCGGAGACGGAGAAACTGGGAGAATGGAATAGAGTCCTTACAGGAGGCGGGGTGGGAGGAAGTGTAGTCCAGATAGCTGTGGGAGTCAGTGGGCTTGTAGTGAATGTTGGTCAATAACCTATCCCCAGAGATGGAGACGGAGAAGTCGAGGAAGGGAAGGGAAGAGTCAGAGATGGACCATGTGAAGGTGAGGGAAGGGTGGAAATTGGAGGCAAAGTGAATGAAATTGTCTAGTTCGGGGCGAGAGCAGGAAACGGCAGCGATACAGTCATCAGTGTGTCAGAAAAAGAGATGAGGGAGGGGACCTGAGTAGGACTGGAACAAAGATTGTTCGACAAATCCCACGAAAAGGCAGGCATAGCTAGGACCCATGTGGGTACCCATAGCAACACCTTTGATTTGGAGGAAATGAGTGGAGTTAAAGAAGTTGTTCAATGTGAGAACAAGTTCAGCCAGGCGGAGGAGGGTGGTGGTGGATGGGGACTGGACAGGCCTCTGTTCAAGGAAGAAGCGGAGCGCCCTCAGGCCATCCTGGTGGGGGATGGAGGTGTAGAGGGATTGTACGTCCATGGTGAAAAGGAAGCGGTTGGGGCCAGGAAACTGGAAACTGTTAAAGTGGCGGAGGGCGTCCGAAGAGTCGCGGATGTAGGTGGGAAGAGACTGGACAAGGGGAGAAAAGATAGAGTCGAGATAGGAAGAGATAAGTTCCGTGGGGCAAGAACAGGCTGAAACGATGGGTCTACCAGGGCAGTCCTGTTTGTGGATCTTGGGAAGGAGGTAGAAGCGGGCTGTGCAGGGTTGGAGAACTATGAGGTTGGTGGCAGCAGGGGGGGAGATCTCCAGAGGAGATGAGGTCAGTGACAGTCTTGGAAACGGTGGTTTGATGTTCGGTAGTGGGGTCATGGTCCAGGTGGAGGTAGGAGGTGGTGTCGGAGAGTTGGTGTTCAGCTTCCGCTAGGTAGAGGTCAGATCGCCAAACAACAACAGCACCACCCTTGTCAGCGGGTTTAATGACAATGTCAGGGTTGGATCTAAGAGAATGGAGTGCTGCAAGTTCAGAGGGAGGTAGGTTGGAGTGAGTGAGTTTATTCCTACTCTCTGTTTCCTGTCTGTTAAACAATTTTCAATCCATGCCAGTATATAACCCCCAATCCAACTGCTTTAATGTTGCACACTAATCTCTTATGTGGGACTTTATCAAAGGCCTTCTGAAAATCCAAATACACCACATCCACTGGTTCTCCCTTATCTATTCTACCAGTTACATCCTCAAGTAGGTTTGTCAAACACGATTTCCCTTTCATAAATCCATGTTGACTTTGTCTAATCCCATTGATATTTTCTAAGTGTCCTGTTATCACATCCTTTATACAGTAATAGACTCTAGCATTATCCCTACTACTGATGTTTGGCTAACCGGTCTGTAGTTCTGTTTCCTCTGTCCCTCCTTTTTTAAATAGTGGGGTTACATTTGCCACCCTCCAATCTGCAGGAAATGTTCCATAATCTATCGACTTTTGGAAGATGACAACCAATGCATTCACTATTTCCATGGCTACCTCTTTTAGTACAATACAACAGCACTTGAAGGCTGCTTCCCTGCTGGTGTCAGCCAGAAAATTCAGGGTCCGATCCTCCCAACTGATTTGTCGGATACCCAATTTTCCACCAGGCGATTTGGACATCACACCTACGTGAAGGCTCTGAGGTCAGTCTCTGAGGATGAGCAGATGAGCAGTGACTGTTGAGTTTACAGCTCTCCTTTGCTGGAACCTCATAAAAGGATATTTCAGATGAATACGTGGCTAGAGGAATGGTGCAAGGGGGAGGGATTCAAATTCCTGGGACATTGGAACTGGTTCTGGGGGAGGTGGGACCAGTACAAACTGGACAGTTTGCACCTGGGCAGTACCGGGACCGGTGTCCTAGGGGGAGTGTTTGCTAGTGCTGTTGGGGAGGGTTTAAACTAAATTGGCAGGGGGTTGGGAACCTGTGCAGGAAGACAGAGGAAAGGGAAGCAAGGATAGAAGCAAAAGACAGGAAGGAGAAAAGCAAAAGTGGCAGTCAGAGAAATCCAGTGTGTAAATCAAACATGGCCACAGTAAATAATAATTCTAAAAAATTTAAAAAAATAAGCCTGAAGGCTTTGTGTCTTAATGCGAGGAGTATTCATAGAAACATAGAAGATAGGAGCAGGAGTAGGCCATTCGGCCCCTCGAGCCTGCTCCGCCATTCAATGAGATCATGACTGATCATCCAAACTCAGTACCCTGTCCCTGCTTTCTCCCCATAGCCCTTGATCTCTTTAGCCTTAAGAAATATATCTAACTCCTTCTTGAATATATTTAATGAATTGGCCTCAACTGCCTTCTGTGGTAGAGAATTCCACAGGTTCACCACTCTCTGGGTGAAGAAATTCCTCCTCATCTCTGTCTTAAATGGCTTACCCCTTATCCTTAGACTGTGACCCCTGGTTCTGGACTCCCCCGCCATCGGGAACATCCTTCCTGCATCCAGCCTGTCTAGTTCTGTTAGAATTTTATAAGTTTCAATGAGATCCCCTCTCATTCTTCCAAACTCCAGCGAGTATAAGCCGAATCGACCTAATCTCTCCTCATACGTCATTCCTGCCATCCCAGGTATCAGTCTGGTGAATCTTCGCTGCACTCCCTCCATGGCAAGAACATCCTTCCTCAAATAGGGCGACTAAAACTGCACACAATACTCAAGGTGTGGTCTCACCAAGGCCCTGTACAACTGCAGCAAGACATTCTTGTTCCTGTACTCAAACCCTCTCGCTACGAAGGCCAACATACCATTTGCCTTCTTAACCGCCTGCTGCACCTGCATACTTACCTTCAGCGACTGGTGCATAAAGACACCCAGGTCTCGTTGCATTTTCCCTTCACCCAATCTATTGCCGTTCAGATAATAATCTGCCTTCCTGTTTTTGCCACCAAAGTGGATAACCTTGCATTTATCCACATTATACTGCATCTGCCATGCATCTGCCCAATCACCCAACCTGTCCAAATCATACTGGAGTTTCTCGGCATCCTCCTCACAGCACACACACCCACCCAGCTTTGTGTCATCTACAAACTTGGAGATATTACATCTAGTTCCCTCGTCTAGATCATTAAGCTTACTCTTATACTCTATTTCCCCCCTCTTAATGAATCCCTTTGTCCTCCTTTGCTGAATCCTAAACTGCTCCCAATCCTCAGGTTTGCTACTTTTTCTGGCCAATTTATATGTCCTCTCATTGGATCTTATGCTATCCCTAATTTCCCTTGTTAGCCATGGTTGAGTCACCTTTTTTGTTTTATTTTTATGCCAAATGGGGATGAACAAATTCTGTAGTTCATCCATGCGATCTTTAAATGTTTGCCATTGCCTATCCACCGTCAATCCTTTGAGTAACATTCCCCAATTAATCCTACCCAACTCGCGCCTACCCAATTCGTAATAAGGTGGATGAATTAGCTGTGCAAATAGATGTAAACGGATACGATATAATTGGGATTACGGAGACATGGCTCCAGGGTGACCAAGGCTGGGAATTCAACATCCAGGGGTATTCAATATTCAGGAAAGACAGGCAAAAAGGAAAAGGAGGTAGGTTAGCATTGCTGGTTAAAGAGGAGATTAACACAATAGTTACAAAGGATATTAGCTCTGATGATGTGGAATCTGTATGGGTAGAGCTGAGCAATACCAAGGGGCAGAAAATGTTACTGGGAGTTGTATACAGACCCCCAAACAGTAATGCTGAGGTTGGCATTAAACGGGAAACCAGAGACGCATGCAATAAGGGCACAGCAGTTACCATCGGTGACTTTAATCTACATATAGATTGGGCTAACCAAATTAGTAACAATACTGTGGAGGAGGAATTCCTAGAGTGTATACGGGGTGGTTTCCTGGACCAATATGTCGAGGAACCAACTAGAGACCAGGCCATCTTGGACTGGGTATTATGTAATGAGAAAGGATTAATTAGCAATCTTGTTGTGCGAGGCCCCTTGGGCAGAGCGATCATAATATGATAGAATTCTTCATTAAGATGGAGAGTGAAGTATTTAACTCAGAGACTAAGGTCCTGAATTTAAATAAAGGAAACTACGATGGTATGAGGCGCGAGTTGGCTAGGATGGATTGGGGAATGTTACTTAAATGGTTGACAGTGGATAGGCAGTGGCAAACATTTAAAGATTGCATGGATGAACTACAGAATTTGTTCATCCCTGTCTGGCATAACAATAAAACAAAAAAGGTGACTCAACCGTGGCTAACAAGGGAAATTAGGGTTAGCAGAAGGTCCAAGGAGAGGACATATAAATTGGCCAGAAAAAGCAGCAAACCTGAGGATTGGGAGCAGTTTAGGTTTCAGCAAAGGAGGACAAAGTGATTAATTAAGAGGGGGAAAATAGAGTATGAGAGTAAGCTTTCAGGGAACATAAAAACTGACTGTAAAAGCTTCTATAGATATGTAAAGAGAAAAAGATTGGTGAAGTCAAGCATAGGTCCCTTGCAGTCAGAATCAGGGGAATTTATAATGGGGAACAAAGAAATGCAGACCAATTAAATACATACTTTGGTTATGTCTTCACAAAGGAGGACACAAATAAACTCCCAGAGATGTCGGGGAACATAGGGTCAAATGAGAGGGAGGAACTGAATGAAATCAGTATTTGTAGGGAAATGGTGTTAGGGAAATTGATGGGATTGAAGGCCGATTAATCCCCAGGACCTGATAATCTACATCCCAGGGTACTTAAGGAAGTGGTCCTAGAAATAGTAGATGCTTTGCTGGCCACCTTCCAAAATTCTATAGACTCTAGAACAGTTCCCATGGATTGGAGGGTAGCTAATGTAACCCCATTATTTAAAAAGATGGTGGAGAGAAAATGGGGAATTATAGACCGGTAAGCCTGACATCGGTAGTGGGGAAAATGCTAGAGTCCATTATAAAAGATGTAATAGCAGAGCAGTTAGAAAACAGTGACAGGATCGGACAAAGTCGACATGGATTTACAAAAGGTAAATCATGCTTGACTAATCTACTGGAATTGTTTGAGGATGTAACTGGTAGAATAGATAAGGGAGAACCGGTGGATGTGGTGTATTTGGATTTTCAGAAGGCTTTTGATAAGGCCCCGCATAAGAGATTAGTATGCAAAGTTAAAGCACATGGGATTGGGGGTAAGGTGCTGACTTGGATAGAGAACTGGTTGGCAGACAGGAAGCAAAGAGTTGGAATAAACAGGTCTTTTTCCGAGTGGCAGGCAGTGACTAGTGGGGTACCGCAGGGATCGGTGCTAGGACCCCAGTTATTCACAATATATATTAATGATGATCTAGATGATGCAACTAGATGTAACATCTCCAAGTTTGCAGATGACACAAAGCTGGCTGGGCGAGTGTGCTGTGAGGAGGATGCAGAGAAACTCCAGTATGATTTGGACAGGTTGGGTAATTGGGCAGATACTTGGCAGATGCAGTATAATGTGGATAAATGTGAAGTTATCCACTTTGGTGGCAAAAACAGGAAGGCAGATTATTATCTGAACAGCAATAGATTGGGAAAAGGGGAAGTGGAACGACACCTGGGTGTCCTTGTGCACCAGTCGCTGAAGGTAAGCATGCAGGTGCAGCAGGCGGTTAAGAAGGCAAATGGTATGTTGGCCTTCATAGCGAGAGGATTCGAGTACAGGAGCAAGGATGTCTTGCTGCAGTTGTACAGGGCCTTGGTGAGACCACACCTTGAGTATTGTGTGCAGTTTTGGTCGCCTTATCTGAGGAAGGATGTTCTTGTCATGGAGGAAGTGCAGGGAAGATTCACCAGACTGATACCTAGGATGGCAGGAATGATGTATGAAGAGAGATTGGGTCGATTGGGCTTGTATTCGCTAGAGTTTAGAAGAATGAGAGGGGATCTCATTGAAACTTTTAAAATTCTAACAGGACTAGACAGACTAGATGCAGGAAGAATGTTCCCGATGGCGGGGAAGTCCAGAACCAGGGGTCACAGTCTAAGGATAAGGGGTAAGCCATTTAGGACTGGGATTAGGAGGAATTTCTTCACCCAGAGAGTGGTGAACCTGTGGAATTCTCTACCACAGAAGGCAGTAGAGGCCAATTCATTAAATGTATTCAAGAAGGAGTTAGATATATTTCTTAAGGCTAAAGGGATCAAGGGATATGGGGAGAAAGCAGGGACAGGGTACTGAATTTGGATGATCAGCCATGATCTCATTAAATGGTGGAACAGGCTCGAGGGGCTGAATGGCCTACTCCTGCTCCTATCTTCTATGTTTCTGTGTCTATGTTTCTAAAAGCTTTCTCTTCGTTGCAGGAACTAATGGGATGAGTGGCAGCCTCAATGGAATCTGCAGCAGAACTCCAGCTAAGAAGTAGCCAGGGATCAGTCGGTCCTCCGCTTCCACAGAAGCACAGATTGCAACTATAGAGGCATTAGGGGACAGAAAGGAGTGCAGCATACATAGTGTCTTCCAGACCATGGCCACCGCAGTGACTCAGGGCTTTCAGGTTTTGATGACTACCCCTCTAAACAATGGGATTACAGATCCAGAGGCTAGTAGAATGGCAACAGCTGCAGTCCACCTGCTTGATACTGCTGTCTCTCAGGACAGGAGCACATGCCAGGCCTCCGGCCTTCCCCTCAGAGCACCACACCAGAGGAATGTGGGAGGCAAGCTTCAGAGATGCAGCCAGTAGTGGCTGTATGACAGAAGCAAGCTGCCATGAGACGAGGGCCTTGAGCCTTTTGTAGAGCATAAGAAGCCAACCAGATCTTGTATTCCTGGCCCTCAGGTACAAAAAAAAGACATGTATCTGCACCCAAGGGAAGCATGGTGTTAAGAAACAGTAGGTTTTTTGTGTCCACTTTGGCAATCACTGCAATAAAACAGGACCTGAATATGCTGCAAACCTGTGCCATATTAATGACTAAATAACAGCGTGTGCCATTGTTAATACGTAAAAGTTTCAGGAAATAATAGAGTAAAAATGTTACACCACGAGTTGTGTTGCGCCATAGTTTACTGGCACATTTGCGCCCCTCCGTCATTAACCTCACCAAAGCTGATAAAAGTCCGTTCTCGCTGCTCAGCTCTCCATTGTAGTGAATGGCAATCGCCAATTTGCTGAATTTATGCCAATATTTGCACCACAGCCAGTCAGACTAGAATATAATGGCATGCGTGGCCTGGTGATGACATGACTTATGGCCAACACATATCTCTCAGCCTGGGAGGCCAACAAAGGGACCATTAAAATTGTGGCGCCTCACCCCAGCAGTCTGAGTATATTTTTTCCTAAATCTCTCATTTTTGGCTCCTCTAATTCTGCCCTCTTGAGCATCCCTGATTATAATCACTCAACCACTGGTGGCCATGCCTTCAGTTGCCTAGATCCTAAGCTCTGGAATTCCCTCCCTAAACCTCTTCGCCTCTCTTTTCTCCTTTAAGATGCTCCTATTTCTCATCTACATGTTGCCCCTTGGCGACATCATCTGAAAACACAGCGTCAGTTTCCACATGTACACTGACGACACCCAGCTCTACTTCACTACCTCGTCTCTCGACACCTCCACGGTCTCTAAATTGTCAGGCTGCTTGCCTGATATACAGTTCTGGATGAGCAAAAATTTTCTCCAATTAAATATTGGGAAGACCAAAGCCATTGTTTTTGGTCCCTGCCACAAACTCCATTCCCTAGCCACGGACTCCATCCCTCTCCCTAACATCTGTCTGAGGCTGAGCCACACTGTTCGCAACGTTGGTGTCATATTCGACCCTGAAATGAGCTTCCGACCACATTTCCGCAGCATAACCAAGATCGCCTATTTCCACCTCCGTAACATCGCCCGTCTCTGCCCTTGCCTCAACTCATCTGCTTCTGAAACCCTCATCCATGCCTTTGTTACCTCTAGACTTGACTATTCCAACACACTCCTGGCTGGCCTCCCACATTCCACCCTACATAAGCTTGAGGTCATCGTAAACTCGGCTGCACATGTCCTAACTCGCACCAAGTGTAGGATTCTCAAAATTCCCACATTTCCCAAGTTATTAATTAAGGACCCTGTAGGACAAGTTATTAATAAGGGAACCCTGAAGGAAATGGCTTTTGGGCTTTATGGCAAAACTGCAAGGTTAAAGTGGGACCCAGCAGGCAGCATGTCAAGTTCAAAAGGGCTTAAAACTTGACATGCCTGGGCCTGTGGGAGACAGCTTTGATTCGTTATTTCAAAACCAGACAACTGGAGGAGACAGAACACGCATTCTTCCTTTTAAAACAAATCAACTTAGGAAAAGACTTAATCTTGCACAAACCTAAAGCCCATCAAAACTCTGCATAAATAATCGCTTACAGTTTGAACTAGCTACCAAGCCAGGAAGACACCGATTAACCTTATGCATGACAATCACCCAACGACATTAAAGGCCATTTAGCAATGAGACAACCGCCCCAAAACCAGTTAAGGTGAATGGCTATAATCACCTTAACGAGCCCGCCAAAATCAGACAAAGAACTAACCCTGATTTGGCACGCAGATAACAAACTCAAAAACAGTATAACTGTAGGCCCACCATTAACCAGCACAAGACCCCACAAGGACAAGACGACACCACCCTGTATCTTCATTCGGAAGCCAACAGGAAGGCTCACGGAACACCACGGTGAGGGGACACGGTGGGGCAGGCTCGACCGAAGACAACAAGGCTGCAACCGCAGCCCGACACAAGGGCCGACCACGAGCACCGTGGTAACAAAAGGGCTGGGTAAACCATACCTTCAGACCATTACCACTACACAGGTAATAATCTAGGCCACCGTGACGGTGGCATAGTGGTTAGCACTGTTGCCTCACAGCGCCAGGGACCCGGGTTCGAATCCGGCCCCGGGCAACGGTCTGTGTGGAGTTTGCACATTCTCCCCGTGTTTGCGTGGGTTTTCTCCGGGTGCTCCGGTTTCCTCCCACAGTCCAAAGATGTGCGGGTTAGGTTGATTGGCTATGATAAATTGACCCTTAGTGTTAGGGGGATTAAATACGTGGGGTTACGGGGATAGGGTGGGATATGTGTTGGTGTAGGGGTTACAGGGATCGGGTGGGATATGTGTCGGTGCAGGCTCGATGGGCCGAAATGGCCTCTATCTGCACTGTGGGGTTTCTGTGATTCTGTGACCGAGCCGACACCGAAGACCGCCAAGCGAACCCCAACCGCAACAAAACTCGACGACCAGACCACCACCAGAAGAACAAAACCCAAAGTTTTCCACTCTACAAGCTAAGGTACCCAACAAAGACTTTACTCTGACGATAGCAAAATACTGCAGATGCTGGAAATCCAAAATAACAACAGAAAATGCTGGAAAAACTCAGCAGGCCAGGCAACATCCGTGGAGAGAAATTAGAATCGACGTTTCGGGTCGAAACCCTTTTTCAAAACTGGAAAGGAAATGAAATAGATCGAAAGGAGGGCTGGGGAGGGAACAAAAGAAGTGAATAGACATTAAGAGGTATTCAAAACGAGACGAGATGGTGATAGGACTAGTAAAGAGACAAAAGACGGCTCAGATTAAGTGTGAAATGTACTGGCAGAATGAGAGACAGCTGCCATGTAAAAAAAGAGGAGGGGGGGGGAGGGGAAACCCAAAACAAAGGGGTGGGGAAAAAAAATATAAGTAAAAATGTAATAGGGGCCGAGGTTATGATCTGAAATTGTTGAACTCGATATCGAGTCCGGAGGCTGCAAAGTGCCTAATCGGAAGATGAGGTACTGTTCCTCGAGTTTACGTTGAGCTTCCGTGGAACAATGCAAGAGGTCAAGGACGGTGAGGTCCGAGTGGGAATGGAGCGGTGAATTAAAATGACAGGCGACCGGAAGCTCGGGGTCACCCTTACGGACTGAACGGAGGTGTTCCGCAAAGCGGTCACCCAATCTGCATTTGGTCTCCCCAATGTAGAGGAGACCGCATCGTGAGCAGCGAATACAGTATACTAGATTGCAAGTAGTACAAATCGCTGTTTCACCTAGAAGGGGTGTTTGGGGCCCTGGACAGTGGGAAGGGGGGAGGTATAGGGGCAGGTGTTACATCTCCTGCGCTTGCACGGGAAGGTGCCAGGCGAAGGGGGAAGGGGTGCTGGGGGTGATGGAGGAGTGGACTAGGGTGTCTCGGAGGGAGCGGTCCCTACGGAATGCTGAAAGGGGAGGGGAGAGGAAGATGCGTTTGGTGGTGGGATCACTTTGGAGGTAGCGGAAATGGCGGAGGATGATCCGTTGAATGTGCAGGCTGGTGGGGTGTAAGGTGAGGACTAGGGGAACTTTACTCTCCCTATTTCTAACTAAGAAAAGTGGGCACTTACCAGACAAATCCACAACCGCGCCCAAACCGCATCAGCGGACTCCACCCAACTGAAGAACCTTCGCAGATTCTAAGACTAGTACCACGTGGAGACGGCAGGCCCCAAAGGACACAAAGAGCGAACCCTAAAAGCTCAACCGGCTTAACTGACAGGATTCGAACTGTCAAGAAACCCCTATTGGTGAGCATGATCCCTGGCTCTTTTTAGTACAATTTAGTTAGATATTTGGGGTGGGACAAGGGTAGGGGGATTATTAATGTGATTTTTCCCTCGTTGTGCCGTGTGATCCCTGATGTAAGAAAAAGGAGACTTACCATCAAGTAACTTTAAAGTAAGCTTTAAGTAACTTATAAACACACTATATACAAGAGAGGTCTTTACCATGCCTCTGGTAGAAGCCTCTTACAATACTGAACAGACCAGTATTTATACCAGTCCAACAGGAAGTGACATTTACAGGAAGTGAGGTAATTACACAGTTCATAGTTCATAGTTCATAGTTCACAGGAAGTGATGACATAACTTCCCGGAAGTTAGCATTTTTATCACATTCTTCCCTCCTGCAGGATTAGGAGGCTGTGGTCTACCTTTTGGTCCGTAGCCGCTGAACAAGGAAGAGTCGCACCCGTTTGGATTCCCGTCGTAGAGGGTCGCTGGTCCGCTTACATGCGGTTGGCCATTGGTCAGAGTCTGTGTGGCCTGGATTGCCCTGTGAAGGGTCGGGGAGATCATGGCTTCGAGTACGAGCCCCAATAGGTTCAAAGTCGGACTGCCTCTGTTCAGAGGGAGGTGCAGAGCTGGTCTGTGGCGGATCAGTACTTTCATGCGCGGTACTGGGAGGGTCGTAACCTTGAGCACGGGGTTCTACCGGCACCAAGCTAGTTGGTGTCCGATCAGGATCCTGGAGAGGGGTACCCGATAGGTCCCAAGAGTTTCCTGGTGAAATGCCATCACCCAATGTCCCACTAGGTCCTGGTGGGCAGGGAGCCAGATCCCGTAATGATACGGTAGATTCTCGGCCGTCGGAATATCGTATGTTTGCATAGGTGGGGTTGGCATCGGTTAGTTCGACCTCGTCTACAAGAGGGTCATTTTTAGACGTCCGAACGTATCTTCGGAGTAATACAGGTCCAGGAGTAGTTAGCCATGACGGGAGTGATGTTCCATGAGATGAGCGACGCTGGAATCCAAAGAACCGCTCATGAGGTGTAGTATTTGTGGCTGTAGAAAGCAGGGACCGTATAGAGTGCAATGCATCCGGAAGCACTGTTTCCCATTGCTGGTCTGGTAGGCCCCGAGATCTTAAAGCGAGACGTACGGAATTCCAGATGATACCGTTATACCTCTCTACCTGCCCATTTCCGATGGGATGGTATGGTGTTGTTTTGCTTGTAGCAATTCCCCGTTCTGAGAGGTAGTCCTTGAGTTCCCTTGACATAAAGGATGGACCCCGATCTGAGTGAATATAAGCCGGCATGCCACAGAGAGAAAATACCTGCTCAAGGCAGCAGATTACTGTGGACGCCAGCATATTGGAGCAGGGGAAGGCAAACGGAAAACGTGAATATTCGTCGATCATGGTGAGCAAATATGTGTTCCGAGTTGAAGAGGGCACTGGGCCCTTAAAATCGATGCTAAGTCGTTGCATCGGTTGGGTTGCATGTATGAGTATACCATCTGAGGGGCGGAAGAACTGAGGTTTTAATTCCGCACAAAGCCGGCATTCTGAGCATATTTTTTTTACATCTCCAGTGGAAAAAGGGAGATTCCGTGATCGTACGAAATGTAGCATGCGCGTAACGCCAGGATGACACAAACCATTGTGGACATCCATGAGAGTGGAGGATGACATAGTGGAGCAGAATGCCCGTGTGAGGGTGTCCGGGGCCACATTCTCCTTGCCAGGCCGATAGAGAATGGTATAACCAAAAGAGGCCAGTTCCATCCTCCAAAGTTGTATTTTATTATTCTTAATTTTGGTTCGTTTTCGATTATCGAGCATGAAGGCGACTGATCGTTGGTCCGTGATCAATGTAAAATGCTGGCGAGCTAGAAAATGGTTCCACTTCCGTACTGCCTCTATGATGGCTGTGGCTTCTTTCTCAACCGGAGGATAATGTAGCTCGGCACCTTGTAAGGTCCTGGACATAAATGCTACAGGACGACCTTCCTGATTCAGAGTAGCCGAGATCGCCACCTCCGAGGCATCACATTCAACCACGAAAGGGAGATTCTCATCGATGGAGTGAAGAGCCGCTTTCTCCAACTGTTTTTTGAGAAGGTTAAAGGCTGCAACAGCCGCTGTTCCCAGTGGAAATGATCTAGCATGCAGCAAGGGTTGGATTTTGTCCGAAAAATGAGGAATCCATTTAGCGTAGTATGCAAACAGACCGAGAGCCCGACGTAAAGAAGCCGGATTCTTAGGTGACGGGAGCTCTTGGAGCGGGCGAAGTCTTTCTGGGTCTGGCTTAATGATACCATTGCCTACGCAGTAGCCAAGGATGTTGATGGTCGGTTGCGACTCAACAGATTTGGATTCATTCAGGGTCAAATTACGGCGATGGAGGGCATCCCGAAATTTTTGGAGGTTGGAGTCGTGTTCCTGTTGATCGTGACCTGCAATGGTAATGTTATCAAGATAGGGAAAAGTGTCCCTTAGGTTTTCCTGCTTAACCAGGCCATCCATTGCCCGTTGAAAGACAGCCACTCCATTAGTAACCCCGAATGGGAGGCGACGAAATTGGTACAGCCGTCCATTAGCCTCAAAGGCTGTGTACTGCTTATCTGAGACCTTCAAGGGTAACTGATGATAGGCACTTTTTAAATCGTAAGTTGAGAACACTTTGTATTCGGCCAGTTTATTAACCATATCATCAATGCGTGGCAATGGGTAGGCGTCCAAGTCGGTATATTGATTGATGGTTTGCGAATAATCGATGCATAGTCGCTGTTTGTGAGGTTTTAGAGGGTTCTTGACAATGACGACTTGAGCCCGCCAGGGCGACGAACATGGTTCAATGATATCCTCTGCTAGAAGTCGAGAGATTTCAGCCGCAATAAAAGATTGGTCTCCCTGATTAAAGCGCCGCGATTTCGTTATTATCGGTTGGCATTGAGGCGGAATACTGGCAAATAATGAGGGTTCATCAAGTGAAGCTGCTGATAATGCACAAAATGGTAATTTAGATGGTATATTAGAAATAGTAAGTCCGGGTTTGGATCCACCAAACTCAATGGTGAGTTTCTTATGCTGTTTTTGGAAGTCCAGCCCTAAGAGGAGATCACTACATAAGTCTTTGAGCACTGAAAGTCGGGTGGAGGGATACATATGACCATGAAGTGTCATATCAACAACACAAAAGCCGGAGATTCTGGTATTAAGTGATGACTGGGCCATCGCAATTGCCTGGTCCGATGGGAAGACATGTAGTTTCAATTTCGCAACAATCTGTTCCTTAATGAAACTATCAGTACTTCCTGAGTCAATTAAGGCATCTAAGGTATGCCCTTTAATTGAAATTTTTGTGGCTGCCTGAGACAGGTTCTGTGGGCAAGCAGCTGTAATTGGTGTCGTTGCACAGAGAGTGGCTAAAACTCTCGGTGTGCTTCTTCGGGAGAGAGCTCGAGAGGAAGCTTGATAGGTCCTAGCTGGAGCATCTTGATAGGCCCTAATTGGGGCAGTTCGGTAGGCCTTAGCTGGATTGGCCCTCGTAGAGGCCCTTGATAGGCAAACTTTAGCAAAGTGTCCTTTTTTCCCGCAATAACTGCAGATTGCATTGCGAGCAGGGCAGGTTTTCCTAGGGTGAAAAGCATCTCCACAAAAGAAGCATTCCTTCCTAGATTGCCAAGAGGCTGCTAAAGTGGGGTCGTCCTCCTCTTCTTCATCAGAATTATCAGAATTAGATTCCCCCATGATAGGGTTCACCTGAGACCGCTTGAATTGTCTGGTTGCAGCTACAGCAGCAGATCGAGATCTGGGCAGCTGATAGAGGTCTGCATTTCTCTTTGCCAAATCCAGTGAACAAGCTAGTTCAAAAGCTTTTTGTAGCTCAAGTGTTTTACTTTCTAGTAGACGCTGGCGTATAAATGGAGAGGCAATCCCGCAGATGAAAGCATCACGAATCATTTCTTGGCGGTACAGCTCAGCTGAGGCTGCCTGAAAGTTACAATCTACGCTGAGCCTGCGAAGTTCTTGCAGGAATTCGTCAATTGATTCCCCTGGCCCTTGTCGGGCTGTGGCCAGTAGATGTCTAGCATAGACCTCATTTGGGGTCTTCGCATACAGTTTCTTAAGTGCCCGAATCACCTCTTCGTAATTATCCCAGTCATCAACATATTCGAACACTTTTGGGGTCACATAATTGACAAGTATCTTCAATTTAGCAGGAGCATCCACTTTACATTCATCCAGAAAATTCTCAAAAGTACGATACCAATGCTTCCATACCCTGCCAGCTGCTGGTGTATTCGGGTCCAAGTCCAGACGAATAGGTCTAAGGATTTTCTCCATGATGGGTGGTTCCCTGGATCCTTAACTTCCGAGTTTGTCTGAAGGTCTAGTATTTGTCAGTGTAAATACTAAGTTACTTAAATTGATGTAAGAAAAAGGAGACTTACCATCAAGTAACTTTAAAGTAAGCTTTAAGTAACTTATAAACACACTATATACAAGAGAGGTCTTTACCATGCCTCTGGTAGAAGCCTCTTACAATACTGAACAGACCAGTATTTATACCAGTCCAACAGGAAGTGACATTTACAGGAAGTGAGGTAATTACACAGTTCATAGTTCATAGTTCATAGTTCACAGGAAGTGATGACATAACTTCCCGGAAGTTAGCATTTTTATCACAATCCCCATTCCTAATTAAGTGTACTCTTGAGTGTCTGTAACTATTCCAGTAAACCAAGTGTAATTCTTCAATGTTATAATTTTATTGTGACTCCAATAAAACGCAGTTTTCTTGCACCAAACCAGTTGTCTACTCCAATTTTGTATCGCAGCTTGTACCTAAGTCCAGAGTCTAGAACCACAGGGGTGTGGGAGCGATTCGAACCGCTCAAAACAGTCAGAGGCAAAGCTGACTCAACACACCACCCCCTACACAAGTCCCATTCACCCATCACTCCTGTGCTCGCTGACCTACATTGGCTCCCGGTTAAGCAGCGTCTCGATTTCAAAATTCTCATCCTTGTTTTCAAATCCCTCCATGGCCTCGCCCCTACCTATCTCTGTAATCTCCTTCAGCCCCACAACGCACCCGCCTCCAGAGATATCTGCGCTCCTCTAATTCTGCCATCTTGAGCATCCCTGGCTATAATCGCTCAACCATTGGTGGCCGTGTCTTCTGTTGCCTAGGCCCTAAGCTCTGGAATTCCCTTTTGATCACCTGCCCTAATTTCTCCTTATGTGGCTCGGTGTCAAATTTTTGTCTTATAACACTCTTGTGAAGTGCCTTGAGACGTTTTACTACGTTAAAGGCGCTACATAAATACAAGTTGTAGTAGTAGTTGTAGTTTAATCTAGCCAGGTTGTCATCCAGATCGCAGTTAGTGTCTGAAGGCAATTATTTTCAGGGCCCCCACCTATTTATATGCATTATTAGGAAGATGAAAGCATTGTAATTGCCTATCCACTAGGCATTCCCCTGTTCATAATTATTATTGACAACCTGGAGGAAGAACAGAGGGAAGGTGCGTTGCTTGAGATACCATGGCCGCAGACTGAACTAATCTCACTGCTACCCCACTACAGAGAGCGTACAGGGAACAGATGTCATTTGAGGCAGTCAAAGGAGCTCTGGATGCACAGATTGCACTTCAGCAAGGAAGCAACTGGCCACCCAAATGAGACTTCAAGTGAGTCCATCACCCACAGGGCCTTGTCAGTGGCAATGAATGCAATGACAGCCCTCCAGTCAGGCACTGGTGATATTTGTAATATTAGCCAAAGAGTTGTGAGGACCTACATTCAACAGGTGACAGATGCGATCTTCCGCAGGGTACCTAACTTCATTAAATATGACGTGACCCCTGCGTAGCAGAGATTGGCTGATCAACTTCCACAGGATTGCTGGCTTCCCTAGGGTGCAAGGGGCTATTGACGGGACTCACATGCCGTTGAAGGCACCACTTGAGGAACCTTCCACTTCTATCAACAAGTAGGGTTATCACTTGCTAAATGTGCTTATTGTCTGTGATGCCCAACTGAGGATTCTGCGTGTAAATTCATATCATTGGGGAAGTGCTCATGACGGGAATGTGCAGACACTAGAGATTACTTTTTACAGCCTTTTGAAAGTTTTTTTTTAAATTGTAATTAATTTTTTTAAAGTTGATTTAGGTTGATTTCAGAAGTTGCAGCTTACTTACCTCCCAGTTCCGCACCTCAATTTGACTTTTGCCATCTGTGCTCAGCTATTTATAGTGCTATGTAGTTGGTCTGCAGTTTAAGCCACTGGGTGCGTTGTACATTAGGTCCCTGATTCACCATTAATCTCACCACACTGTAGATGGAACACTGTTCCAGAAAATGAAGGCGCAAATATAGATTGGGCCTCAATTTGCGGTCGGACACTTCCCGCGAGCGAATGCCTCCGAACCGCAATAAAAGTGCGAATACCTGATGGCCCTGGACATACAAAGACTCGCGCTCCTGGGCCTGCAGGCGTACGCCTGCGTAAAGGCCCACATATCCCAGAAGCGCATGTGGTTCGCAAGTGTCCCTGGGATCATGTGGGCCAAGCCAACCAATCAGAAAGGGGAGATCCCCATTATGCTTATGGGGATTCCATTTACGTAAGGAATCCCCATAAAGATTAATAGGAATAACCTAAAAATCACAAATTTCACACAACTTAAATAAAAATAAATCATTACAAGGATAAAAGCAAAAGATAGGAAGGAGAAAAACAAAAGTGGCAGTCAGAGAAATCAACGGTTTAAATCAAACGTGGCCACAGTAAATAATAATTCTAATAGGTCTAAGAGCGTTAAAAAAACAAGCCCGAAGGCTTTGTGTCTTAATGCGAGGAGCATTTGTAATAAGGTGGATGAATTGGCTGCGCAAATAGAGGTAAACGAATATGATTTGGTTGGGATTACGGAAACGTGGCTCAAGGATGGCCAAGACTGGGAACTCAACATCCAGGGGTATTCGATATTCAGGAAAGATAGGCCAAAAGGAAAGGGAGCAGGGGTAGCATTACTGGTTAAAGAAGGGATTAACACAATTGTAATGAAGGATATTAGCTCTGATGATGTGGAATCTGTATGGGTAGAATTGAGAAATACTAAGGGGAAAAAAACATTAGTGGGAGTGGTATATAGACCTCCAAACAGTAAGGCGGAGGTTGGGGATGGCATTAAAAGGGAAATTAAAGAAGCGTGCAATAAGGGCACAGCAGTCATCATGGGTGACTTTAATCTACATATAGATTGGGCTAACCAAATTAGTAACAATACTGTGGAGGAGGAATTCCTGGAGTGTTTACGGGATGGTTTCCTGGACCAATATGTCGAGGAACCAACCAGAGGTCAGGCCATCTTAGACTGGGTATTATGTAACGAGAAAGGATTAATTAGCAATCTTGTTGTACGAGGCCCCTTGGGTCGGAGCGATCATAATATGATCGAATTCTTCATTAAGATGGAGAATGAAGTAGTTGACTCAGAAACTAGGGTCCTCAATTTAAATAAAGGAAACTACGATGGTCTGAGGAGCAAGTTGGGTAGGGTTGATTGGGGAATGGCACTCAAAGGGGTGACGGTGGATAGGCAATGGCAAACATTCAAAGACCAAATGGATGAACTACAGAAGTTGTTCATCCCAGTTTGGCATAAAAATAAAACAAAAAAGGTGACTCAACCGTGGCTAACAAGGGAAATTAGGGATAGCATAAGATCCAAGGAGAGGACATACAAATTGGCAAGAAAAAGCAATAATCCTGAGGATTGGGAGCAGTTTAGGATTCAGCAAAGTAGGACAAAGGGATTAATTAAGAAAGGGAAAATAGAATATGAGAGTAAGCTTTCAGGGAACATAAAAACTGACTGTAAAAGCTTTTATAGATATGTAAAGAGAAAAAGATTGGTGAAGTCAAGCGTAGGTCCCTTGCAGTCAGAATCAGGGGAATTTATAATGGGTAGCAAAGAAATGGCAGACCAACTAAATACACATTTTGGTTCTGTCTTCACAAAGGAGGACACAAATAACCTCTCAGAAATACCGCGGAACATAAGGTCTGATGAAAGGGTGGAACTGAAAGAAATCAGTATTTGTAGGGAAATGGTGTTAGGAAAATTGATGGGACTGAAGGCCGATAAATCCCAAGGGCCTGATAATCTACATACCAGGGTACTTAAGGAAGTGGCCCTAGAAATAGTAGATGCATTGCTGGTCATCTTCCAGAACTCAATAGACTCTGGAACAGTACCCATGGATTGGAGGGTAGTTAATGTTACCCCACTACTCAAAAAAGGTGGCAGAGAAAAAGCGGGGAATTATAGACCGGTAAAGCCTGACATCGGTAGTGGGGAAAATGCTGGAGTCCATTATAAAAGATGTAATAGCAGAGCACTTGGAAAGCAGTGACTGGATCGGACAAAGTCAACATGGATTTACAAAAGGTAAATCATGCTTGACTAATCTACTGGAATTTTTTGAGGATGTAACTGGTAAAATAGATAATGGAGAACCAGTGGATGTGGTGTATTTGGACGTTCAGAAGGCTTTCGATAAGGTCCCGCATAAGAGGTTAGCGTGCAAAATTAAGGCACATGGGATTGGGGGCAAGGTATTGACTTGGATAGAGAACTGGTTGGCGGACAGAAAGCAAAGAGTTGGAATAAACGGGTCGTTTTCCGAGTGGCAGGCAGTGACTAGTGGGGTACCGCAAGGATCGGTCCTAGGACCCCAGCTGTTCACAATATATATTAATGATCTGGACGAGGGAATTGGATGTAATATCTCAAAATTTGCAGACGACACAAAGCTGGGTGGGAGGGTATGCTGCGAGGAGGATGTCGTGAAACTCCAGTACGATTTGGACAGGTTGGGTGATTGGGCAGAAACATGGCAAATGCACTATAATGTGGATAAATGTGAGGTTATCCACTTTGGTGGCAAAAACAGGAAGGCAGAGTATTATTTGAATGGCAATAGATTGGGAGAAGGGGAAGTGCAAAGAGACCTGGGTGTTCTTGTGCACCAGTCGCTGAAGGTAAGCATGCAGGTGCAGCAGGCGGTTAAGAAGGCAAACGGTATGTTGGCCTTCGTAGCAAGAGGGTTCGAGTACAAGAACAAGGATGTCTTGCTGCAGTTGTACAGGGCCTTGGTGAGACCGCACCTTGAGTATTGTGTGCAGTTTTGGTCACCTTACCTGAGGAAGGACGTTCTTGCCATGGAGGGAGTGCAGCGAAGATTCACCAGGCTGATACCTGGGATGGCAGGAATGACGTACGAGGAGAGATTGTGTCAATTGGGCTTATACTCACTGGAGTTTAGAAGATTGAGAGGGGATCTCATCGAAACCTATAAAATTCTGTCAGGTCTGGACAGACTAGATGCAGAAAGGATGTTTCTGATGGCCGGGGAGTCCAGAACCAGGGGTCATAGTCTAAGGATAAGGGGTAAGCCATTTAGGACTGAAATGAGGAGGAATTTCTTCACCCAGAGAGTGGTGAACCTATGGAATTTTCTGCCACAGAGGACGGTGGAGGCCAGTTCATTAAATATATTCAAGAAAGAGTTGGATATATTTCTTGAGGCTAAAGGGATCAAGGGATATGGGGAGAAGGCAGGGACAGGGTACTGAATTTGGATGATCAGCCATGATCTCATTGAATGGCGGAGCAGGCTCAAAGGGCCGAATGGCCTACTCCTGCTCCTATCTTCTATGTTTATGTTTCTATGTCAAAATTAACTAAAATGCTATGTAATTAAACATTTAAAACAAAAATTTTATTTTTTGAAAAATAAATTTAAACATTTTTAAAGGGTCCAAAATAACCGGAAGTAAATTTAAAGGTTTTTTTTAAGTTTAAATGATTTTTAAAAAGTTATTTTAATATTTCTTTAAACCCTTACACTGCTAAAAGAAGGCCCAATGCCTGCTTTTACCAGGCATAAGAGTTTCGTGGGCATTCGCTGGGCAAAATCTTCGCCAGCGAATGTCCATTTCCCGGGGATTTGTACGATCTGTCAAGCTGAAACTTGAAGATCGCAAGTTCCGGGTTTTCAAAGTTACATGGGTTCTAGATTGATTTGCATTGAATGATAGAGGTACAGCAAAATATGCAAGAATATTTAAACTTAAAATAAATGATAAATGTATTTTTAAAATATTTATCCCAAAGTAAAAGTTTTAAAAAAAAATCACAATTCAGAAAGTACTAGACATTTGGCCCTACCATCATAAATTGGTGAATCCAGAGGCCAACTCTTTTGAGAACTTGGTTTAGAAGAAAGGGAAGATGAGGCAATGCACAAATCATCAGTCAGCAACAATTTATGATCAACCTGAAAAATACAAAAAAACCTTACTTGGATAAAAATACAGTAACTTTTTACATTTATTCATGTATATTTTATATTAAAAGCAAACTGCAGATATCATAACTAATCTCACCATCTTATCATGTCCTCAGGACATCTCAAAGTGCATTATAACCAATGAATTACTTTTGAAGTGCAGTCAGTTATTACGTAGGAAAACACAGCACAGGATCCCACAAACTACAAATGAGTTGAATGACCAGTGGCAGTGGCTGATGGAGAAATGTTAGCTTGGACACCATAAAAACTTCTTCAAATAGCGCCATGAGATCTTTTATATCAAATTAAATAGGCAGATGAATCCTTGGTTTCATATCTCATCAGAAAGATAGCATCTCCTACAATGCAGAACTCCGTCAGTAATTCACTCAAATATCACCCCAGATTATGTACCCAGTCTTGGAGTGGGGATTGAATCCACAACCTTCTGACTCAGAAGCGAGAGTGCTACCAGCTGTAATGCTTCAGGAAGGCAATACATTTAAAACTTTATTATTGTGGGCTTGAGTCACATTTAGGTTGAAAGTTAAACGGGAGCATAAGAAATGACTACACCAAGTCCCCGTATTCATTCTGCATAACTGTGGATGCGCTGTACAAAAAAAGGTTTTAAACAAAATTGGTTAAATCGAAACAGGCATGAGATGTTAGAAAAATATACTCAAGGACAGTTTGGTGTCATCACAAATCTCAAGGCCTACAATTTTTAAAAATGAATAAAAAAACCTTCCTTAATCATAGGAGACAGAATGGGAAAATTGTTCAGCACATCTTTCTGAAAAGAAAATACTGGGTTTCTTCTTAAGATTTAACTAGCTCATTATCAGTTCAATATCAACTATTTTTATAATCAATGTTACAAGGAAAGAGGCAGGAAAAGTTTGAAATGGGGATAATGGAAAACTAGAGAGTTTTGGGGAGAAGCAGAAGCCTCCCACCTTAATCTGAAGTCTTAAAAAGGAGAGTGGGCATGTCTCTCACATTCATCAGCCTGTGCAAAGCTAATCCGATTGGTCTGTGTATGAGTACTTGTGTGTACGCTGTGAAGTACAGAGGCCATTTTATAAAAGTTTGGTTGAATTCAATCAAACGCTGTCAGGAGTTAACCATACTTTATCTGGGCAGATATTTTCTCTGCATCCAGGGAGATAGCCACAAAAAGAAAAAAAAAGATAACCTTTTGCATAATTTAGGGTGTCTAAAATTTCCAGAGTTCAAATTGATCTGTTTAAAAAGCCACCTACTTTACCCCAAAACAAACAAGGGTAGAATACCATTAAGTTAAATGTCCATCAGTTTCAATTGCTCCTTACAATTCTTTACTAAAGAAATCAATCAATCTGAAGATCACAGACTTAAATAAATCAAATTCTTTCTAAATGATCAAAAACAGAAAATACTAGAACATTCCCTTTTATCTGGACCTCCCGTGCAGCCGGCACACCAGCTTTTAAATGCAAAAACCGTGCATGTGTAGATTTTTGAATGGGCCGCGCAGTCCCATAAAGGGGCCGTGCGGCCAAAAAAAAAATGAAGAGGGAACGTTGACTGGAAACACTCAGCAGCAACATTCCCGCCCAGCTGTCTGGAGGTCCTGCGCAGGCTGCTTACTGGCTTTTGAACGGGAGATTTTTTGCATGTGCAAAATTTTGAATGTGCCGCGCAGCCAGTTAAAGGGGCTACGCACCCCAAAATAGTTAGGGAGAACAGGCTAGTCAGTGTTTCCAGCGTTTCGTATTTTTGTTTCAGATTTTTAGCATTTGCAGTGTTTTATCCTTTTCAGTTATAAAGAGAGACCATTTAAAAACGTCAACAATCATGTTTTAACAAAAAAAATTTTGAATATTTTCAAACTTTTTCTAATGCTCAGTTCACACCAATTATTTTGCATTATTAACACAATTCATTAAACTACACTACTGGAAAATAAAATCAGTATTCCAGGGGTTTTAATATTAATATGAAAGAACAGTTTAATTACTGTCCTAGTATATATTACTCCACAAAAAGCTCAACATAATAGCTGAAAAAGAAATATGAAAACATTTACAAATGCTAGACAGTGGACCAACGTATTAATTGTACAAGAAAATGAGTTTCACTTAAATTAAAAAGCAAAATACTGCAGTTGTTGGAAATCTGAAATAAAAACAGAAAATGCTGGAAATACTCAACAAGTCAGGCAGCATCTGTGGAAAGAGAAGCATACGGTTAACATTTCAGGTCGATGATCTTTCACCAGAACCTTTTGTTCACTTAAATGAAGATTTTCTCTGGTCACATACATGTCTTATTACAAATGGAGGTTTGTTATCTGTTTCCTTTTTAAATTGATAAGGTCCTAGGTTGAGGTGTGCAAGTCTCTGATTGGCATCCTCTGATAGCGCTGCCATCCGTCTTTTGGTGTATGGTGATGGAGACCGTGACTGGGATGCTATTGTGGGCTGCTTGTAACTGTTATTTTTGCTGAACTTTTTGGGGCATTCTGCAAGGCAAGTTTTTCTCTTTGATGATTTTGTCATGGATTTCCTGACTGGGGATGATTGTAGTTCCAACTTCATTTCATCCTCCTAAACAAACAAGTTACAAAATATATTTTTTCACAATGACATTAATAAATCAATCAGAAAGAACTTCACAAACCACTATGGAGTATTATAAACCATAACACAATCTTTACCATGAAAAATGATCTTTGAAAAGAGGGGGAAATTTTAGAACACACCCATTTTAGACTTTCACATAAAAATCAAGACACATCGCAGAAGCAAGGAAAATGCAATTTTAGACAGCAATAAATGTTCTTCCTCCAGGCTAAGCAAAACATTAAGAACTGTTAATTGCATTTGAAAAGAATCACTGCATAATTTGATAATAGCATTACATTGGTGGAAAAATAAAAATAAATAACCAAAAATGCTTTCATATTTCACTTTATGGAAACTTGATGGAAGTCCATTTTAGCAAAAGTAAAACCACATTCAGTAGGATCAAATAGGTTATTGCACAATCAGAGCTTGTAGGCTTCACTCATATTTTCTTGGGCTCCCCTTCCTAGTGATTTGTGTTTAATATGCAGTAACACAAGCACAGCATCTGCAAGAAATTTAGTTTAATTTTTTTAAAAACCATAGCGATAATTCCCCACCTCCCCTTGCTCCCTGGTTTCCCTCTCCTCGGCATGTAATTTATAGTTATAGGGCGAAAAATTCGGTTGCTTTGCGCCTCCCATTAGCGTCCTCAATGCGGCGCAAAGCAACTAGCGCCCGGGCACGGCGGTGTTTGCGCCGCTCGTGAAATTGACCAGACATTTTGCGGCGGCGCTAAACACTACCGCCACGATCTCCTGCGCCCAGTTTGTGACGTCAGTCAAGCGTGCAAGGCCCCGGTAGCGCCCCGGACCGGATATTGAGTGGCGCCCCCTGCCGCTAGCAACGACAGGTTGAGTGGAACGTTTTCCAGTTGGGAAGGGACGGGGCAGCGCTATTTAAAGGTGACCGCTTCCTGCCTTTTTTGTCGCCAACATTTTTGCACCACGCATTCCGAGAGAGACTCTTCTGGAGAGATTCAACGCTGTGTGAAGGAGTTTTGGGTACTGAGCAGCACTTTGCAGATTCATTTTGATTTGACCTTCCTTGCATCGATTTAGAAGAGACTATGGGGGCTGCACTCTGAGCTCTTTTCCTGGGCCTCTCCATTGTTCTTTCTAGCAGATTTGATGTACAGGTCGCTCCAGGCTGAGATTCAAGGCTGCAATGAGCAGGGTGTGGATGGAGAGCAAGATCGACTCTCCCCTTTAAGAACTGGCCGGCGCCAGTGTGTCTGTGTTCCATTGCTGACTGACATCACATGAGCTTCGCCAGCACTCAGAGGTAGCGCCTCGCTCCTCAGTGTTAGCGCCTTAAGAGAGGTGTGTAGCGCCTGATTTAGCGCTCTAATCACCTCCAGGGGCAATAGAAGTCGGAAGCGATAATTAGCGCCAGGCGCTAAACTTTGCGCCTGGCTGATAATTGCGCCCCAAACGGGGCAATACCGAATTTCTCCTCCATAGAGTCATAACGGCACAGAAGGAGGCCATTTGGCCCATTGAGTCCGTGCCAGCTCTCTGTAGAGCAATCCAGTCAGTCCCATTCCCCGCTCTATCCCCATAGCCCTGTAAGTTTATTTCCTTCAAGTGCCTATCCAGTCTCACCTTGAAAACATTGAGGGCTGGATTTTGTGAATGGAGATGTGCTGGAGGCGGGACTGCTGCTTGTCGGGTCTCAGTCCTGCCTCCATCAGCCTCTGGCCAACCAGCGGGACTTTCCCCTGATTGACCTTGTTAAGCCCGCCCTGCGGGGTCAGCAGGCCAATTAAGGGGAAGTCACTGACAGAGCACATCAACGTCTGACGTGCCATCTGTCAAGACTTCTTGAAAGAAGAAATGTCAGCGTTTGACAGCTCTGTGACCCCTCCGACCCCCGCAGATCTCCTACTCGACTCCTCCACCCCGGCGGGGTTCTCTGAGGTCGGGAAGCCTGCACTTGAAAAAGTAAAATGGGACTAATCCTTTTTTTTGCCTGTTAACAGGCAGTTAAAAGGATTTAATCCCTTTCCCACCTCGAGGGGACGGGACTTGGGGCAGGACGGCTTCCCGCCTCCTGGCAAAAGGGCACGGAGGCGGGATGGGGGTGGGTTTGCCATCCGCTGCCATTTTCTGCAACTTTACCGGCAGTCCTGCCTCCATACCCGTCCCCTCGGGGCTGAGAAAATTCAGCTCATGGTGTCTCCGCTTCCAACCACTTCCGTCGGCAGCGAGTTCCAGGTCCTCACCACTCGTTGCATAAAAAAGTTTTTCCACACATCCCCCCGTATCTCTTGCCCAAAAACTTAAATCTGTGTCCCCTAATCCTTGTACCATCAACAAGTGGGAACAGCCTTTCCCCATCTAGCATATCCAAACCCATCATAATCTTGTACACCTCTATCAAATCACCCCTCAACCTCCTTTGCTCTAATAAAAACAAATGCAACTTCTCCAACCTGTCCATGTAGCTAAGATCCCCCATCCCCAGAATCATTCTGGTAAATCTCCTCTGCACCCTCTCAAGTGCCTTCACTTCCTTCCTAAAGTGTGGTGACCAGAACTGGACGCAATACTCTAGTTGTGGCCTAACCAGCACTTTATAAAGGTTCAGCATAACTTCTCTACTTTTGTACTCAATACCTCAATTTATGAAGCCCAAGATCCCATATGCTTTGCTAACCACTCTCTCAATATGTCCCGCCAACATCAAGGACTTATGCAAATTAACTCCCAGGTCCCTCTGTCCCTGCTGTAGGGGGTGGTGTGGGTTGGCGCGTGCGCCCAGTCAGTTATGCCCCTGACTGTTTGTGAGCAGTTCGAATCGCTCCCACGCCCCTGGGTTCTAGACACCGGACTTAGGTACAGGTGGCGATGCAGAAATGACTAGAGTAGACAGGTGGTTTGGATGTGAGAAAACCAAGATTTTACTGAAATAGAAATTAACACTATCTTATGAAAAGTTACTAGTATAAAATTACAGGCAAATACAAAATAACTATACTTATACAGGGAATGGGGAACACACGGCACATCGAGGGAAAACAACTATCTTAACAATCCCATTATCCTTATCCCACCCCTTACACCTAACTAGATTAAGCTATGAGGGGCCAGAATTCATGCTCACCAATCAAAGATCTGCTGAGTTCAAACAGCGGTGGGGCTTGGGGTTCGCTCTTTGTGCTCTCTGGGGCCTGCCGTCGTCACGTGGTCTTGGGTCGCTGCAAGGGCGTCGTCCAGGTACAAGTACCCCAAGGTTAAAGTCTCTGCTTGGGTACTTTACCTCGCAGGGATGATGGTTCCTCTTCCTCAGGCGGCAGTTGGAGTTTGCATGAAGATAGTCGAAGGTCAGCTGGATTAAAGGCCCGATTATTTGAAGCGTTTCTTCAATCGTCTTCCCAATTCGTCTTCCTCACCACCTCGCCTCGTCTCGTCCCGCCTCGCCTGGCCTGGTTTGTCCGTGTCTGCCTGGTGCAATGCCGGGCGTTCCTGATGGGATGGGAAAGGCACGGGCAGTGGCCAGGCGGTAAGCGCGGGACGGGGAAAGAGCAGCAGCCACGAGGGCGAGGGGCCAGAGCCGGAGCCAAGAACAAGGGCAGAGAGAAGAGAGGAGAGCGTCGGTTGCTAGTGGGCCTACAATTATACTCCTTCGGATGGCCCTTATCTGAGCGCCAAATCAGGTTAGTTCATTGTCCCAATCTTGGCGGGCTAGTTTAAATAATTGTAGCAATCTAAACTAACTGTTTTTAGATGGCCGGTGATCGCACCTACTGGCCTGATTATAGAGTTGTTTTGTTATTAATGCAGCTTAATCGGCCTGCCCAGCTTCGATGGCTTCCTTAAGCTGTTTCCGATTATTTATGCAAACAACTTGATGGCCTCAAGTATAGGCCTAACTGGTTTTGATCTGTCTGCGATTTGGCTTAATGCATAATTCAGAGTCCTGCTGTCTGCTTTTCAAAATACAAAAGTCTCTCTTCACAGAAACTGCAGCTTTGGTTTCGATTTCCCCAAAAGCTGCTTGTGCCACAGAGTCCAAGCTTTTAAAATCTTGCAGGCTTTTGGCCACGAGGTGCAGACACCATCTTTGGGTACCCTTTTTAAAATGTCCATGCAGAGTCCCTTTTATTAATAATAACCTTTGGTGAAATGTGGAAATTTTGCGAATCTTACACTGCACACTCTTTAAAACTGTGCCATTAAGTGTATATTGCCTCTCCCTGTTCCTTCTGCCAAAATGCATCACCTCACACTTCTCTGTATAACATTCCATCTGCCACTTGTCTGCCCATTCGGCTAGCCTTTCTTTGTCCTGTTGCAGTCGATTGGTATCATCATCACCGTTTGCCACACCCCCAAGTTTGGTGTCATTGGCAAATTTAGAAATTCTACTCTGTATTCCAATATCCAGGTCATTTATATATATCAAAAATAGCAGTGGCCCCAGCACTGACCCTTGGGGAACACCATTGTCTACCATCCACCAGTCTGAAAAACAGCCATTTACCACAACTCGCTGTTTTCTGTCCTTAAGCCAATTCCTTATCCAAGCTGCCACTGACCCAGCTATTCCATGAGCCTCAATTTTGTTAACAAGCCTTCTTTATGGTACTTTGTCAAATGCCTTCCGAAAATCCATGTAGACAACATCCATTGCATTCCCTTCATCAATTTTTAATCTCTTTCCTAGCTCCTTATAGTCTGCCTGCAGGACCTCATCCCTCTTTTTGCCTATGTTGTTGGTACCGATATGGACAACGACCTCTGGCTGTTCACCCTCAGTGTGTCCTGCAGCCGCTCAGTGACATCCTTGACCCTGGCACCAGGGAGGCAACATACCATCTTAGAGTCACGTCTGCGACCATAGAAACGCCTATCTGTTCCCCTAACCAATGAATCACCTATCACTATTGCTCTTCCACTCTTCTTCCTTCCCCCCTGTGCAGCTGAGCCACCCGTGGTGCGGTGACCTTGGTCCTCTGCGATGCGGTCCTCTGGCTGCTCTCCCCAGAGGATTCATCACCCCCACCAGTTTCCAGAACCGGTTAGTGAGCGAGATGCACTCTGGGGATTCCTGCCCTACCTGCCTGGTCCTCCTTCTCTGTCTGGCAGTCACCCATTCCCTCTCTGCCTGCACATTCTGAGGCTGCGGGGTGACCACTTCTAGAAACGCGTTTTCCAAGTATTTCTCAGCCTCGCAGATGCACTGTATTGACTCCAGCTGCCGCTCAAGCTCCGCAACCCGGAGCTCAAGTTGCTGTAGTTGGCGACCCTTCCTGCACACGTGGTCATCCAGGCCGCAAGAATGTGCAAATCACGGGACTGAGCTGCCCTGCCATGCCTCTATTTACCAGACTATGGAGGTAATTTAGCAGAAATAAACTTAAAACTTTACGAGAAACACTCAACAGCTACCCACCAATCAGCACCTCCCCTTATTAGATAGGCTATGATCTACTTAGCAGAAATATACTCAAAAACAAAAAAAACTTACCACAAATACTCAGCCTATACTCACCTCTCAGCTCCCTTGTGCCAGCGACACCTTTGAATTTCTCCACTAATTTCTCCAGGAAAAGAGAAGTGCAAGTGGTATTAAGAAGGAACAGGAAAAAAGAAACAAAAAGGACAAGTTATAGAGAAATGATTAATTTCCCACGTTTTCCTGTGTGTTCACTAGGCTCCATCAAACATGCACGCCTCCCCTCTATGTGAGATCGTAAAGAAAGGCAGAGCAAGAAGGTAAAGACAGGCAGAACAAGAGAAATACAAATGAAAAGAAGGAGAAGGAGGAAGAAGCATCATGAAAAGAATGAGGGAAAGAGTCAGAGGAACTATTGGGAGAGAAAAAAGGAAAAGAAAAGTGGAGAAAAGAGAGGTACACAACTGCCATGATGTCACAATTGGGAGAAGTTGCCCAATTGTAGAGTGCTTCCCAAACTATTGCCGAGAATTTCGTCCATGTTACTCCCAGTACACTGCCGTAACTTCCCCGTAAGTGTGGTAGAAACACTGTCCTGACTGTAGTGCATTAGCAGAATTTTGATAGATTATACTGGCCTAGATAATTCGACCACGTAGGCCGGAATTTTGCCGGCGCTCAGAGGGCGGGATAGGAGGCGGGTCAGAGGTTAAATTCACAATGATTGACGGCAGGTTCCGAACCCGCCGTGATACCACCTCCAAGCAACTTTCCCGAGTGTCGGGTCTCCGATTTGCAAATGGACCCGACACCAAGCGGCGGGAAAGGGATTAAAGAGTTATTTTCACAGGGTTTTTGGATTTCCAGCTTCTGGATCGGATTTCACGATGTTCAGACAACACGCCAAGTAAATGTGGCGTGAACACCAGCGAGCTGAAGGCTTCATAGTTGCAACTGCAGAGTAAAAGCTGCACTCTCAAATCTTGTAATTTAGAAATCTGTGAGGTTGGTGATTGAATAATTTGGGGGGCATATTCTGTGTTTAGGCTGCAAGTATGTGTTGTGCACTACAGATCCACTGTAACCCGCATTGCTGGCTTTTAAAGACACACCCTAAACTGTGCCACCTCAAACTGTCAGCACACATATGGCAACGATGCCAAACCTTCGTTCTACATAAATTTATTACAATATTGGCAAAGAACAGAAACTTTACAAATAAATCGATCATAACACCCAAGTGAGAACCCTTGTGCTTATTAACATGACATCTTCCTCTTACACGTGCTTCTACGTCGTGAGACCACTGTGGAGGCAGCCTGCTCACTTCCCTGCTACTCCTGCTTAGACGCCTTTGGCGGCCGTTCTCTGGTTTTGGGAGCTTTGGAGGGCCTCGCCAAAGTCTGCTCCTCCTGTGGCTGTTCAGGGGCAGACTTGGCCATCTCTGTTGGCTCAGGCAGATGGGGCTGTGACCGAGGGATGGCAGTGGCAAGGGAGTGCCAGGGCTTGGAGAGGAACCCCCACTTCCTTGTGCTCGAACACCACCATCCCTCTCATGGGTCACCCGCACTTCTCATAACCGGGACATCCATGTACCTCTGGTTCCTCTCCACGATAGATGGCCTTCTAGATAGATTGTAGCTATGGAGGATAGAAGAGCCACCATGTTGGCTTGTGTCTGGCGAGTTAGGTCCTCCATGGAGGTTGCCATCCTTTCCATGGCAGCACCTAGATTGTCCACAGCGTTCACCACAGCATTGCTCATGTTTAAGATGGACTCCTCCATTCTCTGCACACTCGCAGTTACCATGGAAGCAAACTCACTCAGAGCTTCCTGTAATTGTTCCTGAAGCTCCAGCACCGCTCTCTTTCTGGATGGCCCCCGAGGCTCAGCGTTTACATGCAGCTGAGCAGAGCTGGGGAAGCCCTGCGTCCTCCGACAAGGACTCTCCACTGCTGTCCCTGTCTCTAACATCTGCTCCTGCTCACTTGTGAGCTGTGATACACCAAGTGACAACACTACTCTATCTCGCAAAAAACCCACCGATTTGTGCGTCTCTGCGCTGGTGCTGGGTGTCCTGAATGCTGCTGGCACTGCTCCCTCAGAGGCTGGTGGTTCCTCTGAGGAGTGCTTCTGCTCTTCCTCCTGGACAGTGGGGAGCAGGGGAGTAAAGGCATGAATTGGACAAGTGAAATGTATGTTGCAAACACATCCCATTGTGCAGGTGCTTAGCACTCAATCTCTATGAACATCATATCCCATATTAGTCACTCATGAATGCTAAATCAGAGGGTTGGAAATCAACTCTGTCACCAGGTTCCTCTTCTATGCCTGTCACTCCGTCCCCCACTTCCAGCTCCTCTGCACCGCGGACGATCTCCAGGGCTGCCTCCTCAGCGCTCGTTAGGTGCACCAGGGATGGTGGGCCTCCTCCTGTCCTCCCCCTCTCCCTTCAATCTGTCTCCCATCTCTTCTCATCCCCATCACTCTGCATTGGCAAGCTTCCCCTGCACATCCCAACTCACTCTAACCTCCCTTGCACTCACACCCATCTGTTTCTCTGTACAGAATCACGTCACCATCTTACTATGCGCCACTCACACTCTTATGCAATGCCAACAACTAACAATGCACAGGGAGGGAACTTGGTTTGTGCACCTCAATCCTTCATAGTCTCCCTCTAAACATCTATGTCATCCATTCTTTACACTCACTCCATCAATCTCTCTCAAACTCCACTTGTGTCCCTCGCTCATTACAGGAGAGCCCACAATAAAAGGGAGAGGGGGAGGACAGGAGTAGGCCCACCATCCCTGGCACACCTAACGAGCACTGAGGAGGCAGCCCTGGAGATCGTCGGAGGTGCAGAGGAGCTGGAAGTGGGGGACGGAGAGACGGGCGTAGAAGAACAACCTGGTGACAGAATTGATTTTCAACCCTCTGATTTAGCATTCATGAGTGACGAATATGGGATATGATGTTCATCGAGATTGAGTGCTAAGCATCTGCACAATGGGATGTGTCTGCAACATACATTTCACTTGTCCAACTCATGCCTTTACTCCCCCACAGGACCATCGAGAGCCCCGATCCCCACTGTCCAGGATGAAGAGCAGGGGCACTCCTCAGAGGAACCACTAGCCTCTGAGGGAGCAGTGTCAGCAGCACTCAGCGCACCCAGCACCAACGCAGAGACGCACACCTCGTGGGTTTTTTGCGAGATAGAGTAATGTTGTCACCTGGTGTATCACAGCTCAAAAGTGAGAAGGAGCAGATGTTGGAGACAGGTACAGCAGTGGAGAGTCCTCTTCAGAGGATACAGGGCTTTCCCAGTTGCATGTAAACACTGAGCCTCTGGGGCCATCTAGAAAGAGAGCGGTGCTGGAGCTTCAGGAACAAGTGCAGGAGGCTCTGAGTGGGTTTGCTTCCACAGTAACTGTGAGTGTGCAGAGAATGGAGGAGTCCATCTTAAACATGAGCAATGCCGTGGTGAACGTTATGAGCAATCTAGGTGCCGCCATGGAAAGGATGGCAACCTCCATGGAGGACCTAACTCGCCAGACACAAGCCAACATGGTGGTTCTTCTAGATAGATAGGCAGCTATGGAGAATAGAAGGCCATCTATTGTGGAGAGGAACCAGAGGTACATGGACGTCCTGGTTATGGGGACTGTCACTACAGAGACGGGTCCACATGGCCCCACTGATATGCAGCAAGGTGCTCTCCAGCAACCTGCTAGCAGTGAAGTGTGGGTGACCCATGAGAGGGACGGTGGTATTCGAGCACAAGGAAGTGAGGGCTCCTCTCCAAGCCCTCACACTCCCTTGCCACTGCCGAACCCTCGGTCAGAGCCCCATCTGCCTGAGCCAACAGAGATGGCCAAGTCTGCCCCTGCACAGCCACAGGAGGAGCAGACTCTGGCGGAGCCCTCCAAGGCTCTCAAAACCAGAGGACGGCCGCCAAAGGCGTCTAGGCAGGAGCAGCAGGGATGTGAGCAGGATGCCTCCACATATGCTGAAGCCACAGGGGACTCACAACGTAGAAGCACGCGTAAGAGGAAGATGTCACATTAATAATTACAAGGGTTCTCACTTGGATGTTGTCATAAATCTCATCATCGAGAAACTACCTATGAAATAACACTGGATGGCCAGCTGGTGGCACCGTCCAAGGAGTATAAATACTCGGGCGTTGGCCCCAGCTTTCCAGGGACATTTTGCAAAGACAGGGAGCTAGTGGATACAACTGGACTTCCATGTTCTGAAACAAGTTGATTAAAGCCTTGCTTTATGCTCAAACTAAGTGCGCAGTGAGTTTTATTACGTCAGATGTTATGATAGATTTATTTGTAATGTTTCTGTTCTTTGCCAATATTGTAATAAATTTATGTAGAACGAAGGTTTGGCATCGTTGCCATATGTGTGCTGACAGTTTGAGGTGGCACAGTTTAGGGTGTGTCTTTAAATTCCAACAATGCAGGTTACAGTGGATCTGTAGTGCACAACACATACTTGCAGCCTAAACACAGAATATGCCCCCCAAATTATTCAATCACCAACCTCACAGATTTCTAAATGACATGATTTGAGAGTGCAGCTTTTACACTGCAGTTGCAGCTGTGAAGTCTCCAGCTCGCTGGTGTTCACGCCTCACTTATCTGGCGTGTTATTGGAACGTCGTGAAACCCGACCCAGAAGTTGGAACATCTAAAAACCCTGTGAAAATAGCTCTAATGTACCACTTTAATCCCTTTCCCACTGCTTGGTGTCGGGTCCGTTTGCAAATCGGAGACCCGATATTCGGGAAAGATGCGTGGAGGCGGGATCAAACTGATTCCGAACCCGCCGTCAATCATTGCGAATTTAACCTCTGACTCGCCTCCAATCCCGCCCTCTGAGCACCGGCAAAATTCCAGCCTTGGTGATGGATAACAAAGCCTCCCACCTAGAGTACATTCTGTGCCCTTGCTATCCTCAGTTCTTCCTCAAAGTGGTGTTCAACATGGTGGAGTACGAGGGCAGAAGGTGGAAATCAGCAGCAGGTTTCCTTGGCCATGTTTGACCTGAAGCTATGAGACTTTATGGGGTCTGGAGTCAATGTTGAGGACTCCCGGGGACACTCTGCTGTATACCACTGTGCCTCACCTCTGGTAAGTTTATCCTGCCAGTGGAACAGGACATACCCAGGGATGGTGATGAAGGAGTCTGGGACACTGGCTGATAGGTATGATGCTGTGAATATGATTATGTCAGGCTGTTGCTTTACTAGTCTATGGGACAGCTCTCCCAACTTTGGCACCAGTCCCTAGATGTTAGTGAGGAGGGCTTTGCAGGATCACTGGACTGGGTTTGTTTTTGTTGTGTTCTGATTTGATGCCGAGGTTGTAGCCAAGTGGTCCGTCCAGTTTGATTCTTGTTTTTCTTTCTAGTGGTTTGATACAATTAAGTGACTAGGCCACTTCAGAGGGCACTTAAGAGTCAACCACACTGTTGTGGGACTGAAGTCACATATTGGCCAGATCAGGTAAGTACATCTGTGTACTTCCTTCCCGAAAAGACATTCATGAATCGGTTAGGTTTTTAGGACAAAATAATGATACTTGCTTTTTTCTAGTTTTCAGATTTAAAAAAAAAAATTGAATTCAAATTCTCATACCGCAATGGTGGGATTTGAACTCATGTTCTAAGGATTATTAGTCCAGTAAAATAACCACTACCCTAAAAAAGTACAAATGCTTTGTTAGAGATGAAAATATTTGTTTTGGACTTAGTGTTTATGATTCTGTCTGACCCCCAAAATGTTTAATATGTATGTAGCCCATTCTGTTCTGCCATATATATCTGCACCTCTGTTCCAAAAGGTTGGACACCTCTATTCTAGGAGATCATGGGGTCTCTTATTATCTCCCTGAATGTTCAAGAACTCAATTCTCCAATCAAACAATGGCAAATACTGACCTTTCTCTGCAGAAAGGGAACAGATATTGCTTTCCTCCAGGAAACACATCTGTCTCCATCACAGCATGAAAAGCTTAATCAGAGATGGGTAAGCACTTCTCTATACATCTTTCATTCCTCTCGTGGGTGAAGTTGCCATCTGATTCACAAGGGTCTCTCATTATGTTACAGCAATCTCAGCGAATGAACAGGGCTGTTAATTTTTAACTTCTGCCTATTTATTAAACATTTGTACTGTAAAAAATTCATTTTTATCTCTTTTTAAAAACTTTAATCTTTCTATTCTTCTGGCCCATAATGGTGTTCTACTTTAATTATAAGTAGATATGTCAATTGTATTCTTAACCATTGAGTGGATAAACTGCAACCTACTCTTCACCAGATGAATGCGTGGCTAAAGGGATGGTGCAGGAGGGAGGGCTTTAGTTTCCTGGATCACTGGGTCTGCTTCTGGGAAAGGTGGGACTTGTACAAGTCGGACGGTTTACACCTGAACCAGAGGGGAACCAATATCCTTGCGGGGAGGTTTGCTAGCACTGCTGGGGGGGGTTTAAACTAACTTGGCAGGGGGATGGGGTACAGAGTGGAGCTATAGCAGGGGGTGATTTACAGCCAAATACAGAGAAAAAAACAAGGCAGAGCAAATATGCGAAGGCAAAAGGGAATATGGCAGGGCTGGAAGGCATTTATTTTAATGCAAGGAGTCTTGCAAATAAGGTGGACGAACTGAAGTTGTTGTTGAACACATGGGAGTACGATATTGTTGCTATCACGGAGACATGGTTGAGGGAGGGTCAGGACTGGCAGCTCAATATTCCGGGGTATAGAATCTTCAGGCGAGACAGAGGGGGGTGTAAAAGGGGAGGGGGTGTTGCAATATTAATTAAGGAGTCAATTACTGCAGTAAGGAGGGATGATATATTAGCGGGTTCCTCTAATGAGGCCATATGGGTAGAACTTAAAAACAAAAAGGGGGCAAGCACTTTGCTGGGAGTGTACTATAGGCCCCCAAACAGTCAGGGGGAGATAGAGGAACAGATATGTAGGCAAATCTCAGAAAAGTGCGAAAATAATAGGGTAATAATAGTGGGGGATTTCAACTTCCCCAATATAAATTGGGATAGTCAGAGTGTGAAAGGCTTAGAGGGTGCAGAATTCTTAAAGTGCACCCAGGAGAGCTTTTTGAGCCAACATGTAGAAAGTCCTACAAGAGAGGGGGCGATACTGGACCTAATTCTGGGGAATGTAGCCGGGCAAGTGGTGGAAGTGTCAGTAGGAGAGCATTTTGGCGATAGTGACCATAATTCGGTGAGATTTAAGGTGGTCATGGAAAAAGACAAAGACGGCCCGGAAATAAGGGTTCTAAATTGGGGGAAGGCCGATTTTAATATGATAAGGCAGGATCTGGCCAAAGTGGACTGGGAGCAGCTACTTATAGGAAAATCCACATCAAGACAGTGGGAGACTTTCAGAAGGGAAATAGAGAGAGTACAACGCCAACATGTTCCTGTAAAGGTCAAGGGTGGGACCAACAAGCAAAGGGAACCTTGGATGACAAGGGATATACAAAAATGCATTAGAAATAAAAGGGGGGCATTTGGCAGTTACAAAAGACTAAAGACGGAAGAAGCCCTAGAGGAGTATAAAAAGTGCAGGGGCATACTTAAAAAAGAAATTAGGAGGGCGAGGAGGGGCCATGAAATAACACTGGCGAGCAAAATAAAGGAAAATCCTAAGATGTTTTATAAGTATATTAAGGGCAAGAGGATAACCAGGGAAAGGGTAGGGCCCATTAGGGACCAAAGTGGCAATCTGTGTGTAGAGCCAGATGATGTAGGCGGGGTTTTAAATGAATTTTTTGCATCTGTGTTCACTATGGAGAGAGACGATGCAGACATAGAAATCGGGCAAGGGGACTGTGACATACTTGAACATATTAGCATCGAGAGGGAGGAGGTGCTAGCGGTTTTAGCAGGCCAAAAAGTGGATAAATCCACAGGCCCGGACGAGATGTATCCCAGGCTGCTGTGGGAGGCAAAGGAGGAGATTGCAGGGGCTCTGACACAAATTTTCAGAACCTCTCTGGCCACAGGGGATGTACCAGAGGACTGGAGAACAGCTAATGTAGTACCACTATACAAGAAGGGTAGCAGGGATAAACCAGGGAATTACAGGCCAGTGAGCCTAACATCTGTGGTAGGGAAATTATTGGAAAAAATTCTGAGGGACAAAATTAGTCTCCACTTGGAGAGGCAAGGATTAATCGGGGATAGTCAGCATGGCTTTGTCAAGGGTAAATCATGTCTGACAAATCTGATTGAATTTTTCGAGGGGGTGACTTGGGGGGTGGATGAGGGAAATGCTGTGGATGTGGTTTACATGGACTTCAGTAAAGCTTTTGACAAAGTCCCGCATAGGAGACTGGTCAAGAAGGTAAGAGCCCATGGGATCCAGGGTGCCTTGGCGCGTTGGATCCTAAACTGGCTGAGTGGCAGGAGGCAGAGGGTGATGGTCGAAGGATGCTTTTGTGACTGGAAGCCTGTGTCCAGTGGGGTACCTCAGGGATCGGTACTGGGTCCCTTGTTGTTTGTGATCTACATAAATGATTTGGATGAGAATGTAAAAGGTGTGATCAGTAAGTTCGCAGATGACACGAAAATTGGTGGGGTGGTAAATTGCGAGGAGGAAAGCCTCAGGCTACAGGACGATATAAACGGGTTGGTCAGATGGGCGGAAAAGTGGCAAATGGAATTTAACCCTGAAAAGTGCGAGGTGATGCATTTTGGACGGACAAATAAGGCAAGGGAATACACAATGAGTGGTAGGACCCTAGGAAGTACAGAGGGTCAGAGGGACCTTGGTGTACATGTACATAGATCTCTGAAGGCAGCGGAACAGGTAGATAAGGTGGTTAAAAAGGCATATGGGATACTTGCCTTCATTAGCCGAGGCATAGAATATAAGAGCAGGGAGGTTATGATGGAGCTGTACAAAACGCTGGTGAGGCCACAGCTGGAGTACTGTGTGCAGTTCTGGTCGCCTCACTATAGGAAGGATGTGATTGCTTTGGAGAGGGTGCAGAGAAGATTCACCAGGATGTTACCTGGGATGGAGCGCCTCAGCTATGAAGAAAGACTAAACAGGCTGGGGTTGTTTTCCTTGGAGCAAAGAAGGCTGAGGGGGGACCTGATTGAGGTGTACAAAATGATGAGGGGCATAGATAGGGTAGATAAAGAGGAACTTTTCCCCTTAGTAGGGGGGTCAATAACAAGGGGGCATAGATTCAGGGTAAGGGGCAGGAGATTTAGAGGGGATTTGAGGAGGAACTTTTTCACCCAGAGGGTGGTTGGAATCTGGAACTCACTGCCTGAAAGGGTGGTAGAGGCAGGAACCCTCACAACATTCAAGAAGCATTTGGATGAGCACTTGAAATGCCATTGCATACAAGGCTATGGACCAAATGCTGGAAAATGGGATTAGACAGGACAGGGGTGGATGGGCGGCGCGGACACGATGGGCCGAAGGGCCTCTTTCTGTGCTGTAAAACTCTATGACTCTATGACACCACTGATATAGCTTTCTTTTTGTGCTACGAATGAACCTGACATTGGGTGATGTACGGCTCAACATCATTACACCTTTTATTCTAATCCCGATTGTCTCCCCTTTTAAATTATTGCAGAAAAAGAGGAAGATAATTGTGCTAGCCCCAATGTTTCAGTTGACCCTTTCTCTGCTCCACCCTGGACCTTGAGGTTGCTGACGTTCAGGGAAGCTGTGCTTCCCCTCCCATATTACTGTTTGTCTATATTTTATTTTTATTTTCTCATAGGCATAATGTCCTATTGCTTCCTCCTCTTGAACCCCTAACAATCATCTAAAGGCTCTCCAGGAGATAATAGGAGACCCCATGATATCCTGGAGCAGAAGTGTTCTGGCCAACTACCCCTTTCAATATCGGACCCCTTGGGGTTGCCCTAGCCTTGGTCCGTCTCAAGACATTTGGTTCATATAAATATTTTACATTGTTCATTTTCTTAGTTTTGCATCAAGTTGCAAATTTTAACTTAGATTTGTTAATGCAAGTAGCAGAAAGGGTTAACTTGTCACGTGATTGAACATTCTGAGAACAAGTTGGCGTTCTCAGAGGGAGTGGCTTTGTATGTGCTACCAGTCTGTTGTGCTCCCCAGAGTGTCAGTTATAATGTTGAATTTGGACAGGTTGGGTGATTGGGCAGATGTATGGCAGATGCAGTATAATGTGGATAAATGCGAGGTTATCCACTTCGGTGGCAAAAACAGGAAGGCAGATTATTATCTGAACGGCAGTAGATTGGGAGAAGGGGAAGTGCAACGAGACCTGGGTGTCCTTGTGCACCAGTCACTGAAGGTAAGCATGCAGGTGCAGCAGGCGGTTAAGAAGGCAAATGGTATGTTGGCCTTCATAGCGAGAGGATTCGAGTACAGGAGCAAGGATGTCTTGCTGCAGTTGTACAGGGTCTTGGTGAGACCACACCTTGAGTATTGTGTGCAGTTTTGGTCGCCTTATCTGAGGAAGGATGTTCTTGCCATGGAGGGAGTGCAGCGAAGATTCACCAGACTGATACCTGGGATGGCAGGAATGATGTATGGAGATTGGGTCGATTGGGCTTGTATTTGCTAGAGTTTAGAAGAATGAGAGGGGATCTCATTGAAACTTATAAAAGACAGACTAGATGCAGGAAGGATGTTCCCGATGGCGGGGGAGTCTAGAACCAGGGGTCACAGTCTGAGGATAAGGGGTAAGCCATTTAGGACTGAGATGAGGAGGAATTTCTTCACCCAGAGAGTGGTGAACCTGTGGAATTCTCTACCACAGAAAGCAGTTGAGGCCAATTCATTAAATATATTCAAGAAGGAGTTAGATATATTTCTTAAGGCTAAAGGGATCAAGGGATATGGGGAGAAAGCAGGGACAGGGTACTGAATTTGGATGATCAGCCATGATCTCATTAAATGGCGGAACGGGCTCGAGGGGCCGAATGGCCTACTCCTGCTCCTATCTTCTATGTTTCTATGAATTAAATGTCAAATCAGGTACAGAAAGCAAAATAAAGAGAGGGAAAGAAATATTGGATTAAGAGAGAGATAAAAGATTCAGAAAGAAAAAATAAAACAAAAAATATTTACTTTTTAAAAAATCTCCAACAATAATTAAAATGTGAAGGAATGAGACACCACACTTACTAATTTTCAGTACCAGAGCGGTTGTTTGGCAGTAATTAAGACTTATCACGTCTTTAAAAGAGTACTTACACTGGAATGGACAAGCCCAAACTTTCTCTGGTGGTTTTAGTGAGTCTCTATCAGGTAAATACACAACTTCACGCCATTCAATGTACTTGAATGGTGAGCTTTTTGGCGAGATACTGTTATCGCGCAGCTTCTGGAGGAGCAGGGCATCTTGGATAGCAACTTCCTGATTTCTGCGTTTAACTGCACCTGTGCGGTTGCTGGAAGTTGCTGTCCGATTTCCATGCAAATAACAGTGATGCTGTTAGTCTCACCGTTATCTCTACTGCAAAGTCCAGCCCATTATACTCTTCCATGCTAAAACTATTTTGCTATTTACAGTAAAACCATTTGAGTAATTCAGAGTAAAATACAGATACTAACAGCTTATATTGCTACAGTTGAGATTAGATGTATACTTTATATAAGGAATACTGAATCAAAATGTTTTCAAAAGTACTCCATTTTCAGCACAAATTGTACAAACCTCAGTGAAATATTTCTTAAAAATTAAATCAGTAATGTAGGTGGTGATATTGAATCTAAGAAGCCTTCTTTACCTTCAATACAATTAATCAATGCAATGCTCACCTCATATTCTATTTGTGTAAGGTCGAGTGGATATTCTTTGATTATTGAAGTTGTAGAGAATTCCAGCCTAGGGGCTATACCCTGAAGGAGAAAAGACCAAATGATATCAGAGACCAGAATCTCCCTCTCCTACACGCTCACGCAGAAAAACAAAAACAGATTATCAGAGCATCTCTAATTACTCTCACTGCACTGATTCACTTTTTTTTGTATCTCCCAAATACAGAAAAACATATAGTCACCGTGGCTCAGTTTGTAATGCCCTAGTTCTGAGTCAGAAGGTCAAGGTTTCAAGCGCCACTCTAGTACTTGAGTACATGCATTAGACTGACAAAAGAGTGCAGCGCTGAGGGAGTGTTGCATTGTCAGAGGTGTCATCTTTTGAATGAGACATTAAACCAAGGTTCCATCTGCTAATTAAGATAAACTAAATGATCTCATGGCACTATTTAAAGAGCGGAGTGTTCTCCCAATATCGAGTACGATAGCAAAATACTGCGGATGTTGGAAATCCGAAATAACAACAGAAAATGCTGGAAAAACTCAGCAGGTCAGGCAACATCCGTGGACAGAAATTTGAGTTGACGTTTCGGGTCGAACCCTTCTTCAAAACTGTAAAGAAAAGATAGATCGGAGGCAGGGCTGCGATCGGACAAAAGAATAAAAGAAACAAAAGAAGTAAAAAAGAGACAATAAAAGGTGTTAGAAGCTAGACAAGATGGGGCTATTACCATCTCGTCTAGCTTCTAACACCTTTTATTGTCTCTTTTTTACTTCTTTTGTTTCTTTTATTCTTTTGTCCGATCGCAGCCCTGCCTCCAATCTATCTTTTCTTTCCAGTTTTGAAGAAGGGTTCGACCCGAAACGTCAACTCAAATTTCTGTCCACGGATGTTGCCTGACCTGCTGAGTTTTTCCAGCATTTTCTGTTGTTGTTTCGTTCTCCCAATATCCCTCCCTCTAACCACCACCAAATACAGATTTAACAGCTATTGATCTCATTTGCTGTTTTGGGGCCTTGCTGTGCGCAACTTGGCTGCCAAATCTGCCTCTATGACACAATAACTAAACTTCTTAAAAGTAATTAATTGGATATCAAATGTGTTGTGATATCCTGGGAATGTGATACGGTGCTATGTAAATGCAAGTTCTTTCTTTTGTATAGGACCAAGACTAGACGAATGTGCAGGAATAAATATTTGTAGCCACAAAAATATGGGGTTGAATTTCCGAAGGGCTCTCTGCCATAACTTTAGTGGAACATCCATGGAAATCACGTTTCTCCAGGGTTTCCACAGATCCGATGATCGGAAAACCCACTGCATAAATTCAACCCCTATGTCTCAAGGTGATGACACCTTTCCTCTTGCACCACATGCCCCACCTAAACTGCCACGATGGCGGTGTGGCCTTTATTACCAAATCTCACCTTGGTCTGCCCCCCATCTCCTCTGGCAACTTATCCTACCCCTCTCATCTCTCACTTAAAAACTTCATTCTCTACTGCTCACCCAAGCCCAATGCCAAGTTTCTCACCGAGATATATTCACTGCTTTTTCACCCTCAGCTCTGAATGACTTCAATCTTCATCTCAACTCACCTTGCCCTCTCTCCTGAGTTCACTGCCTTCCCGTCTTCCCTTCACCTCTCCCTCCATATAAACTCTCCTACCCATACTCACGCCCACCCTCTCGACCTCTGCATCTCACGTGGCCTCTCTATTCCCATTGTCTAAATCACAGACAAGGCCATCTCTGATCACTTTGCTGTATCCCTCTTCACTCACAGCCCCCTTCCCACCCTACTTCTTTCTGCTTCCGCCCCTGGAAAAATTTTCCCCCCAAGTCACTTACAACAGCACATTCAAACTCCCAAAAGCCTTTCACCCGCCATTCACCATATTTCTGCAGCTACCGATCTGCTCAATCACACCCTCATCTCCATTTTGGTGCCCTTGTCCCCAGTAAAATCTTTAATCTCTCCCACTCTGCTTGTTCCCCCTCAATACTACAAACTCCGTTCCTTAGCTACCGATTCCAGCCCTCTTCCTGGCCACCGTCTCAGGCTGAACTAGACTGTTCGAAATGTCAGCATCCTATTTGACTCTGAGCTGAGCTTCCAACTCCACAACCAAACCACCTACTTCCAGCTCTGTAATATTGCCCATCTCCGCCCTTGACTCAGCCCATCTGCTGCTAAACCCTCATCTATGCTTTGGTTAACTCCAGACTCGACTATTCCAATGCTCTCCTGGCCGGTCTCCCATCTTCCAACCTCCATAAACTTAAGCTCATCCAAAACCCTGCTGTCCGTATCCTAAATTGCACCAAGTCTCGTTCACCCATCACCACTGTGCTTGCTGACCTACATTGGCTACCGGTCCAACAGCACCTTGACTTTAAAACTTTCATTCCTCCATGGCCTCACCCCTCCCTATCTCTGTAACCTCCTCCAGCCCTACAACCCTTCGGGAACTCTACATTCCTCCAATTCCAGCCTCTGTGCATCCCCCACTTCCTTCGCCTCACCATTGGCGGATGTGCCTTCAGCTGTCTAGGCCCTAAACTCTGAAATTCCCTCACTAAACCTCTCCGCCTGTACATCCTCCTTTCAAGACCCTCCTTGACCAAGCTTTTGATGAGCTATCATGTCTCCTTCTTTGGCCCGGTGTCAATTTTTGTCTGATTACACTCCTGTAAAGCATCTTGGAACTGTTTACTACGTTAAAAACACTATATAAATGCAAGTTGATGTTGTTGTTGTATTATGGCTACTGAATTGTACCAGCATGAACAGTTGTCAATGATCATCTGGGAGTCAGAGAGCTCTAAAATACTTTAACTTTATACTTTTTGGATAATCAGTTAAATTTTGTGCACCTTTAGGCCAGCCAATGCACCAATCAAATCAGAGCCTCAGTCTGTACTTTATGGAATCAGACAGTGAGAGGCCAGAGAGGCAGAAAACAGAGTTTGCTTGTGGAACTTAAGCAAAATGACCTTAAGTTGCTGCATGGCATGTGGACTAGAGATGCTAAAAATAACACGGGTTAACAAACCCAACATGAGAGTGTTACTGTGGAGTTACTAGTCCTGAAATTCTTAGTGAGCTGCTGCATGACTGGAAGTGGGGCAGGGCAAGACTTTTGTTTGCCAACTGGCCCAGACCCTGACTCTGTCCAAAATCTCGGTGACAGCAAATTAACATTTTGTTTTTGCATAATTGCAGTGCCCATCCCAGCATGCCTCCAGCTGAAGTGTACAGAAGAAGAGCTGAAAGATTCAAATGTAAATTTGCAGCTTCAAAACACAATTAATTGGCACAGGGAAACAAATATTTGGGTCTCACTTCTGTCAGGGTTTAATGCACGTGTACAGAGAATATGGGGCAACTGAGCGAAACTGGTGGAATTTAGGACATCTAAATAATTTAAATAATTAAAAAGGCTAGTGGAATATTGGCCTTTATCTCAAGGGGGCTGGGATACAAAGGGGTGGAAGTTATGCTACAGTTATATAAAGCTCAGGTTAGACCCCATTTAGATTACTATGTTTAGTTCTGGGCACCGCACCTCAGAAAGGATATATTGGCCTTGGAAGGGGTATGGTACCTAGGCTAAAAGGGTTAAATTATGAGGACAGGTTTCATAGACTAGGCTTGTATTCCCATGAGTATAGAAGATTAAGGGGTGATCTAATTGAGGTGTTTAAGATGATTAAAGGAGTTGATAGGATAGATAGAAACTATTTCCTCTGGTGGGGGAGTCCAGAACAAGGAGGCATAAACTTAAAATTAGAGCTAGGCCATTCAGGGGTGATATCAGTAAGCAATTCTTCACACAAGGGGTAGTAGAAATTGGGAACTCTCTCCCCTAAAAGGCTGTTGAGGCTAGGTCAATTGAATATTTCAAAACTAAGATTGCTAGATTTTTGTTATGTAAGGGCATTATGGGTTACGGAACCAAGGCGGGCAGATGAAGTAAAGATACAGATCAGCCATGATCTAACTGAATGGCAGAACAGGCTCGAGGGGCTGAATGGCCTACTCCAGTTCCTATGTTCCTAAAGTCACCCTGCCAGTCCCAACTTCTCCTCTAGTGTCAGTCAGCAGCCAGTCACATTTCCTCATCATTTTTGCTCCAAATTCCTCACCCAACCGGTTTCTGTGGGGGGAATTTTAACCCCAAAAAACAGGTGGGTTGGATGGGAGGTTAAATTGTTTAAAAAACTGAATCCCGAACCTAACCTGCCTACTTCCGGTTTCAACGGAGGTGGGCAGCCAACCCGCACCAAATAGGTGGGTCTCCTATTTAAATATTATAATGAGGTTGGCGTGCCTCAGATTTAACCACCATTACAAATTTAACTCTGGATGGTCGGGTTTCTCAAGCCTTGGGGAACCTGCCAGCTAAAGTAAGGCGAGGACTGCTGGATCCAGGAGGTAAGCGCCTTTACTTACCTCCTGGATCCAGCATACCTGCCTCAGCCACCTCCCCCGATCGGAGATCCCCCCCCCCCCCACGAGGCCTCTGACCCTCTCCCGAGGCCTCCAATCCCCTCCCAGAGGCCTCTGATCCCCCCACGAGCACTGATTGCCTTCCTGTACTCCGCCCTCCAGCCCCAATGCTCCTCCGGCCCCGATCCTCTCCTCTCTCCCCCCACCCCACTGATGCTCTAGCCCCGATCCTACCCCCCACCCCACCCGATGCTCCAGCCCCGATCCTTCCCCCGATCCGCTCCCCCACCCCCCCGGGGATTGCCAGAGGAACCAAGTGGAACACCAGTTAGCGTGATGAAGACTATGAAATTCAACACGAAGTTACACACTTCAAATCTCCTTCTATGGGTGCACAGGTCTATCAGTGTTGTAGAATCAGAAAAATCAAATCTGAAATCCTCCAGAAAAAAAATGGACTTTGAAATCCCCAATAAAGTAGCCACCTTTGGAATATGGTCAACTCAGCTTGTTCTGTTGTTGACTGCGATAGAGACGTTCAATCTATCCTTTTTCCCCCTCCATCCTAAATGCTGGGCCCATAAGCAGCTTACTTGCAGAAGGGGGAAAAAGGTGCATGCAGGACAGTTACAAACACTCTAAAAGTGGCTTTATGGCTTCAAATAATATAAGCTTGTCTTAGTTCTTTTATTTTGTTTCATATAGCAGCTCAGACCCCTTTCCTGGAGTTCTTTAACTAAAGCTTGCCTCTCAGTAACTCCACAGCACACCTGCATCAAAAGATGAGCTCATGAGAGCACACTGCTACCCAATCTAAGTTCAATGGTATAGCAAGACAAAGTAGGGCAGCCTCGGTGCTCCTCTACTCAGTTACCTCCATGCTGCTCTCTCATAGCCACCGCTATCAAAACACCTCAATTCTGAAGTATGTGACATTACTCTCCTAGTATGTATAACTATACCAACAGACTAGCTGTATTAATGCATTTTTGCAAATGAAAAAATAAGGAAATGTACAACAGCATCAATATAAAAATCGATGCAAAATTGTAATTATTTTTATTTTGGGAAAAAAGCACTTTCCTTTTAAGCTACAAGTAGATTTCCCTTTTTAGATAATATATTGATATGCACATCTTTATTGTGAAAAAAGGAATCTCATAGCTGTAATTTAATTTTGTGGCTTAAAACATAAAAGGGGTAAACAAACAAGTAAATGCCAAATGTTCACCAACTGCCGAAACAGTTGTCAGTCGTCAAGTTAAAAAATACATTTCCTTTTCCACCGCAAGCAATTAATGAAGATAACCAGAAGTGGCAGAACTAATATGGACTGTGAGGTGGATGAACCATTCACATTTGCAATAATTGAATTATTATATTCTTTTGCTGACGGTAAGATGTAATTTATTGAAAATTCTGTAGCAAGTCTAATTATGCACACAGTCCCTGCTCTGTTTTCCTTGTATAGTATTAACCATATATTTGCTATGTAACTAATTTAATCACACTCTGAACATGGCATGGCATGTATACTTGGTTACTGGGATAAATGATGAACTGTCCACATGCTTTGATAATGTAAATAAATATTTTTCTGAAAGTCCCATTATCTACAAATAAAAAGTTTTTATTAATAAAGTTCAAAGTGGATGCTCCAAAGAAAATACAAGGACGTCTATAAAAGTAAACAAAACAGCTGGTGTAAAATTAAAATAAATTAAAAGCAGAGTAATTTAACATTAAGCATATGATAAAATTACAGGAAACTCTTTTTTAATCCAGCACCGACGGGACCGGCGTGGTGCCGGTTGATCAAAAAGTCCGGATTACAGGGAGGTATACTTATCAAGGTATGAGAGCCCCGTACACAGCCACAGGTGCAGGTGCCCCGGTTACCCGGCACTTCTGCATGAGTCCCTGTTACACGGCCACAGATCCAGGAGTCCCTATTGCACGGCCACAGGTGCAGGAACCCCGGTTACATGGCCACAGATCCAGGAGTCCCTGTTGCACGGCCACAGGTGCAGGAACCCCGGTTACATGGCCACTAATATATAGTAAAACTTACCTGAACCTACTCCTGAATTTTGCCGGTTAAGAGAGATTTCCGGATATTTAGGTGCCAGTTAAAAGAGAGTTTCCTGTACAAAGATTTTTTACAAATCTGTTGTACTCTACAATATAACTCAAAGGTGTGTATAACTCAAAACAAGACAGTTACAGTAACTAATCACTAGCTCTTATTTATTTTTGACAATTTTATGTTGGTTGAGGTGAGCGCTAATAGTCCTGGGATAACATCCTTTCACTCTGCACCAGGATCACAGCATGGAAACCCCCTGTTTAGCCATCGCTTTGAATCACCAACATGTCTAAAGATCTGAGCTGAAGCCTAAACATTTTCATCCAATTAACAGGGGCTCCTTGAATCACACCAATGTATTAATCTATATATTTTATTTTTAAACACTTATAGAATCATAGGCCGCGAATTTGCCTGCGCTCAGAGGGCAGGTTTGGAGGCAGGTCCACTATCAAAATATCAAAGATTGACAGCGGGTAGGAAACCCGCAGTCAACCCGCCTCCACACGAGTCTCTCAGGTGTCGCGTCTGTCAGCAGAGAACTGACCCGACACCAAGCGGCGGGGGATACAATTGAGCTTGTTAAGAGCCAATTTAATACTACTTTGAGGCTTCCTTGCAATTTTACATTCTCCCCCACGGGTTACCTGCTGTTCAGGAAACACACCAGCTCAACCTGGCGTGTTTTGAGTCTGCTCTGATGTTTCTGATTAGCTGACAGCTGCAGAAGTGGTGTAAAGGAAGCCTGGTGAGTTTCAGAGTGCAGAAAATGTTGGTTACTGCATTTCTTTAGCTTACAAATTTTTAGATCCAACTGTATTTCTAGTGCCACCTCATTGGGAGAACCTCTCTCACCATTGACAGATCGCTTCTGTCATTTATTGCAGCAACATCGGTGCCCACATGAAACTGATAGACAGGATGTACTAGAAAGGCTGGGTATGCTTAGTGTGGATAAGTCACCTGGTCCAGATGGCTTGCATCCCAGGTTGCTAAGGGAATTGGGGGAGGAGATAGCGGAAGGGCTTGCCATAATTTTCCAATCTTCCCTAGATGCGGGGGAGGTGCCTGAGGATTGGAAAGTGGCAAATGTGACACCATTGTTCAAGAAAGGGTATAAGGGCAATCCTAGTATCTACAGGCCGGTCAGTTTAAAATCAGTGGTGGGTAAAGTTTTAAAACAATAATCAAGAAAAAAATTAATGGGCACTTGGAAAGGTTTAAGTTAATTAAGGAGAGCCAACACAGATTTGTAAAAGGCAGATCGTGTTTGACTAATCTAATTGAATTTTTTGACGATGTTCATGGGGCAGTGGTTGGCCATCTTGGATTTGTCCTGCTTGTTGTGGACAGGATAACCTCGGCAATTTTCCACTTTGTTGGTTAAATGCCAGTGTTGTAGCTGTAATGGAACAGCTATATTATATTATGTTTATGCTTTAATAATTTCAGGTCAGAGTCATAACAGCACAGAAGGAGGCCTTTCGGCCCATCAAGTCTCTGTGGCGCAATCCAGTCGGTCCCATTCCCCGCTCTATCCCTGTAGCCCTGCAAGTTTATTTCCCTCAAGTGCCTATCCAGTCTCCCCTTGAAAACATTGAGTGTATCCGCTTCCACCACTTCCGTTGGCAGCCAATTCCAGGTCCTCACCACTTGCTGCGTAAAAAAGTTTTTCCTCACGTCACCCCTATATCTCTTGCCCAAAACCTGAAATCTGTGTCCCCTAGTCCTTGTACCATCAACTAGTGGGATCAGCCTTTCCCCGTCTAGCCTATCCAAACCCGTCATAATCTTGTACACCGCTATCAAATCACCCCTCAACCTCCTTTGCTCTAATGAAAACAAATCCAGCTTCTCCAACCTGTCCTTGTAGCTAAGATCCCCCATCCCCAGAACTATTCTGGAACAAAGATACCTGGTGGTTCACATACACAAATTTTTGAAGGTGGTAGGACAAGTTGGTAACGCCGTTAAAAAAGCATATCGGATCCTTGGCTTTATAAATAGAGTATTAGGAGTACAAAAGCAAGGGAGTTATGCTAAATCTTTATAAATCACTGGTTAGGCCTCAGCTAGAGCAGGGGTTCTCAACCGGGGGTCCACTGCCTCCAAGGAGTTCACGCCATGGGAAATCGACTCATTTTAGCAGGAGCCTTTGGATGGACCCGCCTCACTGCTGCCACCTGCAGGTGGCGCCCTCTGGGGAGGTCAGTGGCTGGGCCTGGGCTCCACGGGCCTTCGTTGGTGGTAGAGGCACACGCTGCCTGTGGGCGCTCTGCAAACCAATCGAGAGTGGCAGATGGAGGAGGAGAATGGGCCGGAGCTTCTGTGGGAAAGCAAAGACTTGGGGCCCGTCACACTCTGTCAAGCCAACCCGGGGCCTTGGTCTCTGTTTTAAATCGGCGAGGGAGGACCAGAGGGGAAAAACCCCACAAAATTACCCTACAGGAGCCATGGCGAAGGTGCAGGTGAACAACATGGTGGTGCTGGACAACCCGTCGCCATTTTTCAGTTCTAGATCACCTTCAAGTGCATCGAAGAGCTGTCGGAGGTTGAGTGAGGCCTGGGGCCTGGACGCGAGGGCCTCCAGGCGCCGTAAAGTGGGTGGAAAGTTATCCCCGTTTGTGTTGAGGGGCTGAGACCTAGTGAACCTTGACAGTTGCTAATGGCAACCATGTGAGATGAACCCCCATCCCTGCTCCTCACACACCCATTTCTCCTCCCCTCATCCCCTTCTCCCCCACCCCCTCCCAACCACAGGGGGTCAGTGGAATTTTTAGAACACAGGAGGGGGACCTCAGAAGCAAAAAGTTCGAGAACCCCTGAGCTAGAGTATTTTGGGAACCACACTTTAGAAAGCATGTCAAGGCCTTGGAGAGGGTGTAGAGGAGATTTACCAGATTTACCAAAATGATACCAGGGGTGAGAGACTTCAGTTATGTGGAGATACTAGAGAAGCTGGGATGGTTTTTCTTACAGCAGAGAAGGTTAATGGAGGATTAAATAGAAGTGTTCAAAATTCTAAGGGGTTTTCATAAAATAAAAATAGTATCCACTGGCAAGTGGGGGTCAGTAACCAGAGGATACAGATTTAACGTGGTGTTAAAAAGTACCAGAGGGGAGATCATAAGAATTTTATTTACGCAAGTTATGATCTGGAATGCACTGCTTGAAAGGGTGGTGGAAGCAGATTCAATAGTAACCTTCAAAAGGGAATTGGATATGTACTTGAAAAGGAAAAATGTGCAGGTCTATGGAGAAAGAGCGGGGGCGTGGGACTAATTGGATAGCTTTTTCAAAGACCCGACACAAGCACGATGAGCCAAATAGCCTGCTTCTGTGCTGTAAGATTCTACGATTTTACCAAATGGAGACTAGAATATGGGGGGTGAAATTGCTCTTCGCAATTTAGAGACCAGAGGGTTGAAATTGCTGTTCGGCAGTAGGGCAAAATGGGTGATAATGAAGTGGCAGCTTGTTTTGCATCCCACCTGATTTTCTTTTCCAGTGAAGTCATTGTAAAATGGTCTGCCAATTTGCCATTGTCCGTTTTACGCTACTGCTGAATATCAATTCCACCCTACAGTCTCCAAATACTACGTTGACATCCAGCAGGGTACTCGCTTCTGGTAGTTTTCCCACTTCCGAGTCAGAATGGTTGGGTTCAAGCCCCACTCCAGACAGTCCCAGACAGCGGAGTCTGTAGTGCCAGCTCTGAATACCAGATCAACGTCTAGCTGGGGTACTTATGTCCAATGGGTTCAGGTTGCCCCTTCATCGTAAAGGGTAGGTGGGGCTCTCTAGCCTTGGTTGCAGCTCATCTAGAATAAGGTACTCTGAGGATAAAAACCACGAGGAAGGCAACGGAAAACCATCTTAACCACTCTTCCCTAGTAAATCGCTCAAGAATGAGACTTAAGTTAGGACCTGCCCTAGGGCAAAACACAACAGTTGGATTGGCTATTTTACTAATCTCCTAAATGTAGGAAGTGAGTTGAAATAATTGGTTTCTGTCAACATTTCAAACTGTATCCCAGTTGCTGGCAAGATAAACTCAGAATTTCAGCACATATGAAAAGCATTTAAATTGGTAATAATAAACAGATCCTCATTAAATTCTCTGATAAAAAACACTACGGGGGAGAAATTCGGTTGGCAGCGCTTCCGATTAGCGCCTAAAGAGGCAGAGAAGTGGGTCGTTAGCCAATTTTCAGCTGGGCGCAGTGAACCCAGCGCCTCCTCCCATATTGAGTGGTATTTTGCGCTGGCGCTAAACAGGCAGATCATGACGTCATTTCAGTGTGCAGCGCCTTTTGGGCGACCCGGGCCGGAAATTCAGTGTTGCGCCCCTCCGTTCCGCCTGGCGCTAATAAGGACTGCTTACCTGGAACGTTCCCCAGTCGCTCTCGGGCTAGGGGGGCGCTCTTTAAAGGGGACTGCACTGGTATAAAAGTGGCAGCCATTTTGGGAGCACAACTTCCTCGAGACTTTCAGAGTTGCTGAGCTGCACTCTGAGAGCCATTGCACCAGTGAGCCAGCGCTGGCCAGAGGAACTTCAGCCTTCTGACCATCACCTTGCTGCTGGTGAGCATTTACAACGTTTACAATTTCTTGTGCGCTATTGAGTGCGAGTCATCAAAGAGTGCTCTGAGTTTGGGTAAGTGTGAGAGTTCTTTAATTGTTATTTCTCTTTATATCATTCTTGAAAAGATTACTTAAGCAGTTTAAGTAAAGGGGAAAAGTTAAATATTTGGGATTCTGTTGGTTTAAGAAGAGTAAAACAAGGTTACACTGCAGTAGGAGTAAATTGGCACAGCAGGCAGTGGAAACCAGTTTTCTAACCAATCAGCAGGGGTGACTCATTTGGCTGTAAACAAACAAACAGTATAAAAAGACCAGTCCTAGTGCGAGCAAGCACTGAGTGTGAGTCATCAAAGAGTGCTCTGAGTTTGGGTAAGTGTGAGAGAGGGTAAGTGGGGTGTTAGGTGCTCTTTTCAAACTTTAACTCTGTGAGTTGTAGTTAATAAGGCCTTTCTGGTGCAGAGTGACTGTTGGTAAACCATTTAACTGGTGTAACTAGAGGGATTGATTTAATTTAAATCCAATTAATTAAAGGGGATACTAACATCTAAATCGGGCAGAGGGTGTCCATAACTAACAATAAAAATTTTAATTAATTACATAGAACGGAGGTGATGTATTACTGTTGCGAGATGTGGGAGCCGGTGAACCCCATTGAGGCTCACGGTGATTATGTCTGTGACAAGTGTCTGCTGCTACAGGAACTCCAGCTCCGTGTTGATGAGCTGGAGTCTGAGCTTCAGACACTGCGACACATCAGGGAGGGGGAGAAGTACCTGGACTCTGTATCAGGAGGTGGCCACACCTATGAAGTTAATTAATTCAGATGTAACCCATGGTCAGGGACAGGACGGTGTGACTACGAGTGAGACAGGTACGGGGATCCAGGAGGTAGAGCTGGAGGAGCCGCAGCCCTTGCTCTTGTCCAACAGGTTCGAGGTTCTTACTCCCTGTGGGGACGGGAGCAGGGACTGCAGGGAGGATGAGCAACCTGGCCACAGCACCGTGGAACAGGGGGCCATTCAAGAGTGGGGAATAAATAGAAATGTTGTAGTGGTAGGGGATAGTATTATTAGGGGGATAGATAGAGTTCTCTGCAGCCGAGAGCGAGAGTCCCGAAGGCTGTGTTGCCTACCCGGTGCCAGGGTTATGGACATCTCCTCTGGGCTGGAAAGAAACTTGCAGTGGGAGGGGGTGGATCCAGTTGTCGTGGTCCATGTTGGTACAAACGACGTAGATAGGACTAGGAAGCCGGTTCTGTTAAAGGAGTATGAGCAGCTAGGGGTCAAATTAAAAAACAGAACCTCAAGGGTAATAATCTCTGGATTATTACCTGAGCCACGAGCGAATTTGGCTAGGACAAATAAAATTAGAGAGTTAAATGTGTGGCTCAAAGACTGGTGTGGGTGAAATGGGTTTTGCTTCCTGGGACACTGGCACCAGTACTGGGGCAGGAGGGAGCTGTTCCGTTGGGACGGGCTTCACTTGGCCAGTGCTGGGACAAGAGTCCTGGCGGATCATATAACTAGGGCTGTAGAGAGGGCTTTAAACTAACTAGTGGGGGGGCGGTTCCTAGAGAGCAAATAATAAAAATGACAACAGAGAAGGTCATAGACTTAGGTAGCAGTGGGGAAATTAAAAACCAGAGCGTGTCAGGAAGGGGCAGAAGGTATGGAGTAAAAGGTAAAGTAATAAAAAGGGCAAAAGCAGGAACTAAGTGTCACAAAACATATTTGAAAGTTCTCTATCTGAATGCACGTAGCATTCATAACAAAATAGACGAGTTAATGGCACAAATAACTACATATGGGTATGATCTTGTGGCCATTACAGAAACATGGCTGCAGGGTGACAATGCCTGGGAATTAAACATACCAGGTTATTTAACGATCAGGAACGACAGGCAGGAAGGAAGGGGAGGTGGGGTGGCTATGTTAATAAAGGAAGGAATCACTGTAATAGAGAAATGATATTGGGTCAAAAGATCAGGATAATGAAACAGTTTGGGTGGAGGTAAGGAATAATAAGGGGAAAAAAACACTAGTGGGCGTAGTCTATAGGCCTCCGAACAGTTGCAACTCTGTTGGACGGAATATCAATCAGGAAATAGTTGAGGCTTGTAATAAGGGAACATCTATAATTATGGGGGATTTTAACTATCATATTAATTGGACAAATCAAATTGGGCAGGGCTGCCTTGAGGATGAGTTCATTGAGTGTATTAGGGATGGGTTTCTTGAGCAGTATGTAACGGAACCGACCAGGGGGCAAGCAACCTTAGATCTGGTCCTGTGTAACGAGACAGGATTAATTAAAAATGTCCTAGTAAAGGATCCCCTTGGAATGAGTGACCATAACATGGTTGAATTCCATATTCAATTAGAGGGTGAGAAGGTTGGATCTCAAACAAGCGTGCTAAGCTTGAATAAAGGAGACTATGAAGGTATGAGAGCGGAATTGAGTAGAGTGGATTGGGAAAATAGATTAAAGGGTAAGACGATACCTGATCAGTGGTGTACATTTAAGGAGTTATTTTACAACTTCCAAAAAATATATATTCCACTGAGAAGAAAAGGGTGTAAAAGAAAAGACAGCCATCCGTGGCTAAGTAAAGAAATTAAGGATAGTATTCGACTAAAAACAAGGGCATATAAGGTAGCCAAATCTAGTGGGAGGATAGAGGATTTGGAAGTCTTTAAAAGACAGCAAAAAATAACAAAAAGATTGATTAAGAAAGGGAAGATAGATTATGAAAGTAAATTAGCAAAAAATATAAAAACAGATAGTAAGAGTTTTTATAGTTATATAAAAAGAAAAAGGGTGGCTAAAGTAAATGTGGGTCCCTTAGAGGATGAGACTGGGAAATTAATGGTGGGAAATATGGAGATGGCAAAAACACTGAATGAATATTTTGTATCAGTCTTTACAGTAGAGGACACTAAGAATATCCCAACACTGGACAAACAGGGGGCTATGGGGGGGAGGAGCTAAACATGATCAAAATCACTAAGGAAGTGGTACTCGGTAAAATGATGGGACTCAAGGCAGATAAATCACCTGGACCTGATGGCTTACATCCTAGGGTCTTGAGGGAAGTGGCGGTAGGGATTGTGGATGCATTGGTAATAATTTTCAAAAACTCCCTGGACTCAGCAAAGGTCCCGGCAGACTGGAAAACTGCTAATGTAACACCCTTATTTAAAAAGGGCAGTAGACAGAAGGCTGGAAACTATAGACCGGTTAGCCTAACATTTGTGGTAGGTAAAATTTTGGAGTCCATTATTAAGGAGACAGTAACAGGACATTTGGATAATCCTAATTTAATAGGACAAAGTCGGCATGGTTTTATGAAGGGGAAGTCATGTTTGACAAATTTGCTGGAGTTCATTGAGGAAGTAACATATAGGGTGGATAAAGGGGAACCAGTGGACGTAGTGTATTTAGACTTCCAAAAGGCATTTGACAAGGTGCCACACAAAAGATTATTGCTTAAGATAAAAAATCACAGGATTGGGGGTAATATTCTGGCATGGATAGAGGATTGGCTATCTAACAGAAGGCAGAGAGTTGGGATAAATGGTTCATTCTCAGACTGGCAATCAGTAACTAGTGGTGTTCCGCAGGGGTCAGTGCTGGGTCCCCAACTCTTTACAATCTATATTAACGATTTGGAGAAGGGGACCGAGTATAACATATCAAAGTTTGCAGATGATACTAAGATGGGAGGGAAAGTAGTGAGTGAGGAGGACATAAAAAACCTGCAAGGGGACATAGACAGGCTAAGTAAGTGGGCAGAGATTTGGCAGATGGAATACAATACTGGAAAGTGTGAGGTTATGCACTTTGGCAGGAAAAATCGTAGAGCAAGTTATTATCTTAATGGCAAGAAACTGGAAAGTACTGAAGTACAAAGGGATCTGGGGGTCCTGGTGCACGAAACTCAAAAGGTTAGTATGCAGGTGCAGCAAGTGATTAAGAAGGCCAATGGAATGTTGGCTTTCATTGCTAGGGGGATAGAATATAAAAATAGGGAGGTATTGCTTCAGTTGTACAAGGTATTGGTGAGACCGCACCTGGAACACTGCATACAGTTTTGGTGTCCATACTTAAGAAAAGACATACTTGCTCTCGAGTCAGTACAAAGAAGGTTCACTCGGTTAATCCCGGGGATGAGGGGATGGACATATGAGGAGAGGTTGAGTAGATTGGGACTCTACTCATTGGAGTTCAGAAGAATGAGAGGCGATCTTATTGAAACATATAAGATTGTGAAGGGGTTGGATCGGGTGGATGCGGGGAGGATGTTCCCGATGATGGGTGAAACTAGAAGTAGGGGGCATAGTCTTAGAATAAGGGGCTGCTCTTTCAAAACTGAGATGAGGAGGAACTACTTCACTCAGAGGGTGGTAGGTCCATGGAATATGCTGCCCCAAAAAGCTGTAGAAGCTACATCATTGCATAAATTTAAAACAGAAATAGACAGTTTCCTAGAAGTAAAGGGAATTAAGGGTTACGGGGAGCGGGCAGGAATTTGGACATGAGTGTAGGTTCGGATCGGACATGGCCCTGTGGGTAGCGGAGCGGGCCCAGGGGCCGTGTAGCCTGATCCTGCTCCTATTTCGTGTGTCTAATTCTGTTAGATTCAGGAGATGGTTCTGTGATAGTAGATTGGCGGTTAGGATCAGATCAGCCATGATCTTATTGAATGGCGGAGCAGGCTCGAGGGGCCGATTGGCCTACTCCTGCTCCTATTTCTTTTGTTCTTATTATGGGGGCTGCATTGGAGGGGAACGTCCTGCTGCTGAACCATCTGGAAAGGGCACAGAGACGCAGGGAGAGAGGGGCAGGAATGGCCAGACGGAGGAAGCCCAACAGACGTCACCACACCAGACCTTCCGCTGCCAGGGTTTTCCGACAGCAGTTCTCTTACTTGAACATGTCAGAGGAGCAGTGTCTTAGAAGGCTGTGCTTCAGAAAGGAGGTGGTGACTGAGCTGTGCCACCTGCTTCAGCCAGATCTGCAGCCTCAGATAAGGTGCAGGACCTCGCTGTCGGTGGCTGTCAAGATGACTGTTGCCCTGAACTTCTATGCGAGCGGCTCCTTCCAGGCCGCAACAGGGGACATCACTAACATATCGCAGTTTGCGGTGCATTGCTGCATCCGTCAAGTAACAGATGCCCTATTTAAAAGGAGGCGGCAGTACATCTCCTTCCCTGTGACACTGGAGAAGCAGCGGGAGCACGCAGAGGGCTTCGCAGCAATAGTGAACTTCCCCATGGTGCATTGACTGCACGCACATGGCTTTGCGGGCGCCTGTTTTGAATCCGGAGGAGTTCTGCAACCGCAAGGGGTTCCATTCCTTAAATGTTCAGCTGGTCTGTGACCACCGACAGCTGATTCTCGCAGTCAATGCGCAGTTCCCTGGCAGCAGCCACGACGCCTTCATCCTGCGCCAGACTTCAGTTGCAGACCTATTCGAGGCCCCGGCTCACCAAGGCGGCTGGCTTCTCGGTAACAAGGGCTATCCTCTGTGCCCATGGCTGATGACGCCGCTCCGTTCGCCCAGCACTCCTGCTGAAGAGCGCTTCAATGCGAGCCATCAGGCAATGAGGAACATTGTGGAGCACACAATCGGTGTGCTGAAGCAGCGGTTCCGCTGTCTGGACCATTCCGGAGGCGCCTTGCAGTACTCACCAGAGCGAGTCACCCACTTTGTCGTAGTCTGTTGTATGCTGCATAACCTCGCCATCCTACGCACCCAGCCAATGCCACCAGCCATTGAAGCACCAGCGGAGGAGGGGGAGGAGGAGGAGGAGCAAGACGGGAGGGAGGTACAAACTGGAAGGGCCGTCCGTCAGAGGCTGATAACAAGCCGCTTCTCGGCCCCTCTGACGGAATGCTTGGTGCTATTCGATGAGGAGCAATGGAACCATCCGGATAACCCAAAGCCTATGAAGGGCAGTGAATGTAAATATCAGACATGGCCAATGTAAATTTAAAAAGTTGTTTATTTTGCTAAGTGTGCTTCCTTCCAACATGACGAAGCAATGGCAACAGAAAGCAAAACTAACACACTAACACATAAGTGACTCGCACACCTGGGAGACTATCCAAAACATTACTAACATTCAGACCAGCATCCACGGCCTTGATTTCTACAAATAAGACGTCGCAGCTGCACCTTCTACTCTTTCCCCCTTGATGGTGATCTACTTCTCTTGCGAGATCGGTCCCTTCCCTCCCTGCAGCTCCTCCGTAATGGGACCCCAGTGGCTGCATCAAGGCTGGGGGAGGCCTGCTGGCTGTCCGAAAGCGCAGATGCCCCTGAGGGACGTCCTGGACGACCTCTGGCCTTGGAGGGCTCGGATGCTGACTGCTCCAACTGTGCATTGGTGGAAGCAGTCTGTCCTGCAGGTGGTGGCAGCTGCAGTGGAGACGTGCCAGCGGTGGCATCAGGATTGCTGACATCCCGAGAGCGGACAGCAGCTCCCTGGTCGACCGACACACTGGCACTCTGACGGGGCAGCACTGCAGCATGCGCACCAATCGGCTGGTCCACAGATTGATGCCCTGCTGTGGTGATGCAAGGGCCCCGGGTAATCCCGCCTGATCCAGCGAGGGTGGCAGCAGTCATTGGTCGCGTGGCCTCAATATGCGTCTGCATGAGACCAGCGAGTGACTGCGTGGCAGCACTCAGCACTTGCGTGGCAGGTGCCAGTGCTTCGGTGAAGCCCTGGACAGTCCTTTCCAGTGCTTCACTGAAGGCTGGGACAGTCCTTTCCACTGCTTCGGTCAAGCCCTGGACAGTCCTTTCCATTGCTGCCCCGAAGCCATGGACAGTCCTTTCCAGTGATGCCCCGAAGTCCTGCGCACTCCTTGCCTGTGCTGCCCCGAAGTCCTGCGCACTCCTTGCCTGTGCTGCCCCGAAATCCTGCGCACTCCTTGCCTGTGCTGCCCCGAAATCCTGCGCACTCCTTGCCTGTGCTGCCCCGAAGTCTTGGACACTCCTTGCCAGTGTCTCGATGGATTCAGGCATCCTTGCCACTGCAGCCATGAGCTCAGTGTGCCTGATCCGAGCCTGGGCGCTCATTTCTGCGAGGGAACGCACCTCTTCTGCGCTCTGTGCAGCAGTACTCGCGAACTGACTTGCCCTCCGGGGAGACGGCCCCCGAGCTTCCCTACCCCCCTTGCGTTGCTGCAGCCCGCTGGTTTCTGGAACTGCTTCCTCCTCAGAGCATTTCCCCCCGTTCCCCTCCAGGGAAGTAGTGTCCCCAGTCTGCAGAGGGGCTGGCTCGCCTGAGGGTGGCAGGGATGGTCCAGCTTCTTCCTGCTCGTCGCCTCCGGAGTCAGTGGCAGTGGCAGCTTGAGGGCCTGGCTCCCGAGCTGGTGATGCAGCATCTGAAAGCAGGGAGGTTGAAGAGTGGCTTTAGCGAAAGGACAGGGTGGCAGCAAGGGATACATGAGTGCTGCAATGCTCTGACATGGGTCCAGAGTGAAAAAGCATGCTGGTGGGGGGAAGAAGTGGAAGGAGAGAGTTCAAAAAGGTGATGACCTTACCATCGCTGTACACAATGGGGTCGACAGCTCCAGTGGTGACAGGACCAGTCATCCGGCCTCCAACAATCTGGTGGACTCATTCCTCCAGGTCCGTCAGTGTCTGCAGCTGAGGAGGGCCTCCTCCGGTGCGAAGCTGCTCCCTCCGGTTCCTGGCCAGCTTGGCCTGCAGGAGAAAGGACGGGAAGTGATGAAACATGCTGGCCTGAGCTGACATCACATGCCCCCATGGTCGATTAGCCCTTCCATTATGCATTGAGCTAACATCACATGCCCCCATGGTAGAATAGCCCTTCCATTATGCATTGAGCTGACATCACATGCCCCCCATGGTAGAATAGCCCTTCCATTATGCATTGAGCTGACATCACATGCCCCCATGGTAGAATAGCCCTTCCATTATGCATTGAGCTGACATCACATGCCCCCCATGGTAGAATAGCCCTTCCATTATGCATTGAGCTGAATGTGCGTGTGTGTTTCCAGAAAGGGCCATGGGTGCTGGCTGACAGATGGCCATTGGGGCTTCGCGCACCCTCTGGCCATAATGTCAGGTGCAGATGGAGGGATGAAGAAGATGGCGAAAAAGGCACTCACCCTAACGACCCGAGTGAGCTCGTTGAACTTCTTCCTGCATTGCACAGGAGTCCTGGCCACCACGCTGGTTGAGGTGACTCTTTGACAAACTTCCCTCCAAGCCCTGCGGTACTCGCTCTGATGAGGCCTCCTGCCATTGTCGGGGTACAGCACAGCTCGCCGGCGCTCCACTTCGCCAACCAAAGCATCCAATGCCCCATCGGTAAAGCGCTCCGCTCTCTGCCTCACCCTCTCCATATGTTCAAAGTTTGGAACGCCACAGAAAGCACAACGCCGATTTTGAGGCCTACAAGGCGCAGAGTGTGGCTGCTGCTCCTAATTGACCCGCCCCTTTAAGAGCTGGCCGGCGCCAGCATGTCTCGGGGTAATCGATTATTGACAGCACTTGCGCTGCGCCCGGCCGCCGACATATTGAGTAGCGCCGCCGGGTTAGCGCCTTAAGACTCCCGTGCAGCGCCTGAATCAACGCCGCAATCACCTTTAGGGGCGCAGCAACCCAATATCGCTCGAGGTGGCGATAAGTTGCACCTGGCGATAAAATTTGCGCAGCGCCAATTCTAACTCCCCAAACGGGGCTATACCCAATTTCTCCCCCTACATGTATTAGGTACAAATTACTGGGTACATCCCACTAGGAACAGGAGTAGGCCATTTTTCCCCTCAAGCCTGTTCAGCCACTCCATTAGATTGTGGCTAATCTGTATCTCAACTCCATTTACTCACTTTTGCTCTATATCCCTTGAACAAAATTCTATTGATTTCAGTCTTGAAAGATCTAATTGTCCTAGCATCCACAGCATTTTGCAGGAGAGTTATAGATTTCTACTACCTTTTGTGTGAATAGGTACATCCTGATTTCACTCCTCAATGATCTGACTCTAATTTTAACATTATACCCCCTTGTTCTGGATTTCCCCACTAGAGGAAATAGTTTCTCTGTATCTACCCTATCAAATCCTTTTATTATTTTAAACACTGCGATTAGATCACCTATTAATTTTTTATACTCAAAAGAATACAAGCCACTTTTATGCAACATGTCATCATAATGTAACCCTTTAAGCCCCGGTATCATTCTTGTGAATCTGCGCCGTGCCCCCTCCTTCCTGAGATGCGGTGCCCAGAACTGAACGCAGTACTCCAGATGGGGTATGACTAAGGCTCTATAACACTACATAACTTTCTCCTCTTTGTACTGAAATTAAGGCCAAGATTCAATTAGCCTTTTTAATTACTTTTTGTACCTGCCCACTAGCTTTTAGTTATTTGTGTACATGGACACCCAAATCTCTTTGCTCCTCCACAGTTCCTAGTTTCTCACTATTTAGAAAATATTCCTCTTTTTTTTTTTCAGATCCATGTGAATGACCTTACACTTACCTGCATTGATCTCCATTTGCCACAGTTTTGCCCACTCACTTAATCTGTCTATGTCCCTTCATAACTTCCTGCTCCCATCTGCAATACTTACTGTGTGTCTCTGACAGCTGTTACTGAAGCACAGACAGCTGCCATCTTGGCTGTGAGCCAGCATTGACAGGGGCTTCTAGAGCGTCATATCACTCCTGCACTCTGTTCTCACGCAGAGACATAGAAGTATTAAAGCTCAGCCCCACTAGAGTGGCATTGGCTCCATGAGAGAGGCATCTGCTGCCCTCTCTCAGGACGACAGAATTCCTGAGCCCCCATCACCGACTCTGCCAGTGCCCTTGTCAGTGCTGCGCTGCCAGATGAGCCAGACTGTCCTGGCTCGCGCCGAGATGCTGTAGTCTGTAGCTGTGCTCTTAAGGCAAAGAGCTGCTCAAGGTTACCTACCACAGCCATCTTAAGTGTCCTCAATGAAAGCTCAGCAGTATTCCATCTCGCAAGCTGTAACCACTGGGAATACACTTCGTAGGAGCACTAGGATAGGTAAACGAGCACGGAAGTGTTTGCACAACGGTGATTCCTAATTCAGCAAGTTAACTGTTACACAAATATGAATTAAGTAACGCTTTTTGTTCTGGACTTGATGTTGGTGTAAATATTTATGGTCAAATGAGGGCAAGATCACCGTGGTTGGACTGCAGGAAGGCAATCACAATGTTATTGTGTGCACGCACAGCCCACCATATTGAACCCTTAGGGGCCTGTTTTAATCCTGTAAAATAGGCGATCTAATTTCTAGGCTACTAATGCATCATGAGAAACTGCACACTGTCCATGCTTTGACCTGCCTTCAGTTAACTGAGGCACCGCTTTGGTCAAAAATATCAACTCCAAGCATATGCTATTGGGACAGGCTAAGCCTTCAAATATTAACTTTAATGAAAGTATTAAAAGACATAATATGTTAATTTTTAAATTTTGCTTAAAAGTTATTTTGGACATTAGAAATTTCAGTTACTGAATGAAATGGCGAACGTAGTTTTTTCAAAAACCATTTTAAATGGCTCCATTGGTTCATCAACAAAGCATGACAATGAAATGCTGATATGTTTCTTTAGGGTTCTTCCATTAAATAAATGTTGATATTAAAAAGTGTTATAGGAAGTTTGGTTTGTGGACAGGAAGTGCACATCATCCACAATATTTTATTTATATATATATATAGATATATAACGCAGCGCAAAATGCAACACTCATGTCATAAAACAGCATTTTTTCTAACCCTCTGTTAGCAATACCAGAAACGATCCAACAAGTCTGCTACATTTTTATGTTAACATAGAGCAAATCAGCCTATCAGCTCCCTGTGAACATGAAAATTCAACTAGAATTTGGATGCCAGAGAGCAGCATGAAGCTGGCAGTGTAATGCAGATCTGCCAACTCTGCTCAGGTCTCAAACAAGCGCCTGTGGTATGACAACAACCTTACTATAGTTAACATGTTTATGCATCAATCATGCGGCTCTCAATGGGTCATATTAATGCCCATCAATGTCTACCAAAGGCAAAAAAAAAGACATAGCATCCAACACTTCACAATATCATCAACTTCTCAAATTACTGAGCTAATCTTAGGTCACAGGCATCAATAGCATTGCTATGGAACTGTGGTGATGCTGATATAAGCACAATCATTTTAATGGCACAATTTGCAAAAACGTCAAAAACAATTTTGTACCACTTTTAAGCTGGCAGCCTACACTTAACCTGTACTCACTTCAGCAATGTGTTTTCCATGTGCACTGAATAATCCCTCAAATTAATTGGGTGTTCAGATGAGATTATTAAAAATACTTTGGGCACGATCTTGCCAGCCCTGGGGAGGCAGGTATGGAGGCGGGACTGCCGGGAAAATGGCAGAATTTGGGGGCGGGTGCCAAACCCGCCTCCGTGCCATCTTCCCAGCAGGCGGGTAGCCGTACCACGCCGGGTCCCGTCTCCTTGGAGGCGGGAAGGATTAAAGTCTATTAACTGCCTGTTAACAGGTAGTTAACAGGCAGAAAATAGGATTATCCCCTTTTTGCCCTCAAGTGTGGGCTTCCCAAAGGCTCTGAAACCCGCCAGGTCAGCGAGGCGATTACTGGGTCTGTGGGGGTGCAAAAGTGTGCCGTGAAGGTAAGTGCTTGTTGCAAGAGTGGAGAGGTGAGTATGTGAGGTAAGTGCAAAGTGTTAGTAAAAGTGTACTTATCTTTGTTTCTTCCTGCAGGCTTCAGTCGGTGTGTATGCGGAGAGTCTCGCACCTCTGCATTGGAGATGACAGATGGCCGTTGCATTTTTGAATTCAACAACCATCTCATTTTTGCAAAATGTTTGATGAGGTTTGAATTCAAGACCTCATCAAACTACAGAGTGTCACTGTTGACGTTCTAAGCTAGGCGGGCTTAACAAGGTCAATCAAGGGAAAATAGCGTGGGTTGGCCAGAAGTTGATGGAGGCGGGACTGAAACCCGACAAGTGGGAGTCCCGCCTCCAAAAGCTCCCCATCGGCAAAATCACCCCCTTTGTTAAAAAACTGAAGGCAGAAATTGGTTTCACACTGCAAACCAATGTGAAATGGGCAGCACGTCTAGAACATGCACCCAAAGTTGGCTGCGGATGCCAACTGAGCATCCTGATGTAGCTTCACAAAATCATCGAACCAGGCCGCATGTAAGCTCTTTTGGGGGTTGGAGGGGGCGGTTGGTGAATGGGAGGGGGCGAGTGCCGGCCAACCATAGCCTACAGGATTGCTGTGGTGCCAGGAGAACTCCTGCTCTTCCTGGCTCCGCATTAAAGTAAGTAATAACAAAGAATCTCACCTGTTCTTCAGCAGCCTCCGGCAATCCCTTTGGGCCATGGTAGACCTGGCAAACGTGAACAGTGCGGCGCATGCTGCGCTCAGTTTCTGCCAAATTTGGCAGCGGGGTGGAAAGACAGGTGCTAGGCCCCGGATTAGCATCATCAAGGGGCCTTATGAATTTTTTTTAGGCGGGCGCCCTGAACACTTGAAGGTCGCTGGCTGCCAATTTGGCACCTAATACACCTCCGGGAGATCGCAGCCCAGAAACTGCCTCTCCCCACCCCACGTGAATTTTGCACTGACAAAATCAGGCAAAATAGGGAATAACTCCGCCCCCCCCACCTCAGTTTGTATTCTGTAAACAATCCAATGCACTGAATAATCTCTCAAAATAACTGTCAGTAATTTGATGTTCAGATGAGATTGTCAAAAATACTGTCTAAATGGGCAGTGCTTCTGGAACACGGGCCCAAAGTCGGAGCACTGTGGCTCACCCCAAAACAGTAACAAATAGCAAGCCAAATAACTAAACCATAATTTTTAAAAAGCAACACAATACCTATCTTCTACTTTATTTATAAAGTACATCATGCCATGTAGAGAGCTCTTTGTTTCTGTGTATTTTGCAGATTCTACGTTGGGGCTCAACTTTTAATGGTAGCTAAGAAGCTGTCTGCTATTGGAAAATAACTTTAAACTAAACTTGACATTCAAAATCTTGTCAAATTTGTGTGCAACTTCCAGGTATTTTATTCTCCCGAGATCTTCAATTCTGGCCTCTTGAGCATTTCGGATTTTAAGCGCTCCACCATTGGCAGCTGTGCTTTCAGCTGCCTAGGCCCTAAGCTCTGCAATTCCCTCCCTAAGGCAGGAATGTTAATCGGGAGGCGGGTTGGGAGCGAGTGTGGGGGGAGGCTCGGAAGCAGTCGGGAAACCTGGGAGAACAAATTTAACGGCATTTGAAACCTCTGTTTCCCACCCGCAGCCAGCCAGATGGAGAGGCTGTTGGGCTGCGGGCGGGTAGGCCTGCAGCACTAGGCCGCAGAGCTCCCCAGAGAGAGGGAGGGAGGGAGGGATTGGGTGAGGGCCGGAGGCAGAGAACATCGGGGGCTGGCGGGGGGGGAAGAGGAGAGAATGATGCCGGCCTGGAGAACGATCGGGGGAGGGGGAGGGAGAGAACGGGGCTGGTCTGGTAAACGATGATGGGAAGTGGGGAGGAGGCAGAGAACAGGGCCGGCCTGGAGAAGAATGATCGGGGGGGGGGGAGGGGGGGGGCCAAGGGGGGAGGCCAGCAAGGTGATTGGAGGCCTGGAGGGGCAAGGGGGAGAAAAATCAGTGATCTGGAAGGGGCCGGGGGGGGGGGGGGGCGGGATAAGATAATCGGAGGCCTCGTGGGGGTTCTACGATCGCAAGGGGTTGGGTTAGGCAGGGGCTCTGGATCCAGGAGGTAAGTTTAAAGGCACTTACCTCCTGAATCCAGCAGTCCACACCTTCCATTAGCGGTCGGGTTTCCTCGAGGCCTGCAAAACACTACCAGCCACAGTTAAATTTAAAATGCAAGTTAATTCTGAGCCACTGCAGCCTCATTATAATATTTAAATAGATGACCTGTCTCCTGGGAGCGGGTTGGCTGCACGCCCCCTGTCCCACCTCCATTAAAACCAGAAGTGGGCAGGTTGGAGGCAGGTTCTGGTCAGGATTCAGAGTTTTAATACTTTAACCTCCCACCCGACCCCAACCCGCCCGTTTTTTGGGGTTAAAATTCCCCCCTAAATCTCTCCGCCTTTATCTAGTTGAGGATGGGTGGGTAAAATAACGGTGCTGCCTGCGATCTTTTTACGTGCACGAGCAAACCTCGCCCCGCAGTGGCACTGCCAGTTTTCGGGCCTTAGTGAATTTCTAGGCCCTAGGGTTTTAACCATTAACACAATCTAGTTGGCTGCTGATAGTTCTTTACTGTTGTACAATATTAAACATGAGAAGTTGACACAAAGTTATTTTTTGAATGTTGTATGATATTAAAAAACATGCAGTTTCAAAGCTATGTTTAATATTTGGTTAATAGAAACTGGTGAAGCTTTACAGAAGGGAAGACTAAAGGGAGTACTTTCAGTCCTAGTCCTTCAAGATGGAAGTTCCTAGGTACTAGGAGACACCTTTAGTTTGAGAACCTATTTCCCCTCCTATGCAGACCTGTCACTTTGGACCTTTACTCCCACCATGCTGTTCGGAGAACTGCTGGGTACTCAGCTGGTACTAAAATTTTGCAGCTTCACCTTTTCAAACAGCCAACTCCAATGCAAACTGATAAGTCTTCATAGAAGGGAAATATTTTATTGAATCAAAATGTATCTCCTAACAGGTGGAAGTGCTTCAATTAAAAAAAAATTAACATGATTATCTTTTTTGGTACAGGACCATAGGAATAGGAGTAGGCTATCTGGGCCACTGAGCCTCTTCTGCCATTTTGTTTGCCAAGGCAACTCTGTTTTTCTAATCCAATTACCCACCCGTTCTCCATGTCCCTCAATGACCTTACTTCCCAGGTAAGCATGTAACTACCTTTTAATCACCTGAATTTTTTGTTGTGTACTAATCAGCAAAGCAAAGTTAATTACAGGAAACTTTGTGTTATCCAGAGGCTAAATGTCCGGCAAGCTCGAGCCACCGGCAAAAATCAGGAGCCGTTTAGTTAGGTTTTTTTTTCTTTTCGTTGCTTTTTTCTCAACAGTCAAGCTCTGCAAGGTCTGTAGCTAAGCAACAGCTTAAGCTAGAGACGCTACAGAGATGCTTGCCGATTGTTTAGAAGCTGTTGCTAAGCAACAGGGTTTGTTGATTCACACGGAGCTGAAAATCTCCGTATGTTTCAACATCAGCGCTGGTGTGTCCGGCAGTTTTGAGGGAACGGCAACAGCACGGTCCCGTCGGTGCCGGATAGCACAAAGTTTCCTGTACTATTAAAAAGATTCACCAGATGTAGAGGGTGGTGTAATAGGTTAGCACACCATCCTTTTACCTCTGGAACCTAGGTTTGAATCCAGGCCACTAGTCAGATGAAAGCTTTGCCCTCTTTGTATAAAATGCACACGTCATACTCGTGCAGTGGGGTGATGTTGTTATCAGAGTAAAATAAGCTTTGCTCTGCCTCTAACATGATATACCTGACTGGAGTTCTTGATGCTGACACTGCAAAAAGTGCAAAATGTTCCCTTCTGCAGTAGAGCCATCTCTAACCTTGATAAACTTTATATTCACCCCCAAATACTTAAAAATTGGATTTATGAGGTTTTTATTTGGTGGAATGAAACTTTGCAACCTATGTTGCTATGTAACATGAGGTGTGATACTATGTATTAACTGCACATCAATACTCACTTACAGGAAAATCAATTGATCTCTTCATCAACAGCTCTCTGTCTGTCCCAGGATAGCTTGGTGTTAGCCTGTGACCAGGATAAAGAAATTCCCTGGTGTTCTGCTCGTAGATAGATAGTGTTTCACCCACTGCAAAGAAATATTTTGAAGAAATCAGGCCTTAAAACTTGTAATCCCATTTCAGCACTCTAACAATGGCAGAGCGGGACTACTAACGTGCTGCAGAGTAAAGTGCAGACTCCATCAGAATTCCCAGGATCAGACAATAATGTTGGCAGATACCCACACCAGTATTGGTACCGTTAGAGTGCCCACTGGGTGGGGAGCAGGAATATTCGACGGTGGACACTTGCACAGGGACACAGCCAGCTGGTGCAGTTTAAGAGTCTAGATAAGAATAGAAATCAGCCTCTTTCTACAAGGACCGATAATATTGGTTAAAATCTTTACTATCACAATCTATAAAACCAACCTGAAGCACCCCTGTGGGTCCCAGTTCAAACGCAGAGAATTACTGTATGCCTGTAAGAGTATGCCTGTACAGTACTTTGGAGGTACCGGAGGCAGAACTAGCAGGAATTCCAGCAGGTGACAATATCCTGTCAGTTTCATCTCCATTCCTGGCATCAAGCTACAAGGAAACAGATGCAAGAACTGCACAACCCCACAGGAAACCCCGATGCATCATAAAGCAAAGCCATCGCGTTTAATCATGGTATGATGTTTTTAATATTTATATTGGTAGGTAAAGTGAACTCAATGCAGTTGCACAACTAAGAAAGAACTTGCATTCATACAGTGCCTTATCATGTCTTCAGGAAGTTCCAAAGTGCTTTGCAGCCAATGGCTTACCTATGAAGTGCAGTCACTGTTCTTATGTAGGCAAGGGTGGCAGTCAATTTACACATAGCAAGATCCCACAAGCAATTTAATGAATGACCAGATAATCTGCTTTTTTGTGATGGCTGTAGTAGAAATGTTGGCCAGAGCACTGGCAGAAGCCCTTGCTCTTCAAATATTGCATGGGATTTTTAACATCCAACTTGAGCTGATAAGCAGGGCCTCGGTTTAATGTTTCATTTGAAGGGCTGCATCTCCGACAATGCAGCACTCTCCCAATACTGCACTTAAGAGTCAGCCTAGATTTTGCGCTCAAGTCTATAGTGGGGCTTAAACCAACAACTTTCTGTTTCAGAGGCAAGAGCATTACTAACTGAGCTAAGCTATTCACTTAACTGTGATAAATTCTTTAAGGATTAAATTATACATAGTTGAAGTACATTATATGACTGTACAAAATGTGTCACCTGGATTTTCTTTTCGTAGGTGCTAATGTAAAAGGCTAGCTCAAGTTAGGCACTACAATGGCATCAAGTTAAGCTACAGAAAGCTATTTTCTCAGGGTGAAGGGATGGGAAATGCAACACACCAGGTCCTTAATCAATCTGCTATGTATCTTGAGTGGTAGAACTAGATAATCTACCATAAGAGGGGTAAGCAGACAAACGTTACCACTCAGTCAATCTTTTACACCTTCTAGCATTATTGGTTGGAAGTCAGTCAACACCATTATAAATATTTCAGTGAAGGCGGTGGCACATTCTCCCACACTGCCACTCCCACTCCTTCGGGTCCCTTGTGCTCAGTGAATCACCCGGTACCAACTCTTCCATGCTAATTCCTCACTAGCACTAACTAATCCCCTTCGGAGCCTGTGCCTGGGAGAGAAGAAGTAAGTGTGGCAGATGGTAAGTCCGAGGGGGTTGGGAGAGAGGAGGATGAGTCAGGATGCAGCAGCTGCAAATGATGAGCGGGCTGGTCCTCATCATCACTGCCATACGTTACGAGGGGCAGCAAACTTCCCAGGTCCTCCACCTCAACAGCACCTTTCCTCTAGCTGTGTCCCCATTGCTGTGGTGGAGGTGCAGGAAAGGATGGCAGAAAGTAAGAATGAGTGAGCATTATTCCTTCAGGATTAAGAAGACAAAGGCCCTGATTTAAAACCCCCATGCCCAACTAGAATGGGACATGCAGAGGGTTGTATTTGTGGCAATGTGCATCTCACCGGCTTCCCGTCAACTTTGCGCCATGTCCCATTTTAACAGGTGCGTTTTGGGCAGGCGAGAGCCTCATTAAAATTCGAAAGTCGGGGTCTAATGATGCCATTCAGACCTCGAGATTTTTCCGTGCAGTCATGCGTTCGGCGTCTGGTAATATTCTTACCAAGAGCACCAACACCAAGGATCAGCAGGCCCAGAGAGGGGGTGGGACACACAAGGATTGAATTTTTTTTTATAGTTTCCTTGTGGGCTAGGAAGAGGTCAGCAGGAACTGGGCAGCAAGTCAATTTTTGCAATTTTAGCAGCTCACCCACCCCTTTCTGGCAAAGCTGGATCAGTTAAAAGACTTTAAACTAGAAGGACGAGGGAGGGAATCTACAAGAAATGAAACAAGCCTAATAAATGCTGGACTTGCCAGCGACGCCCACATCCCAGGAACGAACAAAAAAAAGAAAGGATGCAAAAAAGATTTACAAGGTTGATACCAGAATGCGAGGTGATATTTATCAGGAAAGGATGACAGGCTGGGTCTCCTTTCTCTTCAAAAAAAGCCTGAGGGGTGACCTGATAGAGGTCTTTAAAATTATGAAAGGTTTTGGTAGGGAAGATACAGAGGCCGGATTTTTAATCGGAAGGTGGGTTGGGAGCGGGGTGGAGGGTGTGCTACCACAGGGAGTGATTGAAGCGAATAGTATAGAGGCATTTAAGGGGAGGCTAGATAAGCATATGAGGGAAAAGGGAATAGAGGGTTATGCTGATAGAGTGAGATGGGGAAAGATAAGAGGAGGCTCGAGTGGAGCATAAATGCTGCATGGACTGGTTGGGCAAAATGGCCTGTTTCTGTGCTATATATTCTACGTAAATGTAAAATCGGGGCCCTCAAGTTACATAACAACAATGGATCCCCAGTCTGTGATAAGTTAGCTGATCTCAGCCAGAGTGGCCATATTATCACTACAATTGTCCTCACTGCCCTGAACCAGAAAAAAATTACCTAGGGTTCCTCTTCGTAACACCTTTGATTGCATGTCCATCTCAATTCTGACAGATTTTTAATTAAGTCATGAGTGAGCTAAAACTTTCACCAAATGAATATTGCAAAATCATCATCCAAACTTTTCAGCTCCCACCAAAATCTCTGTACCCTCAGTGCTGATTCTATCCTCTTCCTAGTTTCTTAATCAGGTGTGTAACCTCAGTATTCTGATCAACTTGGAGCTGAGCTTCAAACCCAATATTCTCCCCTTCACCAAGAACAATTACTCGCACTCTGCATCTACCTCACTTTTGCTCAAACATTTATCCATGCTTTGGTTACACAAACTCAACTCATTCAAATATCATCATCAGCATCAGGTCCCATATAAAGGCCCCGCTATTAGCAGAGTCAGGAAGGGTGTGGGGGAGCACGGTATCTTGGGAAGAATCCAGAAAGGCCGGGGACGTGGAGGCCCTGCCGATCTTAATGGCAGGGCCTCATTTAAATAACCTTCTGCAGACTCCTGCCCACCAGGTGGCCAGGTTGACAGCCTGGCTGGCCAGCAGGGGCATGCGCTGCCAGCAGGAAGCCACAGCCAGGTGTAGGTTGATGGCTCGACAGAGCCAGGACATCAGGGCTGTGATCGGGGCTGGCAGGGGGATGCCAAGACACCAGGGCCATGATCCGAGCTGGGGGGGGGGGGGGGGGGGGGCAGCCAGGACATTGAAGCCATGATTGAGGCTGGGGGTGGGGGGGTGCCGAAGGGTTCCTTGTGAGGACTTAGGGGTACAATCGTGCTCCTTCTAGCCACAAGGAGTACTAAAAGGAGCAGATCTTTAGCACTTGCCTTAGCCAGCCAGCACCTTCGACCTCTGATCTGCTACTGGGAATCCCATAGCGCAGGCCTCCTTCTGACTTACCCTTACCACTACTGAAGAAGGCCTCAATTTAAGTTCAAGTTGCGGCACTGATGATGTCATCAGGCTATGTCTTTTGAATGTTAATTAGAACCGCGCTGGCTTTTGCGGAAGCCTCATCGATGGCCTAATTTGTGTTTCTTAAATTTTAAATGGGCAGAATGAAGTTGGTTTGTTCGATCCCGATATTTTAACCCCCACCCCACCGATCCTCTCTCACCTGTCGCGGGGGCGGGGAGGATGGGGATTAAATTTGAGGCCATCATCCTTATCACCTCCATGGGTCCCTTCCCTCCAACACACTGAAATCAAAATCCTTACCCTTGTTTACATTTCCTTTCATAGCCTAGCCCAAGACTAACTCTGCAAGCTTCTTCAGCCTTATGCGTCAGCCACTGCCCTTTAGTCCAAAGACTCCAATCTCCGCTACATGAACAATTTGCATTTATATAGCGCCTATAACATAGTAAAACATCCCAAGGTGCTTCACAGGAGCATTATCAAACAAAATTTGACACTGAGCCACATACAGAGATATTAGGACAGATGACTAAAAGCTTGGTCAAAGAGGTAGGTTTTAAGGAGCATCTTAAAGGAGGAGAGAGACATAGAGATGCAGAGAGGTTTAGGGAGGGAATTTCAGAGCTTAGGGCCTAGGCAGCTAAAGGCACAGCCGTCAATGGTGAAAATCGGGGATGCGCAAGAGGCCAGAAATTGGAGTAGCACAGAGATCTCGGAGGGTTGGAGGAGGTTACAGAGAACTCGGAGGGTTGGAGGAGGTTACAGAGAAAGGGAGGGAAGAGGCCGTGGAGGGATTTGAAAACAAGGATGACAATTTTAAAATCAAGGCATTGCAGGACCAGGACCAAATGTAGGTCAGCGAGCACAAAGGTGATGGGTGAGTAGGATGGTGCAAGTTAGGATATGGGCAGCAGAGCTGTTCCTCCATTAGCAACGAAACCTTCAGCCACCTCAGCCCTACTTACTGGAACTCCCTTTTGCTAGTTCTCTCATTGCATTTGTCTCAAAACCTATGTTTTTAAATGTGCCTTCAGTGAACTATCCTAATGTTTCTAGAACTACTCAGCAATTGTACTCTCCTATGTGAAGTGCCTTGGGACATTATTAAATTTAAGCTAGAAAACTACAAATTGTTGTCATAGTTGCTGTCTCCTGAATCATGTTGGAAAGTGCCACGTGTGGATGTTTGGTGACAACAGGATTCGGTCCGCCATGCTTGAATAACCTGATGACATTCACACATAGCCACTTGGGCAAGGTACAGGAGATGAATTCCTAACACTCTTGAAATAGTACCACGGTATACATTAGCATCAATTGGGAAAGGAAGAGGGTATGGTGAACAATTCCAGTTTTTTCAGTCTCTCTTCACAACTTGAGGTTAAGTCCGAGTCATCTTAGTTGTTTTCTCTCCAAAACATCAATTTCCATTTGAAGTTAAGGTGCCTAAACGGCATATAATAATGGAAGCATGGATTTACCAATGAATGCAGAAATGTTTCTTTAAATTATAATATTGGTTGGACATCTTTTTTTGAAAGAGTTTTACCTGATCTCATTCATAGAAATTCACTTTTGAAAGTTATCTAGATTCAATATGGTGACTGTTGCGACATTCACTTTGCAGGAATTCACACCTAAAGGTAGTCAGTGAATAAATACAAAGTTAATCAGATTCCATTCTTTCCTTTTGTCTCTATTTTAATTTTGTTCCTCCAATTCCCCTACTTAATTGCCTGCTGGGGTATGGTTCCACAGGCAGTGATTGCCCTTCAATAACTACCTCAACCTGTCATTGTTCAGATATGTGCTTTGATGGTGTGTGGATCACAGAATGCATCAGAGTGGGGCTCAATCCTGTATTCGTCAAACATTTACACATATGCCAAGCATGTAATTTTACAGCAATCATGAGAACCTGGCTGACTTTGTCTTTCTAACCCAGGGATTCTGAGGCCAATTATAACATTCTCATTGCGATTTGAGATCTTAGCACAGAATGTGAAATTACCCAATACCTTCCTGGCCTGTACAGTTCATCTATTCACTTGATAAACTCAATGAGACATTAAGGTAGTTTCATTTTCCTTTTTCCATTTCAGGACTTTGTACGTGCTATCCATCTTCCTTTCAAATCTAAGTATGAAGGAACTCAATGCATTTTAATAAAATAACATGACGTAAGCAATATGTGTCTGTGTTTCTACACACATAACGCATTCCCTTACAATAGTACTTTTTCCATTGTTTTGTTCTCAGCTTATATTATGAGGGAGAAATGTGTTTCCAGATCTCAAAATAAGCATCACATGACTATGTATGTTAAATGGCAGTGGTGTTTTACTAGACGATAGCAATCTTCAGAAAATATATTCCCATTGAGCAAATAGTAACTGACAACATATTGATATTTGTGCAAATTTTGATAGTACCTGGCGGAGTCAGCTGTATCAATTCAAATTTTGTTGTATCCACTGTGAAGAAAGGAATCGTAAGATAACATCAGTACTAATTAAATGATAAATGAGTGTTAGACGTGTACATGCATAAAACACAAAAAAAAATCACTAATGCATTGTTCTTACTTTCCAGCATATTTGCAACATCCCCAGGATTCATGGCTTCTGGAAAGCTCTGTGTTTATATAAAAAAGAAAAAAGAAAATCAACTACAAATAACACAATTACTCATCACTTGGATATAATCTTCGAGTATCGAGAAACATATAATTCGAGGCTAACTGTTTTTCCTGAAATACCTAGTGATGATGGTTTAGAGAAGAATTATGAATCTGGACTAATGTAATCTTTGAATTGAAATGGAGCTTGTTGAAATGGTCAATAGGAACAGCTTACTGCTTGGGGGAGCAAACTGCTGCATTTGTACCATGTTTTTCAGAATTAATTTAACTCAGGCAATGCACTAAGTTATTAGAAATTTCAGGTTAGGGCTCATTTGCTTAACCCTTTTTCTGGGTTGCTTTGATCATACAGCTGATCTCACAATGATAGTGACTTCTGTTTGTTGTGAAGGTTTCGTGAAGGCCATGTGGTTGACAGTGAGAAAGATAGCTGTAGACTGCAGGAAGATATCAAAGGACTGGTCAGGTGGGCAGAAAAATGGCAAATGGAATTCAATCTGGAGAAGTGTGAGGTAATGCATTTGGGGAGGGCTAACAAGGCAAGGGAATCGATCTATATTCTATATATATAAATTGGTACTTCTGTCTGTCATTCTGTCATTGTCATTCTGTCTGTCATCGCGTGTGCGTCTGTCGAGCTACGCGCTCGAAAGTTACAGGGCGTACCTATGCGCGCGTTACCTCCAAAGAAAGCTTACGCTTCCGAAACGGTTTTAAGCGTATTTACGTTTCGGCCGGGCTAAAATCGCGCCCACGGTATCCCAAAAACCTTCAACATTCCGCTCATTAGCATCTCATTATCCGCTCATTAGCGACAGAGTGACCTCGAGCTCGACCAATCGTACGCCAGGTTGCTGGCGTGTGCCGCCGGGCCAATCGGTGCATGTGTGGCCGGGCCTTATCGTTCTGAACCGAGGTGAGTCGCCGCCATCTTGCTTCCATTCTTTTTCCTGCTTTCTGCGTCTTTCTTTTCAAATATACATTTCCACCAAAATAAAATTGAATTTATTAAATTGTTTTTAAAAAAATCACTCATTTATAAACCTAACCTGAACATTCTTTTTCCTACCTTTCCCCGTTTTTTTCTTAGGCCTCAAAGCCTGCGCCTTTCTTGCCCAGCCAGGCCCGAGCTAGGTGATTGCGCTTCTGCTAAGCTCCTCACCCGCCCCCCCCCGCCGTGTCACGTTACCCAGGGCAACGGCGTCAGCCACGAGGGTCAGGGTACGCGCGCAGCAGGAGCAGGTGAGACGCGGCGTCTCTGTTCCGCGCTCGGCGGGGGGGGGGGGCGGGCCTCGGCCGCCGGCTGTCTCTCAGAGCCGCAATCGGGCTCGGCGGGGGGGGGTGGGGCTCAGCCGCCGGCCGTCTCTCAGAGCCGCAATCGGGCTCGGCCGGGGGGGGGGGGGGGGGGCGGGGCTCGGAGAGCGGGGCTCTCGGCCTGGGCCCCCCCCGCCCCTTCCCCTTCCCCGCCCCTTCCCCTTCCCCCCCCCCGCCGCCCCCCCTTCCCCCAGCTTCCCCTTCCCGCCCCCCCTTCTCCCCCCCGCCCCACCCCCCCTCCTTTTCCCCCCCTCCCTCCCCCCCCGCCCTCCCTTCCCCCCCCACCCTCCCTTCCCCCCACCTGCTCTCTCTCTTCCCCCCAGTCGCTCTCTCTCTTCCCCCCAGTCGCTCTCTCTCTACCCCCCAGTCGCTCTCTCTCTACCCCCCAGTCGCTCTCTCTCTACCCCCCAGTCGCTCTCTCTCTACCCCCCAGTCGCTCTCTCTCTACCCCCCAGTCGCTCTCTCTCTCTCCCCCCCCCCCCCCCAGTCGCGCTCTCTCTCTCTCTTCCAACAACAACATGCCCTCGAAAAAGCCTCGGCACCGCCGGGCACTTCAGCTAGTACACAATAAATGGTAGGATACTGAGAAATGTAGAGGAACAGAGGGCCCTTGGAGTGCGTGTCCACAGATCCCTGAAGGTAGCAGGACAGGTAGATAAGGTGGTTAAGAAGGCATACGGGTTACTTTCCTTTATTAGCTGAGGCATGGAATACAAGAACAGAGAGGTTATGCTAGAACTGTATGAGACACTAGTTAGGCCACAGCTAGAGTACTGCATACAGTTCTGGTCACCACATTACAGGAAAAATGTGATTGCACTAGAGAGGGTACAGAGGAGATTTACAAGGATGTTGCCAGGGCTAGAGAATTTTAGCTATGAGGAAAGACTGGATAGGCTGGGGTTGTTTCCTTTGGAACAGAGGAGGCTGAGGGGAGACTTGATTGAGCTGTTTGAAATTATGAGGGGCCTAGATAGAGTGGATAGGACGGACCTAATTCCCCTAGCAGATAGGTCAATAAGGGGGGCATCGATTTAAAGTAATTGGTAGAAGGATTAGAGGGGAGTTGAGGAGAAATGTTTTCACCCAGGGGGCGGTGGGGGTCTGGAATGCACTGACTGAAAGGGTGGTAGAGGTAGAAACCGTCATCACATTTAAAAAGTACTTGGATATGCACTTGAAGTGCCATAACCTGCAAGGCTAAGGACCAAGAGCTGGGAAGTGGGATTAGGCTGGATAGCTCATTTTTGACCGGCACAGACACAATGGGCCGAATGGCCTCCTTCTGTGCTATAAACTCTATGATTCTCTGAATGTTGCTTTTCTCTGTTAATTACAAATAATGTACATTTATTTCATTTTCAAAAATTCTTGTTGAATCTCATTCATTACATTTGTAAAAGTGCTGCACTGTTGTAAAATGTTATCTGTTAAAATGAAAAGCAAACAGAAATGTAGGTTAATGTCATCTATATTCAAACAACTTACCCTTATATAGCATTTTCAACATAATGGAGTGTCTCAAGCCAATTATCTGGAAGGGCGGGGGATTGGGGTGTGAAAGTTGGACAACAAACATGAATGAAAAAGTTAGGGACGGTGATAAAAGACATGGTTGAAAAAGTAGGATTTGAGAAAGTGTTAAAGATGAGAAGAAATGTGTCAAGGCGTTTCAGTTTGGGTTTCGGAAGGGAATTCCAGAATGCAAAGATACGATGAACAAAGGTTGAGCAGAGAGAGGATGCACAGTGGTCTCAAGTCAGAAGAGTGAAGGGTGCAAGCTGGAACATGCGGCAAGAAAAGTTGTAGAGGTAGGCTGGACCGAGTCTTTGGAGGGATTTGTTGACTAGGACTAGGATTTTGAAATCAATACACTGGAGGACAAGGTAGTGGAGATCAGCAAAGACAGAGGCTGCGAAATTCAGAGGATTAGCGCTAGTCGTTAAGGCCAGTTTTGCTGAAAAAATGGTAGCCGCCGGCGGGTCCCACAGCAGCCGCCATTTTGGGGAGGTTGGTAGCTCTGCCGTTGCTTGCGCACACCCCAGATATTTAGATGAAGTAGATCGTGACGTCAATGAGTGTGCAACGCTGATTCGATGCACGATCTGCTATTGTCAACGTCGCCGGCCCTCTTCTAATCACGACCAGCTAACCATGCGTTCAGCAGCAGGTAGGACCCCCAAGCAGCACTATTTAAAGGGATCATCAACAACTTGCAGCTGACTTGCTTTTTTCTTTCTACTGGCTCTGTCTATGTTTGTGCAACTGTTTAGAGCTTTCTAAAGCTATTTAAAGTTGCTGAAGTGACAGGGAGTGTTGCTGCAAGTGGAGGACACCTTGTTTCTCATTTAAAGGGTTCTGCTCACACCACTTGCTCACTGTCATGGGGGCTCTACTTGCAGTCCCCCTCGCGCTTCAGTATGACAGGGAGATGGAGCAGAGGCAGCGAAGAAGAGGACAGGATGCTCGCAGAGGGAGGAGGAGGGAGAGGATGGCTCTCAACAGGAGGCCTTACCCACTTAGGGTCTTCGGGGAGCAGTTCTCCTACCTGGACCTAAGCCAGGAGCAGTGTATTCGGAGGCTCTGCTTCACCAAGGAGGTGGTCAGAGAATTCTGCCACCTCCTGCAACTAGACCTGCAGCCTCAGAGCAGGGCAACGACGGCTCTCCCAGTGGCCCTCAAGGTCATCGTGGCCCTCAATTTTTGTGCCACCGGATCCTTCCAGTCTGGAGCAGGAGACACGGCTAACATCTCCCAGTTCACCATCCATCACTGCATCCGGAAGGTCACAGAGGCTCTCTAATCCAGGAGAAGAAATTTCATTGTCTTCTCTCCGAACAGAGAGAAGCAGGATGAGCGTGCAAGGTTACTGTGGCACTCAATTTTTGCGCCACTGGATCCTTCCAGTCTAGAGCGGGAGACATAGCGAACATCTTCCAGTTCGCCATCCATCACTGCATCTGGGAGGTCACAGAGGCTCTCTACTCCAGAAGGGACTTCATTGTCTCTCTCTGAACAGAGAGAAGCAGGATGAGCGAGCATATGGCTTTGCCAGGATAGTGGGCTTCACCATGATGCAGGGTGCCATCGACTGCACACACGTGGCTTTGCGGGCGACATATACCAATCCTGAGATGTTCCCTAACCGCAAAGACTACCATCCACTTAATGTGCAGTTGTGCAACCACGCCCAGCTCATCATGATGGTGACTGACCGCTATCCTGGCAGCAGTCATGATGCCTTCATCCTGCGCCAGTCCGGTGTGCCAGCATTCTTCCAGCCCAAACTCGAGGGTGACTGCTCGGAGACAAGGGCTATCCGCTCTGCATCTGGCTGATGACTCCTCTCCGCAACCCCACCACTCATGGCCAACACTCATATATAATGACAGCCATGCTGCCACGAGGAACGTCATCGAGCAGACCATCTGGGTGCTAAAGCAACGATTCTGCTGCCTTGACAGCTCAGGAGTAATCCTGCAGTACACGCTGGAGCGGGTGTCCCATTTCGTGGTGATGTTGCATGCTCCACAACTTCGCCATCATGAACATGCAGCCTTTGCCACCACGGGTTCCGGGACGACCTCAGGAGGAGGAAAAGGAAGAGGAGGAGGAGGAAGGGAAGAGGCAGGCAGCAGATAGCCGTTCCGGACGGGCTGTCCGTGAGCACCTCATCAGAATCCGGTTCCAGCGAATGAAACCCCAGATCCCAGTTGCACACCACTTCCCCATCTCTGTCACAGAGCATCACAGTGTCCTCCTGGGCACAAAGTTGAAATGAGAGCCACCACAAAACATGTGTGCCTTTTCCTACTCCAGCGCTTCTAACGAAGTGCTCCCCCAGTGGCTGCAGCATGGTTGGTGGAAGGCTGCTGACTTTCAGTGGGGGAGACTACAGATGGCCTTGTAGGACAACCTCGAGCAGCTGTGGACCTGGAAGGCCCGGCTGTAGACTGCACCACCTCGGCATGGGCGGCAGCAGTCTGGGCTGGCTGGATGACGGGCAGCAGCAAGGGCACTGACAGAGTGGCAGTACGAATGCTGTCATCCTGACAGAGAACAGCAGGTTCTTGCTCCACGGAGCCACTGCCACTCCCCCGGGGCGGTGCCTCAGCATTCCTAGCCTTCTGTTGGAGCATTTCCATCCTGGAAATCATGGGCTCCAAGCTCTGTGTAAAACTCCATCTAATGTTGGAGCCGGACTCCTCCATGCTCCTTGACACTGACAAGAGGCTCTCTGGCAGGCTTGCCATTGCACCAAACATTTGTGTGTGCATGCCCATCACCCTTCTTCTGAAGGCCACCCCATCGAGGTCAGCATCCGAGTCCTGTGCAACAGAACTCGTACGCGAACTCACCCTCTGAGGAGCTGGCACCCGAGCTACCCTTTCCCCCAGGCCTGATTGTTGCCCACTCATGCCCACTGACTCTCCACGTGCAGAAGCCACCTCTATACTACCCTGTAACGTGCATGCAGTGCCATTTTCTGAGCTGGTGTCTGCGAGTGTCAGATGCAGTGCCAATGTGTTTAGTTCTTCTCTTCCATCACTCTCCTCCAGAACTTCAGGAATAGGCTGGCCACGTTCTTGGGTATCTAAAAGGAGAAAGGCACAAGGGTCGGCTTGTGGTGAGGGGAGTGGGGGCAGTGGGGAAAGTCAGATAGCCATGCATACACCATCAGCAGCTTGTAAGTGAGAAGAGATTGTGGGATGAGGGGGAAGTGAGGTGTGAGAAGAAGGATTAGGCTGAGCATAACATCATCAGCAGCAATGCTTTCCACTTCTCTTCTCACCACGGACTCTGTCAATGCCCCTCCAATTACTGCCAGCACAGCTTCCTCCTGGTCCGTCAGGTTCTCAATTCTTGCTTGCCCTCCACCTGTATGCTGCTGCTTTCTCCTGTTATGAGCCACCTTGGCCTGCAAGAGAAAGGGAAGTGTGTCAGTGAGCATGGTGCAATGTGCTTGGGTGATGTGCCTGCCATGGTTGAATAGCTGGCAGTGTGTCCATGGTGAGAGATGTGGGTGTGAGTGTTGCAGCAGTGGTAAGTGTATGAGGGTAAAGTAAAGCTATGATTGTGAGGTATGAGTGGTGATAGCTAAAGATTGTTGGTAGATGAGTGATGGGGTGTGGTATATTGAGCAGTGTGTGAGGCTTGTGGTGCAGGTGGTGGAATATGGCATTTGATGATGCATTCACTCACCTTGACCACTCATGTGATGTCATTAAACATTTTGTGGCACTGGATCCAGGTCCTGGGGACAACACTCGTCGCAGTGATGGCTTGAGCAATCTCCCCCAGATCCCTCTTATGGTAATCCTTGCAGTTTCCTGCCCACCTGCGGGTAGAGGACATCACGGCATCTTTGTACCCCTCAGATCAAGGCCTCCTGTGCCGCATCAGAAAATCGTCTAGCCCTTTCCCTCGGCTTTTGGGCCATGGCTTCATTTCGACTGACTGAGGTGCTTCTGCAACAAAGCGCCTCCCCTTTAAGTAGTGCAGAGAGCCTAGGCCAAACTTTATTGGCCAGTAGACTGCACCCGATATTGGCCCCCCTGTTGAGCACTAAGCCTAACAGCAGCGAGTTTAACACTGCAATCATGTAGATGAGCAGGCAGCATGAATTTTACGTGCTGCCTGCACCACTTTAAACAGGTGCAGGCAAATAGCGCTGGGCGATATCTCCGCCGGTTTTCGAGCCTTATCCAATTTCTAGGCCAGGGATGATAGTTGAGTGGGACTTATTACAGGCCCTGGAGCTCTAGATGAGTTGGAATCTATGCAGGGTGCAGCTGTGTCGGTCAGCAAGGTGTTGAAGAAGTCAGGCATGGAAGTGACAAAGATTGGGTAAGGTCTTCTTCAGTAGTGGTAACTGTGAGTTGGGACAGAAGGAAAAGATGCTATGGAAGGAAAAGTAGAAACTTGATGGATTGGATATAGGGTATGAAGCTTCACTCAGGGGGAAGCAAGAGGCTGAGATTGTACACTGGCAGCTTCAGTTGCAGTGAGCACCCAGGAATTGCGTTTCAAATTGACAGCAAAGGTTTTTTTTTTTTTTAAATTAAATTCATTCTCGGGATGTGGGCGTCGCTGGCAAGGCCAGCATTTATTGCCCATCCCTAGTTGCCCTCGAAAAGGTGGTTGTGGGCCTTCTTCTTGAACTGCTGCACTCCATGTGGTGAAGGTACTCCCACAATGCTGTTAGGTAGTTAGTTCCAGGATTTTGACCCAGTGATGATGAAGGAACAGCGATGCAAGTCCAAGTCAGGATGGTGTGTGACTTGGAGGGGAACTTGATGCTGATGGTGTTCCCATGTGCCTGCTGCCCATGTCCTTCTAGGTAGTGGAGGTCACAGATTTGGGAGGTGCTGTCGAAGAAGTCTTGGCAAGTTGATGAAATGCATCCTGTGAGTAATACACACTGCATCCATAGTGGAGGAAGTAGGTGTTTAAGGTAGTGGATGGGTGCCGCTCAAGCAGATTGCTTTATCCTGGATGGTGTCAAGTTTCTTGTTGTTGCAGCTGCACCCATCCAGGCAAGTGGAGAGTAGCTGCAAAGTTTCTAACAGGAATTGAGCAGGATGTCAACTGTTTTCAGAAAAAGCTGCAGGCAACATTTGTTGAAAAGTAGTTACTGCTACTAAATAGGGCCCTTTCTGTTCAATTTTTTCAGATCCAGTTAAATAAGTAGGATGAAGAAGAAAGGATACACATTCTAATGCAACTAGAATAGGAATCAAACAGCGAGCAAGATAAATGATGCCGAAAGCACAGAGAAAAGAAAAAGACTTGCATTTATATAGCGCCGTTCAGGACCACCGGATATCTCAAAGTGCTTTACAGCCAATGAAGTACTTTTGAAGTGGAGTCACTGTTGTAATGTGGGAAACGCGGCAGCCAATTTGCGCACAGCAAGGTCCCACAAACAGCAATGTGATAATGACCAGATAATCTGTTTTTGTTATGTTGTTTGAGGGATAAATATTGGCCAGGACACCGGGGATAACTCCCCGTTCTTCTTCGAAATAGTGCCATGGGATCTTTTATGTCCACCTGAGAGAGCAGACGGGGCCTCGGTTTAACGTCTCATCCGAAAGACGGCACCTCCAACAGTGCAGCACTCCCTCAGCACTGCACTGGAGTGTTAGCCTAGCTTTATTTGCTCAAGTCTCTGGAGCAGCTGAATAACTTTTTTTTATAGAAGTAAAACCACCATAGAGCTAAGTAAAATTGCCTTCATTAAGAAATGTTCTCGTCCAAGGAGGATATTACTACTTGTAATAGTCCAGGGAAGATATGGCTACATTAACCAATCTCAGCAATAGTTTAATAAGCGCTTCACTAACAAAAATTCACATTGAAAGGAAGACGGCTCTGGGTGAAAGTAAGTAGATTCAAATATTTTGCGCATTAATTTCAATAAATTAACAGAACATCAGCAGGTTTCTTTATTGTTTGTGTACTTAACAATTAGTGATCACACGTTAAAGTATTTCATTGTGTAAAGTACTTTAAGATGCTTCAATATGATTAAAGTATTAGTCAATCTCCCATGGTGAAGTGGAGTTAGTGAGCAGGGATAATTGCTCCAGGGCACACAGATTTAATTCAGTCCCCATTTTAAAAATCATACATTGTGTCCTCATTTTTCTATCTCCATTATAAATTCTTATGTCCACATTTATAATGGGAACTGCCTATGTAAACTTGTTACGCTATAATTACACCCTCCTGCAGTGGTGTTGCTGCACTGGGGACGGGGATGGGGGAAGGCGGGGTGGGTTGCCATTCCAACAACAGGTTTACTGCACACATGTACTCATGGACCTCCCATCGCATTGTTCACATGTTGGCACAATTTTCATATCTCAGTCGCCTTTATGTTGCTGTTTTTCTGATTTGCTATCCTTTTCTTCTTTCCTTTCATATGAGAACTGATGGATGATGTGGTGCGGCATGGCATGACAGGGAAGGCAGCTACCAATTTTCTGACAGCAAATGGGAGGTGTTAGTTGGATGGGGAAAGAGTGCTGCAGAAGGCCACAGGCTGTGTTTCCAGATGGCAGACGTGGGGAATCTGCTACGGCAAGGATCCAGCCAAGGCCACAGGCCATAATTTAGGGCAGGGGTTCAGCCAATACTTGCTTCATGGTCTTGAGCCGCAGGGCAACCTTTGGGCCGTGAGTGGCAGACAGCAGGTTTGTGGAGGATTCTGGCCAGATTTTGGGTTGGGGGAGGGTAAAGAATCTGAACAGGGCTGCAGGCAGGTTTGGGACATAAGTGGGGTTTGGCCAAGTGTGTACTGCAGCAGTGGAGAGCAATGCAAAGAAGGTGGTGCCCGACATCTACTTCCACAGTCTCACAGCAATCTTGTCCCCAACCATCCCCTCATTCTTGGCCCCAAAAGCTTCATGGCCCTTCACACCCCTATTGCCTCCCCTTCTGTTCCTCTGGCAATCCTCTCTCCACTCCTCACCCTCCATTCTTTCCCTCCCCTATTGACTAACCCATCACCTTGCCCTCACACCCATTTCCTCTTCCCCACATTAATCCCATTCTCTCTTCCCTCACACCATCCCCTCCCCCTCACTTCCACCCCCTCACCTTCACACTCTATCCTCATCCCATTCCTTATCTTCTCCCTCACCCCCTAGCCCCACTCGCTGACTCCTATCTCCTCTTCTCCTCAGAATTCCCCTTCACCCCACTCCCTTCTCTCCTCTCTCTCTCTCTCTCTCTCTCCCCCCATTTCCTCCAACCTTTCCCAACACAGGCCTGGAAAACCAGCAATTTGTTTTTTTAAGGCCCTTATTATGCTATATAAACAGGCTATGGCCGGAATTTTCTGGGGTACGTGCGGGCGTGATCGGAGGTGGGTCGGGTTGGAAATTTGCAATATCCGCCGTTGTCCCGCCCCCACACGCCTTTCCTTCGGGCGCGTTTGCAGGCGCAGCAGCGACCCGAACAGCGGAGGCGGGCGAGCTAATTTAAATCATTATCAGGTAGTTGACAGACCCTTAAACCTACCTTTCAAATTTCCCTAGGTGACCACGGGAATCACGAAGCTCGGGAACCACGTCCGTCAACCTGAGACGGAAGTTGATGACCATTGATCCAGCTGATTAGTGCACAGCATGGAAAGTACAATAAAAACTCCCACCTCACAGCTGATCACTTTCCTCGGGCAGAAGCTGTTGCTGACTGCATTGCCAGCACAGATTTAGCTTTCTACAGACTGCAAGTGTTTCCAGCAAAATCGCCATCCAGTGTCACCTCATTGTTAGAACCTATCACATCATTGACAAATTGCTTCTGTCATCTCTACTTGACCTGCCATCTATTCCATCAGCATGGGTGCTGTCTATACTGTCTCACCTTGGTCCTCAGAATCGGAGCACGATGAGCCCCAACACCAGCAGCACCAGGCACACCAGCAGCACCACCACCAACCTTCTCCTCAACCACTTGATGCTGCACAGGACAGAGGGCATCAGTGCAGGGCTACACTGCGCCGGAGGCAATATCTCCAAGACAGGGTATACAGGCAGAGGATGAGCTTCCTCAACATGACTGAGCAGCAGTGCCAAAGGAGGCTCAGGCTATTGCACCAGGTCGTTGTAGACATTTGCACTTTGCTGGAGTAAGACCTGCAGCCCAGAGGAGCGGGTGGACACGCCTTACCAGTGGCCATCAAAGACACCAGCGCCCTCCACAAGGGCTATCCACTGAAGACGTGGCTCATGACACCCTTGAGGAGGCCAAGTACTGAGGCCCATAGAGCAGACAATAGACATGCTGAAAATGCGCTTCAGATGCCTTGACAGATCTGGAGGAGCCCTCGAGTATGCACCAGCCAATGTCTCCAGAATCATTGTAATTGACCAAGCAAGGATTAGCGCTGCATGAGGAGCAAGGCACTGCGCGCACAGCCTCTTCAGAGGAGGAGGAGGAGGATCATCAGCTAGAAGACGAGGAAGTGGAGGAGCAGGAGGAATCTGCGGTCCAGAACCCAACTGCACCCGAGCACATTGCTGCCTGGGAGGCCAGGGATGGGCTCATCATGGCCAGATTTACTTAACTTTACGCAGTACTCCTATATGGCTGACACATCCTGCGCCAGGTTGGCACCACCCCACAGCAACACCATAAAGCATCCCTACAATGACCAAGCCATTCCTTTCACACTGAACACCATTGCTGGAGGTAATGTTAGGTGTCACCATTCATTCCAACTCACTAGCCACTTCCAAAGATGCATACAAATTTCTCCAAGACCGGAAAGTGGTGAAAATAAAGATTTTTTATGCGTGATATCACACTAATGGAAACGTTACAGAAACACTGAATAAAACACCCAATTGGCTATCCTTGTGAATCTACTTGTGTGTCATCTTTCTCTTACACATGCTTCTACGAGGTGCTACTCCTGTGGCTTTAGTAGAGGTAGAGACTGCCTGCTCACTTCCTTGCTGCGACCACATAGACACTCTTGCAGATGTTCTCTGGATTTTGGAGTCTCTGATGGCCCTGCCAAAGTCTGCTCCTCCTTCGACTGTGTAGAGGCAGACTCGGCCATCGCTGTCCAAGGAGGCATCTAGGGCTCTGACTGAGGGGGTGGCAACGGGGGAGAAGTGAGAGCGCTTTGAGAGGTGCCCCCACTTTCACGTGCCCTCTCACCATCATCCCTCTCATGGGCCACCCGTATTTCCCTGCTAGCAAGGAGCTGGAGAGCACCTTGCTGCACATCAGTGGGGCCATGAGGACTCACGTCTATGCTGACATCCCTCCTAGAGAGGAGGTCTATGAGCCTCTGCCATCTATTTTCCATAGATAGCCATCTATTCTCCATAGAGAACATGTGCTCCTGTGAGTGGCGTGTTAGCCGCTCCATGCAGGTGGCCATCCTATCCATGGAAGAGCCGACAGTCGCCATCGCCAGCGACAATTTGGGCTCATGTTGGAGATGGACTCCTCCATTCTCTGCACATTTGCAGACATCGCGTTTGCAAAACCTGTCAAAGCCACCTGCACTTCTTGCAGCAGCTCCAGGTACGCACTCTTTCTGGATGGCCCCCGAGGCTCAGTGTCTGAATGCAGCTGAGCAGAGGTGGGAGCGTCCTGCGCCCTCCAGCGAGGAGTCTCCACTGCTGTCCTTGTCTCCACCGTCTGCTCTTGTTCACTTGTGATTGTGAGACACCAGATGACAACACTACTCTATCTCGCGTGGGACCCACCGAGGTGTGCGTATCTGCACTGGTGCTGGGTGCGCTTATGTCTGGTGATGGTGCACCCTCAGAGGCTGGAGGCTCCTGAGGAGTCATCTTCCTGTTCATCCTGGACAGTGGGTGGGGGGGGGGCGGGGGCTCTTCATGGACCTGTGGGAGAGTAAGAGATGAGTCGTATGAAGAATGGGTACAGATATCATTATGCACATGATGAACATTCACTGGCTGCTGACATCAGTCCCCATATGAGTGACTGATGTATGCCATGTAGCTGAATGATATGTAATCCTGTCACCGGGTTGCTGAGATGTCCCCCTCTCTCCCTCTCCCACCTCCAGCTGCTCGGTGATTCCCGAAAATTCTAAGGCAGCCTCCTCTGCTGTTAGGGTTGCCAATGATGGCATTCCACCTCCGGTTCTCTCCCTCTCCCTCTTATTGTGGGCTCTCTTTTCCTGCAAGGAGGGAAAGAAGAGAAGGTTGAGTGAGAGTGATGGAATGAGTGTAAGGATTACATCTTCAGAGGGAGACTATGATGGAATGGGGTGCCAGAGCCAAGTGGCCTTCCTTGTGTGTTGTTAGTTGGTATGATTTCATTAGGATGAGGGTGAGTGTGAGGGATGGCTAGTCAGATGGGAATGTGAGTATATAGCTAGAGAGAGAGGGATGGGTGGACATGCAAGGTATGTTGGTGTGAGTAAGCATGTGCAGCAGCAGGGTTGGGAAGGCAGAGTGATGGGGATGTGATGAGAGGCGCAGCAGGATGAAGTTGGGTGTGGCTTTGTACTCACCTTTCCTGATCTAATGAGATCATTGAAACGTTTGCTGCACTGCACCCAGGTCCTCCTCACAACATCGCTGCTCTTTACCTCTTCAGCTATTTGGAGCCAGGTTCTTTTGATCTCCTGGGGAGGTCTCTTGCACCCATTAGAAGGGAAGAGGATCTCCCTGCGTTCTCTGACTCCCTCCACAAGCATATGGAGGGAGTCATCGGAGAACTTGGGTGCAGCCCTCTGTCTCTGTGCAGTTATCTCTGGAAATGTTTGCAGTAGTCCAATTGTGCAGTGTGCTGCCTGCACCCTCCTAGATGAACCTTCAAATGTAATGTGGCCACGACTCCATTAAATATCTCGGATGAAAACGCGTCACCGATGCATCATCAGACCTACACCATTTAATAGGGTCGGGTATGTAACGCGCAGGGTGGACTTAATAGGCCCCATTAAAACAAAGTCGATTCCAGGAGCGGATGGAATCAACAACAGGTGCACAACTCGCCACGGCGACCACCCGCACCCGGCCCGCCCAGGTAAACAAAATTCCAGCCTATAATGCTAGCAATACTTTAAAAACAAATTGCTGGTTTCCCAGCTTAGTGCACAGGGAAACAGGGTGAGGGGTAGCCAGAGGCTCAAATGGGGATGTACACCAATGGGCAATCAGGGTAGGCAGGTAGCCAAGGTCACCAACAGGCAGGACTAATGGGCAAAGACGTGCGTAAATCCAATAGAAGGAGCCCCGATCCAAGAAGAGAAGTCCCAAGGCTCACCGACAGCAAGGACAGGCAGGCCCAGTGGCAAGTGAGTGGGGATAGCAAAGGACCAAGGTCTTAAATAAAGTTTCTCTAAAGGAAATAAAATGAGCTTTACTGAGGCATTTAATAAATGTATTTCTTAAAGAAATTTAAATTTCAATATACTTAAACTCACCTACAACACTTGTCATGAATCTTATCATTCATGAAGAAATGACTCATGAAGTAACACTGGGCGGCCAGCTGGTGGCGCCATCCAAGGTGTATAAATACTCGGGCGTGGGCCCAGCTTGCTCAGGACGTTTTTGTAACCAGGAGCTAGTGATGTAACTAGAATCTCATGGTTGTGAAACAGTTGATTAAAGCTTTGTTTTATACTCAAACCAAGTGCTCAGTAGTCTTTTTACATCAATTTAATCAACTGACCTGCTCCACGCTCCGAGTGGTCTTGGGAACAGATGGCTACGACTCAAACCGTAGAAGGGAATTCGGACGAAGTAATCGATCCATCATGGAGAAACTACTCAGACCCACCCGTCTCGACCTGGACCCGAATTCACTTACAGCTGCTAAGGTATGGAAACACTGGTATCGTACCTTCAGAAACTTCCTTGAGGAGTGTGGTGAGAATGTTCCTAATAAGTTACGAATGCTTGCCAATTATGTATCCCCTCATGTGTTTGACTATATCGAAGACTGTGTAAACTATGACGCCGCTATCCAAATACTACAGCAACTATATGTTAAGTCGCCAAACGAAATTTTTGCTCAGCATCTACTGGCCACAACTCGACAACAACCCAGGGAATCACTTGACGAATTCCTTCAGAAACTTCGCAGGCTCAGCAAGGATTGTAATCTTAAAGCTGTCACAGCTGAGCAGTACCAGGAGGAGTTAATTCGTGATTTCTTTCTTAATGGAATTGCGTCTCCCTTCATACGTCAGCATCTACTGGAGAATAAAACCCTCAAGTTACAGGCTGCCTATGACCAGGCATGTTCTCCTGGACTTAGCAAAGAGGAATGCAGATACCTATCTTTCACCACGTGCACAGGCTGCTGCTATCACTTTTAGTGACTCCTTCGATAGGCCTCGGCCGGAAGCCCTCACTGATGATGACTCAAACCTGGCTGATGACAACCCTACCCTAGAAGCCTTCACTGATGACGACCCTGCCCTAGCGGCATCTTGGCAATCTGGAAGGAAGTGTTTCTTCTGTGGAGGTGCATTCCACTATAGGAAATTTTGTCCTGCTCGTAACGCAGTCTGCAATCATTGCAGTAAGAAAGGTCACTTTTCTAAGGTATGCCAGTCAAGAGCCTCTGTTAGTTTTGCAGCTGCAATCTATAAAACTACTCCTCCCCCAAGAACCACTACAAAGGTTACAGCTGTCAAGGGTAAAACTGCGCCTCCTCCCATCACAGCTGTTTTTCCCCAAAGTCTGTCCCATGCAACCACGAAGGTTTCGGTAAATGGACACATTTTGAGTGCACTAATCGGCTCATGCAGCTGTGACAGCTTCATTAGTGAGCGGGCTGTCAGTAAGTTAAAACTGCGTATTTACCCCTCGGACAGGGAAATTGCAATGGCTCTGACGACACTGACCACCAACTCTTCCGGCTTTTGTCTTGTTGACCTTATTCTCAATGGCCGCACTTATTTCTCCACCTGGCTCGGGGTGCTCAAAAACCTATGCAGTGATGTGCTCCTAGGACAGGATTTCCAGAAACAACACAAAAGACTCACTTTCGAGTTTGGAGGGTCAAAGCCGGAGCTTACCATTTCCAAAGTACCGTTTTGTGCGCCTTCGGCAGCTTCGCTCGACGAGCCCTCCTTGTTTGCCAATCTTTCCCCCCGATTTAAGCCCATAGTCACTAAATCACGACGTTTCAACCAAGATGATCGATCCTTTATCGAGGCAGAAATCTCTCGCCTTCTAGCTGACAGTATCATTGAGCCATGTTCATCTTCCTGGCGGGCTCAAGTCGTCGTTGTTAAAAATCCTCTGAAGCAACACAAGAAACGTCTTTGCATCGATTACTCGCAAACTATTAACCAGTATACCGACCTGGATGCCTACCCACTACCACGCATCAATGACATGGTCAATAACCTTGCCAACTACAAGGTATTTTCAACTTTTGATTTAAAGAGCGCATATCATCAAGTACCGTTCAAGGACTCTGACAAAAAGTATACGGCCTTTGAGGCCAATGGTCGGCTTTATCAGTTTTGTCGCTTTCCATTTGGGGTCACCAATGGGGTGGCCGTCTTTCAATGGGCAATGGATAGCCTAGTTAAACAGGAGAACTTAACGGACACTTTTCCATATCTGGATAATATCACCATTGCTGGTCATGACCAGAAGGAGCATGATGCCAGCCTCCTGAAATTTTTGGACGTTCTCCGTCATCGCAACTTAACCTTAAATGAGTCCAAATCTGTGAAATCAGTACCATCAGTCAACATCCTTGGCTACTGGGTGGGCAATGGTGTCATCAAACCGGATCCGGAGTGACTTTGTCTGCTTCAGGAGCTCCCTCCCCCTACGAATCTCGGCTCTCTTCGTCGGGCACTCGGCATGTTCACCTATTATGCAAAGTGGATACCCCACTTCTCAGACAAGATCCAGCCCCTGCTTCACGCAAAGTCATTTCCATTGGAGGCAACGGCTATTTCAGCTTTCAACCTCCTCAAGCGACAACTGGAAAAAGCCACGCTTCGTTCCATCGATGAAAATCTTCCTTTCGTGGTCGAGTGCGATGCATCATCGGAGGTGGCGATCTCGGCTACCTTGAATCAAGGTGGTCGACCCGTTGCATTTCTGTCCAGAACTTTGCAGGGTAGCGAGCTCCATTATCCTCCTGTCAAGAAGGAGGCTACGGCTATCATCGAAGCAGTACGTAAATTGAGTCATTTTCTCGCTCGTCGCCATTTCACACTTATAACCGATCAGCGCTCCGTGGCCTTTATGCTGGATAACCAGAAACGCACTAAGATCAAGAATAACAAAATACAACTCTGGAGGATGGAATTGGCCGCCTTTGGCTACACCATAGATTATCGATCCGGCAAAGAGAATGTAGTCCCGGATACCCTCACACGTGCATTCTGCTCTTCTATGTCAACTTCGACTCTTGTGGATCTTCATACTGACTTATGTCATCCTGGCGTTACCCATATGTTGCACTTGGTGCGATCTAAAAATCTCCCATTTTCTACGGAAGATGTGAAAAGAACATGCTCCACCTGTAGAATTTGTGCAGAATTAAAACCGCAATTCTTCCGTCCATCGGATGGCTCGCTCATACACGCTATGCAGCCTATGCAGTAACTCAGCATTGACTTTAAAGGGCCATTGCCTTCCTCAACGCGAACCACCTACTTACTTACTATGGTGGATGAATATTCACGCTTTCCCTTTGCTTTCCCCTGTCCCAATATGCTTACTTCCACAGTGATCAAATGCCTCGATCAAGTCTTTTCCCTTTGCGGTACGGCTAATTTCACCCACTCTGATCAGGGTCCCTCCTTCATGTCAAGCGAACTCAAAAGTTATCTTTCCCAATGGGGAATCGCCACAAGTAAAACGACACCGTATCATCCCATCGGTAACGGACAGGTTGAGAGATACAACGATATCATTTGGAACGCTGTTCATCTTGCACTGAGGTCACGTAACCTACCAGACCAGCAGTGGGAAACTATGCTCCCTGACGCGTTGCATTCCATCAGGTCTCTTCTTTCTACATCCACCAATGTCACTCCTCACGAGCTATTCTTCAGGTTCTAGCGTCGCTCCACTCATGGGACGGCCCTACCGTCATGGTTGGCAGCTCCCGGCCCCGTGCTGCTCCAAAGATTCGTCCGATCTTCCAAAAACGATCCCCATGTCGACGAGGTGGAACTAACAGACGTTAATCCCACATACGTGCACGTGCGGTACCCTGATGCCCGGGAATCCACCGTTTCACTCCGAGATCTGGCTCCCTGTCAAAGCGGTCCCACGGACCCAACTGGTAGAGGAACCCATAATAATGATGCCGACACTCTGCGCTCCTTTGAGGATGATGTCCTACCTGGGACATCAAGGGATCTGCCGGTTACTTCACCGGATCAACTCGGGGAGCCGAACGCTCCCCACGGGATGTCCACCCGAAGCCAGGACCTCGGTCAATCCCCGGCTACCAAACAAGATGAAGCCAGCTCTGCGCCTGTGGGGACCTGCACCCGGAGTCACGATCTCCCCAGTCTCCCTCAGGTCGATCAAGGCGACACGGGCCCTGTCGATCTACCAGTACAGACCAAGCGACCCAGGGACCAAGACACGGTCCGAGGAGACGTGCCTTCCTGCCACAAATAAAGATCTAAAAGACTGCGGCTATTCGTGGTCCACCTAATCCGCTAGAAGGAAGTCGTCGGACTTCCAAATCTTTCAGGCGGGAAGAATGTCATGAATCTTATCATTCGTGAAGAAATGACTCATGAAGTAACACTGGGCGGCCAGCTGGTGGCGCCGTCCAAGGAGTATAAATACTCGGGTGTGGGCCCAGCTTGCTCCGGATGTTTTTGTAACCAGGAGCTAGTGATGTAACTAGAATCTCATGGTTGTGAAACAGTTGATTAAAGCCTTGTTTTATACTCAAACCAAGTGCTCAGTAGTCTTTTTACATCAACACTATTTCAACAAACTGACTTGGGAGACAGGGCGTGGAAGAGCAGTAGCACTACCTAACGTTGGAAATACTGAAAGGTAACTATAATAGTGAATATACACACCTTACAGTCTATATAAGTTAAAACTAATACCCAGGTGTGACAGAAGTAGGCATGATAGAAAAAGTGACAGGGTAAAATGGTTTGGAGGTGCATGATATATGCAAAATTTCTCAATACATTATAGACAGATATGCATTTATATATCATAATAACAGATATATATTTTATGTATCTCTGGTGTTGCCCATGGTAAGCTGAAGCATAGGGCTGGATTTTGTCAATGGGAAGCTTTTGGAGGCGGGACTGCTGCTTGCCGGCTTTCAATCCCACCTCCATCAGCTTCTGGCCAATCAGCGGGCTCAGCTGGCCAATTAGGGGGAAATCACTGACAGAGCACGTTAACGTCTGACGTGCCATCTGTCAAAATTTCTTGAAAGAAGAAATGTCAGCGTTTGACAGCTGTGTGAAGCTGTCAAACACTGACATTCTGTGTAGTTTAATGAGTCCTTGTGTTCAGGACTCATCAAACCTTTCAACTTTGCAGAAATCACCTGGCTGTTGGTTCAGAGGATCCAACAGCCAGTCTGTGAAATCTACAATGAAGATGTTGGGACTCCGGAGCCACAGCAGCTGAAGGCTGTAGGCAGAAACAAAGGTAAGTGAACATTTTATAACACTTAACACTCACCTTACATACTTACCACTCCACACTTGCACCCATCACTCACCTCTACATCTCATTTTCAGACCCCTTCCGACCCTCGCAGACCTCCTTCTCGTCTCCTACACCCTGGTGGGGGTCTCCAAGGTCGGGAAGCCTGCACTTCGGTGCTAAAAATAGGGATAATCCTATTTTCTGCCTGTTAACAGGCAGTTAATAGGCTTTAATCCCTTTCCCGCCTCGAGGAGACGGGACCCGGGGCAGGACGGCTTCCCGCCTCCTGGCAAGAGGGCACGGAGGCGGGTTGGGGGCAGGTTTGCCAGCCGCCCCCAAATCCTGCAACTTTACCGGCAGTCCCGCCTCCTTACCTGCCTCCTCGGGGCTGACAAAATCCAGCCTCTACTGTCTGTTTCTTACCTATCTCTGTTGACATTGTGCTGTTGCTTCTCTCTCTATTTCCCTACGCTTCTGCTTCTGTCCTTTCTCTCCCGCTTCCCTCTGCCTTTTTCTTCTTTTTTGCTTCTCTTTGTGTTCTCTTTTGCTTCTCTCCCTCTTCTTGTCTTTCGGGTGGCGAGTCAACGACAGGAGAGTGCAATGCACCTCAGCCATATTTTACAGTCATATGTGAGGCACTAATCACAGGATCCAGCCAAAGTCACAGTCGAGCAAATTGAAGGCAAAGTTTGGTCTGGGCTATGGACTTTGGTTGGGTGGCGGGTTGCAAAGCAGGATTCTGATTTTTTTTCATTCATTCACAGGATGTGGGTGTCGCTGGCAAGGCCAGCATTTAATGCCTGTCTCTAATTGCCCTCGAGAAGTTGGTGGTGAGCCACCTTCTTGAAACGCTGCAGTCCATCTGGTGAAGGTACTCGCAAGAGTAATGCATAGTGAGGGATCTGGGCATGATCCGCAAGTCCTGGGTGGAAGGGAAGGATCTGATCAAGACTGCAAGAAAATTATGGTGGCGTGAAGGTTCTGGCAAGGTGACAACAGAAAGGAATGTGAAAGAAGGGACAACGGAAAGGAACGAAAGGACGTTGTGTTCCAGCCTCATGCCTGACTTTCACTCCTGCAGTCCAATATGTTGTCTCCGGCCCTAACCCTTCCCCTTTTGTGCTCCATGGATGAGACAACATGGCCGAGAGGGTAAAGCAATGGACTGCTCATACATTGTGCTCTGCGCGCATGGGTTCGAATCCCATCCTCGTTGTTATTGTGTTAAATATTTGATGCAGATAAGACTTCCCAGTATTTGAATGAATTTTGTGTCAGCTGTGGCTCAGTTGGTAGCACTTTTGCCTCGGAGTCAGAAGGTTGTGGGTTCAAGTCACAATCTAGCGACTTGAGCACAAAAATTCAGTCTGACACTCTAGTGCAATACTGAGGGAGAGCTACACTATCAGAGGTGCCGTCTTTCAGATGATACGTTAAACCGAGACCCCGTCTGCTCTCTCAGGAGGACGTAAAAGATCCCATGGCACTATTTCGAAGAAGAGCAGGGGAGTTATCCCTGGTGTCCTGGTCAATATTTATCCCTCAACCAACATCACTAAAACAGATTATCTGATTATCACATTGCTGTTTGCGGGAGCTTGCTGTGTGCAAATTGGCTGCCACGTTTCCTACATTACAACAGTGACTGCACTTCAAAAAGTACTTTATTGGCTGTAAAGCGCTTTGGCACGTCGGGTGGTCGTGAAAGGTGCTATATAAATACAAGTCTTTCTTTCCTTCCTTGTTCGCACCACCTCCCCAACAATACTCACTCACCCTCTGTATCTGCCAATCATGGTACTGTCAGCTCCCACCCCCTCTCCAATCAACGCTGATTCCACAACGTATCAACCGTTTTTTAAATAATTATTTTTTGAGGGGGAGGGGTGGTGGTAACTTATGGAGCAGAGCAGACTTTAGAGGTTGTCTTATAGGGAGAGTGGGCCGCCAGCAGGAACAATTTATCTTGCCCACAGGAGCAGGGTTCAAAGTTGGCCCCGAACTAGTCAATTCAAAGGATGAGAGGCATCCACATTGGAGACTGTGGCTGGGCTGCAGCTAAATGCAGCAACTTAAGGAGAGGGGGAAACCAAATGATGACCGCATTTTGGAGCAGTTACCGGGGAGGGACAATATTGGCCAGAATGGCCACATCAGAAGACAGAGCTGCAGCCAGCAATGCGGAAACTAAGCGATTGCTGAGCTAACAGAGGAAGGAAAAACATTATATTTTTATTCAATTTCAATAAAATTGGAGCCACTGTGGCCTAAGCGGAAATGCAGTTAAAGAACAGAGAGGCCAAAACATAGAAAGAGAAGGAATGCATTAATACATAAATACAAAAAAATCTTAAATTTCAAAGCTGACAATTAAATTTAAAATTACTTACTTGCGAGGAAAAAAATCAGTTTGAGAAAAATCAAGACAGTAATGGGACAGAAAGTTCAATTTGGTAATTTTATTTTCAAAAAAAAAAGACCCAAATCATTTAAAGTGTTTAACTGAATATTTTAAAAGAAAAACTTTTAAGAAAAATCAGGCCAATACTATCTACTGTGTGTGGCATGAAGCATAGCTGAACTTGTGACAAGCAAGATGCGACACCCTTAACATTGAAAACCTCAGACATAATGCTACAGGGAACTTTGGTTTATCCGGAGGTTAACTGTCCGAATGCTCAAGCCACCGGCAAAAATCAGGAGCCGTTTAGTTAGGTTTTTTTTCTTTTCGTTGCTTTTTTTTTCCACCAGTCAGGCTCTGCAAAGTCTCGCTGAAGCTGTTGCTAAGCTACAGAGACGCTTGCAAGGTACGGCCAACTGTTTAGAAGCTGCTGCTAAGCAACAGGGTTTGTTGCCAGATACGGAGCTTAAAATTTCCGTATGTTTCAACATTAGCGCTGGTTTGTCAGGCAGTTTTGATGGGACGGCAACAGCTCGGTCCCGTCGGTGCCAGATAGCACAAAGTTTCCTGTACCTACAGGTATATATCCAATCCAACCAATTACTGCCCCATCAATCTACTCTCAATCATCAGCAAAGTGAAGGAAGGTGTCATTGACAATGCTATCAAGCAGAACTTACTTAGCAATAACCTGCTCACTGATGCCCAGTTTGGGTTCCGCCAAGACCACTCGGCTCCTGATCTCATTACAGCCTTGGTCCAAACATGGACAAAGGAGCTGAATTTCAGAGGAGAGGTGAGAGTGACTGCTCTTGACATCAAGGCAGCATTTGACCGAGTGTGGCATGAAGTAGCCCTAGTAAAACTGGTCAATGGGAATCGGGGGGAAAATTCTCCACCTTCTGGAGTCACACCTAGCACAAAGGAAGATGGTTGAGGTGATTGAAGGTCAATCATCACAGCCCCAGGACATCGCTGCAGGAGTTCTTCAGGGCAGTGTCCTAGGCACAACCATCTTCAGCTGCTTCATCAATGACCGTCCCTCCAACATAAGGTCAGAAATGAGGATGTTCGCTGATGACTGCACAGTGTTCAGTGCCATTCACAACTCCTCAGATAATGAAGCAGTCCATGCCCTCATGCAACAAGACCTGGACGACGTTCAGGCTCCGGCTGATAAGTGGCAGGCAACATTCGTGCCACAGAAGTGTCAGGCAATGACTATCTCCAACAAGCAAGTGACTAACCACCGCCCCTTGACATTCAATGGCATTACCATCGCCGAATCCCCCACCATCAACATGCTGGGGGCCACCATTGACCAGAAACTCAACTAGACCAGCCACATAAATACTGTGGCAAGAAGAGCTGGTCAGAGGCGAGGTATTCTGCGGCGAGTGTCTCACCTCCTGATGCCCCAAAACATAGAAACATAGACACATAGAAGATAGGAGCAGGAGTAGGCCATTCGGCCCCTCGAGCCTGCTCCGCCATTCAATGCGATCATGGCTGATCATCCAAATTCAGTATCCTGTGTCTGCTTTCTCCCCATATCCATTGATCCCTTTAGCCTTAAGAAATATATCCAACTCCTTCTTGAATATATTTAATGAATTGGCCTCTACCGCCTTCTGTGGTAGAGAATTCCACAGGTTCACCACTCTCTGGGTGAAGAAATTTCTCCTCATTTCTGACCTAAATGGCTTACCCCTTATCCTTAGACTGTGGCCCCTGGTTCTGGACTCCCCGACCATCGGGAACATCCTTCCTGCATCTAGTCTGTCCAGTCCGGTCAGAATTTTAAGTTTCAATCAGATCCCCTCTCATTCTTCTAAACTCCAGCGAGCATAAGCTCAATCGACCCAATCTCTCCTCATACGTCATTCCTGCCATCCCAGGTATCAGCCTGGTGAATCTTCGCTGAACTCCCTCCATGGCAAGAACATTCTTCCTCAGATAAGGCGACCAAAACTACACACAATACTCAAGGTGTGGTCTCACCAAGGCCCTGTACAACTGCAACAAGAGATCCTTGCTCCTGTACTCGAATCCTCTCGCTACGAAGGCCAACATACCATTTGCCTTCTTAACCGCCTGCTGCACCTGCATGCTTACCTTCAGCGACTGGTGCACAAGGACACCCAGGTCTCATTGCACTTCCCCTTCTCCCAGTCTATTGCCATTCAGATAATAATCTGCCTTCCTGTTTTTGACACCAAAGTGGATAACCTCGCATTTATCCACGTTATGCTGCATCTGCCATGCTTCTGCCCAATCACCCAACCTGTCCAAATCATCCTGGAGTTTCTCGGCATCCTCCTCACAGCACACACGCCCACCCAGCTTTGTGTCGTCTGCAAACTTGGAGATATTACATCTAGTTCCCTTGTCTAGATCATTAATATATATTGTGAATAGTTGGGGTCCAAGGACTGATCCCTGCGGTACCCCACTAGTCACTGCCTGCCACTTGGAAAAAGACTCGTTTATTCCAACTCTTTGCTTTCTGTTTGCCAACCAGTTCTCTATCCAAGTCAATACCTTGCCCCCAATCCCATGTGCCTTAACTTTACACGCTAATCTCTTATGCGGGACCTTATCGAAAGCCTTTTGAAAGTCCAAATACACCACATCCACTGGTTCTCCCTTATCTACTTTACCAGTTACATCCTCAAAAAATTCCAGTAGATTAGTCAAGCATGATTTACCTTTTGTAAATCCATGTTGGCTTTGTCCGATCCTGTCACTGTTTTCCACGTGCTCTGCTATTACAGCTTTTATAATGGACACTAGCATTTTTCCCACTACCGATGTCAGGCTTACCGGTCTGTAATTCCCCGTTTTCTCTCTACCGCCTTTTTTGAATAGTGGGGTAACATTAGCTACCCTCCAATCCATGGGTACTGTTCCAGATTCCATCGAATGTTGGAAGATGATCAGCAATGCATCTACTATTTCTAGGGCCGCTTCCTTAAGTACCCTAGGATGTAGATTATCAGGCCCTGGGGATTTATCGGCCTTCAGTCCCGTCAATTTCCCCAACACCATTTCCCTACAAATACTGATTTCTTTCAGTTCCTCCCTTTCATCAGATCCTATGTTCCCTGACATCTCTGGGAGGTTATTTGTGTCCTCCTTTGTGAAGACAGAACCAAAATATGTATTTAATTGGTCTGCCATTTCTTTGTTCCCCATTATAAATTCCCCTGATTCTGACTGCAAGGGACCTACGCTTGACTTCACCAATCTTTTTCTCTTCACATATCTATAAAAGCTTTTACAGTCAGTTTTTATGTTCCCTACAAGCTTACTCTCATATTCTATTGTCCACTTCTTAATTAATCCCTTTGTCCTCCTTTGTTGAATCCTAAACTGCTCCCAATCCTCAGGTTTACTGCTTTTTCTGGCCAATTTATATGTCCTCTCCTTGGATCTTATGCTATCCCTAATTTCCCTTGTTAGCCACGGCTGAGTCACCTTTTTTGTTTTATTTTTATGCCAAACTGGGATGAACAAATTCTGTAGTTCATCCATGCAGTCTTTGAATGTTTGCCATTGCCTATCCACCGTCAACCCTTTGAGTGACATTCCCCAATCAATCCTACCCAACTCACGCCTCATGCCATCGTAGTTTCCTTTATTTAAATTCAGGACCCTAGTCTCTGAGTCAACTACTTCACTCTCCATCTTAATGAAGAATTCTATCATATTATGATCGCTCCGACCCAAGGGGCCTCGTACAACAAGACTGCTAATTAATCCTTTCTCATTACATAATACCCAGTCTAAGATGGCCTGATCTCTAGTTGGTTCCTCGACATATTGCTCCAGGAAACCATCCCGTAAACATTCCAGGAATTCCTCCTCCACAGTATTGTTACTAATTTGGTTAGCCCAATCTATATGTAGATTAAAGTCACCCATGATGACTTCTGTGCCCTTATTGCACGCTTCTCTAATTTCCCTTTTAATGCCATCCCCAACCTCCGCATTACTGTTTGGAGGTCTATATACCACTCCCACTAACGTTTTCTGCCCCTTGGTATTTCTCAGTTCTACCCATACAGATTCCACATCATCAGAGCTAATATCCTTTCTAATATCCTGACTTGGAAGTATATCGCCAATCCTTCGTCGCTGGGTCAAAATCCTGGAACTCCCTACCTAACAGCACTGTGGGAGTACCTTCACCACATGGACTGCAGCGGTTCAAGGAGGCGGCTCACCACCACCTTCTCAAGGGCAATTAGGGATGGGCAATAAATGCTGGCCTTGCCAGTGACGCCCACATCCCATAAAACCTTTCTACCATCTACAAGGCACAAGTCAGGAGTGTGATGGAACACTCTCTACTTGCCAGGATGAGAACAGCTCCAACAACACTCAAGAAGCTCGACACCATCCAGGACAAAGCAGCCCGCTTGATTGGCACCCCCTCTACCACCTTAAACATTCACTCCCTCCATTACCGGCGTACCGTGGCTGCAACGTGTACCATCTACAAGATGCATTGCAGCAACTCGCCAAGGCTTCTTCGCCAGCACCTCCCAAACCTGCGACCTCTTCCACCTAGAAGGACATGGGCAGCAGGCGCATGGGAACACCACCACCTCCAGGTTCCCCTCCAAGTCATACATCATCCTGACTTGGAAATACATCACCGATCCTTCATCGTCGCTGGGTCAAAATCCTGGAACTCCCTCCCTAACAGCACTGTGGGAGTACCTTCACCACACGGACTGCAGCGGTTCAAGGAGGCGGCTCACCACCACCTTCTCAAGGGCAATTAGGGATGGGCAATAAATGCTGGCCTTGCCAGTGATGCCGACATCCCATAAACAAATTTTAAAAAAATAATAGGTACTGTATACACACAACGTATCGATTTAATATATAATAGCATAACATTGGCAGAGGCCATTATAAATGTGGACATGGAGTTTATACTGGAAATATAAAAGTAAGAACAGAGTAGAACTTTATAATAAGGACTGAATTCTATCGATGTGCCTTGGCCCAATTATCCTCCACCTCTACTTCCACTTAACCAGGAAACTACACTTGGTCCTGATTCCATTTCTGGAATGTCATAGGAGCTTGAGGCACAAGCACGGCCCTAGAGCAACATGAAAGTAGCATATATAGTGCCTTCTCAGATCTCTCTGAAATGTCTCAAAGCTCTTTACATACACTGAATTACTTTCAAGTGTAGTGACTGGTATGTTAAAGCTAAATCTTACAAAGCTGAACTGCTAACAAGAGTTAAATCCTTTACATTTAGAAAATGCCAAAATAAAAACAGAAAATGCTGGAATTACACAGTGGATCCCTTAGCACCAGAAAGAGAAAGGCAGGTTTAACAGTTCAGTTGGAGGTCCTTTATCAGAAATGATTACTTCGGAACCTCTCTTTTCTCTTTCAAATGGTACCTGATCTTCTGTGTATTTCCAGCATTCATATTTCCATTGTTTAGATTTTTTTTCTCTCTTTACAAAATGCTTGAAGAAGACATCTTGTACCTTTTCAATCTTCATTTTCTCATTGAACGTCAATGGAAAGACAGAAGGGAGAAACTTGGTTTTCTGGAATTTTCCTAACATGCACACACTGACGTAGACATCATCCTTTTCAGGTAGGAACACCCCAGGGCATGTAACCTATAATAAATTATTTGAAATAAAAAGTATCACAATGCTGATATAGAAAAATAAAATGTCATACCATTACCAACATTAATTGAGGCCACTCATTTTTGACAATACTGTAATTTTAAGCCTTCATGCCCGCTCGTCTGTCAAGCTCCATCACAACCCATCCATAACCTATTTTGTGTCATCCACCAATTTCCACCCCCCTCGCCACACACTGCTTTCCCCATTGTCAGGCAGTTTCTGTCTTTATGTTCTTGTCTTAAAGCATTCAATGACCATTAGTAAATTTGCTGATTTGTCTTTAATAAACATAAATTTCCATAAATAAACAAAAATTAATTCATAAACTGCTTAAAAGTTCACACTTTGTAGTTTCCAAATTTTTACAGAAAAATTACCCTTAAGCCCCAAAGTGGTTCAGAAGAGAATGAATTTTTTTAGCTGGATTTTCAGTCGAAATAAAGAGGAGAATTGGTTGCCGTGATTGATGATGGACAGCTGCGAATGAAATAATTCAAACGGTCCTCCAGCTGGGTTTAGATCATTTGAAAAAAAGGCCAGATCCTCTTACCCTTTTCACTGAGAAAAGATATATATATATTATTGATAAATAATTTTTGTTGGTTTTCTGGTAACAAAGAATCCACATGTACTACTAATCACAGATATGGTAATCACAGGTATTGATATTTTAAACACAAGACTTGCCTGAAATAAAGCTTTATGAATTTAATCTCCAATTTGTTTCAGTGTTTTGGAAAAAGCAAAGAAACTCATAATTCCTCATAGAATTAGGGGGCATAACTTCTACATCAACCCAGAAACCTACTTCTGCAAAACGGTATATACTTACAATAATGCAGAGATTCAACACTGGGAAATTATGTAAAATGCACATGGTTTAGAATGCATAGCTGTGATTGGAAACTCTACAACTGTTCTGGGGAAAAATATCCAGTCAAAGCACAAACTTCTGAGACTAGCTGAGGCCCTGAAGTAAACACTTGGATGACATTATAAAATGCAAAAGTGGATAAATTTAATGATAGTATTGTGAAATGTGATTTTATTTTAAATTTTTTACTTTGTTTAAAACCTTATTTTGGCTATTAGAAATTTAATTTACTGAGGAAAAAAATGGCAATGGAAGTTTTTTCAAAAAACATTTGGAGTGATTTGGTTGATTCACTGGTTAGCTTTTTTGCCCTTTTTAAAAAATTGGTAGGTTTGCCTGATTGGTCATTCAGGATTGGTCATTTTCATTCAGGATTGGTCATTTTCATAAGTGCTTAGTAGTTTCTCATTGGCAATCTAGTCTGATTTGTACATTCCCTACCTTTTCAGTCTAATTTGTTGCTGCTTTACTTTTGATCAATCAGTAAAGGTATAATGGCAAAATGTTGACATAAAAAGTGCTACTCAAAAATCATGCCTCAGAAAGGTAATGTACAAGAAAGAATGAACATGAATAGAGCTCCTTTCATGTCATCAGAACGTGACAATGCAGTATGCAGTCAATTAATAACTTTTGAAGTGTAGTCAATCCCTCAGTACTGTACTGAAGTGTCAACCTCGATTATGTGCTAAAGTCCTGCTGTGAGGTTGAGCCCACAACCTTCTGATTCAGAGGCTGGAGTACTACGAGAGAACGAAACTATGGTCTTGCATACAGTGCGCATATCCTCCTATTATGCTATTTGCAGCAGATCTGAGATTTTGAGAAGCTCTACAAAACATAATTTTATATTAAATTTAAATTAATCTCCCCACCATTAAAATTCTTGACTCACGGGTATCCTTCTCCATCATTAAGGTGCCAGTCAACTCTCTGCCCAGCCCACCTGACTCCTGGGCCTTGCTTCTCATCGTTAATGCATCTGATGTCTTTCCACCTAGCTGACCCAATTCCGAGGATTCCCAGGATCCCGCACGCCCTCTGCCATTTAAACATTTAATACTCTTGAAATTTTTACAAACTAATCACTGCCGTCTCCTGACTTCCAGGTGTTCCCTCCCCCCACACTGGCATTAACACGGTTAGTGTGCTTTATTTTTATTTTTTTAAAGTAGTCGCTGCTGACTGCCAACTCTCCCCAGGGAAAACCCGACTCCAGGGCTTCTTCCCTCCATTAAAGCTCTTACCAACTTCCCACTCGTTAAATTTCAAAAAATGCCCCTTCCAGAAGCAGACCTAACTCTCAGGTCTCCTTGGATAGTGTTTTTGAAATTTTAGAAGTTGCCACTGCCACTTCTTTTTCCTACTTCAAAAGTGTCCATAACAGCTATACTCGAGACCTTTTTAAAAGCATCCACAGCCGCTCTACCCTATTCCTATCACGTTATTTCTTATCCATAGCAGCCCTCATAATGATTTATTTATTTCTATCATCACCACCTTCTTCTCTCACATGTATTCCTCGCAACATTTTTTTTTACATTCCAGATGCATCACCCACCAGCGCCTCTCACAGAAGCACATCCAACTCCCATCCCTCCCCAACATTACAGCACTGAGTGTGTTTTCCAGCCACCTCCTTTAAATATGCTTTTTAAATTTCTAAAGCAGCCACGACTGCTATTGCTCCCTATCTGTTTCTCCAATTCATAAACAGCCAGAATCACTATACCCCACCACATTGGCAGGGGATCTGCGGTAGTAATAACAGTGAGGCTGTCAGCGCTTGCCATTATTAATTACCACAAATTCTGGCTTCCACACATGCGCAGTTAAATGCGGAAATCCGGAATTTGCTGTCAGCGATGCCCTGCTCCTCCACAGGGTGCGCTGTTACAGTCTTCGCAGATGGACTCAAAATAGAAATCACTGATTTGTCGTGAATTAAACTATTTACCCACTATTCTCTCTGTAAAGACCAATGAAAAAGTTCAGCCTTGTTCAATCAGGGGTAACTGAGTTTTTAACTGCATACTAAGTCTTAATTACTGAACAACCTCTCTGTCCTGAAAAACGAATTTTACAAGTGTGGCATCTCATTCCCTCAGAAGAACATTTAAAAATTGCAAATTAAAAAAAATATATATTTTTAAGTTTGTGTTCTGTATTTTAAGTTTCCCCCTTAATCCCATGTGTATGTCCAATCTTAATTTCACTTTCTGTACAATGATTTAAATGTGAGTTATATTCCCTGCATTTTACTTGCTGCTTTGTCGTCTTTGAGAATTCTTCAATCTGATTGGGTGATCACCCTGCCTGCCTGTTGCTGGACTCCCCTATAGAAGAAACCAAATTCAAACTGATGTTGGAATAGAGGAAGTCTGCGCTCTGGAGCCTACTAAAACTTTGTGGGCAGATTTTTTGAGGTCATTGTCAAGCACCTTTCCTTCGCTGCTGACTGCAAAATCCGGGCCAATATTTATTTTGAATAATTACTTCTGCCCGTCACCATCACACTAACAACAACAACAACTATCATTTATATAACACTTTTAACATAGTAAAATGTCTCAAGGCACTTAACAAGAGCGATATCAATTATAAAAAACTTTTGACACTGCGCCACAGAAGGAGATATCAGGACAGATGACCAAAAGCTTGATCAAAGAGGTAGGTTTTAAGGAGCATCTTAATGGAGCAGTGAGAGGTAGAGAGGTTTAGGGAGGAAATTCTAGAGCTTAGGCCCTAGGCAGCTGAAAGCACGGCTGCCAATGTTGGAGCGATTAAAATCAGAGATGCGCAAGAGGCCAGAATTGGACGAGCACAGATATCACAAAGGCTTGTAGAGCTGGAGGAGGCTATAGAGATAGGATGGGGCGAGGCCATGGAAGGATTTGAAAACAAGGATGAGGATTTTAAAATTGAGGCGTTGTCGGACCAGTTAAAGTTCAACAAGCACAGGGGTGATGGGTAATCAAGATTTGGAAGGAGTTAAGATACGGGCAGCAGAGTTTTGGATGAGCACAAGTTTATGTAAGATGGGAGTCCGGTCAGAAAGAGCATTGGAATAGTCAAGTCTAGAGGTAACAAAGGCATGGATGTGGGTTTCAGCAGCAGATGAGCTGTGGCAGGGCAGAGTCAAGCGAGGTTACGGAGGTCTTGGTGATGGAGCGTATATGTGGTCGGAATCTCATCTCGGGATCAGATACAACACCAAGGTTGCGAACGGTCTTGCTCAGCTTAAGACAGTTGCCAGGGATGGAAACTACAGATAACACCCCAATCAGTTCAACTCTACCACCATGCCACATTACACCCTTTGTTTAAAAACATTCCTCTGTACCTTTTCCATCAGCCCTCTCTCCTTCATGACCACTCTGCCTCACTCTTTTCTGCTCACAGCTGATCCCACTAACCTCTTTCCTGCTCAGCTACAACAGCCTTTCCAAGATCACATGCTTTCACCGCCTTCACTCCCAATATTTTCTCACCACTCAAGCCAATCTCCCCAGACAGGAAAAAACTTACACTTATACAGTGCTTATCACAACCTCAGAACGTCCCAAAATGCTTTACAGCTTTACGCTTTGAAGTGTAGCTTTTAATGCTCGAGAACCTGAACCCCCAATATTCACTTCTACATCACCCAGCTTTTTCCCCCATTCAAAGCATAATTCTTAATTTTAATTTTAACCGTTGGTCCTCAGAATTAATATACCTCCTATCGGAAAGCATTTGACAAAGTACCACACAGAAGGCTGGTTAACAAAATTGAGGCTCATGGAATAGGTGGGTCAGCGGCAGCTTGGATAAGGAATTGGCTTCAGGACAGAAAACAGCGAGTAAATGGCTTTTTTTCCAGACTGGAGGATGGTAAACAGTGGTCTTCCCCAAGGGTCAGTGCTGGGGCCACTGCTTTTTTTGATATATATAAATGACCTGGATATTGGAATACAGAGTAGAATTTCTAAATTTGCCGATGACACCAAACTTGGGGGTGTGGCAAACAGTGAGGATGATACCAATTGACTGCAACAGGACATAGAAAGGCTAGCAGAATGGGCAGACAAGTGGCAGATGGAATTTAATACAGAGAAGTGTGAGGTGATGCATTTTGGCAGAAGGAACAGGGAAAGGCAATATACACTTAATGGCACTGTTTCAATAAGTGTGCAGGGACAGAGGGACCTGGGAGTTAATGTGCATAGGTCACTGAAGGTGACAGGACATACTGAGAGTGGTTAACAAAGCATATGAGATCTTGGGCTTCAGAAATAGAAGTATTGAGGAGAAAAGTAGGCTTTCCATTTCCTGCTTTTTTCCAGTTCTGTTTCTCTCTCCACAGATGCTGCCTGGCCTGCTGAGTTTTTCCAGCGTTTTCTGTTGTTATTTCAAAAGTAGAGAAGTTATGCTGAACCTTTATAAAGCGCTGGTTAGGCCACAACTGAAGTATTGCGTCCAGTTCTGGTCACCACACTTTAGGAAGGATGTGAAGGCCCTCGAGAGGCTGCAGAGAAGATTTACCAGAATGGTTCCGGGGATAGGGGATCTTAGCTACAAGGACATGTTGGAGAAGCTGGATATGTTTTCATTAGAGCAAAGGAGATTGACGGGTGATTTGATAGAGGTGTACAAGATTATGACGGGGAAAGGCTGTTCCCACTAGTTGATGGTACAGGGACTTGGGGACACAGATTTAAGGTTTTGGGCGAGAGATACAGGAGGGATGTGAGGAAAAACTTTTTTATGCAGCGAGTGGTGAGGACCTGGAATTCGATGCCGACGGAAGTGGTGGAAGCGGAGACACTCAATGTTTTCAAGGGGAGACTGGATAGGCACTTGAGAAATAAACTTGCAGGGCTAAGCAGGGAATGGGACTGACTGGACTTTTCTAGAGAGCCTGCACAGACTCGATGGGTCGAATGGCCTCCTTCTGTGCCGTTATTACTCCTCCTAAACAAATTCCATAGATTCTTTGAAAGAAAATGAGTTGCAGCAAGTAGAAAAGCTGAATATAATCAAACATATAATAGGTGAACAGGTAAGTAATATCAGACTAGATGGCTCAAGCCGGGGCTAATCCGCCTCTTGGTTTTTCTGGTGAATTTCTGTACCCGAGCCGCAGAGCGTTCCCGCCCCCATCGCCCCCAGCCATTGGATCAAGCCGATAAGCAGCACCCAATCACAGCAAAGGATGGCCGTTTCCCCGTGTTCTATTGGTCGGCCTCCCCGTCAATCATCATCCCGGCGAGCCTCCTGGTGCAGGCCCAGCCGACGCTTCCCCCGCTCCCCGATAACTGAAAGATATCGCCAGCTGCTCACACCCACCGCTTGGATTTTCAGATGCACAGTTAATCTCAGAACTTTCTTCGGCATTTCTCTCCGTTAAACAACTCGATTAAGCGATTTTCTTTAAGGAAAAAGTAAAAGTCTCCGGAAAGTGCGACTTGAACCAACGATTCAAAACTGTGGAAGCAACCGCCAATCGAATTGTCGTGTTATCGCGTTGTCATGGTGCTGGATCACAGCGTGACGCCACATAAAGGAATTGATGCAATTGATAGATACAACGCTCGCTCTGGACAATGTAAGTAGCAACCAATAGAGGCGCCTGTAGAATTTCCCCCAACCAATAGAGGCGCCTGTAGAATTTCCCCCAACCAATAGAGGCGCTTGTAGAATTTCCCCCAACCAATCGAGGCGCCTGTAGAATTTCCCCCAACCAATCGAGGGCCTGTAGAATTTCCCCAACCAATCGTGTACAGGCATTTCCCCAACCAATAGAGGTGCCTGCAGAATTTCCCCCAACCAATAGAATCGCCTGGAGAATTTCCCCACCCAATAGAGGCGCCTGTAGAATTTCCCCAACCAATAGAGAATAGAATTTCCCCAACCATTAGTGTAGAGGTGCCTGTAGAATTTCCCCAACCAATAGAGAATAGAATTTCCCCAACCATTAGTGTAGAGGTGCCTGTAGAATTTCCCCAACCAATAGAGGCGCCTGTAGAATTTCCCCAACCAATAGAGGCGCCTGTAGAATTTCCCCAACCAATAGAGGCGCCTGTAGAATTTCCCCAACCAGTAGAGGCGCCTGTAGAATTTCAACAACTTATATATTTATATAGCGCCTTTAACGTACTAAAACATTATTACGGAGTATTAATACGGAGTATTATAAGACAAAATATTTGACACCGAGCCACAAGGAGAAATTAGAAAAAACAACAGAAAACGCTGGGAAAACTCAGCAGGCCAGGGCAGCATCCGTGGAGAGAGAAACAGAGTTAACGTTTCAGGTCGATGACCCTTTGTCAGACCTGAAACGTTAACTTTGTTTCTCTCTCCACGGATGCTGCCCTGGCCTGCTGAGTTTTTCCAGCGTTTTCTGTTGTTATTTTGGATTTCCAGCATCCGCAGTATTTTGCTATCGTAAGGAGAAATTAGGGCAGGTGACCAAAAGCTTGCTCAAAGAGGTAGGTTTTAAGGCGTGTCTTAAATGAGGAAAGAGAGATAGCGAGGCGGAGAGGTTTAGTCAGGGAATTCCAGAGCTTAGGGCCTAGGCAATAGAAGGCACAGCCACGAATGGTTTAACGATTATAATCAGGGATGCTCAAGAGGGCAGAATTAGAGGAGCGCAGATATCTCGGGTGGGGGGGTGGGGGTTGTAGGGCTGAAGGAGATTACAGAGATAGGGAGGGGGGAGGCAATAGAGGCATTTGAAAACAAGGATGAGAATTTTAAAATCGAGACGTTGCTTAACCGGGAGCCAAGGGTGATGAGTGAACAGGACTTGGTGTGAGTTAGGACACGGGCCGCCGAGTTTTGGATGACCTCAAGTTTATGTAGGTTAGAATGTGGGAGGCCAGCCAGGAGTGCGTTGGAATAGTCAAGTCTAGAGGTAACAAAGGCCTGGATGAGGGTTTTAGCAGCTGGCAAGAGTGGAGACAGGCGATGTTATGGAGGTGGAAATAGGCGGTCTTAGTTATATAAACATAGAAAAATAGGAGCAGGAGTAGGCCATTCAGTCCTTCGAGCCTGCTCCACCATTCAATATGATCATGGCTGATCCTCTATCTCAATACCATATTCCCGCTCTCTCCCCATACCCCTTGACGCCTTTTGTGTTTAGAAATCTATCTATCTCCTTCGTAAATATATTCAGTGATTTGGCCTCCACAGCCTTCTGTAGTAGAGAATTCCACAGGTTCACCACCCTCTGAGTGAAGAAATTTCTCCTCATCTCAGTCCTAAATGTCCTACCCCGTATCCTGAGACTGTGACCCCTCGTTCTAGACCCCCCAGCCAGGGGAAACATTCTCCCTGAATCCAGTCTGTCTAGCCCTGTCAGAATTTTATACGTTTCAGTGAGATCCCCTCTCATTCTTATAAACTCTAGTGAATACAGGCCTAGTCGACCCAATCTCTCCTCATACGACAGTCCTGCCATCCCAGGAATCAGTCTGGTGAACCTTCGCTGCACTCCCTCTATGGCAAGTATATCCTTTCTTAGGTAAGGAGACCAAAACTGCACACACAACTCCAGGTGTAGTCTCACCAAGGCCCTGTATAACTGTAGTAAGACATCCTTTCTCCTGAACTCAAATCCTGTTGCAATGAAGGCCAACATACCATTTGCCTTCCTAACTGCTTGCTGCACCTGCATGTTTGCTTTCAGTGACTGGTGTACAAGGACACCCAGGTCCCTTTGGACATCAACATTTCCCAATCTATCACCATTTAAATAATACTCTGCCTTTCTGTTTTTCCTACCAAAGTGGATAACTTCACATTTATCCACGTTATACAGCAGCTGCCATGTATTTTCCCACTCACTCAATTTGTCTAAATCGCCTTGAAGCCTCTGTATCCTGACCACAACTCACAATCCCACCTAGTTTCGTGTCGTCAGCAAACTTGGAAATACGACATTTGGTTCCTTCATCCAAATCATTGATATATATTGTGAATAGCTGGGGCCCAAGCACTAATCCCTGTGGTACCCCACTAGTCACCGCCTGCCACCCCAAAAAAGACCCATTTATTCCTACTCTCTGTTTCCTGCCTGTTAACCAATTTTCAATCCATTATCCCCAATCCCATGTGCTTTAATTTTGCACACTAATCTCTTACGTGGGACTTTATCACAGGCCTTCTGAAAATTCAAATACACCACATCCACTGGTTCTCCCTTATCTATTCTACCAGTTCCATCCTCAAAAAACTCCAGTAGGTTTGTCAAACACGATTTCCCTTTCATAAATCCATGTTGGCTTTGTCTAATCCCGTTGATATTTTCTAAGTGTCCTGTTATCACATCCTTTATAATAGACTCTAGCATTTTCCCTACTACTGATGTTAGGCTAACCGGTCTGTAGTTCCCTGTTTTCTCTCTTCCCTCCTTTTTTAAATAGTGCGGTTACATTTGCCACCCTCCAATCTGCAGGAACTGTTCCATAATCTATAGAATTTTGGAAGATGACAACCAATGCATTGGATATGTGGTCGGAAGCTCATTTCAGGGTCAAATATGACTCCCAGGTTGCGAACAGTGTGGTTCAGCCTCAGACAGATGTTATGGAGAGGGATGGAGTCAGTGGCTAGGGAACGGAGTTTGTGGCGGGGACCAAAAACAATGACTTTGGTCTCTCCAATATTTAATTGGAGAAATTTTCTGCTCATCCAGAACTGGATGTCAGACACGCAGTCTGGCAATTTAGAGACCGTGGAGGGATCGAGAGAAGTGGTAGAGAGGTAGAGCTGGGTGTCATAAGAACATAAGAAATAGGAGCAGGAGTAGGCCAATCGGCCCCTCGAGCCTGCTCCGCCATTCAATAAGATCATGGCTGATCTGATCCTAACTGCCAATCCACTATCACAGAACCATCTCCTGAATCTAACAAAATTAGACACATGAAATAGGAGCAGGATCAGGCTACACGGCCCCTGGGCCCGCTCCGCTACCCACAGGGCCATGACCGATCCGAACCGAACCTAGACTCATGTCCAAATTCCTGCCCGCTCCCCGTAACCCTTAATTCCCTTTACTTCTAGGAAACTGTCTATTTCTGTTTTAAATTTATGTAATGATGTAGTTTCTACAGCTTTTTGGGGCAGCATATTCCATGGACCTACCACCCTCTGAGTGAAGTAGTTCCTCCTCATCTCAGTTTTGAAAGAGCAGCCCCTTATTCTAAGACTATGCCCCCTAGTTCTAGTTTCACCCATCATCGGGAACATCCTCCCCGCATCCACCCCCTTCACAATCTTATATGTTTCAATAAGATCGCCTCTCATTCTTCTGAACTCCAATGAGTAGAGTCCCAATCTACTCAACCTCTCCTCATATGTCCATCCCCTCATCCCCGGGATTAACCGAGTGAACCTTCTTTGTACTGACTCGAGAGCAAGTATGTCCTTTCTTAAGTATGGACACCAAAACTGTACGCAGTATTCCAGGTGCGGTCTCACCAATACCTTGTACAACTGAAGCAATACCTCCCTATTTTTATATTCTATCCCCCTAGCAATGAAAGCCAACATTCCATTGGCCTTCTTAATCACTTGCTGCACCTGCATACTAACCTTTTGAGTTTCGTGCACCAGGACCCCCAGATCCCTTTGTACTTCAGTACTTTCCAGTTTCTTGCCATTAAGATAATAACTTGCTCTACGATTTTTCCTGCCAAAGTGCATAACCTCACACTTTCCAGTATTGTATTCCATCTGCCAAATCTCTGCCCACTTACTTAGCCTGTCTATGTCCCCTTGCAGGTTTTTTATGTCCTCCTCACTCACTACTTTCCCTCCCATCTTAGTATCATCTGCAAACTTTGATATGTTACACTCGGTCCCCTTCTCCAAATCGTTAATATAGATTGTAAAGAGTTGGGGACCCAGCACTGACCCCTGCGGAACACCATTAGTTACTGATTGCCAGTCTGAGAATGAACCATTTATCCCAACTCTCTGCCTTCTGTTAGATAGCCAATCCTCTATCCATGCCAGAATATTACCCCCAATCCCGTGATTTTTTTATCTTAAGCAATAATCTTTTGTGTGGCACCTTGTCAAATGCCTTTTGGAAGTCTAAATACACTTGTGGAAACTGACGCTGTGCTTTCAGATGATGTCGCCAAGAGGCAGCATGTAGATGAGAAATAGGAGGGGGCCAAGGATAGAATATTGGGGGACACCAGAGGTAATGATGCGGGAGCGGGAAGCGAAGCCATTACAGGTGATTCTCTGGCTACGATTAGATTGATAAGAATCGAACCAGGCGAGTGCAGTCCCACCCAGCTAGATGATGGTGGAGAAGCATTGGAGAAGGATGGACTGGTCAACCATGTCAGGCTGCAGACAAGTCAAGAAGGACGAGGAGGGATAGTTTACCTTTGTCACAGTCACAAAGGATGTCATTTGTGGCTCTGATGAGAGCCGTTTCAGTACTGTGGCGGGGGGGGAAACCTGATTGGAGGGATTCAAACATGGAGTTGCGGGAAAGACGGGTACAGATTTGGGAAGCGACAACATGTTCAAGGACTTTGGAGAGGAAAAGGAGGTTGCAGATGGAGTGGTAGTTTGCAAGAACGGAGAGGTCAAGGGTTTTTGTGAGGAGAGGGTTGATGACGGCAGATTTGAGGGAGAGGGGGACAGCACCTGAGGAGAGAGAACTGTTAACAATGTCGGCTAACATGGGAGCCAGAAAAGGAAGTTGAGTGGTCAGCAGTTTGGTGGGAGCAGGAAGTGGGTCTCATGGACAAGATAAGCGTGGAGAGGTCGTGAGGGGAAATCGGAGAGAAACTGAAGAAAGATGTGAGGTCAGGGCTAGGGCAGGGGGAACCTCAGAGGAAGTTTGGCCCAGTGGGCTAGGGGAAGGAAGGGAAGTGGTAGAGGCAGCTGAACAGATGGTCTCAATCTTAGAGAGCTCCTCACACTTGTTGTCGGAGGTGAGTGTGGAGGAGACATGGGAGGGGGGTTTATGAAGACGGTTAGCATTGGAGAATAGAAGCCGGGGTTTATCTTTGCATTCCAGAATGATTCTGGAATAGTGAGCAATTTTGGCAGACGAGAGCAGGACCCGATTGTGCTTTATGTGGTCCAGCCAGATCTGGCGGTGAATGGCTAAACCAGTTGTCCACTGTATCTGTTCAAGTCTGCGTCCCTTGGACTTAAGGGAGTGAAGATGAGAGCCATACCTGGGGAACGGCCAGGGTGAGAGAGAGTAATTGTTTTAATAGGGACTAGAACATCAAAGGTGGTTGTTGAGCAGATCGGTAGCTGCAGAAATGTCATGGTGAATTGAGGGGCAAAGGCTGGACAGTTGGGATTTCATAAGTGCAGTTGTAAGAGAGTTGGGAGAAAGTTGTTTCCAGGGGCGGACACAGAAGAAAGTAGGGTTGAGGGGGGAGGTGGAAGGGAGATGTGGATGGAGAGCGATATGAGGAAGTGGTCAGAGATTTCCCCAACCAATAGTGTAGAGGCGCCTGTAGAATTTCTCCAACCAATAGTGGAGTGGGGCCTGTAAAATTCCCCCAACCAATAGTGTAGTGGCGCCTGTAGAATTTCCCCAACTGCCAACCTGATACAGACACAATCAGAAATGTTCTGGGCACCAGGCTGGGCTGTAGGGCTGGGTGATGTTGCAGAGAACTTAAGAACATAAGAAATAGGAGCAGGAGTAGACCATTTGGCCTTTCGAGCCTGCTCCGCCATTCAACAAGATCATGGCTGATCTTCTACCTCATCTCCACTTTCCTGAACTATCCCCATATCCCTTGATTCCCTTAATATCCAAAAATCTATCGATCTCTGTCTTGAATATACTCAACGACTGAGCATCCACAGCCCTCTGGGGTAGAGAATTTCAAAGATTCACCACCCTCTGAGTGAAGAAATTTCTCCTCATTTCAGTCCTAAATAGCCGACCCCTTATTCTGAGACTGTGATCCCTGGGTCTAGACTCCCCTCCCTGCATCTACCCTGTCAAGCCCTGTAAGAATTTTGTATGTTTCAATGAGATCACCTCTCATTCTGCTAAACTCTGGAGAATATAGGCCTAGTCTACTCAATCTGTCCTCATAGGACAATCCCCCCATCCCAGGAACCAGTCTGGTGAACCTTTGTTGCACTCCCTCTATGGCAAGTATATCCTCCCTTAGGTAAGGAAACCAAAACTGTACACAATACTCCAGGTATGGTCTCACCAGAGCCCTATATAATTGCAGTAAGACATCTTTACTCTTGTACTCAAATCCTCTTGTAATAAAGGCCAACATATGATTTGCTTTCCTAATTGCTTGCTGTACCTGCATGTTAACTTTCAGTGACTCGTGTACAAGGACACCCAGGTCCCTCTGAACACCAACATTTCCCAATCTCTCACCATTTAAAAAATCCTCTGCTTTTCTATTTTTCCTGCCAAAGTGGATAACTTCACATTTCTCCACATTATATTCCATTTGCCATGTTCTTGCCCACTCACTTAGCCTCTCTATATCCCTGCAGAGAGTTAAATGCGTGGCTCAAAGACTGGTGTGGGAGAAATGGGTTTTGCTTCTTAGGACACTGGCACCAGTACTGGGACAGGAGAGAGCTGTTCCGTTGGGATGGACTTCACTTGGCCAGTGCTGGGACTAGAATCCTGGCGAATCGAATAACTAGGGCTGTAGAGAGGGCTTTAAACTAATTAGTGGGGGGGAGATTTCAAGAGAGCGAAAAATAAAAATGTCAGCGGAGAAGGCAATAGAGCAAGGTAGCAGTGGGGGAATTAAAAACCAGAGCATGTCAGGAAGGGACAGAATATATAAAGATAAAGGTAAAGTAGTAAAGGGGGTAAAAGCAGGAATAAATTGTCACAAAACATATTTAAAAGTTCTTTATCTGAATGCACGCAGCATTCGTAACAAAATAGACGAGTTAACGGTACAAATAACTACACATGGGTATGATCTGGTGGCCATTACGGAGACATGGCTGCAGGGTGACCATGACTCGGAACTAAACATCCAGGGTTTTTTGACTATTAGGAAGGACAGACAGGAAGGTAAGGGAAGTGCGGTGGCTGTGTTACTAAAGGATGGAATCACTGCAATAGTGAGAAATGATATTCGGTCAAAGGATCAGGATAGTGAAACGGTTTGGGTGGAGATAAGGAATAATAAGGGGAAAAAGTCACTAGTGGGTGTAGTCTATAGGCCTCCTAACAGTTGCAACTCTATTGGTCGGAGTATAAATCAGGAAATAGTTGGGGCTTGTAATAAGGGAACAGCTATAATCATGGGAGATTTTAACTTTCATATTGACTGGACAAATCAAATTGGGCAGGGCAACCTTGAGGAAGAGTTCATAGAGTGCATTAGGGATGGGTTCCTTGAGCAGTATGTTACTGAACCAACCAGGGGGCAGGCAATCTTAGATCTGGTCCTGTGTAATGAGACAGGATTAATAAAAAATGTCCTAGTAAAGGATCCCCTTGGAATGAGTGACCATAACATGGTTGAATTCCAAATTCAGTTGGAGGGTGAGAGAGTTGGATCTCAAACCAGCGTACTAAGCTTAAATAAAGGAGACTATGAAGGTATGAGAGCAGAGTTGACTAAAGTGGACTGGGACGGTACATGAGCAGTGGTGTACATTCAAGGAGATATTTCACAACTTTCAAGAAAAATATATTCCACTGAGGAAAAAGGGGAGTAAAAGAAAAGACAGCCATCCGTGGCTAAGTAAAGTAATAAAGGATAGTATCCGACTGAAAACAAGGGAATATAAAGTAGCCAAATCTAGTGGGAGGATAGAAAATTGGGAAGCATTTAAAAGCCAGCAAAGAATAACTAAAAGATTAATTAAGAAAGGGAAGATAGATTATGAAAGTAAACTAGCAAAAAATATAAAAACAGATAGCTAAAGTTTCTACAGTTATATAAAAAGAAAAAGGGTGGCTAAAGTGAATGTTGGTCCCTTAGAGGACGAGACTGGGAAATTAGTGGTGGGGAACATGGAATTGGCAGAAATGCTGAACAAATATTTTGTATCAGTCTTTACAGTAGAGGACACTAAAAATATCCCAACACTGGACAAACAGGGGGCTATAGGGGGGAGGAGCGAAACACGATAAAAATCATTAAGGAGATGGTACTCGGTAAGATAATGGGACTTAAGGCGGATAAATCCCCTGGACCTGATGGCTTACATCCTAGGGTCTTGAGAGAAGTAGCGGTAAGGATTGCGGATGCATTGGTGGTAATTTTCCAAAACTCCCTGGATTCAGGAAAGGTCCCAGCAGATTGGAAAACTGCTAATGTAACGTCCTTATTTAAAAAGGGAGGTAGACAAAAGGCTGGAAACTATAGACCAGTTAGCCTAACATCTGTGGTTGGTAAAATGTTGGAGTCCATTATTAAGGAAGCAGTAACAGGACATTTGGATATGCATAATTTAATCGGACAGAGTCAGCATGGTTTTATGAAAGGGAAGTCATGTTTGACAAATTTGCTCGAATTCTTTGAGGACGTAACAAACAGGGTGGATAAAGGGGAACCAGTGGATGTGGTGTATTTGGACTTCCAAAAGGCATTTGACAAGGTGCCACACAAAAGATTACTGCACAAGATAAAAAATTACGGGATTGGGGGTAATATACTGGCATGGGTGGAAGATTGGCTATCTAACAGAAAACAGAGTTGGGATAAATGGTTCATTCTCGGGTTGACAATCAGTAGCTAGTGGTGTTCCGCAGGGGTCAGTGCTGGGACCCCAACTCTTTACAATCTATATTAACGATTTGGAGGAGGGGACCAAGTGCAACATATCCAGGTTTGCCGACGATACAAAGATGGGAGGGAAAGCAGTGAGTGAGGAGGACATAAAAAACCTGCAAAAGGACATAGACAGGCTAAGTGAGTGGGCAGAAATTTGGCAGATGGAATATAATGTTGGAAAGTGTGAGGTTATGCACTTTGGCAGAAAAAATCAAAGACCAAGTTATTATCTAAATGGAGAGAAACTGCAAATTGCTACAGTACAAAGGGATCTTGGGGTCCTGGTGCATGAAACACAGAAGGTTAGTATGCAGGTACAGCAGGTGATCAGGAAGGCCAATGGAATCTTGGCTTTTATTGCAAAGGGGATGGAGTATAAAAGCAGGGAAGTCTTGCTTCAGTTGTACAGGGTACTGGTGAGGCCACACCTGGAATATTGCGTACAGTTTTGGTTTCCATATTTAAGAAAAGATATACTTGCTCTCGAGGCAGTTCAGAGAAGGTTCACTCGGTTGATTCCAGAGATGAGGGGGTTGACTTATGAGGAAAGGTTGAGTAGGTTGGGCCTCTACTCATTGGAATTCAGAAGAATGAGAGGCAATCTTATCGAAACATATAAGATTGCGAGGGGGCTTGATTGGGTGAATGCGGTGAGGATGCTTCCACTGATGGGTGAGACTAGAACTAGGGGGCATAATCTTAGAATAAGGGGCTGCCATTTCAAAACTGAGATGAGGAGAAACTTCTTCACTCAGAGGGTAGTAAATCTATGGAATTTGCTACCTCAGAGAGCTGTGGAAGCTGCGACATTAAATAAATTTAAAATGGAGATAGACAGTTTCCTAGCTGATAAGGTAATTAGGGGTTACGGGGAGCGGGCAGGGAAGTGGACGTGAGTCTAGGTTCGGATCAGCCATGATCCTATTGAATGGCAGAGCAGGCCCGAGGGGCCATATGGCTTACTCCTGCTCCTACTTCTTATGTTCTTATTATGTAAGCCTCCTTGCATCCTTGTCACAACTTACATTCCCACCTAGCTTTGTATCAAGCCCCCTCACAATCTTACATGTTTCGATAAGATCGCCTCTCATTCTTCTGAATTCCAATGAGTAGAGGCCCAACCTACTCAACCTTTCCTCATAAGTCAACCCCCTCATCTCTGGAATCAACCGAGTGAACCTTCTCTGAACTGCCTCGAGAGCAAGTATATCTTTTCTTAAATATGGAAACCAAAACTGTACGCAATATTCCAGGTGTGGCCTCACCAGTACCCTGTACAACTGAAGCAAGACTTCCCTGCTTTTATACTCCATCCCCTTTGCAATAAAAGCCAAGATTCCATTGGCCTTCCTGATCACCTGCTGTACCTGCATACTAACCTTCTGTGTTTCATGCACCAGGACCCCAAGATCCCTTTGTACTGTAGCAATTTGCAGTTTCTCTCCATTTAGATAATAACTTGGTCTTTGATTTTTTCTGCCAAAGTGCATAACCTCACACTTTCCAACATTATATTCCATCTGCCAAATTTCTGCCCACTCACTTAGCCTGTCTATGTCCTTTTGCAGGTTTTTTATGTCCTCCTCACTCACTGCTTTCCCTCCCATCTTTGTATCGTCGGCAAACCTGGATATGTTGCACTTGGTCCCCTCCTCCAAATCGTTAATATAGATTGTAAAGAGTTGGGGTCCCAGCACTGACCCCTGCGGAACACCACTAGCTACTGATTGTCAACCCGAGAATGAACCATTTATCCCAACTCTGTTTTCTGTTAGATAGCCAATCTTCCACCCATGCCAGTATATTACCCCCAATCCTGTAATTTTTTATCTTGTGCAGTAATCTTTTGTGTGGCACCTTGTCAAATGCCTTTTGGAAGTCCAAATACACCACATCCACTGGTTCCCCTTTATCCACCCTGTTTGTTACGTCCTCAAAGAATTCGAGCAAATTTGTCAAACATGACTTCCCTTTCATAAAACCATGCTGACTCTGTCCGATTAAATTATGCATATCCAAATGTCCTGTTACTGCTTCCTTAATAATGGACTCCAACATTTTACCAACCACAGATGTTAGGCTAACTGGTCTATAGTTTCCAGCCTTTTGTCTACCTCCCTTTTTAAATAAGGACGTTACATTAGCAGTTTTCCAATCTGCTGGGACCTTTCCTGAATCCAGGGAGTTTTGGAAAATTACCACCAATGCATCCGCAATCCTTACCGCTACTTCTCTCAAGACCCTAGGATGTAAGCCATCAGGTCCAGGGGATTTATCCGCCTTAAGTCCCATTATCTTACCGAGTACCATCTCCTTAATGATTTTTATCGTGTTTCGCTCCTCCCCCCTATAGCCCCCTGTTTGTCCAGTGTTGGGATATTTTTAGTGTCCTCTACTGTAAAGACTGATACAAATATATTACATTTGGTCCCCTCATCTAAATCATTGATGTAGATTGTGAATAGCTGAAGCCCAAGCACTGATCCTTGTGGTACCCCACTAGTTACAGCTTGCCAACCCGAAATTGACCCATTTATTCCTACTCTCTGTTTTCTGTCCATTAACCAATGCTCAATCCATGCTAGTATATTACCCCCAATCCCATGAGTCCTAATTTTGTTTAATAACCTCTTGTGTGGCACCCTATCGAATGCCTTATGAAAATCCAAATACACCACATCCACTGGTTCCCCCTTATCTATTCTGCTAGTTACAACCTCAAAAAACTCTTAACAGATTCGTCAAACACGATTTCCCTTTCATAAATCCGTGTTGACTCTGCCCAATCCTATTATTATTATTTAAGTGCCCTGTTACCACGTCCTTAATTATAGATTCTAACATTTTCCCTACTACTGATCTCAGGCTAACTGGTCTGTAGTTCCCCGTTTTCTCTCTCCCTCCTTTCTTAAATAGTGGGGTTACATTTGCTACCTTCCAATCCGCGGGAACCATTCTAGAATCTATGGAATTTTGGAAAAAGACAACCAATGCATCCACTATCTCTATAGCCACGTCTTTCAAAACCCTCAGATGTAGGCCATCAGGTGCAGGAGATTTATTGGCTTTCAGTCTCATTAATTTCTCCAGTACTATTTTTTTATTAAAACAAATTTCTTTAAGTTCCTCATTCTCACTAGAGCCCTGGTTCTCCACTATTTCCAGGAAGTTTTTTGCGTCTTCTTCCGTGAAGGCAGACACAAAGGCCACGATTTTAACAGCCCTGAGGAGGCGGGTTTGGAGGTGGGTCGACAGCGAAAATCAGAAAAAATGGCTTAAGACACCCAACCCGGCTCTATCCCGCCCCCAACCCGCCTCCATCGCAACCCGCCCCCATCCTGCCCCCACTCAATTTTTGTGAGTGTATGTTTAGCCGCTCCCAAACTGACCTGACTAGAACCGGTGGGACAGGTAGCTAAGGCAGTTAAGAGCCTTTTAACTGCCTTGCTAATCCTATTTTGATAGTGGTTTCCCATTTTCGTGTCTCTGGCTCCTGTTTCCTGTCTTGTCAGAAACAGGCCAGCTGCAAGGAGATGAGTAGCTGGAGAACATGATTTGTAGTAATTGGTGCAGCACTTTAAAAGCGCTCCAGTAACATGGCTGACATTCAAATGCAACAACCTTGTTGTTGAAGGTTTGGAATATGATTTCGCTAATCTGCTGACCTTGACGGTTCAAGCTGACAGCCATCTGCAGTGTGACCTGATTGGAATATTTTCAGGCCACTTCTAGTGTGCGTTTGCAAGCTTCTTGCCTCAAGTGAAATCTATAGCTACGAGTTGGGAAACATTTATACCCTCTCATCCTGGTCGCAGGTTCGGAGGAAGAGCAGCTGCGGCAGCACCACAACAGCAGCACCAGCACCAGGAGCACCAACCTCCTCCTCACCCACCTGATGATGCACAGGGTGGAGGGCCTCAGCGCAGGGCTGCACCTCACCGCAGGAGATATCCCCAACACAGGCTTTACAGGCAGAGGATCAGCTTCCTCAGCATGACTGAGCAGCAGTGTCAAAGGAGGCTGAGACTTTCGAGAGACGTAGTCGCTGACATCTGCGCAATGCTGCACCAACACCTGGAGCCCAGAGGAGCGTGTGGACACTTCTTACCAGTGGCTGTCAATGTCACCACCACACTCAACTTCTTTGCTTCAGGCTCCTTCCAGGGATCAGCTACAGACATTAGCGGCATCTCCTAGTCGGCTGCACATACCTGCATCACCGATGCCCTCTTTGCAAAGGCACACAATTACATCCACTTTTCCACGGATAGCCTAAGTGTGACGGTGCGTGCGGTTGGCTTTGCCAATATGGCAGGCTTGTCATTGGTGCAGGGCATCATAGACTGCACACATGTAGCCATTAGAGATCCCTATCACAACCCAACTGTATTTGTCAACCGCAAGGGATTCCAGTCCCGGAACGTCCAGCTGGTGGGTAACCACAGGAAGATCGTCATGCATGTTTGCACAAAGTACCCTGGCAGTTACCATGACTCCTTCATCCTGCACCAGCCTACTGTGCCTCAGCTCTTCCATCTGCCAACCCAACTTTCCGGATGGCTTCTTGGCGACAAGGGCTATCCCCTGAAAAAATGGCTTATGACACCGATGAGGAGGCCATCAAATGATGCTGAGGAGCAGTACAATGTGAGTCACCTATCCACCAGAAGCATCATCGAGCAAACCAATGCACTTCCGATGCCTAGCCAGATCTGAAGGAGCCTTGCAGTATGCACCAGCCAGGGTGTCCAGAATCGTCCTGGTCTGCTGTGCCCTGCACAACATTGCACAGCAGTGCGGCTTAGTGCTGCCGCATGAACAAGTGGCTCAGCACACAGCCTCCTCGGAGGACGAGGAAGATGATGAGGAGGACGGGGAGCGACGCTTTGCGGGGCCTGATGTTGCCAATTCAGCAGCAGGCGAACACATTGCTGGCCGTCAGGCAAGGGATGCACTCATCCATGACAGATTCGCGTAAGCTTACACTTCAACCACAGGTGGCTAGCAGATGGAGATGATTATAAGTCCGACATCCTCAAATCCCCAGGCATCATCTGTCTACTAAAGCGCTCAGTGTCACCACCAACATGCTACATGGAATTCGCCCTGAGCCCTCACTCTTGAACTTCCATTTCCCAGAACACAGAGGCCACACTTTAGGTGATCTCAGCAGATCATTAAACCTTTTTTGACACTGAACCCATGTGCGTCTGCACACAGACCTCGAACTCACCTCCTCAGCAATTTGCAACCAAGCTGCCTTGGTTTGCTGAGGAGGCCTCCTCCTTCCGTTTCCAGGGAAGAGGACCTCCTGACGTCCTCTAACTCCCTTCACAAGAGCATGAAGGGAGCCCTCATTGAACCTGGCTGCAGCCTTAGTTTTTGGGGCTGCCATTCCTGCAGCAGCCAGCACCTTTCAGAGAAAAAAGCATTAATTTTACAAAACCAATGATTGGAACACATCTGGCATATTTTTCATTTCTTAGTCATATACTACATTGATAGATTAAAAAAATGATAAATGTCTTTCTGGAATAATATGACCAGCAATTTCATTCAATTATTTGTGTTCACACCAGCCGCTGTCAACTCCGCTTTCTAGATAATACAGCACCAAGCCATTCCAGTTACATTTTTTGCAATGGGGACATGGCCCCTTTAAATTTTTACTCCAAAAACGAGTCATCAGACGCAAGAAACTGACATGCCCTAATCAATTGCCTGGAGGGACCCGCACGTCGGCTGTAACAAGGCCAATGAAGCAAAATTCAGAACTGTGGGCCAGTGGCATCCAGGAGCGGGTCCTTTTTACATACCTATACATAATCTTTTACAGTCTGTTTTTGTCTCTCGCTGGTTTACTCTCATATCCTATTTTCCCTTTCTTTATCAATTTCTTGGTCCTCCTTTGCTGAATTCTAAAATCCTCCCAATCCTCAGGCTTACTATTCTTTGGCAACATTATAAGCCTCTTCCTTTGATCTAATACTATCTTTAACTTCTCTTGTTAGCCACGTTGGACCACTTTTCCTGTGGGATTTTTGTGCCTTAAAGGAATGTATATTTGTTGTAAATTATGTATTCTTTAAATGCTAGCCATTGCTTGTCTACTATCATACCTTTTAATGTAGTTTCCCAATCTACTTTAGTCAACTCGCCCCTCATACCTACGTAGTTTGCTTTGTTTAGATTTAACGAAATCACTTTCAAACTCAATATAAGATTCTATTATGTTATGGTCACTCTTTCCTAAAGGCCCCTTTACTACAAGGTTATTAATTAACCCTTTCTTGTTCCACAGTACTAGATCTAAAATAGCCTGTTCCCTAGTTGGTTCCTCAACATACTGACCTAGAAAACTATCTTGCATACATTCCATGAATTCGTCCTCCACACTATTACTGCAAATTTGGTTTGCCCAGTCTACTTGTAGATTAAAGTCCCCCATGATTACTGTATTACCCTTGTTACTTGCGCCTCTAATTTCCTGATTTATTCTCTGCCCTACATTACAATGACTGTTTGGGGCCTATAAACAACTCCCACCAATGTTTTCTGCCCCTTGCTGTTTCTCTCCACCTAAACTGATTCTACTTCTTGATTTTCGGAGCAAAGGTCCTTTCTCTCTACTGTTTTTATCCCATCCTTTATTACCAGGGCTACCCCTCTTCCTTTTCCATTTTGCCTATCTCTTCGAAAAGTTAAGTATCCTGGAATATTTAGTTCTGAACGTCGGCCACTTTGCAACCACGTCTCCGTTATGGTTATTAGATCAAACCTGTTTATTTCTATCTGCGCAATTAATTCATCTATTTTGTTACGAATGCTTTGCACATTCAGATATAGTGCCTTTAGCTTTGACTTATTTCTATTTTTCCCTAATGTCACTTTAGTCACCAATGCCTTATTACCTTTGTTACTCTCTTGGTCCCTTCCTGACCCACTCTGCTCATTTTTACCCAAAACTGTACTCTGCTCCAGAGCCTTGACATTTCTCTCACTGCTTTTAAATTTACTCTTTTCTAAATCCTCCCACCCCCCTTTCATTAGTTTAAAGCCCTATCTACTGCCCTAGTTATTCAGTTCGCCAGGACACTGGTCCCAGCCCGGTTTAGGTGGAGCCAGTCCCAATGGAACAGCTCCCTCTTTCCCCAGTACTGGTGCCAGTGCCCCATGAACCAAAACCCCTTCCTCCCACAGCACTCTTTGAGCCACGCATTTAAACCTCTAATCTGTTTGTCCCTATGCCAATTTGCGCGTGGCTCAGATAACAATCCAGAGATTATTACCTTTTTGGTTCTGCTTTTTAATTTGGATCCTAGCTCCTCAAACTCCCTCAGCAGGACCTCATTCGCAGTTCTACCTATGTCGTTGGTTCCTACGTGGACCATGACAAGTGGATCCTCCCCTCCCACTCCAAGTTCTTCTCTAGCCACGAGGAGATGTCTTTAACCCTGGCACTGGGCAGGCAACACAACCTTCGGAACTCTCGGTCGTGGCTACAGAGAACAGTATCTATCCCCCTGACTATACTGTCCCCTACCACTACAACATTCCCTTTCACTCCTCCCACTTGAATGACCTCCTGCACCATGGTACCATGGTCAGCTTGCTCATCCATCCTACAGGCTTTTCCCTCATACACACAGGCAGCAAGAACCTCATACCTGTTGGACAAGGGCAAAGGCTGAGGATCCTCCAGTACTGCTCCTGGGGTCCCCTTACCTGCCTGAGTTGCAGTCACACCCTCCTGTCCCTGACCACTACCCAGACCTGTACCACTACCTAACCTAAGGGGTGTGACTGCCTCCTGGATCAGTGTGCCCAGGTAACTCTCCCCATCCCTGATGCCCTGCAATGTCTGCACCTCAGACTCCAGCACAAAATCTCTGAGCTGAAGTTCCTCAAGATGCAGGCATTTACTGCAAACGTGGTTGTCCGGGATCACAATGCTCTCCACAAACTCCCACATGCTGCAGTTACAGCACACCCACTTGCACTGCCATTCCTATATGACCTTGTTTTATTTAATTAAATTTGTATTTAGGTAACTTAGTTTACAGTTTAGTCTCTTGACTACTTACTTGACCTAGATTAAGTTATGGGTACTGAAATTAAATATCTACCTGTAACACAAAGCACTACAAGTAGTGTAGGCAAAAAGCAACAACTCCTTCCCCCTCTTCTCCAAATTCCCACTCTTTCCAAATTCCCAAATAAAACACTCTGTTCAAGTCCACTCTGTTTAATCCCATTCTGTACTGACAGAGTCAGTGTGGAGTGAGACCATTGGAAGAATCTTTAAATGAGGACTAGCATTTTAATTTCAAAAACCCACCTCTGTGAACATGCTTTCGGTCATCTCTTCCTATTGGCAAATAAGGATTGGAGTTCTATGGGTACCCCAAACTGGACATCAAGACCCCTACATTCTCGTTATGGGAGAAAGAGAGCTTTTTGATATAACAGAAAAGTTGTAGACTTTTTAAATCATATAATCTGGCTCTTAATTTCCATTGGGCCTGCATGTGTCAGCTAGGAGTGGTTCTCTGTCCCAGTCTAGACTGCAAGTTACTGTTGGTGCCTGGTTGTTGTGGTAGAATCTCTGTCTGCCCCAAGCATGGCCCATGATGTGGAGTGGATGGGGCCAGGGGAGGGAATTCCCACCGCAGGGTTTTACATGTCCCTGGCCTCTTTAACGCAGGTGACCTGGATCTTGGAAGAAACCTGACATACTGGTCATTTGAGTAGCAGAGATGAGACTCACCTGGGAGTCAAGGTTTGGATCTCCACAACAGAATGCCAATATCCTTGCTAATATTGGCCCCTTAGAAAGTGGGCCAATTGGGAAGAGAATAAAACTGTTCAACTAGTTGCCCAGTGATCCACTTTCCAGCAGCATTCTTCCCGTTTTCCCCCACCCACCTTTGGCAAGTGCCAAAGATGTGCCCATAGTGGCATTGTTTCCCTCTCAACAATGCAAGGAAGGTGACCACATCCTGAACCCAGATACTCTCCACGGGGTTAGGAGTAGAGGTAACCAGTTCCTGTTCTGCCATACTTCTGACAGCTGAAGGAACCTGAGGTATTTCAGCCCCTCCCTCTCTCCTTTGCTGTCTCTAATTCTTTCTCACTCTCCTGACTGCAACCTTCTTTATTTTTTATTTTGTTCTCCTGCCTGTTAATTGTTTCATTCTTTTTGCTCTTTTGGCTTTGGAATAATTCTTTCATCTAATTTTGCTCTTTTTTAAACTTTTTAAAGAAAGATGGGAAATTTGAAAAAACCTTGAAAATAACACAGCTGATAAATGGCCAAAATAAGCACTGAAAATCATCAAAAATAAATGCCAAAAACCACCGATATAATGAGAATGACCTCAACTTGTTTGTTCTCATTTATACATTATTAAGAAACTTTTGTCTTGCAAATATTTATCAAATTTCATTGACGGACATGGCATCTTCTGTGTGCCTGCTTACTGTGTATGTATTCATATTTGCTTACTAAATGTCAGTCAGAATAACCATACATTAAAATTGAACATTAACATAACCTCATAATATATAGGCAAAAGCTATGGATGAGAAACCAGAAGCTTCTAAATCAAAGCATGTATGTGAAATAATGACGATGAGATGCAAAAAATGGATCGGTAATAATTTCTAAAGTGAAGTTGAAAGTAACCTAAGATAATTGAAATCAATTCATACATATAATTAGAGTGCAATATCAATAGACACAGGGCTTATTTAACATTATTATTGTGTTCAATAGTTGTATATTTTTTTTAAGGTATTCAGATCAGTTATTGTTCTTGCTTTCTCTAAAATATTTCAGTTATTTTTCTATCTGTCTTCTATTCTCAAAACTATGTTATTTAGAGCAAGAATTGGAACAGAGAAGAATCAAGAAAAATGCATACTGGATTCAAAATAATGAAATCACTGGAGGGTATACATATGATCTGTGTGAGCCTGTGGGCTATCTTGATGTTGTTATCCTTTAGATAAGTGTCGTAGCCCTTTTCCACCAAAGTAAAACATGATTATTTGGAGCATTATCTGGACTGTTCTCAGTGAATATTAGGAGAATAATCCAATTGATGAATCCAATCAAGCCATAAATCGAGAGCGAGAAGCTGAAGTGGTTTATGTTTGTCATCTGATCCTCAAGGTTAGAATACAGCCATGAATTAGCTGAATGCTACCTGTTCTTCTGGTAAACTAGTACATTTCCTCTGGCATTGTTCACAGATAAAATAAAAGTTGTGTCTCTTTTTTCCTGCACCAATCGCACTGCTTGTCTGCTATTTCTTTCTGTCTCACTCTTTGTCTTTCAATCTTTTTGTGTTCCTTCTCTTTTCCTTTTGCATATTTTCTCTTGTAATTGTCTCTGTGCCTCTCACACACTGTTGTTGTCTCTACATCTTTGTTTGTCCATTACTCTTTTTCTTAATCTCCCTTCATGTAAATCTCTCCTTGCCTCTTTTACCTCTCTTTAGTAAATATCTTACTGTTTCTATATGCCTCACACAACTTTCCTTTCTTTCTCCCAGGATGCCTTTTTTTTCTTTTTTTACATCTGGCACTCTGTATGTCCCTCACCGAATTTCTCTCTTAGAGTAGAAATGGTGTCTATATAAATAAAAAGATTTTGTTGATAGTTGTCCATCATGTCAGACAGATCTGATTGGTCCATGCTAATCAAATGACCAATAATACATTAGGCCAAATTTTGTTGTAGCAGGGCATCTAACGGTTTCTGTCATTAGTTAGACTTGCCCTTGCATGTTAAGGTTTTAATAAATATTGCGTAGCAAGTTGCTGCAAATACGAGCTGATAACATCGCAGGGAGAGAAGCAGGGCATCTGGGACCTGAGTGGAACAGGGCAAGCACCTGTGTATCTCCTTAACCAATCAGATTGAAGGACTGTGAAACAAACAGCGCAAGGACCAAAAAGGAGGTGTAAATTAGAGTGGATGAACTCAATGTTAAATCAGGAACAGAAAGAGAAATAAATAGAGGGAAAGAAAGATTGGATTACGAGCAAGAGAGAGAAAAGAGACAGAAAGGAAAAGTAAAACTTTTTTAATTTTTTTTTTATAGAAACATAGTAGGAGCAGGAGTAGGCCATTCGGCCCCTTGAGCCTGCTCCGCCATTCAATGAGATCATGGCTGATCATCCAAATTCAGTACCCTGTCCCTGCCTTCTCCCCATACCCCTTGATCCCTTTAGCCTTAAGAAATATATCCAACTCCTTCTTGAATATATTTAATGAATTGGCCTCCACTGCCCTCTGTGGTAGAGAATTCCACAGGTTCACCACTCTCTGGGTGAAGAAATTCCTCCTCATTTCTGTCCTAAATGGCCTACCCCTTATCCTTAGACTGTGACCCCTGGTTCTGGACTCCCCGACCATCGGGAACATCCTTCCTGCATCCAGTCTGTCCAGTCCTGTCAGAATTTTATAAGTTTCAATGAGATCCCCTCTCATTCTTCTAAACTCCAGCGAGTACAAGCCCAATCGTCCCAATCTCTCCTCTTTAAATCTCTGACAACAATTAAAACCTGAAGGAATAAGACTGCACACTTATAATAGTTAATTTTTAGTGCCAGAAAGGTTGCTTAGGCAGTAATTATCAGTTATCACATTGTTAAAAGGGTACTTAGACAGAAATGGACTAGACTTAACTTTCTGTAGCGAGTTTAGTTCGTATCTACCATGCAAATACAGCAACTTCAGCCCATTCAGTGCGTTTCAATGGTGAGGCAGACAGCAAGATGCAATTTTCACAAAGCTAATGGTGGAGCAGCACAAATCAGACTGCAACTTTTGGATATTTGAGTTTAACCACATATCTGCCCCTCACCTGAAGTTCCTGTACCATTTTTCATAAATAAGGGCGAGCGCTATTGGCCTCACTACAATTTTGATAACAAAATCTGGGCCGTTTGGTTACTTACACCTATTGCACTCCAGGGTGCACCAAAGCTTGATCACATTATGGCCCAGAAATTCGGGTCCCAACGTGTGAGTACGCACAGGGTACTCGCGCGTAGGCCCAACGAAAGTGCCAGTTTCGTGTATGCACTGCGCATGCGCGGGAAACCGGCACTTCCGTTCCCCTGAAAGAAGGGGTTAAGAGGTGGAACGAGTGCACGGGAGAGGCAGCGCGTGCGCATTGAACTTACGTTTTTTTTCCAGGTTTCTCCGGGAAGGTAAGTCTCCAGAAGTTAGACATGTAAAAAGCAGTTGCAAGGCCTGCTTTTAACAAGGTAAGTGGTGAATTAATTAAAATTAAAACATTTTTTCCACAGATTTATTATTTTTAAATACTTTAAAGAAAGGTAAGTTTATTTTTAGCCCCGTTAGAAAATGTAATTCATTTTTTCAAAAATTTAAATTATTTTTTAAAATAGTTATTTCATGTAATTTATAGTTATTTTAAAAATGTGATTTAAAAAAAAAAATTATTTGAAGTTTTAGTGATGTTTTGGGGCTTATAGTATTTATAGGTTTGACAGCTCTTCCTGTCAATCTCATGAATGAAGCACTCCCTGCTACCATTGGCACCCCATGGCCCACGTGATCCAGGGGACGCATCGAACTAACTGCGCCCCTGGGATACGCAAGGACTGCGCGCCAGCAGTTGGAGCAGGCCCAGGATCGGAATCCCACGCGGGCCCACAGCTCAACGGCCGGCGCGCAAGGTAAGTGCAGGTCGGAGGCTTGCACCCACGGGAAGCCTCCGACCCGAATTTCTGGGCCATTATTTTCCGAGATGGAGTGCAAGCTATGCGGGCTTTGTTACTTTGAAGCTTGTATGTCACAAATGGGCTACCTCCATATCCTTCTGGTTCCTTCGAATTCCCTTTACGAAGGAGATCTTGTGTCAATGTATCTTAGTCACCTGTGCATGTTTCCTTTGACTTCTAAGGATGCAACTGCATCTATTTCCTCTGCTGGGACTGCCACATCCTCAGAGGCAGGATAGTGTTCTCATTGTGTAGAAGGTTGTGGTGATGGTGTGCATTTCCTTTCTGGGTGCTTGTGGTGGTGATGGTTGTCACTGATCTGGTAATTTCAGTGTGCTCATAGTAATGATTGTTCCTCAAGATGTATTAAGTAATTTATATCTCTCATTTTGAGATGGAAAACCATCAGAAATGACTTCTATGCTATTTTGCTGTCCAAAACAAAAAGATAGCATGATTTTGCACACCAAACTGCATTGAAATTCAGGGCAGTTTTTCCACTCTTCAGTGTTATTTCTTTCATTTTTTTAAAGGGGCTCATTACACTCATTACCACATTGAAGAGTTCATCAGCACATTATAATACGGCAGAATCAAGATAGGTATCCATCTAGAATATCCCTATCACATGAGAGCATTTAAATTATCAGCATACAGCAAAGATTTGGCTAACTTACCCACAAACATTCTCAACAAGGTTAGGACTCCTGTCTGACATCAAATAAATGATGATGTCAATAACAAACTGCAGATATTAAAATATACTTGTAGCTGTTCAAGTTCTCCTGCTACAAATGTCTTAAACTCTCCACTGTCTCATTATATGTGCAAAGACCTAACAGAGTAGTTTGAACTCTGGAGAAAATCTTTGGAAAAAATATTTCCCTATGCCTCTGTTATATGTTATGCAAATACAATGCAAATAAGTTGCCTTTAAGCTGGGGAGCAAAAACACAACCTCCCATGGATCTGGGCATAATTAACGGAAATAAATTGGGAAATAAAAACAAACAACTGTAGAATTTTTGCTCTGCAATGGCAACCATAGCTAAATCTGTCCACACTGAAGATATCTGACAAGGTAAGCACAGTTTAAAAAAAATAAGGGCCATTAAAAATAAAACCTGCAAGTTTCCTATCTTTCTGGAGACAGGAGTCTGCTGTATCTTGCTTGATTTAGATTTTGCCCTGAATTTTCACTGAAAACCAACAAGCTGTTTTCTTTTGTTTTTGATTTTGAGAGCGATGCCACTGTTTGAGAATGTATCATTGTTCAGTTTTTCACTGACTGTCAGTATCAAGCATGCCTCAGTAAAGTATAACAGGACGGAAAGAAATACTTGCATGTATGCATTTATTACATCTTTCACAAACGTCTCAAAACATTTCACATCATTACTTTGAAGTTCAGTGACTGTTATATAAACAAACATGGCAGTCATTTTGTTCACAAGAAGAGCCTATAAGCAGCAATGAGATGAGTGACTGGTTAATCTATTTTTGGTGGTGCTAAGATCTCCGTGCTTCAAATAATCTCATCACATTCCTTTGGATGCGATGTTAAAGCAAGGCCCCGGAACAGACATCACATCACATGGTTTAACACCACTTTCAAAGAAAGCATAGTACTTCTAACAATGCAGTACTCCCTCAGCATTGTACTGGAGCATCAGCCTAGATTAAAAACTCAAACCCACTACCTTCTGGCCCAGAGATTAAACAGCTACCAACTAAAGCAAACTAACAAAGAAGAAAGCTTCCGCTCTTCTTCCCCCCCCCCCCCGCCAAACCTCCCTCAACCTCAATACCTTAATGTAAGAAGTCACACAACACCAGGTTATAGTCCAACAGCTTTATTTGAAATCACTTGATTTCAAATAAAGCTGTTGGACTATAACCTGGTGTTGTGTGACTTCTTACATTTGTCCACCCCAGTCCAACTCCGGCATCTCCACACCATCAATACCTTAAAAGCACTCTACAGCCCCAATTTCACACACAGGACATCCTCAGGGTCTCTATGATTGATTTTGGCAACTGAATGAGTGACAATGCGTGGTCAGTTTTGTTGGTGTGAAGTAGTGGCCAAATAGCTGCGTAACGGTAATTAAAGTTAATTTCACTTGGATCGTCACAGCCATTAATTAGATATATAACACTTTCATCCCAGATACAACCAGAAAAATGATCCCATTGCACCTTAAATTATGTCTCTGTATTTGTTTCTCTTTTTTCATGAGGGCAGAAATTATGAACTCTAGTGCAACTGATCCTGACACCCATCTCCCATCTACTCTACCTTTTATTAATGCTGGTTCTTCAGTGTCGCTTATAAAAAGTTTCATGAACACACTGATTGACACAAAACAGCTTGAGGCAAAAATCCCTTTGCATTGTTGCAAGCTGCTTTGATGAAATTGCACCAAAGGGAAATATTTGCCTTTTGAATATAGATGAGGAATATTTGAAGGAAAATATAGTTAATGACAGAAAACTTGATGTTATCTTTTTCAGGAATGTCCAATCACAACTCAAAAGTAGATTAGATTATTGAAGCCTGGTAGTCATTTAGATTATTATTTTTTTAAATGATGGTCATTTTACATATTGGTGAGTTTTAGTTGCTGTAGTAATAACTAACCAACAAGAGTAATGTAGCAATAAGCAACAAAAGTGAAATCTATTTAGCTAAAAATATTGTTTACCATATTACTGTATAAAAAAAGTTCATTATATTTTGGAAGATACAAAAATATTGCATGCATAAGTAATGACACGAAACCACCAAATATACACAGATTTATAGATTGTACCATTTTAGTTGAAGCTAATGATTCAAAAACAGAATAATGTTTTACTCTGGTATATCAGCCTCTAAAACCATTTTGCTTAATGGGGTACTAAGTCTTTATAATTAGACCCAGAAGGGAACAATATCTTGTTCATGGGCCATGGTGATTATTAAGTCCATTTGTGCAATTAAAAAGATTTGCAATATTAATTGTTTTGAGAAATTGTACATTTTCCTCCTTGACCACATTGCTGAACAAGCAGTAATCCCATTCATGACAACTGTTGCACGCATAAGTTATTAACTCTTGGGAAATTAATTAATTCAAAACTGGATAACTGAATTTAAATATAAACAATCTGTCGTGCAAACCAGGCTGTAAAGGCTTTTTACTAAGAAAACCAACAAAATGACAAGTTGCTATTATATTAGTTTTGCATTATTGAAACTCTAAAATGCTAAGCATTGTATCTTTTGTATCTTTTTACCCCTTTTCTGTTTAAAAAGATATGTTAACATATTGGTAATGTACATCCCTGTATGTGGTTTACAATACAATTAAATATTCCCCAAGGAACCTTGAGATGCAATGACTGTCACTATGTAAAATAGCAATTGCAATGTTTCTCCCTGTGGCTTTAGATCTAATACAAAAAAAGCAATGATGATCTAAAATTCATATATCAGGAGGCTTTGTGCCATGAATTCTTTAGTAATTAAGCAGCACAGCACCTTATCAAATAAACATGCCTTTATTAAGTTTCTATTCATTTGTTGAAATTAGAACAGACAGACAAATTGTGAACTAGACAGCAACATTAATCATGGGCATACAAATTTTACTTGCAAACAACAAAAAGAACATAGATATTTTTCAAAAATTGGTGTTAGTGTTTCTCATTCTAGTTACATTCTCTAAAGCTTACTGATATTTAGATTAAAGTACTGGCAAGTGCAAAAGTCCAAATAGTGTGGTGATGACATTTAAACAGTGAAATGATTTGCCCTGCTAATCCTTTCAATAGCGTTGCTTATTTGGTTGCAGGAAATGTTTCTGTCATTCCAAACAATTCGGAAATACAAGGAAGAGGCCAATAAAAACATATCATATATTCTACTGCAACAGTCAGTTCTACAGTCAATGGTGTAAGAGGTCAATGTATTGAAGGGAAATGTTACATTAATTATAATCTTGTGAAGTGAAAGGCATTTATCATATGTGTGCACTTGTGAAATGCTGCTGATGCTAGAATCTGAAAGAATATTCTTTTTGAGGATACACTGCAGCTGGGATAAGCAATCAAACCTATGAACACCTACTTGAAACAAAAATTCCTGTCCACATCAAAAATAGAAAGTTCATGCTCCCATGCCTAAATTTTCAAAACTATATAAGATCATAGGTGACTCACTGGGGTAACAGGCTGGCATGTTAAAACGTGCAGCATACACATATTTTTGAAATGTGTTTCCTTCCCCCAATCTTGGAGGGTTTGGGGCTATTCTGAGTGGACTGCATGTATTTTGTTGGTAATGATAAGCTCCAGTCAAACGCAAATTAATGTTGACTATTTTGGTGCCCAACCAGCTTATGAACAATTAGTTAGAACTTTAATACAATACATCATATGGTGTAATGAAATAAATGCCAGAATCCAGGCAATTGAATTTATTTTCTATTGCTTCCTTACTAATTAGAAAATCACAGAACTGCACTCATAGCAGCAGATTTAGAAATATATTATAACAGAATTTTAATTCTTTTTATTAAATATTGATCTTGAATAAATTTTTATGGTATTTTTGGTGCAACAAGATAGTTTCTTAAAACTCATCAAGCAATGAAATGAAATAAAAGAAACAGCTGTGATTCAGATTAAATTCCACACAGCTGTTTTCAGTACCTATCATCCCATATTTCTGATTATTTCAGCATGACAAACTATTTACATAATATTCTCAGCTAATTGAATTAGATAAATCACACAAGAGTATTGGATTTTGTTGTTTTCAATAAACTGAGTTGATGAAAATGGTCTGGGGAGGTCTTCTCCATCAGCAGAAGTTTAAAAAAAGGGCTGAAGTAGAAACGTATTTTTGATATTCCTATATTAACTATTATTGCTGTTTATCAATAAATGTTCGATAACTTGATCCTATGTGGCTCTCTTTTGTGTGATAGATTAATTGACAGATTCACAACAACACATTGAAACAGACTTTCCTGTATCCTGTCATTGACTCATTAGGGCCAATTTTAACTGCCTGCGAAAAACAGGTGGACAGAGCAAGAACAAGCCTGCTTCCTACCCATTCCTGCCGGTGGGAGGTCCAAGCCATTTAGCGGACTAGATCTCATTTACATTCCGACGGTGAGCTGTGGGCACCAAACATTGGCGCCACACAGCAGCTCACTGGTTCTGGGTTGGTGGGAAAGCGGTCGGCACCCACACTGAGCTGGCTAACAGTCGGATCCTGGGGGCAGAAGTAATCCCAGGGTGGGTCTTGGATGGTTCGGTAGCGGCCCGGATTTTTTTTTGTGGTCCCAGGAAGTGTACTCCTGCTCATCCTGACCCCACCGAAAGGAAAATGACACATTTCCTGGGCCGTTTTGTGAGCAGCCTCCAGGACCACTGGTTAGGCACACGCTCCCTCCATTCGTACCTGGAAATTGCAATCAGAGTCCTATGTTTGTCATAGGACGCTGATTTGCATACTTTAATGAGGCTCTCGCCTTGTGAAGGCCCCAGGCAAAATGGTGGTGGACAGGATCAGAGCAGGAATGGGACGATAAGTGCAGCACTCCAATTTGGGGCCACTACTGCCTCGTTCCAGCCAAGCAAACCAAGTTAAAATCGGCCCTATTAGATCAAAAATAGTAATGCAATTGCACTAGTGAACCAATCTGTAAATAGACTGAAAACAGAAGAGCAAGAAGAATTTCTTTTCTTTTCACTGCCACAGATGCTGCTTTTCCTCATGCAGCTGCCTTGGGTCAGTAGGTGGGATATCCTAGCCGATGAATTTTACTATCATCATTGTCAATGCCTCTCTTTAAATGCTAGACAAGAGATGGAATTCAAGTGAGGTATGTTGCAATTACTAGATCTTTTTATCCCCCCAAGATGAACCACATTGGTAGCACATGCCATGCCACGTAGCTTGATTGAGTGGTAACCCTTAGAATCAAACTCATGACCTTCTCAAAAGGTAATCTAACAATTTTTGAGTTGGCAGACTTCACCTATATTAATCACTGGTGTCTTTCACTGCTATTCTACTTCCTGTAGCCATGAAGGTAAGATGAGTTGCCCTATGAAGTTCAATATGAACCCATAGTGGTGCTCCTTTAACTAATTGACAAGAAGTGCTGTTCTGCTGGGTGGGACTGATCCAAGTGCCTCTGATATGAAGTACCCTGCTATCATATAGTGCTTGATACACAGGCAATCTGACAAAACTAACCAAACAAGGCAGGTAAAGCCTGAAGTCATTCCAAAGGACATGGAGAAAGGCAAGATTGAGTTCTATTGTTCTAAACTTTTACTAGAGGGTATCCTTATGCTGCAGCATGTTAGTTCACTCAATGGATTGCATTACACTGTGCCCTGTTGCACAATAGAGGAAGGTTCACCCCCACGCTTCCCTGGAGGTTGAGTTCAGCAGCTAATCTGGGCAATCTGCAAAGGCAAGGCATTTCCTTAAAGGTAAAAAAATAAATAAACAGCAAATCAACTGGCATTGGACTTCTAGTTTAAAAGCACAAGTCTGAGAGTAGCTTACCTGCCTTTCATTTGGACATGAAGCAGAGGAATCTAAGGAGACAAACTGCCCTTTTGCTACAGAAGCCATCTGTTTTGCTACAGAAGGATGTCACTGCGGCTGCAGGGCATTCTGAGGGGTGAGGGTGAACAGCCAGAGGTCGTGGTCCATATTGGTACCAATGAAATGGGTAAAAAGAGGGATGAGGTCCTGCAAGCAGATTTTAGGGAGCTAGGAAAGAGATTAATAAGCAGGACCTCAAAGGTAGTAATCTCTGGATTACTCCCAGTGCCACGCACGAGTGAGTACAAAAATAGGAGGATAGAGCAGACGAATGCGTGGCTGGAGAGATGGTGCAGGAAGGAGGGCTTTAGATTCCTGAGGCATTGGGACCGGTTCTGTGGGAGGTGGGACATGTACAAGCTGGATGGGTTGTAAGAATTCGCAATAATTTACAGTTCTGAAGATCAATTTTTTTGATTAAAGAATCCCTGGGCGTTGTGCTTTTAAATTTCCAGGGATAAAATTGGCTGTCACCACATGGCTGAAGACAAAGGACAATGCTTTGTTTACAAAGCAATTGAATGCTATTAGCATTTGTTTGTATATCGAGTGGATACATCTAAACTGCAGAAGAGACTTTTGTACCTTGAATGGGAAACGTTTAACAATTGAATGGGTTTTAAATCACCCAGCACTGGACAATAGGGCTGTTGCATTCTTTTGTTTCAGCCCAGGGAGCTCCGGGAGACACATTAACCCAGTCTAACCACTTTGAGTTAGCCAATCACAGCTTTCTCTTGTGTATTGGACTCTTTGGGCGGGGAATTTTGCACACAGCCGTTGCAGGGCAGAACAGCAGGACCTGACCAGGTATAAAGATAGCTGATGAGAAGCTAGATCTCTCTCTTACTTTGCTGGACCAAAGGTGAGCAGGGTGTTCTGACTCCTCAACAAGGCAACCTAGCAGGAGTTTGGGGTGGTGATTTGAGGGTAATTGCTAAGATTGTTTAAATAACATTGTAGCCATTGTATCCCTCGTTTTCGCCATCTGCAACCCCCTGTTATATAGTTTTAATGTAATTACTGTGTGCGTGTGGGATAGTTTGATATTTTGATTATAGTTTCTTTTAGTTAATAAAACTTGATTTTTTTCTCTCATCCAAACTACGTGTCTGTTTTAATATCAATAATTATAAGCCCTGCAGTCAGAACTGGAAGGTGGGGTAGCGATTTGAAACTGCTGTTTTAAAATTGGTTTTATTGGAATTGGTCTGAGTGCAGGCAAAGGCTGCAAGACCAGGAAAATTACTTTAAACCAGTTTAAAGAAGCCCCAACCCTTACAGGGTTGCATCTCAACAGGGCTGGGACCAGTATCCTTGCAGGGGGATTTGCTAGCACTATTGGGGAGAGTTTAAACTAGCTTGGCAGGGGGATGGACACTTGAGTGTAGATTCAGAAGGGAGAGAAGCAAATCTGGAAATGGAAGGAAGAAAATTAGTGAGTTTGGAAGGCAGAGGAAACAAAGACTAGAAAATAGATGACAAAGAGGTTTGGCAGTGCTTAATGGTATATACTTCAATGCAAGGAGTCTAGTGAATAAGGCAGATGAGCTGAGGGCACAGATAGACACATGGAAGTATACTATAGCTATTACTGAAACATGGATGAAAGAAGTGCATTAATGGCAGCTCAACATTCCTGGTTACAGGGTTTTTAGACAAGATAGAGAGGGGGATAAAAAAGAAGGGGAGTCACAATATTGGCTAAAGAAACAATTACAGCTGTGAGGAGGTATGATATGTTAGAAAGATCATCAAATGAGGCCATATGGGTTGAACTGAAGAATAAAAAAGGCAATCACACTGCTGGGAGTGTACTATCTACCTCCAAATAGTGAGAGGGAGATAGAAGAGCAAAAATGTCGGCACATTTCTGAGAAGTGCAAAAACAATAGGGCAGTAATAGTAGGGGATTTCAACTACCCTAATATTAACTGGCATAGAATCTGTGTAAAAGGTATAGAGGATGCAGAATTCTTAAAATGCTTTCAGGAGAACTTTTTTAGCCAGTACGTAGCAAGCCCAACAAGAGAGAGGGAGGTTCTGGACTTGGTTTTAGGGAATGAAGCTGGGCAGGTGGGAAGGGTATCAGTGGGAGAGCATTTTGGTGGCGGTGATCATAATTCAGTTAGATTTAGCGTAGTTATGGAAAAGGACAAAGATAAACCAGGAGTAAAAGTTCTTAATTGGAGAAAGGCTAATTTTACTAAGCTGAGAGGTGAAAGTGGACTAGAAACAGCTACTTGAAGGTAAATCAGTGTCAGAGCAGTGGGAGGCATTCAAGTAGGAGATAGTGAGGGTTCAGAGCAAATATGTTCCCACAAAGAAAAAGGGTGGGATTCCCAAATCTAGAGCCCCCTGGATGTCAAGGGATATACAGGGTAGGATAAGGTAAAAAAAGGGAAACTTATGTCAGATACCGAGAGCTAAATACTGCAGAAAGCCTAGAGGAGTATTGAAAGTGCAGGGGTGAAATTAAAAAGGAAATTAGGAAAGCAAAGAGAGGGTATGAAAAAATATTGGAAAGTAAAATCAAAGAAAACCTAAAGATGTTTTATAAATACATAAAGAGCAATAGGATAACTAAAGAAAGAGTAGGGCCTATTAGAGACCAAAAAGGTAACCTTTGTGGTGAGGTGGAAGACGTGGGTATGGTTCTTAATGAATTCTTTGCATCTGTCTTCACAAAAGAGAGGGACGAAGCAGACATTGTAATTAAGGAGCAGGATTGTGAAATATTAGATTGTTAATCATAGTGACAGAGGAAATATTAAGGGGTTTAGCATCTTTAAAAGTGGATAAATCACCAGGCCTGTGTGGTTGATAGCGAGGAAGAAAGCTGTAGACTGCAGGAAGATATCAATGGACCGGTCAGGTGGGCAGAAATGTGGCAAATCGAACTCAATCTGGAGAAGTGTGAGGTAATGCCTTTGGGGAGGGCTAACAAGGCAAGGGAATACACAATAAATGGTAGGATACTGAGAAGTGTAGAGGAACATAGGGACCTTGCAGTGTAAGTCCACAGATCCCGGAAGGTAGCAGGAGAGGTAGATAAGGTGGTTAAGAAAGCCTATGGGGTACTTTCCTTTATTAGCCGAGGTATAGAATATAAGAGCAGGGAGGTTATGCTTGAACTATATAAAACACTAGTTGGGCCACAGCTAGAGTACTGCATACAGTTCTGGTCACCACATTATAGGAAAGGTATGATTGCACAGTAGAGGTTACAGAGGAGATTTAGGAGGATGTTGCCAGGACTGGAGAATTTTAGCTATGAGGAAAGATTAGATAGGCCGGGGTTGTTTTCTTTGGAACAGAGGAGGCTGAGGGGAGACTTAATTGAGGTGTATAAAATTATGAGGGGCCTAGATAGTGTGGATAGGAAGGAGCTATTTCTCTTAGCAGAGAGGTCAATAACTGGGGGCATAGATTTAAAGTAATTGGTAGAAGGATTAGAGGGGAGTTGAGGAGAAATGTTTTCACCCAGAAGGTGGTGGATGTCTGGAACTCACTGCCTGAAAGGGTGGTAAAGCAGAAACCCTCATTGCATTTCAAAAGTACTTGGATATGCACTTGAAGTGCCATATCCTACAAGGCTACGGACCAAGAGCTGGAAAGTGGGATTAGGCTGGATGGATCTTTTTCGGCTGGCACAGACACGATGGGCCGAATGGCCTCCTTCTGTGCCGTGAATTTCTATAAAGAGAGAGTGGCAGGTGTAAAGTTTCAAAATATGAACTAGCACGCTTAGTTAGTTGTGTACTACATTACCAACAACAAGGTCACAAATTTGAGTCTTAGAGCTGTCAGTCACTCAGAGAAAATAATCTACAAAGCGGGATTAAAGAAGAAGGAAATCATCACCAGACTTTATTTCAAAACTATCAACTGTTCAAATGGCTTATAGAACTATTACATCAAAAGCAACAGCAGCATAAAATGTGAAAGAACAGATAAACACGAGCTATTATGAAGCTTTGTAACAGAATAAATCTTTTCAAATATGTTTTTAAAAATTCAAATTTTAGCTATGGAAACAATTTAAATATAGTAATTTAGACAAAGACTTTTCTCTCTCTTACATACTAATCTGTGTCATGGGAAGGTCATTTTCATGCTTTAGCTATCATTCAATTTCCCTTCTCACAGAGATGCAGAGATGAGAAAGAGGCACTTGTGTGAATTGAAATTCTTTGCAGCACATCAGTTTCCCTCTTTTAAATACTTACTGCATTTAACCTACAAACTTTCAAATCTGCAATACATAAACCTTTGAGCTTCAAGAAGATGCTGATAACCATGAGTATTAGAATTTAAGCTGGAAGTGAATATGATCACATAAATATTTCTTCTTTTCTGATGATATATCTGGACTCATTTTATCACATTATCCCCTTTTCGTAGCTGTTTATAAGATGGTTACGATGCCTGGGAGCGAAAATCCTTTCGATTTATTTGGTGTCCCCGAGCTCCACTGACTGTTGTCTTGCTGTTTTCTGAGCTGTTTCCATTGCTTTGATGGTTTGTGTGTCTGAGGCCAGGTGATTTTTCTCTACTGCAAAAAGCATGAATTATAAAAAGAAGAAAATTGCATTTGGGTATAGAGTTAAAGTTTTATCACTAACAATAGATATTTACTTTTTAGTCTGTTAATATTTTCCATAAAGATCAATGAGTTCTAGTGCACAGTAAACTATATAAAGTACACAAGCTGACAGCAGAAAATTGTACTTATTCTTCATACTGGAAGAAAGCTTCATATTATATATCATAAAACTTCAATCTAGTGTGCAGAGAAAGTTTCATTTTCTGCTTATATAATTTGTATGACAGATACCTTTTGGCTCAAAAGCTTTGTGTTGATAATTCTAGCAAAATTTGTGCAAAGTTAGAAAATTTGGCTAACTCAAACTCCATATGTAGAAGTTACAAACTAGGACATGCTGTAAGCAGGAGTTTGGGACTGGAACAAGAATTAGCTGTAGGCAGGACAGGGATTGGAATGCGGAGTGGACTACAATTGGAAACTGAAAGTGGAAAGTACCACAACCTCCGGAGTGGAGTCACAATCTTGAATGGGAATAAAGGTTAATTACCTTGTAGCTAATTAGTACAGCACAGATACATCTACTATCTGTGGTGCAGGTTACATATCCAAAACTATTGTAATAGAGGGGAGAGAAAATATGTGTTGTGCTGGCACAAGTGTGATCTGGTCATGAAATGTCATTGGTGACAGCCACGAATAAGTTTGTGACATTAGCAAATCACCCTCCAAATTGAAGAAGGCTGCATTAAGATATGTGGTATGCGAGAAAAACAGACTAACTGTTCTTGCTTCGAAGTGGGCAATTTTCTCATTTACATTTCTTTCATCAATTTTGTGCCAATTTAAAATTTCTTCTCTCTTGTTTGATTGTCATGTATCACAGACATTTAGCTAGATAAGAGACTAGGCAAGCTGACTGATGTGACATCACATACCAGGGATTTTTATAAAATATCTGTTGGGACAATTGTTATGATGCTATCAAACTGTTTTATTATAAACCTGTCAGAATGCATCCTGCCCAGTTCCAAACAACTTTCATAAACACCCAAAGAAAATTAAGTCCACAATCTTCCTTTAAGAGAAGCCCAAATCTGAAAGTCAGTGGATAATTTCTTTAATTGTTTGCTTCTTTTTTTCTTATCTGTAGGTTGTCCTATGTCAAACACCATTCTTCAATGACCTGCTCCTAGATGTCTTTCACCTATGGAGTTGTGAGTGGTCACTTCTCTCTGATGTCCCTTCCATCCCTGTGTCTTCCACTTAACCTGGTGGTATAGTATAGACCAGAAAGTTCTTGGGTAAGGAACCATAATTTAGATAGTGGAAATAAGACTTCATGTTCCCCAGTGGCAGAATAGTAATTCTCACATAGTTTTAAATGAAATTAAAGAATCTCAAGAACATTTTCTCATTGGCGGGTACCTTTCTAGGAGCCAACTTCAAGATTATCTAGAGAAAGCAAATTAGAGGAAAATTTTATTTCTTATAATTTTTATGAAGAAATTGCTCTACTATTAGTTAAAGCCAGTAGTATTTTTTACATAAAATTACATAGAATGTACAGCACAGAACAGGCCGTTTGGCCCAATAGGTCTATGCTGGTGTTTATGCTCCACCACTCTTCATCTATCCCTATCGTAATAACCTTTCTTCCTCATATGTTTATCTAGCTTCCCCTTAATCTATGCTATTCGCCTCAACTGCTCCTTGTGGTAGCGAGTTCCACATTCTTACCACTCTGAAGGTAAAGAAGTTTCTCCTGAATTACTTATTGGATTTATTAGTTACTATCTTATATTTATGGCCCTCGTTTTGGTCTCCCCCACAAGTGGAATTATCGGCTCTATGCCTACCCTATCAAACAGTTTTGTAAAATCCTTAAAATTAAAATGTACATCCACCCTAAATTAGTAAGTCAACTAAAAGTTCACATAGAGTTTATAAAATAATTATTTCAATAATATAGGTTCATAATTCTATTCTTGAGTTTCACCACTGGGAGCAAGGTTTTCCAGTGACCCTTGTTTTAACATCAAACTCTAAGACATATCACTTAAATAACACACAAAGATTTATTTAACTTACCAAAACATAATTTTATATCAATATTAAAGTGTCAGGTGAGAATGGCATAGAAAATAGCTCACACAATGTCTTAATATGAATGTACAGCAAACACCAGTAGCACTGAAATCACTATTCAAAGTGCTTCACTTCACACAAAGTGGTGATTCAGTCAACATATTGATTCTGCTGCACTTGACAGTGTAATTATTGAAATGGAATTTTGTAACAGCTTCTGGTAAAACTTGTCTAAGAATAAGTTTCTAGGGAAACTGTACAAAACAACAAATGTAATGTAACTCAGAATCTATAGGAAAGTATAGTCTGGTGTAGGGGAAAAGCAAAATTATCACACAACCTCTGAAAAGTTCTGACTACTGACATGGCATTCTCATCTACATTGTTTCTCGTGAAATGCATTTCATTCTAGCAGTCTGATTTACCATGGCAATATGTTCTGCTTTGGGCCTATTTTGTGAAAAACAGGCCTATTGATAGAACATTCTCAATGGGAACTGTGGAGTACAGTATGTAATTTTGGGAGAAACAGCTAATAACTCATGGATAATTTCATTCTTTTTCAAGACTGACAAACTGAAAATTCCACAGCTGCCCTTTTAATATTTATTTATATTAATGAATAGATTTGCTTACAGGGAGCTGAAAGATACATTGTTTTATAATGACAGGATAATTCTATCATGTAATGCATAATACATTATTATATAATATGAAAAACCCTTTCTTTGTTTCAAGGGAACCTGTATAGATCTAGGGGGAGGCCAGGCCACATGCAAGTCAGGGCACAGCTCACAAGGGTCACCCTTTATCCATGTACAGAGTATTCAAATTCAATATCTAAATTAAAATAATAAAATTGCAAATACAGTTAAAAAGTAGTTAGCAAAATAATGAAAATAGAGATTTTTCAAATACAGGAAACTTTGTTATATCTGGCACCGACGGGACCGAGCTGTTGCCGATCTATCGAAACTGCCGGACATACCAGCGTTAATGTTGAAGCATAGAGGTTTTCATCTCCGTATCTGGCAACAAACACTGTTGCAACAGCTTCTAAACAGTCGGCCCGTACCTTAGAAGTGTCTCTGTAGCTTAGCAACAGCTTCAGAAAGACTTTGCAGAGCCTGACTGTTGAAAAAAAAAGCCACGAGAAGAAAAAAAAACTAACAAAACGGCTCCTGATTTCTGCCGGTAGATCGAGGTTTCTGGACATACAACCTCTGGATAAACCAAAGTTTCCTGTAGAATCATATTGGATTATGCAACTGGAGAGAAAAAAAACCAAGATTCATACCAAATTACCAAAGGAACAAAAAGAACCCAATTCATTAAGTGAATCTCCATGAAAGAACTGAAACTTGAACCCAAGTCCTTGAAAGAACAGTAGGTCTCTACAAGGAAACATTGTTGTAGATATTTAGATTATTTTGATTTTTTTAAATCTGTTATAAATGTTATTTATGCTAATATATTTTCAAATGGGTCAAAAATCATGTTGGTAGCTGAAACCAGATTGAACATTTTGGACAGTTAATTGGTCAGCTTTGTAGTTCTTACTGTTTTATGAATGGTAGCTTTGAAAATAAATAATGGTTTGATTGCTTTGTTTTGGTGTTGGTGGTTATTGACTGTCAAGTTTTCCTTCCCGTCTAGTGAATGAAGTTGGTTTTGGATTGTATCACATTTGTGCCGATCAGCATGGTTAATTTAACAGATAGTGGTTAATTGAATCAATCATAATCTTTTTGCCTCTGGATACTTTGAAATGTGATGCCAGTTTGAGGTGTAACACTACATATGCAAAACTTTTAATTATAAAAATGATTTGTGCAGATAGCAAAACATTAAATTCAAGTAATTTTAATTACCTTTTAATGAGGACTATTAAAAGTGCATGGGTTGCTTTTCTGCACCTCCGTAGTTCTTGTAAGTGGTCTCCTAACTTTCCCCAGCAGTGAGTTGCCAACATTGTGAAAAACAATTCTTTGGGCAAGGGTGGAAATTTAACTTCATGCAGCTTTCTCAGCTCAAAATAGCTGCAGCAGTGAGTCAGTGAGGTGTGATAAAGTTTTGATTCTAACTCCATATAAAGAGCAACATTTAAATTGGTTTATAAAATATGAGCTCTGTCACAGAACTACTTCAGTACTGTACAGTGACTGAACTATTTTGAAAAGTATTTTGATATTTTCCCTTCATACAGAGTAGCTGAACTAAAGAATTATCTTGGCATTGTGACTCACTGATGCAACAGACTGTCATTTATATTGAGCTATCACAGTGAGTCAATTTATTTATCCCAACAGAGTTTTCAAGATGGTGCCCAGAAAGCTGCTGGGGATGAGGGACTATGATTATCAATCATAATAGGCTAAATTTTCCAGTCCTACTGCTGAAACAGCAGCCAGAGGGGAAGTGAACTATGCATTCATTGAAATTGCCCAAACCTGACCCTCTCAGATGTTATAGGATCATCCCTCATTTTCTACTTGAGCTGAGATTTGAGCCTCAATTGTTCCTGGCACTGGGAGTTTGCCAAAGGGTGAGGCAGGAAATCTAGTGTGTCATCAGCTCTTAAAGGGCTTCGTACCATAATTAAAAGGGTGGAGCCTCTTAAAGATACGTGGCTCCAAGTGGGGACAGGTTCTTTTTTCAGCCTTTCTAAAGGCTGCATGGGGCAAAAGAAGTAGCTGGAAAAAACAATGAATGACAAAATGAAGATGCAAGTAGGAAACAGAGCTTGTGTCCAAAAGATGGTGCAGAGCAGCACCAAAGCATCTGTTTGATGGCTGGTGCAATGCAGCTGCTGCTGCATAATGCAAAGAGGATCGCCTCATTTGGTACTTCAGGGAACCCTCCACAAAAGACAGCATGCAGCATGTCTGGCAGGAGCTGGCAAACAGGGTATAGTGCCTACAGGACATGGGAAAAGATGTGGAAGCAAATGGCATGCCGAAGACTTCTTCAGTACCATCTACCAGGTAGATGGCCCAAGTAAGTATGCCATAATGTGTTATCTGTTTATGCACATTTATTACTGGCTAATGCTAAACCCTCACACAACCCTACAGTGATTTTATTGATTACCATGCATTTTCATACTCCAACAGGGCACATATTCAAACTGCAACTCACAATCTAAATCTTTGACACACTGACACATGGACTTCACACATAAAACCATTGGAACACACCTGGCTGCATGATGCATGGTCACTTACTGGTACACAGGAAGAGCGATAGGTTGGCACATGTCTGTCAATGTATACAGACTCCTTCACTACATCAAAGCTACTTTTCTGTTTGCATAAGATAGCACATAATACAGGGAAATTGTCCCAATTGGAGGTGAGCTCAGAGATTATGGGCTAAAAATTCGATAGCCCCCGAAAACAGGCACGGGGACCACGATCAACACACGTCCGTTCAAAATAATGCATGCAGCACACAAACTTTATGCTGCCTGCTAATTATAATGCTTGTGGCATGCAGCCCAGTGCTGAACATGCTGCTGAGTGGCTGCACGCCTCAGCAGGGAGCCCAAGTTCGTGAGAGGCTAGCATCACTTAAAGCCAGCCTGCATCTCTTAAAGGGGAGGTGTATTCTGGCTGCAGCGGGTGATTCAACTAGCTGGGGAACAGAGACTAAGCAGGAACAACACTGAATAATGGCACAACATGGCAGAGAGCAGGCTCCAAGGTTCTCTGCTGCAGCATTGAAGGCCTTGGTGCAGGAGGTGGACAGAAGGAGAGGGGTCCTGTTTCCACAGGGGGCCAGGAGGCCCTCCAGACAAAGTTGGAAAAGGCAATGGGAGCAGATAGCCATCATTATCAATGCCAGCAGTGTAGCCCCGAGGACCTGGATGCAGCACCGCAAGAAGTTTAATGACCTCACATGAGTGATCAAGGTCAGGGAATTCATCTTCAAATATCATATCCTTACAATTGAACCACTAACCTCAGACACTGCTCCACTGCTCAATCCACCACACCCCCTTCACTCACCTAACAACAATCTCTATCAATCACGACTCATACCTCACATTCATAACTTCACCTCATCTTCACACACTTACCACTGCTGCAAGCCTTACACCCACATCTCACAGCTTACACATACTGCCAGCTATTCAACAGGCACATCACCCAAATACATTGCACCACACTCACTAACACACTTTCCTCTCTCTTGCAGGACAAGATGGCTGATAACCGGAGGCAGCAGGGGCTACCCGCAGGAAGACAGGCAAGCCTGCATGACCTCACCCCAATGGAGGAGATGATGTTGGATATTATTGGAGCACCATCGCTGAGCGTGTGGTCAGTGGCGCGGCCAAAGCAATGCAAGATGACGGTATCCTCATACCTAATCTTCCTTCTAACATCCCACTTCCCCCTCATCCCACAATCTCTTCTGATTTACAAGGTGCTGATGGTGTAAGCTTGCACCTCTTGCTTCCCCTCACCACAACCTTTCTCCTTCAGATAGCCAAGATATCCAACTTGGCCAGGCAGTGCTGAAGGAGCAGGAACTGCAACAGGAAGAAGGCAGTGATGCTGAAGACACAGCACCACCACTTGATTTCACACTCGCAGCCACCACCTCAGATACTGACATTGTGTGTCATTCAGAGGGTACCATAGAGGCAGCAGCTGCACGTGATGAGTCACTCGGCATGAGTGGCCTGCAGTCGGTAGTGCAGGTGCCATCTCGGAGAGCGAGGTCGCACACGAGTTCTGCTGCACAGGACTCCGATGAGGACTTTGATGGGGTGGCCTACAGAAGAATGCTGATGGGTATGCACAATGAAATGCTTGGTGCATTGGCAGGCCTGCCAGAAAGCCTGAATGCAATGTCAAGGAGCATGGAGGAGTCCAGCACCAACCTTGCTTTGCGCAGAGCTTGGAGCCCATCCTCACTCTGCCTACTTCTCTCTGGCACTAGAGAATTTAATGTATTCACCTCTCTTTGCATACAGAGCCTCAGTGACCTTCCTTATGCAACAGTGCATGGCAAACTGGGAAATGTTGCAAATATCGCCTGCTGCAGCCTGAAAGGAGCCAGATGCATAGAAATTCATAGCCACGCTCACCTTGACAACCACAGGCAATGCCGTCCTTACTCGGTTCTGAGGCTGCAGTTATGCCTGCAACAGGTGGCAGATATCACTGAGCACCTCCTTAGTGAAGCGGAGACGTTGGGATACAAACTACTGCACCCATGTCTGAGAGCAAATGATCTGAGCAGAAGCCTTGGAGTAACCTGCCACACCACTCCAGAAACTTCAACTAAGATAACAGACCACCAAACACTTCTACAAACTCACCAAAGAGCCAGTAGGAATCAATAAGCAACTAACCTGAAAGCACTTGATGATCCCGTTAAATAGTGCTGGTGGGAGGTCCTTCCTGCTGCCAAACGCAAGTTCAGCTGTGCATGTTTAAGAGAGGGCTTTAATTGTAGCGTTGAGGTCAAAAATTGCAGCACTGGCGTCAAATCAGCATTGCACACTGATTGATGTCACGATCTGCGTACTCTGCATATTTACGGTGCACGGTCCTAGCAGCCGCGTTAATGACTGACCCAAAATGGCATCTGGCGCAGCCCGCACCATAAGTGTGCGCAAGCGCCACAGACGCCATTTTGGACCAAATCAGCACCCATCGCGCAGGAAGACCGGGCGCTATGGAGCTGAATTTAGTGGCATACAAGTACATGACTAACTTGGAGGAGGCAATCCTGGATATCCTTTCATATAAAAGGATGGAGGGAGTAAGGGAAAATGAAGCCACGGGCTTCCTTCAGCTCAAGATTAATACCATCCTGCTTTGATCACTTTCCCCCATTCTCACTCACTCCCACGTAGGCATACAAAGAATCTCGCAAGCTTCACACACAAGGATTGATTTTACAAATCAAGAGTTCCCATGAGAAGCCTTGCCTACCAGGAGTGGAAATCTGGAAGTCATGGGTGTGCACCCTACAATTTTTCCATCCAGTAAATGTAATTACCAGCTCCTTGCTGGTAGCATGCATTCATAAATTCGGCTTTACAGTATCTTGCAGTGCAACCTCTGATTGTTGTATGTTCTGGAGCAAGAATTTTAACATTTGTTCCTATTCTGCCATTGCAGGCAGCCTGCCAGCACTGCTAGTGGCTTAGAATAAGACAACATCTTACAGCAACTTGTGTCTCTCTCACCAATATTTGCATGCACCAACACAGATACACAGATCCTGCAGGATGCAATTTGTGAGCTTGTGAAGCTAGCACTGGGTGAGATGGATATACATAGGTAAGGAGAATATAATGATAGTTGCAGAGGACGAGCAAAAGTTTGCTGTTCAGATGTCCAAGTGGCTGCTATCAATTACCCCCTGTACTTTGGGAAAAGCAGCAGCACAGTGAAATTCAGCAGCTTCTCTGGCTATTCAGTGGCAAAGGAGTGCTGGTTATGCTGATCGATGCTTCAGTTACCTATTTGATACATCTGTGGCTAGCACATTGGCTGATACTGCAGAGGAACCCTGTTCTATTGCTGAACTTGACTGCCACTGGCAATACTGTCCCTGTGGTGCAAGTTGTCTGCAAGTCTCCTTGCAGGAGATGGCATAGCTCTGCAACTGGCTCCCTGCTGAGCCTCAGCCTCTGCTGGCTACTGTCATTATTCATTGTCGAATAGTTATGCCAAGGCCTGCATATATAGTTGGTGGCACAATAATAGATGGAGCAGCCCGGCTCTTGTGCCTGCTGATCTCCCAGAGATGCCTTCTTTCATTTTTTACCATTTCAACCATAAAATACTGTATTTGTACTGGAGCGAGGATGAGGCCCAGGAGCGAGGACGAGGCCCAGGGGCGAGGACGGGGCCCATGAGCGAGGTCAAGGCTCAGGAGTGAGGTCGGGACTCAGGAGCAAGGACGGGGCCCAGGAGCGTGGATGAGACCCAGGAGCGAGGACGGGACCCAGGAGCGAGGACGGGACCCAGGAGTGAGGTCGAGGCCCAGGAGCGAGGACGGGACCCAGGAGCGAGGACGGGACCCAGGAGCGAGGACGGGACCCAGGAGCGAGGACGGGACCCAGGAGCGAGGACGGGACCCAGGAGCGAGGTCGAGGCCCAGGAGCGAGGACGAGGCCCAGGGGCGAGGATGAGGCCCAGGAGTGAGGACGAGCCCAGCAGCGAGGTCGAGGCCCAGGAGTGGCGCAGCGTGGACCAGCAGAGGGGTTGGGAGGACCACACTGCAGCCTATGAAACCCAGGCAGAGAGGACCTGCGGGAAGAAGAACGCCACCTCCATGGGGTAGGCTTCGCCATTAAAAATGAGCTAGTTGAACGTCTCAGAGACTCCCCTTGTGGAATAAACGAATGCCTCATGACTGTACGCTCTCCTTAGCCCAGAACCAGTGCGCTGCAGTCATCAGTGTGTACGCCCCAACACTGGAAGCCACAGACAAGACCAAAGAGGAATTCTACTCCAGCCTCGAACAATCCCTGTCCCGAGTCCCAACGGGCGACAAGCTGATCCTCCTTGGCGACTTTAACGCCAGAGTTGGAAAGGACACAGACCTCTGGGGAGGTGTGATCGGCAGAGAGGGGGTAGGGAAAGCCAACTGCAATGGTAACCTCCTCCTGACGAAATGCTTAGAACATGGCCTTGTCATAACCAACACCTTGTTCCGTCACCTCGCTCCAAGCACTGGCATCTGCTGGACTACGTCATCATCCGAGCGAGGGACCGCAAGGACGTCTGCATCACCTGCGCCACGACAGGAGCTGACGACTGCTGGGCAGACCACCGCCTAATCCGTTCTGTTATCTCCATCAATGTAGCCCCAAAACAGCGGCGGCAACAGAAGCAATGCCGCAGGAAAATCAATGCTGGAGCACTCAAAGACCCTGCTAAGAAAGCCCTATTCAGCCTGCGCCTCACAACCAACCTGACGACTCCCAGTGATTCAGAGACACAGAGTGTCCACAGTGCCAGGTCTGCACTCAAGGCCTCCATAATCAGCACCTGTGAAGAGACGCTCGGTCACTCGACCAGGAAACACCAAGATTGGTTCAACAAGAATGACCAGGAGATCCAGGAGCTAATAAGCCACATGCGCAAGGCATTCCTGACCTGGAAACAGCAACAGAACTCGAGAGCAAGAAAGCAGCTCTACAGATGCCTGAAGGCTGAGGTCCAACAAAAAACTCGCAACCTAAAGAACAGATGGTGGGTGGCGAAAGAGCAAGAGATCCAGCAGCTAGCCGACAACCATGACATGCGTGGATTCTTTAGCGCAGTCAAGGCCACCTACGGCCCAAGCACCCAAGGTCCTACCCCACTGTGGGCCAAGAACGGAGAGGTACTCATCAAGGATAGAGAGGCAGTCAGTGCCCGCAGGAAGGAGCACTTCGAAGATCTCTTTAACCGAGACTCCATCCTGCAGCATGCTACCCACCACCACCTCAGCACAACCCCAGCCTGGCATGAGGTTGAAAAAGCCATCCAACAACTGAAGAACAACAAGGCCTCAGGAGGAGATGGAATCCCCGCCGAGACGCTAAAACATGATGGAGAAGCACTATTAGCATGAATACATGAACTAATTTCTCTTATTTGGAAGGAGGAGAGCATGCCAGGGGATCTCAGAGATGCCGTAATCATGACCATCTTCAAGAAAGGTGACAAGTCTGATTGCGGTAATCACAGAGGAGTCTCCCTGCTGTCTGCCATAGGGAAAGTCATCACAAGAATCCTCCTCAATCGCCTTCTCCCAGTGGCTGAAGAGCTCTTCCCAGAGTCGCAATGCGGATTCCGCCCACTAAGGGGCACAATAGACATGACCTTCACCGCGTGTCAACTACAAGAGTAATGCAGGGAATAGCACCAATCGCTGTACATGGCCTTCTTTGACCTCACAAAGGCCTTCGACACCGTCAACTGTGAGGAATTATGGAGTGTCCTCCTCAAATTCAGCTGTCCTCAAAAATTTGTCACCATCCTCGGCCTGCTTCACGACAACATGCAAGCTGAAAGGGTTAAAAGCAAATCCTCTCAGTGTTTAAAATGCAAAGCAAACAAATTACAAAGGAAAGAGAAAGGGGTTATGTGCAAAATCACTAAGAGCTGAGGAGAAGCCAGGTGGCTAGATAAAATGTCTGCCCAGCTCAAGGACTTTATACAATGGAGCCTTACAAGAATAAGATAAGGCATAGGCACCAAGCTACACACAGCTAATGCTGAACTGTGAGAAAGATTTAATAAAATCAGCTAAACTTAAAGTAACATAAAGAAACAAAATGGCTTGCGTAGATTATTAAAGAAACCTCAGCCTAGCAACTGTAGAACCAGACGTCATAACACAGGTGGCAGAGATAAGAAATAGAACAGAAAGAATGGGCTCAGTTACAAACGAGTTGTTGATACTGTAACCTATGACCTGCAGCCCAGTATTGCAGACCAAGAAGGGTCACGAGGGCCTAACCGCCAGAATCATTGCAGGGGAGGATTAATTAGCTATTGTATTGAAGGGGTTAAATTGAACCCTCTCAGAATTCGGACAGCCGAGGTGACCACTAATTAAGTGATGCTAGCAAAATTAAACTCAGAACAAAGGAGTGGGGTCATGTGAAAGTGAATAAGATAAGAAATATCACAATAAAAATTGACTTACGTAAAAAGGCAAAACCAAAACAAAGAACAATGTGAGAAGCTTCAAAAAACCAAGATAAGACGCAGTTGTGGGACCAGACAGAATATGTGCGTTTTGCGTAAGCAATAAGGAATATGCTGCTTTAGCTAAAAATTGTAGACACAGCAGAATATAGGGGTCATGGGAATTTGACCTGTAACCAAAGGCATAGTAAGATGTAACTAACCTTTATTAATACTGAAAAGACTCCATATGTGATCAGGTGATTATTGTAATACAATGTGATCAGGTGATTATTGTAATACAATGTGATTGGATGAAAATAGAATAAAAAGCTGTACCAACCAAGAGAGAACGAGAAGGTGCTCACACAGACCGCGGGGTCTGAGACTCTTCTCCCAGAGCTCTGATAATAAACTGCATCTTTTTACTTTTACACGGTTTAGATGTGAATTTATTTTCACCACAACACAAGCCGTGATCCTGACTGTAGTGTATGTACCTTTAAGAGGAACTATGTTTTTGAAGCCCCTGTATACTGTAGTACCAGTAGTGACCACTCGGGTATATAAGCCTGTGTAGCGTCTTGTGTTGTTAGTTCACCTCCAGACTTTGTTCAGTAAACACTTGTTAAATCAACTCCTGCATTCCGTGTCTCCATTAACACACGGACCTAACAGTGGCGACGAGTTAGAAACGAACTTACCTGCAATTCGGCAGCACCTCAAGGGGATCGATTCCTCAGACGAAGGTCGAAGCCAGAAGCAAGAATAAATAAATAACTCGAAGAAACTCGAAAACAAGGGCCAGGCTTGGTCTCCAGTCTGTGGTTTCCCCAGCTAAACGGGCTGGTGGCAGGTAGTGCACTGATCCTTCCTGGGCTGCGGCGGGCTACAGCTCGATCGGGTGGCTCTGCAACGGGGCCGGGCAGCGAGTCGGGAAGCAGAAGCAAAGAGAGAGAGGGTGGAGCACTCAGGGCGCGGCCGGCGTTCGGACCGAGCAGAGGGAGGGGAAAGTCCCAGAGGGTCCGCTCCACGATGGGAACGGTTCTTCAATTACGGAGATAATATTGAAACGATATATAAAAAATAAAAGAAATAGAAATACCACGAAAAGCTGCAGGTCGCAACAGGAACCGCGGAGAACAGCGTTGGCAGCAGCGGCAGTGGCGGGAAAGCGCGGGAGGCGCCATCTTAACTCGGCGGGGAAGAAAGAAAAGCACGGAAGCTCCATTTTAGATTTTCAAGATGCCGAAGACTGGCAATATTACTGCTTTTGATAGTGATATAGAAGATTGGACCACATATGTGGAAAGAGTGGAGGTATATTGCAAGGCGAATGAGGTAGCGGATGATAAAAAGGCATCGGTACTTCTAAATCTGATGGGCGCAAGGACATACGGGCTGTTACGAAACTTGATCACTCCAGCCAAACCGATGGTCAAGAATTTTAATGAGATTGTTGATACCTTACAGGAGCTCTTAAACCCAACACCGCTGCTGATAGCGGAACGATTCAAATTCTTCAGGAGGAATCAGCACAAGAATAAAAGTAACGCTGATTGCCTCACCGAATTACGAAAGCTGTCAAAGCACTGCCAATTCAGGGCAGGACTGGCAGATTCTCTACGAGACAAATTCGTCTGCAGTCTCCTAAGCGAAGGAACACAGAAAAGACTACTTTCTGAGAAAGATTTGACACTGGACAAGGCTTTCAGTGTGGCTGTATCATACGAAGCAGCAGCAAGAGGAGCTGCAGAGATACAGCAAAAGCCACAGGACTTCGGCACCCATGAAATGACACGGGGTTTCAAGAGATGTTATCGCTGCGGCAGATCCACCCATGACCAGAAGGACTGCTGGTTCAAGGACAAAGCATGCAGGCAATGCGGAAAGATGGGACACATTGCACGTGTATGCAGATCTGGAAAGAAATCCGCTGACAGTAAAAAGGTCAATAAGGAAAAGTACAGAAAGGTACAAATGCTGACGGACAGTAGCTCCGAAGACCAGAAGAGCGATAGCGACTCCAGAAACAAGAGACTAAGCTTTCTCAAATTACATAATGTAATTGCCAAAGAAGATTACCAGACCATTTGGGTTACCCTCATGATAGCGGGGTCCCCAGTCAAAGTGGAGCTAGATACAGGATCAGCTCTGACCGTCATGAGTCGACGGGATTACGAGCGGTTATTTCCGCATATACCTTTGAAAGACACATCCATTGTCTTGAAGAAATATACGGGGCAGAAAGTATACCCCAGAGGGAAAATAAGGGTGCCTGTTGTATACAACGGCAAGGAAATACAGAAGTTGTATTTATACGTTCTGCAAGATGGTGGTCCACCGTTGTTGGGACGTGAATGGATCAGAAAGATAAGTTTAGACTGGCACTCCATTCAGGCACTGACGGTGACCAGTAAGAAAAAAAACGATGATGATGTCATACCTGGACGATTAAAAGAAATCTTGGCTAACGCCAAAGATGTGTTTCAACAGGAACTAGGAACCCTGAAAGGCGCCACCGCCTCAATAAAAGTGGAAGATGCGGCAATTCCCAAGTTTTTTAAGGCAAGGCCGGTGCCATACGCAATTCGTCCAGCCGTCGAGGCAGAGCTGGAGAAATTGGAAAAAGCAGGCGTGTTATCCAAGGTAGATTGGAGCGAGTGGGCAACACCCATCATCCCGGTCATGAAGAAAACGTTGAATAATGATAAATATGAAGAACAGAGAAAAGTTCGCATCTGTGGGGACTTCAAGGTGACTGTAAACCCGGTTCTTCACATGGTACAGTATCCTCTTCCGAGGATAGAAGATATTTTCGCCTCACTATCCGGAGGGAAACGTTTCACCAAAATTGACTTAGCACAGGCATATCTACAGATGGAGGTTGAGGAGGCCTCTAAAAAGTATCTCACGATAAACACACACAAAGGCCTGTACCAGTACAATCGACTGGTTTTCGGAGTGGCATCAGCTCCGGCTATCTGGCAAAGAGCTATGGAGCAAGTCCTGCAAGGGATTCCGGGGACTCAATGCTACCTAGACGACATCCTTGTAACAGGAGAAAACGACAACGAGTACCTTGCCAACTTGGAGCAGGTGCTCATGAGGCTGAGAGAATGGGGCCTACGAGCAAATCGCCCGAAGTGCGAATTTTTCCAGAAACAAATATCATATTGTGGCCATGTCATTAACGAAGAAGGGTTGCATAAGTCACCTGAAAAAATTGAAGCGGTCGTAAAGGCCCCAGCGCCTGAAAATGTCTCACAATTAAGGTCGTTCCTGGGATTAGTGAATTACTATCATAAATTTTTACCAAACTTGTCGACGGTTCTGCACCCGCTTAACGCACTGCTACAAACGGGAGTAGTTTGGAAATGGAGCGAAGACTGTAAACGTGCCTTCCATAAATGGCTTGATCACGTCCAGGGAAGTGTTGGCTCATTACAACCCATCACTGCCAATCAGACTGGCGTGCGATGCATCCCCTTACAGCGTGGGAGCGGTATTATCGCATAGATTCCCTGATGGCTCGGAGCGGCCGATAGCTTTTGCGTCACGCTCATTAAACTCAGCTGAGCGTAACTATGCCCAGATCGACAGGGAGGCACTCAGCCTGGTGTGGGGGGTGAAGAAATTCAACCATTACCTACACGGACAAAAATTTACCTTGTTGACTGACCATCAACCCCTCGTCTCCATATTCAACCCTAAAAAGGGCGTTCCCATTATGACAGCGCAAAGGCTACAGAGGTGGTCCCTTTTCCTAGGAGCACACCAATATGACATAGAGTACAAAGAAACAAAACAGCATGGGAATGCTGACGGGTTATCGCGCCTACCGTTGCCAACGGTGGAAGCGGCGCCTACAGTGGACCCAGTGGAGATATTCCAGTCGACCATAGTGGAATGTCTACCGGTGACAAATTCTACCTTTGAAAAGGAAACGCGAAATGACCCGACTCTCTCACGAGTCTACGATTTAACGGTGAAGGGATGGCCAGCACATGGCGAACCACTGTTGCCAGCATTCTCGCAAAGAAGAGAACAGCTGTCAGTGTGCCGAGGAACCTTGATGTGTGGATCCAGAGTGGTGATTCCACCCAAACTCAAGGATAGAGTGCTAAAGGAGCTTCACGAGGGGCATCTGGGTGGAGTGAAAATGAAGAACTTAGCCAGAGCGTTTGTATGGTGGCCAGGTATCGATGGAGACATCGAAGAAATGACCAAGAGCTGTCTAGGATGCCAGAAGGTCCAAAACGCCCCACCACAAGCCCCTCTACATCCATGGGAGCGGCCCTCATCTCCATGGCAAAGGGTACATATCAACTTTGCTGGTCCATTTATGGACTCAATGTTCTTAATCGCGGTGGATGCACACTCCAAGTGGCCGGAGGTAATAAAGATGTCCTCCACCACCACGGAAAAAACCATCACAGTATTAAGGACCATATTCGCCAGGAATGGGCTGCCTGAACAGATCTGTTCTGATAATGGACCGCAATTTGTATCCGAAGAATTCAGGAAGTTCTTAAAAGACAATGGGGTTAAGCACTACACGTCCGCCCCATACCATCCCGCCACCAATGGATTGGCTGAAAGGTTTGTCCAGACCTTCAAGAAGGCCATAAAGGCCATGGGTAATGAAGACATAAATCAACAACATAAGGTAGATAACTTCTTGTTTGCGTACAGGAATGCAACACGTGGTTACAAACCAAACCCCCGCCATGATGTTTTTCAATAGAAGACTAAGATGCCGGCTGGATTTGGTCAAGCCAAACGTCAGAAGGGACGTAGAGAACCGTCAATTTCAAAGCATGAATGAAAGACCAACTAGAACCTTCCAGATAGGTCAACCAGTTTTGGCCCGGGACTACCGTACCAAGAAATGGCAGCCTGGAACTATTTGCACACGACTAGGACTGCTGATGTATACCGTGGACATTGGAGAAAGCATAATAAGGCGCCATGCTGACCAGATCATAGAGTCATCCGAAAAAGGACAACCTACACCACAACTCTATACGCCTAGTGATGAAGCAGAGATACCCATAGTATCTACCTCCGATCCGGTGATACTGGAACCAGATGAACCCGACACTGGCATTGAAGCCGAATCGACCTTGCCAAAAGAACCTACTACACCACCGAGGCATTATCCGGACCGAGTCAGGAAGCCTCCAGAGAGACTGAATTTGTAATTGATTAACTTCAGCAAATGTGTATATTATTGTTCTTGTAAAAATGTTATTTAATGATTACTTAAAATGTTATGTACTATTTATCTAAAAGGGGAGGAATTGTAGTGTATGTACCTTTAAGAGGAACTATATTTTTGAAGCCCCTGTATACTGTAGTACCAGTAGTGACCACTCGGGTATATAAGCCTGTGTAGCGTCTTGTGTTGTTAGTTCACCTCCAGACTTTGTTCAGTAAACACTTGTTAAATCAACTCCTGCATTCCGTGTCTCCATTAACACACGGATCTAACACTGACCAACGGATCCACCACAGACCCAATTCACGTACGCACCTGGATCAAGCAAGGCTGTGTCATCGCACCAATGCTCTTCTCAATCTTCCTGGCTGCAATGCTCCATCTCACCCTCAGTAAGCTCCCCGCTGGAGTGGAGCTAATCTACAGAAATTACGGGAAACTGTTCAGCCTCCGTCTCCTCCAGTCCAGATCCAAGGTCGTCCCATCCTCTGTCATCGAATTACAGGATGCAGATGACGTCTGCGCACACTCTGAGGCCGAACTCCAAACCATCGTCAACACCTTCACCGAAGCGTACGAGAGCATGGGCCTTACACTAAACATCCGTAAGACAAAGGTCCTCTCCCAACCTGCCACCACCACACAGTATTGCTCCCCGATTATCAAAATCCACGACAAGGCCTTGGACAATGTGGACCACTTTCCATATCTCGAGAGCCTACAAGGGCAAGACGTCGATGATGAAGTCCAATACCACCTTCAGGGTGCTAGTGCAGCTTTCAGTCGCCTGAGGAAGAGAGTGTTTGAAGACCAGGACCTCAAACCCAGCACCAAGCTCATGGTCTACAGAGCAGTAGTGATACCCGCCCTCCTGTATGCTTCAGATTCATGGACCATGTACAGCAGGCACCTCAAAGCACTGGAGAGGTACCACCAACGCTGCCTCCGCAAGATCCTGCAAATCCATTGGCAGGATAGGGACACTAACGTCAGTGTTCTCGCTCAGGCCAACATCCCCAGCATTGAAGCTTTGACCACGCTCAATCAGCTCCGATGGATAGGCCACATCGTCCGCATGCCCGATACGAGAGTCCCAAAACAAGCGCTCTACTCGGAGCTCTGACACGGCAAGAGAGCCCCAGTTGGGCAGAGGAAATGCATCAAGGACACCCTCAAAGCCTCCTTGAAAAAGTGCAACATCCCCACCAACACCTGGGAATCCTGGCCCCAGACCGCACAAGGTGGAGGAGAAGCATCTGGGAAGGCGCCGAACACCTCGAGTCTCTTCGCCAGGAGCAAGCAGAAGCCAAGCGCAAACAACGGAAGGAGCGCACGTCAACCCAAGCACCCCACCCACCCGCCCCTTCAACCATCGTCTGCCCCATCTGTGAAAGAGACTGCAGGTCCCGCATTGGACTCATCAGTCACCTGAGAACTCATTTTTAGTGTGGAAGCAAGTCATCCTCGGTTGCGAGGGACTGCCTAAGAAGAAGACTGTATTTCACAGGCGGTAAAATCAGGCCACTTCATTCATTTTAAATTGATTTTGTAACTGCCATAGGACTCTAAGGGGGAAAAATTGAGTCGCGCCCCCTTTGGGGTGCTAACTTCGCCGGGGCGCTACTAAAAAATTAGCACCCCCATGACCGATTTTCCCAGGTAGCGCGACAAGAGGGAGGAGCGGGGCTACTGGAAGTGCCCTGCATCCCACTTGGAGCGCTACGAGGCAATATCGCGGCGCTACGTGCCGCAGCGCAGAGGGGAGGAAGGCCTGCAGTACTGCGGCCAGGCGCCCAGCAGGGCCAGCAGGGATCGGGAGTGCCGGCAAATGAGCCCGGCTCACGGAGAGCAGCCGGCACCCCGCGGGGGGGCTTCACGGGGGCCGGGGACAGCAACAGGGGCAGGTGCTGGCAGGTGGCCAGCAACAAAAATGGCCGTCCGCCACCTCCCCTTTAACTAGCACCGCCCTGGTAGGCCCCCCTGATCCCGTCGGACATAGCATCCGGCGGTAAGTTAGGGAGCGCTACCGAAGATCATGGCCAGGGGGTGAGCGGGGCGCTGCGCATGGTGTAATGTCTGAGGATCAATAATACTCAGACTGCAGGAGAACAATAAAACAGGTATTTACTGAACAGAGAGTAATTCAAGACTGAAATACAGAAGCCTGCTATGGCTTTATATACAGGGGTGGTCACTGCCAGTACTGCAGTATAGAATCAGTTCTTCTCTTAAAGGCACATACACAACAATTCCTCCCCTTTTAGATAAACAGTACATAACATTCATTTAACAACTAAATAATAACTAATTACAATTACAATTTTCTCTGTACTATATACATCAACTGAAATAATCATTTATAAGTTCAGTCTTTGAGGAGGCTTCCTGATCCTGACTGGATAGCGCCTTTCTCGAGTATCCTGTTCTTGCGGCGGAGTTGATTCTGGCTCATTGTCATTGGTTGGTTCGTCAGCTTCCAATACCACTGCTTCTGAGGTAGACACAATCTGTACTTCGGGTTGATTACCAGGTGCACCTGCTCGTGGTATGGGTTTGGCTTGTTCCTGTGACTCTAGAATCTGGTCAGCATGGCGTCTCACGATGCTCTCTCCAACGTCCACTGTGTACATTAGTGGTCCCTGCTGTGTGCATATCGTTCCTGGCTGCCATTTTTCTGTTCGGTAGTCGCGGGCCAAGAATGGTTGCCCTATCTTGAAGCTCTTGGTTGGCTTCTCATTTATGTGCTGGAATTGCTTATCCTCAACATCTCGTCTTATGTTTGGTTTGAGCAAATCCAGGCGACATCTTAGCCTTCGGTTGAAGAACATTATGGCTGGAGCTTGGTTGGTGACTGCATGTGTCGCATTCCGGTAAGCAAACAAGAAATTATCCACCTTGTGTTGTAGTGGTATGTCGTCATTATGCATTGCCTTTATTGCCTTTTTAAAGGTCTGGACAAACCTCTCAGCCAATCCATTTGTGGCTGGATGATATGGGGCAGATGTGTAATGCTTCACCCCATTATTCCTCAGAAACCTCCGGAAATCCTCTGACACAAACTGTGGCCCATTGTCAGAGCAAATCTGTTCTGGCAAGCCATTCCTGGTGAAGATGGTCCGTAGGACTGCAATAGTTTTCTCTGTGGTGGAGGAGGACATTTTGATGACCTCTGGCCATTTCGAATGGGCGTCCACAGCGATTAGGAACATTGAGTCCATAAATGGACCAGCAAAATCGATGTGTACCTGTTGCCATGGAGATGAGGGCCACTCCCATGGATGTAGCGGGGCCTGTGGTGGAGCGTTTTGGACCTTCTGGCTTCCTGTGCATCTCTTGGTTATATCCTCGATTTCTTTATCGATTCCCAGCCACCACACAAATGCCCTGGCTAGGCTCTTCATTTTTACCCCTCCCAGATGACCCTCATGAAGCTCATTGAGCACTCTATCTCTCAACTTGGGTGGAATTACCACTCGGGATCCACACATCAAGGTCCCCCGGCACACTGACAGCTGTTCTCTCCCTGGCGAGAATGCTGGCAACAGTGAGTCGCCATGTGCTGGCCATCCCTTCACCGTCAAATCATAGACCCGAGAGAGTGTCAGGTCATTTCGGGTTTCCTTCTCTATACTTGAGTTTGTAACAGGTAGACATTCGACTATGGTCGCATGGAATATCTCAACAGGGTCCACTGCAGGTGCTTCCTCTACCGTAGGCAACGGTAGGCGCGACAGCCCGTCAGCGTTTCCATGCTGTTTCGTACCCTTGTACTCTATGTCGTATTGATGTGCCCCTAGAAAAAGTGACCATCTTTGCAGCCGTTGCGCCACCATCACCGGAACGCCCTTCTTTGGGTTAAAAATGGAGACCAGGGGCTGATGATCAGTCAATAGGGTGAATTTCTGCCCGTGCAGATAGTGATTGAACTTCTTCACCCCCCACACCAGGCTGAGGGCCTCCCTGTCAATCTGGGCGTAGCTACGCTCGGCTGAGGTTAACGAGCGCGACGCAAAGGCTATTGGCCTCTCTGAACCGTCAGGGAATTTGTGTGACAGCACCGCTCCGATGCCGTAGGGAGACGCATCACATGCTAACCGAATCGGTAGTGTTGGATTGTAGTGGGCCAATACTTCTTTTGAAGTGATTAGGCATTTACATTTCTGAAAGGCACGCTTACACTCATCACTCCATTTCCATGTTACTCCAGTTTGCAGTAGTGCGTTCAGTGGGTGCAGAATTGTAGATAAATTCGGCAAGAACTTATGGTAGTAGTTCACCAACCCGAGGAACAACCTCAGTTGCGACACATTTTCCGGTGCTGGAGCCTTGACTACAGCCTCAATCTTGTCCGGCGACTTATGCAACCCTTCCTCATCAATCATGTGGCCACAATACGAGATTTGTCTCCTGAAGAACTCGCATTTGGGGCGGTTGGCTCGTAGCCCATATTCCTGTAATCTCGTGAGCACCTGCTCCAGGTTGGCAAGGTGTTCACTGTCATTTTCGCCCGTAACCAGGATACCGTCCAAATAACACTGGGTTCCCGGGATCCCTTGCAGGACTTGTTCCATCACCCTCTGCCAAATAGCCGGGGAAGATGCTACCCCGAATACCAGTCGATTGTACTGGTAAAGGCCTTTGTGAGTGTTTATCGTGAGGTATTTCCTAGACGCTTCTTCCACCTCCATTTGTAGATACGCTTGGGCCAGATCAATCTTTGTAAAGCGTTTCCCTCCAGATAGTGAGGCGAAAATATCTTCCATCCGTGGAAGTGGATATTGTACTGTGTGCAGGACTGGGTTCACAGCTACCTTGAAGTCCCCACAGATGCGAACCTTCTTCGGTTCCCCAGGCGTGCTGCTCAATGATTTCTTCATTACAGGAACGATGGGTGTGGCCCACTCGCTCCAGTCCACCTTGGACAGCACACCCGAATGCTCCAGACTCTCCAGCTCTGCTCAACGGCTGGGCGGATCGCATAAGGTACCGGTCTGGCCTTAAAAAATTTTGGGTTTGCGTTATCTTCGATTTTTATCATGGCCGTTACTCCTTTTAGAGTCCCAAGTCCTTGTTGGAACACCTCTTTCGCGTCAGTTAGAATTTTTGACAGTCGCCCAGGTGTGACGTCATCATCCTTTTTATCAGTCACAGTTAGCGCCTGAATGGAATGCCAATCCAATTGTATTTTTCGGATCCATTCACGTCCCAATAATGGTGGTCCTCCACCTGGTAGTATATATAGATACAGGTTCTGTGTTTCCTTGCCGTTGTATTCAACTGGCACCCTTATTTTTCCTCTGGGGTAGACTTTTTGCCCCGTGTATGTCTTCAATACAATGGACGTGTCCTTCAAGGGTATGTGTGAGAATAGCCGCTCATAGTCTCATCGATCATGACAGTTAGGGCTGATCCTGTGTCCAATTCCATCTTTACTGGGGACCCTGCTATCATGAGGGTGACCCAAATGGTTCGGTGATCCTCCTTTGCGATCACGTTGTATAACTTTAGACAACTTAGTCTCCTGCTCCCGGAGTCCTTATCACTCTCCTGATCTTCCGAACTACTGTCTGTCAATTTCTTTACTTCCTTGTACTTTTCCTTAGTAGTTCTTGTAGTGTTGGTTTTCTTTCCCGACCTGCAGACTCTTGCTATGTGTCCCATTTTCCCACATTGCCTGCATACTTTGTCCTTAACCCAGCAGTCCTTCTGATCATGGGTTGTTCTGCCGCAGTGATAGCACTTTTCTGCTCCATATGCCATTTCGTTAGCGCTGTATTCCTGTGGTTTCTGTTGTATTTCCGCAGCTCCCCATGCTGCTGCTTCGTAGGATACTGCCACGCTGAAAGCCTGTTCTAGCGTCAGGTCCTTTTCCGAAAGTAGTCGTTTCTGGGTTCCTTCACTCTGGAGCCCGCAGACAAACTTATCCCGCAAGGTGTCTGCCAGTCCTGCTCCGAACTGGCAGTGCTTCGATAACTTGCATAGTTCCGTAAGATAGTCAGCATTGTTCTCATCTTTGTGCTGGTTTCTTTTATGGAACTTGAATCTTTCTGCAATCAGCAGCAGTGTAGGGTTTAGGTGTTCCTGTAAGATATTAACAATCTCTTCAAAACTTTTCTCCATTGGTTTAGCTGGGGTAATTAAATTCCGCAAAAGGCCGTACGTTCTCGCGCCCATCAAATTTAATAATACCAACGCCTTCTTTCCATTGGCCACCTCATTGGCATTGCAGTACACTTCAATTCTTTCCACATACGTGGTCCAGTCTTCTACCTCGTTGTCGAAAGCAGTGATACTGCCACTCTTTGGCATCTTGGGTGATTTAAAATGGCGCCTCCCGCGCTTTTTCTTCTTCCCCAATGTAATAAAATGGCGCCCCCCGCGCTTTTCCTTCTTCCCCAATGGAATAAAATGGCACCTCCCACGCTTTTCCTTCTTCCCCTTGCTGCCACGCTGCTCCTAGCATTCTACAGGGTAATGGCGGCGACCCGCGGCTTCGGTGCGCCTCACTTTTCCTTCCCCGCATTCTATCCTCTCCACGCTGCCCTGCTCTTGAGCACCGACCGCGCCCTGTGCGCTCCACCCTCTCTCTCTCTCTTCCTCCCGACGACGCTGCACGGCCCCTTTGCAGAGCTGCTCGATCGAGCCCGAGCCCGCTGCAGTCCGGAAGGGTCAGCGCACTACCTGCTACCAGCACGACTTGCTGGAACACCTCGACTGGGGAGCCAGGCCCAGCTCTCCAAAGCCTCCCCTGCAACTCTCCGATGGATCCCTGGGCGGTTGCCCGCGGTCGACGCCCGCCGTTCTGACTTCGACCTCCAAGAAGCTTCTCTTCAGGGAAAAGATCCCCGTGAGGTGATGCAGTACTGCAGGTGAGTTCAAACCTACCCGTCGGCAGTGCAATGTCCGAGGATCAATAATACTCAGACTGCAGGAGAACAATAAAACAGGTATTTACTGAACAGAGAGTAATTCAAGACTGAAATACAGAAGCCTGCTATGGCTTTATATACAGAGGTAGTCACTGCCGGTACTGCAGTATAGAATCAGTTCTTCTCTTAAAGGCACATACACAACACATGGCGATGACGTAATCGCTGGTGGTGCAGCGCCACGGTGCGCTAACGGTTACTGCTGCTGCTAACCTCCCGCTGAAATTCGCGGTTGCTTTTTGTGCTGTTAGCGCCCTCTTAGGGAAGCGCAAAGCAACCGAATTTTTCCCCCTAAAGCTTGCACTCAGATTCCTTTTCATTCACAGAGCCCCCATGAACATTTATAGTGCAACAGCCCTTTGATATATTCCCTTTTTTAAGTTTTTCCTGTCATGCTGAAGTCTTGTGAAATGCTTCAATTACATTTGACTTTCTGGTGATTTTGCTCATTCAGCTCTTTTTCAAAATAAATATTCCCTACAAGTTACGAGAAAAGAACAACATAACATTTTTGAAGAAACAGAAAACAGAATATAAAGAACAAAGAAAGCACTTAAGTACATTTTTTATATGTGTGTCCTTTAAGAGGGCTATCACATATGGAACTTCCTGTTACACACATATTAGATAGGTAAGCAGAAGCACACAGTATGATTTCCCATCATAAGTGGACAGGAAATCATATTGGCCTAGAAATTCAGTTGTTAGCGCCAGCTGCTAGCGCCTTAAGAGGGAGAGAAGTGAGGCACGAAACGGCTAGCACCCGAGCGCGGTGCGATCTGTGCCTCTCGCGAACTTGAGTCAAGAATTAGCGGCGCAAAACCGCAGCGCCTGTTCAGCTGTGCGCGCAGATCCTGACGTAATTTCATGGTGCAACGCCCCTGGTGTGCCCCGAACCGGAACTTCAGTGGCGCTCCCCTTCTTTGCGCCTGGCGCTCCCAGCGACTGGTTGAGTGGAACGGTTCCCAGTCGCTGTGGGGCTGGGGGGGGGGGGGGTGCTGCTATTTAAAGGGGACTCTTTCTGCATTCTTTGTGGCAGCCATTTTGTTCCACTCATTCTGGGTGAGAGAGAGAGATTTGGAGAGAGACAAAGGGAGAGAGCTTTCTGCTTTGACTCATCACTCGCACAGGTACTTCTGGCTTCAGGCCAGAGCTTTGCAATTGGATTTATTTCTCAGTGCCATAGCCTTGAGTGGCCACATATAATGGGGGCTGCAATGGGTGGAAACTTTGGGTTTCTACATTGCATTGAAAGGGCTCAGAGACGCCGAGAGAGAGTGCCAATCATGGCCAGACGAAGAAGGGCCAACAGGCGTCGGCACAGGAGGCCTTACCCTCCCAGGGTATACTGACAGCACTTCTCCTACCTCAACATGTGTGAGGAACAGTGCATTCGGAGGCTTCGATTCAGAAGGGAGGTGGTCACGGAGATCTGCCACCTGCTTCAGAGAGATCTGCAGCCTCAGCTGAGGAGCAGGACGTCTCTGTCGGTGGCGGTGAAGTTGACAGTGGCTCTCAACTTCTATGCCACTGGCTCCTTCCAATCCGCTACTGGGGACATTGCCAATATCTCCCAGTTCGCGGTGCATTGCTGCATCCGCCAGGTCACGAATGCCCTCTTCAGAAGGAGACATCAGTACATTTCCTTCCCCATGACCCCGGACAAGCAGCAAGAGCGTGCAATGGGATTTGCAAGAATAGCGGGCTTCCCCATGGTCCAGGGCGCCATTGACTGCACGCATGTGGCTTTGCGGGTGCCTCTACAGAATGCCGAGGATTACCGCAACCGGAAGGGCTACCATTCGCTGAACGTGCAGTTGGTTTGTGACCACAGGCAGCTCATACTAGCTGTGAATGCCCGCTTTCCAGGCAGCAGCTACGACGCCTTCATCCTGCACCAGACTTCTGTGGCAGACATTTTTGAAGCCCCGGCTCACCCAGGAGGCTGGCTTCTCCAGGGAATTAAACATACCAGGTTATTTAACGATCAGGAAGGACAGGCAGGAAGGAAGGGGAGGTGGGGTGGCTATGTTAATAAAGGAAGGAATCACTGTAATACAGAGAAATGATATTGGGTCAAAAGATCAGGATAATGAAACAGTTTGGGTGAAGATAAGGAATAATAAGGGGGAAAAAACACTAGTGGGCGTAGTCTATAGGCCTCCGAACAGTTGCAACTCTGTTGGACGGAGTATCAATCAGGAAATAGTTGAGGCTTGTGATAAGGGAACATCTATAATTATGGGGGATTTTAACTATCATATTAATTGGACAAATCAAATTGGGCAGGGCTGCCTTGAGGATGAGTTCATTGAGTGTATTAGGGATGGGTTTCTTGAGCAGTATGTAACTGAACCAACCAGGGGGCAAGCAACCTTAGATCTGGTCCTGTGTAACGAGACAGGATTAATTAAAAATGTCCTGGTAAAGGATCCCCTTGGAATGAGTGACCATAACATGGTTGAATTCCATATTCAATTAGAGGGTGAGAAGGTTGGATCTCAAACAAGCGTGCTAAGCTTGAATAAAGGAGACTATGAAGGTATGAGAACGGAATTGAGTAGAGTGGATTGGGAAAATAGATTAAAGGGTAAGACGATACATGATCAGTGGTGTACATTTAAGGAGTTATTTTACAACTTCCAAAAAATATATATTCCACTGAGAAGAAAAGGGTGTAAAAGAAAAGACAGCCATCCGTGGCTAAGTAAAGAAATTAAGGATAGTATTCGACTAAAAACAAGGGCATATAAGGTAGCCAAATCTAGTGGGAGGATAGAGGATTTGGAAGTCTTTAAAAGACAGCAAAAAATAACAAAAAGATTGATTAAGAAAGGGAAGATAGATTATGAAAGTAAATTAGCAAAAAATATAAAAACAGATAGTAAGAGTTTTTATAGTTATATAAAAAGAAAAAGGGTGGCTGAAGTAAATGTTGGTCCCTTAGAGGATGAGACCGGGAAATTAATGGTGGGAAATATGGAGATGGCAAAAACACTGAATGAATATTTTGTATCAGTCTTTACAGTAGAGGACACTAAGAATATCCCAACACTGGACAAACAGGGGGCTATAGTGGGGGAGGAGCTAAACACGATCAAAATCACGAAGGAAGTGGTACTCGGTAAAATAATGGGACTCAAGGCGGATAAATCACCTGGACCTGATGGCTTACATCCTAGGGTCTTGAGGGAAGTGGCGGTAGGGATTGTGGATGCATTGGTAATAATTTTCCCAAACTCCCTGGACTCAGCAAAGGTCCCGGCAGACTGGAAAACTGCTAATGTAACACCCTTATTTAAAAAGGGCAGTAGACAGAAGGCTGGAAACTATAGTTCGGTTAGCCTAACATCTGTGGTAGGTAAAATTTTGGAGTCCATTATTAAGGAGACAGTAACAGGACACTTGGATAAACATAATTTAATAGGACAAAGTCAGCATGGTTTTATGAAGGGGAAGTCATGTTTGACAAATTTGCTGGAGTTCTTTGAGGAAGTAACATATAGGGTGGATAAAGGGGAACCAGTGGACATAGTGTATTTGGACTTCCAAAAGGCATTTGACAAGGTGCCACACAAAAGATTATTGCTTAAGATAAAAAATCACGGGATTGGGGGTAATATTCTGGCATGGATAGAGGATTGGCTATCTAACAGAAGGCAGAGAGTTGGGATAAATAGTTCATTCTCAGACTGGCAATCAGTAACTAGTGGTGTTCCGCAGGGGTCAGTGCTGGGTCCCCAACTCTTTACAATCTATATTAACGATTTGGAGGAGGGGACCGAGTGTAACATATCAAAGTTTGCAGATGATACTAAGATGGGAGGGAAAGTAGTGAGTGAGGAGGACATAAAAAACCTGCAAGGGGACATAGACAGGCTAAGTAAGTGGGCAGAGATTTGGCAGATGGAATACAATACTGGAAAGTGTGAGGTTATGCACTTTGGCAGGAAAAATCGTAGAGCAAGTTATTATCTTAATGGCAAGAAACTGGAAAGTACTGAAGTACAAAGGGATCTGGGGGTCCTGGTGCACGAAACTCAAAAGGTTAGTATGCAGGTGCAGCAAGTGATTAAGAAGGCCAATGGAATGTTGGCTTTCATTGCTAGGGGGATAGAACATAAAAATAGGGAGGTATTGATTCAGTTGTACAAGGTATTGGTGAGACCGCACCTGGAATACTGCATACAGTTTTGGTGTCCATACTTAAGAAAAGACATACTTGCTCTCGAGTCAGTACAAAGAAGGTTCACTCGGTTAATCCCGGGGATGAGGGGATGGACATATGAGGAGAGATTGAGTAGATTGGGGCTCTACTCATTAGAGTTCAGAATAATGAGAGGCGATCTTATTGAAACATATAAGATTGTGAAGGGGTTGGATCGGGTGGATGCGGGGAGGATGTTCCCGATGATGGGTGAAACTAGAACTAGGGGGCATAGTCTTACAATAAGGGGCTGCTGTTTCAAAACTGAGATGAGGAGGAACTACTTCACTCAGAGGGTGATAGCTCCATGGAATATGCTGCCCCAAAAAGCTGTAGAAGCTACATCATTACATAAATTTAAAACAGAAATAGACTGTTTCCTAGAAGTAAAGGGAATTAAGGGTTATGGGGAGCGGGCAGGAATTTGGACATGAGTCTAGGTTCGGATCGGTCATGGCCCTGTGGGTAGCGGAGCGGGCCCAGGGGCCGTGTAGCCTGATCCTGCTCCTATTTCGTGTGTCTAATTCTGTTAGATTCAGGAGATGGTTCTGTGATAGTAGATTGGCGATTAGGATCAGATCAGCCATGATCTTATTGAATGGCGGAGCAGGCTCGAGGGGCCGATTGGCCTACTCCTGCTCCTATTTCTTATGTTCTTCTGTTCTCGGGGACAATGGCTATCCTTTGTGCACCTGGCTGATGACCCCACTCCGTGCACCCACCACCCCTGCTGAAGAACGATACAATGACAGCCATCAAGCAACCAGGAACATCATTGAGCACACAACGTGGCGCTGTCTGTATAGCTGACGCGTCCCTACGGGGAACAAGCATTGCATTGTACTTGTTACATATGGCAAATAAATCTAATCTGAATCGGTGTGCTGAAGCAACGGTTCCTCTGTCTGGACCATTCCGGGGGAGTCCTACAGTACTCGCCTGAGCGAGTCTCCCATTTCGTTGTAGTGTGCTGCATGCTGCACAACCTGGCTATCCTCAGGACTCAGCCACTGCCACCAGAGGAGGAGGAGGAGCACCAAGACGGGAGGGAGGCACAAAGTGCAAGGGCCGTCCATCAGCGGCTTATTGCAAGTCGGTTCTAGGCCCCCTCTCAGGGAATGGCTTGTGCCATTGAAAGAACATGAATGGGGCCGCTCTGCAAACCCTGAGGCGGTCAAGGCAACAAATAGTTCAAAGTGCAAACATGGACAATCTGAATAAAGACAATTTTTTATTTAACAAACTCTGTGCCCTTCCCGCTTGACAAACAAATACAGAGAAACCCCCCAAAAAACAATCAGACACATAACTGGCTCTCACAAACTGGAGAAAATGAACAAAACAGTGAAACAAAAATGGCCATGATCCTCGGCCTTCATAAAAAACAAACACAACAATCTCGGCCTTCATAAAAAACTAACACAACATCCTTGGCCTTCATAAAAAAGTCAACATTTTGCCACACCTCCTACTTTTTGGCCTGCGAGGGTGATCCACCTCGCTTGCGCGATTGGCCCCTTCCCGGCCTGCAGCTCCTCCTCAATGGGACCCCAGTGGCTGCAGCAAGGCTGGGGGAAGGCTGCTGAGGGTCAGATAGTGAGTCGGCAGATGCCCTTGGGGGACGGCCTGGACCAGCTCTGGGCCTGGAGGGCCCGGCTGCTGACTGCTCCAACTCTGCTTGGGCGACAGCAGTCTGTCCTACGTGTGGTGGCAGCTGCAGTGGAGGAGTGACAGTGTTGGCAGCAGGAATGCTGGCAATCTGACAGAGCACAGGCACTCCCTGGTCGGCCGAAACACTGGCACTCGCACGGGCCAGCACTGAAGCATGCGCAGCAATCTGTTGAAGCACAGACTGCTGAGCTGCTGCGGCGCAGCGAGGGCCCCAGTGATTCCTGGCCGATCCAGCGAGGGTGGCAGCAGTTAGTGCCCGTGTGGCCCTGATCTGTGTCTGCATCAGACCAGCCAGTGAATGCATGGCACGACTAAGCACTTGGCTGGAAGCCGCATGTGATGCAGCGACGTCCTGCTGACTCCTGGCCTGTGATGCAGCGACGTCCTGCTGACTCCTGGCCTGTGATGCAGCGACCTCCTGCTGACTCCTGGCCTGTGATGCAGCGACCTCCTGCAGACTCCTGGCCTGTGCTGCCCCGAAGTCCTGCAGACTCCTGGCCTGTGCTGCCCCGAATTCCTGCAGACTCCTGGCCTGTGCTGCCCCGAATTCCTGCACACTCCTTGCCAGTGACTCTATGCAGTCAGGCATCCTTGCCACTGCAGCCATGAGCTCAATGTGCCTGCGCTCAGCGTGCGGGCCCATTTCACCAAGGAGCCGCACCTCCTCTGCGCTCACTGTAGCAGGCCTGGAGGCCGAACTCACCCTCCGGGGAGAAGGCCGTCGAGCTTCCCTACCCCTCCCGCATTGCTGCAGCCCGCTGGGCCCCGGAGCTTCACCGTCATCAGACCCTTCCCCCCTGCTCCCCTCCAGGGAAGATGTGTCCCCATCATGGTCATGGGCTGCCTCGGCTGAGGGTGGCACTGATGGTCCGGCTTCCTCTTCCTCCTCGTCGCCTTCCGATTCACTCAGTGCCAGCTTGAGGGCCTGCCTCCTCACCTGGCAATTCAGCATCTGAAAGCAGGGAGACACAAGAGTTGCTTTAGAGTGAGGACAGGGCGGCATCGAGGGAGGCATGAGTGCTGCAATGCACTGCATTGGTTTGAGAGTGGCAAAGGATGCTGCTGTGAGGCATAAGTGGAAAGAGAGAGGTCAAAAAGGTGATGACCTTACCATTGCTGTCCAGAACGGGGTCGGCATCTCCAGTGGCGATGGGGCCAATCAGCCGGCCTCCCATAATCCGCTCCACTCACTGCTCCAGGTCGCTGAGGTCTTTAAGTTCAGGACGGCCTCCCCCGGTCCGTAGCTGTTGCTTGTGATTGTGGGCCAGCTTGCCCTGCAAGAGAAAGGACGGGCTCTGAGTACAGTGTCAAGCCCTGATCTTGCCTGTACTGCCTCCCATGGTGGAATAGCCCTGACAGTGTCAAGCCCTCATCTTGCCTGCACTGCCTTCCATGATGGAATAGCCCTGACAGTGTCAAGCCCTCACCTTGCCTGCACTGCCTCCCATGGTGCAATAGCCCTGACAGTGTGTAAAGTGGTGAATGTGCATGTGATTTTCATGAGAGTCCCATAGGTCTTGGATGAGGGTTGGGCATTGGGGCTTTCAGGACCCTTTGGCCAGAAAGTGAGGTGCACATGCAGGGATGAAGAGGATACTGGAAAGGGTACTCACCCTGACAACCCGAGTGAGGTCGTTGAACTTCTTTCTGCATTGCGTGGGTGTCCTGGGGACCATGCTGCTGGAGGTCACTCTGTTTGCCACCTCCCTCCAAGCTTTCCTGTATCCATTGGGCAGCGGCCTCCTGCCACTGTCAGGGAATAGGGTAGGTCGCCGGCACTCCACTGCGCCAACCAGAACCTTCAGGGCACCCTCACTAAAGCGCTGCGCTTGCTCCCTGGCCTTCTCCATGGTCATGGGCATTGAGTTGTTGAAGCAGGTCTGTCTAGGCCTAGATTCAGGGCTGCAGTGTGCAGGGTGTGGCAGCAAAACAAATCGACCCTCCCCCTTTAAGAGCTGACCGGCGCCAGCGTGTCTGCCTGCAATCTATAACTCGCCGCACCTGCGCTGCGCCCGCCCTCGCTGGTAGCGCCTCGGCTCGCTGGCTTAGCGCCTTATGATAGTCGTGCACCACCTGCTTTAACGCAGCAGCAACCTCTTGGGGCGATGCAACTCAATTTCGGCGAAGGTGGCGCTAAGTTGCGCCCGGCGCTGAATTTAGCGAACGCCCGGCTGTAGCGCCCCAAACGTGGCGATACTGAATTTCTAGGCCATTGTGTCTTACTTATATGGATTACCATTCATTTAAGTATTGAAATGAAGTTCTTCCCTATAAAACTTTCAAGAAACCCACCACCAACCACATGAAGAAGCAAATTTTGCCCTAATGTGATTCCATAATTCTTGTTTCATGCTCATCAAGGAACAGTTTTTATTTAATGAAAATTATAGATGATAAAAGAAGCATACCCAACAAACAGCCCAGTTTCAGAGTCCAAGAGAATTTGAGCCTTTACTGAATTCCTAAAGCTTTGAAGGTGTTTAAGCAGGATGGACTGGCGCCATTAGTTATGGAGGTACATAGTGGCTGGGAAGGAAACCTGATAGCATATTATCAAAGTCACAAATGACATCCTACTTGATGGTGACTGTGGCAAACTATCCCTCCTCATCCTTCTCAACCTGTCTGTAGCCTTTGACACGGTTGGCCACACCATCCTCCCCCAACACCTCTGTCGTCCAGCTGGGTGGGACTGCCCCCGTCTGGTTCCATTCTTATCTATCCAGTCGTAGCCAGACAATCACCTGCAATGGCTTCTCTTCCCACTTCCGCACCATTACCATTGGAGTCCCCAAGGATCTATCCTTGGCCCCCTCCTATTTCTCATCTACATGCTGCCCCTCGATGACATCATCCGTAAACAAAACATCAGGTTCCACCTGGTGTACACTGAGAGCACCCAGCTCTACCTCACCAACATCTCGCTAGACCCTTTCACCATCTCTGATTTGTCATACTGCTTGTCCAACATAGCAGAAATGTTCCACAACTAAATATTTGGGCTGGATTTTGCATGGGATCAGCAGGTGCGATCGGTGGTAAAGTGTTTTTTTTCCCCAGCAGATCGGGACCCTGCTGTGAACCCGCTGCCACACGCCTTTACCAAATGTCAGGTCTGTCAGCGCTGAGCAGACCCAACAAGCAGCGGCGAGGGAGGCAATTAAAATCATTAGTGGCTTGTTTTGAGCCACTTATCAATGATTTTTGCCAAGCTTTTTTGATTTGCCAGGTCGCTTACCGGTTTCCCGTTGTGCCTAGACCTCGTCTGTGAAGCTGAGGCGGGAGGTCAGTGGTCATTGAATCAGCTGTCAAGTTAAAGCTCCCAGCTGATTGAGAAATGTTCCCTTAACCACTAGCTTCTCTAAACGGCATTTCCACAACAGATTCAGGATGCTGCACGTCTTTACACAAGTCTCCATCCAGTCTGACCTCATTACCTCTCCCACCATTGATAGATCGCTTCTGTCATCTCTACTTCACCTGCCATCTATTCCATCAGCATGGGTGCCCTTGAAACTCTCTCACCTTGGTCCTCAGAATCCTACCACGATCAGCCCCAACACCAGCATCACCAGGCACACCAGCAGCACCAGGCACACCAGCAGCACCAACAACACCAACCTTCTCCGCAATCAACTGATGCTGCACAGGACACAGGGCATCAGCACCTGAGCACATTGCTGCCCGGGAGGCCAGGGATGGCTTCATCATGGCCAGATTTACTTCACTTGACGCTGTACACCCTGGCTGCCACATGATGCGTCAGGTTGGCACCACCCCACACCAACACCATAAAGCATCCCTACAATGCCCAAGCCATTCCTTTCACACACATGACCATTGCGGGGGGAGAACCGTTATGTCTCACCATTCACTGCAACTCACTAGGCCACTTCCAAAGGTGCACACAAATCTGTCCAACAACGCAAAGTGTTGAAAATAAAGATTTCAATGTTTGACACCACATATGGGGGGAGTCGTGGGAGAGCCTGGGTGCAACCCTGCACCTCTGTTCAGTGCTTGTCAGTGTTTGCAGCACCTCTATGCTGTAGAACACTGACAGCACAAATGTCAAAATAAAGTTGGTCAAGGTCCCTTTAAGGAAACCGTCTGATGACGTGTCATCAAATGACGTCACCAGACTGGCTTCCTCTAATTGGCCGGGAAACTCGCTGGGTGGGCTTAACAAGCCCAATCATGCTAAATTAATTTTAGAGGCCGGGATGGAGACAGTAGTGGGGTCGGGACCTGCCACCGATGTCGCCCACCATGGACCCGCCGAGGTTCGTAAAGTCCAAACTTATGTTTTTGGACCCTGCCACAGACTCCGTTCCCTAGCCACCGACTTCATTCATAGAAGATAGGAGCAGGAGTAGGCCATTCGGCCCTTCGAGCCTGCTCCGCCATTCAATGAGATCATGGCTGATCATCCAATTTCAGTACCCTGTCCCTGCCTTCTCCCCATATCCCTTGATCCCTTTAGCCTCAAGAAATATATCCAACTCTTTCTTGAATATATTTAATGAACTGGCCTCCACCGCCCTCTGTGGCAGAGAATTCCACAAGTTCACCACTCTCTGGGTGAAGAAATTCCTCCTCATTTCAGTCCTAAATGGCTTACCCCTTATCCCTAATCTGAGTCTGAGGCTGAACCAGACCGTTCGCAACCTTGGTGTCGTATTTGACCCCGAGATGAGCTTCCGACCACATATCAGCTCCATCACCAGGACTGCCTACTTCCACCTACCGTAATATTGCCTGACTCCTCCCCTGCCTCAGCTCATCTGCTGTTGAAATCCTCATCCATGCCTTTGTTATCTCTAGACTGGACTATTCCAACGCTCGCCTGGCTGGCCTCCCATCTTCCACCCAACATAAACTTGAGCTCATCCAAAACTCAGCTGCCCGTATCCTAACTCGCACCAAATCCCGTTCACCCATCACTCGTGACCTACATTGGCTCCTGGTCCAGCAACACCTCGATTTTAAAATTCTCCTCCTTGTTTTCAAATCCCTCCATGGCTTTGTTCCTCCCTAGCTCTGAAATCTTCTCCAGCCCTGCAACCCTCCGAGATCTCTGTGCGCCTCCAATTTTGGCCTCGTGCGCATTCCCGATTTTAATTGCTCCACCATTGGCAGCCGTGCCTTCAGCTGCCGAGGCCCTAAGCTCTGGAATTTCCTCTCTAAATCTCTCCGTCTCTATACCTCGCTCGCCTCCTTTTAGACACTCCTTAAAACCTAACTCTATGACCCTCATCTGTTCTAATATCTCCTTATGTGGCTCAGTGTCAAATTTTGTTTTATAACGCTCCTGTGAAGCACCTTGGGGCATTTTACCACGTTAAAGGCGCTATATAAATTCAAGTTGTTGTTATATTGAGAAAGATGCACATGGGAAGTTATGAGAAACAAGAACAAAGAGAACAGGATATGGAGACAGGAGGGAATTGGATATATACTTGAAAAGGAAACATTTGCAGGGCTATGGGGAAAGTGCAGGGGAGTGGCACTAATTGGATAGCTCTCTCAAAGAGCTTGCACAGGCACAATGGGCTGAATGGCTTCGTTCTGTGCTGTATGATTCTAATAAGAAGGGAGACATTGAGCAACTGGCAAAGAAAAATATAGTTTTCATCAATTATTTTTCCTGATGAATTAAATCTCTGTGATTTTTTTACTACGTCACTAAAGTTTCTACATATCAATATTATGCAGCATCCAGCAAACTACTATGGGCTGAATTTTAACTCCCAAAAACGGGTGGGTTGGGGCTGTGGCAGAGGTTAAAATGCAAAAAATCTGAAACAGGAACCCAACACACCTCGAAACTGCCCACTTCTGGTTTTAGCCGAGGTGGGATGAGGGACAGGCGAACAATCCGCTCGCGGGAAGCGGGCTGGTCATTTAAATATTATAATGAGGCTGCCTGCCTTCATTTTAACAGTCATTCTATTTTTAACTCATTTTGGCTGGGTGCAAGGAGGCGAGAAGGGCTGAATCCATAAGGTGAGTGCCTTTACAGCACTACTTGTGGGCCAGGAGCAGGAGTGCTCCCTCCATGCCCAACAAGCTAACCAGTAAATGCCAACCACCCCCCCACCATCTGCTCCCCCCCCCCCCCCGGCCACCATCTGCCTCCCCAGCCCCCAGCCACCATCGGACCTCCATGACCACCATCGGATCCCCCTCCCCCTGCGATTGGGACCTCCCATCCCCACGATCGGAACAAACCCCCCGTGGTCAGCACCCCACCCTTACCACGATCTCTCTCACTCCCCCACTACCCCTACCTGCTCTCTTTGGCTGCGACCTTGTGAAGCACGCTTCCTGTCCAAAAGGTCTCCAGCCTGTGGGCAGGAACCCGACAGAAAAAGATTTAAAAGAGCAGTGCAGTTAAAACCTGCAGGACATTCAGGAAACCTGTTCTTTCGGGTTTCCCGACCTCACAAGAGCCCCCCAGCACGGAACTCGCCTCCGGGCTAAAATTATAATTAAATATAATCCTGGCTACACTTGCTGGGCTGTGCATCATGGCTCCATCAGATTTGTCCAGGCACCCAAACTGAGACTTCAGAATGTAAACAGTCTACTTTTTCACACTTCTTATAGTCTCATGGGCCTCAATATGTTTGCTGGGTCCCTCTTTCTGGATGATGTACTGGAGTCATTAGCTGTAACAGTAGGGGATATTCCTGACCACCAATAACCATCCTGGTGCATGGTTTTAAGTCATCAGCATTGGTATAGTGGATTGTCACATGATAAGAGCATAACTACAGCTACCTAGACAGTCGGCATTAACATGCTGGATAAGATGATCGGCATCACACACTAGCTGGACATTCATAGAATGAAACCCTTTCCTATCAATGAAATGAAGAGGGTTTTTATATGAGGCTTTCAAGGCCACACATATTCTTGTCAGTTGGTCTCTGCACCTGCGGGAATTCCGCCACTCGACACAACTGGACTGCTTGGTTTCTTTATTTTGCAGGTTCCATTGAGAACTTTATAACTGCGAGGCCTACCTGAACAGAGCTTCAATTACTTCTTTATACAGTAGTGAGCTGCTGCCTAACTAATGTGACAAAGATCACCTGAGGATGCCCGAAACGATCCAGTGGCAAATAAATTCAAAGCAGTGGTCATTTTCACTGCTACATTGTTTCTTGTTGAAATGGGCTGCAGATCTTCAGGCAGCAGTTGGCATAACTCCCTAATAGCCTTGAGGAAAGAGCAGAGGAACTTCAGCCTTCTGAGGCACTAACGAGCAGAGAGAGCTAAGTAAGACTTTTTAGGTTGTGTTCTCTATAACATAGATATTGATGTACTGGTAACAAGTGTCTTACGTGATGTCTCACTCTAAGCACCTTCAATCTCTCCTCTTAAATTCACCTCTCCTCCTCTTCCTCCTCCTCTTCATAACACAGTAAGAAAAGGATTTCCATTGGGCAATCCATTTTCCCAATACAAATTGTAAAAGTACTGACTTTAAAACGCCAGGAGAACTATTTTGTGAAGCTCCAAAGCTCATAGCTAAATAAACCACTGTTTGGAAAGTTTTAGACAGCTACACCAAAGATGGTTTCCATTATGTGGTGTCTGTCTCAGAGATACCATTGTGATACTCACACCACCACTTATATAGTGGCTGTTTTGCCCACTATTGAACTAGAGGTACTGATTTGGATATATCACATGGACAGCTTGGCCACGTTCACTCGCTGCCATTTACACACGAGGGGAGTCTAAGGGTCGTCGGTTATCAGGACAGGCAATTTATAGCAAGTGAAATTTTGGTGGCCATATTTTGGGGGAATTGATGTTGTGGCGGTAAGCTACAGTATGCCATTTTGCTCTTTACACCAACTCAAGACCACCCGAAAATGGGCGTTATTTTAAAGGGAAATCCAGCCTCATATGACTGCATGGTTCTTAATACAGAGTTAGCAAAATTAACCTATGTTTCCAGAATGTCAGTAAACTGTTTAATAGAGTTAGATTTATTAATGGTTTTTCTCAGAGCTTAGATGCCAGACACCAATTCTAATAGATTTACTAGTTCATTTTTATTTTATTTTTAAGTATAATACTGTTTTGGGAAATATTTACACTACCTTAAATTAATGTTTAAAATTATTTAGTTATTTCTGCAATATAAAGCAAGTTATTTGAACTAAATAAGTATCTATTCCAGATTAGCATAGTTATTACAACTAGAGATAAGGACTGAAATTATAATTTGTTTTCTCTGCATATATTTAGGAATATATTTAACAATTAGATTTGAATGCCATTTAAATGATCACTCTGACTGGTACTTATCTGTTTCCAATTAATTTGATCTCCTGTTTGCTTTCTGATTTAAACTTATGATGAATCCCATCTTCCTCTAGCTCATAGAGTGTTTCAAAATGCAGATTGTTCCCTTGTCCAGCTACAGGAAAAAGCATGGAATTCAAGCACAGTTTTGGGCTAGTCATGTTTTTTAGCAATTCATTAAGAACATGGCAATTTTGTACTCTGTATGTATTTTTTTAATTGAATGAGAGAGACTGCTTTTCAGTTGCTTTATACTGTCATATCATCCATTTACCGAATTACTCAAAATAGCTAGAAATACAAAGAAAAATGGCAAATGCTGGAAATCTGAAATAAAAAACAGAAAACGGTAAAAAAAAACTCAGTAGGTCCATCATTGTGGTGTATGTAACCGTTCCACCTTTAAGAGAACTATTTTAAGAGATGCACTACTTTATCTTGGCTGCTGTATACTGTAATACCGGTGGTGACCACACCGGTATATAAGTGCTGTGTAATGATTTATTGAGCAGTTCAGCCTGACCTTCGACTAGTAAAGACCTGTTGAATTTATTCTTGTGGTCTGTGTGCAGTGATTCTTATTAACAATAACTAGAACACACAGACTTAACAGTGGCGACGATGACGATCTTACCCTGCGGCAGAGATATATCCAAGGCAGTTTAACGGGCGTCGAGAAGAGGCATCCGCCCTCATCATCCTGCTGAGAAAAGACTCGGGTCTGAAGAGCAAGGAAGAATCCTGACACGAAGCCTTCCATCAGCAACAGGCAGTGATCATCCCTTCTATCACGGTGGTGGGTAAGCCGATCAGCGACGAGCAACAAGTCGGCCACGTTGGCTGTGAAGTAGGGGAGGGAAAAACGGAGGATATAAGGGCGGAGAACTCGACCACGGCCGGGGAAAAGAGCCGGACAGAAGTCGGGGCCAGAGGCGCTGAGACTGGGGCAGCGTAAGGCACGGGAGCTGCGGTGAATGCAAATGCAGCCGGTGTAAAAGACCGGGCTGCAAGCGGGCTGGGAGACGCAACAGCGTCGAGAGAGAGCTCGACCGCGACCGGAGAAAAAGGCCGGGCAGCTACCGAGACCGCGAGGCGCGGGAGAAAATAAAAATAATTTTTAAAAAACCGCGGAGAACTCAGCCGCAGCCGGGGGAAAGGACCGGACTGCAAGAGGGGCTGGGAGGCACGATTTGAGAACCGCTGGGGAGGGCGAACGCAGCAATACGGCAATCGCCATTACAGCCAGCGGGGGAGAAAGGCAAACGCGGGAAGCCGCCATTTTCGTAGGCGGGGGAAGAAGACAAGCGCGGGAAACCGCCATTTTGAAAAAAAAAAATAAAAGAAAAATTTCTTTTTGTTTCTCAAGAAGATTGCGAGGATGCCTAAGCGTGGTAACATCAACGATTTCGATGCCGATGTTGAAGATTGGGCCACGTATGTAGAACGCATAGAGATTTATTGTAAGGCAAATAAAATATCAGATGAAGATAAAGCACTAACCTTAATAAACTCAATGGGTGCGAAGACATATGGGCTATTGAAGCATCTTCTATCACCAGCTAAACCGGCGGATCAGGCTTTCGCTAATATTGTTGCTGTCCTGAGAAATCATTTGAACCCCACACCGCTGATGTTAGCGGAACGATTTAAATTTTATGCGAGAGCGCAACTGAAAGAGGAAAGCAACGCGGAGTATTTAATTGAACTGTGTAAGCTAGCAAAATACTGTCAGTTTGGGGAAAGACTGACAGAGGCACTGAGAGACAAATTCGTGTGTGGATTGTCGAAAGAAGGAACACAAAAGCGGCTGCTTGAAGAGAATGATCTTACACTTGATAAGGCTGTCACTATTGCAGCATCGCACGAAGCCGCAGCGAGAGGCACTGCGGAAGTGCAGCTGAAGGCAGCGGTACTCAGCGTAGATCAAATGGCTTTGGGTACAGCGAAATGTTATCGTTGTGGAAAGACAACACACGATCAGAACCAATGCTGGTTTAAAAATCAGGAATGTAGAAAATGTGGCAAGCTTGGTCACATAGCTAAAGTATGCCGGTCAGGAAAGAAGACCAGCAACAAAAAGTCACCGCAGGAAAAGTGCAGAAAGGTACATAAGGTGGCTGAGAAGAGTTCGGATGAACAGAATTCGGATTCAGACTCCAACAGCAAGGAACTGGGTAGTCTGAGAATTTACAATGTGAGTAAGGAAGCTGACCTACAAACTATCTGGGTCACACTTCAGATAGCAGGAGTCCAAGTGAAGATGGAATTGGACACCGGATCGGCGTTGACGGTCATGAATAAGCAAGATTACAAAAGGTTATTCACACATATTCCCCTATGGGATACGGAGATAGTATTGCAGACATACACGGGGCAAAGAGTATACCCCATCGGAAAGATAAAAGTCAAGGTGGTACACAAGGGCAAAGAACACCAAGGAATGGACTTATATGTACTACCTGAGGGAGGTTCACCACTTCTGGGACGGGAGTGGATCAGGAAAATAAATATGGACTGGCACTCCCTAAAAGCAATAACGGTAGATTCCGGAAAAAAAGATGTCAAACCTGAACGATTGTCCAGAATATTGGATGAGGCTAAAGAGGTGTTCCAACAGGGACTGGGAACACTGAGAGGAATTACGGCAAAAATCAAGATTGCAGAACATGCAAACCCAAAATTTTTCAAAGCCAGACCGGTACCTTATGCGATACGACCTGCTGTGGAAGCTGAGCTGGAAGGGCTAGAACGTTCAGGAGTACTGTCTAAGGTGGACTGGAGTGAGTGGGCCACGCCCATTGTTCCCGTCATGAAGCGTTCATCGAGTAACAAGCCAGGGGAACCGGGGAAGGTCCGCATCTGTGGAGACTTCAAGATCACGGTTAATCCGGTGCTTCACACGGTGCAATATCCGCTTCCGCGGATTGAGGATAGCTTTGCTTCATTGTCTGGCGGGAAACACTTCACCAAGATAGACCTGGCGCAAGCGTACTTACAGATGGAAGTTGAGGAAGAGTCGCGCCAGTATCTCACAATCAACACGCACAGAGGCTTGTATCGATATAATAGACTGGTTTTTGGAGTGGCTTCGGCTCCAGCAATTTGGCAGAGGGCCATGGAGCAGGTATTACAGGGAATTCCAAGCACTCAATGTTACTTGGACGATATCCTGATTACAGGAGATGACGATGAGGAACACCTTGCAAATTTGAAACTGGTGCTCACCAGATTGAAGGAATATGGACTTCGAGTTAATCGCCAGAAATGTGAGTTCTTTCAGAAACGGATCTCGTACTGTGGTCATGTCATTGACCAGGAGGGGCTGCACAAGTCAGCTGACAAGATCGAAGCTGTTGTGAAGGCTCCCGCTCCGGAAAATGTATCCCAGTTGAGGTCGTTCCTAGAGTTGATTAACTATTACCATAAGTTTCTGCCAAATCTATCCACGGTGCTGCACCCGCTGAACGCTCTTTTGCAGAAAGAAGTACCATGGAAGTGGAGCAAGGACTGTAAGAAGGCCTTTCGCAAAAGCAAGGCATTGATCACCTCAGAGGAAGTGTTGGCTCACTTCAACCCAACTCTACCTATTCGTTTAGCTTGTGATGCTTCTCCTTATGGTATTGGAGCAGTACTCTCACACAAGTTGCCAAATGGCTTGGAAAGGCCAGTCGCATTTGCATCCAGATCATTGACCTCCGCTGAGCGCAACTATGCTCAGATAGATAGGGAGGCTCTCAGCCTTGTGTGGGGAGTAAAGAAGTTTAATCATTACCTGCAGGGCCAGGAGTTTACACTGCTGACAGACCACCAGCCGTTGGTATCCATTTTTAACCCTAAGAAGGGTGTTTCGGTGATGACAGCACAGAGGCTCCAGAGATGGTCCCTTTTCCTAGGGGCACATCAATATCAGATAGAATTCAAAGGTACAAAGCAGCATGGTAATGCTGATGGGCTGTCGCGCCTGCCATTACCTACTGAGGAGGAGGCACCGACGGTTGACCCGGTGGAGTTATTTCACTCGACCATCATCGAATGTTTACCTGTCACCAATGCAAATATTGAAAGGGAGACTAGGAATGACCCGACACTGTCCCGGGTCTACGAATTGACAGTAAAGGGATGGCCAGCCCATGGTGATCCACTGTTACCGGCATTCTCAGCAAGACGAGAACAGCTGTCCATCTGTCAGGGAACATTGATGTATGGAACAAGGGTGATTATCCCTCCTAAGTTAAGAGAGAGAGTTCTAAAAGAACTACATGAAGGTCATCTGGGGGGAGTCAAGATGAAAAGCCTTGCTAGGGCTTATGTGTGGTGGCCGGGTATCGACCAACAGATAGAGGATCTGACGAAAAGCTGCTCAGGGTGCCAAAAAGTCCAAAATGCACCTCCAATTGCACCGCTGCATCCATGGGAATGGCCTTCAACCCCATGGCAACGTGTACATATTGACTTTGCTGGTCCATTCATGGACTCCATGTTTTTAATTGCGGTGGACGCACATTCTAAATGGCCAGAAGTGATTAAAATGACTACCACTACCTCGGAGAAGACGATCGCGGTGCTAAGAACGATATTTGCAAGAAATGGATTGCCAGAGCAAATATGTTCAGACAACGGACCACAGTTCGTGTCAGAGGAATTCCAGAAATTCCTGAAGAAGAATGGGGTGAAACATTATACCTCTGCCCCATATCATCCAGCTACGAATGGGCTGGCCGAGAGGTTTGTACAGACGTTCAAAAAGGCAATAAAGGCCATGAGCGAAGATCAGATTCCGCTGCAACACAAGGTGGACAATTTCCTACTGGCATATCGAAATGCCACCCATGCAACAACAAACCAAAGTCCTGCCATGATGTTCTATAACAGGAGGTTGCGGTCCAGGTTGGACTTGTTAAAACCAAATGTGCGGAGGGAAGTCGAAAACAAACAGTTCCAGCATATCAATAACAAGCCCACTCGGAGTTTTGAAATAGGACAACCGGTGTTAGCCAGGGACTATAAAAACGAGAAATGGCAATCTGGAACAATTCGGGCCAGACAAGGACCCCTGATGTACACGGTAGATGTTGGTGAAAACGTAATGCGACGTCATGCCGACCAACTGGTGGGATCGAGAACAAGGGTCGAGCCCATGGTTACGACAGAGACAACCGTGGAGGAAGTTAGTGAACCTGAAGCATCTACCTCAGAAGTGAATATACCTGATGATGATGTCCTATCCATAGGGGATCAACTAGATGAGTCACCCCAGCAACGAGAACCAGAGACCCCTGAAAGGCGTTATCCGTCTCGGATCAGGAGGCCTCCTCAGAGACTGAATCTGTGAACTGTTTTTACATGAAGTTGTGTATATATGTTATTATGTTATGTTAAATGGGGAATATATACTGTTAAGCTAAAAAGGGAGGATTGTGGTGTATGTAACCGTTCCACCTTTAAGAGAACTATTTTAAGAGATGCACTACTTTATCTTGGCTGCTGTATACTGTAATACCGGTGGTGACCACACCGGTATATAAGTGCTGTGTAATGATTTATTGGGCAGTTCAGCCTGACCTTCGACTAGTAAAGACCTGTTGAATTTATTCTTGTGGTCTGTGTGCAGTGATTCTTATTAACAATAACTAGAACACACAGACTTAACAATCATCAGCATCTATAAAGGGAAAAGCTATCCGCGTCAGAGCTGGAAGATAAACAGCCCCCCTTCGCAGATCTAATCAAAATGAGGTGGGGGGTGGGGGTGGTCGGAGGAACGACATGACTTTAAAATACCTGGTAAAAGTCAAGAGTCAGATGTGCAAACTACTATCACAAAGAAGCAGTTAATGAGTTTATTAGTCTGTTGCACCTCTAAGTTGCCTTTAAACCAGGGGTGTCAAATTCAATTAATATCGGGGGACTGAACCAACATCCTGGCACTTGGCGTGGGCCACATTCAGCAAGTCATTTGGACACACTCAGGTATACATTGGTATGCATTTCTCCCGACTTTTTGGGCGTAAAACAGGCTCAATGTACACCAACTTCTGGGCACAAGATCCTGCCTCTAATCTGCGCCGGCAGCACGGCCACTGCCACATTGGTCCTCGCTTCTTCATCCCAGCAGAGGAATAGGTAGAGGCCTAATGGCGACTGCATAGTTTCCAACACCCAGTTCACAAGATTACATTTAAAAAACACCATTAAAAAGCCTTAGAAATACCTAAAAAAAATCTTACATATGTTTAATTACTTAAGATCCTTTAAAAAAATAAAGATACTTTTTAAAAACTTCATTCGAAAAATGAATTATAGTTGTCAAATGTAAGACTTTCCTTTAGTCTGCTCTGGGCTCGTTCTGGCCTTTAACGATGATGCCCACTGCAAGCAGACCCACACTGCCTCTTTCCCTGTGGTGTTCCTTTAACCCAGCAGACACTGAGAGGTAACTGAGGGTATTGTGGCTCTGCATGAAACCTCAGCCATCTGCCATCATTCACAATCAGTGAAGCAAGGCTGTCTAACCACAGCAGAATCGAAGAAAAATATGAATCCTAAGGGAAACTGGTATTGGGCCTTTCTGTCCAACTTTCCTCCATTGGCTGTCATGGGTATGCACAAAAACAGGAGCAAAAGTGAGGAAAATTCAGGCCAGAATTTTAGTTTTAACCCTTAGTTCTAATGGTCCAGGTAAATCATTAAGGACTTCTGAAGGAAGTTCCTGAATGTTGTTTTCTATGAGATGCTTATACTTGTGTGTATGACTAAATACCAAAAAGAGTGCAGTTCCTGGTTCAGCCCAAGAAATAGTCAGATTGACACAATAGCAAAGAGCTGCTCACAGTCTTGATGTCCAACTGGCACCTGTATAATAAAGTGAGTGTTTATTTAAACCCTGAGGTATTGATCTAGTTCTTCTTTGTGGACCTCCTGAAGTGAGCATGCATGTTACAATACGTTAGTTCTTTGGTTGAAATAATACCATGCAGCTGGTCAGCTGTGGCTCAGTTAATAGCACCCTTGCCTCTGAGTCAGTAGGTTGTGGGTTCAGGTATCACTCCAGAGACTTGAGCACAAAAATAAATCTAGGTTGACGCTCCAGTGCAGTACTGAGGGAGATGCTGTCTTTCAGATGAGATGTTAAACCGAGGCCCAGTCTGCTCTCTCAGGTGGATGTAAAAGATCCCGTGGCACTATTTCAAATAAGAGCAGGTGAATTATCCCTGGTGTCTTGGCCAATATTTATCCCTCAGTCAACATCACTAAAACAGATTATTTGGTCATTATCACATTGCTGTTTGTGGGAGTTTGCTGTGCACAAATTGGCTGCCTCGTTTCCTACATTACAGCAATGACTACACTACAAAAGTACTTAATTGGCTTTAAAGCGCTTTGGGACGTCCTGAGGTCATGAAAGATGCTATATAAATACAAGTCTTTCTTTTTGGTCTGTAATTTATCTTCCAAACTCAATTTCAGTCAATTTTGTTTTTCCTAGTCAAGAAATCTGCTGTTTCTGCATGTTCACATTTGGCCTTTGTTCAAATCTTGCTACGTGTAATTGGCTGTACCTATGTTCTTTTATTTATCATTTTCTGCATCTCAATGTTGATTGTTTGAATTCCTTCCCCAATTCCCCCCTCCTGAAATATTTGGCATTCCTGGTTCACCCTTCATCATTTTTGAAAATCTTTGTTGTTTTCTCATCACTATCTGTTGAATCACATCTGCCTATTAAATAGCTGTCTTCTGGGAGTGGCAAGACTGAAGCCATCCTGTTCAGTTCCTGCCAGAAACTCCATGGCTTAACCCCATCCCACTCACCAACTTTGAGAAACTTCAATATCCTGCTCAATCCTGAGCGGAGCTTCAAGTTCAACATCCAGCCCATCATCAAGATTACGTACATCCACCTCTGAAATATCACCATCTCCAGCCTTTCTTCGTCCCCACTGCCACGAAAACTTCTGATCCACACCTTTGTCACCTACAGATTTGACTTTTCCAATACTCTCCTCAATGGCCACCCAAACTCCATCCTACATACATTCACTCATTATAGAACTCCACTCCTGCATTCTATTCTGAAAAAAATCCCACTTACCTCCTTCTCCTTCTTCTCTTCTTCTTAGGCAGTCCCTTGGAACCCGGGATGACTTGCTTCCACATTAAAAATGAGTTTGCAGGTGACTGATTAGACTATAAACTTACCTATAAACTTGATCTTTGCTGTCGACCATTGGTTCCCATTTCCCTTAATGCATCAACTTCAAAATTTTTATCCTCATCTTCACATCTCTCCATGGTCTGATTCCTCCCTACTTTTGCCATCTAATCCAGTGTTATGTCCCTGTTCTCTTCTAGTACTCACCTACTGTGCATTCTCCCCTCACACCACTACCATCAGTGGCAGAGTTTCAGCCGTCTTGCTCCCACACTGTGGGAACTTGCTCCCTAAATCCTTCATTTTGCGACATCTCTCCCTACCCTCAAAAGTCACTTCAGGTACATTAAAGGTGCTATATGAATAAAAGTTGCTGTTGTTAGCACTATGCTATATTTTCCTCTATTCACTTTTTTTTAGTAAAAAAACTCGGCATTGGGATAAAGCTGTAAGGACAGCTTTATATTAATATATTCTATTCTTAAAATTAGCTAACGGAGGAAAATATATCATTATGTGACAAAATTAGACAATGTTGTAAATTTTGGAAAAATGTTCCATTCCCCAGTACTGCTGTCCCTCATTTTGATAAGTACACAAACTAAATTTTTTTTAAATTTTGTCATCTCCATGCTCAAACTAAGCAAATGGATTGCTGTCATCATAAGAGCATTAGACGCCACTCACTATTGCCTCCGATACAGGTTACGGGTGAGCCCATAGATCATGCATTCTCCTCTGATGTGTCATACTCTAGGGGTCATGCTTACCTCAACTTTAACTAACAGTCATCCTTAAGTATTCATGGAGTATGCATAACATGTTAACTTTTGCTTCATTTGTGAGTTTGGATAGTGAATGCCCTTAGACTAGCCTCACAACTCAGCCCAATTCATACACCCTTTCCAGCAGGTGTCATTGGATAGCAATCAGAAACAGTAACCCTTGACTGATCTTCCCCCTTTGTATCCTAAAGGTGTCAAGGTTTATTATACTTCCTCTGCCTCAGTTGAGATCAGTTAACAGCACAGGCTGGCGATTAAAACTGGGACCCTATGGGCAATATGGCCGGGTTCCATATTAGGAACTGCATTTATTAAGGAAGCCATCACAGGAGGTCTATTCTTATGTTTGATACTCTGCTACCCAAGGAAGGAAATATTTAAGGGTTTCTGAGTAAAAACTTTTCAGTATTTCTTCCTATAGTACCCAATTTGGTTGTATTACATTTTTAAAGGTAGATGGTCTTTTGTTGCATAATTTAATTGGATTTTTTTTTCTATTCATTCACGAGATGTGGACGTCGCTGGCAAAGCCAGCATTTATTTAGGGTGGAATTATTTAGGCAGGATTTTGACCCAGCAATGATGAAGGAACGGCGATATATTTCCAAGTCAGGATGGTGTGTGACTTGGAGGGAAACTTGGAGGTGGTAGTGTTCCCATGTGCCTGCTGCCCTTGACTTCCTAGGTGGTAGAGGTCGCGGATTTGGGAAGTGCTCTTGAAGAAGCCTTAGCGAGTTGCTGCAGTGCATCTTGTAGATGGTATACACTGCAGCCACGGTGTGCCGGTGGTGGAGGGAGTGAATGTTTAAGGTGGTGGATGGGGTGCCGATCAAGCGGGCTGCTTTGTCCTGGATGGTGTCGAGCTTCTTGAGTATTGTTGGAGCTGGGCTCAGTCTGGCAAGTGGAGAGTATTCTATTACACTCCTGACTTGTGTCTTGTAGGTGGTGGAAAGGCTTTGGGGAGTCAGGAGGTGAGTCACTTGCTACAGAATACCCAGCTTCTGACCTGCTCTTGTAGCCACAGTATTTATGTGGATGGTCCAGTTAAGTTTCTGGTCAATGGTGACGCCCAGGCTGTTGATGGTGGGGGATTCAACGATGGCAATGCCATTGAATATCAAGGGGAGGTGGTTAGACTCTCTCTTGTCAGAGATAGTCATTGCCTGGCACTTGTGTGACACAAATTTTACTTGCCACTTATCAGCTCAAGCCTGAATGTTGTCCCGGTCTTGCTGCATGTGGGCATAGACTGCTTCATTATCTATGGAAGTGAACACTATGCAATCATCAGCAAACATTCCTACTTCTGACCTTATGATGGAGGAAAGGTAATTCAAGCAGCTGAAGATGGTTGGGCCGAGGACACTGCCCTGAGGATCTCCTGCAGTGTGTCCTGGGGCTTAGATGATTGATCCCCAACAACCACAACCATCTTCCTTTGTGCTAGGTATGACACCAGCCAGTTTAGAGTTTTTCCACTGATTCCCATTGACTTCAATTTTACTAGGGCTCCTTGATACCACACTTGGTCAAATGCTGCCTTAATGTCAAAGGTGTTCACTCTCACCTCGCCTCTGGAATTCAGCTCTTTTGTCCATATTTGGACCAAAGCTGTAAGGTTTGTCGCCGAGTGGTCCTGGCGGAACTGAAACTGAGCATCAGTGAGCAGGTCATTGGTGAGTAAGTGCTGTTTGATAACACTGTCAACAACGCCTTACATCACTTTGCTGATGATTGATCGAAGGCTGATGGCGCGGTAATTGACCGGATTGGATTTGTCCTGCTTTTTATGGCGAGGACAACCTGGGAAATTTTCACTTTTTCGGGGAGATGCCAGTGTTCTAGCTGTACTGGAACAGCTTGGCTAGAGGCATGGCTAGTTCTGGAGCACAAGTCTTCAGCACTGCAGCCGGGATTTTATTGGGGCCCATAGTCTTTGCTGTATCCAGTGTGGTGTGGAGATGCCGGTGTTGGACTGGGGTGGACAAATGTAAGAAGTCACACAACACCAGGTTATAGTCCAACAGTTTTATTTGAAATCACAAGCTTTCGGAGCGCTGCTCCTTCGTCAGGTGAAGTGGAGAGATGCATAAAGACACAGCTTATATAGTCAGAGAATAATACCAGATGATTACAGGTAATCTTTCTAACTGCCATTTATCACACCTCAGCAGAGAGATAATCACAGTAATCAAAGGTGTGAATGGTGTCCAAACAGGTTAGTCAGGAAAACATTACATCAAAGAACAATGAGGTGGGGTCACAAGGGGTCAAATGTTGCAGATGCTGGGGTCTGTATGAAAAACAAAAAACAGACAAAAAAACATTTTTTTGGCTGGAAATCACAGCAGGTCCGGCCGCATCTGTGTAGAGAAAACAAGCCAACGATGACTCGAGTCTGGTGGGGTTACATGTAGCGTGACATGAATCCAAGCTCCCGGCCGTCCTCATGAGTGTGGAACTTGGCTATCAGTTTCTGCTCTACGATTTTGCGTTGTCTTGTGTCTCGAAGGCTGCCTTGGAGAATGCTTACCCGAAGATTGGAGGCTGAATGTCCTTGACTGCTAACGTGTTCCTCGACTGGGAGGGAACACTCCTGCCTGGCGATTATTGCGCGGTGTCCATTCATCCGTTGTCGCAGTGTCTGCATGGTCTCGCCGATGTACCATGCTCCGGGGCATCCTTTCCTGCAACGTATGAGGTAGACAACGTTGGCCGAGTCACATGAGTATGTACCATGTACCTGGTGGGTGGTGTCCTCACGTGTGATGATGGTATCTGTGTTGATGATCTGGCATGTCTTGCAGAGGTTGCCGTGGCAGGGTTGTGTGGTGTCGTGGTCGCTGTTCTCCTGAAAGCTGGGTAATTTGCTGCGAACGATGATCTGTTTGAGGTTAGGCGGCTGTTTGAAGGCGAGTAGTGGAGGCGTGGGGATGGCATTAGCGAGGTGTTCGTCATCATCGATGACATGTTGAAGGCTGCAAAGAACATGGCGTAGTTTCTCCGCTCCGGGGAAGTACTGGACGACGAAGGGTACTCTGTTGGTTATGTCCCGTGTTTGTCTTCTGAGGAGGTTTATGCGATTTTTTGCTGTGGCCCATCGGAACTGTCGATCGACGAGTCGAGCATCATATCCCGTTCTTACGAGGGCGTCTTTCAGCGTCTGTAGGTGTCCATCGCGTTCCTCCTCGTCTGAGCAGATCCTGTGTATTCGCAGGGCTTGTCCATAGGAGATGGCTTCTTTAACGTGGTTAGGGTGGAAGCTGGAGAAGTGGAGCATCCTGAGGTTGTCCGTGGGCTTGCGGTAGAGTGAAGTGCTGAGGTGTCCGTCTTTGATGGAGATTCGTGTGTCCAAGAATGAAACCGATTCTGAGGAGTAGTCCATGGTGAGTTTGATGGTGGGATGGAACTTGTTGATGTTATCGTGTAGTCTTTTCAGTGATTCTTCACCGTGGGTCCATAGGAAGAAAATGTCGTCGATGCATCTGGTGTATAGCATTGGTTGGAGGTCCTGTGCAGCGAGGAAGTCTTGCTCGAACTTGTGCATGAAGATGTTGGCGTATTGGGGTGCGAATTTGGTCCCCATGGCTGTTCCGTGTGTTTGGGTAAAGAACTGGTTGTCGAAGGTGAAGACATTGTGGTCTCCAGACGCCATCCTACAACTCATCCGCTTCATCCTTGACCACATGATGGTGGGGACCTCAGCAGTAGGCCGAGATGAATCATCCACTCAGCACTTCTGGCTGAAAATGATTGCAAATGCTTCAGCCTTGTCTTTTGCACTCACTGACATCGGTAGTGGGGAAAATGCTAGAGACCATTATAAAAGATGTAATAGCAGAGCACTTGGAAAACAATGACAGGATCGGACAAAGTCAACATGGATTTACAAAAGGTAAATCGTGCTTGACTAATCTACTGGAATTTTTTGAGGATGTAACTGGTAAAATAGATAAGGGAGAACCAGTAGATGTGGTATATTTGGACTTTCAGAAGGCTTTTGATAAGGTCCCGCATAAGAGATTAGCGTGTAAAGTTAAGGCACATGGGATTGGGGGCAAGGTATTGACTTGGATAGAGAACTGGTTGGCAGACAGAAAGCAAAGAGTTGGAATAAACGGGTCTTTTTCCGAGTGGCAGGCAGTGACTAGTGGGGTACCATAGAGATCGGTCCTTGGACCCCAGCTATTCACAATATATATTAATGATCTAGACAAAGAACTAGATGTAATATCTCCAAGTTTGCAGACGACACAAAGCTGGGTGGGCGTGTGTGCTGTGAGGAGGATGCCGAGAAGCTCCAGTATGATTTGGACAGGTTGGGTGATTGGGCAGAAGCATGGCAGATGCAATATAACGTGGATAAATGTGAGGTTATCCACTTTGGTGGCAAAAACAGGAAGACAGATTATTATCTGAATGGCAGTAGATTGGGAGAAGGGGAAGTGCAACGAGACCTGAGTGTCCTTGTGCTCCAGTCGCTGAAGGTAATCATGCAGGTGCAGCAGGCGGTTAAGAAGGCAAATGGTATGTTGGCTTTTGCAGCGAGAGGGTTTGAGTACAGGAACAAGGATGTCTTGCTGCAGTTGTACAGGGCCTTGGTGAGACCACATCTTGAGTATTGTGTGCAGTTTTGGTCGCCTTATCTGAGGAAGGATGTTCTTGCCATGGAAGGAGTTCAGCAAAGATTCACCAGGCTGATACCTGGGATGGCAGGAATGACGTATGAGGAAAGATTGGGTCGATTGGGCTTGTACTCGCTGGAGTTTAGAAGAATGAGAGGGGATCTCATTGAAACTTATAAAATTCTGACAGGACTGGACAGACTAGATGCAGGAAGGATGTTCCCGATGATCAGGGAGTCCAGAACCAGGGGTCACAGTCTAAGGATAAGGGGTAGGCCATTTAGGACAGAAATGAGGAGGAATTTCTTCACCCAGAGAGTGGTGAACCTGTGGAATTCTCTACCACAGAAGGCAGTAGAGGCCAATTCATTAAATATATTCAAGAAGAAGTTGGATATATTTCTTAAGGCTAAAGGGATCAAGCAGGGACCGGGTACTGAATTTGGATGATCAGCCATGATCGCATTGAATGGCGGAGCAGGCTCGAGGGGCCGAATGGCCTACTCCTGCTCCTATCTTCTATGTTTCGGGCTCTGCCACCATTTTGCATGAGGATGTTCATGGAGCCTCCTCCTCCCGTTAGTTGTTAAATTTTCTACCACCATTCACGACTGGATGTGGCAGGACTGCAGAGCTTTGATCTGATCCATTGGTTGTGGGATCACTTAGCGGTAGCGGCTTATAGCAAGCTGCATCCGCTGTTTAGCATGCATGTTGTCCTGTTTTGTAGCTTCACCAGGTTGGCACCTCATTTTTAGGTACGCCTGGTATAGCTCCTGGCATGCTCTTCTACACTCCTTATTGAACCAGGGTTTGTCCACTGGCTTGATGGTAATGGTCAAGTGAGGGATATCCTGGGTCATAGATTGTAGTGGAATGCAATTCTGCTGCTGGTAATGGCCCAGAGCACCTCATGGTTGCCCAGATTTGAGCTGCTAGATCCATTCTGAATCTATCCCATTTAGCATGGTGGTAGTGTCCTCAGTGTGAAGACGGGACTTCGTCTCCACAAGGACTGTGGGGTGGTCACTCCTACCAATACTATCATGGACAGATGCATCTGCGATAGGTAGACTGGTGAGGACGAGGTCAAGTAGGTTTTTCCCTCGTCTTGGTTCTCTCACCACCAGTCTGGCAGCTATGTCCTTCAGGACTAAGTCAGCTCGGTCAGCAGTGGTGCTGCCAAGCCACATTGCAGTCCCCCACTGCATTCTGTGCCCCTGTTGCCCTCAGTGCTTCTCAACATGGAGGAGTACTGATTCATCAGCAGGATATTTCTTTGCCGATATTTGACCCAATGCCATGAGACTTCATGGTGTCCAGAGTCAATGTTGAGGACTCCCAGGGCCACTGTGCTGCCGTCCCACCGGCAGGACAGACCCAGGGATGGTGATGGAGGAGTCTGGGACATGACTATGACTATATCACCCTTGTGGGACAGATGTTAGTGAGAAGGGTCGACTGGGATGAGTGTACCTTTGTCATGTCCAAATCTGATGCCTATATTCAATGCTGGGTGGTCTGTCTGGTTTTATTCTTATTATTAATAAGAAGGTTTGATACAACTGAGTGGTTTGCTAGGCCATTTCAGAGGGCAGTTAAGAGTCAACCACATTGCTGTAGGTCATATTGGCCAGACCGGGTAAAGATGGCAGATTTCCTTCCCTATAGGGCATTAGTGAATCAGATTTTACAACAATCTGGTAGTTACATGGTCACCATTATTGATACTTTTTATTCCAGCTTAGTTAATTAACTGAATTTAAATTCCCCAACTGCCATGGTTGGGATTTGAACTCACGTCTCCGGATCATTAGACCAGGCCTCTGGATTACTAATCCAGTAACATAACCACTGTGCTACCGTTCTCGTCTGCTGGTTTTAAAATCTGAAATTAAATACAATTTGAGTCTGACAAAAATGCTATGGAAGGGGAAAAAAATCCAAGTTTCAGAAATAAAGCATCTATACAATCTCTATTTACAATCATAATGACAACTTCTCAATAATGGAATTAGTCAGATACCTGAAACTAATAGAAATGTATTGTCAGAAGAGTCTAAAGAAGCATGTCACCATACTCTTAACTGTTACTATGATTCCATACCTGAAGGTAGCTACTGATGCTAAAGAATTTGTACTGGCCACATTATTTGTTTTATAGTAGTCCATGAAAGTTCGAGCTAGGTTGTTTCCAAGTTTCATATCTGTAGATTTGTAGTTAAGGAGTTAACACAAATATATATGCAGAGAAACAAGTGCAATGACATGGAACATATAACCTATCCAAAACAATCACGGCAACAACCAGGGGTTTGGATAGAACTTTAAAGAACTTTTAGTGTTGGCAACTAATTGATCAATACCGGCATCTACTGGTTTTAAAATCTGAAATTAAATACAGTTTGAGTCTGACAAAAATGTTATCGGAAGGGAAAAAAATACAAGCTTCAGAAATGTTCCTTTTAAAAATAATGATCATGATGGATTTTTAAACGTTTGTCCAAGTATAGTGTAAATAGAAAATATAAATGTTCATTTGTAGAATATTTGTTTTATTCAGTATGGCTTTTTGACAGTTCTTGTGGCCACAAAATAAATATGTATGAGTAAAACAAAGGCTGTGTAAGTATATAAAACTTCTGTTCACTGTAAGTTTGATCATGCTTTTGAGACCATTGAATAATAAGATGACCATTGATGGATATATGATACAATGACCAATGAGCTTTTAGTGTGCCAATTTGCAATAGAAACCCTAGAATCAGAATAAGAGGAAGCATGTTAAAATTCAGTATTATTTATAAGATAGATGGTAAGTTTTTTTTAAACACACACACATAAATAAAAATGGTCTGAAACTCTGCGGCTGGAATCTTTACCTTGGAGTTGAGTCAGGTGCATGCGGGAACCCGAAGATTTGAACAGCATGTTCTGCACTACGCGTTTAACTCAATGGTCCCAATTGAAACAGTCAAGAGCGTTTCCCGGCCCAGTTAAATGGAGCGGGTCCGATGATGTCACCGATGGCTCGTTTTCAGCGCGGATATTTAAAGCAGCCTCATTTGAAGGTTGCTGTAGGAGTGTTGAAGGTGATTTCCAGAGCTATAAGTTGCTGAATAGCATTGACAAATCTGTGGGTCATGGAGACACAAAGGCAGAGGGCATCCCCCAAATTCCCAGATGCCTCCCTGAAAGTGCTGGTCCGGGGGGTAAGAGCACACAGGGAAGTCCTCTTCCCTGCGGATGGCAGAAAACAACCAGCAAAAGAGACAAAGAGGGCATGGCTAGACATCGCAGAGGAGGTTAGCAGCAGGGATGTGGTGAGGAGAAAGTGGATCCCGTGCCGCAAGAGAGTCAATGATCTCATGAGGTCAGGAAAGGTGAGTGCAATGCCACACTCACCTACATCCTGATGTGCCTGTCACCACAACCCCATCACTCTGCCTTCCCAAGCCTACTCCTGCACATCCTTACTCACACCAACGTACCTTGCATCTCCACCCATCCCTCTCTATCTACAGTATCACATCCCCACTTTCCTGTCTTGTCCATTTTTGTCTGCCACCTGGGAAAGTGGCTTTGTCATTTGGAGTGAATGGTGAGACATTACTTAACCTTGAGCAATGGGGGTTTGGGTGACTGGAATGGTTTGGACAATTATAGGACTGCTTTGAGGTATTGTTGTGGGGGGTGGGGGAGTTGGTACAGCATCTGGCAGCCATATGGGTGCACTGGTGCAAGGTAAATAAATCTGGCCACTATGAAGCCATCTTGGGCCTCCCGGGCAGCATTGTGCACCACTGCTGATGCCATCAGCACCTCAGGTTCCTCCTCCTCCTGCTCATGTTCCTCCTCCTCATCCTGTTCGTGTTCCACCTGTTCCTCCTCCTCTGAAGAGGCTGTGTGCTGCAATCCTTGCTGCTGCGCAATGTTGTGCAGCACACAGCAATCGATGATGATTCTGGAGACCCTGGCTGGTGCGTACTGAAGGGCTCCTCCAGATCTGTCAAGGCATCTGAAGCGCATCTTCATCATGCTGATTGCTTGCTCTATGACACATCTGGTGGACATTTGGCTGTCGTTATAGCACTCTTCGGTCTCCTTACTTGGCCTCCTCAAAGGTGTCATCAGCCACTTCTTCAGTGGATAGCCCTTGTGTCCATGCAGCCAGCCGGTAAGTCTGTTTGTAGGGGCGGAGAGCTGAGGGAGGGTGGACTGGCACAGCACGAAAGAGTCATGACAGCTGCCAGGGAATTTGGCGCATACATGCATGATGATCTTTTTATGGTTGCAAATGAGCTGCACATTGAGGGAGTGGAATATATCATTTAACTGTAGTGTAATTGGTGGGATTGATTTGATTTGATTTTAATTTCAATTAATTAAAGGGTAAGTCATGACAGGAGAGCTCGGCCCCGTGGTATGCTCCTCCTGCGCTATGTGGGAACTCAGGGACACTTCCTGTGTCCCTGACAACCATGTGTGCAGGAAGTGTGCCCAGCTGCAGCTACTGACAGACCGCATTGCAGTGCTGGAGCTGCGATTGGATACATACTGGACCATTCGCGATGATGAGGACATCATGGATATCACGTTTAAGCAGTTGGTCACACCGCAGGCAAAGGTTGGATAGGCAGAAAGGGAAGGGGTGATCAACAGACAGAGTAGTAGGCACAGGCAGGTAGTGCAGGGGTCCCCTGTGGACATTCCCCTCTCAAACAGATTTACCACTTTGAATACTGTTGAGGGGGATGGCTTATCAGAGGAAGGCAGCAGCAGCCAAATTACTGGCACCAGGGGTGGCTCTGCTGCACAGGACGGGAGGAAAAAGAGGGGTAGAGCTGTAGTAATCGGGGATTCTATTGTAAGGGGAATAGATAGGCGTTTCTGCGACCGCAAACGAGACTCCAGGATGGTGTGTTGCCTCACTGGTGCAAGGGTCAAGGATGTCTCAGAGCAACTGCAGAACATTTTGGAAGGGGAGGGTGAACAGCCAGTTGTCGTGGTGCATATAGGTACCAACGATATAGGTAAAAAATGGGATGAGGTCCTAAAAGCTGAATATAGGGAGTTAGGAGGTAAATTAAAAAATAGGACCTCAAAGGTAGTAATCTCAGGATTGCTACCAGTGCCACGTGCTAGTCAGAGTAGAAATAGAAGGATATTTCAGATGAATACGTGGCTAGAGGAATAGTGCAAGGGGGAGGGATTCAAATTCCTGGGACATTGGAACCGGTTCTGGGGGAGGTGGGACCAGTAAAAACTGAACGGTTTGCACCTGGGCAGGACCGGGACCGATGTCCTAGGGGGAGTGTTTGTTAGTGCTCTGGGGGAGGGTTTAAACTAAAATGGTAGGGGGTTGGGAACCTGAGCAGGGAGACAGAGGAAAGGGAAAAAAGGATAAAAGCAAAAGATAGGAAGGAGAAAAACAAAAGTGGCAGTCAGAGAAATCAATGGTTTAAATCAAACATGGCCACAGTAAATAATAATTCTAATAGATCTAAGAGCGTTAAAAAAACAAGCCTGAAGGCTTTGTGTCTTAATGCGAGGAGCATTCGTAATAAGGTGGATGAATTAGCTGCGCAAATAGAGGTAAATGAATATGATTTGATTGGGATTACAGAAACATGGCTCCAGGGTGGCCAAGGCTGGGAACTCAACATCCAGGGGTATTCAATATTCAGGAAAGATAGGCAAAAAGGAAATGGAGGTGGGGTAGCATTGCTGGTAAAAGAAGGGATTAACACAATTGTAAGGAAGGATATTAGCTCTGATGATGTGGAATCTGTATGGGTAGAACTGAGAAATACCAAGGGGCAGAAAACGTTAGTGGGAGTGGTATATAGACCTCCAAACAGTAAGGCGGAGGTTGGGGATGGCATTAAAGGGAAATTAAAGAAGCGTGCAATAAGGGCACAGCAGTCATCATGGGTGACTTTAATCTACATATAGATTGGGCTAACCAAATTAGTAACAATACTGTGGAGGAGGAATTCCTGGAGTGTTTACAGGATGGTTTCCTGGACCAATATGTTGAGGAACCAACCAGAGATCAGGCCATCTTAGACTGTGTATTATGTAATGAGAAAGGATTAATTAGCAATCTTGTTGTACGAGGCCTCTTGGGTCGGAGCGATCATAATATGATAGAATTCTTCATTAAGATGGAGAATGAAGTAGTTGACTCAGAGACTAGGGTCCTGAATTTAAATGAAGGAAACTACGATGGACTGAGGCATGAGTTGGGTAGGATTGATTGGGGAATGTCACTCAAAGGGTTGATGGTGGATAGGCAATTGCAAACATTCAAAGACCGCATGGATGAACGACAGAATTTGTTCATCCAAGTTTGGCATAAAAATAAAACTAAAAAGGTGACTCAACCGTGGCTAACAAGGGAAATTAGGGATAGCACAAGATCCAAGGAGAGGACATATAAATTGGCCAGAAAAAGCAGTAAACCTGAGGATTGGGAGCAGTTTAGGATTCAATAAAGGAGGACAAAGGGATTCATTAAGAGGGGAATATAGAATATGAGAGTAAGCTTGCAGGGAAAATAAAAACTGACTGTAAAAGCTTTTATAGATATGTGAAGAGAAAAAGATAGGTGAAGTCAAGCGTGGGTCCCTTGCAGTCAGAATCAGGGGAATTTCTAATGGGAAACAAAGAAATGGCAGACCAATTAAATACATATTTTGGTTCTGTCTTCACAAAGGAGGACACAAATAACCTCCCAGAGATGTCGGGGAACATAAGGTCTGATGAAAGGGAGGAACTGAAAGAAATCAGTATTTGTAGGGAAATGGTGTTAGGGAAATTGACGTGATTGAAGGCCAATAAATCCCCAGGGCCTGATAATCTACATCCTAGGGTACTTAAGGAAGTGGCCCTAGAAATAGTAGATGCATTGCTGATCATCTTCCAACATTCGATGGAATCTGGAACAGTACCCATGGATTGGAGGGTAGCTAATGTTACCCCACTATTCAAAAAAGGTGGTAGAGAGAAAACGGGGAATTACAGACCGGTAAGCCTGACATCGGTAGTGGGGAAAATGCTAGAGTCCATTATAAAAGATGTAATAGCAGAGCACTTGGAAAACAGTGACAGGATCGGACAAAGTCAACATGGATTTACAAAAGGTAAATCGTGCTTGACTAATCTACTGGAATTTTTTGAGGATGTAACTGGTAAAATAGATAAGGGAGAACCAGCGGATCTGGTGTATTTGGACTTTCAGAAGGCTTTCGATAAGGTCCCACATAAGAGATTAGCGTGTAAGGTTAAGGCACATGGGATTGGGGGCAAGGTATTGACTTGGATAGAGAACTGGTTGGCAGACAGAAAGCAAAGAGTTGGAATAAACGGGTCTTTTTCCGAGTGGCAGGCAGTGACTAGTGGGGTACCGCAGGGATCGGTCCTTGGACCCCAGCTTTTCACAATATATATTAATGATCTAGACAAGGGAACTAGATGTAATATCTCCAAGTTTGCAGACAACACAAAGCTGGGTGGGCGTGTGTGTTGTGAGGAGGATGCCGAGAAACTCTAGGATGATTTGGACAGGTTGGGTGATTGGGCAGAAGCATGGCAGATGCAATATAACGTGGATAAATGTGAGGTTATCCACCTTGGTGGCAAAAACAGGAAGGCAGATTATTATCTGAATGGCAGTAAATTGGGAGAAGGGGAAGTGCAATGAGACCTGGGTGTCCTTGTGCACCAGTCGCTGAAGGTAAGCATGCAGGTGCAGCAGGCGGTTAAGCAGGCAAATGGTATGTTGGCCTTCGTAGCGAGAGGGTTTGAGTACAGGAACAAGGATGTCTTGCTGCAGTTGTACAGGGCCTTGGTGAGACCACATCTTGAGTATTGTGTGCAGTTTTGGTCGCCTTATCTGAGGAAGGAGTTCAGCGAAGATTCACCAGGCTGATACCTGGGATGGCAGGAATGGCGTATGAGGAGAGATTGGGTCGATTGGGTTATACTCACTGGAGTTTAGAAGAATGAGAGGGGATCTCATTGAAACTTATAAAATTCTGACAGGACTGGACAGACTAGATGCAGGAAGGATGTTCCCGATGGTCGGGGAGTCCAGAACCAGGGGTCACAGTCTAAGGATAAGGGGTAAGCCATTTTGGACAGAAATGAGGAGGACTTTCTTCACCCAGAGAGTGGTGAACCTGTGGAATTCTCTACCACATAAGGCAGTAGAGGCCAATTCATTAAATATATTCAAGAAGGAGTTGGATATATTTCTTAAGGCTAAAGGGATCAAGGGATATGGGGAGAAAGCAGGGACCGGGTACTGAATTTGGATGATCAGCCATGATCGCATTGAATGGCGGAGCAGGCTCGAGGGGCCGAATGGCCTACTCCTGCTCCTATCTTCTATGTTTCTATGCTGCTGCTGCTGCTGATGTGGCTCGTGTTGTTGGTGCTGGGGAGTTCCAAGGTGAGACAACATAAGCGGCACTCATGCTGATCTAATAGATGGCAGGTAAAGTGGAGATCAGAGGCCCAATCCTTCAATGTTGTGACATTGACTAGCAATGTGGTGGGAGTGGTTTCCGAGGTCACAGAAATGACCTGCAAACTCCTGACATCTAAATCTCTGCACAAAATGGAATCAGCAAGAGCCTTTCCATTAGGCAAGGAATCAGGTGTAAGGTGAGAGTTTTTCTGTGTTTTTTGCAGCTGTCACTTACTGGACTCACACAATGGCTGCTGAGCTTCCGCCTCCCCGTCACAGGCAAAGTTTCCGAGGAGCAACAAGTTAAAGCCAAAACCTGATGTTAAAAATGCAGTTAAGGGTCTCTCAACAGCAGTTGATGACCTCAATGAGGTTGCCAGCCTCTCCCAAGCCGGTCCATCGCACACCTCGAAACGCGCCCAAGTTAAATTCAGAAGTCAGTGTGATAATGACAGGTTCCCGATGCACTGTCAATTTCCGTGAATTTAACTGCTGGCCCACCCCCAAACCCGCACGCTTGGCACCGGGAAAAGTCTGGCCTGCATTTTTGACAAATGCAGAGTTTGATGAAGTGCAAGGACGTTTATCATATTTGGTGAAAATTGGACATGTTTTAAAAGTTTTTGGGAAACAAAATTATGTTTTCAGACACACATGTAACAATTCCAAATCAAAAAGTTATTGAAAGTTTGCGCATAGAAAGGTACTGAAGGTATTGGTGACTATCCACTGAAGCAATCTTACTTTAAAGAGGCCAAGACTATTCATGGAACATTTTCAACTTGCCTGTCTTTGAAAGAGATGCAGAAGTGCATTTCAACTGACAAAAGATTCTATCACAGCCGTGCACCAACATCTCCAAAATAAGTTCCTTTTAGACATCTATGTTGGGAAATCATGAAATACTGCATGGTAATAAATACATGCTAAAGGTGGAAAGAAAAAAAGAGGGACAAAGAAATCATGTGCTTGTATGAGGCTGAAAATAAAATACTAATCTGGACAAAAGACTACGGCCTAGAAATTGAGTTTGCGCTGCGCCAGGGCTTTAGCGCCGGAAGTTAGCGCCGGCGCTAAGTCCCTTTGCGCGCGCCAAAAATTCAGTAGCGCCGCGCCCAAACGGCTGCCGGCGCTACTGAAGGGTTTTAGCGCCTGAAAACTGGCGCAACGCGCCGCATTGCGGCGCTATTCCGGCGCTGCGGCGCCCGCTGCGGTGCGGCAGGCTCAGGAAGTGCAGGCCTCCTCCTTCCGTTAAGGAGGAGCTGCCTGCACCCGGCCGCGGCCCGCGCAAATCTCTTCAAAAATGAGCCCGGCACCTCGGACAAGTGCCGGGCTTGCATCTGTTCGGGGGGGGGGGGGAGAAGTCCGGGGAGGGAGCTGCGGGCAGGCGGCCGGCGGGAAAGCGGCCGGCCGCCGCGGGGCCTTTAATGCGCCGGCGCAAACACATGTTGGACTCTGTTGCCAGAGTCTTAGTTGCGGCTGCCACGGGCGAGGCGGCCGCAACTGAATTTCGGCGCTGGGGCCCGTCGGCATGGCAACCGGGATGCTGCGCACACCGATGACGTCATCGGTGCCGGCGCAGCGCTACCGGTGCAACGCCACTTTATGGCCCCAGGGAATTTTTGAACTGGCCATAACTCTGGCGCTAGTCCCTCTAGCGCCTCAAAAGCGGCGCTAAGGCTAGTGAATTTCTAGCCCTACATATACAAATCCATTTCTGGGGATAGGCTATTGACCAATATCCACTATTAGACTACTGATTCCCACAGCCACCTTGTCTACACTTCCACCCTCCCCGCTTCCTGTCAGGACTCTATTCCATTTTGCCAGTTTTTCTGTCTCCGCGCACATGTTCTGACGATGCAACATTCCATACCAGTGCTTCCGATATGTCTTTCTTTTTCCTCAACCGAGGATTCCCCTCCACCATGGTTGACAGGGCTCTCGACCGTGTCCGTCCCATTTCCCGCACAGCTGCTCTCACCCCTTCTCTCCCAGAACCACGATAGGGTTCCCCTTGTCCTCACCTTCCACCCCACCAGCCTCCACATTCAACGGATCATCCTTCACTATTTCTGCCACCTCCAGCGTGATGTCACCACTAAACACATCTTCCCCTGCCTTTTCAGCATGCCAAATGGACCATTCCCTCCATGACACCCTGGTCCACCCTTCAATCACCCCAACAACCCCTCCACTTTCCATGGCACCTTCCCGTGCAAATGCAGGAGATGCAACACCACCCCTTTTACCTCCTCCCATCCCACCATCCAGGGCCCCAAACACACTTTCCAGGTGAAACAGCGATTTACTTGTACTTCTTTCAATTTAGTATACTGTATTCGCTGTTCACGATGCAGTCTCCTCTACATTGGAGAGACCAAACGCAGATTGGGTGGTTGCTTTGCGGAACACCTCCATTCAGTCCACAGGCATGACCCCGAGTTTCCGGTCACCTGTCATGTTAATTCTCTGCCCCACTCCCACTCTGACCTCCTTTTCCTCAGCCTCCTACACTGTTCCAATGAAGCTCAACGTAAGCGTGAGGAACAGCACCTCATCTTTCAATTAGCCATTTTACAGCCTTCCGGATCCAACAACGAGTTCAAAAATTTCAAATCATAACCACTGCCCCCATTTTTTTGGACAGCAGCTGTTGGTAATAATTCTGCTTTTCCCATTTACACTTCTTCGCTACCCATCTTTTGTTTCTTTACTTGTCCCATTACGATCCACTTTTTCTTTGCACCATCATCCCTTTTGTCATTTAATCTCTCCTGCCTTCCACCCTATCACAGATCTCCCCTTTTGATCTTCTCTGTAAGATTTCACAATAATTTACAGCTCCAAAGATTAATTTTTGATTACAGAATCCCTGGGTGATTTACCTTTAAGAAAAATGCAGGGATCAAAATGGCCATCAGACCGCATGGCAGAAGACAAAGGACTTGAAAGAGCAGCCTGGGTCTGTGGAAAAAGGTTCCAATCTGCCAATTAAAGGGGAGTTCCCACCTCCCTGCAGAGACAATCGATGTGCTTACAGAAACTGCTACACAAAGGAGTAACCACTTGAGACTGCACTTTCACTTGACCACAGGACAATGGCTTTGTTTACACTAGCCTCCAAGCTGTTTACATAGTAAACACAGAAAGACATGATTTTTTCAAACCAGGACAGCTCCATTCAAAACCCATGAATGGAAACACATTCAAAGCCAATCACAGACAATTTGAAACGACATTTAAACTGAGAAAAGGAACAGTTTAAAATGAATGGGTGATTCATGCAAACCCATTACTGGACAATGGGGCAGTTGGATCCCTTTTGTTTTAGCCCAGAAACATCCAGATCTGGGCGGGCCCCAAAAGGGGGTATAAAAGATAGCTTCCCAGAAGCTCTCTCTCTCTCTGTGGCCGCGCCTCCGTGCTCTCTACAACGTGGGAGTCTGCCTGAAGAAGTGGAACACCAGCAGTTTACTTTTAAAATACTGGGGTGTTTTTTACTTCGGGGCAGTGAAGATCTAAGTTTGCAGGGCACGGAGCAGGCATTTCCAGTGGTGAGCATATATTTTTCTGGCCTTCCACAAGGCAATTTAGGATAGGTATAGGGGTGGGAATTAAAGGGAATTTTGTTAAGAACTGTGATTTTAGTCGATCTTCCCTCGTTGTGTCCGTTTCTCCTCCCCTATTTAAGTAAGACAGTTTTGCACCTAGCAGAGAAGTGCTATAGTGAACACTGAATTCGGTATTTAAAACTGTATTAAAAGGGAGTAGCTGTTTCAAAGTACTGTATTTAAAACAGTATTAAAAGGAGTGCTGCACCAAGCAAAGAAGTGCTGTGGTGAACGCTGTTAGCTTTTTTTTTAAGTAACTGTATTTAAAGTGCTGTTTTTAAGTAAAAGCCACTAAGCTAAGGTGCTGTAGTGAGCAAAGTGTTTCTATATTAAAAGTGCTGTTAAAAGGAATGTTGCGTTAAGCAGAGAAGTGCTTCAGTGAACATTTTACAGCTGTATTAAAGTGCTGTTTTTAAGTAAAAGCCACTAAGCTAAGGAGCTGTAGTGAGCAAAGGGTTTTTAAGCGAAAGGTGCTGGATTTAAAATAAAGTAGTGTTGCACTGAGCAGGGAGCGCTCTAGTGGACACTGAGTGTACTGCATGTATTTAAAATAAAGTAGTGTTGCACTGAGCAGGGAGCGCTCTAGTGGACACTGAGGGTATTGCGTTAAGCAAAAGTGTTGTACCAGGCATAAGAGCTATATCAATTTTTCTAAGTTGTTTCTTTTGTTTTCAATAACTGCTGGTCTGTTTTGCACCCAAACCACGAGTCACATTGTTTTCTGTCTACATCGCTACCGAATAAGTCTGGCGGTCAGAACTCAGGAATAGGGGAGTGCTTCAAAACCGCAAGGGGGTCCCTGGAGCAGCTCAGAGGCTTCTGACTGGCCAGAGACAAATAACCCCAACCCCGCTAGTGTGTGCTAATTCCTTACAAAATGGCGACCACGGCAGGACCGTCGGCAACGGTGTGCGATGTGGCAGATAGTGGTTTGAGTCTGGAAAGAGCAGCAGTTATTGGTTTCCTTTTTATCCCACTAGTTTGTCTGTGGTTAGGTTCCCGCAGGCTTGGGGAAGTCACCCGCAGGCTTAGGGAAGCCAGAGCAGAGAGTTGGGATAGGGAAAGGGAGGTTGAGGAATACCAGGCCAAGGTAGAGCGCCTGGTGTTCCAGTTTAGTGAGGGCAAAAGCCACACGAGGCACGAGTCAGAGTACCTGAAGTGCCTAGTTGCAGAGGCCAAGAACAATGAGATGAGGGTGCGGGAGGAGAACACTCACCTCATATAAGAATTAAAAGAGCAGCAGGAAAAGGTTAGGGAGGTAAAGGCAGCATATAAGCTGGCCTGCGAGCAAGGGTTTGAGGAAGCAGATCGTGGCCCCTGTAGGGCAGAGATAGAAAGCCTGAAGATGGCTTTAAGGAGAGCAAAGGGGATGATTTGTCTGATCAGCCCAAAGGCAGGTCCGAGCTTTCAGGAGCTCTGGCAGCAAAGGCGGGTGGAGGATGAGGTGGTAGAGACAGAAATTTCCCCCCCCCGGGTCGAGTCACTATTGCAGGCAGTGCGGTCTCTTCTGACTGGCCAGGGGAGCGTAGCAGCCACCACCGGTGCTTTGACCCCATCCCACTCCCAGCAATGGCTGGAGCCAGCGCAACCTGTTGACCTGTGTCCCCGCGAGAATGCTGAGGGGAGCAGGACCTATGTTGAGATGGGGGAGGAGATGGTGCAGGGGAGATATTCGGTGGACACTGGAGCCTCCAACACGGTGGTCCACTCGGAGGACCTGACCCATTCACCCCGGTCTAATAAGGTCCCATTTAGCTTAATGGGACCCACAGGGAAACAGGCAGCTGGGAGTGAACCTGAGAATAGTAATCCCCAGCCCACAGCAGGTCCAAGTTCACAGGCCACACAGGCAGGCACTGTGGCTTGCATTAGGGGAGGAGCTATTCACGATTTTGAACAGGATTACTGGCAGGCAGCCAGTTATATCAAACAATGCGGTTTGTTTAAGCAGGGGGCAGGGGAACAGGCAGCTGGGATTGTAAAAGCTCCCCAGCACTTGGCCCGAGCAATTCCCCCTCTCTTGTGGGACTCTGGGGAGGAGCCTGAACCAGGTTTTAGACCTGAAGGGGAAGGCTCTCAGCCACCGGCAGCTGGTGGCAAGTGATTGCCTGTCCCCAGCCCAGGTTTGGGAAGGGAGGGACCCGAAGGAGGAGGTCCCCAGCCAGCAGGGAGTGTGACCCGAGCTAAGGGTCTGCTCGCCAGGGTAGCCGCACCGGCGACACTCCCTAGGAGGTCTCTTTGGGTACCCCAGCCCAAGAAGGTATGGTCACCTACTGTCCAGTGGAGTAGGGCGGTCTCCCGAGTCAGGGAGAGGCCAAAGAGCAGAAGTTCCCAACCAGCAGCCATAAGCTGCGAGGGACCAGAAGCTGGATTCAGTCCAGCCATGCCACAGGGAGCAGCCTGTGGCAGCCCAACCAGGGATTAAGCTGGACGCCCGGAGACGGGCGGCGCCTGTATATAGCTTTGTTAAGGTAGAACTTGTATTAAGGTAGAACGTGGTAATTTTTGTTTCTATATTGAAATTAATATTAGTGTATAAGTTTTGAGTGTGGTACGGTTCCAGAATTGTATTGAGATCAAGGTCGCGGGACCTGATTACACTCCCCAAAGCCAGGGGACCTGGTGAGATGTTTTCTTTGTCTTTTTCAGAGTTCCGGAAAGTACAGGGGACCAACGAGTCGTGGGATTCGAGAGAGGAAGCACCCCTAGTCCATGAAGGAAGGGGTCTGCAGGAAGCAGATGCCCACAACATTTAAAAACTGCTGCTGGAAATACAATTTAAGACTAAGAATTTACAGAACTTGTTAATTATTTTACTGCTTGTGTGGAGTTAAAGGAAGCTCGTTTGTCTTCCATCTGTTTTTTTGCAGATATGTTGGCTGGGTGACAATCCGTTTAAAGATGTTAAAATTATGTTACAAGCAGTGCAGAGGTGTAGGACCCCCTCCATGCTTGACTTATTGTGAATATAAGCGGTGCAGGGGCGTAGGACCCCCTCCATGCTTTGATTATTTAATGAATTTTGAGTTTTCTCTCAATAGATGCCTGCCGTACTACGTTTCTCTCTGGGCAGGGGAGATGGAGGTGTCGGGGGATCAAAGATAGATTTAGTTAAGTACAAGGGAAGGTTGTTTGTGGGGGGGTCAGAAATTATTGCTCACTTTTGGCAAGGGTACTACAAGCAAATTTTAGTATCCGATGGGGGACTGTAAGATTTCGCAATAATTTACAGCTCCGAAGATTAATTTTTGATTAAAGAATCCCTGGGTGATTTACCTTTAAGAAAAATCCAGGGATCAAAATGGCCATCAGACCACATGGCAGAACACAAAGGACTTGAAAGAGCAGCCTGGGTCTGTGGAAAAAGGTTCCAATCTGCCAATCAAAGGGGAGTTCCCACCTCCCTGCAGAGACAATCGATGTGTTTACAGAAACTGCTACACAAAGGAGTAACCACTTGAGACTGCAGTTTCAGTTGACCACAGGACAATGGCTTTGTTTACACTAGCCTCCAAGCTGTTTACATAGTAAACACAGACAGACATGTTTTTTTCAAACCAGGACAGCTCCATTCAAAACCCATGAATGGAAACACATTCAAAGCCAATCACAGACAATTTGAAGAGACATTTAAACTGAGAAAAGGAACAGTTTAAAATGAATGGGTGATTCATCCAAACCCATTACTGGACAATGGGGCAGTTGGATCCCTTTTGTTTTAGCCCAGAAACATCCGGATCTGGGCGGGCCCCAAAAGGGGGTATAAAAGATAGCTTCCCAGAAGCTCTCTCTCTCTGTGGCCTCGCCTCCATGCTCTCTACAACGTGGGAGTCTGCCTGAAGAAATGGAACACCAGCAGTTTACTTGCATAGTGGTTAGCACTGTTGCCTCACAGCGCCAGGGACTCGGGTTCGAATCTGGCCTCGGGCGACTGTCTGTGTGGAGTTTGCACATTCTCCCCGTGTTTGCGTGGGTTTCCTCCGGGTGCTCCGGTTTCCTCCCACAGTCCAAAGATGTGCGGGTTAGGTTGATTGGCTATGATAAATTGACCCTTAGTGTTAGGGGGATTAAATACGTGGGGTTACGGGGATAGGGTGGGATATGTGTTGGTGTAGGGGTTACGGGGATCGGGTGGGATATGTGTCGGTGCAGGCTCGATGGGCCGAAATGGCCTCTATCTGCACTGTGGGGTTTCTGTGATTCTGTGATTCTGTGAAAATACTGGGGTGTTTTTTACTTCGGGGCAGTGAAGATCTAAGTTCGCAGGGCACGGAGCAGGCATTTCCAGTGGTGAGCATATATTTTTCTGGCCTTCCATAAGGCAACTTAGGATAGGTATAGGGGTGGGAATTAAAGGGAATTTTGTTAAGAACTGTGATTTTAGTCGATCTTCCCTCGTTGTGTCCGTTTCTCCTCCCCTATTTAAGTAAGACAGTTTTGCACCTAGCAGAGAAGTGCTATAGTGAACACTGAATTTGGTATTTAAAACTATTAAAAGGGAGTAGCTGTTTCAAAGTACTATATTTAAAACTGTATTAAAAGGAGTGTTGCACCAAGCAAAGAAGTGCTGTGGTGAACGCTGTTAGCTGTTTTTTTTAAGTAACTGTATTTAAAGTGGTTTTTAAGTAAAAGCCACTAAGCTAAGATGCTGTAGTGAGCAAAGTGTTTCTATATTAAAAGTGCTGTTAAAAGGAGTATTGCGCTAAGCAGAGACGTGCTTCAGTGAACACTTTACAGCTGTATTAAAGTGCTGTTTTTAAGTAAAAGCCACTAAGCTAAGGTGCTGTAGTGAGCAAAGGGTTTTTAAGCGAAAGGTGCTGGATTTAAAATAAAGTAGTGTTGCACTGAGCAGGGAGCGCTCTAGTGGACACTGAGTGTACTGTGTGTATTTAAAATAAAGTAGTGTTGCACTGAGCAGGGAGCGTTAAGCAAAAGCGTTGTACCAGGCATAAGAGCTATATCGATTTTTCTAAGTTGTTTCTTTCTTTTGTTTTCAATAACTGCTGGTCTGTTTTGCACCCAAACCATGAGTCACGTTGTTTTCTGTCTACATCGCTACCGAATAAGTCCAGCGGTCAGAACTCAGGAATAGGGGAGCGCTTCGAAACCGCAAGGGGGTCCCTGGAGCAGCTCAGAGGCTTCTGACTGGCCAGAGACAAATAACCCCGACCCCGCTAGCGTGTGGTAATTCCTTAAATCTCTCTCCTCCCCCCTTTCCTTGCTTCTGTACTTGCTTAAAACCTGTTACATCTCTAACATTTTCCAGTTCTGATGAAAGGTCATTGACCTGAAACGTTAACTTTGTTTCTCTCTCCACAGTTGCTACCTGACCTGCTGAGTATTTCCAGCTTTTTCTGTTTTTATAATATATATGCATGTTTATTTTTGGTCTTATCAAGATTGGTTACCATGTGATAATATGCTTTTGCCATTGCAGACCAAAACTCTCCCGTCAAAAATAATTAATTAATTCCAGATTGAGAAAATACCAGAGGGATTGGGGGTTTGGTTAGAAAAAATATGCAAAATAATCAAATTTGCTTCCAGATAACTGTCAGGATAATGGAGCGTGCTGAATGGCTGAATTGCTCCTTCATACCAGTTTTCAGAATGAACCTAGATTCTGATGCCAAGGAGTGTAGAATTCGCAAAATTAATACTGTACTATAAGGGTCCTCTGGCAGAAGAGGCCTTGATTTTAAAAGACTGTTTTAAAAGAAGCCCAGGAAAGGAACACATAAGATGGCCGCCAGACCCCGTGACCGACTTATTGGGACACTTTAAAATGGTTCCTGCAGTCCCCAGACAGCCTTTGTGGATTCAACCCACGGTAAGTTCTGGAAGCCGTTTCTGAGAGAACGAAACCAGACACATACACATACATATAGATTGGATGCAGATCCAGTCAGATCGGCCTGTAGATAAAGGCCATCTAAATGTTTACCCAGACAAAGGGGAACAGTTCCATATTCATAAAGAACACATCAAGGACCCGTTAAGGACATCAAGAAAACATTAAAACATTACCAGGTCATTCCAGACCAGAGATGGCCATCACCGGCCATCCCGAAAGCAGTTTAAATATAATAACTATCCCGCTGTGCTATAAGCCCGCCAAAAGTTTAACAAAGACCAACCTTGATTAGGCGGAAGATAAGGCCTCGATTGAGAAGTATAATTGGGGATCCCGGGGAAAGACAGGGCTGGTTGAAGAATTGAGCGCCCAGATAGCCGATGACATTGGGGATCCATCGAGAATCTAGGAGGAAGCTTGTAGATGCTTCTGGAAGATGAGCACGCTAAAACCTCGTAGCCAGAGAGAGAAGTCGGTAGCGGGAATGCCTCGGCCATTCCCGAGTCAAGAAGGTGGTTCAAGTTTGCGTTCGGCCTCCGGGGTATTCGTCGGGAGATCATCGACCAAAAACCCCGGGGCCGCTGCAAAACGAGGAGAAAGTCGAGGAGAAGAAGAGAGGACGAAACTCCCCACCACATCGTGGGCTGGAGCACAGAAAAAAATGAGCTGTGAAGTAGAGGAGCCATCAGCCCGAGCAGCCCGCTGCTCCCACAGCCCAACGACCACGAGGAGACAGGACGCCTGAAAGGATCAAAACGCAGACCTGTTTCAAAACCTTGCAATTCCTAGTTGGATTGGTGAGCATGTTTCTGGCCCTTCATAATCGGATCTAGATAGGTTAAAGGGGGTAGTCATTTTGGGTATAATTAACATGAGTTGTCCCTCGATGTTCCGTGTGTTTCCCCATTTCGTGATGACTGTTGTAAGGTATAATATGCCTGTATCTATTTTAGCTAGTACTGTATTGTTATGATTTGTTTTCCCTCCCATGTACTCTCTCATTTGCTTGCATTTGATTTGTTTTTCCTTATGCAATAAAATTTCATTTTGTTTCATTAAACTTGGTCTATAAGAGTATTCTCTGCATTGTAGTTCCTGCACCTAAGTCCAGTGTCTAGAACCTAAGGGGCGAGTGGGTCGAACCATTCAAGGTTTCATTGTGCAAAAGAGAGAGAGAGGCGCTTCTGGCGAGAGAAACCTCTGCGATCTCAGAGAGAAAACCCCTTACAGGAGTTATATTGAGGCTATTGAAAATTTGAAAACACATTAAATTATTAAGAGGATGTTATTATTTACAGCTGGCTCCTTAGCAAAACTAAAACAAAAAGGGCTAGAAATTCATGTACTTACCACCACTCCGTGGCACCATGAAATGGCGATAAAATGGCCACCGCTCTTTTGCCAGCTGGTAGCGGATCCCGCGACGGCCATCATATTCCTCTCTTCCTTTGCGCTGCTGGTAACTGGCAGCGCCCTGTAAAAAAAATGGCAGCGTGGTGTCGTTAATCGGTGTGAAACACCGACTTAACATCATGAATGAGAACTTTGACCCTAGCGCTGGGTCCTAAGCACGCCAGGTTAACCTGGCATGCACGCAGGCTGACAATGGCAATGCCTGCAGCTCTTAAAGGGTTATACGAACATAAGAAATAGGAGCAGGAGTAGGCCACACACATCATTCAGGTAAGTTTGAATTTAAGAGTTTGGACTAGGTTCTTTTTTTATTTTACTGAAGTGATGGCTTGCTGCAATAGATGTGAAAAGTTTTTTTAAGTGTGTAGGGAGTGCTGCTGGAAGCTTGCAAGGGCTCAGATGGTAAATTAAGGCTATTGAGAAGACAGAACATGCTACGAATACTCAGCAGGTCATGCAACATCCGTGGAGAGAAAAACAGAGTTCACATCTCAGGCCGACATACTGCCTGACCAACTGAGTATTTCCAGCATTTTATGCTGTCATTTCACAATGACAACATCCGCTTGCAGAGGGAAGAGGAAGACGCAGAAGAGGAAGATGCAGAAGAGGAGGAAGCCAAAGAGGAGGAATCAGATGGAAGGATGCATCCCAGACAGTTCCTTTGTGGACGGGATAACTGGGATGGAATCATCTGCCTGCAGTCCCACTGGCTGGGCAGGCTGCCTCTTCTTGTTGACCCACTGGCTGGGCAGGCTGCATTTCTTGGGTGTGTGAAATGAGGAAGACACAAGGGTGGAGCTGTGCTGATGGGAGGGCGGGATAGCAAGAGGTGCATGACAGAAGGAGGATAACATTACAGGATACCCGCATCTTGTATTCTTTCAGCCTCGCTAGCCAAGGGCTCAGCCATGTACCTGCCAAGAATGGCCTGCACCGTCTCCTCCAAAGGGGTGAGGTGAGGCTAGGAATGGGAGATGTGCCTTGTCATTAGTGCAGATTGTTGGTAGGTGAGTGATTGGGGGGTTGTCCATTGAGAAGTGTGTGAGGCTAGTGGTGCAGTTGGTAGGAGATGGCTTTTGAAGATGCATTCACTGACCTTGACCAGTGGTCCGAGGTCATGAAGCTTCTTTGGGCACTGGAGCCAGGTGGTGGGGGCAACACTGCTGGCAGTGACGGCCTTCGTGACGTACTCCCACATCGTTCTTTCTAAAGGGCCTCCTGGCTCCTGTGAGTAGAGGGCGCTATTGCAGTGTTGACCCCCTGCACAAAGCTGGAGTGCCGCGAGTGAGACCCTTGGTGCCCCTTCCCTGGCTTGTTGAGCTATTTATGTTAGGGCTGAGGCAGTTTTCCTATTTGTTGAGGTTAGGAAGGTAATTCAGCTTTCAGCTGAATCTTCACATTTGGAACTTCTTTTAAATATTGAATATTTCTTAAAAAGCAGAAAGGGCTGAACAATGTATTGATTCACTGCATTTTATTTTGTATTGCTGCAGTGTGCATGGCCCCTTTAATTATTAGACCACTTCATTGCCCACAATTCCTTGCGAGCTCCACAGCTTCGCTCAGAGGCTGTGGGAAGCTGCAACGCCGGTCTTGGACAGGAACTTCATCCTGGATCCCTCCAGCAATTCCACCGGGACAGCATTGCATGGAAGGTGAGCGCTGCGCCACCTATCTCCATGCCCCCCTGACCAATTTCAGCTGGTTAGCATTGCGGCCAATTACAGCGACTGTCAACTTTGCTGGCGAACACAAATTTTTCCCCCAAAGTCCCTTACTCTTGTGGTTCGAATCTAATCTCAATACAACTTATGAAGTAGCATGACCAGGCATGACCTTCATTAATATATGCTAATAGTGGTCCTAAGACATCCATAGGACCCTGTTAACGGCCCACTAAGTGTGGCACCTGCCGCATCCTCAATAAAACCTGGTGGGGAAGAAAGGAAGGCCCTTTAAGATAAGTCAAAAACCTTCCTTAATGAGTCTAGAAGGAGCAGAAGTGCTCCCCCAGGCCCCACAAGAAGAGTCTGGGCCTCTATTGCACCAAGTTTCCCCTCCTTCTCACTGCCAAAATGGCCTATATCCATAACCCCCCACCCCTCCCCCCCCAGTGACCTACCTTGGTGTCAGCAGGTGACCCCCAGGCCCCGCGATTTTGACATGCCTGAATCCGACCAGCTACCTCTTTCTGCTGGGTGAGCAGCTGGCTACCAGGATGTCAATGAGACCTGGTCGTTAAAATCAGCCAAGGCTTCCCACCTGGGAGATAAAATCTACCATTTAATGTTTAGGCTGTAGCAAGATGGACAATAAATTTATTTATTAAGGAGAGTTAAGCTGTTGTGGCATGTAAAATACTTATCAACTGTTAACACTGGGGTCCCTTTGAGGATGAAATGGGACAAGGACATTGCTTAATCCAAGCTGATCTAAGAGTTGATAGCTTTGTGAGGAACCTTAAAACCAAATTTATAGTTATCAAGCATATGACGACAAAGTAAAGGTAGCATAATTGTCTAATATAGTGCTGTTATTTTATTTCTGTGTAAGGGTAATCAATTCTCCATACTAGTTGTGCTGGTCAGCCTGCTACAGCTGTCAACTCAGCAGACACCAGATGATGCTTTCCACATATTACCAAGCATATCCTGACACCAAAGTAATTTAAGGTATTTCAACCACATCTTAAGTGAGGACAATTAAAAGTAAAATATGGGCAGCATCTTCATTATATAGGCTTAAAATCACCAAGAGGCATTTTCTTTGGTGTCTGCTGTGCTGAGAATAACCTGTCACACAGTGATGTGTCCCACATTTTGGCTGAGCTAAGTACAAAAAATGCAGTGATTTAAAGCAATTGATCAGCCGTGATATGTCAGCTTCAAAATTATTTACTTCTCCGTGCAGAAGCCATGCAATAAATTACTTTCTGCAAATGGCTCTGTTCAATAAATTTTAATTAATTAAAATTAAGAATCAACCTCCCAAACAGATCTTGAGGTTACACGCCTGCTCTGCATGTATATGACTTGTGAAAGGAAAAATAAATTTAAAAAAACTGAATTTTAATATACAGCCAAATCCCTAACTATGCAATCCTATACAAACACACTCTGGTATATAAGTACAAATCGTTATCAAGTTCCAATTTTCCTTTTTTACATGATTTACACATAATTTACACTTTTGTGCAGCTAACCTGTTATATGAAAATCTGGCTGCAAATACTTTTTTTCTCTCTTATTCTTGGTTAAATCATAAATATGTACTCTGACATTAATGAACTGTATAATAAATTACTATTATATAGTTGCAATATTGCATACACTTATGTTTTTGAATGGTATTTACCAATGCAGTTCATAGGGCATCTATCAATATGATGCATGTATCTCTCTGAATGCAGATGAACCCACAAATTTTCTAGATAAATAAATATTGCTTATTTTCAGAATACATTTGTAAAGGTATTCCAAATCTAACTGAAACTGCTACATTCTGGTACATTAGGTGTCTAGCCTTAATACTATGTATGCATTTTTTTCAAGTTAAAGCTTGTTGACATTACAATATACAGTATAACTTGAAAAAGAAACGGGATAATATATAGGCTGAGAATTTTTACTGTTCTTATATTCATTTTTCATCTGTAATATATACCTTGTCTATCAGGACCACATCCCCACAGTTTAAGAAATCAAATGTGTACTTCAATAGCAATACATTTAAATTCATTATTAATCAGTTGCAGACCTTAATAAATAAACAGCAATTCATTGCTGTATTTATTACCAGTCACATTTAGGGCAATTTGATAATGTTCTGGTCATGTGAGCCACAACACTATACTTGAGAGAATTCAATATTTCTAACAAAAGACAAGGGTGTCTTTTTCCTTACATTTCCCTTCAGAAAAATGACTATGAATCTGACCCTATGAAAGACACCTCTTGGACCAGGATACCACTTATTAGCTCTAATATCCAGTACTACTCTGGGTCAACATGAAGGGTAACATCATCATCCTGAAATCTCCTAACGACACCAGTCACCTTGGCCTGTAAATGTACTACCTCAATCATGGTCATTCTTCAATCAACCCCCTGTCTCAGACTCAGCTCATGCCCTTGGATAGCAGTATTTACAGCCAATCTGTTTGACACAAACACTGTTCTCACTTGAGAGGGAAATTAATCTCTCTCTGCATCACATTCCACATTGCAATTTGGCATCCTGCTTCTTTCTATTTCGTGCACACAATCAAGTGCATCTATACACCTGGGTACATTATCAGTATTGTTTATTGTGCACTGGATTCTTTCCCATATAAAATCAATGTAAGTACAAACAGCTAATTGCATTCACATTTTAACTAAGACTCATAGGCCAAACATTGAAAGGAAAGGTGACATTATAGGTGGGAATTTTAACTCCCACCGCTTGGCAGAATGGGAGTTAAAATCCAAGCGGTGCACTTATCGCTTGTTTCCCATCCAGCGGTGATTTTAATGCTGTGGCTTTCTTGGGCGGCTAAGGCGCCCACCTGACTCAGTCGAGAGCCTCAGAGATATATGCAAATTTTAAATGCCGACTTAACCACCTGTCGGGGACGCCCTGCTCAATAAAACCTGCAGACACGCAGCAGAGGCCCCATGGAGAAAGTTTGGGCCGCTGTCACTCCAGACTCCTTCCCTTCCCAGTCGCAACTTACCTGAGTGATGGCCTGCTGATCAATGTGCCTCCCTATTTTCATATGTCTATAGCTGGTGAACTGCTTCTAGGCTCCCGTTCCGGGGAGAGTGGAGGGGTGTAGTTGGCTGGCAGGTTGTTAATAAGGCCCAGCCGTTAAAATGGACCGAACGTCTGACTGTAATTTTGGGTGGGCAGCCCACACCCAGAAGATCCTGATAAGGTGGTAGGGTGGGGGAGGGGGGGCGGGGGGAGGTGATAAGGCCTTTTTCTCCAACCAGGCAGTCAGTTCACAGGCTAGCTTATTTGGCGACAAGGAATAATCCCTCCGGACATGGCTCCTGAGCATGCATACAATAATAGCCATACTGCCACCAGAAATATAATTGAGCAGACCATCAATGTGTTCAAGCAACGCTTCCACTGCCTGGACCATTCGGGAGGAGCTCTATAGCACAACCTTGACTGTGTTTCAAGATTTGTGGTCATGTGCTGCATGTTGTATAACTTCACCATATTCTTACCACCAACTGTGAAGAAGTAGAGCAGCACGAAGAGGAAGGTATCTGTAGGAGTTTACAAAGCAATGTGGATGCCATCTATTGACCCAGTACCATGGGAAATTCAGCAACTCTATAAAACTGGTAAGGTAAGCCCTACCTTGCTGTTGCCTTGCTGTGATGCCAAAGGTTTTGAATTCCTTAACTCTCCTGTTATGTAGGTCAGTCTTCTAATGAATGAATGCTTGTACTATCCCTAATTGATATTACATAGAACGCGTGACTGCCTGAAATGAAGCTTTGCATTAGAGTTGAGTGCAGTCATCACCCTCATAACCACATGCGGGAAGATGACTGAGGCTGCAGGTCCTCTGCAGTAGGTGGCAGTAGTATTGCCTGTTGCACATATCTCCTCACTAAAGTCCTCATATGACATGTGTTTCCTGTATATACTATGGGTTGTGGTGTAATATCTGTGGGGTCATTGCTGCTTCAATGCTGCCTGAATCTATTTTACTCCATTTATGTTGTTCCTATTCCTACTCCATTATAATGGCATACTACAAGGGTTTGCCTATAGAGAATGCCATACCTTCTCCTGAGAAGTTCTCACTGTGAGTGGGTGGGGGGGTGGGGGGGAGGGTCAAAATCTCACAGTGGTCCCACACTCTCAGAAGCAAGCCTGAGTGCCAGCTGTAGAAATTACAATTCAAACTCTCCACATATCTCAGGATCACAATCTCATCACTTCCGTCTGTCTCAGCTGATCCTGGCAATCTTGTAATTCTCAATATAACTTACCCTTAGTGCACTGCGAGCATAAAGAAAAGGCAGAAACTCGGAGCTGCAGTGCCATTAGCTTTCATTATAATATATGGAATGAGCTCACGCTGGACCCAGCGGTGGGGAGGGGTTGCAGGAAGGACCAAAAAGCATGAGAGAATTAAGGGTATTGATTTTGGGATGGAAATGGGTTCCACTCCATTTTGCTGCCAAAAAAGTTACTTTCCCTGATTATACACTGAAACTGAAACTATGTTGAAAACAACGTGGAATTTTGCCACCATAATTACTATTCTAAAATTAACTTTCTGAGTAAGTGTATTCATAAATTTTGCAATGCTGGAATAGACATCACAATGCTGATATGGATTCCAAAGTGATCTAATGTACATTAATGTTTTGATATTGACAGAGTTGCTTTATTTGGAGATTCAGATAATAAAATGATACAGATACAATTTTGTTATAATTTTGAGAGATTTCTGCTCCTTAACAATATAATTACAAATCTAAGATTTATTTTAACTGACAATCTGTGAACGTCCAAATTCTTTTGGACACATTTCTTCTCATTAGATTATAACCACTGAAAATAAGCTGAGCTTCTCTGAAGCAAAAGTATTACTATTGTTTATGTAAAGAACCTATATTAAAGCAATAACTTGCATTTTATATGCCATTATGGAGTATGTGGTCAACATGTATTTTGACAGTATGGTTGCTAGCTCTTTCAAATAATCCTTTTCGCAATACAAATTATGTTGACTCAAAGCATTTTATATCCAGCCGCTTGGTAATTTAAGAAAGATAATGCATTATACATCTCTGCTGGAAAGCGCATTCAAACATTTACAATCCACTACTACACAGATTAGTCATACTGTGTCACTGAATACAGTAAACAGCCAGGCAATGTGAACAGCTTGGTTACTGCACTCATTAATAATATAATCTTTAATGTTGCATTACATGGTTTCTCAAGTGTCTAAACACTAATTAACAGAGATATTTAATGCAAAAAAGGAGGTAAAAAGATCAATACTTTTGAATGCTTCCTTTATCAGTTATATATATCAGATAATGAAAATTATTTAATAAGTAATTGTATTTACTAGGATACCTGCCAGCTGAAGACAACATTCTTTCCCCTGCTTTGCTTTCTTAGATTTAATACCACAATCAGTCTATTTTAAACATTGCTCGATAACTGACGGCTGATCCGCTCAGGGCAAACACATTTCCGGGATAGGTCCTGAAATAGGCGTTAGGCCCCTTATTAGCATATTCAAGGTACTTGACGTCTGTTTTAGGCAGCCACCAGTAACAGCCATATAGCCTGAATCAATATGGCGTAGAACATGTTTCTGACACTGTTCGGGGGTGGGAGATTGGCGCCCTAAATTGGACCTCCGTGCTGGTGGAAAATGGGTGTAATGAGGTCCAATTTCACCTCCCTCCCTACCCCATGTGTTAAAAATAAACTCCTGACAAGTGCAATGTTCTGTGACCTTGGCTTCATAAAGAAGCCAATGCAGCAGCCTATGATTAGTTGAAAGTCATGCTGCATTGCAGCAGTTATTATACTCTTTACAACACTCTTTTTAATTTTCTAAATAAATAGGTTTCAATTGTATTGACTTTTATCTGGGGACAGAGTTCCAATGGGGACTGCCACAAACTGTCATTCATTGTCTCAGTGGGAGATTATGTTACACATACAAATCATGCCAATTTATTGACAGGCATGCAGCACAATGAGGAGTAGAACAGGCAGGATCACAACCTATCACTAAACCTTTCCCTATCACAGAGCTAGTTTAAATATCAAGCTCTGTGTCTGTTTACAATTACACATTGAACATACATATAAATAAATGGAAAAAGTGCAGGCTCAGACTGGATGCAGGGAGGTTGTTTCCCCTGGCTGGGGGCTCTAGAACGAGGGGTCACAGTCTCAGGATATGGGGTAGGACATTTAGGACTGAGATGAGGAGAAATTTCTTCACCCAGAGGGTGGTGAACCTGTGGAATTCTCTACCACAGAAGGTTGTGGAGGCCAAGTCACTGAATATATTTAATAAGGAGATAGATAGATTTCTAGACTCAAAAGGTGTCAAGGGGTATGGGGAGAGAGCAGGAATATGGTATTGAGATAGAGGATCAGCCATGATCATATTGAATGGCGGAGCAGGCTCGAAGGGCTGAATGGCCTGCTCCTGCTCCTATTTTTCTATGTTTCTATGAATTGCAACTAGGACTCAGCTCAAGTTTCAGCTTTCCCAATGTTGGCACAAAGTTAGCTTAGAAATAAATTGCTTTTATATAGGATTTTATGATATCCCAAAGTGTTTCACAGCCAATATTTTTTTTTTGAATTGCAGAATTGGCAGCCAATTTGCACTAGCAAGATTCCATCAACAGTAAACAAAATGAATAACTAGTTAACCTATTTTTGGTGGTGTTGATTGAGATAGAAATGTTGGCAAAGACACTGGAAGAACGCCCTACACGTTTTTCAAAAATGCAAAGGGATCTTTTACATGAACAGACAAGGGCTTGGTTTAACATCTCACCAAAAGGACAACACCTTCAACAATGCAGCACTTCCTCAGTACAGGAAACTTTGTGATATCCGGCACCGACGGGACCGAGCTGTTGCCGTCCCATCAAAACTGCCGGACAAACCAGCGCTAATGTTAAAACATACGGAAGCTTTTGAGCAACGTATCTAGCAACAAACCCTGTGCTTCTAAACAGTCGGCCGTAGCTTGCAAGCGTCTCTGTAGCTAAGCAACAGCTTTAGCTAGACCTTGCAGAGCCTGACTAGTGAAAAAAAAGCAACGAAAAGAAAAAAAATTTACTGAACCGACTCCTGAATTTTGCCGGTGGCTCGAGCAATCCGGACAGTTAACCTCCGGATAAACCAAAGTTTCCTGTGCTGCCCTGAAGTGTCAGTCTAGATTACGTATTTAAGGCCTGGAGTGGCATTTTAAGCCACAACCTTGTGACTCAGAAGTGAGAGCGCTACCAAGTGAGCCAAGCTGCCACTTCTGTGACAAAAATAAGTTGAAGACGTTTGCCATTAATTGTAGCTCTTCAACTCAGGAAATCTTTTGGTTATCCACAGAGCACCTTAACTGAACTCCTGAGCTGTAGCAATGATCCAGCTTTGCATTGGGAATTCCAGGATGACCTGTTAGGAACAGAACCTCTACCAGCCTCAAATAAGGCCATCAGCATAAGAGGGGACATGTCCAGGGCTGGGAACGCCCTATGTCAAAAATTTCTGCCTTCCTGACCCTCAGATGAGCCATAGGATGAGACTAGGCATACCTGTTTGAAGTGGGATCCATCTCGGTGTCCAGGCCTACATCCCTAAAGAGTAAAGAAATTTTGCCACACTTTATTGATCCCCTTATAAAGGGGGCTGATGGGAGCAGGTTAGGATTATTTCTGGAGAGGAACATTAACCCCTCCCCCAACCCACCACTCTAAGCCAAAATTTCCAGCTCTCTCCTTTGGCAAATACCCAAGTTGTGCCCTTAATGTCTTGCGCACTCGCCAATGCCATGATAATGTAGACACCTTCCTATGGCCCCACGAACTTCAGTGAGATCTGCACCATAGGTCTCAGGCAGGCGCATCTTGGCACTTATACTGGGATGCCCCACGGTGGATTTTTGGGGCCATTGTCTGAAAGAATTAAAGTGCATCACGAGAAATTTAGTCTTTTCTTCCCTCTTCTGAAACCCAAGCTAATCACTACTTCTTTGTTTACCTTATCTCCTCTTTTACAAACCTTCACTATGTTCCTTGGCTCCTCACTTTGGTTTCTCAGTGAAAAATCCCACTTCTGCATCTGCTCCTAAAAAACTTTCCCTCAAATTGTTTAAAACTGTCAACTGCTTAGCCATTCTTCACAATACTTCCACAGTTGTTGATTTCCTTAGCCACTCCCACACCTTTGATGCCCTTCCCCACAGCAAAACCTTCACTGTCTCCCATCTCAGTTATTCTCCCAGCACAGGCCCCATCTTTTTTTTGTTCATTCACGGGATGTGGGTGTCACTGGCAAGGCAACATTTATTGCCCATCCCTAATTGCCCATGAGAAGGTGCCCGTGAGCCACTGCTTTATGCAACTGAGTGGCTTGCTAGGCCATTTCAGAGGGCAGTTAAGAGTCAACCAAATTGCTGCGGGTCTGGAGTCACATATAGGCCAGACTGGGTAAGGACAGCAGTTTTCCTTCCCTAAAGGACATTAGTGAACCAGATGGGTTTTTACAACAATCCGGTAGTTTCATGGTTACCATTACTGATACTTGCCCTTTATTCTAGATTTACTTAATTAAATTTAAATTACCAGCTGCTGTGGTGGGATTTAAACTCACATCATTTGTCCAGGCCTCTGGATTACTAGTCCAGTAACATAACCACTATGCTACTGTAACGCTTCACTCTCTAAAGTGCAAGGGGTGTAGACTTGTGTGTATCTGGAATATAACTGGTTTAGCTATCCATGACCAGATCTAGCCAAAAAAAAGCTCTACCAGGCCGCTGTCTCCTCTGCCAGGACCATATACTACTTTAGGATCATCCTGGACAGCAAGGATAATCCCTGGCATTTTTTCTTCACAACCATCTCTGTAAATCCCTTCCCCCTCCACCCTCAACTCTAAGAACCAGTGCATTGAGTTCATGGATTTTTTTGCCCCATGATAGAGGCCGTGTGCTCAGTTGTCTCTGCTGTTACCCCCTTCCCATCGCACACCAGACTTCCCATCCTCCACCTTCTGTAAACTACTTATTTAAAACTCGCTGCCCTTATCCTACACACCAAATCCTGCCCACCTGTCATTCCTGAACTATATTGACTCTCAGTTCTTCAATTTTAAATTATCATCTTTGTGTTTAAATCCCTCCATAGCCTCACCCCTCCCTAGCTCTATAACCCCAACTGCCCTTCTACCCCCTCCTGAAATATCTATTCCTCTGACTCTGGCCTCTTTTGCATACCTCCTCCCTTTGCCCCACCAATGGCAGACATGCATTCAGCTGCCTAAGCCTGATGCTCTGAAACACTTACCCTAAACTCCTCCACCTCTCTATTCTCCTTTAAGACCTTCCTAAAACCCATCTGTTCTCTCCTTCTTTGGCTCAGCATCCATTTTTTTCTTACGTCTCTGTGAAGTGCTTTGGGACATTTTTCTATGTTATGGGCTTTATGTAAATGCAAGTTGTTTTTATGTTGTTGTGCTGAAGTCCTCCTACTCCTCCCACCAGCAAGTACAGATACATTGCGCTTTAAGAAGCTGTTTACCATTTTTCAATTTGGCTGGTCGCAAATTGACTGCCACGTTTTCTACATTACAACAGAAACTACACTTCAAAATACTTAATTGGTTGTAAAGCCCTTTGGGATGTCCTGAAGTCATGAAAGGTTCTATATAAATGCAAGTATTTCAAGTCTTTCTTTAAAAGTCCTACATCTATTAAACAATTTACAATGGTACCAATGGTAGCTCTGGAGGAATATGTCGAGACCATGCAGCCTTTCTGGTGAAGGAGATAACATAACTGTTTAACAGATCTGCAGTATACCTCTCTAAAGGAAGGTACCATTATCATTTAAACTAGCTATTCTGTGTATGATACAGCATCAATAGCATGGCTCATTGGACACAATCAATAATCATGGTTAAAGGGTTAAAATTCACACCAGTCCACACCACAACATTGTATATGCCAAACTCCATATGGTTAAAGTGTGTGAAGTATGCCACATTGTTACCATGTGGAACTTATTACTGGACTTAGTTGTACAACAGCCATAGAAATCCCAAGATTCAATTGACTCACAAAAGATCATTTGGCCTGGGTTTCAAACATTTAAGTGGGCTTAATTTGACAAATATTTATCAATAAAAAACAACATTTCGTCCCTTGTCATACTTCAATATGGTCTTTCAGTGCGCCTGTAATGTATATTTAAGTCCACACTGACTAAATATTTTGGCACATGAATACCCTTTTGAGGTAAGCACCAAACGTAAAAAGAAACAACTCTGTGCAGCTTTGTAAAGCATTATACGATGCTTTATGTTTTGTAAAACCATGCTGTAATCACACCGCTTACCCTCACCTAATTTTAAGATTAGAGTGAAAATGTCCAGTCCTGCATTTAAGTGACAATGGGAAGAAAAAGCTGTGAATGAAGAACAGAATTGCTGCATTGCGGAGCTTTATGAAACAAAGCATCTGTACATGCATGATGTGGCATCATACTATCTGTGTGTCATTTGCATTTAGGGGGATTATCAGCAGAGCTGCTGACCTGCGTTAATTAGCCCTAAATCTTCACTTATCTTCCAGTGACTTCCTGAATCATTGTTAAACTAGCCTGGTGGTCCTAAACCACCATCAGACCATTTTTAGAACCCTCTGAATGCAGTAATGAAGTAGGAACCTGTAACCGCAGAGCTGCACTTATCAAAATTCTACTCACATTGCTCCACTAAACAGGTTGTGAGCCATTTGTCACACATGGTTGACACTCAGAACTCATTAGGTAGCATGACATTACTATTAAAAGGAAACTGGAAAAGCCTAATGAAGCTCAATTTGTTTCCTGGCTTTAAAAAAATCATGAAAACACTGAATTCCTTTCTTTTCACTAAAACATTCGGAGGTCAATTATGATTTATGAAACTGAAAGTGCTGACATTTGGCGTTTAACAAACAATTTTGACTCTGCTAAATATTAATGGTTTAATGTTTTAAATGGAAGACTTCAGTTAATAGACAGAAAGCTGAAGGTTAACAATCACTGTTGGAACTGCATTATAGTAGAGTGTTCTTAGACCATATTGCCAGAGAACCCTGTATTTAAATACAAAAGGTGGCACATTCTACAACTTCAATTATCAAATCCTGTAATGCCAGCTAAAGCAACTGGAACAAAGATATAGGAGGGAATTTTAACTCCGGAGTGGAAAAGCAGCCTAGCGAGCAGCCGGCCTGTTTGGCAGTGGTAGCAGCAGGAGGCGCAGCTGATTTTAACAGCCAAGCCTCATTAATACAGTGCTGGTCGATTTAAGTCGATGCGAAGATGCTGCCATGCCGTTAAATTTGAATGGCTCAGAGGCCGCCCCCCAGGCTCTAGGTAAGTGCAGGGATGGGAGTTCCAGGGCGGTCAGTGGTTTGAGAAGGGGAGGAGGAAGCGGGGGGAGTCTAGGGCACAGGGCACCTACACTTTCCTGCTCCTCCAGACTCCATAAAGGAAATAAATACACTTTGCCTGGTGATCAGCCTCCAGCATGTTTCAGCCTGGCGGGGAAAGTCACAGCTCCAAATGTTATAGTGGCAGTTGGATCCAGATGACATAATCGGGACCTGATCTGCATCTTTAAAAAAGATGCCCTGCTGACTTCAGGCGGGTGTGCTTGGCATCTTCAATTTAAAATTGTAGCCGGTGGGATTGAGGCAGAAGGCCAGCGGCTAAGTCTCTGCCGGGAAGGGGGAGTTAAAATTCTACCCATACTGTAAGAATTACCCAGAAAAGGTTTGCTGAATCTCATTTTGAAGTGGAATTCCACTGTAAACAAAAAAAAACAACTTAAGCTAGCTATGCTTTTTATGAATTTAAGAAGCAACTCACCATCTCGCTATCAGTTAACATTAGCTTTTGTTATTTGTACTGGGATCAAGCCATACATTCAAACTTGAATTGGCACATATGGTCACAGAATTATTAAATCAATTTTCACAGGTTCAAGCATATAGCTGTGCTGGTACTAGAAACCTCATACAAAGAAATATACTGGTTTCTTCTTCATATTTTATAAACAGCAACAGCCCTGTTTAAGCTCTTCTTGGGTAAGTCCCAGCAGCACAACTATAATCATTAGTTTTAATGATCACTTACATAGTAATCTAATTGCAAATTGATCCTTAATTTTTTATCATTATTTTAGTCATACAGATTTGACAACCATAGAGCTATCAATAAGATGAATAATTGGTACAATCATTGTCGGATAAGCTAATATATGATCATAATTGTAATCTGAGCATGGAATTCCAATATCGAACACAACTTCCCAATCATTCTCATCCTGCAGATTTCCTGATCCAAGTATTAAATGTAAAGACCTGGTAATACCAGAAGCTCCCATGACTTGCTGAAGTGTGGTGTGATGGGATGGGATTTCTGCAGTTAGATGGAATTCTGCCAGCCCATCTGCCTTTGCCCCGCCCCCCAAATCCCAAGGTTGGGGTCATTTGAATTGTAAGGGCACGCTATTAATGGAAGTACTGGGACACCCATCCGACCGGGGCTTTGGGATTTGAGAGCAGCACTTTGCCAATCTCTTTGGGGATGAGGGGAGTGCAGGCAGATCTGACCTCCATTTTAAAAAAGCAATTTCTACTTATAGTTGCTCCATTGATAATCTATCGCTTGTAATGACAATCATTCTCTCTCAGATTGATTGCCATTGGGATATGGCATTATGGGGCCCGCTTATGGCCCTAGTACAGCAAGTATGGAGCAAATTGGTGTGATTTCTGGGGGAGCCCAGAATCCCGCCAGTCCGGCCGCCAAAGGTTACATCACGATGGGAGGAGCGGGTGGGGGGGGGGGGGATAGGTGGAATTTCTCAAGGAAGCCAATAAGGGGCGGAAACGTAGCAGAAACAGGATCTGCTGCAAGTTCCTTCTCTGCCCCTATAATGCTAATTCTAGGCTAAAATCTTCACATATGGAAAAAATTCTCAGTTATCCAGTTTTACTAATTAGTACATTACAAATAATAGATAAACTTTCTTCATTCAGAGGATGATGAATCTTTGGAATTCTCTACCCCAGAGGACTGTGGAGGCTCAGTCGTTGAGTATATTCAAGACAGAGATTGATAGATTTTTGGATATTAAGGGACTCAAGGGATATGGGGATAGTGCAGGAACGTGGAGTTGAGGTAGAAGATCAGCCATGATCTTATTGAATGGCGGAGCAGGCTCAAGGGGCCGAATGGCCTACTCCTGCTCCTATTTCTTATGTTCTTATGTAGATAAACTCAGAGATTTTACCTAGATATAGAAATATATCAAAGTTTAAAAGAAATGTCTACTGTTGTTTTGGTTTGTTAGCTAATGCAATTTACAGAAATCTTGATCCAAGCAACCATGATTTGATTTCATTTATTTTGGCAAAATTGTTATGTGAGTAAATTCACTGATCCCTGCACTCCCAACAGTGAGCCATGCTCATAGGAAGTATGGGTCAGAAAATCAGGGCTACAATGTTGTTGAGATATCTCTGATCCGCAACTTTACCAGTGCTTACTACAATAAGAGACAACGGCAGCCCACGCGAGAGTAAATGGTGTCGGAATGGGGATGAATTACTGACCGTGTGCACTGTGCAAGTTTAACAAACTTCAAAGCTCTCCATGGGTAAAGATTTCTTTTAGACACAGGATGGACTTAACCAGGGTGTATTGAAAGATAATTCTGTGATGTGTGCTTTAAAGCTGGGATAGATTTCTCTTCCCCACTCGCCCCCCACACTCATCCCAGTAAATATTTCATTTTGATCCACTTGGAGTTGGCGTCTGCCATCTGTTGGGAGACTCTTGACTTGTCAGTGTTTTAAGTTGTTCCAAGTTACTGAAAATCTGATTTATTCTGGCTTGGATTTCATTTTCCACCAAGTGAACAGACAGGGCTGGATTTTCATTGAGTCGTCGGGTAGGAGGCGGGACTACAACTTTCAGGGTTGTAGTCCCGCCTCCATTGAGTTCTAGCCAACCGACGCGATTTTGACTTGATTGACCTTGTTGAGCCCGCCCAGTGGGCTCAGCAGGCCAATTAAGGGCCACCCGGCAACAGGTGACGTCACAGATTGATATTTCATCCGTCAAGACCTTTTGACAGATGAAATATCAGCGTTCGACAGCTCTTTGAAGCTGTCAAACACTGACAATCTGTACTCTAAGTTAATTCCTTCCTGTCAGGATGATTTAGAGATCTCCCCAGAACAGAAAGCTGAATGCTGGAACTTTTGACAGCTGGCGGCCATTCTGCTTTCTGTGCCGGTGAGATGAGGGACTCCCGAGACCTGAAGGAAGGAAGGCTGTAAAGGTATGTAAATGTAAGTAAAACTTCTTTAAACACTTTACACACACCAAACACACTTACCTCTGCACTCATGCACCCATCACTCACCTGAACACTGGACATCTCGACCCCTCCAAGCCCTTCATCCTGACGGCCCACCTCACTAACATGGCGTGGTTTAGAGCCGTCGGGAATCCCATATTTCAACAATGATAATAGGGATTAGGCTAAAAACTGTCTGTTAACTACCTGTTAACAGGCAGTTAATTGGCACTAATCCCCTTCCCGCCTCGGGGAGGCGGGTCCCAGTGCGGGTCGGGTACCCGCCTCCTTTGAAACTGGCATGGAGGCGGGTTGGGGGCAGGATGGGGTCGTGCCCCCCCGATTTTGGCATTTTAACCCCCCACACGCCTCCAATCCCGCCTCCATGGCCCAATGAAAATCCTGCCCATGGGTCTGCACCTCATGCTTATTGGTCTGGTGGTAGAAGTAGCCTGCCTTTCCATCTTGTGGGTCAGTGGGGAAAAATGCAATGGGTTCTACAAAGGACTCGAGCAATGCAGTCATATTGCACCTTTTGTATAATTGTGCAGTGATTTCTGCTTTGGATCAGTGGAAGAAATGCAATATAACTGAGACAAAATCAGCATCAGTTCAGCATTTTGTATCAAATGCATGGCCACTTTGAGAAGGTAATTTCATACCACTGAGCTTCCCACTGGCTACTGTGTATTGTACTGCTCTGCACATTTATTTATGGACACAAATGAAGAACTTTGTTTTGTCCTGACTAGAGATGTGGAGTAGCACAGTATTAATCATTGGCGTATGCTTGTACCAATCTAAAAGCAGGTATTAGTGTCAAATGCAAATATAACCAAAATACTAGAGAAGAAAATGTGGAGGGGAAGGAGTCTGGTTCCCAGAAGTTGCTAAACTTGCTCTTGTTGAATCACACCTCCTACCATTCAATCACAGAGCAACATTGATGATAACAGTGATGCAGGTTCGAGGACCATGTGTATTGGTCAGTGACCTACGCAGCAAAAAAAAGGGATTAAACAACCTGCAAATCATATTCGTAGGTAGGAATATAAAACACAGAATAACACAGAATCCTAGTAAATGTATAGCCATCATATGAAGACTTTTCAAGCATCATTTAAACATTTGGCAAGTCTTAGTACTGCAGTCCATTAATCATTCATTCAATAATTCAATATAAAACACTCTTTAGTTTTATTTATAGTTTCCCAGTTCCCAAAAAACAATAAAGCTAATGAAGAAAATTTACAACAGTGATCATTATCACAGTTGCAGTTGCTCTGCAAGAGCAATCATTCAATCTTGTTTGTGTATAGAGAATAATGAATGCCCAGGAGTGATTACAAGGCAGTAATCTCATTGAAAATCAAATGACACCATAAACCATGGGATGAGATTTCAGCCCTGAAATTATTCCCAGGAGTCAGTTTTTCTTTGTGATTTGCTATGGAGTTCTTGAAGACAATTTGAAAGAATCCAGTTTTCTGTTGCTAGTGGATGTCATGACATTACTAGCGTTACTCATTTTTCATATCAAATGCTACAATCCCAACTAATATCTTGCTCAAAGGCCACTTTCAGGAAAGTTGCAAATCTTGTGGGTCTGTGCCTTCTGATTTCCCTCATGGTGAATTTTTGATTTCAATGAAACAGAAATTGCTAGACGAAAAAAGCACAAGGTCCATCTAGTTTGTCTTCTACCATCTTGGTAGTTGCATGATACAACAATAATGGAGTTGTTGACTAATTATAGGCATTAATCTCTATCAATTAGTATACAACAGACCCAGACATGAGGCGAGGAAAACCCCAGTGGTGGAGAGCTTTGGGAACCATGGGAGCGATTTTGCTAGCCCTGGGGAGGTGGGTATGGAGATGGGCCTGCCGGGAAAATGGCAGAATTTGGGGGCGGGTGCCCAACCTGCCCCCAACCTGCCTCCATGCCATCTTGCCAGGAGGCGGGTAGCCGTCCCGCGCCGGGTCCCATCTCCTTGGAGGCAGGAAGGGATTAAAGCCTATTAACTGCCTGTTAACAGGTAGTTAACAGGCAGAAAATAGGATTATCCCCTTTCTGCCCTCCCAAGTGCGGGCTTCCCGAAGGCTCCGAAATCCGCCAGGTCAGCGAGGCGAGTAGTGGCTCTGTGGGGGTCGGGGGGGGTGGTGCAAAAGTGTGCTGTGAAGGTAAGGGATGGGTGCAAGAGTGTAGAGGTGAGTATATATGCAAAGTGTTTTAAAAGTGTACTTTGTTTCTTCCTGCAGGCTTCAGTTGGTTTGTATGCGGAGAGTCTCGGTCCTCCGTGTTGTAGATGAGAGATGGCCGTAGCATTCTCAGATGCAACAACCATCTCATTTCTGTAAAACAAAGAAGTTTGGTGAGGTCTTGAATGCAAGACCTCATCAAACTGCAGAGAATGTCACTGTTTGACGGCTTCACAGAGCTGTCAAACTATGACGATTCATCTGTCAAAAATCTGTCATACATTGACGTTCTCTGCTGGGCGGGCTTAACAAGGTCAATAAAGGGAAAATAGCGTGGGTTGCCCACAAATTAATGGAGGCGGAACATTGACCGCCAAGCAGCAGTCCCACCTCCAACGTGCCCCCATTAATAAAATCGCCCCCCATAGGTCCAAAGTCACCTGTTCCTCCCAAGTATGCTACCTACTGAAGTGGAGGCCAGGAATTTCCCTACACGTAGAGAAGAAAAAATTTATGTAAAGTCTGTGAGTTGTTTAGTTAATTAATACACAGACTACCAGAGTAACTTAAAACAGGACTTTACTATTCAAAGGTCAGGGCGAATCTGCCAAATAAATCCTGACACAGCACTTATATACCGGTGTGGTCACCGTCGGTATTACAGTAGACAGAAGCCAACAAAGTAGTGCCACACCTAAAATAGTTCTCTTAAAGGTGAACGGTTACATACAATGGTTTTCTTAAAGGTAGACGGATACATACACTACAATCCTCCCTTTTTAGCTTACAACATACTTAGTCCCCCATTAAACATAACATATATTCAACTTCATGTAAAACAATTCACAGGTATAATCTATGCGGGAAACAGTTTACAGATTCAGTCTCTGCGGGAACAGTTCACAGATTCAGTCTCTGGTCTTGACTCGGTCCGAACAACATCTCTGTGGTGTAGCCGGTTCACATTGCTAGCGTGACTCATCCAATAGTCTTTCCCTTGACTTAACAGCTTGAACTTCCATCCTGCTGAACCAGCAGTGCTGACTTTTACAAACAGCTGGACTGCCTTGGTAATTTTTCCTACTTGCCAACTGATTTGGCTCCCTTCGTAGGGCCCACGTACATGATCTGGTAGAAGTGATAATGATTTAGATGGTTATCACCTTCTGCTTCGTCTTTTTCTTTTCTGCTTCTTGGAGACTCTCGGGGCTCCCTTATCAGCTGCCAGCTGTAGCGCCACCATCTCCCTATGTTCCTTAGACTTTAAGTGCTTCATCCTGATTTCTGCACTTTGGGAGTTTTCATTACAAGCTGGGCAGACCAAGTCCTCGTAATATTCCGTGTCACTCAACAGGTCATGGTAATATTCGGTGTCGTCCTGAACTAATCTAGCGAGAGGGCCTGCTACTTCTTCCTTACCCAACTGGATGTTAGCCGACTGTTGTTCCCTCCCTAGACATCTTTCCTGAAGAGACTTCTTCATGCGTTCATATTCATCCCGCTCTTCCTGGGTTTCCTGCAAATCCTTCACTAATGACCTCATTTGTGATTTCAATATTTCCCCTTCCATCGGGGATTGATTGATCGGGCTATTCAATCCTTCTACTGGAGCAGCTGTTTCAACATTCTGTTGTTCACATAGACGTGATTCAGCGTACTTTTGGCATCCCAGTAAAATCTGTGTTGCAACCTCAGCTATTTCCATAACTTTTGAGACCTCCGAACTCCTTCCCTTTGAAGATTGAAGCTCGTGTTCAGATTGTTCCCATTGCAGAGTCTTGTCCCTCAGCATATGAAGGAGTTGGCTGACCGTTAACTCTTCCACGGGAACACTGTGGATCAGAGTCTTCTCCATTTCATCCACCTTTTCCTCCAATGCTTTCACCTTCTTTTCCTCTTGTATTTTGGCTTTCAGCGCTCGGAGAAGTTGCGCCTTGATGCTCTCTAGCTCATGTTCAGGGGCCATTCTTACAGTCTCTGTGTTTCTTACAGTTTCCTTTTCTTCCACTGAAAGGATTCCCAGTTGAATCTGTTCTTCAAGTTGTTGAACCTCGGTCATTGCCGCCTCATATTTGTCTTGGGTTTCCTTCAATATTTTTATGAGTTCTTGGACATCTTGTCTTTCATGTTCTGCCATGTCTTTCACCTCTAATTTCTCATCTATGGATGGAACTTCTACCGATGAGTCTGTCTTGGCCTTGAGCTCATCAAGAATTTCCTGCAGCCTTTGGACTTCTTGCTCATGTTCAACCTTTAGTTGCTCATATGCTTCTACTGAAACTAGCTTTTCGGAGGTTGCCGAGTTACTCCCCTCCAGGATTGTAGCCTGGGCCTGTTCATACTGTTCCTTCAACTTCTCAAACTCTGCTTGTAAGGAGTCATAGAGAAGAACGGGAATAAAATCCTGGCTTCCTGAAGATTCCTCTTCATTTGCTCCTTCCTGCAAATATTCTAACTCCTGAACAGCATAAGGGAGATGTGATCGGTAATTGGTCACAATGGCTCTATGGTCGCTCTCTGCTTGAGCTAGCTGCTTCTGTTGTCTTTCCAGATTCTCCCATTCGGTGTCATAGAACTTTTTCATTGTTTTCATCTCTTGTTCGAGACGGTAACTCACTTGTTCTACTTGCTGTCGTAATTTGAAATAAAGTTGAGTCCGAGCTCGGTGTTCGTCAGTCATGGATATGTCCGTAAACTGAACAGACTCAGAATTCTCTGTCAAACTATGTTGTCGTTGTTCGGTGGAGTTCTGTTCTGAAACTTTGTTCTTCTCTGGAGCATAAGCCTTTATGCATGCCTTCGTTCTTCCAACCTTAGTCGGCAAGTCCATTTTAGCCTTGTCTTTCAT